>NC_141534.1:168145000-169345000 GCF_021556685.1 Rattus norvegicus | reverse complement strand
AGAGAGAGAGAGAGAGGACAGAGAGAGAGAGAGAGAGAGAGAGAGAGAGAGAGAGGGAAAAAACAAGAAAAAACAAACACTGGTTTCCAACATTAGTCAGAGAATGTTAATAACAACACTAATCACACAAAAAGGCGTGACATTAGCCTGCTAATGTTCTGAACATAAATGACTAAAGCTGATATCCACACCAGTTAGCTGCATTCAAGCCAGCCAGTTTGAATTAATGCCAGAATACTACACGCCTTTGGTAGTTCTGGAAACTCACCCTAGAGAGAATAGGAGCCTTTCCCTAAATAACGAGGCAAATTATTGCACACAAGAAGGCTCTTACTTTTGGTCTATGAACCCACCAGTAAACCAGTTCTGCAAAGGGACATATATATGACTTCTCAGCAGTGAGGCACACTGCTGTGTGTTCGAATGTTTACTGCTAAGGGCAAATGAGTCTCAGCCCTTTCCAAAAAACATACTCCACTGTCTTCCATGGTCCAGTAATTTGAAATACATTGGAAGGGTTCCAAATAGTTGCTAAGTCCAGAAATAAAGTTCTGACCAGAAAATGGCCTGGGCTGTTCTCTCGTACTAGGTGTCAGTCCTCGATCCCTGCCTGTGTGTGTGTGTGTGTGTGTGTGTGTGTGTGTGTGTGTGTGTGTGTGTGTGTGTATTTGTCTGTGTCTGTGTCTGTGTGTGTGTGTGCATGAGTGTGTAAACTTCTCAAGAGTCCCAGAAAGTTTTCTCCTACATGCTTCTTCTAAACTGATGAAACAGTTCAGTGGCAGCAGCTGCTCCATTTTCTGCTGCTGCGAATCTAATGAATCTAAAGCTCTCTACCTACATATACATGTTCCCTAATGAATCCAATGCTCTCTACCTACATATGCATGTTCCCTAATGAATCTAAAGCTCTCTACCTACATATGCATGTTCCCTAATGAATCTAAAGCTCTCTACCTACATATGCATGTTCCCTAATGAATCTAAAGCTCTCTACCTACATATGCATGTTCCCTTTCAGATTAAATTCTATAGTCACAGGTAAGACTCTGAATAAAAATAGAAACAGCCTCATTCTACTAAAAGTACCGTTGCTGCCATCAGATGACACGGAAATGCACTGATCGACAAGGATCAAAAGATCTACATCTAGTCCTGGCTCTCTTAAATGCTTGACAACAAACACACAATTAAGCCAAGTCCTAAGTTTCCTCATCTAAGAACAAGGAAAATTAGAAGCATGGCAGGTGCCTATAATCCCAGCTGCTTACAAGGCTAAGATCCAAGAGAGTCTGAGGCCAACATGGGCAAAATAAGGAGACACTCTCAAAATTCTGAAGCCCTGGATAACTCATGTTTAACCTTTCTTAACACCTTATATGGGTCAGGTGTTTGTTTTGTTTGTTTTTTTCTCAACTTGACACAGCTAGGATCGTCTTAGAAAAAGGAACCTCAATTGAAAAAAATGTCTTCATAACATCAGCCTGTAGGTAAGCTTCTGGGGCATTTTTAAAGGAATGATTGATGTGGGAGGGCACAGGCCACTGGAATGATGCCCTCCAAGGCAGGAGGTCCTGAGTGGGAAAAGAAAGGAACTGAACAAGCCATGAAAGGCAAGCAGTAAGCAGCATTCCTTTAGTCTCTGCTTTAGATCCTGCCTCCTCCATTCTGCCTTGGCATCTCCTGATGATGGACTATAAGCTGTAAGCCCTTTCCTCCCAGACTTGATTTTGGTCACAGCAAGAGAAAGTAAACTAGACATATCTCCTCTCTAAGACCTTGGGGGTAACAATGTTTCCAATATCTGTCTGTCTGTCTACCTACCCATCTGTCTTAGAGACCGGGTCTCACAGACCCCAGGGTGCTCTGGAACTTAGTGAAGATGATCTTAAACTTCCCAAGAGCTGGGATTACATATGTGTACTACCACAGCTGGGTTTCCCAGTGTTGGGAAGCAATTTCAGGGCTTGCTTTGTTCATCGAAGCAAGCCACTTACCAACTGAACTACAAGCTTCCAATCCCATTGAGAGCCAAGGAAGCTCTAGCCACAGAGATAACAGAGGAAGCTAAAGATCTGTCACTTTCTTTCCTGTCAAGTGTCATACAACTAAACATGCTCTTTCACTCAGAATTCTGAATAAAATGCTCCAGTGTGGAAACAAGATAGTCATGGTTTAGGAGCTTTATTACCAGAAGGGTCTAAAATTTTCACTGATAAATTCAACATGAGTCAGTAATATGACCACTGAGGGCACTAGCATTTAATCAGGAAGTGTTAGTATATATGCCCAGGGCCCAGAGCCCAGAAGTTGCCAATGCAGTTCAACTCTATGTAAATCAAACCACATTTAGGATTCTGTGCCCAACTCAAGGATCTAAGAAAGTTATTATAAAAATGTTTACAAAAAGAACATCTGAATCATAAAGAGGCTGGGAGGATTGGTGGAGGTGCCACTCAACCTTTGAGTCATCTGGAACTCAGAAGAGGTGGACTGGGCGGAAAGTATACAACAGGCTGCCTCGAGAGAACAGCAAGCTCCTTATCTCTGGGGATGACAGGATGAGCTGGCAGATTTCTACGGAGAATAGTGTGAGGACAGAAGCTGATAGGTTGGAATTCAAGACATCCTAATGAAAGACAACTTCAAATCCCTTTTCCAGCATGATGACTGTAACTCAGTCTTATTCTATGACTATATAGAATGATTTCAGTAACTCACTTCTTTTCAAGCAGTTTTTGTTGTTCATGTCCTTTTAAGGCCAGTATTTATTCATCCTCACTCTTCTGTAAACCTCTGACAACTAGGACCGACAACCCTGCTGCCTGTTACCTTCTGATGCCTTCCATGCCTTCCATAGGTCCTCCACGCTGATAAGCTTGTCCTCACCATGGAAGGTGCTGTGTTTCACTGTAGGGTCATGGTAATTGAGGTCTTCCCTTAGGAACTGTAAGGGAAAAGCACACAAGTCACAGAAGATACTTGTGAACCAGCCCACCAAGATCTCCACAAGTCACTTGTCTCCAGCTATACATAACACATTTTCAATGCACTACTTATGAACCCCAATCATGTGTCTTTCTATGTGAATTTCTCAGTTGCTGGTGAAAACAATTTTTCATTTTGTTATATGTTTCATATGAAAAAGACAGATGTTAGAATTCTTCTCTCATACTGATTATCGTCGTCGTCGTCGTCATCATCATCATCATCATCACTGAAAGAGTGAAAGTGGACTCAACAAGCCATCATCATCATCATCATCATTATTATTGAAAGAGTGAAAGTGGACTCAACAAGCCACAGGGAAATGAAAAGTTAATGTTTAAAAGAAATGTGCATAGGGTTAGGGCTAGGGTTAGGGTTTAGGGTTTAGGGGTTAGGGTTAGGGGGTTAGGGTTAGGGCTAGGGGGGTTAGGGTTAGGGAGGTTAGGGTTAGGGTTAGGGTTAGGGAAAAAAAAGAAATGTGCAGTATGTCTGTGCATGCCTGTGCACACATATGCATTTGCAAAAGTCACAGGTCAACATTAACCTTACCTTTTGAGGCAGGGTCTTACTGAACCTGCAAACTATCAATTTGGCTAGGTTGACTAGCCAGCAAGCCCTAGACATTCACCTGTCTAACCACACCAGCCCTGCCATCACAGATATGTGCTGCAATGCTCGACATTTTATATGGGTGCTAGGAATCAAAACACAGGTTCTCACAATTGTGTGGTGGGCACTTTACCAACTGAGCTATGCTCCCAGTAGCTCCAATTCTTTAGTTTGTCTGGTTGGTTTATTGTTTATTTGCTTGTTTATTTGTTTAGTATGGACAAAGTCTCATATAGTTCAGACTAACCTGTAACTTCGTATGTACCTGAGGATGACTCTGAACTCTTTTTTTGGGGGGGGGTGTAAAAATATAGGAGAGGAAAGAAAGAAAAAGGAAAGAAAGAGAGAGAAATAAAGCAAAAGAAAGAAAAAAGGGAACTAATGAAGTTTTACATAAACTATTCTATTTCAAATGTAATCTAAATTTATATCTTTGTGTGTATTTGTATTCATGAGAGAGCAGAGGCATCAGATCCCCTTGGAGCTGGAGTTAAAACAATGTATTCCTTTAACTACCATCCTGAAATGTGGCAGATAATGAATGTTCTTCTTAAACTGAGGAAAATATCAATTGCCAACAGCAAGTGGAAAGGGAACCTGAAGACTCAGTAGTTGGTGCTTAAGGAGCTAAAGAAGGGCTCAGGCCTTGTCCTCTTTTTTTTTTTTTTTTTTTTTGGTTCTTTTTTTCCGGAGCTGGGGACCGAACCCAGGGCCTTGCGCTTCCTAGGCAAGCGCTCTACCACTGAGCTAAATCCCCAACCCCGGCCTTGTCCTCTTTGCTCCACTCCTGGGTCCACACGCCTGTGCAACAAGATGGCCGGGCCAAACAGCGGCTCCCCTCCCGAAGAACATGCGCTGTCTACCTTGCTACTGCCCCCGGCACTCACATGCTATGCAGCACTTATGCAGCTCACATTGCTCAGGCACGAGACCCTCGGCCCCACAGAGCCACACAGTTTAATGGTTCCTGGTATTCACAAAAGTATTTCTAAACTTTAAAGCATAACTCAAAAGTAGATAAGTAGAGAAACATCTTGACCAAAAATGCCCTTTTATGCCCATAGGTCCAGTGTGTATGTATTCCTAACAGAGTTGATATGTATCTCTCTTCCCTTCAAAACCACATGTTCCCTGGCAGAAGATCCCAGTTATCCAGGTATAAACAAAACATACAAGAAATTTTTCTTTAGCCAGGAGTAGTAATGCACACCAGTAATCCCAGTACTTGGGAAGGAGAAGCAGGAGAAACAGTTATTCAAGGTTAGCCTTGACAACAGTAAGCCTGAGACCATCCTGAGCTACATGAGAGTCTGCCTTTTTTAAAAAAAAAAATATTTTTACCTTTTCTTTCTTCTTTTTGTTTTATTTCAAGACAAGAGTCTCATTCTATACCCCTGATAGCCTAGAACTGGACATGCAGACTAGGCTGATCTCAAACTTACACAGTCCTCCTACCCTTGCCTGTTGCGTGCTAGGAGATAAGCACACAGTACAATACTGTGATAAGAATGTTATAGTAGCTGGAGAGACGGCTCAGCAGTTAAGAGCACTGGCTGCTCTTTCAGAGGTTCCAGATTCCATTCCCAGCATCTAGATGGCAGCTCACAGCTGTCTGTAACTTCAGGTCCAGGAGACCTAATGCACTCACACAGATGTACATGCAGATGAAACACCAATACACAAAAATAAAATTAAATAAAATTTAAAAAGAAAGTTATATTAAGCTAGAACTCCAGTTTCTACTATATTTTATTTTAAGCATTAACCTTATTTTACTCTAAATATTGTCCTATAGCCAGCAAATAGCTAAAGTCTTAACTAGAACAATATTTAAAAGCAATAAAACGGAGTTGGGGATTTAGCTCAGTGGTAGAGGCCCTGGGTTCCGTCCTCAGCTCCGAAAAATAAAATAAAATAAAAGCAATAAAATGCAATAACAAAAATCAGATTGCTTTTTGGCTCTCAAAACAAGGATTTACTGTTTCAAGCTCAGAACGAGGAGCTCCTCTCTCAAGAAGGTCCAAGGAGGTGCCCTAAAAGTTTTGTCTTACCGTGAGGAATGTAGCACTGGCTAGAACGACAGCTCAGTAGCTCGCCTAAGTGCCAAAGCGCCAGCTGTCACTAGGTATATTTAGCTCTATGAGCTCAGAAAAGTGATCTTCCATGAGGTAGCACAAAGACAATCCCAAGCAGTAGTGAAGTCCTGTGGGTGGTAGCAGAGAAGGAGGAAAATACAGCTCTAGATCCCCCAGCACCGTCCCTGCTAGCCTCCTCAGAGGACAGAACTCATCGACTTAAAGCCAGAAGGTTGGTGCACCTTCAGGTGCAGGGACCTGAGCAGCTCTCCAGAGCTACCCCTTAGTACCACTCCTCCTTCCCCCACTATCCATAGTGATCCTCACTATGTCTTCTATGCCTTCCAAACCAAACAGCACCTCTAAAATCCTCTCCTTGAAAATATCAAAACCCCACATTTCTCAGCTCTTCTTTGTATCTTAAAACATCTGGCATTGATTAACTGTTCTGTTTGTGTTATTTGTATTTTGAGGCTAGCCTTGAACTCTGATCTTCTGGCTTCCACCTCCCAAGTGTTGAGATTACAGGCATGCACCACCATGCCTAGTTTGTTGTTTGTTTTTCAATGCAGGGATTTGCTATGTAGTGAAGGCTAGCCACAAACGTGACCCAGCTGTTTCAGCATCCTCAGTACTAGAATTACAAAAGTGTGTCACCACATTTAAGAACTGTCATTTTAGCTGCTGTAGCTCCAGGTGCTGTTTATACTGAGTACTAGGACACATTTCAGAGGTGAAATGACTGTCCTGAGTGGTATTCACCAGCTACTGCTAAAAGGTTAGGAGAGAAGAGTCATTTCCCATCTTCATGCATTTAGTCTTCTGCCAGTTTAAACACTAGAATGAGGCGAGGTACAGTGTAGACAAATATAATGTCAGCACTTGAGATATCAGGATCAGGAGTTTGAGGTCATCCTGGACTATGTAAGACCCTGTCACAAACCGAAACCAAACTACTACATTGACCTTTATGAACTACAAGTCTAACTTGACCAACTCCTCTAAAATTCCATGACTTCTTATAACCTACAAGGTAAAGCCCTAGTTTCATAGCCTAACAGCCTTGCATTGGGGCCTTTGAAAATGTGGCCTATACACTTATTTTCCAGTATTTCCCTCATACTCTCCCTCCCGGCCAGACCAGGGCTCAGGATGCTATAAAAAGTCAAATCCAGTTTACAGTCTTTATGAACATATGGTTTTCATTTGGGGTTTGTTTGTTTTAGTATGTATCCTAGGCATGCCTCAAATGTATTATTTAGCCAAAAACAATCTTGAATTTCTGATTCCACCTTCAGAGTGCTGGGATTACCAGTGTTCACCACCACCACGCCCAGTACATGTGGTGCTGGGGATCAAACCCAGGGCTTTGCGCATGCCTAAAGGCAAACATGTCACTAACAGCCAAGCCATACCCCAGCCCCAGGATGTAAAACTTTACCAGAATACAGCCCTACTAATTCACTGATATATTATCCATTTCTTATTTTATACTATAGAAGTGGAACAGAAACCAGATGTAGTGGCTCATACTTTAATCTCAGAACTCAGGAGGCAGAGGCAGGGAGATCAAGGTCAGACTAGTCAACAAATTTCAGAACAGTCAGGACTACATAGTGAGACACTATCTCAAAAAACAAAACGAACAAACAAAAACTGAGGAGTTCCTACAAAAAAAAAACTAGAAAAATTAATCTCTGGCTCTCTGGCTATTTCCAGAAAAAGTAACAACTAATCCCTCTCTAGAAATATCAAGCCATTTCCAGTTCTTAAGCAAATCATGCACTTTTATAGCTCCAAGCCTTTCCACAACATGGTCCACATGAAATGCTTTATGCCTATTAAAACTTTATGCCTGTTAAAATCACTGCCTCTGGGTATTTTTCCACACTTGTAGGTAAGTTAATTGAATGCCCTTATTTATTTGTTCCCTTAGTTCTCAGGGTACATATTTATGACAGTACTCCTACTACACTATAATTACTATTTAATTAGCTCCTTCCTACTTTCCCTAAGAAACTCAAAAATAGAGACTATATTTATCTCTTTATTCACTTACAGTGTAAATTCCCTAGAATACCTAACTGACTAATGAATTTAGCTCCCTAAACCCATCTCCAAGTTTAGGACATGGTATAGAGCAGAGCATCCAGTTATTAAATAGCTGAAAGGCTGTCTCTTACTTAAGTTTACCCTACAACACACAGAATGCTGGACACATGTCTTAGCTATTAAGAGACTTAAACTGGCTGGAATTCAAATTAGACCTTGCTTCCAAAGCTAGTTGCTTCAGTTTGAATTGTAGGTTTATCACTTACTTTCAGTGTATCATGCACACCATCTATAAATGTAGGTAACAATAATGCCTTCATACATATATCACTTACTTATAAATGAGTCAATTTATGACAACAGCTTAGAATAGTATCTCAAACAAAGTGTGTGTGTTGGGGGGAAGGGTTAAGGATAATATAACTAAGTATGTGCCATCCTGGGAAACAATATTATAATGATGCAGATCCCTCAGTTCTAAGAGAGTCCTGTAGAGAACGGAGAAGAGAGATACATGCCTCAGTGCCTGCTAACAGAAGCCAATATGCCAAAAGATCCCAAAGGAAGGAAGTCGGGGCAACAATCCCCTAACGTCAAAGGCTCTTTCTGTTCTGCACTAGGATTCTTTGCAATCCCTAACTCCACCTTAAATTGAAAATAGCCTTTTCCACAACCTTCTATGGTCTGAGCCCTGACTTTATTGTAGCATCAACTGCTTCTTTCTCCTGTTCCTGATGGTAACAAACCCCTAGTCTGTGAAAGTACCAGCCTTGTCACCAGTCCAATGAGTTGTACAAGTTACTCTCTCATCTAAAACACTCCCCGTCTCCTCCTGACCAGGTTACTTATCAGTGGTCCTGATCATAGATAAAGCTGTTAGGTCTTTCCTCCTTTCTTCTTTCTTCTTCCTTCTCCCTTCTTCCTTCCTCCTTATTCCTCCCTCCTTCTCCTTCTTCTGTGACTTACACTGGTCACTTAATACAGAATCCTCAACTGTTTCCCAGCTCTCTGCCACAAGGAAACTTCTTCCAAAGCAGTAACAACACCTTTTTCTTTTCCCTTTATTTCCAACACCAGTACAAGTGAAAGTAGAGAATACATGCGGCTGATGAATACATGACCCAGGTCAAATCCTAAAGCTTTATCTAAGGTTGAAGCTTTCCAGGCATCAGAACAGAACAGCAGTCAGGGTTACTCTAACATCTCCAGTCTTGCAAACTATTAGAACCGAAGTATCCAAAACAGTCAAGGACTACCAGTTAGTGACCTTTGTTTTATGATAGGACAGAAATAGATCACTAATTAGAAAGAATTTCCTTGGAGAGACAAGAACCTCTTCTTAATTGGGGTCAATGATGCCATATCTACATAGAATGAATACACGACACAGACAGAATGCAGCAGGGAGGATATCTGCAGTCTATACCCACACCACCATGAACACACCCAATCTCCAAGCTAAACTGTGTCAGTCTGGCTAATACCTGGATGAAAGAAAGGATATTTATAAAAACTGCTGGGACAGAAGGCTCTTGTAGCTTGACACCATAAGAAGCTATGTGGACAAAGTCTCCAGTAAAACTGAGGAAGAGATTCTCCGGGAACCCACAGGCCACTCAAGCCAGGAGGGCAGTTAGGCTAATTGCAGACTTCCACCTCACTTAGAGGAGCAAGTTCATAGCACTAAGTACCCACATTTTTTAAAAAAAGGAAGAGATCTCACTAGTAACTTAACAACAACCCGAAAGCTCAACAACAACAACAACAACAACAACAACAACAACAACAACAAAGTGACATCCAAAAGTAGACAGCAAGAAGTAATCAAACTCAGAGCTGAAATCAATAAATAGAAACAACAAACAAAAATACAAAGAATCAGTGAAACAAAGAATTGGTTCTTCGATAACATCAGTAAGGTTAACAAATCCTTATCCAAATTAACTAAAAGACAGAGAAAAATATTAAAATTAACTAAAAATAAAAAAGGGGGATTTAAGAACAAATATTGAGAAAACTCAGGGAATCATAAGGACATGCTTTAAAAACTTGTTTCCAACTTTCCAGATTGGAAAAACTAAAAGAAATGGATAATATCCTTGATACATACCTCTTCCAAAGTTAAATCAAGACCAGATAAGCAATTAAAACTGATGTATAACCCCTATGAAATGGAAGCAGTCACTAAAAGTCTCTCAAACAAAAAAAGCCAGGGCTAGATGGTTTTACTACAGAATTCTACCAGACTTTCAAAGAAGAGCTATTACCAACACTCCCCAGATTATTCCACAAAAGAGAAACAGAAGGGGCACTGCCTAATCCATTTTGTGGGGCCATAGTTACCCTAATATTTAAACCACATCAAGATCCAACAAAAAAAGAGAATTACAGACCAATTTCCCTTATGAGCACAGGTACAAAAATTCTCAATGAAATACTTGTAAACCAAATCCAAGAACATATCAAAAAGGTCATCCACCATGATTATAGTTTATCCCACAGATGCGGGGATGGTTCAACATACTTAAATTAATAAATGGAATCCGTTACATAAACAAACACAAGGACAGAAACCACATGATATTCTCATTACATTCAGAAAAGGCTTTTGGCAAAATCCAACATCCCTTCATGATAAAAGTACAGGAGAGATTAAGGAAACATGAGGACATACCTAAACCTAATAAATGCAGTCTAAAGCAAGTCTGTAACACAACATCAAAAAGATGGATGAAGCAAAGAAGTGCAGGCCGACAGGAACCGGATGTAGATCTCTCCTGAGAGACACAGCCAGAATACAGCAAATACATAGGCGAATGCCAGCAGCAAACCACTGAACTGAGAATAGGTCCCCGTTGAAGGAATCAGAGAAAGGTCTGGAAGAGCTTGAAGGGGCTCGAGACCCCATATGTACAACAATGCCAAGCAACCAGAGCTTCCAGGGACTAAGCCACTACCTAAAGACTATACATGGACTGACCCTGGGCTCTGACCTCATAGGTAGCAATGAATAGCCTAGTAAGAGCACCAGTGGAAGGGGAAGCCCTTGGTCCTGCCAAGACTGAACCCCCAGTGAACGTGATTGTTGGGGGAAGGGTGGTAATGGGGGGAGGATGGGGAGGGGAAGCCCATGTAGAAGGGGAGGGGGAGGAGTTAGGGGTATGTTGGACCGGAAACCGGGAAGGGAAATAATAATCGAAATGTAAATAAGAAATACTCAAGTTAATAAAGATTAAAAAAAGGGATTGGGGATTTAGCTCAGTGGTAGAGCACTTGCCTAGCAAGCAAAAGGCCCTGGGTTCAGTCCTCAGCTCCGAAAAAAAAAGAAAAAAGAAAAAAGAAAAAAAAGCCCCAATCCAATAACTGGAAAATAGAGGTCCACAAAAAAACAAAACAACAACAACAACATCAAATTAAGTGGAGAGAAACTCCACCAAAATCAGGAACAATAAATACACACTCGTCATTCCTATTCAATGGAGTCCTGAAGTCTTAGCTAGAGTAGTAAGATAGCTGAAGGAGATCAAGGGAGTACAAAGTGGAAAGGAAGAAGCAAAGAATCTTTATTTGCAGATGATATGAGAGTCTGAATAAATAACCCTAAAAATTCCACCAAGAAACTCCTATAGCTGATAAAACTCTTTCAGCAAAGAAAATGAATACAAAAAAATTAACTCACATAATTCAGTAGCTTCCTATATACAAGTAACAAAAGACTGAGAAAGAAATCAGGAGATAGACTCAAATAATATAAAATATTTTGGGAAAACTCTAACCAAGAAAGTAATATTGCTTGTATACAAAAAAAATTAAGATACTGAACAAAGAAACTAAAGAAGATATCAGAAAATAGTGAGATCTCCCATGCTCGTGGATTAATATAATTAATATAGTAAAAATGGCCATCCTACCAAAAGGAATCTACAGATTCAATGCAATATCCATCAATATTCCAGGACAATCCTTCACAGATCTTGATAGGACAATCTTCAGCTTCCTATGGAAAAACCAAGGATAGCTGAAACAATCCTGCATAATACAAGAACTGCTGGAAGTATCGTGATCCCTAATGTCAAGTTGGACTACAGAGCTATAGTAACAAACCACCGGGTACTGACACAGAAAGTGATACACTGAACAAGAGAATGGGAATGAAGACCCAGACATAAGTCTACACAGCTATGGTCACCTGATTTTTGATAAAGCTAGAAATTCACTCTGGAAAAAAGATGCCATCTTCAACAAATGGTGCCTGTCAATCAAGCTGGACATCTACATATAGAATGCAAATTGATTAATATTTATCACCCTACACAAAACTCAACTCCGTATCAATCAAAGACCTCAACATAAAACCAGATACACTGAACTTGATAGAAGAGAAAGTGGGGAATAGCCTTGAACTCACAGGCCCAGGAAAAGACTTTCTAAACAGAACATGTTAACACAAGCATTACGATCCACAATTAATAAATGGGACTTCCTGATACTGAGAAGCTTCACAATAGTTCAGACAAAGTGGCAGCCAACATAACTGGAAAAGATTTTTACCAACTACACTTCCAATAGAGGGCTAATATCCAAAATATATAAAGAATTTAAGAAACTATATATCAAGAAAACAAACAACCCAATTAAAATATGGTTTGCAGATCTAAAGAGAGAACTCTAAAAAAGGGAAACGCAAATGGCTGATAAACACTTAAACACTCAACATCCTTAGACATCAGGGAAATGCAAATCAAAACTACATCTGTCAAAATGGCTACAATCAACAAAACAAGTGGTAGCTCATACTAGCGAGGATGTGATGGGGAATCCTCATCCACTGTTGGTGGGTAAACTGTATGGGGTAGCTGCAACAGAAATAAGTGTGATGGGTCCTTAGGAGGATGGGAACCAATCTACCTCAAGATCCAGCTATACCCATCTTGGGCATATACCCAAAGGATGCTTCACTCTAGCACAGAGACACCTATTCAAACATGTTCTTGTTGCACTATTCATAGTGCCAGAAATTAAAAACAACCTACACATACCTCAACAAAAAAACAGATGTTTTTAAAATGGGGTACATTTACACAATAGAGTTTACTCAAACATAGAATGAAATTATAAACCTCAAAAGTAAATGGATGGAACTAGAAAAAAATTATTCTGAGTGAAGTCTCCCAGACTCAGAAAGACAAACATGCTATGTACTTACTTATACAAGGATATTAGCTGTTGAGTCAATGATAACCAAACTACAATCCACAGAATCTCAGAGACTAGATATAGGATAAGAGACTAGGGGAGAACAGATAAATCTCATTAGGAAAGAGAAATAGAATAAGTAGTTATGATGGATGGATGGGGGCTGGAATGGGAGGATCAAGTGTGGAGAGAGGATCAAATGGGAGGAGGAGGTGGGAGAGAACAAAGGAGGGTGTACGTGGAGAGACAGCTGGAATAAAGGCTCTTTGAGGGGCAGTATGGAAACCTAGTATAGTAAAAGCTTCCTAAAGTATACACATATATGAAGGAAGGTGATCTAAATAAATTCACTAAATAATGGGAGAGACAGAGCTCCAACTAGACATATCTTATCACAAAATAAAGCTTTCTTTATTGGGGTTGGATTACATCTAATTGAGTTCTTGGCCAAAGTGATCCCATGGAAATCCCCAAACAATACAGTCTGTTGTAAAGACTATCTCTCCACAAACTGACACCAAGGCCCGGCTGCTAAAGACAACACTTAAACAACTCATTGAACATGGAGAAGTTGAGCTGGTGCCTGAATAGGGCCTTTAGCTCTACTTTCTAGTGTCCTTGGTATAGGAAGGTACTCTGCAGGCTACCAAAAAACAAATATGAATACAAATCCAGACACGAACACTTCAATCTACAATGCTGATCTGCTTATAATATATGCTAGGGCAGTGGTGGTACAAAGCTTGGCGAGTAACCAATCGATGTCTGATTTGACTTAGGCCCTCTCCATGAGATGAATCTATACCTGACACTGCTTGAGTGACTAAGAACCTGAGACTAGAGAGCAGAGTCCAGAGACCTAGAACAAAAACATATACTGCTGTTCTTAGCGGGAGGAAAAGCAATAAAATGACTCCTAATGATATTCTGCTATACTCAGCCATCTTCAGAGAAGCTTCCTCCTACTGTAGACAGGAATAAATACAGAGACCACAGCCGGACTTTATGGAGCAAGTTAAAGACCTTGAAATGCTCAGCCTTAGATGGGATGTCTCCATTAAATCCCTCCCCTCAGGGCTCAGGGAACTCCATGGAAGAGTGGACAAAAACAGTGTAAGAGCCAGAGGAGATGGAGGACACCAAGAAACAAGACCTCTAAATCAACATTGTGCACATATATATGAACTCACAGACACTGAGGCAGAATGCACAGGGCCTGTGTGGATCTGCACCAGGAGGGTCCTAAAGCTGAAAGAGAAGTAGACACACACCTCCATCCCTCACCCAGAAGCTATCTCCAGTAGATAGCTGCTTGCAAATGAAAATTTAGTCTCCTCCAAGGAAGTCTCAATGGAGAAAAAAAATTTTTTGGTTATTTCATTTATTTACACTTCAAATGTTATCCCCCTTCCCAGTTTTCCCTCCACAAGCCCCCTATCCCCTCCTACCTCCCCCTGCCTATGAGAGTGTTCCCCAACCTGCCAACCCATTCCTGCCTCAGCAGCCTAGCTTTCCCCTATCCTGAGTCATCAAGCCTCCACAGGACCAAGGAGCTCCCCTCCCAGTGATACCAGATAAGGCCATCCTCTGCTACATATCCAGCTGGAGCCATATGTACCCACTGTGTACTCTATGGTTGGTAGTCTCTTGGAGCATTGAGGGGGAGTCTGGTTGGCTGATATTGTTGCTCTTCCTATGAGGTTGCAAACCCCTTCAGCTCCTTCAGTCCTTGGCCTAACGTCCCCATTGGGGTCTCAGTGCTCAGTCCAATGTTTGGCTGTGTACATCCGCATCTGTATTGGTCTGGCTCTGGCAGAGCCTCTCAGGAAACAGCTATACTGGGCTCCTGCAGTAAGCACTTTTTGGTATCAGCAATAGTGTCTGGATTTTGTGTCAGCAGATAGGATGGATCCCCAGGTGGGGCAGTCTCTGGATGGCCTCCTTCAGGCTCTGCTCCACTACAGTATCTCTAAGGTTAGCTGCATGGCCAGGAGTGGACGGACAACAGAAGAAGAATTAAAACAAACTCAGCAGTGTCTTTGGAGGCTCCTTGTCTAGTAATGTATCAGGGCTCTTTCTTTTTTCTATTTTGTTTTAATTTTAACTAATTTTTTAAAAAATTTTTATTTATATATTTTTCTTTCTCTCTTTTTACCCTGTAAGTCCTTTGTGTATGTATTATGGTTCAGTTTGCCATTTTTATGGGATTACTAAATGTGCAAATGAGTGGGTGTCTGTTTCTTGTGCCTCCTCTTGGGCTCTTTCTTTCTTTTTGTTTTGTTCAATTCCAGTGTGTTAGGTTTTGTTTTATATTATTATATTTTATTGTATCGTGTTACATTGTATTATTATCCCATAGAAGCTTGTTTGTTTTCTAATGAGAAATAGGAAGTGAGTGGACCCATATGGGAGGGGAGGTGGGCAGTAACTGAGAGGAGCAGAGGGAGGGGAGACCATAATCAGGATATATTATATGTGAAAAAGTATTTTTTCAATAAAAGGAAAAAACTAAGGAAGATATTTTTCAACACCTCTAAGGGCATATAACAAATAAAGAAACACATATGCTCAAGAAAATCCACCAAAATTTGATAAAAAGGCAAAAATGTAGCAGTCTTTGACCCTGTTACTAACTGACTCGGCCCACAGAGATAGAATTCTGTTCCAGAATAGTGTAGGTAAGTACACAGAGTTACTTTCCCCCTAGATGTCTAGCTATATCCTGGAAGACAGGACACTAACATTCTACATCTTGCTAACAGCTCCCTGTGGCTAGTGTCAAGTTCTGTGGTCAGCAGGTATGCCTGTCACCTTCTGCTCGGCCCTCATACTGACCAGATGCAGCAGCACCACTGGGGATCCTGGACTTCCAACCATGAGTTCTATAACTAATAAGATAACAATCACACCTTGGGACAGACAAACCATGGAGACCTAAAGCTACTGATGCCTATCTGCTAAGTACTCAACTCCTAAAGGGAGGGTATTATTTAAAGACAGTCTAGAACCTTAGCTCAAAGGCATGGCCTGGAGGGAAATCAGACTTCAAATCCCTGTAAGTTCAAGACTACAGATACCATGGAGACAGTTTTAGTTGTGGCAAAAGGCATCTGGAGAGATAGATGGTTTCGCTGAAGCAGTCCCCCTTCTCTACAGAGAATGCATTCCATTTCCATCCCACACCTACACAGACACACACACACACACAGACACACACACACACAGACACACACACACAGACACACACACACACACAGACACACACACAGACACACACACACAGATACACAGACACACACACACAGATACACAGACACACACACACACAGACACACACACACACACACACAGACACACACACACACACAATGTTAAATGGTGGACAGTACCAAACCCTGTGGAGTATGTTTTCTCATACAAATATACCAATGATATGTTTTCTCCATATTAGGATGATGATATTGTGATCATAATTTTTGCAATTTGAAATATAACAAAATTCTCTTTACACTTTCATAGATAGGTTAATTTTTTTTTTTTACTGCTGAACAACTTTACCATACTTTTTTTTTCTTTTCTCATTAACCGAAACTTTCACCTTTTCTCTTAAAACACTTTATTGTTTTTCTTTGGCATGTCCAATTTGCCAGCACTGCTACTTGTTCCACTTCCATTAAGTAAACAAGGGTTACTTGAACACAGCACTGCAGTATCACTCCATGCACCTGACAGTCCCGACAGGGACTAACAGGTGGCTATCATACAGAGCAAGGATACTCGGAACAAGAGATGATTCACATCCAGGGTTGCTCAAAACATTTGATTTCAACATTCTACACAGGATAGTTCATAACTTAAAATTTACAGGGGCCAGGGACATGGCTAAGTGGTAGGATACCTTCCTTCATGTCCAAGGCTCTGGGTTCAATCCCCAACACCAATATACACATAATAAATGCTTAAGACTTGCTTATTTATGGAATTATTCATTTAATATTTTATATCACTGTTAAACTCACATAGATAAAACTAGGGAAATAAAGCCTATTTGAACATGGCAAATTAGAGACCAGAGATTTTGCTACAGAGAACTGGGTAAAAAGTAGCTGGTAAGAACTCCCCAGCATAAGTACACAGCTCAGGAAATCATCCCTTCAAAGGAGATCTAATATGACAGGTTCAAGCTAAGTAATTTGTGCCCCAAGGCACTGGTGAAAATAGGAGAGGAATAATATCACAACTGATGGAGCTTCAAAACTGGATGGAGCAGGAAAAGAGATGGCAAAGACAGCTCTGCCAGAACCATTATCATCGTATAATGACTGTGTACATGTGTAAGACTGTACTTTCTATGGAATGCAATCAAAGAGAATGTAAAGGAAGACTATCAAATAATCTAGCCAGTCACTAAACAAGTAAAAACAAGCAAACTTCCCACAGAAGTTGGCATAATACCTGAAGGTGCCACCACATGTCCTTTCAAAAAGACCTGCAAGTTGTATGAAAAGTAGGACCACACAACAGAAGGAAGGCAAGCAGCAGAACTCCTTTAAGGGTGCCTAGATGTCAAATTTAATAGAAATAATACCAGAAGAGTCATTATAACTATGTTCAAATACTAGAGGAAATCGTGTATGCTAACACCTTCCCATTACTGTGACATTACTTGAGAAAACCTAAGGGGCAAAAGGTTTATTTTGGCTCTTGGTTTCAGGGGTTTTGATCTATAGTCAATTGGATCCATTGCTTTTATGTGTTGAGTAAGGTAGAAACATCATGGTAGAAAGACATGAGGAAGAAAAGCTACTCTCCACAGGTGGTTGGGAAATAGAGCAAGAGAAGGCAGGTCTTAGAGACAAAGTATAACCTTCAAAGGCAGGCCTCTAACTGATTTCCTTCCTCTAGGTGAACTTCTCCTTTCCAGTCAGCTATTAATGGAAGTTAAGCCTATTGATGACGTAAGCTCCCCTCATGATCTAACCCCTTCTCAGTAGTGCCACTACCTAAAAACTAAGCCTTCTATACATGAACATTTTGGAATACTTTATATGCAAACCATAATACCATGTTGTACCAAGTAAAGGCACACACCTCTTATCCCAGCCCTTGGGAGGTACCAGTGGTAGGATCAGAAGTTGTCCTTGTTCACATAGCAAATCTGAGGTGCATGACCATGTGGACCTACATATGGAAGGCCTATGGCTATTGGGCACTAAAAGAAATGCACAGAAACTAGGCAACAGACTACTGTACTGTGTGCATGACTCTGATTTACAAAGGATACTTTATATCCACGTATCTTTTTTGAGCCTCCTACCACTCATTGGAGATGTCTACTATTGATGTCCCTGAGTGGTGAAGGAGCTTCTGTAGATACCTCCCTGATCATGTTTCCCAAATGGGCCATGGTTTTGGTTTCCTACCTTTAAGACTCATCAAATTTCCTTTTTCTCAAATACTCTTCTTTTGCCTAGTAAGCTCCAGTTCATCTTTAAAACCTAAGTTTCAATTTTGTCTCCTCTCCAGAGCCTGCTCCTAACATACCTCAAAGTAGAGCCAGCTCTACTGAGTGGTCATCACTCTGAAGACAAAATTCTAAGTTCTCTAGTGTGGTGTAGTTTGCCTAAGGCCTGCCTTTCTGACCTCATCGCCCACCTTATCTCCCTATCCCATTCAATGTGCCAATTAAGACTACTGACTCGCTACTTAAAAAACTACCCTTTTGCATTCTGGCCTGAGCAAACCATGCTCGTAGGCCAGTGACACCCAGAAATTAAGAAGTTTTTGGAACCCAGGAAGTCATAGAATATACTGAATTGCACCGCAAATGATATGGATATCATTTGGACTACCATGAGAGAAAGACAAGGAAAGGAGGTTGAGAGGTCCATGAATGTTCAAAGGCAAAAAAAAAAAAAAAGATAAATCATAACAGCACCACGCTGAGAAAATACAAATGAAAAAGACCATTAAGACGCATGAAAAGAGAAACACCAAGCAGAAGGATGATGAGAAGACCCCACAGAGAGCAGTCCCTGCCTATCTGCTGGACAGAGAGGGGCGGTGAAAGCAAGAACTTTCCAACATGATTAAGCAGAAATGAAAAGAAAAGGTAGGTTCCTCTACCCAAAGTTTATGCCCAAGGAGAAACAGAAGTATTGAAATTATTTGAACAGGAAAAAGAAAAAAGAAGGTATGGAAGAGAATGGTTACTAAAGTCTGCTTTGTTGGTGATGATTTTACAAGAAAACCATCTAAATACAAAAGATTCTTTAGGTCAATGGGTCTACGTTTCAAAAAAGCCCATGTCACACACCCTGAGCTGATAGCTCCCTTTTGCCTGCCTATACTCAGTGTGAAAAAGAGTCCCTCCTCCCCATTACATACAACCCTGGGTGTGATCACCAAAGGGACAGTCACTGAAGTGAATGTGAGCGAGTTGGGCCTTGGGACATAAGGAGACAATGTTATTTGGGGAAAGTATGCTCAAGTTACCAACAATCCTGAAAACGATGGGTGCATAAATGCAGTTTTGCTTGTTTGACAGTGGCACCATACAAGTCATTCTACTCACTACATAAGACTACACACTGTCAGGAAAACACCATTGCTGCCATCTTTCTGAACTACCTAGCAGCCTTACCCCATGTGCAGACATCAAGAAGAATTTATTAAGTTGTAAAGGAAAATAAAATTCTGCCCAATTAAAAAAAAGAAAGACTACCGTCTCACTAGTCCTCAGTGACATCACACTTGGTCCTCTAGCTGGTATACATACTTCTCAGCCCTCTCCCCAAGATAACTGCCCCTCCTCCTTCCAGGTTTATCTGAAGCACTGTCTCTTTTGAGTAGTCTTCCTTTGTCATTCTCAGATGGCTAATTTTCTTCTCTAGTCCCAAAACATGTTGAGTTCATAGGCTTATATAGAAGTTGGTTCCCAGGGATCAAACTCAGGTCATCAATCTTGGCTGATCCATCTCACTAACCTCAATCTCTTATCACAAAACTTGGCCTGGAGCTCACTATGTATCTGAAAGTAGCCAATTTCAACCTTCCAAATGCTGGTGTTCTGGGACTGTGCCACCCTGCCCACCAACAATATATAAAATCTTCAAGAATAAAGTGTGTCTGCTTTACTGGTTTTTGCATACCCAATATTCAGCACCAAATATTGGAACAAACACTAAATATTTGGAGAAGGAAGAGAGTGAGAAGGTGAAGAGAGAACAAAACAAAAACAGAGAGGGTCATTAATCCTCAATTGAAGCAGAATTGGAAGTCAACTCTCCCTAATATTTTTGATTCACACTGAACATGACATACACATAGAGACATGCGCAGAGATCTGCATAAACGCACAAACAAAAAATAGATCTAAAGGGAAGTGGGGTCCTGTGAGCTAGCTAGCAAGTTCTCCTGACAGGACAAATCAAAACACAGTTAATACCTAAAACAGGGGTTTTTTTCCTTTGTGTTAGATTCACCACTCCTAGCTACCAGGTGATCCTTGAAATCTTCCTACAACTTGGTAGAGCCCAGATTTTGCTTACATTACCAGCAACTTTGAGACTTCCATTTTACCTCCAAGCTGAACATACTGTTGGCCTAACCCTTTGCCCCTTGCCTTTTTGATCCTGAGTCAGTTTCCCTAACTCAGAATTTGTTCTTTTTCCTCTACTTTTTGTTACAGACACAGATGAATCTAAATGCAGAAAGACACATATCCCTACAAGCAAAAAATGATACATGTACCCATAAAAACACAAGGACTCTCATACACATAGACAGATCACATGACAGCAGTAGGATGCCATCAAGAAGAGACAAAGCAAACTCTACAACAAAGAAAGGAGGAAGGAAAACAACAGCCTTCTTAGTGAGAAAGAATTTCCCTGCCTGTCAAAGCAAGCCACCTTCTGGTTTTCCTGGAAGCATGAGGGAGGCCATCTGGGGGAGCTGCTGCCTCATCCTGCATCTGGCAAGTCACTGAGACAGATTGCAAAGTCTGCCTACTCCCTGAATGTGTGGCTCCATGTGTCTGCCAACTGGGACCCTTGCTTGTGTGCCAGAAGACCATGTATCTTCTCTACAGCACATACTGATGCTTCTTGAAACTCCCACAGCTCTCTGAATAGCAGCACTCTGGCCCTCAGACTGTACTCCTGTCAGCAGGTATAATCCCAGTATTCAGCTCTGGCAGCAGAAACGAGGAATCAGCACAGGTTCAAGGCTAGCTTGGTCTACCTAGTCAGTTCTAGATCAGCCTAAAACAAAACAAAAAAATATCTAGTGTTTCTCTATAAACAATTTCTATCTCTGGCTTTCTAACTAACTCTTGCCAAAGGCAAAGAATATCTAAACTAATCTTCAATTTCATAAATGAGTAAAGTGAAGCCCAAAACTACTTGACCTTAGAGCTAAAATAATGGGCTCAGGCCAGACTCTAAAGGTCATATTCAGACTTGGCTTTCGTTTTGTCTCGTTGTTTTGAGAAAGGGTCTCAGTGTGTGTCCTTAGCTGGCCTGGAGCATGACATGTGAACTATGCGGGCCTCACAGAAGTCTACCTAGACCTGCCTCCAAATTTCTGGTATAAGAGGTGTTAGCTATTGTCTTAGGGTTTCTACAGCTATAAAACACCACGACCAAAGCAACTTGGGGAGGAAAGGGTTCATTTCAGCTGCAGTTTCTCATCATACTCTTATCACCGGGCTACAGAGCAAGATCCTGTCTCAAAAACCAAAAACCACACTGGGACTGGAGAAATGACTCAGTGGTTAAAAGCACTTGCTGCTCTGACAGAGGACCTGAGTTCTGTCTAAGCACCCACATCGAGCAGCCCACAGTGATCGGTACCACCAGTTCCAGTGGACCCAGTGACAACTTCTGGCACCAGAAACACATGTGGTGCACATATATACATGCAGGCAAAACAATCTTACACATAAAATAAAATAATTGACTTTTAAAAATCCATGCATGGTTCCTACCTCCTAATGGAACTTGTAGTGTCTTGTAGGGCAGATGAGGATGAACTCAACACACACACACACACACACACACACACACACACAGAGAGAGAGAGAGAGAGAGAGAGAGAGAGAGAGAGAGAGAGAGAGAGAGAATGCCAAATGAGAGAGTAAGGGTTACTTCCCAAAGTAGGGGAAATTTTTCTTAGGGGGAAAAAACCTGTTACCTGTAAATCAGCAGTATTCAAGAAACATAATAACTTTCCTCAGGTAAACTACCATTCAGAAGTGCCAATCCAGTTGGTTGTCAATGACGGAACAGGAAGGTCTGCTACCGGCCTATGCTGTAGAGCTAGGACATCACTCACGATCCTAAAATACACAGGTAGCTCCCACAACAAAGAATTGTCTGGCCGAAATTACCAATTACAGTGAGGTTCAGAAACCTGATTTAGGCCTTGGTGATGAGAAAATTTTATAGGCAAAATGGAAGGCAAAGGAAGGCCAGGATAAATGTTCATTTATAACAAGAGTGCAATGGTGGTTTATAAAGAGCCTGCTTGGATATCAGCAGCATAGAGTAGGGGAACCAATACAACATAACGTGAACCATCAAATGATCCACAGCCAGATTGTGAGCTGTAAGAGTTTAATTAAACAAAAAGATAAGCTACTTGCTTACAGTTTAATAATCTTTAAATGCAGTTAGTAACTTCCAGCTCACAGACAAACTGAGGAATGAATGAAACCACATACGCAGTTGGCTGGCCAGGGTTTGGGCATGTGGTAGTGACACTCCCAGGCTAATGTACCCCCTTTACCAGATGAAAAGATGTGTCTTAGTAATTCCAGTATTCAAAAACACAGGTTTGACTTTTCCTCCCAGAAACCCTGCCCTCAGTGCAATCACTCAGAAAGCCTCACCATGTACCCTGGTGTCTTTGTCACCTCAGTATCCTTTGAAATGAGCTAGTAGCCTCGCTTTGCATGCACATTCCTGACTTTCCCATCCTTACTCAACTCCCTTATCTCACCACTCAATACCACTCAGTTTAGCACTTCATTAGAAACTGTTATATTTTTATGAGTTAAGACCCCACATCTGGAGCCAAAAGTAGACCTGACTCTGCCCCTTTAAAAACTTCAAAAATTGGGGTTGGGGATTTAGCTCAGCGGTAGAGCGCTTGCCTAACAAGCACAAGGCCCTGTGTTCGATCCCCAGCTCTGAAAAAAAAGAAAAAAAAATTTTCGAAAATTACAGCCTCTTTCTTCATTACCAATTGGTGGTAGCTTATGAAGTCCGTGCAAGGGTTAAATGACTGATGCACAGAAAGCCCTTGTATAATACCAGACACACAGAATAGACTCAGTGTAAGTTTTATGATTATTATTATCATCATCAGAAAGAATAGGTGCAAACAGGTCTATTTTCAAAATTTGGCTTTGCTACTTAGTGGCTATGTGACCTTAAGCAAAAAAAACTTTAACTTAGAAGGCATTTTCCCAACTATTTAAAGAGAATAATTATTTCCAGAATTATTATCAGAATTTAATGTATACGAAGCCACAAGCACAATATCTGGCACACAATCTTTGGTTTTTTCTCCCTTTCCTAATATGATGGTACAGTTACAGTTAGTGAGAGCTGGCCTCTACAGCAAGAAGTCCTAATTAGGTTCTGGGGATTTCAGTTAGTAATAAAGCACCCACCTGGCCTAGCCAAGCATGGATGGACATAATAATCCCCAGCACCAAAACACACACAACAACAATAGAAAAATCACCACAATCAACAAAATGGACTTCAAATTAGCCATCTCATCATACCATGACACCACACCATTCAGCACTGTGGTTGACTTGAGCCTGGCATGGGACAGGAAGTTGTCCATCTTTCCTCGAGTGGTTGGCACATTCCAAAGGAGAGCTAATATGACACAGACAAAGGGGTGGGAGGAACACTTGCTGAGAAGAGAAAGAGCCAGGAAATAGTCTGTAATGTCTATGACACAAATAAGAGCAGAGCCAGACCACAGTGATAGGATGTGTGTCTGAATCTAACAGCAGCTAAGGCCAGATCTGAAGGGATGGAATGTTAGGAAACACACAGGAGACACAGAACCGCAACCTAGTGTTGGAGATTACTTGCAGTACACACAGTAGGAGCTAGTAAGGAAGACACTAGTAGCAGGGCAAGCTTGTCTACAGTTACCTGGCTATAAGAAAAAGAGGCACAAGGCCTGAAGGGGAATATCAATTATTGATAATCATGGTCACAGGTGTTACATATAATCCTGCTACTTTCCTTCACCCAAATTAGCCCATACTAACTGCACTGAGCCCCCTCTTCTCTTCCTACATACCACTCCCCAACACATCTGAATTCCTGGCTACCTTTGGGTCATCACAAGTGCTCTCGCTGATAGTTCTGTTCAGGGTTTAGTCACACAGCCCAAGTACTTGGTGGCAGCCATCAATACTCACATCCTGTCATGACTTACCACACAGAAGGTTTTACACTGCCATGTAGATACTGAGAATCAAACCTAGGACCTCTGGATGGGCAACCAGTACTCTTAACCAGTGCACCATCTCTCCAGTCCCAAGGGATCCATTACTATTCTGTCAAGTCCAAGTATGTCTTTGTACCTTGTCTTTGTGTTTTAAGTTTCTCTAACCTTATGGATTTAGGTCTAATTCAGATATTTTATTGAAGCCAGACCTTTTAACAAAATATATTGGCTTCCAGAGAAGTAGTAGCCCCTAAAAACTCATGTCCTTGCTCCATTATGCCTGCTTCCTTTTTATCAACCACTCTGGAAAAAATAGTTTCATACATGTATGAAGTGAATTCTGATTACTGAAAACCATTATTCCAATCTCCCTTGCACTTACCTGCCCTAAGTTCCTTTCCCCAATTCAAGTCTTTTATTTTGTTTGGGTTTTGTTGTTGTTGTTTAAGACCCATTAAGTTTATCCAAGATTATCCATGTGCCCATAGGTTTGGAATTATCTCTTTGTGCCTGGTGGACTCCTCAGTGAGTACACATTGAAACAATGACTGCCCCTCCCCCAGAATCCACCAGTGGCCAGTAGTTCATCATAGGGCTCATGAGGCCTTCTCTGATCCATGCGTGACTGTTGATAAATGCATTTATTATTATTATTATCATTATTATCATTATTATTACTGTGTGTGCATGTTGGGAATGAGGTACCACACTGTAAATACACACAGCTTGTGTTTGGACAACTTTACTAAGCCAGTCTCTTCCACCATTATGTGGATTCAAGGAATAGAATTAAGTTGCCAGGCTTACACAACTTTTACCAGTGCCTTTTCCTATGGAGTCATCTCTCAGGAACTATAGGCAGTCATAGCTACAGTGAGGTCATAACTACAGTGGCAGTGGCCTGCCCAGGTGACAGCACTTTATAGCCCTTCTTCTCATCTCCTGGCCCTTACATTTCCCCCTTGACCACTTCCACAACAATGCTCAAGCCTTACAGGAAGTGGTGCTCCTGTCCTGTTTAGGGCTGAGCTCTCAGTCATCACCTATTCTCAGTGCCTGAGCACCCACGCATCTCACCCTTCACCCCTGCAAAGAGAAGCTGCTCTGGATAAGAAGTTCCAGTTGAGGCCGGAAGTACTCAAGGAAAACATTTTTTATTTTACATGACTAGATTAAGTTTTGGAGTTTGTGTATAGCCCTATAAATTTAATATATATTTAGACTTGTGGTAATAACTTTTACAACCTGGGTGTACACAGAGCAAAAAAATTCTGTAATCCCGACCTTGGCTATCAAACTCTCCCTGTACTCACAAACCCTAGTTCCTCTGGTCTTCTCTGCAGACTTAGTGACCTCACTTTACCTTCTCAGAATGCCATGTAAATGGACTCACTGTAATTTTTTTTGATACAGAATTTTTTTGATTGTAAGGCTTGCTTACAAACTCCCTATGTCCATGAGACTGGTCTCGACCTTGAAGCAATCTTTGCTTCTGCCTCTCCTCCTAAGAAGTATTAGGATCTTAGACATGCACCATCAAGCCAAAGTTCTCAGATAATTTTTTAGACTGGTTTCTTCCATTCAGCACAATGTTGTTAAGATTTATCTGTTGTGTACAAAAGACTTCATTTTTTTTTATGGTAGACATCCCAGTAGTCAGGAGGCTAAGGCAAGAGAATCACAAGATTGAGGCCAGCTTGGGTTAGTGACTTCCATGTCAGTGAGTTTGAGTTAAAAGTGACCAGCAACACCCACACTAACCCTTATAATGGCTGTTCCCACCCCTTGAGACACAGAAGGCCAAGCTTCTCCCCAAAGAGAGAAAGTCCAAGATCGGGGCCACAAAATCCACCAATCCCTAGCCTCCCTGGAAAGCCCCACCCACCCACCCTTCCACCCACCAAGAAATCTTATATAAAACCTGCCTTGGGGCCAAAGAGATGACTCAGTGATTAAGAGTATTGGCTGTTCTTCCAAAGGACATGAGTTCAATTCCGAGCAACCACACAGCAGTTCACAATGGTCTGTAACTCTACTTCCACAGGATCTGATATCCTCATTCACCCATACAAGCAGGCAGAACACCAATGTACATAAGTAAAAATGAATAAATCATTTACAAAATCTGCTTCCTGCTCAGTTCTCTGCTGCTTCTCTCCCAAGCATAAGCAGCCACCCACTGGTGTCTTTCTCAGTAAATCTCCTAGGATAAATAAAACTCTGTCAGGGAAAAAAAAACAACGAAGGTCCCAGTAAGCTGGCTCAGACATCACACCTGATAACCTGAGTTCAACACTTTAGACTCATATAGGTGGAAAGGGAGAACCAAGTCCTGCAAACTGTCCTCTGACTTCCACATACATATCATAAGTATACATGCATGTGGGTGTATACATTCATACACACACGCACAAGTATAACCAGAACATTTTTTTTAAAAAAAGAGTCTAGTCTAACTTAAGATAGTATTTTTAGAGTCTACCTCAGACTATCAGGATAATCTAACATTGAAGTAAATCTTTGCCCATAGATAATTTCATTACCAGCTAAGGACTTCCCACACTGCTAGCTTAGTAAAACCCTTGACTTACTAAGAAACATTCCTGCCAGGCATGGTGGTTCACACCTATAATTCTAGGACCGTGAAGCCAGAGTCAGGAGGGCTTTTGAGTTTGAGGTCAGCCTAGGCTACATAATCAATGTCAGGCATACCCAAGCTTCAGAGTGGAACTCTGTCTCAACAAAACACACAATGTTGGGGAATGTGGCTCAGGGGCAGAGCGATTACCTAGGATTCATGAGGCCAAACCAGAGAAAAAAATTTTTAAATTAGCACTGAGGTAAACTTTTCAGTTCTTTCAGTTATCTGAAAAACTTACCAATATGAGGCAGAAGAAATTGGGCTTTGGGGGAAGGTATACTAGGGATTAAGCTTAGTACTTCACATGCTAGCAAACTACCCCTGTGATATATATCCCAAGCTCTTTTACTAATTTTCACTCACTAAGTTACCTAGACTAACTCTAAACTCTGTAAGCCCAGGAAGGCCTTGAACTCACTTCTTTCCTCAGTGTTCCAAGTATCTGAGATCACAGGCTTGTGACACCACACCTGGCTTAAATGAGGTTTTAATAGTATATCCTTTTTGACTTCATGGGTAATTTGCACTATGCTTACACGGGTCACAAAAATCTGAAGTCTTTGACAACCACTGCAACCAGAATTTTTCTACACCACCTTTCCTTCTATTACCTCAGCCCTGCTATATCCACCTAACTTTCTAGCTAGATCCTGAACGCCACTCCTGCCTCACACACGTTTAGACAACTGAAGCACACACACTTTACTAGCTTCTCACTCTAGGTCTCAGATGACAAGTGACTGTGAAACCACACAATAGTGGACCTCTGACCCTAATCACAGAGGTCTGAGATTACAGTGAGAACAGGGGCAGCCCAGGCAAGGCAGAAGCTATGCTGAAAAAGAACATCTCACCACTGGTGAGAGAAAGTGGCTGACAGCTTTTGTGTTATTTTAGAACAGTGTGTGCTGATGAGATTTTTGTTGTGGTAACATTCCTCTAGGATTCCTCTAAGAGAACATTTTCTTCCTTCTCTTTGACAAAGCAATTCAACAGAATGTAAAAAAGGAGGAGCATTGACAAAGATGTCCAGAAATTTGCAAATCTTGTATTATATCAAGATTTTTTGAAATAGGGTCTCACTCTTTAGACTAGGCTGGCCTCAAATTCACAGAGATCCTCTTGCTTCTGCCTCCCAACTGCTGTTATATTACTTTTCAAAAAATAATTTATTTATTTTATGTGTATGAATATCTGTTTTCCCTGCATTGTGCCTGTGGCAGTCAAGAGGGTGTTGGATCCCCTGGAACTGGAGTTACAGACAGTTCTTAGTCCCAACATGGCTACTTAGAACCTAACCCTGATCATCTGTAAGAGCAAAAAGTGCTCTCGCCCATCTCCCCAGCCCTACTATATCATGTTCTTGGTTGTTGAGCTCCCCATTCTCCAGTCTTTGGGCAATACTAGAACAATGATCAGGATATCTCTAGACCTCTTCCCTAACAGGAACATGGGTCTATTTGCTTGGTCCCCTGAAGGCCAGTAATGATCAAACTCAATAAATACTTCAGCCTGGTTGTGGGCCCCATTTTCCTTACCAATTTTTAGTTCAGTGATTTTCTACCATGGTTCCTTTGTTTAACCAAACCAATCCACTGTGCTTCTTACTACATCTATACTTTATCACTCTAGTTCTCTACAACTCGGGTAAGCCTACCACTTCTATTCTATTCAAATTTTACCTCTCTTTCTCCTTAAATTCCTTAGACATTATTGATCTGTACAGAAGAATCCCCTCTACCAATCAATTAGCAGACTGATGCTTTCTATTTGTCCTGTCTTCAGTGACAGAGAAGTCAATGTTTAACAAGCCAGTCTCCTCTACAGCAAAATATCTCTAAATATTAAGCAATTCTTTATTCTAGAAGAATATGCATGGCTTTTAATTTCCCACATTGGTCCTATTCTACATTTAAAATAAAGGAAACAATACAATATATAACAGCATGGGCTTTGAAATCAGATATAGACCCAAATCTAGTATGTATCTTTAAGTAAATGTTTGAACTTTCTAGCATCTCAGTCCCCTAATAATAAAACTAACTTCTGAAGACTATTAAGAAAATTAGAGTAACTACACAAAGAGCTTAATGCTGTCTCACAGAGAGTAAGAGGTAAATTAATGACAACTAGTTCCAGTTTTTATTAGCATTTGCTGTAGAGAAGTTCTAATGCAGCCTTGGCCAGACTTAACTTGAACTCCTGATCCTCTTTCCTCCAGATCCAGAGTGCTGTGGTCACAGGACTGAACCACATTATTAGCCAGTTTGTCATTTTCAAAATCTGACTCCTCAAATCCTTCTGTATTTGAAGTCAAACATATTACTTCAATGTCAGGGGTTTGATGTGATAATTGACCAGTCTCATCATTGAGAAATGATTAGATCACAAAGACTCGGACTTACCAATGGACTCTTGCTCTGGTGGATTAATAATATGATGATATTTTGGAGAAGTGGGGCCTAATTGTAGGAAATACTTTGGCATGTGTGGGTAGAGCCTAAGAAGATATACCTTGAACTATGACACTCTGTTCTCTCTGCTTTCTAGTTGCCATGATGTGCTCCTAGAAATGATTAGTCTGCCTAACTCCAAGCCTGGAAACAATGGAACTGACCATATCTAAAAGTTCTCAAACAGTGAGCTACAATAAATCCTTCCTTCTTTCAGTTAGTTTTCCAATATTTTGGCATAACAACCAGAAGCCAGTCATTTCTTTTCCACACTCGTTTCTTCACTAGCCTGTAGTGAGAAAAGAATGTATCTCTTAATCTGTCTTCTTACTACCCTGTCTCCATACCTAGCACAGAGTAGGACACAAACAGATATGTAAGATTAATGAACTGTGTTAAATGCTACTCGTTGGTTCACAGTCTTTAGCACTCATATCACTGCTCTCTGGATAGTCTCCTGCTGTTCTAAATCATTCTGATGATGTGACATCCAAAACTGGACACAAAACTCAGAGGTAGACTACAAAAGTTAGAGACCAGGCTTCTCTGCCTAATGCACACTAAGTCACTACTGAATATTTAGCATGGTCTGGTAGCTTCAACAAACTGCTGGCTTGTGTTGAGCTTGAAATAAGAACCCTTCACATGATGATCTTTTACTCTGGCTCTGCTGACCTGGAACTACAGTAATGGTACAGTCAAAGGTACAATAGTAAGACAGCTCTTTTTTTTTTTTTAAGAGTTTTCTTTCTCTAGTTCTTATTAACTGGCTCCCATAAACTGTCTTTAAAAATAGACTGGCCACCCTAAGATTTGCTTCTTCCTCCAAAATAAGAATATAAGACCCCAGAAGGTGGGATCTAACTATTTTTGCCTTCTTTCTCACACACCAACAGAAGGCTGAATAAAGATTAACATTCTCTTTCCACAGCAAGACCACATTAAAGACCCAAGGAAACTAGACAGACCATTGGAGGAATCCCTTTCACTCCCAAATAGTTAAATTAGTATTATGCTATCACCAGTCAGCAAATGGAGACCTGTTCTCCTGGGCATCATTCCACCTGACGGGAATTAATTCCTGAAAGGCAACAAGCAGAGGCCTCTCGCCACACAGATTAGCCTAGGCAGCTTTCAGGGATCATTTCAAACAGAGAGACAAGAGCCACAGAAGGTAAGAAAGATTACCTCATCACTTTCTTCCACATCCACATCACCATTGGCATCATCATCCATCAGCTTGTGGATGTTGCGGACGGCCTCAAAGCTGAGCTTCTCATCTTCACTGTGGCACAGGGGCTTGTCAATCCGGCAAAACTCTGTATGGAAAAAACAAAGGACAACATTACTCAGAGCTGCTACTCAGCCTCCACCAGCCTCTTGTGTCAGCAATCTTAGCTTCCAGCTCCTCACTCCTCATAGAAGCATTTTGATCAATTACATATACAGTGACAGAAGTGTATCATCTAACACAGAAGTGTATCATCCGACCTTTACCTGTCTCTTGGAAACTGTGTTGAGCTTTCCCATACAGAAACAATGCTTTATCATTCTGATAGCTCTCCAGCAGGCAAGTCTAACAGACTAGGCCTACTCTAGGATGCTGACAACAGCACAAAGAACGAACTCACAAGTCAGAGTGGAAAATCAAAGGGACAATATATACAGGGAAAAGGCTGTACTCACTAATAATCAAGGAAATACATTAGTTACATATAATTATTGGTCAAATAAACAAATGTAAATTCATATAATATCTCTGGCACTAGAGCAATTTGAATGTCTAACTAAATGGCATAGTTTTCCTTTTTGTTTACTTTGTCATTAGAAACACATCCATCAACCATCACCCAACTAGGGAAGCCTCTCACATCACTAAAGGTAGGTCCTTTATTGTCCTTCCTGTCCTCCAGTCTAGTCTCTCCAGACTTACCGTCAGTCCTGCTATAGCCTGCCCACAGGCCTCTGAGCCCATCTAGAGACTCAGCCTCTTACTTTGCCACTAAAGGTACAGATAATGCTTTCATAAGTATTATGCAGATTTATAGGCTTTTTAAAATAATGGAATAGTTTACCAGGCACTAGTGAGCAAAGGTTTGAGGCTGGACATTCTAAGGTCATCCAGCACTTTCCCCAAAGACCTATAGCAGCTGCAAGACGGCTGTATTCCTACCCACAGGCTCTGCTGTGTAACCTGAGCAGACAGACAGGTGACCTTCACTGCTGGCATTCCCTAGCAAAGAGGATTAAGGGGATGAGGCTAAGAGAGGACAAAAGTTTGATGTCCCACATAGTGTTAGAATTGTATCCAGAAAACCATGTCAGCCAAAATTTACAAATAACTCCTTCATCTGAGCATTTCCTTGTCCTCCCTGAGACCTTTTCTGTATCTTCCACACAGGCGAGCTTTCACAGTCATCTGGAATACCATGAGAGATCCACTCAGTTATCAATACATTTCTTACTACAATGAAAGAATCCTGAATTGAATACAAACACAAACACCAAAATCCCATCCTTAATCAATTATAAACTACGTGACATTAGACAAGTGATTAAACCACTTCATGTCCCCTTTTCTCACACACAGTTATGTAATAATCTGCTAATGTACCTTTTGTGAGAATTACATTAAACTGTACGTATGGAAGCACCTCTCAGGCTAGGCCTGGCGTTGGCCACGAATGATAACAGAACCTGAAGGCAGAATCAGGAACACTGGGAGTCTTGACTACTTAGGGAAACCAAAGCCAGGCTGGATGATATGAGATCCTGTTGTTACATAAAAAAAATTAATTTAAAAATAAATAATAAACTGATATTCAATACATTTTGAGTATTTCTTTCTTCCTTCCCATTCAGCAAGTGAATAATTTCTATCTTCACATAACTGATTTTTCCTGACAGAATTAGAAAAATCAAAGAAGCCTCAGTTCTATCTGAATTAACTAGTCCTATCACTTAAATCATAGCTTTTTAAATTATTGGTTACATAACTGAATGTGGGAGTTGAAAAGCAAAAGGTGGAAAGACAAAAAGGCTTGGAACAAGCAATGACCAAAAATTAATTCAAAATAAAATGCATAATGGATCTGAGGTGTTACCATGCTGTATTGTGCAACTTTACTGCAGCCTTGGTTCTGAACACAGGGCCTGCTGACTTTGCATAGTGCAGGCCATCACACCACACAACATCAAGTAACACTTGCCTGAAAATACCTCAGCTCAGATTTCAGACTTAGGTGGAAAGAAGGGATGAGACAAGGTCTTGCTATAGAGCTTGGCTAACCTGGAACTCATTATATAGACCAGGCTGGTCTCAAACTCAAAAAGATCTGCCTGCCTCTGCCTCCAGAGCGCTGGAATTACAAGTGTAAACCTTATTTTTTGAGACAGTCTGTCACTGAAACTGACGTTCACCAATTCTGCTGGGCTTGGTGGCCAGCCAGCCCCAGGCATCCAATTGTTTCTTCCTCCCTAAGCTGGAATTACAGGTGTGAAGTAAAATTCTGGCTTTGTGCATGTGTATACCTAGAGTTACATAAAATATCTAGCAAAAAGAGGTCACATGTGGGAAGATTTAAGAAGCCTGTTCTAAGTGAATAGACAACAGTCACTCACTGTAAGAATAACAATGACCTGAACTCCCTCCACATTTATTTTCATCTACTAGTAACATTACCACACAGTGCTGCAACTATCTTTTTTTTTTAAAAAAAAAAATGTTTATTTTATGTTTATGAGTACACTGTAGCTGTCTTCAGACACACCAGAAGAGGGCATCGGATCCCATTACAGATGGTTGTGAGCCACCATGTGGTTGCTGGGATTTGAACTCAGGACCTCTGGAAGAGCAGTCGGTGCTCTTAACCACTGAGCCATCTCTCCAGCCCACAACTATCTTTTTAACAGTATGCCGCTGGACTGTGATCACGAATTAAGGTCAGCATGTCCTAGCAGCAACCAAAATCCAATTTCTTGATAAGATGCTCCATAAAAAACAACCTTTAGGGGTTGGGGATTTAGCTCAGTGGTAGAGCGCTTGCCTAGCAAACTCAAGGCCCTGGGTTCAGTCCCCAGCTCCGGAAAAAAGAAAAAAGAAAAAAAAAAAAACCTTTAAAGAACGCCTTAATATTAACTCTAGGGGAAACAAAGGAAAAATAAATAGAAGCAAAAGGAAAATCAAGGACCAAATTCTTGAACTTTTAGTCTCAGGATCTCTGTATATGGTCAGAGCCGGGTTTGTTGTTGTTGTTGTTGTTTTGTTTTGTTGTTTTGTTTTGGTTTGGTTTTTTTCTTTTCCTTTCTTTTCTTTTCTTTTCTTTTCTTTTCTTTTCGGAGCTGGGGACCGAACCCAGGGCTATCACTGAGCTAAATCCCCAACCCCGTTTTTGTTTTTTAAGACAGGGTTTCTCTGCTTAACAGCCCTGATTGGCCTGGAACTCACTTTACAAACCAGGCTGGCACTGAACTCACAAAAATCTGCCAGCCTCTGCCTCCCAAGTGCTAGGATTAAAGGTATGCACCACCACATCCAAACATTTTAGTCAAACTTTGTAATCCCAAATAACTGTTTGATATTTATCTGGTGTCTATCAGAGGGCCAGCAAGATAGTTTAGCGGGTAAAACTGCTTGCTGTGTAAGCAAGTTCATTTCCCAGATCTCACAGGGACAGAGAAAACTAAGTTCTGAAAGTTTCACCCTCTGTTCTCTATATGAGTCATGGACATATGCTTGCATGTGTGCACATGCACAAGCACATGCCACACACCATACATATATACAATGATAATAATTAAAATTTTTTAAAGAAACCAGGTGTGGTGGCAATCTTAAACACTTGGGAGGTAGAGGCAGAAGGATCAGCAGTGTAAAAGCAATCTCAGCATATAGGGAACTGAAGGCTACATAAAACTGTCTCAAATCTGAAAGAAGAAAAGAAATAACAGGTAAATTAAAGAGAAAGAAAGAAATATATTAAAACAACTCTTTATATTTACCTATCAGAGAATAGAATGTCCCTAACAAGTTAAGGAAAACAGCATGCGTAATGAAAACTAATTATGTTTTCTGTGCTGGAGAATGCAGCTTAGTAAACAAAGCCTGCAATCTCAGCACTTGGGAGGAAGAAGCAGGAAGATCAGAAGTTCAAGGTCATCCTTAACTACATATTGAATGTAGGCCTGCCTGGATATATGAGACTATAAAACAGTTCTCTGGAAACCTCTTCATGAGAAGGGAGGACTGTTTCACGGTTTCGTATCCACTCACAGTTACAGTGTTGTAAGAGAGCTTTCAGTGCGGCTCAAGCTGGAGAGGGGTGGGGGTTATTTTAATAGCCAAATGAAAACTATGGCTATTCTCTACTTTTGTATCTGAACTTGACACGAGGTCAGGGTTACATTAACACTATCTGTAATGTGAAAACTGAAACTATATGAATAAACCTGTTGTACTCTGTAACACTCATATTCATTGGTCTATCTTGTACTTTGGATGAATCTTTTATACATGCATGGTTTTATACATGCATGGTTTTATACATGCATGGTTTTATACTATGATACACTGCTCATTTGGAAACGTTCAGTTCGAGGTTATGCAGAATATTCAAGCGTGGACATTTGAATTCTATTTAGACAATAACAAAATAATCATAATCATTAATGTTACCACTGATTTAATCAGAAAAGCTGTCAAACACACAGTGACTGATACAAACGTTCAGAAATGTAATTTTCACTTAAGAATTGGGATTTTACAATTGGCAGCAGATATTATCAGTTGTTTTCCTTCAAGTAAAACATTCATTTCATTCAGTTTCAAGAAAATGTCATGTTGGGAACTAATGCTCAAGCCTATAATCATAGAATGCAGGAAGCAAGTGGCTCACCTCCAGTTTCGAGTCAGCCTCAAATTCAAAATTAAGACCTTGTCTTAAAGGGGAAAAAAGCTCACCAGTTAAGAGCACTGTCTGTTCTTCCAGAGGACTGAGGTTTGATTCCCAGCACCCACATGGATACTAAGAACTATTTGTTAACTCCAGGGAATCTGATGCCCTTCTCTGGTGCTTTTCCTTCAGATAACCATCAACCTTCTCCATGAAGCAGAGCCTTATTAAATTATGTCCCTTAAATACGGCATATATTTGCATATATGTATTCATATTAATTTTGCTATTTTCAGGCATACATCTCCTAAAATCCTTGTAATTTTTCAGAATGATAAGGGTATCTTTGTATGCTAATGGCATATACTAATGAAACCTGTAAGCAGCATCGGGATGGAGACTAGTCATGGAAAGGTCAAGCCAGTCTCACTCCTCCACCCTCAGGGGGACTCAGAGTTTGATATGTGGAGCTCACATGATGGAATGAAAGAACTGGCTCTCGCAAGACATAAGCAGTCTCTTACTATTGTTACTATGGCAGAGGAAAGTTCACAGCTCTTTCCCAAATGTCCAAATCTCTTTCTCTCCCAGAGAGTTATATTACTGCTCACTGTTTCATGCTTCAAAGCACTTTATACATAGTTCTAGCATATGAATTTTCATGTTCTGCGTTGTTCACATGCCACATCCAGAAAAGGGCAAGAACCAAGTTTAACTCATTTTATTCCCGAGAGTCCAGTCTGTCATCTCTGCTAACATTCTCCATGTCAAGCACAAAATCAGCAAATGCTGGCTGGCTAACTGAATGAATGGATAAACCCTTGCCCTCAGAAAGAGATCAAAAGTTTAAGACTGACAGCATTAGCCCTGGGAAGACTCTCAGATCTGGCCAAGAACCAGAAGTTTCAGAGATAAAGTTACAGGGGAACTAAAGTGGAGATGGGGTAGGGGAGAGCAGATGAAGGGACTAAATATGAAGACTATGGATACAGATTTAGTGTTGAGAGGGGAAAGGTCCCCAGTGAAACACATAGCAAGTCTAGTCCCAAGGAGAAAGATCAGGTCACTGGGATGTGTACAGTCCAGCCAATTTGAGAGATGTCCCTGCACTTATTAGAACACCATGTCCTCATGTCCAAGAAGAGACCCAGTTCTTCTCAGCAGGAGGCAGGAATTCAGAAGAGCTTTAGAGCCTTTCTTCTGAACAAAACTGGCACTGCCTTCAGTTTTCCAAGCAACACTGACAGTAATAACCCCAGATTCAAAACGCCGACCAAGCTTACTTCTCTCCCAGAGGCCATTTATCAAAAACAGAGTAGTGGCACATGCCTATAATCCCAGCATCCAGGACAGAGAAGTAGGGGGAGCACCACAAGTTCCAGGCCAGCCTACACTACATAGCAAGTTCCAGACTAGCCAAGATTTCAAAAATGATACTCTGTTGTGAACCACCTGATGTGGGTGCTAAGAACTAAACTTGGATCCTCTACAAGAATAGTAAGCATTGCTAACCTCCTATTTCCCCAGCCCTCCTTCTCGTTATCCTTAGAATAGACAAACTTCAAAGTTCTTGTTTGTGTTTGTTTGTTTGTTTGTGTTTGTTTGTTTGTGTTTCTGGTGCTGGAGAATTAACTAGGGCATTGTGTGGGCTAAGCACCAGCTCTGTTACACAGCTGTATCCCCAGCCCTGTGTGCAAACCTTTTCCCTTAGCATGCTTAAGATTAAGCCACATTCCTCACCAGAGAATAGCTTGTTCTAATTTTCAAGTGGCATTCTATTAAATGTATATACCACAATTTGCTTATCTGCTCAGAAGTCTTTTTTTTTCTGATACAAAGCTACTATAAACACTTGCACATATTTATCTAAATGGAAGATATACTTGAATTCCCCTTGAGTATCTAGAAACAGAAGTGGTTACATGAAAGGAGTATGTTTGACTTTTTACCAACCCCATAGTTAGACCAACACTGAGTGTCAACTAACCTGAATCCCAGGGAACTCCCAGAGACAAGGGCATACATGGGCTGGTCCCAGACCCCCAGCACATATACAGCAGAAGGCTGCCTTGCCTGGCCTCAGTGTAAGAGGGTGAACCTAACTCTGTAGAGACTTGATGCCCCAGGGTTGGGGGTGGGTGCACCCTCTCAGAGGCGAAGGGGTTGGGAAGATGGGGGAAACCTTTGGGCTGTAAATAAATAAAATAATTAACTAATAAAAAAGAAACTTTCAAACTATTTCTAAAGTAGATATATCAGGAGAGGGTATGGTGGATCATACATTTAATTCCAGCCCTTGGGAAGTAGAGACAGGTGGAACTTTTGTTAGTTCAAGGCCAGCCTATTCTACATAGAGAGATCAAAGCGATATAGTGAGCCTGTGTCTCAAGTATATACATATATGTGTACACACACACACACACACACACACACACACACACACACGGGGCAGGGAGGGAGGGGGAGAGATGGAGAGGGAGGGAGGGAAGGAGGGGAGGGAGGGAGGGAGGGAGAGAGAGAGAAAGATTGAGAGAAAGAGGCTGTGCTGCATCACACTTCACTCCTCACAGGAACATATACTCTTGTGTACTTAGTGATGGTAACACTCAGTCCAGTTGAAAACTATATTGAATTCTTCATCTATAAAAGACTCTTCATTCTTCTTTAATTTTCAAATCCTAACTCATGCTGTCTTTCTCTACTTAAACATTTTTTTACTTCAAAAATCTTCCCTGTCATACCCTACCTCCCAAACTGCATTAGGGCAACATAATCTGTTCTCAAAGCTAACAGATACTTTTCATTTACCTTTTTCAATTGTAATTACTTGTCTTCTCCACTAAATACTAAGTACCATGGTAGCAGGAATACTGGATGTCTTATTCTTGGCTGATTTCTGGCTTCAAGTCAATACTTAGCACTTAGCAAAGTCTATACCATCAAGGTTAGGCTTAAATAAATATTTGTCAAATGAACAAATGAATCCCCACAAGAAATTATTAAATGAAAATATTAAAACAGAAATGAATAAATATAGTACTTGCTCACAAAAATATTTAAGAAAGAGGAGTTGAACCCTGACCTCAAGCTGTACTACAGCACAATAGTGATAAAAACTGTACAGATAAAAATTGGTACATAGACAGGCAGGTAGATCAATGAAATAGAACTGAAGACCCAGAAATGAACCCACACACCTATAGTCACTTAATCTTTGACAAAGGAGCTAAAACCATCCAGGAAAAAAGATAGCATTTTCAACAAATGGTGCTGGTTCAACTGGAGATCAGCATGTAGAAGAATGCAGATCGATCCATTCTTATCACCCTGTACAAAGCTCAAACCCAAGTGGATCAAGGACCTCCACATCAAACCAGATACACTCAAACTAATAGAAAAAAAGTGGGGAAGAGCCTCAAATACATGGACACTGGGGAAAATTTTCTGAACAGCTTATGCTCTGAGATCAAGAATCGACAAATGGGACCTCATAAAACTGCAAAGCTTCGGGGTTGGGGATTTGGCTCAGTGGTAGAGCGCTTGCCTAGCAAGCGCAAGGCCCTGGGTTCGATCCCCAGCTCCGGAAAAAAAAAATAGAAAAAAAAAAAAGAAAAGAAAAAAAAAACTGCAAAGCTTCTGTAAGGCAAAGGACACTGTCATTAGGACAAAACAGCAACCAACAGATTGGGAAAAGATCTTTACCAATCCTACAACAGATAGAGGCCTTATATCCAAAATATACAAAGAACTCAAGAAGTTAGACTCTAGAGAATAAAATAATCCTATTAAAAATGGGGTACAGAGCTAAACAAAGATTCCTATGCCTAGTACTGTAAGTCCAGCTAACAACCCAGGTCTAGGGAGGTTACAGGCTCAAGTTATAAACTTATTGTTGATATTTAACTAAATTGACATATCAGCAAACTGTCTTCTAAATATCTATGCGCATACACATAGACAAAAGCTGTTCCCAGTCTAAATCAGAGAAGCCTCTCCCTATACTGAAGGGCAGTGAGTGCAGAGAATCCGGGCTGCTCAAGATGCAAAGACTGAGTAATGACTGTGGGCCGTCTGCATGCATTTATACCAGATCCTCTAACCTCAGGGAACACAGTGGAAGCAGGTCCAGAATGTTTTTTAAAGCCATAAAATAGTATGAAGGGCTACAAAATGCTATTCTGAAGACTTGGTATAACCATTAGTTCTTAACAACTGTAGTAACCTGCACTGGACCCACATAGGACCCAGTAAGTGAAGGAAAGGAGAGGGGCTCATGAGACACTGTTCTTAGATTCTAAGAAAGGGTGAGCCACTGTCGTCAGTTGTACAGCCATTGCTGAGAGTGCCAGGTTCCAGTAGATAGCTCTAGGCTCACAGCTTCAAAGATGACCCTGGTTAATTTTGGTGAGTCACAAATCTAAACAGACAAGGGAAAGAGATTTGTGAGAAGGAGGTGGGATGATGTACACAGGGCTTGTACAGGGTGGGGGCGAGAGGTGTCAGCATGCAGTATGTCAATCAAAAGAGAGAATCACCATGGTTGTGCCACCTAATAACCAAATCCTTCTAGAGCATAAAAGGAAGCCCCAAACCATGACTCAGGCCCTTGAGTGCTTTCTTACTCGGGTGACCTACTGCTTGCTTACAGAGGATTCTGACCTCCACAGTTGCTTTTGAATGCAGTGTCCTCTAACTACTTTGCAATCTCTTTGTGACTGTATTACAATGCTTTGAAAAAGGCACCAAATATCGGGAAAGATCTAATCCAAACACTGGTCACCAATTTACTCTGATAAAAAGTGGCCAAAAGTTCCTTTCTCACTAGGTTTTAAAAACAAGCTGACAAGTCACTAGTGAAGACTACTTAGTCCTGGCGCATTGTGGAAGAGGGAAGAGGACCAAGAACAGAAGAAGACACCTCTAAGAGAAGAGAAGGAAACCTATCCTCCGCTGGGGGGGGGATCCTCAGTGACTCCTTAGCCTCTACATTGACAGCCTTCCCCTCCTTGGCATTTTCTTCAAACTTTGCTCTCACAAGAAGCTTTCTTTAAAAAGTAAATGGCTAATCCCTGCAAGGAGTCCCTACCAAGCAGGCCATGACCTCAGTGTCATGGGCTCCTTCTCCATTCTAATTGCCTTTGCCTGCTCCTCAGTCTCTCACAGGACTGTAACTACTGCAAGGCAGCCCATTTTCCTGGCTTTTGTCTCTGTATCCTTCCTGACTGAAGTAAAAGTATTTTCCCCAGTTCAGTGCTCACACACTGAAATATCCATTTCAGCTTTTCATTTAACACTTTTTAAAAAATATTTATTTAATTTATATGAGTATACTGTAGCTGTCCTCAGACACACCAGAAGAGGGCATCAGATCTCATTGCAGATGGTTGTGAGCCACCATGTGGTTGCTGGGAACTGAACTCAGGACCTCTGGAAAAGCAGTCAGTGTTCTTAACCACTGAGCCATCTCTCCAGCCCCACATTTAATACTTTTAACCAACAATTTGTTGAAATCAGAACTAGTCAAGCTAGTCAAAGCCACTAGGAAGTCAAAAGAATAAACCCTTTTCTGACTTCCGGGATTTCCTCTAACCTTACCCTCTGAACTCCTGAAATACATTCTGGATTACAGCAATGGCAACTGTGCATCTTTACATTGTAACTTTCATACACATTGACACTACTTCTAAGTATTCATTTTTCTTTCTTTCTTCCCACCCTGTTATTTGCTTTGTTTATGTGTCTGTTTCCTTGAGACAGGGCCATAGGTAGCCTTAGACTCACTATGCATCCCAGACCTGAATCTCATGGCAATTCTCTCTCAGCTCCCTAAGCACGGGGATTACAAGCATCAGCTACTATTAAGCAGGATTATTTTTATCTAAAAAATCAGCAAAGTCCTTTGAAAAGCAGTAACCCTGCATCAGTGTTAGTTGTTCATTTGTCAGTTCTCCATGTTCCTTTACAAGAGCAGCCTTTGATTTTTCCAGTGTTCCCCTGTATCAGCCAAGCACTAGGCAACACAGTTCCCGAGGTAGGAATAACTTAAATTGTATACAGTCTTTGAAGATTTGCTTTTCCCAGCTTTGGGGTACCACATGCCACAGGTCTTTATATGCTACCTATGCCAAGAAAAAAGGCCAGTCTCTGAGGAATTAAATCAACACACTTGTTCAAAAACTACCCCAAGTCTCTGACTTGGAGGCTGACCCAACATTCTTGTGCCCTAGCCAACACTCGTCAGAGTCTGAGATAGCCAAAAACATAATTAAAGACAACTCAAGAGATTTCTGCTGAGAAAAGTTTTATAAAAGTGTTAGGGACCTAAGGACAGGCCCAGATAGGGACTGTGCGAAGTGCTAACAAAACATGTTAACCCATCATTGGGTCTGTAGTGTGTGTGTGTGTGTGTGTGTGTGTGTGTGTGTGTGTGTGTGTCCCCACACCCTAGTGGAATATATACCCCTTCCAGGTTCAGAAATGAGGCTGGTTACAACAACTATCAAGTCTCAATCGCAACAGTACTAAAGGCACAGTGACGAATGCGTCAAAGACATTAATACTGAGGAATCAAGCACACACCACAGCATGGGGTAAAAAAAAATATGGATTCCAGTTTCCATAGCAATAGGAAGATGAACTCAAATCTCCTGGATGTGCTGTTCACTGGCTCTCCAGAGAATACATTACTAAACTCCCAAGAGACCAGAACTAGGAAGAGGTCACATTACTTTTCCATCCCACACAAACTTCTACTGAAACAATAAAAGGTCAATAGACCATCAAACTTCTCCTAGCTGAAGATAGCCAAGAGCGTCTGTTGAAAAGCCTTGTATTCAAAAAAAAAAAAAAAAAGCCTTGTATTCAAGGTGATAATTCTAAGAAGCAGTTGCAGCTTAAGAGTGACGTTCTTACCATAGCCTCTCTCAGTGAGGACCACCCAGAATGAAGTATGCCTAAGCCTCCTTACAGACCTGTTTTCTCATCCCAAGTCAGAACTGATTTCTGAAGGTTGGACCTCCATCACAAAGGCCATCCCAATCAAGAGAGCTTAGTCAAGGCCTCAGTGCCCTAGACAAACACAAAAGTTCCTCAATGATCTGTTTCAGTTTCTTTCAGACTCATTCCTTACCAATTATTCATAATTTTTCTGAAATTTAAATTTACTAGATTTTGTTCTGCAGAAAAAAATCCTTTGTGGATATACACGCATACACACACACACACACACACACACACACACACACACACAAACCCTACAAGAAACTTGAACAAGATCAGTACAGTCTATCAAAGTCAACATGCTAGTAGTAATATTCTATTACAGTTTTTTCCAAATTGACACTGTGGGAAATTGTAATGTTTTCCAATGATGTTTGATACTACTTAAAACTACATATAAATCTATAATCATTTCAGTGAAAGTCTTATTTTTTCTAAAGATTTAATTTGATTTATGGTTGTATTTATGAGTGTACAGCATGTGTATGCAGGTTCCCAAAGAAGCTAGAGCGGACGTCAGAACCCCTGGAACTGGAGTTATGGATAGCTGTGAAGTGCCTGATACAGATGCTGTGAACCAAACTTAGATCCTCTGAAGAACAGGTGTTCTTAACCTATGAGTCATCTCCCCATCCTGTAAAACACATCTTCATTGATGAAATTCTAAAGTCCTATAGTAGTATTCCAAAGAGTTTGATATAATAATAGTTATTGCATGCCAAGTATGATAGTGAATACCTATAATTCAAAAACCTTCAAAAGCTAAGGCAGGAGGTCTGCTGCAAGTTTAAGGTCAGCTTAAGATACAAGGCTAACCGGATGTAGATCGCTCCTGAGAGACACAGCCAGAATACAGCAAATACAGAGGCGAATGCCAGCAGCAAACCACTGAACTGAGAATAGGACCCCCGTTGAAGGAATCAGAGAAAGAACTGGAAGAGCTTGAAGGGGCTCGAAACCCCATATATACAACAATGCCAAGCAACCAGAGCTTCCAGGGACTAAGCCACTACCTAAAGACTATACATGGACTGACCCTGGACTCTGACCTCATAGGTAGCAATGAATAGCCTAGTAAGATCACCAGTGGAAGGGGAAGCCCTTGGTCCTGCTAAGACTGAACCCCAAGTGAACTAGATTGTTGGGGGGAGGGTGGCAATGGGGGGAGGATGGGGAGGGGAACACCCATAAGGGAGGGGAGGGGGAGGGATTAGGGGGATGTTTGCCCGGAATCCGGGAAAGGGAATAACACTCAAAATGTAAATAAGAAATACTCAAGTTAATAAAAAAAAAAAAAAGATACAAGGCTAACTTCCATCTCAAGACAAAAACAGTCCTTTTAGCATCCACTGGTTGCCTCATGGACATTTTTCAAGGCTCCAAATGCTCAGTAGCTATTATAAAGGTTACATTATTACGCTTCTCTCCTGCCACTCGCATACATCCTAAATTCCCACCATTCCCAATCACTTTCCATTTCATAAATGAGCAAGGTTTACATGCTGGCAAGTTTCTACTCAAATTTCAATATTCTACTCAGGATTTTTCTAATTCCTAGCGACTTCTCAACACTGACCATTAAGATTTGGTTAGAAGTCTCTAGTCTATCTTTATGCTCTTTAAGGCCTTGTGCTTCTATTATAATCTAGAACATTCATTTGAATTCTCTGCCTCTGATTCTATGAGAATCAAACAAACTGATACACACAAAGTACTTCAACTTGAGTCTGATGTATAATAAGCATTTGATTATTACCATGTTCTTTTGTTGTACTTGTCCATCTAACCACTAAAAGGTCTGTGACCATTGAATGAGAATGTCCCCCATAGGCTCATATATTTGAATGTTTGGTGTCTGGTTGGTGGAACTGTTCAAAAAAGTAGGAGGTGTTAGAGATGTGTCCCAGAAGTGGGCTTTGATGTTTCAAAAACCCCTGCCAGGCCGTGTGTGTGTGTGTGTGTGTGTGTGTGTGTGTGTGTGTGTGTGTGTGTGTGTTTCCCTACACCACCTATTCTTCCTGTTTAATGGATCAGATGTAAGCCCTCGACTGTTGCTATAGCCCCATGCCTTCCTGTCTGCCTGTCACCATGCTCCCCACAATGATGATTATGGACTCACTGATGCTCTAAAACTGTAAGCCAGCACCCAGTTAAATTCTTTCTTTTATAAGTTGCCTTGGTCATGGTGCCTCTTCACAGTAACAAAAATGTAACTAAGACTAAATCAAAGCAAGAACTGGATTTGTATTCATCTCTACTTAAGCACATAGTAGATGATAAATGACTTTGAAATTAAGGGAGCTAAGACTGGAATAAGTAAATGGAATCTAAATCAAAGTTAAAAGTGGGGATTTAGAGAACAGAGCACTGTTGCTAAAAACAGGAACTAGAATAGGTTGGAGCTAAGAATAAAATAAACACTTCTGGAAAATAAACACAAGAAATCCCTGTTACAGATTGGGAATTTGGATATATAAGAAAAAATGAGAATGCTAATTTTTTTAAAAGATTTATTTTATTTATTCCATGTATGTAAGTACACTGTTGCTGTCTTCAGACACACCTGAAGGGGACATCGTATCCCATTATGGATGGTTGTGAGCCACCATGTGGTTGCTAGGATTTGAACTCAGGACTTCTGGAAGACCAGTCAGTGCTCTTAACCACTGAGCCATCTCTCCAGCCCCGAGAATGCTAATTTTTATAATCTACACCGACTCAAGTCAAACCAGGCATGGAAACTCACACTTATAATCCCAGCACATGGGAAGATAGGGGAGGAGAATTGCTGTGAGTTTGAGGCTAGCCTGCATTATACATGAGTTCTGGGCCAGCCTGAACTAAATTAACTCAAGCCATTCTTTTTTTTTTTTTTTACATTTTATTTATTTTTTTTTTTATTAACTTGAGTATTTCTTATATACATTTCAAGTGTTATTCCCTTTCCCGGTAACCGGGCAAACATCCCCCTCCCCCCTCCCCTTCCTTATGGGTGTTCCCCTCCCGACCCTCCCCCCATTGCCGCCCTCCCCCCACCAGTCTAGTTCACTGGGGGTTCAGTCTTAGCAGGACCCAGGGCTTCCCCTTCCACTGGTGCTCTTACTAGGATATTCATTAACTCAAGCCATTCTTAATTATACTATAGGATTCTTTCATTTGTCGTACTAGACCAAATAGTTGCTTAACTTTTTTGGAGGAACTATTTTTTGTAGCTTTAAAATATAAAACAATTTTCTATTTAAGATTATGCAAGCAAATCACATAGTCCATGGATAAAAGTAAAATTAGCTGTCTTGGGTTTTCTTTTAACTTTGTCTTATTTTGTTTTTTCAGACAGGTCTCACTATGTAGCTCTACCTGGCCTGGAACTCTTATGTAGATCAGACTGGCTTCAAACTCAGAGATCTGCCTGACAATTAGCTTGCTCTTTTATTTTTAATATTTATTTTTATTTTATGAATATTTTGTCTGAATGTATATATGTGTATCATGCATGTGCCTAATGTTCGTGGCAGTCAGAGTGTCAGAACACTGGAACTGGAGTTATATATGGTTGTGAGTTCCCATGTGGATGCTGAAAATATCTGAGTCCTTTGGAAGAACAGAAAACACTATTAACCACTGAGGTCAACAACTCTTAGGTTCTCTTCTTGAGACTCAGTTTCTCTTAAAAATTGAAAAGAGCTAAGGATGTACTTAAGTGAAAAAGAGACACCAGGTCCTGGGTTAGCTCCCACTATTGCAAATAAATATATATTTTAACTATAGAAGGCTAAGGCAGAAGAATGGTGAACTGCTTTAAAATTTTTTCCTTTATTTTATGTATAAATGCTTGTCTACATGTATATGTGTGCACCAATACATACCTAGTGCCCATGGAGGCCAGAAGAAAAAGTCAAACCCCTTGAAACTAGAGTTACAGATGACTGCAAACCACGTGGATGCTGGGATTGAACCTGGGTCCTCTACAAGAGCATCTAGTGCTCTTAACTGTTGAACCATCTCTCCAGACTTAATTTTTTCTTGACACACTATTATGTTTTACCTTAAAATTATTTACTATTGAACCATTGATGAACTGTTTAATGGACTACAGTCTAACTAACATCTCTAAAACAAAATAATTACAAAGTTTGCTAGAATCAATGGGGGAAAGCCTAGGCTAGACAGCACATACCTACAATTTGGGGAGCTGAAATAGGATTGTCATGAGTTCCAGCGTAGGCTCTAGACTACATATAGAAACCCACGGGGTTGGGGATTTAGCTCAGTGGTAGAGTGCTTACCTAGCAAGCGCAAGGCCCTGGGTTCAGTCCCCAGCTCCGGAAAAAAGAAAAGAAAAAAAAAAAAGAAAAAGAAACCCATGCCAGCCAGGGCTAAACAACTCTGCAGTCTACAATGGTTATCTGCCTGCATGATATGCTGGTGCAAGAGTGGCACAAATGCTGTAGGAGAAACCAACCACTATCTGATTGGATTTAAGGTTTACTCCATGAGATGGAACCCATGCCTGACACTGCTCAAATGGATAAGAACCTGAGACTACACAGGCCATGATCCTAGGGCAAACACTACTGTTCTGCTAAAGGAACATCATAATTAAATGACTTGTAATGATATTCTGCTAGGCCCATAGATCAGTGTCTTACTCAGGCACCATCAGAGGATCTTCCTCCTGCAGTACATAGGAACCCACAAATGGACGATGTGCAGAGAGTGAGAGACCTAAATAGGATGGCTACACCAAACTTTTGGGGATTGAAGATCCCTTCTTATGGGTTGCCTAAGACCATTGGAAAACAAACATTTACAATACAATTTGTAACAGAAGCAAAATTAGTTATGAAGTAGTATGAAAACAGTTTTATGGTTGGAGATCACCATAACGTGAAGAACACGTTAAAAAGGATCTTAGCATTAGCAAGGTTGCAAACCTCTGTTCTAGAGTATGGGCTCTAGCCAGGAGTAGTGCTACCTGCCTATGCTAAGAATGCAGAGACAGGAGGATCATGAGTTCAAGGCCGGTTTGGAAATACACAATGAGTTCATGCCAGTCAGGGTGCTTAGACCTTGTCCTCAATACACAAAACACAAGGCACTCTCAAACATACTAGAGTAATAAGTATGCAAAACAAGACAAACTTTATTCAAAAGTGTATGGGAAATTGGAAATATGACCCAATTGGCAGAGTGCTTGCCTAGCATACTGGGTGGTGGCACAGGTCTATCATCCCAGCACTAGGAAAAGGAAGCAAGAGAATCAGATCATCTTCACCTCCATGGCACATATAAGACTTGCTGGCCTATATAAGACCCTATGCAAAAAAAGCCCTATAGATTATCATAACAGAAATTTATTAAGTTAGCCGTGGTAATACCCATCTGAATCCCAGCATTCAGGAAATTGAGGCAGAAAGTTCTGGAGTTTCAAGGACAGTCTTGGCTACATAAGACCCCCCCCCCTTTAAAAGCAGAAACAATAAATAATGATTATTATTTAATTGTATTTTTGTAATTAGACCCCTTTAGTTCAGGGACCACATCCATTACACCCTTGTACCCACAAGTTGACAAACTGGTAAAGATTTCTTGAATAAGAGTTTATGCATTTGAATACTAGATTGGCCGTATTCAGTAGTAATTTTAGGACCATGACCACGAGATCTGTCTAAATCTTAGTTTATCTGTTAAGTGAAGTCATAATCTTCGTCTTGGGGGCTGGGTGAGAAACAAAGGTGTATAATGTGCCAGGCAGTGTGTTCATGTCACTCCGCTGCACACCAGACTGCTGTGTAACAGAAGGGACCAGTAATCCACTGTCACTGGACTACACACAGTGAGCTGATGAACCCGGAGATACTTGTGAGATGGTGTTTTCTGAGTATTTAGTCTATGACAGAAGAAGGAAACAGTTATACTGGGATTACCTTTAACACTTTTGTCCTGCCTGCCTTTCTCTTTCTACTTCCTCCTCCTCTCTCTCTTCTCTTCTCCCCCCTCTTCCTGTTTTTCTCTTTTCACTTTCAATAGTTCATGTAGAGCAGCCTGGTTTCAAACTTGCTATAGAGCTGAAGATGGCCTTCATCCTCTTCCCTCTACTCCCGAATCCTGGGATTGCAGGCCTACACCACCAATGCCCAGCAAGGTTTTAGCCTTTGGTATCTGCATGCCTTGTTTGTTCTTGCTTGGGTTCTGAGTTCCTAAAATAGCTACAATGTTTGTTTGTTTATTTATTTATTTCCTCTTACTTTTCCAAGTGTCTTAAACGAGAGTGACTTCACTAGACTCCTTTAGGCTGACTCTGCTTGGTCCTTGCCATCCTTTGTTAGCTGCTAACATATTCTGCTTGTAATTTAGTTTCCTGACCTGCTGTACCTTTTCCAGGCATTTTTGGTGATTGTTCCCGGCTATTTTTTTCTCTGAGCAGTGGGAAGCATGCTGCTGAGATCCCAGTACTGGCTGTGCCACTGTCTGAATACATAGCCTTGGGTAAGATTTGTTCTCTCTAGTCTTAGATTTCTCATCTTTAAAATGAAGAATCTTAACTAAATCAGTGGTTTCTAAGTGTCCATAAATTCTGTGTTTGAGTTTAAGCTAATTACTCTTCGTTTCCTTATCAGTAAAACAAGTAGGTTGGCCTAGGTAGAAACCAAATCTAGCCTAAATATACTCTCATTCTTAATGGTTTGTTGCCCCCCCCCCCGCCCCTTCTGGAGGTTTCTGACAGTTAACAGCATGGACAGGAAACCCTTGAACACTTCTAACTTGGCAAAGTTTCCTGCTCCCTCTGAACCTCGTCCCAGCCCATTTCCTGTGTTTACAGCCATTGGGTTTGTACTTAGTGACAGTTCTGGCAGGTCATACTTCACTGGCGTCTCCACAACTTGTTACAAGGTAGAACAAAATGCGTGCCAATTTAGGAACCAAGAGGAAGGGTTTCAGTTTCAGCTGTGTGGCCTCCTCTGTCACACTTCACTTCTTCATCTGAAAAGATGGAAAGTTTAACTGGGTTTTTCCCCCTTTTTGGCCCTGGTATTGTAAGGTAAGAGAATTTGTCTTTCTACCCTCTTGGAATGCCCTCTGGTTAGCTTGTTTCTTCCAGTCTCCATCTTGGAAAGAACTGACAGGCTCCGTTTGCATTATGTATACTGAACACTGCAAAAGGAAGAAAGCAAACCAAATAGCCAGGTGTCCAGCACTCAGAGGAGGGTGGAGTTCTCTGAGTTCCAGGCCAGCCTAGTCTACATAGGGAGTTCCACACTACAGGATACATACTGAGACTCTATTCAAGTAAAAAGGAGAAAGAAGCAGCAGCAGGCTGGGCCGTTACCAAACAGCTTTATAAGAATGGCAGCAGAGAAGACTTAAGGTGGAGAGCTGTCATTTCAGAATTGCTTCAAATTAACTCTGGTTAGTAACTACATAGACACCAGGATACAATCATTCTTGTCAAGATTCTGAAGACAGGGCCTTTAACCCCAGTACTTGCTGGTCAGGGGCAGGCAGATCTCAGTGAATCTAACACCAACCTGGTCTACATATTGACTTCTAGAATACACAAAGAGACCCTGTATCAAAATAAAAAGGGGAACAGGACTCTATAGATAGTCCAATGGCCCAACAGCCCAGTTCCATCCCTGCTTCCAGCATCTGTACCGTCAGTAATTTAGGTATTCAGATTGAGTCTCACTCAAGGAGATATATAGAAATGCTCAACACCATTCCTGATTCTGTCTTCCTTTCTTCTTTCTTCAATGCATGTCTGTGTATGTCTGTGTCCATGTGTGGTGTGTGGGGTATGGGTGTGTGTGTGTGTGTGTGTGTGTGTGTGTGTGTGTGTGTGTGTGTGTGTGTGTGTTACTACGTGCACATCCTGTACATCCATGCAGAGGCCAAAGAAAAATCTCTGGTTTCTTCTATTGTTCTCCACCTTATTTCTGAAGACAGGGTATTTCACCCAGCCTGACATTTGCTGTTTGGCTAGGTTGGCCAGTCAGGGAGCTCTTAGGACACATGTGTCTCTGTTCTTCTCCTTCAATGCAGGCAGTCACCCATGCCCAGCTGTTACATGGATGCTAGGTATTCAGATTCAGGTCCTCTTGCTTCCTTAGCAAGTGTTCTTACACACTGAGTCATCTCCTTGGCCCTCTCCTTTCTCTCTTATATACAGTTACAATGTACTTAACTCTGTTCTTACAAATGATGCTCTGTCCTAGAGCATGAACAAGTCATCTTGTTCACAGGACAAAATTTGGTTACAGCCAGAAAAACCCTTATGAAATCTTATCTAAGCCAGCCTAAAGGGTTCTAACCTCATGAGGGATAGGGCCTGAAGTAACTAAAGGTTTTCCAAGTAGTAATAGAATTTCCCTGGATTTGCAGAGCCAGAAAGTCTTAGATATAAGAAACATTCAGAAACAACAGTTGATAGCCGCAACACCATACCTACACTAAAGCCTACCAGAAGGGCTTTTCTACACATTTAACCATGGAGGCATGATTTTAAAACCATTGTCATAGCTGGGCACAGTGGAATATATCTGTAGTCTCAGTTACACCATAAAGATTAAGCTTTAGAATTATTTGAGCCCAGAGATTTAAAGCTAGCATGGACAACATAGTGAGACCTATTTCACAGAATATACTAGGAATCAAACCCAGAACCCTGTGCATGCTAGGAAGAACTCTACAACAGCCCTTGGGTTTTAGAGAAAAGATTTCCTTGTATAGTTTATGCTAATCTTGAATTTATGATGAACCCCAGGCTAGCCCTGAATTTTCAAATTTCCTCCTAAATTCTGGGATAACAAGCATAGGTCACTATGCTTATCTAAAATTTGTTTTATTACTTTTGATTTGGATTTTTTTTTTTGAGACAGGACTTTATGAAGTCCAGGCTGTCTTCTAACTCTTGGTCTTTCCACACTCATGTTCCTGTGCTAGGATCAAAGGTATCTGCCACCAAAGCCAGTGTTTGTCTTTTGTTTGTTACAGTATTGGGAATTTGAACCCAAGCCCTCAGGCATGCTAGGCAAATATTCTACTGATAAGATACATCACCAGCCTTGAGTCTTCATCTTTTAAAAAGGAAAAAGAGAAAAAAAGAGAGAAATCCTTGCCTAAGATAGGCAGTGCTGGCACACACCTTTAATCCCAGCACTCAGGAGGCAGAGGCAGGCAGATCTCTGAGACTGGGGCTAGCCTGGTCTACAGAGTGAGTTCCAGAACTGCCCGGGTTACACAGAGAAACCCTGTCTCAAAGTAAAAAAGAAGGAAGGAAGGAATCCTTGCCCAAATACACGTCTTTTAAATACAGTCCAAACTTTTCCCCCTTCGCTTTATTCCCACTGCATCCTGCATGTGCCTACAGGTTGACTTTTGATTGAAAGCTTGTTGTTCTCTTCCTTCTCCCCTCAAAACATTAGTCAGCCTTTCAGATCCAGGTCCTCCTTGCACAAGGAGTGAGGTAAATAGATTCCAATAGTTTTCTGCCAACCACACATCAGTCACTGTAATTTAACTTTTATGCTCCTGTAATTGTCATCTCCAAGATTTACTGCTTTCATTTGCTAAACTAAGCCTAATCATAGGCCTAGAATGTTGTCAGTCTCAGAGACTTACTGCTGAATACACTGACCCTTCGTAGTTCTTTCTGAGCTCTGGCTAGCTGGTTCAACTCAGCTGTTCTGACTCAAACACCTCTCCAGGCTGACTGACTGGATCTGACTTCTCTCTCTCCTCTGACTAACTTTAGCAATCTGTTCTAATCTTCTGGCTCCTTCTTACTCTCTGGCTTCTTCTATCTTCACCCATGTCTAGTTCTGCAACCTGTTTCTGTACGACTGTCCCAGTAAAACTGCCTCTTTCGCTTTCCTTCTCTCTCTGCCCTGACTCTCAAGTAGCTTCCCTTTCCTTTCTCTTTTTCCATATTATCTCATTTAATTTTCTCAGTCTATGGTATCACTATTCTTGTCCCTATTTTGACAAAGAAAAAAAAGCAAGGGACATTAAAATGGCTCCTCAGACACAGCCAGAATACAGCAAACACAGAGGTGAATGCCAGCAGCAAACCACTGAACTGAGAATAGGACCCCCGTTGAAGGAATCAGAGAAAGAACTGGAAGAGCTTGAAGGGGCTCGAGACCCCATATGTACAACAATGCCAAGCAACCAGAGCTTCCAGGGACTAAGCCACTACCTAAGGACTATACATGGACTGACCCTGGACTCTGACCTCATAGGTAGCAATGAATATCCTAGTAAGAGCACCAGTGGAAAGGGGAAGCCCTGGGTCCTGCTAAGACTGAACCCCCAGTGAACGTGATTGTTGGGGGGAGGGCGGCAATGGGGGGAGGGTGGGGAGGGGAACACCCATAAAGAAAGGGAGGGAGAGGGATTAGGGGGATGATTGCCCAGAAACCGGGAAAGGGAATAACACTCAAAATGTAAATAAGAAATACTCAAGTTAAAAAAAATAATAATAATTAGACCCTGACTCCAGGCAAGATAGTCAGCAATGGACTAGGATTTCAGACTGATCAATTCCTGCAGAGTTTACTCCCATTAACCCCACTTTCTATAGCTATTGCTTTGATCACCTCAAGTCACACTGGCCCAGTTTTAGTTCTTAGTTTATCAAGCAATACGGAGGCTGGCCTTGTAACCTCTTACCAATGGATGATTTCTCCACGAATGCACTTATCTCACTCCTTCACAACTACCTTTCAACTAATGTCTTCTCAGGGGAACTTTCCCTTACACTCCAAATTAGGCAACATTTCCCTTCATACACCCTCACCACCCCATATTTTTTCCTTCCTTCAAATAACTAAATAGCATGATTAAATAACAATTTATGTGATTATGAATTCAATATGTATTTCTCTAGACATTCTTAGGTCACCCAATATATGTCAGATGATTCAAACATGTAAAAGCACTGTGTGTGTTGATATTCTTTCTTGTTCCAGTGAATGTTTTTGAAAGTTTTTTTAAGGCAACATTTTGCCTAATGTGGGCTCATTGTAGAGATAGTCATGTCTACAGGACTTGGCACTGAATGTCATCAACCAAGATTTGTCAATAAGGAGCTCTGCACCATAAAAAAAAAAATGGCTCCTCAGGTAAAAGTGGTTAGTATGAGAGCCTAATAACCAGAGCTCAATCCTCAAGAGTGCACATTATACCCATAAATCAATGCATCTCTCAACCCTCATCCGAGAGGCTTCTGTTAGCAGAAGATGCTGATTAACACAAAGACCCACAACTAGCCAGGGATGGTAAGAGAGTAAGAGACCTCAACATGGGGAACCCTCAATGGATATGTGTACTGTGCCCCTCCAACAAAGAATTAGGGAATCATTGCAGAAGAGGAGTAGAAAGAGTGTAAGAGCAGCAGGTGACAATTGGGAACTGTATTCTCAACACACCAAGGCAGCTGCTCATATGAACTCACAACAGTTGTGAATGCATACACAAAACCTGTGCAAGTCTAAGCCATACCAAATCCCAGTATGCAGATGACAACAACTCCACTCCTGTTCATGGACCTACTGGCAATTGCTAGCAACTGGGAAAGGGAGAAACAGTTTTGTCTAAGAGTGTAACCCTTGGTAAGTCAACTGTGCTCAACTAGAAGACCATGCACACATCCAAGAATATTTAGTCTTGGTCTTAAAGGGTTTTTTAAAAAGGATACAAACTTTGGTAGATAGAAAATGGTGCTGGAACTGGGAAGATATGGTAGAGAACGGGTAAATATGAGCCAAACATACTGTGTACGAAACTCTCAAAGAACTAATAAAATTTGAGGGAAAAAACATTGGCTGGTATGGCAAAATCTACATTTTAGCAATCCTATGGGGAGATAGGTCGGAGGGATAAGAGACTTGCCCAGAAGCTAGCAGGCTAATCAATCTGGAATACACAGTACAACACAACAGAGACAACAGAAGAAAACCTGACTCAAAAAGTGGGAAGAACTGACTGCCAAAAGCTGTTCTCTGACTTCCACAAATATGCCTGTATTCACACAAATGTGTGCATATAATAATAAATACAATTTTTTAAATTAACTATTTTTATTTCATGTGCATTGATGTTTGCCTGCATGTATGTCTATGTGAGGGTATGAATTACAGCTGAGCTGTACAGTTGCATCTGACCAGAAGCTGCCATGTGTGTGCTAGGAATTGAACCTGAGTCCTCTGAAAGAGCAGCCAGTGCTCTTAACCACTGAGCCATCCCTCCAGCCCCAATAAAATTCCTAAAAAGAAAAAAATTAGTTTATAATGTTAGCTTACCAATTGCATACAACACTAAGGCACACGCTTGTTCCGCTGTACCTTCTAAGACCCCAATTATCTATCCTACACATATGTAAATACTTACATTGCACAATCTAATTTTTCATTTTATTAAAAGCTGCCTCAAACTTACTATTTATGTATATGTCTCATGTCCCCCACCTGAATTCCCATCACCTCTATTCTCACCTCAAGGGCTTCTCCTAAAGCACTTAACAGTGATTACAGACATTTACAAATCCCAAATTGATGGGTCTGAGCTCACCAAGAAGAAAGAACTATTTTGTTCTGGGTAAAGCTGCTGGCAGCTGTGCCTTAATCATATATAACAATTAACTAATTTATTTTAGGGCTAAGGAAAAAGCTCTCTTAATGGAGAAGATCACACTGAAATTTATGAGTCACCCTTGTCAACAATGATATGAAGATTCTAGAAAACAAGTAACAAAAAAAGAATCTCAGTAGGTGGAGTGTTTTTTTCCCTGCCTACTCAAGAAGATAATGGTCTCTCAGAGTGCACACAGCTTCAGCTACAGAATGAGGGAATCCCAAAGAATGACCAACAAAGACCAGCTGAAACAGTACTCAAAGGCAAGCTCCAGAAGGCTTGGCATAATATGACCAAGGAAACAGAGTCTAGGATCTGGTTCTGTATCATTCATTTATTCAGCAAATATTGAGAGAACTGATAATATCAATCAATCTAAAATGTAATTTGAACAGTTAAATTATTTAACATATCTGGATAGAGAAGTTTCTTCATCTCTAAAATGGCCTTATCAATTTTCTAGCCCAACTCACCATACTTAAGAATTCTAAGCAGAAAAAAAAAACTAGATAGACAACAAATATAGTGACAGTAACAATTTGTAGAAAACTAAAAGACCCTGTCTATACTCACCTTCACAAGTCAAATGACCGTGAGCTAGTCTCCTGCCTACTGTGAACCTGTGTCCCCATCTATGGAATGAAGATAATCTCATAGTTTTTCCCTGACAATGTTAGAAAAACACGTATTAATAGTGAGTGGTATGACACATGTCTCTAATCCCAGCACTCTGGGAAGGACAGGTAGAAACATCCCAAGTTCTAAATCAGACTAGGCCAGAGTGAGTCCTTGTTTCAAAAACAAAACTAACAACCAACCAACCAAGGTGTCAGACTATTTGTTTCTGACTGTCAGCCTATGAGGCATCTCAGAGCAAACCAGGGAGGAGAGCCTCGTCCTTGCAGCTGCAAGCATGGTGACAGCGATGCTCTGGAGTCTCTAGCAGTGCTCTGGCTGTTGCAGGGAATCTGTTCCTTTCCATTTTATCACCTTGCACAGCCCCCAAGGGCCAAACCTGTGAATCAAAAGAGCCAGCTGCCAAGACAGGCTCATTCCTGGCATTTCCTCCCAACACATTCCCTGGGTCAGGCCCAAGAGCTTAGAAGAGCAGCACAGGGTGAAGGGCAGGTAAGAAAAGCAAGCAGAAATGACACCTGCTCTCTCTAGACATCAGCAACTACAAGATATGTGAAACAGTTGGAGGGCCTTGCTAATAGACACTACAACAGACTACAAAAGAGACTCTTCAGCTTATGGCAATATGTAAGATAACATATGCAACAATCTACTTCTAGTTCACCACCCTGGTGTGTGGTGAATTTAATTATTCAAACCTCAGACCCTTAGCTTGCTCGAAATAGAGAACATTCAGCTTCCTGCTCTTAAGTTCAAGATAGATAGGTAGGGTGCACACACGTAATCCCAGATTGGTTGTCAACTTGACTACATCTGGAATTAACTAAAACCCAAGCAGCTAGGAACACCAGTGAGAGATTTTTCTCGGTTGGATCACCTGGGGTCAGAAGACCCACTCTAAATCTGGGTGGGTATGAAGGAAAGGAGCTTTGGCCTTTTTGTTGCTACTGGACCACAGACTGTAAGCTACTATAATGAATTTACAGATACATGTACATACATGTACACACACACACACACACACACACACACACACACACACACACACACACACTCAGTTCGTTCTTCTAGAGAACCCTAAATAATAAATACACTAGGATTTAAGAGACTAAGAGAAGGGAGCCCCAAGTGAGAGGCCATCTTGAGCTACATAGAGAGTCTGCCAATTAAAACTTTAAAAATAAAATATGTACAAGATGTGAGGAGAAAGGCAGACAGCTACACAAATAATCATAGTATAACAAAAGGTTGTGTAAAGTGATATGAAGTCACAATGTGAATGTGACTGCTTCTATTAAAAAAATAGGTCAAAACTAAAAGGGTGACACACAACTTGGTCTTGAAGGAAGATTAAGAACACATAGAGTAGGGTGCAGAGGGAGAGGGAGAAAGATATCCCTGATGGAGGGAAGAGAAAGTACAGAGACTCAACACATAAGATGTTCCATGGGCTAGAAAATTGGTGCAGTGGCTAGAAGTACTTGCTGTGTAACTTTGAGATCCAGAATTCAGACATCAGCACCCATATAAAAAGAACAGGAGTGTCTCAAACAAGTCTGCAACCACAGCATTATGACAGCAAAAACAGATGGATTACTGGGGCTTACCTGCCAGCCTAGCTAGGAGGTCTACATTTAGGGAGAGACTCTGCCTCAAAGAAATGAGAGAGGTGGAGGGGAGACACTCTACACCTGCTACACTTTGAGAAGAGCAAGCAGCCTGGTATACTTAGAACAAAGAGTGTTAAGTGCAGCAGCTCTGGATTATTTTGGACCCCACTTCTCAAATGAGACTGAAAAACCTCCAAAGGGAATGAAAAGGAGGGGGAAAATGCTGAAAAGCAGGCAAAGGGACAAATAACACAACCTACTTCCTATCCCTACCTTTCTTTAACCCTGCCTTACATTCACATCTGTCTCCCACAGCCCTAACAACTCTGGGAAAGAAAATTCTTCTCCATTATAATGTCAATAGGTTTCAGAACAGGCCAGGTCTCTACTGAACAAAAAAGACGAACCTTAGGTCCCTAAGCGAAAGATATTAAGTACTAATTTACAAAGCCAACTAGCCAGAGCTGCTATGAAGATTATAAAGGCTAAAATAATCTCTTCCTACCACCAAAGTTCAGCTCAAATGCCTTCTTTACTCAAATTCATTCCTAGTCAGTCATTCCCAGTGTCTATCCTCCAGGGACATAGTAGAAGCTGGAGTAAGAAAAATGGGCAAACTAGCTCTTTAATATAGTTATAGTTGCCTCATTTTGAACACAAAAACAAATTTTAGGGGACCAGAGAGATAGCTCAGCAGTTAGGAGCACTGGCAGCTCTTCTAGAGATGCAGGTTTAATTCCCAGCCCCTACATCGCAGCTCACAGCTATCTCTAACTCCAATTCTAGAGGCTCCAACACCCTCACACAAATATATGTGCAGGCAAACACCAACACACCTGAAATAAAAATAAATTAATTTTCAATTAAATAAGTAATGAGATTAAACTAGAGATGCAGTCGAGACAATAAATGGGTCCAAGACCATATATTCAGTTATACTAGAAAATACAAGATACTGAGCTCCAAATACTGAAGCAAAAACTTCTGAGCCATGGAGATAGTTCTGCTGGTAAAGTACTTGCCATACAAGCCTGACCTCCTGAGTTCAATCCATTTCTGGATCTCTACCAACCTCGATTCTGTAGAGAGATTAGCCAATCTGTCCATTCAGTCTACTAAAACAAAAATATCATAGGAACAATGACTTAAACAATGACCATTCATTTCTTATAGTTCTGAAAGACAGTAAGGGCCAACATCAATTCACCAGAAGACTTGGCATCTTGACTTACTTCCTAGTTCAAAAACTCTTCTCACTGTGTCTGCCCCTGGCAGAAACAGCAACAGAGTTCAGTGAAGTTTCTTTGTGGTTGTTTGTTTGTTTGTTTTGTTTGGATTGCTTGTATTATTTTAGGACACTAATCCCACTTAGAAGGACCCATACTCAGGACCTAGCAAATGATCCACCCCAACACCATCACATGACAGGGCTAGTATATGAACATGACTCTGGGTAGGACATAATCAGTCAAAACATTCTACCTCCACCCTCCCACTTAAATCATGTGCTTCTCCGATACAAAATAAATTCATAACAACCCAACAAAGCAAAAGTTTTTATATTCATTCCCTATATTTTGTTCCACCAATTTGAAAGTCTTAAAAGTAAATATCACATAAATCTTGACCATCAGATATAGATGAAAATCACAGTACAATTGATCCTGAGGCAATGTGCTCTTCCGCTGTGAACCTGGGAAATTAAACAAACCATGAGTTTAAAAATACAATGGGGGGCAAGGCTAGAAAAGAGTCAGTTTAAAAAAAGTGTACCAAGCAAAGCATGGTGTTGTATGCCTTTAATTCCAGTACTGAGGAGGGAGAAACTGATGTATCTCTGAGTTTGAAGCCAGCCTCGTCTACAAAATGAGTTGTAAGCAGCCAGGGTTACACAGTGAGACCTGTCTCAAAACCAAAAACTTTGAAAAGACTATGCTGTTCTTGCTGAGAATCCATATAGGGTGGCAGGCAATCACCTGTAACTCAAGCTTCAGAGAATACAATGCCTTCACAAGCACCTTGCACATACATACACATACCCACATATATATTCATACACACACACACACACTCATATATGTATTTTTTAAAAATCTTAAGGAGAAATACAATGGTGAGGACTAAAAGTCTGGCTCAGTAGTAGAGTTCTTATGTAGCATATTCAAGATCCTAAGCAAAATACCTAGCATCATAGCAACAGCAAAATATACTACGGAAGGATGACCTCAATTCCAACAGTCTATGTCAAAGCACATCCAAGACTTGCCCTCCCATTAGGTGACACTGCCCCTATGGCTTTAGACAGATGTCACAAGGCTACTGAAAGCAAAATAGTTAGCCTCCCTTTTGAAAACAAGGAGCCAGCCCTAATGAGCTACGAGTCACCATCAGAATCATTTTTGTCTTCCAAGTGCAGTGCCTGGCTTCTGCTGAAATAGCTAACTAACTAAAGTTGTGGGCTCACCCAGACTAACCTCCTTACCACCACCAGGACACACCCCTTAGGATTCTCTTCCAAACATCCTCCCTCTCCCTCCCCTCCTTCCTCCCTCATTCCCTTTTTCTCTCTTCCCTCCCTCCTTCCCTCTCTCTTTCTATGTCTCTATAGCTCTATCTTTGTCTCTTATGGATAACCTGAGACTTTTCAAATCTTTAAGTTCCAGGTTTGTTGTTTTTTCTTTGTCATTGTTTTACTTAAAAATACTTTAAGTCACTTATTTCCTCTACAATTTACTAGAGTCAGGAAGAACCAAGCTACACCTTCAGTAATTTTGCTTAGTTAAGGTTTGTGAGGTGGTTCAGTAGTGACAGCTACTGATTGTCAAATCTAACAATATAAATCCAATCCCCAGGACCTATATAGTGGAAGGAGGGACCGACTCCTAAAAGTTGTCCTCTCACCTCCATGTACTTACCATGGTGTGGGTGTACACACACAACACGCGCACACACACACACACGCACGCGTGTGCATACACACCAATCAATATATGTAATTAAAAATTGTTAAGAAATTATGTTAGCTAAAAGCTCCATTTCTTTGCATGTAAGTTCTACTTTGCACAAAACAGAACAACATGAACACATTTAACCAATTTCTTCACTATTTTAAAAGGAACACCTTTCCTCCAGTTTCCAACACTTTTCTGACTTCTAAGACCTTATCAAAATCATCTTTATCAACCAGATTTCTACAAGCACCCTAGTGAGGACTGTTTTGGGATCCTCTAAGACTGAGATTTCTTGGGGCTGGAGGTTCCCAGCAACCACATGGTGGCTCAGAACCATCTGTAATGAGATCTGGTGCCTTCTTCTGGTGTGTCTGAAGACGGCTACAGTGTACTCATATAGATAAAAATTAATAAAAAAAAAACTGAGATTACAACTTTTTCTCCTTTTTTCTCTCATCAGGATAAACTTTAAGTGTATATTAATGAAAATAAAGGTTTTCCTGGCATGTTACTCTAAATTATCCCAGGTTCTCTTCATTGACTCAGTTACAAAGTCACTCACATCTTTAGATATTTGTTACCTCCTTCTTGGTTACAGATTGTCTTAGTCATTTACATTGCTGTACTAAAGTTATCATTAACTCCATTCTTTAAAAAATATTCACTTCTCATAGTTCTAGAAGCCAGAAGTCCAAAATCAAGGAACTGATATATTTGGTCCCCAGTGATGGTCCATTTCCAGGTTAGAGGATGGCTGCCTTCTTTACTAAGCCCTCTCATGGCAGAGAGTGCAAAGATGCTCTCTGGGGTTTCAGTTAAAGGGTAATAATCATATTCATAAGGGATCAGTCTTCACAACCTAATCATCTACCAAAGGCCCCACCCCACCACATCACACTAGGGTTAATATTTCAAAATACTAATTAGGATGGTAAACATTCTCTAGCAGAGTCCTAGCAATCAAGGATCTGGTGGTTATGAATCTAGGGATAAGAACAAATGCTGCAAGTTTTCAGCTGTGACTCATGTCCTCTGTGATTGACAGGTGGGGTAAACACTCAAGGGCAGGCAATTTCTGAAGGTATTAAGTCCTGTCACATGGGACCCAGGAATCTGAGCCCAAGATCTAGGGTGACCTTAGTGCCATGGTTACCAAGAATGACATCATTACTCCTGATGGTTTCTCCAGAATGGGTAGGGACCACATCTGATTGATTTTTATGTCCCCAGAATCTGATATAAAGCAGCTATAAAGATGCTGAACATATGAACTGGCATGGGCAGGTCTAGTCCTTAAGACCTACTCTTTAGGCCTTTGAATATACTCTTCCTATTATCTAGAATTATCTTTCTGAATTCCGTGAACATAGATCATGCTTACCAAGTTTTAAGAGCTATACCTCGGGTGTAGCACCCTAACATTGAGTTCCCTGTTCTATGTGCCTTTTCATTGCATCCCTTATTTCCACTGGTAGCATTCATCAGACTTTTGTGGTTGTTTTATTTTCCAGCTTCTCCACAAAACTATAAACTCTAGGAGAGCAGGAACCATATCTGTTTAACATATTTATCATACTGACTGCCAGGACCTAAGACAGTGGGCATAGAGGTAGTATCCAATATATAATGGAATGAATGAGTGAATGAATGAGAGACCTCCAATACAAAATGATTCTGGGAAAACTGAAATTCAAGGTTGTCAGGTGAACCCTAGCTTAGCAATAGTTCATTTGCCAACAATCTTAGGAACCTATAAATGCATAGGAATGAAAGATAACAGCACAGTTAGTGGACAGGACAGCTTGACAGGGAGGAAAAATAAAATAGGTTTTATGAAACAAGCACTCACCTCTGACTGCCATGTATGCCACAGTAGAGAATATGATTGATGTATGTATTTACATATCTGCCTACTCATTTATTCACTTATTGATTTAGAGACGGTCTCATGGCTCCCAGGCTGGGGACTCCATATATAGTTAAGTATGACCTTGAACTTCTAGTCCTCTTACAGTGCTGATACTACAGGCACACAGCGCTCTGCCAGATTATGCAGTGGTAGAGATCAAACTCAGGACTTCATGCATTCTAGGTAAGCACTGTGCCAAGTGAGCCACATCCCCAGCCCAGAATACAGCTTATTACCCTACAAGACAGCACTGTCAGCACTGCTTAGCTTGGACTCCTCAGGTCTTACATCCCCACTGGAAGTACCCTACTGCCCCTCAATGAGCAACTTTCTCTTTCATTTATTTCATTTTCTTGAGCTAACCCTATAATGCGATACAATAATACAAGTGTCCCCAAGGATATTTGTCCAAATAATACTAGCCTAATTTTACCACAGAGAGTTATTAACATGGAAACTATCTTAATTTAGGAAGAATAAAATCAAAATACCTGGATAAAAGTGTACATGACTTTACGTTACCTAGCCAATCTTTTTTTTTAAGTTTCAGTAATTTCTGAAAATTGAAATAACCTTTCTCAAAAGGTTGTAGGATTGTGGTAACACATGTGAAGCACCTAATAAAGCATGTTACATGTGAGGATCCAGCACATCTACTTTAAAGAGAAAAGGAAATCATTCCTAGAACACCGAGTATGGTCTCCTCCTAATACTAAGCACTTTCACTTGACCTAAAGCCATGCAGAGGCCCAAGAGGCCAGAACCTGCGCACACAGACTTGAAACTACACTGCCTCCTAGAAGAGGAAGGGCAGGCTGCCCTGCTTCCAGTCTCCTTCCAGCTCCCTGAGCACTTCAGAAATTACAAGCAGGGGCAGGGTGGGGCCTGAGGTGCTCCCAGAACTTCAGATCTATTATTAGCCTGGTTGGTCACCTGTCCTGATAGGCACAGAACTATTATCTGTAAACTATAGTTCCAAACAAGCAAGTAAGGCTAGCTGTTTCAGAACAAAAGAGCAGACCAGCGTCCACCTGAATAATGAAATGGGGTGGAGGGGACAGATTAAAGTAACTAGAAGTTAAAAAATAAAAGTATCCAGAGATGAGGACTCCTCCCAACAGTTGAGGGAAGAAACTGTACCCTTCCCAACCTTGATAGCTTTAAGATACAGTAAACCTACGGTAGGCCTTAACCTTTTAGATATTTTACTTTGCCCTTATAAGTACCTTCAGGGGTTAGGAGATACTCATTCAGTGAAGTGCCTGTACCACAAGCATGAGAACCTAAGTTCATATCCCTAGGACCTACAAAACAATCCAAGTACATTACTTAAACCTGTGATCCCCCAGACTGCAGAAGCAGAGATAGGAGAATCCCTGTGATGGCTATTCCTAGGTGTCAACTTGACTACATCTAACATGACCTACAATCCAGAATGGAGGGCACACCTGTGTAAGGCATAGTGGCCATGAAAAGCTTAGGCCCCGGCAAGGTAGTACACACATTTAATCCCAGGACAGAGGCAAGCAGATCTCTGATAAGCCTAGGACAGAGCAAGTTCCAAATTCAGGCATAGTAGTAACCACCTTTAATCTGGGTCATACCTTATGCTGGAAGCCTACTGAGGATAATGAAAGAAAGAAGGGTTCATTTTTCTTCGCTTCCTTGCACTCACTTGCCAGCACATCTGTTGGAACCTACTTCTTCAGGACTGCAGCTTCTACAGAAGACCAGCTGAAACACCTAGCCTCGTGGGACTGAGCAACTACTAGGCTTTTGGGCTTCCCACTCATAGCTGCCCATTGTTGGGTTAGTTGGACTGCAGACTATAAGTCATTCCAGTAAATTCTCTTAATATATAGATATTCCATAAATTCTGTGACTAGAGAGCCCTGACTAATACAATCCTTGCTGTATTAAGCTCACCGGGCAGCTAATCTTGCCTGATGGGCAAGCTCCAGGTCTAGTAAGAAACCCTATCTAAAATAGATAGATAGATAGATAGATAGATAGATAGATAGATAGATAGATAGATAGATAGATAGATGGATGGATGGATGGATGGATGGATGGATGGATGGATGGATGGGCTGGAAACTTGGCTCAGCAGTTAAGAGTAGATAGATAGATAGATAGATAGATAGATAGATGGATGGATGGATGGATGGATGGATGGATGGATGGGCTGGAAACTTGGCTCAGCAGTTAAGAGTAGATACCATTCTTGCAGAAGACATAAATTCAGCTCACACCTGCTGGTAACTCCAGCTCCAAGCAGATTCCACAACTCTGGCCTTAGTGGGTACTTAAGAGCATATCAAGCAAAAACATGTATACATAGTTAAAAATAGTAAAAGTTAAGTTTTAAGAATAATTTATCTACTTTATGTGCACTGGTATTTTGCCTGCATGTACGTCTGTGTGAGGGTGTCAGACCCCCTAGAACCACAGTTATAAACAATTGTGAACTGGCAAATGGGTCCTGGGAATTGAACCAAGGTCCTCTGAGAGAGCAAGCATCCAGTGCTTTTAACCACTGAGCCATCTCTCCAAGCTAGTAAAAATAAATTTTAAAAAAAGTAAGGTGGGTAGCAATAGTGGAAGACTTACAAGGTCAATATCTGGCCCTTGCATGTACATAAACACACAGAAAGAAATAACTTCAGGCACCCATTCTATCCACCACTGAACATGGAGACAGTGGATAATTCACTGCTCTCTGGCTTGTTTTCACATCTAGAACTAAAGAACCTGGGCCAAATAATGTCTACCTTTTGATCCAGTTGCTCACAGGCCTTTGTCTCAGAATCTGTCCTAGGAAGCTGGAGTCTAAGACGTCATGCTTTGAAAAGAGACGGAAACGTCAGGCATAGGCCCTCTCCCACCATTCATTCTCCAGCAAGGAATGAGGACAGAGGAGACTACACCTGTGACTCTCAGTGCTCTGAGTCTACGATGGCAGGATCAAGAGTTTTAGGTGTCGGTCCCCAGCTCCGAAAAAAAAAAAAAAAAAGAGTTTTAGGTGGACATAGCCCTCATGTGAGACACTGCCCCTAAAAGTGAGAGAGGAGAAGGAGGGAAGCAAGTATTAAACTGAGAATAAATCATTTCTCTCCAAATCCCAACTATTCCAGCCTCAGAGTACTATTATCTCATAGCATGCATCAAAAAGCTTAGAAATGAAAGCAAGTGATTTCATGGGATCAGACTGTTGGGTGCTAACTACAAGCTCCCACATAGCTCCTTAAAGAAGTCTGACTACCTTAAAATGAAAATAGACAGGAGATTGGAAAATGTACCTGTCTCCTGCCTTTCCCAATCTCAGTACTATTAGGAAAAACAAAGCAAGACATCCATAGGAAATGCTCCAAGAATTATAAAGAAATGCAATGGAAGATAAGGAATTTGAATACAGTTCTGTGAGGAAGTGTGTGCACACACATATACATGCAGCTTCCTGTGGGTGTATAGCCTTTTCCGTACTCCACCAACAAGCCCCAAGGAAGAGTCGAGAGTGGCTACTTCCAAAGCATAAGAATTGATGTTAGACTATTTTAACATGGATATGAGAGATTTGGATTCTTGTTAGCCCTTTGAGACTGAAAAAATGTCTTCGCCTATATACATAGTTAGTCATTCGTCTCAGAGGTAAGTAAAATATCCATAGAGTATATAAATAAGCCAAGTGAGTTTTAAAGAAGTAGCTCCTGAGACATTAAAATTTGACCATTAAATGGATTATGTCTATATCAACATATCTAATGATAACAGTGTTCATTGGGGGACTAGGTAATATAAAGATGACAAAAAGCAAAATCAGACACATATTAATAGTACCCGTGATCTACAAATATTTACTGAGTATTTACTATAGGCTGGGCCTAACTGTAAGCCCTAGAAATACAGAAATCTTAAGAGATACGGAGTAGGATGTGGTGATACATGCTTGTAACCCCAGTTCTTAGGAGGCTGAAGCAGGATAATGGTTCAAGATCACAATGAATTTCAAGTAAACATGGGATATTACGACCCTGTCTTAAAGAGATCAGAAAGAATGAAAAAGATTTTTTTTTAATGGGAGGGGAGACAACGTTCAAACATTCTAGTTGCACTCCCAAGACAGTTCCATTCTTCTTTGAAGCAAAGGCACCAAGGATGCTCTATCAGCAAGGTGCTTACATAAAAAACTTGGCTGGCAAGTTCTGCATCCACACTAATTCTGACTAGTTTAGACAAAATACATAAGTAATTTTCAAAAGAGTTACTCAGACTCACCCAGAGAAGTAGAAAACCAAGGACAGATGCCAAAACCAACGCCTAAAACCAGGTAAAACTTGTCTGATCAGAACACCTGTGTTTCCACTGCCAACCCCCACTGTCTATAGTCAGTAAGACATCATTGCCTTTGCCTCTGCTTCTCCAGTGAGACTCCACAAGACTTCTAAAAAAATGTGATTTTGTTTTGTTTTGGAGAAATAGACAGGTCTCACTATGTAACACGTGGCCTGAAACTCTCAATCCTATGCCTGAGCCTCCATAATGCTTGACTATTAGGAGGGAAATTAATTCTTATTTTGCAGCTTTTTAAAAATCTTAAAATAGAAAATGATACTATGCCAACATTAAATGTATAAGCTAAACTTTGGGGCTGGGGAAACACGAGTCTACAGAGTGAGTTCCGTGATAGTTAAGGCAACACAGAAAAACCCTATCTTGAAAAAACAAAAAGTACAAGCTGACAATAGTGACCTCTCTGGGTCTGTGACATTTCCACTCCATGTACCACAACCAAGTCATCCTAAATAGATTTGATTGGGAGCTCTACAATGTGGAAGGCAGAAGCAAAGTCCTGATGTCTGTAGCTACTCACTGCTTTCAGGATCTAAAACATACTGTGTAATACAGTATGGAGTACTGTTCCTAGTCTTATTCAAGTACACTAATTTTTATTATATAAATGCTATTGGAGGATACTCACAAAGAGGTTAAACAAATAAAAAGAGAACAGTTCAACAAGAATTAAAGATACTATTAAAAATTATAAACAAACATAAATAAGAAAATGACAGGTGATATTTTTATTCTTAATATGAACAAAATTACAGGGTAAAAGCAACCTAATTGTTTCAAATAGTAAGTTGAACAAAAAAAATCAAAATTATCAAATGATTACTTATTAGTGATAGATAGAATCTTTATATGCTTAGATATATTAAATCAGGAGTCAGCAAATATTTTGTATAAAGGGTCAGATAATTAATATTTTAGGTTTGTAGGCCATAAAGTATCTGTTGTAATTAATTTCCACTATACTGCAAAAATAGCCACAGAGAATATGTAAACAACTGAATGTTTCTAATAGAAATTTACCTACTATGCTCGCCCTTGTATTAAATAATGGCGAAATTAATCCATCGTGATTAAAAATACATCTGGGGGTTGGGGATTTGGCTCAGTGTAGAGCGCTTGCCTAGCAACCGCAAGGCCCTGGGTTTGGTCCCCAGCTCTGGGAAAAAAAAAAAAAAGAGTAAAAATACATCTGAAAGCCAGAATAGTGGCACACAAGTGTAGTCCTGGCCACTGGAGAGGTTGAGGCAGGAAGATCACTTGAGACTAGAAATTGAATCAAGCCTGAACAAGAAAATTAAACCCTATATTGAAAATAAAAATAAAAAATTTTAAAGTATGTGTAGTGTGTGTGTGTGTGTGTGTGTGTGTGTGTGTGTGTGTGTGTGTGTGTGTGTACACTACTGGGTGCCCTTGGCAGCCAGAAAAGAGGATTGGCCTGTAGAGACAGAGTTACAGCTACCCGATGTGGGTGCTAGGAACTAAACTCCTCTGGAAGAGGAGAAGGATTCTTAACTACTGACCTATCTCTCCAGCACTCTAAATAAAAATACATTTTAAAATGTAAATTTAGTTGGGTCGTAGTGGCACACATCTGTTACCTCAGCATTTGGGAGGCTGAGGCAGGAAGAATAGGAGTTCAAGGTCAGCTAGGGATGTATAATGAAACCCTTCAAAGAGCCAAAAATATATGAAAATCTAAGTAGTTAATCAAGTCTCTGATGAGGTTTTTTGTTTTTGATTTTAGGGATAAAGCTATCTGTAGGTTTGACTAGGGCTTAAGTTTTTGCTATCATGAGGCCCATTCAAACTTCAGTAGCCAGGCGTGGTGGTGTATGACTTTAGTCCCAGCACTCAGGAGGCAGAGGCAGGTGGATCTAGATGAGTTCAAGAGCAGCCAGGGCTACACAGAGAAATCCTGTCTCAAAAAACAGAATCAAAAATAAAAACAAACAAAAAGCAACAACAAGAAAAAGCAAAAATTCCACTAAGTGTGGGGTGAAATTGGAGAATCCATCTACCATACCTGTTTTTCCATAAGGGTGTCCTCTGGAGTGTCCTCAAAGTATATTACTGAGCTTCTCTGACAGTGAGCCAAGAAGATGGAGAGCAAGGACTCTATCATTTAACCTGACCCCTGCCTGAAACAATACACCATATCAGTCAATGGTAGAAGAACCACGTTTTGCTTCTCCATGAGATGAGTATTAAAGAATGTGTGGCCCTATTTTAAACTAAATAAAGCTGCATGGAAGCCTGCCTCTGCCTCCCTAGAGCTGAGATTAAAGGTATGCTCCATAGGCATGATGTGCATGCCTTTAAACCCAGCACTCAGGAAGCAGAGGCAGGAAGATCTCTAAATTCAAGGCCAGTCTGATCTACAGAGTTAGTCAGAGTTAGTTCCAGGGCAGTTAGCCCAGCAAAATAGCTTTCTTGATTTACAATGACATTGCCAAATATGTATGTGTGTGTGTGTGTGTGTGTGTGTGTGTGTGTGTGTGTGTGTGTGTGTGTGTGTTTGTAAAATTGTTTCCCTTGACAAAACAATTCAGCATTTGTTTGATTTGTTTGTTTGGTTAGCTGTAAGTTTGTTTGTTTGCTTTGAAACAATATCTGACTCTCCATCCCAGGCTCACCTGGAACTCACTGCGATCCTCCTGCTTTAGCCTCCTAAGTGCTAGGATTATAGATGTGAGCCACCATGTGCAGTTCACCATTAACACTTTACAAGTGAAGACGTGCAGATTCGGATAAGTGACTAGATTTTAGTCATCAATTTGAATTTGAGGCTTCAGTCTGCAAACTGTGTTTCCACTACTCATTACTGCTTTGCGTAGTTCTCAACAAGCCGTATACAGAGCGGGGACTGGCTGGCTTAACAAAGATTTGCTACCTGACCACCCTTGCAGCTTACGGCTCTTGTTTCAATCAGGCCTCACCCTGTTCCTTATCTTCACAGGCTAAAATACTGTCAGGCCTATGACACAGCCTCCCACCACATATATAAAAGGTGTGTCACCACTCCACTGACTGGCAGTTGGCAATCAGTGACCTTATTCTCACAGTAGCCCAAACATATCACACACAATCAGTGGGTAGGATCTAAGAAGGCAGATCTAGTGCATGCTGAGGTGCACATGATGGCAGAGAGCTGCACAGCAGCCAACAGCAACCAGCCACCCTTTGATATCTGTTAGGATCTCTAACCTCACATCACTACTGATGGCAGAATCCCCAAGAGCAAACTTCCAAGGGTTTAAACTTAAAGAGTTACAAGACTCAACACTATTTTCAAAAATTAATTCAGAGCTACGCATGGTGGTTCATGCCTCTAATTCCAGCACTCAGGCAGACAGATTTTATGGATTCTGGATGAGCCTGGTCTGCATATATAGTTCTAGGTGCACCACCAAGACTGCATAGTGAGACCTGGTCTCTAAAAAACAAAACTCAAAATGGATCAATAACCAAAACTTAAAAGCTAAAACAATAAATCTTCATAAATTTGGCTTTGATAATAATTCTCAGATATGACACCAAAAACATAAACAATAGAGAAACTTGAAATCCTTAAAGCCCGTGATCTGGGATTTTCTCAGTTATAGAACACGTGCCTAATATGTTCAAGTTCCCATGTTCAATCTCCAAACTGAAGAATAAGATAGATAGATAGATAGATAGATAGATAGACAGACAGATAGACAGATAGACAGATAACTAAAAGTACTGTGCACCAAAAAACATTATGGAAATGCAAAAAGTCAATTTTTTGGAAAGAATATTTCTAATATTTAGTTTAATAGTCTAATATCCAGTGTAAAAGAATTTATAAACTCAACAAAAAAACAAATAGCCTAATTTTAAGTAAAGAACTTCAACACATCATTTCTTCAAAAAAGACATAAAAATAGCCAATAAACACATGAGAAGATCATAGTCACTGGGGAAGTACACATTGAGATACTAATTCTTATATACAAGGATACCTATTAAATAAAAACAAAACAGGAATTAAAAACAAAAAAAAAAAGAAAGAAAAACAAGTTTGGCAAAAAAATGTGGACTGTTCCCCAAAGTCCTGATGCCCTTATATACTGATTATGCGCACTCAGGTAGTGTAACCGCCATGGGGTGAACATTTTGGGGCCGATATGTCACTTTGTTCATACAGTACTTGTCTAGAATGTGTGTGGCCTTGAGTTCAATATCCACCACTGGAAAAAAACCAACAAAAAGTTAATTTCTCAAAAACTTTATAATTACACATTACCTCGCAATTCTACTCCCCCCCACCAAAAAAAACTGAAAAGAAGTTGAAAGCAATTCAGACGAATGATATGTAAAGACCAAGTCTACTGTATCACTGGGTGGGGATAGGGCTAGGATCACAGGTGTGATAATTATTACCACTGAATTGCATACTGTTTTTTTTATTTATATGTTTGGCTTGGCATGGTTTTAATACAAGGTTTCCCAATTCAGACTGTCCTGGAACATGGCCTCAACTTTGTGGCAATCTTCTTGCCTCTGCCTCTGAAATACTAAGATTACAGGCATGAACTACCATGCAGTTCTGTTTTGAACTCCTGGTCCTTCTGCCTTTACCTCACCAAGTATACTGAGATTAGAGAGGTACGTCACCATACCTGGTTTGATTGTACAATCACGAATTATCAAGGTGGCAAACTTTATGTTTTATATAGTATATATAAAAATAAATAAATAGCAATAAATAAATAATAAAACTTTCTTGAATGGATCAAAGCAAACATGGTAACACACATCTGTGACCCCGGCACATGAGAGGTAAAGAAAGAAGGATCAGGAGTTCAAAGTCACATTTGGCTTTGCTACATAGACTGTGAGTAGAAAGATTCAAACAAAACCAGCATGGTAGCACATGCCTGTAATCCCACACCAAGAAGGCTGGGGAGGAGAATCGTGATCATGAGTACAAAGATAGCTGGGATACACAGTGAGGCCTTACCTTAAAGACTTTTTAAAAAATGAGATGAAATGCTGACATGTTACAATGATGATGACTGTTCTAGTTTGCTCTCTGTTGCTGTGATGAACACGACCAAAAGCAACTTGGAAAAGAAAGGGTTTATTTCACCTTCTACTTCCAGGGCACAGTACAATGAAATCAGAGCAGTAACACACAAAAACCAAAGAGGACCACTGCTTACTGGCCTGTTCCCAGTTGTCTGCTAAACTAGCATGTTTTTATATAGCCTAGGGATGGCACTGCCCACAGCAGCTGAGCCCTCCTCTAACAATTAGAGACAGAGAACATGCCCCTACAAACATGGCCCACAGGCTAATCTGATAGAAGAAATTCTTCAACTGGGGTTCCCTCTTCCTAGATGACTCGGATTGTGTCAAATCAACAATGAAAACTGAAGTGGAAACTTAAGGGTTCTTTGGAAAGTCAGTTGTGTTGGATGGTGTTTGGCTGGGGCAAACATGTGAAGGAGTGTTTAGCTGAAATGGACACAGGTGAAAGACTAAGGCAGAGTCATGAAGGAACGTTTCACTGAAGCAAACACAGGAGAAAGAATGTTCAGCTAAAGCAAGTGAAAGGACACGTGATAAGGGATTCTTTGCTAACGACTCGCTTGTATTGGTCCGCCTTACATTGTGCAGCTGAACTGCATGTGTTGGAACTCCATAGAGAGAAATGCATCGAAAAAAAATATGGTGGTGTGCCACAGTTCCTTGTAGCTTCTGCGGACTTGGGCTGATTGGCACAGTGTTGTCAGCTGAGACAGACGCACATGCTGAGGCAAGACACATGGATGTTTGGAGGGTATAAATAGGACTCGATGGACAGTAACAGAGGCTGAGCTAGCTTGCTTATAGGGCTAGCTGTGCAACCCTTGTTGGTCTCGATCTTCACTTCAGTGAGAGGCACAGGCAAGAACTTTTCCTGGCCTTCCTGCTGGTCCCTCCCACTAACTCATGCTGAGGCTGAGGCCTGGCTGTCTCTACTAGGTAAAGCTACCACTGCTGATACGTGTTTGCTATCCTGACTCTACCTAACTGACCTGCTTGTATATCTGTAAAGTGTTTGCCAGTGGATCCAGCTGCTGCTGCTAACCTGTGAACTGAACTGCTAATTTCTAGACAACACAGATGTTCTAAAGAACCTTTCTAAACAGGTTCCCCTGTATTCCTTCTTTTCCATTAACCTCTAGTGGGTGATAGACTACAAGGGAAGTTAAAGTGTTTTTAAAAAAAATCATTAAAAATAGCTTTTAAAAAAAATTAAAGTTACAGAAAACTAACCAGGACAATGAACCTCCAAATTATTTTGCTAAACTAAAGAAGATAGTTACCGAGGGTTACAGACAGTATAACTCCACTGCTATGAAACATTCTGAACAGGAAAAACCTATTGATAGTTATGGGGAAGAGGGGGAAAAATGGAGAAAAACTGCTGTAAACATAAAAAGATATTCTTCTGGAGTAACTGAAGTATGCTTGGTTTTGTCGTTACTGTTTGGTTTTGCTTTCTGCTTTTCTTCTCAGTCCTGGATCAAACCACAGCCTGAAGCACGCTAGGCAAGCACTCAGACACTAAGCTGCACCCTCAGCTTGAAGGAACTACACAGTGTGGTAGGTAGACTCTTATATAAACTGTCCTCTCCTACTTCCTGGTCACACTATCTGCTTCCGGTGTGGGTAATATGTGATCTCTCTGCTTCCTGATCTTGCCACCATGCCTTTCCCATCATTACAGACATCTAGCCTTCTGGATCTATAAGCCAAAATAAACTCTTGTATAAGCTGCTTTGGGTGATGGTACTTTATCAATCATAATGTAGTAACTAATAAGGAAGGACTGCAGAAGGAATCTCCCTAAGGGAAACCAGTTTTCACATAGATTGAGTATAATGTCTTCTGAATCTTAGTGCTTGTTCTTTCTACTGATCTAACTACACAATTCACATAAAAATACTTATCAGGGCACTTACCATATGCCCTTTGCCAAGAGAATATCATTCTATAGCTTGGTTAGCTTTTCACAAGTAGTTTGTCAAAGATTAAGCCCCACTGTGGAAACTATCAACATTATATAAAAATAAAGTAGCACGATGAACTACTCCCACTAAAGGAGTGGCTGTCCTCTTGGGGTTTTTTTATTCTTTGTAAATAGTCTACAAATTGCAACTTTTAGTACCTCTAAGGTCCTGGTAAAGGGTTTCAGGAAGTGGCTAGAGAAATGGTTCAGTGGTTAGGAACTTGTAATGCTCTTGTAGCAGATCTAAGTTCAGGTCCTAACCTATGTCAGGCAGCTCACACTGCCTATAACTCCAGCTTTGGGGAATTCAACATGTTCTCATCTCTTCAGACAACTGCACTTACTTGCACAGACCCCCAAACAGACACATATGTATATACACCCTTAAAAATAAAAATAATGTTTTTATTTTATTCATTATATTTATTTACTTTATTATAATGAAAAATAAAATTAAAGCCCACAGCCACCAGGACCTCCAGCTAAGTAAAAAGACAAAGGAAAAACAGATGAATACCTTCTTTCCTAATGCCAGAAATGAGGTCATATCCCCTCTGGGCAAGTACCAGTTCCCAAATTCTATCCTTTTCCTGCTGGATTATCCATCTCTGGCCCTTGCAAGGGTACTCGAGAGTCAAAACATTAAACCTCTAATTGAAAAAAGACCAGTGTGAAACAGGAGCCCATTTTTTTTTTTTTTTTGGTTCTTTTTTTTTTCCGGAGCTGGGGACCAAACCCAGGGCCTTGCGCTTCCTAGGTAAGCGCTCTACCACTGAGCTAAATCCCCAGCCCCAGGAGCCCATTTTAAATATACAAAGACTCAACTGAAAGTTCGGCTCCACCATTCATTAGTGTATGTCTTCTAAATCTATTTATCTCACAGACAGTGAAAATGCTCACTTTGGGGGGCTGTGTGAATATTAGAACCTACAAAAAAAGTCTGCCATGCAGAAATTACCTAAAGTAAGACAAGGTCTCCTTGTCTATTCCACACCTAACGATTGCAGGCTTGCACAGGGCAGTGAAGTTTAGAGCTCCCACAATAAATGGCCTATTCTAAGAGCTGCAGCACCTTCACGAATTACAATTACTAATTTCTTCTTCTTTTAACTTTTTATCAGCTCAGTTCACTACACTCCCTCCAACTTATGAAGAAATAAGATGGCTAAACGCTGCCTTCTCTTAGAAACAATACCCCATTCCTTCCCTTCCCATACCACTGTATTTGTCAAATGAGAAGTCATTTGTTGCCTCTGTGTCTTCAGCCACAGTAGTCTAGCTTCCGTCCCCACCCTCCACAGAAGCTGTTATCACCAAAGTCACCGATGACTCAGTAGCTTCACTTCAGGACTCACCCTACTTGCTCTCTGCTACAACTGACACTTTTCCCCTGTGTTAGAGATTGTTCATTACGGCTTCCCAGAATGAACTTTATCTCTGTGACTGTTCCTCCTCAGGCTGCCTACCTTCTGTCTGAATGCATCAGAGTCCCCAGGGCTCTGTCCTCAACTCTGTCTCTAGTTTTTAAACTGCTCAGTAGAGCTCTACTTTGATGGTTTCTGTTTCCACTTATATGTCATCATTCTCAGCTATGTATTTCTTCTTCTCTCAGGATCTTCAAAACTCATTTCCCTAAGCAGCAGATTTTTTCTCTTTGATATTCCCCATATGGATCTCAGAAAATCCTCTCTCTCTCTCTCTCTCTCTCTCTCTCTCTCTCTCTCTCTCTCACACACACACACACACACACACACACACACTCATCACACACACACACACACACACACACACACACACACACACACACTTCATGTTGAAAGCATGACACTATCCAGCCATCCAACACCACTTTATTTACCTTTCAGTCACACAGTTTAATTCAGTCATCATTATCTGCTGCAGCAACTATCTTTGGCTGTTTCCCTGCACTAGGGCTTATTGTTGGAGAAGGTTTTTATTTGGCTTTTGTGTGTGTCTGTGTGTGCCTGGAGGGGGGTGGTGGTAGTGGTCTAATGTAGCCAGGGTTTGCCTGGAAATCACTACTTAGCCAAAGCTGGCCTTGAAATGAAATTCTGATCTTCCTACTTTCTCCTCCCAAGTACAGGAATAATGAGTGTGAGCTGCCAAGCTCAGCTGTGGCCTATAATTTTTCCATGCTGAGTTTTGAAGTCACTCAGATACCTGAGATATCCACAGTAAAGCTCAACTCCAATAGTATTCATTTAAGCTTTGTCAGAATCTGGGCTTCTACACAGCCAGCTTCATCTACTATTACTTTCCTCCAACACCCCAACACCTTAGCTCAAAGAGCAACACACCATTCCTGAATATGCTCTCTTTTCTATACTATACTGACACTGCTCAGAATGCCTTTCAGGAAACTCCCTGACTAACATATTTCTTGTCTTTAAGATCCAGCTTCAACAGCTTTCATGCCTTCTCTGAATGGCTCTTGCTATGAGCATTTAAACACTTCCTTCTTTCTTTTCCAGGACATTTTCTATGTTCCTCAACTATAGCAGTGAATGACCACACTGCATGGACTTGCTTACCTGCTTACCTTCTGGGCAACCTGTGTTGATCACAGAGAGTGAATAGATCATTCTCAGCTCTGTACCCCGGCCTCTGGCTGAGAATCTAAAGATGAGCAGGCCAACTAACAATCCTAAAGATACCCCGACCCTCATAACAGGACCCCAAACTCTAGGCAACAGGAAGTCTTAATAGATTCAACTTCCCCTCTTACAAATGCTTTCAGATGCTGTTTGGCCTCTGACCTAAAGGGGCTACTCCTAACTTGACTCCAGCTGTCCCTCTGCCTGGAACAGGCTGTGCAGCAGAAAGAAGAACTTCCTTAGGACCAAAATTATTGGTGGGCTGGTAGCTTACTTTTCAGAGGCTCAGGTAGAAAGACCAAGGTCAACTTGAACTATAATGAAACCTTGCCTTAGAAAGAAAGAAAAGAAAGACAGACAGAGAGAGAGAGAGAGAGGGAGAGAGAGAGAGAGAGAGAAGAAAGAGAGGAAGATAGGAAAGGAGGAAGAAAAGAAAGAAGAAAGAGAAAGGAAAGAAAGATGAGAAAAGAAAAAGAAAAAAGGAGGAGCCAGAGAGATGGTTCAACAGAACAGGGCACTTGCCACCAAGTCTGATACACATGGTACAAAGACCAGCGAGTTGTCCTTTAACCTTCACATGCGCATGCAGGAATGCACCTGCAAATAGAAATACATGAATGTAATAAAAAAATTTTAAAGAGTAAAGGTCTTTGGAAAATTACTTCTAAAATGGGCTGAGACCACAGGGAAGAAAGGCAATTGCCAGGTCCACCTCAGGAAGGAATTTGTGAAGTAACTCATGACCTTTATACACCTTCAAAAGCAACTTGGTTGATTACTACAACAGCCCATGGCTAATCTTCTTACCTTGGGAAATTTCCCTGAACCATACTATTTACAAAAAGTTGACATGCTAACTGAAATCTATGCTCACTTCTCACTGCCCAAAATTATATAGCTCAGTGGTTAAGAGCAAAGATTCTGAAAGCATATGATCTTAGCCTAAATCCCAATCCCACAACTTACTAACCACATGAGTTTAAGTTCTTTAAATTCACTGGGCCTTGTTTATAACAAAAAAATAATACCTACCTCACAGATTGGATAAGGATTAAATGAAACTTAAAAGAAATAAAATGAAATAATATTTGGTGGCAAATGCCATTACCCACTGAGCCTTGTTGCAGGCCCTCCTAGTAACTTTAAGTCTATTTTACTTCAGATTATATTCTAAAAGGTTGATTAAGCCACAGATGCAGCACTAGATACAAGGGACACATGTATATGGCTTAGTAATTTATACCCTCAAACTTGTTTTTCTTTGTTTGAGATTGTGTCTCATTATGCAGCCTTTGCTGACCCAAGTTGATCTTGAGCTCAAGGCCTTTTACAATAAACAACTATTAAGAAATAAAGCCTAGCCAGATGTAGTAGTGTATACCTTTAATCCTAGCACTCAGGTGGAGGCAGGCAGGTGAGCTGAGGACTAGCCTGGCCTACACAGAGTTCCAGACCAGTCGGGCTACACAATGAGAGACTGTCCAAAAAAACAAAAACAACAACAAAAACATATAGTCTTTAAAGTTAAATGGTCTTAGACCTGGACAAACACTTCAGAGCTCTGTATATCAAAAAAAAAAGTCATTTAACTGCTGAAGGCTCAATTTCTCTATTACTAAAATGAAGTTTTAAATTTTGTGTTTTTATGCATCCGTCATGTACATCTATGTGGCTTCACATGTCTCTGTGAGTCTGTGGTTCATGTGCAGAAATCAGAAGACGACTTGCATGTGTCTCCCTCCACCAGCTGGGTTCTGGGGATGAAGCTCAGGTTATCAGGCTTGGTAGCAAGAGCTTTACCAATGGGCCATCTCACTAGCCAAAAATTAAAATTTTGATTATATATTCATTTAAGATTTACTTTATTAAGGGCTGAAGAGATGACTCAGCAATTAAACACACTTGTTGCTACTGCATAGGTCCAGGGTTCAATTCATAGTACTCACATGGCAACTCACAACCATCTGTAACTCCAGTCCCAGAGGATACAACGCCCTCTTCTGGCCTCTTTGAGTGATCCTTGCATGGGGCACACATATAATAAGTAAAACACTCAACACATGTAAAATGTGCATGTGAAAATTCAATTGCCCTCAAGTCTAGAGGGCTTTAATCCCCTGGAACTAGAGTTGCAGGTAGCTGTGAGCTGCCTTACATGGATGATAGGCACCAAACGCTAGTCCTGTGCAGGAACAGCAAGTGCTCTTAACTTCTGAGCCATCTGCTAGTCCATATAATTTTTTAAATCAAACTAAGCTAAGCCTTTAAACAATATTTGATGCATAAAGATTATTTTATAAAACTATTCATCTTCACTCTCCTATGTACACTTATAGAAAGCATTAGTCTAGAAAGTCAGTCTAATTAGACATAACTAATTAGAAAGTATTTCCTTGGGGTTTCAATCACCTCACCTACAACTCAGAATGCTTGGTTCAGAGAAATTAAATAAAACATGCTGGAGTGGCTAAACAAACTATTATCACATTACCTCTCTAGCTTATAAAATGACCCCTGAACCACATAGCAGAAAAGTGCTTACAGCTCAAGAACACCACCCTCTCAGGGGGCTGAAAGCTAAAGGGAGGGGAGATTTGTACTGTCATTCAGAGAAAGAGCATGTCCCACTAAGGAGCTGAGGTGAGATACTGCCAAGTGGCTTTCCTCTGGGAGTCTCTAGCTAATTAAGGTCCTGCTCCTTTGCCCTGTCTCCCTGTAACCTCTGAAAAGGTTAGAGAACACTAAGTTCTCCACAGCAGCTCTTCCTTGGCCAATGTGACAAAAGGTATTGCTGGGCGCAAATCAGCCAAAGCCATCGCTAAGAGATCACTGCCCTTGGTTTCCCTTAGAACATAGTGAAAACCAGGAGCTCTTCTCTCCTTTTCCTGAGATTATCAGCTCAGGATTCCTGGGAATCCACCCTAAACACAATACCAAGAATCTGGGTCTGGAACATATCAACTATAACTCAACTAAGGCCAGACCATCCGGGCCATTTAGACAGAGGCGGCCCTCTTAGGATGTGAAATGTGGAGTAACAAGGGACTGGTCCATCCTCCTTCATCACCTACCCACATCTATGCCCATCCCCACCCCCAAGTAAACACAGTGTTTAATCTTAGATGCTCCTGGAGCCATTTTTCCGGCTCTTCTTCAGGCTACAGAAGCCCCAGGGACTTAACCACTTCCTTTGCTCATTAAAGCAGAACTGCCAGCCCTTAAGGCTCCCTTCCTCATCATGATTGGCTCTAGGAGAAGAGTCCATCCACCTACCCTTTCTAAAGTTAAATATATGGGCCCTTTCTGTTGCAAGGATTTAACTCTTGGGTTAGGAAACAATGTAGGCCAAAAACAACAAGCATGAGGAAGCTTAAAAAAATGTTTAAGAAGTCTGACAAGTTAATTACATTTACTGTCCCCATTCCATAGCCCCTGGTTCCTCTTGTACAGCCTCAATCCAAGAGTTTCAAAACTTTTTTTTTCCTTTTGTTTTCTTTTATTTTTTCAAAACTTATTTTTTAAACAACAGAATCCTCTTTTTAAAAAACAGTTGAGCTAAGTCAACAACTAGGCGCTTCGGTGTCTAATTTAGTCTCTACTGAAGTAACAGGTACAGGAAATAAATATGAAAGGCTCCTAAAATTATTAGGCAAAAACTTGTAAGAAGCCAGATGCAAGCCAGGCCTAGTGACAAACACCTTGGGAGTGACCAGCACTTGGGGGGCAGAGGCAGGAGGATCTTGAGTTTGAGTCTACAAAGTGAGTTCTTGGACAGTCAGGGCTCAGATGCAGAGGTAGACCTGTCCCAATACACAGGAGACTGAGGCGGGGGGGGGGGGGGGGAGAAGAAGGAGAAGGAGGAGGAGGAGGAGGAGGAGGAGGAGGAGGAGGAGGAGGAGGAGGAGGAGGAGGAGAAGGAGGAGAAGGAGGAGGAGGAGGAGGAGAAGGAGGAGAAGGAGGAGAAGGAGGAGGAGGAGGAGAAGGAGGAGGAGGAGAAGGAGAAGGAGGAGGAGGAGGAGAAGGAGGAGGAAGAGGAGGAGGAGGAGGAAGAGGAGGAGGAGGAGGAGAAGGAGGAGGAGGAGGAGAAGGAGGAGGAAGGAGGAGGAAGAGGAAGGAGGAGGAGGAGGAAGAAGAGGGGAGAGGAGAGGAGAGGAGAGGGGAGGGGAGAGGAGAAGAGGGGAGGGGAGGGGAGGGGAGGGGAGGGGAGGGGAGGGGAGGGGAGGGGAGGGGAGGGGAGGGGAGGGGAGGGGAGAAGAAATAAAACTCTCTTAGCAAGTGCAAGCACTACCAGGCAAGGATGATGTCCTGAATTTGATACTCAGAACCCATAATGGAAAGAGAAAACTGACTCCCAAAAGTTGTCTTCTGACTTACACATACACACGCTCACACACCTATTACACTATGACAATAATAATAATAATAATAATAATAATAATAATAATAATAATTTTTAAGTACTCTAAGAGGAAGGAGAGTAAAGATGAAGAAAGCATTAAAAAATTAGTCCTCAGTGTATACCTGTAGGTGGTAAATAACTGGTACATAAAATTCATCATACACATTGTATGATACACTATACTTTCCTAGTTTTAAGTGTTCATATTTGGAACACTTAAATATTTAAGGCTGGCTTCAAACTTGGTATCTTCCTACCTCAGCCTTCTGTGTGCTGGAATTACATTTGTGCTCCACCACATCTGGGCAGTTTTTGTTGTTGTTTGTTGTCTGTTTCTTCTAAGACAGTTGTAAATAGCCCAAGCTGGCTTTTAATTTCTGATTTTTCTGTCTCTGTCTGTGTCTCCCAAGTGCGAGGATTACAGGCATTTGCCACTATGCCAGGCTCACTACGTATGGAGGGCTACCGTGAAGACGTGGGAGAGCATGGGGAAGAGGTGGCTCAATAGTTAATTTAAGAGTGATTACTGCTCTCCCAAAGGACCCAAATGCAGTTCTAGCATCCGTTGTGGATGCCTCATAACTGACTATAACGCCAGATCCACGGGATGATGCAGTCTCTGACCTCCATGAGCACTGGCACACATGTCACACACACACACACACACACACACACACAAAGAAAAATAAATAATTTTTTAAGTTAAAGTACTTGTTGCCAGTTATGGTGGCACACACCTTTAGTCCAGCACTTGGGAGACAAGGTGGGTGGATTTACATGAATTCAAAGGTAGCCTGGTCTACAGAGTGAATTTCAGGACGACGAAGGTTACACATTGAAACCCTGTCTTGAACACCCCTCCCCCAAAAACAAAAGTACTTGTGATAAAAGGGAAGAAAATACTGACAAGGAAGTACTGAAATTTACCTTTATCAACACTTTAAATTATCTTCCTTCTCACCTGCTCATGTTTTGAGAGACTTGTGTCTATATACAAAATACACTTAACTGAGAAGGAATTCAACTTTTCCAGCTGTGTTTATTATCACTACTTTCTCTTTTCAAAATGACCTAGGTTCTTTTCTTTAAGATTTATTTATTTATTATAAGTACACTGTAGCTGTCTTCAGACACACTGAAAGAGGGCATCAGATCTCGCTACAGATGGTTGTGAGCCACCATGTGGTTGCTGGGATTTGAACTCAGGACCTCTGGAAGAACAGCCAGTGCTCTTAACTACTGAGCCATCTCTCCAGTGTCATTGAACTAATATTTCTAATGAGCAATAAAATAAAGTAAACACATGCTTGAATAAGCACTAGGCCCTGCTGACAGTAACCGTTTACTTGGGTTATTCTATTCTTTTGCTGTTGCTGTTGTTGTTAAGGAATGTGTGTATGTTTTGAATCTTCTGGGGTTGGAATTACAGATGGTTGTGAGATTCTAGGAAGAGGCTGAGAATTGAACCCGGATCCTCTATAAGAGCAGCAAGTGTTCTTAACTAACGAGGCATCTCTCCAGTTCCCTAGACATTACTCTCATGACCAAGGTCATCACTCACTACACAAGTTTATGTCCTATGATCCCATCAATTACCAAAGCTAGCAATGCTAGCAATCTAGCAACATAAGCAAAGTATACTCTCCGAATTAGCATAATTTAAGCCCAAATACAAAGACTAATGTACAATTTCCATTAGACTTAGTAAGATATTAAAGTTAACTTAAATTCATTTGTCCACCCATAATAGTTAAGCACTAGTGATAAAATGAAGAAGACCTAGCTATGGTCTCAGGGCTTCCACACAAACACATCCTTTTACTGCCCTCATGGATTTCTAAGATTCCAAAGACCATAGGCCACCAAAACTAGAAGAGTTTTAGAAGATGTGACATTCTTATTCCTTTATGAACACTATTTGTTGAAAGGTATATCAATCTAGGACACATCCCACAAAGCACAAAGCTACCTTCATATACAAGCTGCATATCTGTTGAAAGCATTAATGTTTCTTGCCCAGTGTGGTGGCACATGCCTATAATCCCAGCACTCAAGAGGCAGAGACAGGCAGATCTCTGAGTTCTAGGCCAGCCTGATCTACAAAGTGAGTTCCAAGACAACCAGAGCTAAAAATCCTGTCTTGAAAAAAAAAGTTTCTGTATCAACATCTTTGTGCACAATTCAACATTTCTGAATTTCTATTTTATCTTTGGATATTGACTTGACATATGTAGTTGGTCTTTACTAGTTTGTGGGTTCTTCTTCTTCCCACCCTTTATCCCCCTCCCCATTTCACCCCCTATAACTAGATAGGAGAGGAGGAGAGAGGAGAGAAGAGGGAGGAGGGAGGAGACAGGAGGAGGGATAGGGAAGAGGGGAGAAAGTGGAGGGGGGTGGAGATCTTGAAGAATCTAATTTCTTTCTTCTTGTTTCCTCTTATATTTTTGGGTGTGAGCCTAGCCTTTAACAGCTGAGCCATCTCTCCAGCCCTTCTTTGAGCACAATTACTAAACCCCCTGAATGACCAATAACCAACAACCCGTCCTCTCGAGGTCCTAGCACTTAAATACCCTTTGAAAAGTTCCCAGAATTCCAAATGTCACGCAATCACAGAAACTATCTGCAACTGCATGTACTATCTAACCATGCCTCTGTTAGAGCATGAGGCAAATCACAGTGAGCTGCAGGGAAGCAGCTCCATATCTCACACGGGATTAAGACAAAAACATTATAATATTTCTGTGCTTTTAAAAGAAACCAAATTCCTAGCATTCTCACTATACCTCAGCCAAACATTGATCACTACTGTTTTTAAGTTTTATTAAAACATAACCCTGCATACTCGTTTACTTACTGTCTGCAGCTGCTTCCCTCCAACACCTTGTTGTGTGGCTCCATAAAGGCTGAAATATTTACTATTTGGCCCATCCCAGGAAATTGTTTCTGATCTCTCTGCTAGACTGTAGCGATACAGAAATGTATCCACATCTTGGCCTTGTTTGCTTGTGCTTAAGTACCTGTATGTGAGATTGCACTGGGCAATGGGCACTGGGCGGTGGGCAGGGATTGTTTATGCTATGTAAGCAATATAGCCCTAAGCTGCATTCCTAGTCCTGTATATATTTAATCTAGACAATTAGGCTTTTTTTCTTTCTTTTTTTTAAAGATTTATTTATTTTATGTATATGAGTACACTGTAGCTGTCTTCAGACACACCAGAAGAGGGCGATAGATTCCATTACAGATGGTCGCGAGGCACCATGTGGTTGCTGGGAATTGAACTCAGGACCTCTGGAAGAACAGTCAGTGCTCTTAACTGCTGAGCCATTGCTCCAGCCTGATCTAGACAACTGTATAGGGACAGACATTAGTTAAAATTCACCAAGCATTTGATGAATTTTATTATACATATGCCAAAACTATGTATTATGCCAGGTATAGTAATGCATACCAGTAATTCCAGCACTTAGGAAGTAGAGAGGAAGATACAGAGTTCAATGTCATCCTTAGCATCATAGAGAATTCATGGTTACCTGGACTAGGTGAAGCCCTTGCTCAAAAACAAAAGCAAAACCAAACAAAAAACAAGGCTTCAGTCAAATCCTCCCTCACTGTCAGTCTGGGATGACTGATTCAGTCCAAAACACTCACTTTCAAGAGAAACTCAGAGAGAGGGCTGAGAAGATGGCATCATACCTGCCTTTCAACTACAGGATTAGATTTGGATAACCGGAATCTCCATTTAGGTAGTAGTAGCAGCAGCAGCAGTTATTATATAATATGTAATAATATATACTAGTTGTTATTATTATTACTATTATTGCTATTACTGGATGCACTTGTGATCTCAGTACTGGGAAGGCTGCCAAAGGTGTACCCCAGGACTTCCTGGCTGGCCAGTCTAGCCTACTTGTCAAGGTCCAGGCCAGTATGAAACTCTATCTGCAAAAAGTGGACAGTTCCTGAGAACTAACATCTGCAATTGTCCTCCAGCCTCTGCCAGGGACACTGGGTATGTAATCCAGCAGTGACTGAGAAAATGCCTAAACAAGTAGGGGTCATAAGATACTCTCAGTGACCTCTATGACAAATCTTAAGTGTATGTCCTACCCTGTACTAGGAGCAGAAAAGGATAATCACAGAAATGATAGATTTTGAAGAATCAGAAAGTCTTCCAGAGATCATTACCTAGACTGACTCTTGTTTCCAAAATGTAAAATACCTATTATTAGCTTAATTTTATAGTTTAATACTGTTATTGTCCAGAAATGACAATATAGCCTGGGCATCTACAAGATGGCAAGGGGAGAAAATGAGTATAGAATGGAGAGATAAGAACACTGGCTGCACTATTGCTCTGTAATACTGCTTGAGTTCAGAGATAGTGATTCCCCCTGAAGTCCTTTTATTGTTGAGGATAGTTTTAGCTATCCTGGGTTTTTTGTTATTCCAGATGAATTTGCAAATTGTTCTGTCTAACTCTTTGAAGAATTGGATTGGTATTTTGATGGGGATTGCATTGAATCTGTAGATTGCTTTTGGTAGAATGGCCATTTTTACTATATTAATCCTGCCAATCCATGAGCATGGGAGATCTTTCCATCTTCTGAGGTCTTCTTCAATTTCTTTCTTCAGAGTCTTGAAGTTCTTATTGTACAGATCTTTTACTTGCTTGGTTAAAGTCACACCGAGGTACTTTATATTGTTTGGGTCTATTATGAAGGGTGTCATTTCCCTAATTTCATAAAGCTGGAATCTTAAATGTTCCCTTTAAGACTCAGCACGAAGTATGGTACCATCCAGGGCCTATAGCTGCCTGGTACACAGTAAGTACTTGCTAAATAGAGCACTCCATAACACCCTGAACATGGACCACTACTGGGTTACTTCCCAGAGTTGCTTTGCTAGCCCTGGAAGTAAACATGTATAAAGTGACCCAGTTCCTGGCCAACAGCAGATCTATACACTTTCAGAGCTCCCCACCTCTCACAGTAAAGCCTGTCCACTGACAGGACAAGAAGAATCCAGATAATTCCTCAAAGCTGCTTTAAAGACAATAAGGGCCAAGCATGGTGCCCCACACCTTTAACCCCAGGACTTGTACAGCAGAGATAGGTGGATCTTGGAGTTGGATGCCAGCCTGGTCTACAAAGCTAATTCCACAGCTACACAGAGAAACTGTGGGTCAAAAAACAAAGAAACAAACAAAAAGGACCATCGGGAAATGTTTTTGACTATACAGCACCTCCAAGACATGGGCGGTAGTTGTAAACTGAACAGCCACACTTAAACTTCCTATACTGCATATTGACAGAAGGGAAGTGTTCCTTCCTTTTAGTACTGTTTGTTTGGAAAGCTGAGCTCCTGAGAAATGACTGGGAACACATCCTGACAAAAGGGATATGGCAAAAGCTCGAATCCCACAAAAGCATCTCCCTCAATACACCTTACGAGCTTCAAAACCAACAACAGCACCAAATGAAAAACAAGCTATTCAGACTCCACCCAGCTTCACTGAAAAGGCAAGAAAGAGGACAACCCCTCACTTGCGACTCCAGCAGGGCTGAGTCTCACCTGTTTCTAATCCCACAGCAACCAACATAGGTCTGGCAGCAACCAGGCTTTGTCTTTCCCAAACAGCAATAGGACACCTTCTGCATTCATTCTGGCTGGAGAGGGAACAGAAAGGAAAATATTCCTGGACACAGACCATTAACTCTGAAGGTGGAATGAAAGGCTGAAAGGCGGTCTACTCCCCAAGAGCAGCTGTGTCTCTGTTGCAGCCCACAATGACCTCAACAGGTTCCTCATTCAGATCCTTTCCCAATACAGATCCTAGGGACATTAGATTTACCTAATGTCGAGGTAGAGCAGGTCTGCAATCTCACATGCCAAATCCAGCTCTTATTTGTGATATGTCTTAAGCCATTCATGACCGTCAACTCGTTCTAGATCTACCTCCGGATTTTACGAAGCACTTCTAGAAGCAAGTACTGTATTTCATGATGCCTGTTTACAGTTCTGCAAGGGTGAGGACAGGCTCAGAAAAGATAAGTCAAGGACTGGTTTGTTACAAAGTAAAAATTAAAAGATATCATGGCAGGACAGAAGCAAAAGTTCAAGAGTGTGTCCTGCCTTCTCCCCCTGGAGGCCTTCACCCTGCACAAGTTACTCTTTAGCCTTGGACTGAGGATGAATTTCCCAGGATTCTTCTCTTATTACCAACCTCACAGATATCTCTCCTTCCTCAACCTAGATAACCATAAACTGGTCCCTAGACCATCTGTCACCCTAAGCATTGTTTCATCTTGCTGGTATGTTTGGGGATTCCTTAATTATATAGCTTCTTTTCCTTAAAGGGTACAAAACACAATACCAGTACACTGACATCTTTTACAGGCTAGGGAAAAAAGACAATTTCCCTAACATCATAATCTCTAACTATAAAATGAAAAGATCCCTGTGAGCCACGTGTAATCAAGTATATCTACAACACCAGGAGTCCCAGCTACTACTCAAGAGGTTGAGGCAAAAGAACCACTTGATCCCAGGAGTTTGAAACCAGCCTAGGAAGCAGACAGTCTAAACATGAAAAAGCCTCTCACTTGTATCCCTTACCCGACCATTCCCACAGGCATCAATATTTCTTTCTCCATGTTTCCAACTGGTTCCCAAGGGATACCCTGTCCTAGTCACTGCTCTACTTCTATGAAGAAACACCATGACCTGGGCAATTCTTACAAAAGAAGGTGTCAGATGGGGGTTGGAGGGAGTGTGAGAGGTGGCTTGCTTTTAAATGTTTAGTTCATTATCATCATGGCAGGCAGCATGGCAGCACACATGGACTCCAGTAGGAGCTGAGAGCTATACCCTAATCAACAGACTAAGACAGAGACACTGGACTCAGCATGGGCTTTTGAGAGACCGGAAGGACACATTTCCTCCAACAAGACTACACCTCTTAATCCTTCTAAATAATGCCACTCCCTAGTAACTAAGCTTTCGAATATAGGAATGGATATAGGAATGAAAGCCATTCTTATTCAAACCATCACATTCTACTCTAAATTCTACATCTCCATGCCTTATGTCAAAGCACTCTTCAGATCTTCAATTGCATTTAGCTTTGTTAACTACAACATACTTCTGTCTCTGCGGCTGGCTCCACACCTGGTCTGCAGCTTTCCTTGGCAGATATTCACAACTCTGGCATTTCTGACATTCTGGGGTCTCCAACACAATCCAGGCTTCACCTTCATAGCTTCACACAGTGGACTTAGCTCCATTATACTACCTGGTGTCATTCTTGGTCCAAACCCCTGAGCTGACATTAAGGGCCATCCAATTAGAGGCACATTCCATTCCAACTATCCTATCTAAGCCTGTGTCTCTCCCCTCTCCTCTTCTCCCTCCTCCTCCACTCCACCTTTTTCTTTTTCTTTCTTCCTTTTTCCTTTTCTTTCTTTTTTTTGGGGGGTGGGGGTTGTTGTTGTTGCTTGGTAGTTTGGTTGGCTCATTGGTTGATTGGGTTTTTTGTTTGTTTGTTTGTTTGTTTGCTTGTTTGTTTGTTTTTAAGACAAGGTCTCATACAATCCGGACTGGTTCAGAACTTGCTATCCAGTAATAAACTTGAACTTCTGATCCTTCTTCCTCTGCCTCCCAAGTACTGAGATTACAGGTGTGTGCCAACGAGCCCAGTTTTATGAATTCAGTGTTTTGTGCACAGTAAACAAGCACTCTACCAACTGAGCTATATCCTTAGCCCTTTCCATTACTCTAACTCTACCTTGTTTCCTAGGGCTTATAATTATCTGACATTATATTGAACCACTATTTATTTCCTACCCCACTTAAATACAGGAAAATAGGGAGTATTATCTCTACTGCATACTAAACAACTAGCAGAGTTCTTGGCTTGCAGTAGGCCTCAAATATTTACTGTATGAATTAATTCAGTACAGTCCCCATTGATCCCTTTACATAATTACTCCCAAGTAAGCCTTTCATCTATACTCAAATTCTAGTGTATGTTTGAGTTTCATTAAGCATTTATTAACATCAACTGTATGACAGGTCATGTGCTAAGAACAGAGACAAATCCAATGTAATGTGTGACATTAGAAACATAATCTAGAAGTTTAAGAAGACAATAAAAAGGTGTTCCCTTATAAAAATGTTTATAAAAGAATATACATTACCAATGGAAAAAGGAACAGAAAGTAGTCAAGGCAGTTTCCAAGAGACGGTTACATTTGACCTGAGCCTGGAAGAATTACAGTCTCACCACCATAGAAAAAGGGAAAGATGGATTGAAAGATATGAGGACTAGGTATATTTAGATTTATATTTAGAGCTAGTGATTTTTTTTTTCGTGTTTCATTGTTCTGAGACAGAGTTTCATGTAGCCAAGGCTGGCCTTAAAGCCTTGATCTTCTGACCCACACCTAACATGAGATCACAGGAAATGCCACTACACCTGGCTAATGAGTGGGGCTGAGAAGAAAGTATCGCTCCAAAATTACGCTTTTAAAATAACATGAATGTTGGGGCTACAGCGATCGCTCAGTGGTTGCTACTTTTCCAGAGGACATGAGTTTGTCCCTCAGTGCCCACACCAGGTTCGTTATAGCTGCCCCTCCAGCACTGGGGTATCTGACTCCTAGACTCCACCAGCAACGGCACTCATGTACAGGCGCACAGACTTAAAATATTAATAATAAACATTTTTAACTACATTAGTGCTGGGCTAGCGAGATGCCTCAAAAGTTAGGAGCACTTGCTGTTCTCATAAAGGAACTACGCTCAGCTCCTGTCACCCATAAGGCAGCTCATAACCACCTGTAACTGCTGTTCCAGGGAATCCAATGCCCTCTTGTGACTTCTGCAGTACCAGGCACACATGTGGTGTACACACACACACACACACACACACACACATATATATATATATATACATATATATATACATACATACATACATACACAGGCAAACACACCAAAAATATAAAAGAATAATTAAATAAATGAGAACTTTTAAAGCATGAATGTCTATTGTCTAGAATATATAAAGAACTCTTAAAATTCAACAATAAAGACAAACGACTCAGCTTAAAGAAAAAAAAGACCAAAAACTTGAACAGACATTCCTCCAAAGAGGATAAAAAGGCAACAAGACCAGGATAGCCAATCTCCTCCTCTGACCTCCATATGTGCATGGAAAGAAAAGGGGGTTATTGGGGTATGAGTATGGCATACTGATAGAGACTATAATTCAAATAAACCTATAAAACTGTATGCTAAGTGAAAGAAGCCAAGCACAAATAATCACAAACTGTAAAATTCCACTCATATGAAGTGTCCAGGGGCTGGCTGTAGCTCAGTTGCAAGTACTTGCCTAGCATGCACATGGCCCTGAGTTTGCTCTCTAGCAAGAGAGGTTCTGGGCTCCAGCAAGAGACAGAAAGAGAGGGTGAGAATACCCAGAATAGATAATTCCATAGACAGACTGTACATTGGTAGATTGGTAGCTGAAGAAAGGAAAAGGCAAAACAAAAAGCAATTGTTCTCGGACGTGGCTTTCCTTCGAGATGATGTAATTGTTAGAGGTGGTGTTGCCCAACATCTTGAGTGCACTACATGCCAGTGAACCGTGGGGTACTTTAAGGAGGCTAATTTTATAGTACAGGACATTTTTGTTGGTTTTGGAGACAGGGTCTCTCTACATAGCTCTGGTAGACCTGGAACTCACTTTGTAGATCAGGCTAGCCTTGACCTTGCAGTAGTCCTGCCTCTGCCTCCCAAGTGCTAGATTATAGACATAAGCTACCACATCTACCTGTCATGTAATTTTTAACTCAATTTAAAAAAAACAATGGTACCATGCTCTAAAAAATGAATAACTCAGGTTACAAATGTTTCCCCATGTAACTCTGCCCTTCTGTCTCTTCAGGAAGCTAGTCTTACCATCCTTCAATCACCTTAGCATTGAGTAACATTCCCTTGGTCATATTTTCTAGTCATTTCCTGTATGTCAGGAATTCTAAAAAGCCCCAAAGAAAAAGGAAGCTCCCTTTTAAATAGAATCCAAGTGGTCCCTGTGTCTCATCCTGTTTCCCCTACAGCACAGAGTAGGTCATGCCTAGGGAGTATGAGACACATTCCAGCTGACGTCTCCTAAAACAGCTGTCTAGAGTCAAAGACACCACCATTGCGTACTGTTCTAGATCTAATTCCTTCGGGTAGAAAGGTAAGAATTCAGGAAGAACACAGAAATATTTACAAATAGCTTGGGGACCATATCTAGTTTCAGAAATTACTAAAATTTCTCAATAATAACTAGGTTCTTGACTTTACAGAGACAACAATTCTAATGCCAAACTCCTTCACAAAAACAAAAATTTTATCCACAATGTTTGACATTGAAACCATGCCCCAAATGTCTACAAGCTATTTTCCTTACCCTCAAGAGGCTCTGAAAGCCAGGAGAATTGAATATTTAAGTACTGCACTTAAGCTCAGCCCAACTTCCTAGCCAACAGTCTTCAAGGTTACAAATTACTATCGCTGATGCTTGGGAATCAAGACTCCAGAAGCAACCCATAACGGTAAGAAACACAACTGGGTACCTGTGACCTGCAAGAACTCTATACTTCAAATAATATTGACAATAAAAATCATCAACAAAGTATTTTAGCTTTGTTCTGTTTTTACGTGTTTGAGTATTTTGCCTACCATGTGCATACCTGTTGTCCACAGAAGACAGAAAAGAGCATTGGATTCCCCTGTAACCGTTACTACAGACAGGTGTTAAATACCATGCAGGTGCTGGAAATCAAACCCAGGTTTTCCGAGAGAACAAAAAGGACACTAAACCACTGAGCCATCCCTCCAGCTTCATCAATAAATGCTGTTAAGGGCCAATCTGTGGCCCTTGAATATATTCTCACAGTGTGAGAATATCATCTCACAATGATTAACCCAGGGTCACAAAACTAGGAAGAGAAAAGCCAAATTTCAAACTCTGGTTTAACTGCTTCCACTGTCGTAGAACTGCCCAGAACCATGTATCATGTTCTCTTTCCTGGATCTCTGTGAAAGAATACTCTGAGAATAATCCAATGCTTCCTAAGCCTAGCAGCCACCGCCAATACAGTCAGAACATCACTCTGCTAACAGCAACACAAAATGCTGATGCCACCAAGAGATACCTGGAATTGCTCTCTGGGCTACTCTGGCATTCCCGGAGTTAGCTACCAAGTCTCCTAAAAACCATGAGGGTGATGTTCTACCTTGCAAATGGCCCCTAAATGGCAGCAGGGAATAGAGCAGGAAAAAGCACAGCCGTGAAGGGGATTGCAGACAAACACTAACCCAGAAATCAGTGGATCTAAGTTTTGACTCCATTCTGTCTTAATTAAATATGTAACTTCAGGAAGCCACCTGCGTCTCTTGCCTTAGTTCTGTCTGTATAATACGGAGACAGTGAACCCTTGTTGTCATGCCTCAGTTCCTCTGAATATGGTGAACAGAAAGAGGTCTGGAGTAGAAGAGTGCTTTGTAAAATGCAGAGCACAGGTCAGTCTGTAGGAACATTATGATTTCAGAACCATCACTGGCTGGTCAGGTAGAAAATTAATGCCCCTGTAACCAACAGAAAGTGAAATAGTAGAGGGCTGGAGAAAAGGCTCAGCCTTAGAAGCTCTGACTGCTCTTCCAGAGAACCTGGGTTCTTTTTCCAGCACCCGCATGTTGGTTCACAACTGGCTATAATTCCAATTCCAGGGAATCTGACACCCTCTTCTGCCCTCTGAAGGCAACTGAAAAGCACATGGTACATAGATATATATGCAGATAAAACATCAGTACATATAAAATAATTTTAAAGTGAATTAAAAATGAAATTAAATAGATAAGTAGGTACAAAGTGAGATTATAGTGTGAAGAGAAAAGTCTCTGGGACTAGTCAGGAAAACTACAGAAAAAAAAATATGAGAGCACCATAGGAAGCAAAGGTAACCAATGGTAAGAAGGATAAAGAAGCAAGAGGTTAACAGTGTGTAGATGCCATGTGTTAGGGGATCAGAAAGGGCATAAAAGATGGTGTGGTGCTTTGAATGAGAATGGCCACCGCCAAAGGCCATTTGAATGCTAGGTCCCTAGTTGACAGAACTTCTTGAACAGGATTAGGAGGTGTGCCTTGTTGAAAGAGATGTGTCACTTGGGGTGGACTTTGATGTTTCAAAAGCCCATGCCAGACCCATTTCTCTCCCAGTCTCCCAGTCTCTCTGTCTCTCTCTCCCCTTCTTTTCCTCCCTCTCTCCCTCTCCCTTTCTCTCTTCCTTTCCGTCTCCCACTCTTTCTGCTGCATGCTTAATGAATCAAATGTAAGCCTCTCAGTAATTGCTACAACACCACGCCTGCCTGGCACCATTTTCCCACCATGATGGCCATGGGTTCACCCTCTGAAACTGTCAGCAAGCCATTATTACTATTATCATTTACTACCTTTGTGGCCTGGGAAAGTTGTTTAGCTCTCTGTTCAGCACCTTTAAAACAAGATTGGTGCACATCAGACAGAACGGCTAAGATAAAAATCTCAGGTGACAACAGATGCTGGCAAGGATGTGGAGAAAGAGGAACACTCCTCCATTGTTGGTGGGATTGCAGACTGGTACAACTACTCTGGAAATCAGTCCGGAGGTTCCTCAGAAAATTGGACATTGAACTGCCTGAGGATCCAGCTATACCTCTCTTGGGCAGATACCCAAAAGATGCTCCAACATACAACAAAGACACATGCTCCACTATGTTCATAGTAGCCTTATTTATAATAGCCAGAAGCTGGAAAGAACCCAGATGTCCTTCAACAGAGGAATGGATACAGAAAATGTGGTACATCTACACAATGGAGTACTACTTAGCTATCAAAAACAATGACTTCATGAAATTCTTAGGCAAATGGATGGAACTGGAAAATATCATCCTGAGTGAGGTAACCCAATCACAGAAAAATACACATGGTATGCACTCACTGATACGTGGATATTAGCCCAAAAGCTCGAATTACCCAAGATACAATCCACAGACCACTTGAAGCTCAAGAAGAAGGATGACCAAAGTGCGGATGCTTCACTCCTTCTTAAAAGGGGAAACAAAAATATTCATAGGAGGGGATATGGAGGCAAAGTCTGGAGCAGAGACTGAAGGAATGGCCATTCAGAGCCTGCCAAACATGTGGCCCATATATATACAGCCGCCAAGACCAGATAAGATTGATGAAGCTAAGAAGTGCATGCTGACAGGAACCAAATATAGCTGTCTCCTGAGAGACACAACCAGAGCATGTCAAATACAGAGGCAAATGCTAGGAGCAAACCACTGATCTGAGAACAGGACCCTCATTGAAGGAATTAAGAGAAAGGATTGAAAGAGCTGAAGGAGCTTGCAACCCAATAAGAATAACAATGCCTGAAGGAATCAGAGAAAGGACTGGAAGAGCTTGAAGGGGCTTGAGACCCCATATGAACAACAATTCCAACCAACCAGAGCTCCCAGGGACTAAGCCACTACCCAAAGACTATACATGGACAGATCCATGGCTCCAGCTGCATATGTAGCAGAGGATGGCCTTGTTGGGCACCAATAGAAGGAGAAGTCCTTGGACCTGCCAACGTCGGAGCCCCAGTGTAGGAGAATGTCGGGGAGTGGGAAGGGGAGGTGGATGAAGAGGGGAACACTCTTATAGAAGGAGAGGGGAATGGAATAGGGGCTTATGTCTGGGAAACTGGGAAAGGGAATAATATTTGAAATGTAAGTAAAAAACAATATCCAAAAAAAGAATAGCTATGATCAACAAAACTGGCAATAAATGCTGGCAAAGAAGTGGGAGTTTCACTGCACTGCTGATGGAAGTGAAAACTACAGTTATTATGCAAATCAATGTGGAGGCTTTGAGTGTTAAAAACAGAACTACCATATGACCCAGATATACCATATGTGTGTGTATGTATATATCCAAATCATTCATACACAAATCATACTCCAAATCATATCCTACCACAAAGACACTTTCATATCTATGTTTCTTCTCTACTCATAACAAAGAAATGGAAACAGCCTATCCTGCTGATTGCATATTAATGGATAAAGAAGATGAGATAAGAAAAAAGTAAGATTGATGATCGCTACCTCATCAAGGCTTTCATTAAAATTGAAGGAAAACTAATGTAATAAAAACCCAACAGAATAAGAGCCCATGAAGGTTCTCTTTTCTTCCCATTATCTCTTATTTCCTTAACCCTCCTTCCTCTTCTCCTCAATTTCTCACATTGAGATCTCCCCTGTGGCAGTATTCATTTCCAAAGGAGGGCACTGACGACATATCCAGAACACTCTCAAAAGCCCAGTTAACACTAACTTAAACCCAACTTTAACTTACCCAAAGCTCTGCACATGCATTTGTCAGGAGTCATCAACTCACAAGTAAGAAGTCCTTTCTGGAGCTAGAGAAATGGCCTAGTGGCTAAATAAACACTGCTCTTTCAAAGGACTGAGTTCAATTCCCAGCACCCACATCAGGCAGTCACAGAGGATCTGACACCTCTGATCGATCTCTCTCTCTCTCTCTCTCTCTCTCTCTCTCTCTCTCTCTCTCACACACACACACACACACACACACACACACACACACTCACACACACATGCCTGGCACTCACAGCAGCCAGGTGGTATCAGATTCCCTGTTAGAACTGGAGTTGCAGACAGTTGTGAGCCACATATGTAGCAGTCAGTGATCTTCCGTCACTGAGCCATCATCTCTCCAAGCCCTACATGTAATTTTTAAAATAATAATAAAATAAATTTTTTAAAAAGCCCTGGTACTAGAAAGACACCCTCTGGCTTCCTTAAGCACCTACGTACTCTTGCAGAGGACATGGGTTTGATTCCTAGTGACCAAATGGTGGCTTACAACCATCTTTAATTCCGGTGCTAGAGAATCCAGTGCCCTCTCCCTGCATCCATAGGCACCAAGCATATACACAGTACACTTGTATATGTGCAAGCAAAAAACTCATAAATAAATAAATAAATAAACAAACACACTAGAATAGAAGCCTTTCTGCTTAATGGCTAAATAATTCCTTTCTGCTCATTGATCTTCCCAAGAAACAAACCAGAAGAAAAAGTTCCAAGATCTAAAATGCCTATCGGAAAGAGGAGAATGATTTTCCCTGTGCTTTAAAACCACAGAACAAAAGAGGTTCTGGCTCCTTGCTGAGTGGCAGATAAATCTCACTGGCCTTTGTGTATATATGACAAGGGCAGGCCAACCTATCACAACTTCAAGCAGTTTCAGGAATGCTAGGTTAAGCGTGCTAGAGTTACTCAGGCATGATGGCAAAATGAGGCTTTTACCAGGAAAGGTCAACTCATAAATACCTGATTAACCCAACTGAACATGCTCTGCTCCAACTCCTTAGAGAATGTACAACTGATCCGTAACAGAAGTCAAGCTGAATACATGTTTTCAAAGGCAGTTCGTTATTGAAAGTCTGATGGGTGGTGGAGCCAGTGCCTAGCCGTAAGAGCCTACCCCAAATCCGCCGAAGCCAGATCTTTGTACAACCTCTGAACCGCTCTACTGTGCAAGGACAAGATTCAAACCCTCCTACCAAGGTCAATTCCAAGACCCTGTTTAATCCCAGAAGGTTCCCTAGATATAATATCAATATTTCTGAGCTCATGCATTAGAAAGACATTGTCAGGCCAACTCTATAAGGGTAACGTTTAACCTCACAAGCAGTTCTGTTTCTTCCTTGATGCACCCACTACACTTTGTGAACCAGAAAGAGAAAATTAAAAGAACTATTTTTTTTTTTTTTGGTTCTTTTTTTCGGAGCTGGGGACCGAACCCAGGGCCTTGCGCTTCCTAGGCAAGCGCTCTACCACTGAGCTAAATCCCCAACCCCTTAAAAGAACTATTAAGCACTATGTGCTAGGCTCTATATAAAGTTTTTGTTTGCTCGTTTGTTTGTTTTTTACATTATATGTATGGGTGTTTTACCAGCATATATGGCTATGCAGTTGAACATCTGGTACCCTCCGAGATCAGAAAATGGAATCAGATAGATAATTATGATAATTATCATAATAGATAATTATGAGCTGCCATATGGGTACTGAGAATCACACCAGATCCTCTGGAAGAGCAGCCAGTGGTATTCTTAACATTTGGGACATTTCCCCAGCCTCTAAAAGGTTCTTAAATATTTGGTGTGATATCAACTTATGTGATAGCTAACCACAGTCTCATCTTATAAAGAAAAATCTGGGTGTTTTTCCCCGAAAATGAGATGGCAAAGTACAGAACCCAAGGGCTAACTCAGTTCTTCTGACTCCAAAGCTCAATGTCTTTTTTCAGCAAATATTTACTGACAGTTTATTACATCCTAGGCACTACTCACCAGCGACATCTGAGACAGGGTTATGGAGTTTATGGACAGCTTCTAGATTTTACCAGTTCTCTTTCTCCTTCACTACGCAGAATAGAATAGATACATACTAGAGGAATGAATACATTCCTTTCTCTCACCACAGCTGCTGCCCAAACAACATTCAACTGTGTATCCATTAATTCTGCACCCTCCCTCCCACCTACCTCAAGTCATATCTTAAATCAGAGGCTTCACTGAAATGGTAGCAAATCCATTCCAGCTACCCAGTATTTATCATGAAAATAAAAGTATTTCAAGGCTTCAAAACACTTGCACATAAATAATTTTATTTAGCACTCTAAAATTAAACAAGATAGGTATTATTCCTTCCCATTTAACAGCAAACTGACACCTAGAATGCTTAGTTACTGTTCTATAGCTACACTAAGTAGAGGAACTCAGCTACCACAGCTCCTAGCCGCAGAGTACATTCCTCTGCCCTCTTAGGAGTGCTTCATAGACTCTAGTGCAGAGCAACCAGAGGGGCATTGTGAAGCTAAGCTAGTCCAGACTTTCTGTTATACCAAAACAAATAAACAAACAACAACAAAACCATTCTTCCTTAAGGCCAGCCCATAGTGCACACATCCATAATCCCGGCATTGGGAAGGCAGAGGCAGCAGACTTCAAGGCTAGCTTCAGCTACATGGAGAGCTCCAGGACAACCTAGGACTGCATGAGAAACTCTCAATCTGCTATGTAGCTGGGCAGTGGTGGGGGACACCTTTAGTCCCAGTACTCAGGAAGCAGAAGCAGGAGGGTCTCTGTGAGTTTTGAGGTCAGCCTGGTATACAGTAAGTTCCAAGACAGCTAGGACTATACTGTAAAACCCTGCCTCAGGAAAAAAATCTGCTATGTATCAACCAGTTGTAGAATTTACTTTGATTATTAATATATCATAACACTGTTTTCATTATCTTCAATTGTAGTGAATTAACAGTCTGTTCCCAAAGGAACAAACTTTTCATGGTTAAAAGAAACAACACATATTTGGGGAGTGGTAGCACACACTTTAATCTCTGCACTTTGCAGAGGTGGACAGATCTCTCTGAGTTCTAGCCCAGCTTGGACTATGTAGTGAGTTCCAGTTTAACCAGGAAACAGACAGACTCTGTCTCAAAACTAGAAGTGGGCTAGAAAAATGGTTCAGCAATTAAGAGCACTTGCTGCTCTCTCAAAGGACCAGAATTTAGTTCCCAGCATCCACTTCGGGTAGCTCACAACCATCTGTAACTCCAACGCCATACGATTTGATACCACTGGCCCCCAAGAAAATCTGGACTTGCACACACACACGCACACACACACACACACACACACACACACACACACACACATATATATATATATATACACACCCTACACATAATTAAATATAATAAAGAATAAACCTTTTTTGAAAAGCATATAACCTGTTTGAATTTAAAGATGCAAAAAAAATACCTTTATAGTTATTTTCCAGTCATTGAGAAAGAAAATTCAACTTATTTTAAAAATGGCGTTACACATGCTTGCCTCTTCCAGGAAAGCCCATTTATCCTGTGAAGTGATGCATTTCAGAGGGCAAATGTTACAGAAAGTATATGTCCCAAATTCTGGGTAAATAACTTGATATGTCTTTGCAAAAAAAAGATATAAGTAAATAAAACCAGCAAACACCACAATCAGCAGACCTATTCCAACTAAAGCTTGATTATATTTTTCTACCTATACACCACTAAGCCCAGCTCTACTGGTTGCAAGGGCACCTTTAAAACCAAACACCAAGAAAAATATCATAAAGGAAGTGATGCCTACCTCTGAAGAATCAGAATGCCCTTGGACAGAGATCCATTACATCCGGTATAGAATAGCACACTGAGCAAACCAAAGGCTGGACTTTACTCAGATAGCTAGCCAAGTCTCTGAGCAAACTCTGACTTTCATCAGTCTGTCATGACAGCTGAAATTCCAACCCTACAACTTCATTCAATTCTTCTTGAAGCAATAGGAGCAGTAAGACAAGGAAAGCAGAGGAATCAGTTTTTAACCTTGGAAACTGGAGACGACTTCCTGAAAGTGAGAACTTAGCCAGGCTTAGAAGGATAAAAGGATATGAGGACAAGCACAGTGGTAAGCATGCAGTCTGAGCTACTTGGGAGGCTGACAAAAGAGAATCGTTGAGTCTAGGAGTTCAAGATCAGCCTGAGCAACTGACTGCAAAACAGTAATAAAGCATGAAGTCATTTATGCTACCTGAGGAGTAACCAGGAGCCTAAGAGATATCTGAATCCTGATCTAATTGATAACAAGCTGTAATGACCATCAGATATGTTCTTCTCCTTCTCTGAATCCATTTCCTCATCTCTAACACAGGCATTGCGAAGTACACCTCAACAACAAATAGTTGTACGAAACACTAGCCTGACCTGGCACATGGTAGGATTAAATCCTTCCTTATCCCTTTTCCTAGTTAGAACAGAACACACATCAGAGACTGATACCCCAGGGTAAGAGAAATTACTTGCCAGCTAACAGAATAAAGACATTGGTGCTGGGAAGAGACAAAACAAAATAAGAGATTGACCTCAGGGGCATCTTTGGAGTCTGAAAATAGCAAATCCGGGACATATCCAAGTCTCAGCACACACTTCACCCTACTACTGGATGTCTGTCACCCTGTACTGGACAAGTGACACACCATAACATTTAGCACATGGAGAGATGGAAGCCCACTCCTCTGCTCCTCGAGAAAGGCAGTCTTCTGACAACTGCCAGATTCCAGGAGGCTGAGACAAAACCTAGTGCAGGGAAGTACTGAGTCCAGCTGAGTCCAGCCGAGTCCAGCTGCCAGTGTGTTTTAATTAGCTCGACCTTAAAAGTCTATAACCACAGGAGACTTAAAGGGCCCCCAGGGAAAGCCTCTGCCCTTCACACAGTTCAGCCAATTAGATCTATTCAAGTGCCCTAATTCTCATCACTGAATTCTTTAGGGAATCAGACTCACCAAGTTCCAAGTTCTAGCTGAGAGTATAGCTCACATGTTCAGCTCAGAAAAGCTACAAGACAGACAGTAGTATCTAGTATGTCCTGAGATTCTGACACCCATCATGGACAGGCAAACTTAGCTAACACAACTGTTGTCCCCAAACCCAGAGACCTACTGTAACTCATTCTCATAAAAACTATATCCCAACCCATGATAGACTGCAAGGGAGCAAAGGCAAATTTTGATCCCTCAGTTCAAGAGTAACCTCATCACAATAATACTTGCATCTTATATTATTTTAAATATTTATAGTAACTTAGGGATCTTACTATTTTAAAAATATTTGTACTTGCTTGTGTGTGTGTGTGTGTGTGTGTGTGTGTGTGTGTGTGTGTGTGTGTTTAAGGCACAGTCTCTCAGGCAAGAGAGACAGCTCAGTGGTTAAGAGCCCTGACTGCTCTTCCAGAAGTCCTGAGTTCAATTCCCAGCAACCACACGATGGCTCACAACCATCTGTTATGGGATGCAATGCCCTCTTCTAGTGAGTCTGAGGAAGCAACAGTGTACTCACATACATAAAATAAATAAATCTTAAAAAAAAAAAGACACAGTCTATCTGTGTAGCCCTGGATGTCCTAGAACTCACTATGTAGACCTAGCTGGCGTTTAAGTCACAGAGTTCCACTGCCTCTGCCTCCTAGGTGCTGGGATTAAAGGTCTGCACGCCAGGCCAGGTCGCACATGCTTGTTACTTTTATTTGAGTGTGTATGTGTGTTTGAGTGTGCTGGCTGCCTGTGTGGAGAGCAGGACAACTCTGTGGAGTTGGTTGTTTCCGTCCACTTTCATGTGGGTCCCAGGGATTGAACTAAGGTCCTCAAGCTTGCACAGCAAGTGCTTTCCTACTGAGCCATCTCATTGGCCCAATGCTTACATTTAAAGAAGGGCGGAAGGTCCTCATAAAAAGAAGTGACTTTAAAACTCAAAAGAGAACTAAGGATATAGCAGTGGTAGAGTGCCTGCCTAGCATGCATAAGGCCCTGGGTTTAATCACCAACACCAAAAGAAAACAAAAAAAAAAAGCGAAACCAAGTGTGCTAGTGCATGCCAATAATCCCAACGTTGAAATAGAGACAGGAGGATCACAAGTTCAAGGTCGTCCTCAGCTACATAGTGGGTCGAGGACAACCTAGAATACAATAAGACTCTATTTATCAAGTTAATTAAAATACTTTGTAGGCCTATAGAAATTTCTCAGTGGTTAGATTATATACTGGCTCCAGAGAGGCCTGAGTTTAGTTCTCGGTATCCACACTGGGTCACTTACAATAGCCTCAGGAGCTGAAGTCCTCTCCTCTGCAACTGGACCAGGTATAATGTCCGTGTAATACAGTCAGTCACTCTCCTGCTGTCAATCAAAATTTGTTTAAAGACAGGTGTTAGTGCTGCAAGCCTTTGATCTCAGCACTCAGGAAGCAGAGGCAGATAATCTCTGAGTTCGAGGCCAGCCTGGTCTATACAGTGAGTTCCAGGACAGTCAGGGCTACACAGAGAAACCATCTAAAGATAGACAGACAGACAGACAGACAGACAGACAGACAGACAGACAGACAGGCTTACAGATAGATAGGCAGACAGACAGATAGATAGGATAGGCAGATATAGGTAAACAAACAAATAAATATAAACATGAGTGTGCTGGCTTATGGCTATAACCCCGGCACTTGAGAGGCTGAGACTGAAGGACTACTAAGAGTACCAGGCCAGCCCAGCCAACGTGTTGCATTCCAGACCAGCTTGGGCTACAGAGTGAGATACTAAAACAAAAAATAATAATTGAACAAGTGAATGAAAGAACAAAAGAAAGGAAGTGGGGAAAAAGAAAAGCAGCCAGGTGTATAGTTCCTAGCACCAAAAAGTTAAGGCAGGAAGATCATAGGTTTGAGGTTAGCCTTGGACGACATGAGACATTTTCAGACAGGGAAAGGGAGAGGTGCACATGCCTTTAATCTCAGCACTTGGGAGGCAGGTTGATCTCAGTGAATTCAGAGCCAGCCTGGTCTACATATTACGTTGCAGGTCAGTCAGAGTTACATAATGAGAAAAGGAAGGAAAAGAGGGGAGAAGGGAGAGTGGAAAGGGGAGAGGGGAGAGGGGAAGGAACGGGAAGGGAGACCCAAGCTCTTTCAACCTTTTGCTGGGCATGGCAGTGCATTCTTAAAATCCGACCATGTGGGCGGTAGAGGCAGAAGGATCAGGAGAAAGTCCAAAGTCAGCCTCTGCTACATAATGAGTTTGAGGCCAGTTAGTAATAATAAGGATCTATCTCAAAAACAAACAAAAAATAGAAAATGACAAAGCACGGGCCTGAATTCAGGACTGTCTACATCCATGACCCTTTCTGATATTCCTAGAGCAAAGGCCCAGCTTTTGTTAGCAAGCTTAATAGCAAAACAGTGATTCCAGGAAAACTGCATTTCAAATAAGGCCAAGTGCCCCAGCACTTGGCACTCTTGGCCGCCGTAGTTTCGGTTAGTGGCATGAACAGTCTCCTTACTGAACTCAACACGATTGTGGCTTCGACTCTTCTGACCATACTTAAGTCTACCATCCTGCCTCTACCTCGGACCCTATCTCCTCTGCTCATAAGCAGTTCTACCGTGCCCTTTCTAAACTTTCTTTTTCCCACTGACATTCTGTAAGTATTCTATTCCACTTAATCTTCCTAAATAACCACCTGGGTCCTGTCATTTCCCTGCTTAAAACACACAAGGACTTCTCTCACTGCCTAAAAATCAAGTTTAAATTAAACCAGTGGTTCTCAACCTTCCTAAAGCTGCAACCCTTTAACAACAGTTCCTCACGTTGTGGTGACCCCTAACCATAAAATTATTTTCTTAAAATTATTGTTACTTCATAACTATAACTGTGCTACTGTTATGAATCGCAATGCAAATAATCTAATATCTGATATGTGGCCTGACCCACAGGTTGAGAACCACTGGACTGAACTCTTTAGCCTGACATCCATGACCTTTCTTCAGTGAACTCTTTGTACTTTACTTTATCGCACTTTCCTGCATGGCTACCACACAGCAATCTGGACTAATGTCTCCCAGCTCCTAGTTTTTCTCTCTCCATACCTTTATTCATGACTTTGTCTCTAACTGGAATGCTTCCCTTAACTTCCTTATACTTCTGCCATTAGTACCAGAAGACCCACTAAGCTGCTACTCCTTCCACAAAGCTTCTCTAATCTTGCAGGTGCAGGTGATCCCTTCCTTCTTCCTTACAACAGGACTAATAATACTTACCACAAGTCAGTGAGGCTAGGCAGTGCCTTGCACAAGAAGAGAGCTGTAGTGAAACTTTAAAATAAAATCATGTGGAGTGGGGAGAACTTGACTTGAAAGTACCAAGATACCCAGAGGCCATGATTTGTCTGGCTGGTTGGTCTGGTTTTGTGTTAAGCCAGAGACTAAAGAGATAGCTCAGCTCAGTGTAGCATTTAAGAGTGCTTACTGTCCTTCAGAAGACTCGAGTTCAGTTCCTAGCACCTACACTGGAAGTTCACTACCACCACCCTATAACTCCAGCTGAATGGTATCTGACATTTCTCCAGAGGCATCTTCACTTATGTGCACATACTCACATACAGGCACACATACATAATTTAAAATATTAAAATCCAGCTGGGCATGGTGATGAACACCTTTAATCCCAGCACATGGGAGGCAGAGACAGGTAGATCTCTGAGTTCCAGGCCAGCCTGGTCTACAGAGTGAGTTCCAGGACAGCCAGGGCTGTTACAAAGAGAAACCCTGTCTCAAAAAACAAAACAAAGCAAAACAAAACAAAACAAAACAAAAAGCAGAAAAATAAAATAAAAGCCAGGCATATCGATGGCATATCTCTAATCCCAGAACACTGACATGGGCACATCTCTAATTTTAGGCCAGCCTAGTCTACTCACTGAGTTCCTGGCCAGCCAGTGCTACATAGTGAGACACTACCACATAAAAATAAAAGTAGGGTTGAAGAGTTGGCTCAATGGTTAGAGTGTTTGTTATTGTTGCAGAGGACCCAGGTTACCCTCTGTAACTTCAGTCCCAGGGGACACAATGTCCTCCTCTGACCTCAGCAGGCACCTGACCTACACATGATGCACATATATACATGCAAGCAGAACATTCAGACATTCATACACATAAAATAATAAAATAAATAAATCTTTTAAAATTTAAATAAAAACAAATCTAAAAAAAAAAAAAAAAGTCCAGGCATCACCCCCAACAGGCAGCTCATCAGGCAAAGCCATCTGCTTCTACACCTCACAACCTTTTTCCATCCCCAGGATCCACAAAGTAAAATGCAAGAATCTATTCCTGCAATTGTCCTCTGATTACAACACATACATATTTATGCCCACATACATGCATGCATACATAAATAAATGAATAAAATGTAATTTCTTTTTTTAAAAGTAAGGTGAGGTAGTCCATCTACACAATGGAATATTACTCAGCTATCAAAAACAATGACTTTATGAAATTCGTAGGCAAATGGAGGGAACTGGAAAATATCATCCTGAGTGAGGTAACCCAATCACAGAAAAACACTCATTGATAAGTGGATATAAGCCCACTAGAATTACCCTAGATGCACAGAACACATGAAACTCAAGAAGGATGACCAAAATGAGAATGTTTCACTCCTTCTTTAAAAGGGGAACAAGAATACCCTTGGGAGGGAATAGGGAGGCAAAGTTTAGAACAGAGGCAGAAGAAACACCCATTCAGAGCCTGCCCCACATGTGGCCCATACATATACAGCCACCAAATTAGACAAGATGGATGAAGCAAAGAAGCGCAGGCCGACAGGAACCGCATGTAGATCTCTCCTGAGAGACACAGTCAGAATACAGCAAATACATAGGCGAATGCCATCATTAAACCACTGAACTGAGAATGGGACCCCCGTTGAAGGAATCAGAGAAAGGACTGAAAGAGCTTGAAGGGGCTCGAGACCCCATATGAACAACAATGCCAACCAACCAGAGCTTCCAGGGACTAAGCCACTACCCAAAGACTATACATGGACTGACCCTGGACTCTAACCTCATAGGTAGCAATGAATAGCCTAGTAAGAGCACCAGTTGAAGGGGAAGCCCTTGGTGCTGCCAAGACTGAACCCCCAGTGAACGTGATTGTTGGGGGGGAGGGTAGTAATGGGGGAAGGATGGGGAGGGAAACACCCACAGAGAAGGGGAGGGGGAGGGGTTAGAGGGATGTTGGCCCGGAAACCGGGAAGGGGAATAACAATTGAAATGTAAATAAGAAATACTCAAGTTAATAAAGATGAAAAAAAAAAAAAAAGTAAGGTGAGGCACGACAGCAGATCCTTGGAGCTTGCTGACTAACCATCGTAGCCTATTTGGTAAGTTCCAGGGAGTAAGAAGTCCTGTCTCAAAAATATGGTGGACAGCACCTGAGGTTAGACAACTACCAAGGTTGTACTCTAACACACACACACACACACACACACACACACACACACATACACCTCTGCATATATACACATTAAGTAATAATAATAATATAATGTAAAAGTATCTACCTTACTCCTAGTATAGAATAGGTAGCTCAGATGATAAAGTGTGTGTTCAGCATACACAAACCCTGGGTTCCATCCTCATACCAAATAAACAGGGAGTAGCAGCAAACATCTGTAATCCCACCGCTTGAGAGACAGAAGCAAAAAGATCAAGAGAGTTTCATATTGACTTTGAAGCTATCCTGGGCTATAAAAGAAACTTAAAAAATAATAATAATAATAATAATAATAATAATAATAGGACTGGCTCCTACTATTATATTGAGTATGTCTATTGGACACAGATTATCATATATAATGATATGTTAATGTTAACTGAAGTAAAGACACTATATACATCCAGACACTATCCTAAGTCTTATATCTATAACAATCCAACCAGAATATTACTTTTGGAAGATACAAACTAAATATAAAACAGTAGCTAAACACTTCACCAAGTGATACTACCCACTCAAAATTCATAAGTAAAACAGTCACTTTTTCTCCCTCTCTCCAACCCCCAAACTCCTAATTTTAGCTTTGTTCAAGCTACTTCAGTGGCAGAATAAACTAATGACATTAACAGTTGTACTATTTCTAGTCAAAACGCTCACTTTCCTTAAATCTGGATAGCAGTTTCTTTCCCTTCACAGGAGTTATTAAACAAAAATAGAATTACTTTTGGTCTTGAGATCAGATAAAGCTCAATTCAAATCCCAGTTTAGTCTTCTTGAGAAAACCTTAAGTTCTCAGAAACATAGTGAACAATACACACCTGTAAGGGTTGTTTATAGTTGTAAAGAATCTACCCAAAAGCTCAACAAATCATCATCATTCTTACCAGTGAGTTGGGTTGTATTAATTACATATTTATCTCTTTAGCGATATGAAGTATGAGTTCCAGTGACCTTTGCCCTAGTCAGCAAATGTTTCTCAAAAAAAGACCACTGCAAATTTGACCTCTGTAGACATAAAACAGCACACAAACATGAGGCACAGGTTTCTTTCTAAGCTAAGGAGCTATAGATATATATACACACAGAGGGCATCCCTCTTCCCTGGCTGGTATATTTTAGATTCTGGCTCTAAGAACTTGGCAAACATAAGCCCATTTGTTTTAACGTACACTGTGGTGGTGAGAGTTCTGAGAGCTTCTTGAGAGGCCTGAGATAACCCAGAGAGGCCAAACAAGTACAGAGCTACTGAATCACACTGTGAAAATTAGAGACACATGAGATTTGGAAGCCTGCCTGCCTGCCTGCCAGTGAGATTTCTGGTCATTACCTAGACCAGCGCACAACATGAGGCAACAGGAACTCTGGAAATATGGCTCACAGAGGAAAAGGTAGGCTTGTTCTAGTTGGGCCATGCTGACAGCACAATGGGCTGTTTTCTTTTGAATTCTTCCATCCAGTTCAGGAGGAACCCAACCTAATGCCTTGAAGAAAAGGTGCAAGGAGCTCTCAGCATCACAGATAACATTTTAAAGGCAATCAACAAAGGACTATCCCATCTCCCCGCTAGACAACAAACTCAACAGTGGGGACCACAAAAGGTTGCCTTCTCCATCCCATAACTGCTAAGGAAAGCAGTTAAAGTTTATTTTGTTTCTCTGGCTGCCTCATTTCTGACATGAAATAAACCCAAGTAGACTGTAGAACCAGAGCAGCAGGACACAATGAAGCCTTGTCCACAGGGTCGTGTCCTTCCTGGGCCTAGCCTTCCTCCATTCCTATTGCAGCCACTTGATCAAGGTAGTCACGTCGATTTCAAACAAAAAGTGCTAACCAGAGACACTGGCAAAATATTCCCCACAGAGTATGACTGAAACTGTCACTGACACAGCCTCATTAGGTGCTTAAGAAATAAAAATGAAACAGTTGGCCAGGCAGAAAAATGGTGACCACAAAACCCACAGGACACCAACCATGTAAATTAACCTGTAATCCCAAGGCATACTTACCTAAACCTTTGTTGAAGCCAATGTTGATTTACTTGGTGCTCTCACTGCCCTCTTATCCAATCCAAGGATTAATTCAGTATTATGAGCTCATTTGTTTATTCAACAAGTATCAATTAAACACATGCTCTCTGACCAGCACTGTGGCAGACACAGGAGTAAGCTACATACTTTTACGTACTATGGACAACAAATCAAACCCTTGCCCTCAAAAGACATGAAAATACATAAACAAGATGATGTTAAGAAGAGGATTTTAAAACTGATTTTAACATATACAATATACATATACATATAACTCTTCATATACAATAACTCTTTTTTAAATCCTTTTGAATTTTTTGGTTTTTCAAGAAAGTGTTTCGCCATGTAGCTCTGGTTGTCCTGGAAGTCTCTTGAAGACAGGCTGGCCTCAAACTCACAGAGATCCTCCGGCCTCTGCCTCTCGAGTGCTGGAGTTAAAGGTGTGCACCATCACTGCCCAGCCCTTAAGTCCGTTTTCAATTTCAATCAAAAGATACTATAGCTGAAGTTATAGAGTCAGAAAGGTGACAATGTATATACCAAGTATTTGTTTTGTTTTAAGGGTCTCACATAACCCAGGCTGGCCTTGAACTCCTGATCCTCCTTCTTCTGCCTGCCAGGTCTTGCAGTCTTTCAGTACTGTGGCTGGCTCCAGTGCTCCTGGCACCACACAATGCTGCCTTTCAATGAACAGAAATAAACAAAGTATGAAGTGCATCGCTGTCCCGGAGATAGTAAATGTTACAAGACTCTCGCCAGATCTGAGATATGTGTCATGGCCAGCACCAAGGACTGAGGGAGTGAATAAGAATATGAGATGGGGGAGAACATTCTGGAAGTTAAGAATTTTTACATAATAAAACTTTAAAAAGAAGCAGTAAGTAGCATGTTTGGCTGGATATGGCAGCATACACCTTTAATTCCAGCATCTGAGAGGCAGGAGCAAGTGGATCTCTGAGTCTATTTGTTTGAGGCCAACCTGGTCTACATAGCAAGGTCCAGGATACCAAGAGCTATATAGTGAGACCCTGTCTCAAAAACCATAATGATAAGGATAGTAACAACGACAAGAGCATGTTTTGTAGACCAAGACAACGAAATGCGCCAAGAATGCAATGAACGGAGCAGAAGAGAAGCTGCTCTGCAGCTGGATCCCTGAGTCCAAAGAGCAGCAGAGACTCTAGCCCGCACCTTCTCTGGTCTAAGCTCCCCAGCAGAAGACAGTTATACTCCTGTTGGCTGTTCCAGGCTTTTCCTTTCATATTATCATTCAAAACAAATGTTCTCCACTCTGTAAAATGTGACAGACTCTCAGTCCCCCCCAATGAACTCTCACCTGCCTTAGCAAGTGTACCAACAGGAAAGAATTTGTTAGATCCTCAGAGCTTGCAAAGCTTCTCCTTGGGAGTTTTCAAGTGACCACAAGTAACCCTACTGGTTTAAGATATAATACATCATCCCTGTGTGTAGAAGCAACCCACTGGGTCAAACTATGGTGTGACATGTGGCATAGGCTCTGACCCACCTCCTTTAGAGTCTATTCTACATGCCTGGACAGAGACCTTCTGTTTCTCTGAATTGAACGACCAAGAGGGTAGTAGAAAGCACAGTTACTAGTCCCACTTGCCATGCATACTGCTGGACTTACTTTTCTGAACCTTACATCAATGCTTTTCAGCTATCTAGGACCTAAGAGGCAGAATTTGGACCTCTCTTCTGTTTGGATCCTGGAGACTTCGTGTGCAAATGTCTGTAATATAGTAGAGAGGCCCCACCACAAAGTAGGAACAACACTGAGTGAGAATTACAGAACATCAGATATTATCCCTGGCTACGCAATATACTGGCAAACTTGTTTATTCTTCTCATATGTAAAATAAGACATTTATAAGAGATGCTACCTAAAACTTCTTCTGGTCATGACACAACTAGGATGTTAAATCCTAGTACCTAATGCCAATGGCCAAAGAGACAAAGTAACTTATTTTCCCCTTCTTTTCTTTATGATACAGGTTTACACAATGTAGTCCTAGTTTGTCTGAACTATTTCTAGACCAGGCTGGACTCAAACTCACAGAGATCTGCTTACCTTTACCTCCCAAGTCCTGGAATTAAAGGAATGTACCACTACACCCAACCCAGAGTAAGTTTTTTCATCTGTCAATGTGTAAAAGTTATTTCAATCCTCCTGTAAGAAGGGGGATTGTCGGGTTGGAGAGATGGCTCAGCGGTTAAGAGCACGGACTGCTCTTCCTGAGATCCTGAGTTCAAATCCCAGCAACCACATGGTGGCTCACAACCATCTGTAATGGGATCCGATGCTCTCTTCTGGTGTGTCTGAAGACAGCTACACTGTACTCATATGAATAAAATAAATCTTAAAAAAAAAAGAAGGGGAATTGTCTAGAAACCAAGTTATAGTGTTAACGACTTCAACACCAGTATCAAAAAGTTGTTGGGAAGCAGGACCAGAGCTTAGGATAAAAAACTAGTTAGGACTGGTCTTGAGGAAAGCAAGGAGAAAAAAACACCATGTCAAAGCGAAGAAGTCATTATGAACCAACAAACATGATACCAAAGGCAATACAAGACTCTAAGTTCCTAGGACAAAAGGCCAGGGCGATGGCTCAGCAGATTAAAAGCACTTGTCATATAAGCCTAATGACCCAAGTTTAGTCTCCAAAACCCTAGTAGAAGTGACTTCAGAAAGTTGTCCCTAACCTCCATATGTATGCTGTGTGCATGCGCACAAGCACACACACATACACCACACACACACACACACACACACACACACACACACACACACACACACACACACATAAATATTTTTTTTAATTATCCTTATGTTTCTGGGAATGGTGATGCACAGCTTAAGTGGTGACTGAGGCAAGGGAATTTCTGTGAGTTTGAGACCAGTCTGGTCTACTACAGACCTGGCTAGTTTCAGGACAACCAGAGCTATATAGTGAAACCCTATATTTATAGAAAAAGAAAAAAGGTTCTAAGAAACTCAGGGCAAAAAGGCAAAGGTCATAATCCCAGATTTTGGAGGTAGAGGCAGGAGGATTGGGAGTTCAAGGCCATTCTGAACTATACCAGACCCTATGTCAAAAAAGAAAGATGAACATACAGATAGATAGATTCTAGGAGGTAAACAAAAGAAGTGAAGGAAAATCCAAAAGGCTATAGCACCTGGAAAGCATTGTTCCCAAGAGCATGGCTCTTGAGTGACACCAGAGGCATGACTAAAGATGGCTCCAATGATACCTGCCTTTCTGGTCTTCACATTCTGTGTGATCCATCAGTGAATATGGGCTGACTTTCTCCTAACCATTATGAAAGAAGTGATAGCCTAACAATTCTAAAGCTAGACAATAAAAAGATTGAGCTTTTTATCCTGGGTATCCTCCCCGCGTCCCTTCTCTCATCACTTATTCTGGGAGACAGAAGCGACCTCTCATGTCCTAAGATGGCTCAATATAGAGAAGCTCATGTGACAAGAAATCAAAGCCTGCCAAAAGCAATGTAAATTAGCTGAAAGCACACACTCTTGCCTTGCTTGTGCCTTTAGCCATAGTCAGCTGCTTTACTGTAACCTCAAGTAAGGCCACAACCCACCACCAGGTTAAACTATACTCAGATTCCTGACCTGTAGAAATAAAGAGACAAAAATGCTTATTTTAAGCCTTGAAATTATGCCATGATTTGCTATGCATCAATAAATAACCAACACAATTGAGGACCAAGTCCACTTGCCCAACTATTTCAAGCCTGCAGGTGGCCCTAAGAAAGTGGTTATAGCCAGAAAAAAAGGAAGAGTTTAAGCCAGATAGAAAGTCAAATACTGTTAACCATATTCTATTAACCATTCTCTCAGGTCAAAAGTAAACCTGAAATAAAAGCTCAATTCCACTGCACCCAGAATCTATATCTCAAGAAAGACGGCAGACACAACTACCCTTAGAGATACTCATAGAGTCTCAATGACGTTTTTAGGGCCTTCAGAAACCAAAGGCTGAGAGGACCCAAATGGCTCACATCATGCTATAGCAAAGTTCCAAAGTTCTCAATTTTTAGGACAAATAAAAGTTCTGAGGCAAAAAGAAATGACAACCTCTTCACTAGATCCAAACAGCTAGTAAAGGAAGGTGCTAGACCCCCAAAACCCTAACTTCATGATGTAGCCAACTCTGACATTATTGAAAGCAAACCTCAATCATCCCACTTTGTCTAGGCATCTATCTAGCTCTACCCCTCTCAGCAGAGTCCTTTGTCGAATTAGTTTTTCCTTACCACTCTTTACTCTTTGATCATCCTTGGGTTTTTGAGATAGGGTTCCTCCATGTAGTCCCTGACTACCCTGGAACTTGCTCTGTAGTCCATGCTAGCTTCCAACTCACAGAGATCTGCCTGCCTTTGCCTCCTGTGTGCTGAGATTAAAGGCCTGTGCCACCACCACCCAGCCACTCTTCATTCTTATCGCTTTTCCTTTCCCAATGCTGGGAATGAAACCAAGGGCCTTGTATGTTCTAGATATCCCAGACACTCTTATCTGGGTTTGTTTTGGGTTTTTTTTTTAACTTGTAATTATAAGACCCTGGTCTCTTTAAAATCTTACACATATGGACTGTCCAGATGGCTCAACCAGTATAGACACACAGGCCTGGCAACCTAAGTTTGACCCCTGGAACCTATATATCTTGGTTTGCTTTCTATTGCTATGACAAAACACCATAACCAAAAGCAACGTGGGGAAGAAAGTGCTTATGTGGCTCACTAGTTGGAGTCCATCAAGGAAAAACCAAGGCAGGAACTGAGGCAAAGACCATGGAAGAACAAGAATTACTAGCTTGTTCCTCATGGATTGTTTAGCCTACTTTCTTCTACAACCCAAGACCTCTTGCCCAGGGATGGCATCTCCCACAGTGATCTGGGCTCTCCCACATCAATAAAATGCACCACAGATTTATCTATAAGCAATCTAATGGAGGTATTTTCTCATTTAAGGGTCCTCTTCCCAGACTCTAGCTTGTATCAAATAAACAAAAAATGGACAAGAAGATCACTTGAAGACAGGAGAGAATTTATTACTGAAAGTTGTTCTCTAACCTCAGACACATGCACCACCTACCCAAACACACATATACATCATGCTCACACACATAGTAAATTAAATTAGTTAATACTTCTTCCAAGTAAAATGAGTTTATTGGTCCCAAACTGATCTGGAGTTGAATATTTTTTCATTTCTTATTGTATTAGTGCAACTGTAACTCTGTGTTTTGTGTGTGTGTGTGTGTGTGTGTGTGTGTGTGTGTGTGTGTGTGTACCTGTTATAGCATTCATGTAGAGGTCTGATGACAACTTCAGGACTCTATTCAGTCCTTCCATGGTAATTTCCAGGGACTGAACTCAGGTCATCAGGCTGGTATGGCGAGAGCTTTTACCCACTGAACCATCTCATTAGCCTTTTCTTTTACTCTTTAAAAACAAATATAAGGCTTATTTATCAATGATCCTAAGTGAATATGAAATTCTAAAAGAAGGAGTTTTCCAAATAAGTGAAGCTTGTGTCTTTAAGCAACCCCCTCCAAGAAAAATATTCAACTTTCAAGTACCTAGCAACTACAGTAGCATCCAAACTACTTAACAAAATCTAATCAAATGCACAGACCTTATAATATGTATAGTATGCCATAAACCAAGCCTTGTGCTAAGAACTATAATTGTTCTGGTCTCATTTATCACAAGCTAGCTTCAAAGTCCTTACATAGCTAAAGACGGCCTGTCTCTACTTCCTGAGTTCTGGGATTACAGATATGAGCCACCATGACCAGTTTATGCCATCCTAGATATTAAAACCCAGGGCCTCATGTATGCTAGGCAAGCATTCTAACAACTAAGCCAATCCCCAGTGCAGCTTTGTAACAAATGGCTATCCTATTCAAACACCTTGGACAACATACCTACAGCAAGACTGTAGCAGACAGAGGTTGTGAATATGAGAGAAATCCACACACTTTGGAGCATACCAATGAGTAATGTTTTTGATTTAAAAAAAAAATAGCACAAGCCCAGATTCCCAGTTACTGTTTTGAAACTATCCTTTTTAGCTATATGTTCTAGAAGGCAAATTGTCAGCTACAAATTCTTCTTGAAAATAGCAAAAATGAGGATAAATAAAAGATTAAGAAGGGGCCTGAATTTAAATAAAAATAGAAGTGCCTCAAGTAAACAGTACTAGCTCCAAAAGTTGAAAAAAGGTCCAAACATGAGACATTCAAAAGAAGGAAAAATAATACAATCTCATGCCAAAAGTCGCTGATTACCAGCTTTTCCAACAAACCTCAACAGTGGGTAGACTTAACACAATAAAAACAATAAAGTACAGCCATTCCTCTATTCCTTCACAAAGATCCCAGGGAGGAAATATATATATATATACACATACACACACACACACACACACACACACACACACACACACACACACACACACAAAGTACTATGCCTATATCAGAAAGTCATAAAAAGTGCCCTTGACTTAATAAAGAAAACTGTATTGTTACTAGTTTATTTTTTGTGTGCATACGAATTTTACATTTTGTTATCTTAGGGTTTCATATGTTTTATAAACAACAAAAAACAAACCCATAGTAAGCTAAGTTTTATATCTTTTTTTCCTCCTCAAGAGCCTGACAGCCAGAGCTGCTGAGTTTCCTGAGAATCAGTCCCCACAGATAGAAATGTACCACAAGACGCTCATGAAGCCACTCTGCAATGTGTCTCAAAGGCTACCATCAGGAAACCAAAGACTCCACAGAGGACTTAGAGCCCAAGGTCTCTGAAGACCAAGGAAACCATTGCCTTCAACGAGGCCTCATTCCTTCTGGCCAACACCATAGCTGGTAGAGATTTCATTTTGAAAACCAGGTAAGACTCAAACTTTTTTAAGACTTACTTTAATCATGTGTATGTGTGTATACACATGAATATGTAGAGATGAATATAGGACATGAGTATGAGTTTGGCCAGAGCAACGGATTCTCTCAATCTGAGTTATAGGCAGTTGTGAGGCACCTGATATGGGTGTTAGGTAGCAAACTTTGTCCTCTAACAGAACAGCATATGCTCTTAACTGCTGAGCCATCTCTCCAATCCATGCCCTCAAACTTCTGATGATCATCTTGCCTCTGTCTCCTAAATGCCTGTGATCATAGGCATCCATCATCACACCTGGCCTACATTATCATTTTCAATATTCTCTTGCAAGTTAGTATTTCTTCTAAACATATGTGTATACAATATAAATGCAATCAAACACAGTGTTAACAGTACCTATAATTTTTGTCACCAGTCAAAATCATGTACAGTCTCACATCGTAGTACACTGTTACAAATAACTGAAAATAGTATTTATATTCATCATAACTTTAAAATTATGGTAATTATGAGAACTAGCAATAGGTCACACATGACTGCATCCAGGTGCTCACATGAAGCAGCTACCCAACAATGAAGCACCTGTCTAATTACCAAACCACCCGACAGTGAGAGCCCACACATTCACACTGGTTACCCACATCCAGAATACCCTTTCCTTCAACCCCCCTCGGTCACCTTAGGTTAGTATAGCTTATACAGAGCTCTCTTCCTTTGCCTACACAGTCTATACTGTTAGAACTTGAACTTGATTAAATCTATTCATGATGTTGCATTTAGTATTATCTAAATAAATCCAGACATGGTGGCACAAACATACTTGTAACTCAAGCAATCCCAAGCACTTGGGAGATAAGAGGCTGGAAAATCAGGAGCTCAAAGTAATCTTCATACATAGTAAGCTCAAGGCCAGCCTGGGCTACATGAAACTCAAGCTCATTGGGTAGTTCCTTCTAGAGCAGAGGCAAGCAGTATAATAATATAATATAATGTAATAATAACAGTCATTACCCTGACTTACACACTGAATAACTAAGTCAGTATCTTTGACTCAAATATCCTAGTCTAGTTTCTTTACCAATAACCTACTATGAAATTTATATTTAATGCCTCTCTGGGTATCAGTTTCCTTATATATAAAAATGAGTAGGATGAACTACTTAACGTTTCCATCTCTTAACTTTTAAATTAAGCAACCACATTTTATCCCCAAGATCTGAGAAAAACTGTGGGGGAAACTGTAAAGCCTCCCCCAGCTTTCCCAGGCAGGGTTAGTCACTTGGTCCTCAGGAGTTGCCACAGCTGTACGTATGTATGTATGTATGTATGTATGTATGTATGTATGTATGTATGCATGCATGCATACACAAATATACACACCCAAACTATGACTTTTCCAAGGTAACTTACAAGCTGAGGTAGTGCTAAGAAAAAGAGTCAGAGTCCTGAATTCAAGCACTGGTTCTCTATTCTCTATCTAACATTGGGAAAGTTGTTCAACTTCTCTCATTTAATTTCCTATGCTATAAAACAAGGATGACATTTATCAGAGAAGCTGCTTGTAATAATTAAATGGAATAAAAGTTTATAATGAGCCAGGAGTGGCAGTGCATGCCTTTAATCCTCCACTTGGGAGGTTGAAGCAGGTGAATCTCTGTGAGTTCCAGGCCAGTCGGAGCTGCACAGTGACTGTCATCATTATTGCTGATGTTACTGTACCACGTTCTGTCCTGTTAGACAATAGGTCCTAGCTTTAACTATGCCTCCAGTCCCTCCTCCTGCTTGCATTGTCCTCCATTCCACTTCTCACAAGACAATGTTTATTTGTGTGCTTATGAACTGTGTCCCCAGCAAGAGTATAACTTCCATGAAGAAGGAAGATGACCCTTTCATTCATCCTTAAATCCCCACCTAAAGCACACAGAGTATGACCCAGAGCAGCCACTCAAACACTTGTTGAATAAACAACATATGAGCTGGCGCTGTTTAATGTTTGCTGAATCAATTAACCTAGCTAAAGGTGACTGTCAAAGCTAAGGCCTGGAAGTAAATATGTCCTGGCTGCCCCAGGATAGTGTGTCCCTCTTGCCAGCCCCTGTATTAGCTTCAACCAAGCCCCACCCACATGCTCTTGGCTCCAGCCTTGTTCCAGGAGCCACCCTCAGCTAAAATTAGCATAGCTACCAAGATGGCCAGGCCATTTATAGCCTTGGAGGCAGCAGCAACTAATTGGGTGGGCTGGCTGGGTCCTGATGGGTCACTCCAAAGAAGCTGATTGAGAAGACAGCCTACACTCTACATAGATGCCTATCCTCCAAAACCTTACTTGAGCTAAACCAGTTTCTGATTCAAAACCCTCAAAACCACCTATCATGGCAGCCACAACTCCAGACTCGACCTGAGGTCTCTTACACAAAACACATTCTGTAGAAAACATTTGAATTTCTGCAAGCAATGACCCTAGAGCGTATAAGTTCCTGATACTCATTCTGAGTCAGCTTAAAAAGTATAGGCCCTAGAATAACACAGTCATAGACAGATCTCTCCTGAGAAAATGACTTAACACAACTGGGTGTTCAAATATTTTTTTAAGACAAAAAGTGACAGGAAAGTTCTATCCACTGCCTAAAGAGAGCACTGCAAGCTCAGGGTTCAGAGGAGATTCTGTTTGTCTGGTTGGTGGGTGAGGTGGTTTGGTTTTGGTGTTAACTAAAGATCAAATCCAGGATACCATGCATGCAAGACATGTACTCTATCAACGAAGCTACCAGTATAACCTCAGCCCCATGGTCAGAGTTAGCTTTTGGCCTGTTTTTTATATTTATTTTTATTTTATGTGTATGAGTGCTTCACTTGCATGTATTTATGTGCACCAAGTGCATGTTGGGTGCTCTCAAAGGTTATAAGAGGGCAGCAGAGCCCCTAAAAACTAGAGTTAAGGATGGTTGTGAGCCACCATGTAAGTGCTGAAAACAGAACCCAGATTCTCTGCAGAAGCAACAAGTGTTCTTAACAGTGGGTCATCTCTCCAGCCCCTGGTCAAGAAAACATGAAAAAGTCATTAAGTATTTCTTTCTTTTTTTTTTTCTAAGTCGTGCTGGAAATGGAACCCAGGATCTTTCATAACCAAGCTAACCAAGCACTCTACCACTAAGCTAAACCCCTAGTGCACCATAAACATTTTTTGAGACAGTCTTCTCTATGTATTCCTAACATCCTGGAACTCACTTAGACCAGGCTGGCTTAGAACTCACAGAAATCCACCTACCTCTACCTCTGCCTCTGAGTGCTGGAACTATAATTACATGTCATCATTCCTGGCCACCATAAGGATTTTAGCAAAATCCTTGGAATCAAATCTTATGACACATTAAAAGGTAATGGGGTGGTTGGGGGCGGGGGGCTTCTTTTATCAACACCTTTCCTGAAGAGGAAAAAAAGCATCCCTTTTCTTGGATCTCAGACACAGAGACACCAGGGACTACCTAATTTCCAAAAGGAGAGCAACATCTTCTAGGCCCCACCTAGAACTCCCTTAACAGGACAGGACCTGAGAAGATGGAAGACGTCCAGGACTTAAGATCAGAACACCTGCTTCAAATACCAAGCAAAGAAGCCAGCCTACTCTCTCAGTCCCTCAGTCTCCCTCAGTCAGTCTGTCAGTCTCGCGCGCTCTCTCTCTCTCTCTCTCTCTCTCTCTCTCTCTCTCTGTGTGTGTGTGTGTGTGTGTGTGTGTGTGTGTGTATACATGTGCACAACGTGTATTTGTAAGCACATATACCATGATGTACATATAGAGATCAGAGGACAACTTTATAGGGTCAATTCTCTCCTTGCACCTTACTTGGTCCCAGGGATTGAGCTTAGGTCACCAGATATGCACAGGCAGAACCTTTACTCTCTGAGCCATCTTGATAGCCCAAGGCATTTATTCACATGTAAAAATAAGGATTTCCCTGCATTTTAATAGGGCTATTGTGAGTCTTTGCAGAATAAGTCATATAACTGTAAAATACAAGCTGTACAGAGCACACAAATTTACCAGTTAGGTTGAATCTTGCTGAGAAAAATGGTAGCTAGCCAGGCTACCATTGTGGCCTGTAGTCCAGTCCTTGAGTAGTGGAGGCAAGAAGATCAAGGGTTTAAGACCAGCTTCAGCTACATTTTAAGTTTAAGGCCAACCTAGGCTACTGAAGATCCTATCTCTAAAGAAAGAGAAGGGGGCAGGGCGGTGTAGAAGGCATAGCTTTAACAGCAAGTAAAACCCCCCCTGTATTCTATGGACACAGAGAGCTTGGAAAGACTTCAAGAGTCCCTAGCTATATCAACAGTGTCTCTCCAAACCCTTTGCATAATCTAGGGTATAAGCCACTTCTTTGAAAAAATTAAGTCCCTGCCTGAGCCAAAGTTCCATAGTGACACAAGGAGACAAACTACCAAAACAATACAGGTAGGAAGGACACCCACACTCCCACAAAAGCCATAGGCATTCCTAACACACAGTCTCTGAGACTTTCCTCCCTGGAATATAATTACTACAACGATGGAAGCCAGTTTCTGAACTAAGAGGAAATAAAGATAAAAAGAGAGGCCTTTATGGCATAATCGGAATACTCAGTCCTCTAAAATAGGATATATGAGGAATGTCTCCATAAAATCAGCATGAGGTATTCCCGAGGAATGCTGGAATGCTTCCCTACCTTAGGCAAAAGGTGCACACCACACACACACACACACACACACACACACACACACACACAGAGAGAGAGAGAGAGAGAGAGAGAGAGAGAGAGAGAGAGAGAGAGAGTCAACTTCCTAATGGCATAATCGGAATACTCAGTCCTCTAAAATAGGATATATGAGGAATGTCTCCATAAAATCAGCATGAGGTATTCCCGAGGAATGCTGGAATGCTTCCCTACCTTAGGCAAAAGGTGCACACCACACACACACACACACACACACACACACACACACACACACACACACAGAGAGAGAGAGAGAGAGAGAGAGAGAGAGAGAGAGAGAGTCAACTTCCTAAAGGCTTTGCTAATGCCTGAAACTCGAAGCTGCATCCTTTTAGTTTAGATCTGACATACAAAACGGCTCTCAGAAAGATTGATTTTATGCCATACACACATATTCTGAAGTGAAAACAAAAGGATAAATTACCAATTATAAACCAGGATGTCTGTCACTGCGACTGCAGAAATGCTACTCGGGCTTACTTCACAGTTCAACCATAGACCCATGGGGGGAAAAACATTTAAGCTAAGTTTCAGAGGCCTAAGAGACTTCCTATGAAGATGCAGGATTCATTTGCAGGAAGGACCGATCCTAAAAACCACAACTCTAACTCCATGCTTGTACAAGGGGCAGTCCTGGCCTCATCTGCAAAACAGCCCTTGAAACAACTAAAATTTCAACAACCAAGTCAAGAAAACTGAAAGAGGGCAGCCCAAGAAAAAGTCTACCACTAATGCAATCCACAAAACACTCCACCCACGGTGATTTATATCCTTCACCTACTCGTATCATCAGATACCCACTGAGACATCCCCTCACTGAATGTGCCTGTCCTCAAACACCCTAACTATTCTTCTGCACCCAACCCTTCAGGCTACACTCTGAGGCAGATCACAGTGACAGGGTGTGAGAAACAGAAAAAGAGAACTGGTGAACTTCTAAGCTTTGTGTAAATTAATTATATTTTTTAAAGGTTCCTTTCTACTGTGAAAGTATTGGCCGCAGCTACTGCTGCTGAGCGAGGCTCCACAAGTATACGGGGAAAATAAGAACAGATTAAAAATAATAACACGGAACCCTTACTCTCATCAGTCAGAAGAAACGGATTAAGTCAACAAGTGGTCCCAGGATTTTTTATTACAGAGAAGTCAAGAAAGGGCCATTTAAGTCCCTAGTGGTAAACAGGATTCCATCTAAGGACTTGCCTTGATATTTCACACGGGCACAACCAAAAGACAGATTTCCTAAGGGAAAGGAGGGACTACGGTTCTCACGGTGGTTAGAACAGAAAGGCACACCTGAACACCAAGCTATAGAAAAACAGACCCAGCCCTGCCCTGATCTTCCCTGCCCACCTCCAGTGGCCTCAACCCACCACCGCCACCCACCCACCCTCTTAAACCTCAAGTGATAAAACTGGCTAAAAGCGATTTTAACATCTGAGAAAGCCACTCTTTCAGACAAGAAGTCCTGAATGGGCCCTTAACCTTACTGATCTAAAGAGTCAAGGTGTCCCCAAGAGGCTTCTCACTACCATCCAGAGGAGGGATAAGGAAAGTTGCTCAGAGGAAAGACTAACATTAGGCATGACTGCTACACGAAAGAACTTCTTGGACTACTGAGACTACACAGTGCTATGGTGTATCTCACATGTGCGGAAATTCCAACTTGCCCACTTCGAACCACTCAGTTTTGAGTCAATTAAGCCCTCAACCCAGTCCAGCCCGCCGCCAGGCCTTCTTTACCTGCTTCGGTAGACTCTTCAGAAGTCGCCCCCGAGCTAGCTCCTGTATTCTTCTCACTGTGACTATGGCTGAGACTCTGGCCCTGATGCAGAAGGAGCCCCCAAAGAAGCCACAGGGCAAGACGAGCGCACACATCCATGACGGAAGGTCTCGGTCAACATGCGCCTGCTGTAGACACCTTTGGATCCCAGAAGCAAATCCCAGAGTCGGGGAGTGCAGACGACGGTTCCAAAGCAAGATGCCCTCGCGGCGTCGCCGCAGCTGTCCAGCCACCTGCGGGCTTACCTCCTTCGACAACCGAAGGTCAAGTGCCCCAAGTTTGGACGCAGAAGGATCGGAGTCTCCGGTCCAACTGTGGGTCCGCCGAAGCTGCGGCGGCGGCGGCCTGAGCTCTAGCTGCTTCCGGAGAGTTTGAGCAGGGTGGCTGCGGGGCCGCTGTCAGCTCCGCAGCTTGCTGCACCCCTGCGGGAGGAGGCGGGCAGAATCTCCCGCCCGCACGGAGGTGGGGGAGGGAGAGAAGGGAGGAGAGAAGGGGGGCACCTGACCTCGCCCCGCGGACCAGCGGTGAGCCTCAGCAGCTAGGGCTTCGGCGTGCGACCTACAGGCCCTAGCAGACACCGATGTCTCTAGGATCCTAAGACTCCTAGGCCGAGGTCAGCGCCCCCGCCGGGTCCCGTACCTCTGCGGCTCCTGGTCCCCCGGTGCAGCAGGCGGACGCGCACGGGCCAGGCCCGGGACAGCGGCTCCCGGGAGGGCGGGAGGGCGGCGCGGGGCGGGCCCGAAATGGGCGGGGGCGTGCTCTATCGCCGGCCCGCCCCGCGCCGCCCGGCCCCCAGCGAAGCTCGGGCCCGCCCCAGAGCCGGCTTATCCCGGAATAACCTGTTGGAGACCGCCCGCCAGAGCCCCCCGCAAATGGCGGGGTCTCGTTGGGGCCCGACCTGCGCTGGTGGTCGTCAGGACCGCGGCCCCGCTACAAGGATGGGGCCTCGGCCTCGGCCGTGAGCACCCCAGCCTCCCGCTCTAACGCCCGCCTGCAGGCGGGCCCCTGACACGCAGTTGCTCAGGTAACTCAGGCCTGCGGCGGCGGTGACAGCTACTGCCCTATCCGGATCTCCGGGCCGCAGAGCTGCTCTCCGGGCTCCACTGTTAAGCCAGTTTGGACAGAAACCCCGCACTAGGATGACAGACCCGGAACCGCCTGAAGTGATTATGGTCCCGCTAGGTTTGGCCCAGGGGCGCGCTCCCAGCCCCCAACTCCCGACTCCCAGGCTCCGCCCTTTCGACGCGCCTCGCAGCCAATCGGCTTCCGCCTCTCTGCGGCTCAAGAACCCGCGCCTCCTGTGTGCTGTACGCAGCGGTTCCTGGTGGTCATATATAAGTACTGCAAAAGAACTAGTTCCTAGGTGGCCCTGATCCTTTCTAGAGGGTTACCGAAGGGAAGGGGAGCCCCTAGTCAAGCTCTTTAGAGGATACGAGTGTTTAAAAAAGAAATTATTCCAAAAGTGGAATGAAATGTCCATCCCACTGTAGGTAAAACTTCACCTGTACATAGCCTAAAAGATCTATCTGCCTTCCTAACACCCCTTCCTGCCTCTGATCTACATCAGATGCCCTCGTGTAGCTCTTGCAACCCACCCCTCAAGCCCCAACCTCTTGAGGTTTATGGGGTAAAGCCTGTGACCGGTTCCTCCTATCTCGTTCTCCTATCTCTCTGATTCCGTTAGAGGAGATGGTAACGACTTGAGTATAAGTGCCCCAAAAACAGAGAACCCCGCCCAGGCTTCCTTTAACAAAGCCTATACTTCCTGTTCTCTTCTCAAGCGTTACTGTCAGCAGATCGTTACGGAAACCTCCGTGCCCTACCCCTGTCCTTGGCATCGGAGGCAGGAGACTGGATTAGGCCCAGTCCCTCTTCTGACAGTGATAAACCAGCTCCTGTTATGAGTGAGCCCTTTGAAGACCAGAACACGGATTTGCCCAACAGCTGCCTGGCTTAAGGGTTAGGCTGTTGATATAAAAATACATGTTGGACGTCATCTACTATCACTCTCCCCACTCTGTTAATCTCCCATCGCACTGGCCTTTTTTTTTTTTCTTTCGTGTGTGTGTGTGTGTGTGTGTACTTTTACAATATAATCAAACCCAGAACCTCAGACATGCTAAACAAGCGCTCTATATGCCACACTAAAAATGGACCTTCAGGAAGTTCCCAAACACATCAAACAGGCTTTAGAGCATTTGTGTCTGTTATTTCTTCTACCGGAAACCTTCCTCACCTGCTCTACTTCCCCACCGGCTCCTCACCAATAAACTTAGACTCTTGTTACTCTAGATATTGTTCAATAACCTTAGAAGGGCCAAGTCAAGGCTGACAAGATGGCTCAATGGGTAAAGGAGCTCACCACAAAAGCCAGACAAACTGAATCCCAGTATCAGAAGCCACATTGTGGGAAAAGAGAATGACTCCCACAAGTTCTCCTCTTAACCTCCACATGTGCCAAAAACAAGCGTAAAAAACTTTTTAAAGAAATTACCCATCAGGCATGGTGATGAACACCTTTAGTCCCAGCAGTTGGGAGACAGAGGCAGGGAGATCTACATGAGTACCAGGCCAGCTTGGTCTACAGAGTGAGTTCTAGGACACAGAGAACCCCTGTTTCAAAGAAAGAAAGACAGACAGAAAGAAAGGAAGGAGAGAGGGTGGGCGGGAGGAAGGAAAGAAGGAAGGAAGGAAAGAACGAAGGAAGAGAAACTACTATCTATATCACCCTTCAAAATCAGTCCACAGAGTGAGGCCATAAATATGTCTCTCCCTCCCACTACAGTGTGCTTGTGAGTTTCCAGAGGTCTCTGGGATATACACCTGCACACAATAAATACTTAGTAAAAAGCTCACTGGTAAGAGTTCATTTGATTACACAAATATTTATTGAGTGACAGCTGTATTAGAAAATTGGCCAGAACAAAAGGCAAACCCCTGACCTAGATTCTGTCAGGCCTGTGTTCTGAGCCAGCTCTCAAACTCAAGTGACAAAATGAACACTTAGGCAATATGACTGAGTCTTAGGTAGGAGTGATGGTGGCGGGGACTACAGATTGGAAATCAGGCAGGAAGGTGGACACAGTATCAACAGATTGTCACCAAAAAAGGATTGAGACCTTTTGGGATTCAGACTCAGGACACACAGCTGAGGTGTATATTTAACGTACCACAGTGGACCTAGCCTCCAGGTTCTCCCTGCATCCCTCAGTGCTGACCTGACATAAACTCCCTCTACCCAGGGCCTGGGTTTCCCCTCCCACAAAGCTCTTTCCTATAAAATCCAGACATTTTGGTCTCCTTGCTCTCCTCCTCATTCCCTCCCTCTGCATTTTCTCTCTCCCTGCATGTGTATGCTCTTTCTCTTCCCCATCCCCTCTGTCCTCCTCCTCAAGGCAACTTCCCTGGCCTCATTCCATGGACCAGCGAACCGACCTGAGAGTGGCTTCCCAATAAACCTACCTTTTATATACTTACATTCAGCTTGAAAAGGCTCATTTCACCGGCAGAGAATAACTTATCAAGGAGTTGGAGAAATGGCTCAGCAGCTACGAGTGCATGAGTTCTTTCAGAGGATCCACATCAGGTCTCTCATAACCACCTGAATGTCCAGCTCCAGGGGGATCCAATGCCCTCTTCTGCCTTCCACAGACACAGACACAAACACACACACACACACACACACACACACACACACACACACACTCAAATGCACACACACGCCCTGCAGACACACACATAACTAAAGCTAATCTCAGAGAACTGAGAAACAGGGCTTGTCCCCCATGCCAAGGCTCTGGCTTCAATTCTGAGTATAGTGAAAAGTAATTTTTTAAAAATTCAGTGGTTAAGAGCACTGACTACTCTTCCAGAGGTCCTCAGTTCAATTCCCAGCAACCACATGGTGGCTCACAACCATCTGTAATGGAATCCAATGCCCTCTTCTGGTGTGTCTGAAGACAGGTACACTGTACTTATATATGATCTTTAAAATATAAATAAATCTTTAAAAAATAAAATAAATAAATAAATAATAAAAATTGGTATTGTACAACACAGAAAAACTTACAGAGTAGAAAAGGGCTAGAAAAATAGCTTATTAGTATTTGCCTTGCAAGCACAAGGCTCTGGGTTTGATCCCTTTCCCCCACCACCACCACCCTCACACACACAAGTACACACTCACATGCACAAGTAATTAGGTTTTGTCAGGCATTGTCAGTCACACCTGTGATCCTAGCATTTAAGAAGTTGAGCCAGGGGCTGGAGAGTTAAGAGCACTAACTGTTCTTCCAAAGGACCCGGATTCAATGCCCAGCACAACGGCAGCTCACAACCATAACTCCAAGACCTGACACCCTCAAACAGACATAAATGTAGACAAAACACTAAAGCACATAAAAATAAAAGTTGGGGGGCTGGAGGGATGGCTCAGCAGGTAAGAGCACTGACTCCTCTTCCAGAGATCATGAGTTCAATTCTCAGCAACCACATGGTGGCTCACAACCATCTGTAATGAGACCTGATGCCTTCTTCTGGTGTGTCTGAAGACAGCAACAGTGTACTCATATACATAAAAATTCTTTAAAATTAAATAAATAAATAAATAAATAAATAAATAATAAAAGTGGTTGCCTGCCTATCTGTGGCCCAGTGAGTGGCAGGATTAGGAGGTATGGCATTGTTAACAGTAATGAATCACTGGAGTGGGCGTTGAGATGCTTATGCTCAGGCTCTGCCTAACGCAGAACAGAGCCTCCTCCTGGCTGTCTGCAGAGGAGTCTCTTGCTTGCCTTCAGATGTAGAACTCTCGATTCCACCTCCGACACCATGTCTGCCTGGAATGCTGCCATACTTCCTGCCATGATGATAATGGATGATCTGAAACTGTAAGCCAGCCCCAATTAAATGTTTTCCTTCGTAAGAGTTGCCATGGTCATTGTGTCTCTTCAAAGCAATGGAAACCCTAAGACACTGAGCTGGAAATCCAATTCCAGCCTAGTTACTCAATGAGTTCTAGGACATCTGGTACAGAGTAAGAGCCTGTCTCAAATTATTGTGTGCATGAGTGTAATCCTAGCCACTAGCCAGCCACTATGGAGGCTGAAGCGGGAAGAGCATGAGTTTGAGGTCAGCCTGGGCCACATAGTGGGAAGCTGTCTCAGAAAGAAGAGGAGGTCATACATAATCCCATCGCTAGAGAGGTAGAAGCAGAAGAATGAGGAGTTCAGGCCAGTCCCAACAACATAGTGAATCTGAGGCTAGCCTGGACTATATACACCCAAATCATAAAAGGAAAAGAAAAAAAGAAAAAACTTTAAGGAGAGATCATGAATGCAGTCCCTTGCTACCACAAATTAGTTTTCCATATCTGGGATCTGGGAAAACAGGTATTATTCTTTTTTTTTCTTTTTTTTTCAGAGCTGGGGACCAAACGAAAACAGGTATTATTGTTATTGTTGTTGTTGTTGCTGTTTTTATTAATTACTGTATTGTGTACCCCTATGTGTGCCTGCACAGATGTATGCAGGTGTCCACAGAGACTAGAGTAGAGCAACAGATCCCCTGGCGCTAGAGTTCCAGTAGATGTTTTTAGCCACCTGATGTGGGTGCTAAGTACCCAACTCAGACCCTCTTAACCAAACAGGAGGTGGCGTGCGCTAACCACTGAGCCACCTATCCAGCTCCAATGTCTCTCTTTAAATATTGTGAAAAAAACTTATTGTTCTTCTGTTCCTTTACATGCAACTAAGTTTAAAAGTATAAAGCCTGGCTATGGATCCTCAGTGTAAGCACAAGAATCTGGTGTGTTAGTGTCCCTAGAACAGTGGTGCTGGGGGGGAAGTAAAAACAAGTGGATTCCTGGGACTCGTTAGCCAGCCAAACTAGGGTATTTGGGAAGCTCCTGGCTAATGAGAGGCCTTGTCTCAAAAAACAAAACAAACAAGCAAACAAACAAAACCCACAGTGGATAACTCCTGTACAATGACACCCAAGTCTGACTTCTGATCACTAACACACACCCACAAACACACACAGGCACACACACAAACACACAAACACGTGCACACACACATACACAAACACACAAACACGTGCACACACATACAGACACACAAGATGCAATGGTACAGCACATGCTTTACTTGTGTGAAGACTTGACTTTGATACTCGGTATCACAAAAATCAACAACCTTGTATAGGCTACATAAAATACACCTATAGCCTATGTTAACCACTCTGGCCTTGTTTAAGGCCTAAGCCTCCAGTGTGGTTAAGAAGACAAGCATGAAAGAAATGCATCTTTGACAGAGTTTCTCTCAAAAGTAACTAGATGGCTTCCCTTAATCCCATGATCGATCTCCACAGGAGTGTAAGTGCACCAGCTTGACCTGGAGAGCTTGGGCCCCGCTCGATGCTTCTGGTGGAACAAGCCTGGAGTCCCAGCTCTAGGAGTGCTCAGGAAATGAAAACAATTGTTCAAGGCCTGTCATGACCACAAATGAGTTGTGGTTCAAAGCCAGCCATGACAATTTAGCCCATGTCTCAAAAGGAAAGGGCTGGAGAGATGTATGAGGGTGCTTGACTTTTGCAAAAAAAACTGGAGATTATTTTTGCACCCCCAGCTCACAACCACCCATAACTCCAGCTCCAGGGGATCCAGCGCTCTCTTCTGGCTTCTTCAGGTACGTAAATGCATGTGGTATACATTCATATACACATATATGTATTTTTATTTAATTTTTAAATGAGGCGGAGAGCTCGTAGGCAGCACCCCACGAGCAAACTTGAGCCTCGGGACCACAGATAAGACAAACCTTCCTGCTCCAAGCGACCTGCCTGGTGAACTCAGGACACACAGAGGCAAAATTCCTCTAGGACCGGACACTTCCGGTTTTTAGCGGGATTCCCAAACCCGCGGATCCCTGCCCGCAGCAGCTCGCTGCTCCCAAACTCCGTGGGAGAGAGACCTCTCCACCTGGTCAGGTGGGCACTCCTGAGGCTGCAGACCGGAAGAGACCACCAACACTGCCCACCCCTGCCCACATCCCTGGCCCAAGAGGAAACTGTACACGGCCTCTGGGTTCCCTTGGATAAGGGCACAGGAGCAGCAGGTCCCCTGCATCTGAGACACCGCCGGAACCTGAAGGGACCGACCAGATAAACAGTTCTTTGCACCCAAATCCCGTGGGAGGGAGAGCTAAACCTTCAGAGAGGCAGACACGCCTGGGAAACCAGAAGAGACTGCACTCTGCACACATTACTGATTCCAGAGGAAAACACCAAACGCCATCTGGAACCCTGGTGCACTGAAGCTCCCGGAAAGGGCGGTGCAGATCTTCCTGGTTGCTGCCCCCATGGAGAGCTCAAAAGCAACACCACACGAGCAAACTTGAGCCTCGGGACCACAGGTAAGACAAACCTTCCTACTCCAAGCAACCTGCCTAGCAAACTCAGGACACAGGCCCACAGGAACAGCTGAAGACCTGTAGATAGGAAAAACTACACGCCCGAAAGCAGAACACTCTGTTCCCATAACTGGCTGAAAGAAATCAGGAAAACAGGTCTACAGCACCCCTGACACACAGGCTTATAGGACAGTCTAGCCACTGTCAGAAATAGAAGAACAAAGTAACACTAGAGATAATCTGATGGCGAGAGGCAAACGCAGAAATCCAAGCAACAGAAACCAAGACTACATGGCATCATCGGAGCCCAATTCTCCCACCAAAGCAAACACGGAATATCCAAACACACCAGAAAAGCAAGATCTAGTTTCAAAATCATATTTGATCATGATGCTGGAGGACTTCGAGAAAGACAAGAAGAACTCCCTTAGAGAAAAACAGGAAAACATAAATAAACAAGTAGAAGACTACAGAGAGGAATCACAAAAATCCCTGAAAGAATTCCAGGAAAACACAAACAGTTGAAGGAATTAAAAATGGAAATAGAAGCAATCAAGAAAGAACACATGGAGGGGCTGGGGATTTAGCTCAGTGGTAGAGCGCTTACCTAGGAAGCGCAAGGCCCTGGGTTCGGTCCCCAGCTCCGAAAAAAAAAAAAAAAAAGAACACATGGAAACAACCCTGGATATAGAAAACCAAAAGAAGAGACAAGGAGCTGTAGGTACAAGCTTTACCAACAGAATACAAGAGATAGAAGAGAGAATCTCAGGAGCAGAAGATTCCATAGAAATCATTGACTCAACTGTCAAAGATAATGTAAAGCGGAAAAAGTTACTGGTCCAAAACATACAGGAAATCCAGGACTCAATGAGAAGATCAAACCTAAGGATAATAGGTATAGAAGAGAGTGAAGACTCCCAGCTCAAAGGACCAGTAAATATCTTCAACAAAATCATAGAAGAAAAACTTCCCTAACCTAAAGAAAGAGATACCCATAAGCATACAAGAAGCCTACAGAACTCCAAATAGATTGGACCAGAAAAGAAACTCCTCCCGTCACATAATACTCAAAACACCAAATGCACCAAATAAAGAAAGAATATTAAAAGCAGTAAGGGAAAAAGGTCAAGTAAGATATAAAGGCAGACCTATCAGAATCACACCAGACTTTTCGACAGAGACTATGAAAGTCAGAAGATCCTGGACAGGTGTCATACAGACCCTAAGAGAACACAAATGCCAGCCCAGGTTACTGTATCCTGCAAAACTTTCAATTAACATAGATGGAGAAACCAAGATATTCCATGACAAAACCAAATTTATACAATATCTTTCTACAAATCCAGCACTACAAAGGATAATAAATGGTAAAGCCCAACATAAGGAGGCAAGCTATACCCTAGAAGAAGCAAGAAACTAATCGTCTTGGCAACAAAACAAAGAGAAGAAAAGCACACAAACATAACCTCACATCCAAATATGAATATAACAGGAAGCAATAATCACTATTCCTTAATATCTCTCAACATCAATGGCCTCAACTCCCCCAATAAAAAGATGTAGATTAACAAACTGGATACGCAATGAGGACCCTGCATTCTGCTGCCTACAGGAAACATACCTCAGAGACAAAGACAGACACTACCTCAGAGTGAAAGGCTGGAAAACAACTTTCCAAGCAAATGGTCAGAAGAAGCAAGCTGGAGTAGCCATTCTAATATCAAATAAAATCAATTTTCAACTAAAAGTCACCAAAAAAGATAAGGAAGGACACTTCATATTCATCAAAGGAAAAATCCACCAAGATGAACTCTCAGTCCTAAATATCTATGCCCCAAATACAAGGGCACCTACATACGTAAAAGAAACCTTACTAAAGCTCAAAACACACATTGCACCTCACACAATAATAGTAGGAGATTTCAACACCCCACTCTCATCAATGGACAGATCATGGAAACAGAAATTAAACAGAGACATAGACAAAGAGAAGTCATGAACCAAATGGACTTAACAGATATTTATAGAACATTCTATCCTAAAGCAAAAGGATATACCTTCTTCTCAGCTCCTCATGGTACTTTCTCCAAAATTGACCATATAATTGGTCAAAAAGCGGGCCTCAACAGGTACAGAAAGATAGAAATAATCCCATGCGTGCTATCAGTCCAGCCTAAAGCTGGTCTTCAATAACAATAAGGGAAGAATGCCCACATATCCGAGGAAGTTGAACAATGCTCTACTCACCGATAACCTGGTCAAGGAAGAAATAAAGACTTTTTAGAATTTAATAAAAATGAAGGTACAACATACCCAAACTTATGGGACACAATGAAAGCTGTGCTAAGAGGAAAACTCATAGCTCTGTGTGCCTGCAGAAAGAAACAGGAAAGAGCATATGTCAGCAGCTTGACAGCACACCTAAAAGCTCTAGAACAAAAAGAAGCAAATACACCCAGGACGAGCAGAAGGCAGGAAATAATCAAACTCAGAGCTGAAATCAACCAAGTAGAAACAAAAAGGACCATAGAAAGAATCATCAGAACCAAAAGTTGATTCTTTGAGAAAATCAACAAGATAGATAAACCCTTAGCCAGACTAACGAGAGGACACAGAGACTGTGTCCAAATTAACAAAATCAGAAGTGAAAAGGGAGACATAACTACAGATTCAGAGAAATTCAAAAAATCATCAGATCTTACTATAAAAGCCTATATTCAACAAAACTTGAAAATCTGCAGGAAATGGACAATTTCCTAGACAGATACCAGGTACCGAAGTTAAATCAGGAACAGATAAACCAGTTAAACAACCCCATAACTCCTAAGGAAATAGAAGCAGTCATTAAAGGTCTCCCAACCAAAAGGAGCCCAGGTCCAGACGGGTTTAGTGCAGAATTCTATCAGACCTTCATGGAAGACCTCATACCAATATTATCCAAACTATTCCACAAAATTGAAACAGATGGAGCACTACCGAATTCCTTCTATGTAGCCACAATTACTCTTATACCTAAACCACACAAAGACCCAACAAAGAAAGAGAACTTCAGACCAATTTCCCTTATGAATATCGACGCAAAAATACTCAATAAAATTCTGGCAAACGGAATCCAAGAGCACATCAAAACAATCATCCACCATGATCAAGTAGGCTTCATCCCAGGCATGCAGGGATGGTTTAATATACGGAAAACCATCAACGTGATCCATTATATAAACAAACTGAAAGAACAAAACCACATGATCATTTCATTAGATGCTGAGAAAGCATTTGACAAAATTCAACACCCCTTCATGATAAAAGTCCTGGAAAGAATAGGAATTCAAGGCCCATACCTAAACATAGTAAAAGCCATATACAGCAAACCAGTTGCTAACATTAAACTAAATGGAGAGAAACTTGAAGCAATCCCACTAAAAGCAGGGGCTAGACAAGGCTGCCCACTCTCTCCCTACTTATTCAGTATAGTTCTTGAAGTTCTAGCCAGAGCAATCAGACAAGAAAAGGAGGTCAAGGGGATACAGATCGGAAAAGAAGAAGTCAAAATATCGCTATTTGCAGATGATATAATAGTATATTTAAGTGATCCCAAAAGTACCACCAGAGAACTACTAAAGCTGATAAACAACTTCAGCAAAGTGGCTGGGTATAAAATTAACTCAAATAAATCAGTAGCCTTCCTCTACACAAAAGAGAAACAAGCCGAGAAAGAAATTAGGGAAACGACACCCTTCATAATAGACCCAAATAATATAAAGTACCTCGGTGTGACTTTAACCAAGCAATTAAAAAATCTGTAAAATAAGAACTTCAAGACTCTGAAGAAAGAAATTGAAAAAGACCTCAGAAGATGGAAAGATCTCCCATGCTCATGGATTGGCAGGATTAATATAGTAAAAATGGCCATTTTACCAAAAGCGATCTACAGATTCAATGCAATCCCCATCAAAATACCAATCCAATTCTTCAAAGAGTTAGACAGAACAATTTGCAAATTCATCTGGAATAACAAAAAAACCCAGGATAGCTAAAACTATCCTCAACAATAAAAGGACTTCAGGGGGAATCACTATCCCTGAACTCAAGCAGTATTACAGAGCAATAGTGATAAAAACTGCATGGTATTGGTACAGAGACAGACAGATAGACCAATGGAATAGAATTGAAGACCCAGAAATGAACCCACACACCTATGGTCACTTGATTTTTGACAAAGGAGCCAAAACCATCCAATGGAAAAAAGATAGCATTTTCAGCAAATGGTGCTGGTTCAACTGGAGGTCAACATGTAGAAGAATGCAGATCGATCCATGCTTATCACCCTGTACAAAGCTTAAGTCCAAGTGGATCAAGGACCTCCACATCAAACCAGACACACTCAAACTAATAGAAGAAAAACTAGGGAAGCATCTGGAACACATGGGCACTGGAAAAAATTTCCTGAACAAAACACCAGTGGCTTATGCTCTAAGATCAAGAATCGACAAATGGGATCTCATAAAACTGCAAAGCTTCTGTAAGGCAAAGGACACTGTGGTTAGGACCAAACGGCAACCAACAGATTGGGAAAAGATCTTTACCAATCCTACAACAGATAGAGGCCTTATATCCAAAATATACAAAGAACTCAAGAAGTTAGACCGCAGGGAGACAAATAACCCTATTAAAAAATGGGGTTCAGAGCTAAACAAAGAATTCATAGCTGAGGAATGCCGAATGGCTGAGAAACACCTAAAGAAATGTTCAACATCTTTAGTCATAAGGGAAATGCAAATCAAAACAACCCTGAGATTTCACCTCACACCAGTGAGAATGGCTAAGATCAAAAACTCAGGTGACAGCAGATGCTGGCGAGGATGTGGAGAAAGAGGAACACTCCTCCGTTGTTGGTGGGATTGCAGACTGGTACAACCATTCTGGAAATCAGTCTGGAGGTTCCTCAGAAAATTGGACATTGAACTGCCTGTGGATCCAGCTATACCTCTCTTGGGCATATACCCAAAAGATGCCCCAACATATAAAAAAGACACGTGCTCCACTATGTTTATAGCAGCCTTATTTATAATAGCCAGAACCTGGAAAGAACTCAGATGTCCTTCAACAGAGGAATGGATACAGAAAACGTGGTACATCTACACAATGGAATATTACTCAGCTATCAAAAACAATGACTTTATGAAATTCGTAGGCAAATGGTTGGAACTGGAAAATATCATCCTGAGTGAGGTAACCTGATCACAGAAAAACACACGTGGTATGCATTCATTGATAAGTGGCTATTAGCCCAAATGCTTGAATTACCCTAGATGCCTAGAACACATGAAACTCAAGACGGATGATCAAAATGTGAATGCTTCACTCCTTCTTTAAAAGTGGAACAAGAATACCCTTGGGAGGGAATAGAGAGGCAAAGATTAAAACAGAGACAGAAGGAACACCCATTCAGAGCCTGCCCCACATGTGGCCCATACATATACAGCCACCCAATTAGACAAGATGGATGAAGCAAAGAAGTGCAGGCAGACAGGAGCCGGATGTAGATCTCTCCTGAGAGACACAGCCAGAATACAGCAAATACAGAAGCGAGTGCCAGCAGCAAACCACTGAACTGAGAACAGGACCCCCGTTGAAGGAATCAGAGAAAGAACTGGAAAGCTTGAAGGGGCTCGAGAACCCATATGAACAACAATGCCAACCAACCAGAGCTTCCAGGGACTAAGCCACTACCCAAAGACTGTACATGGACTGACCATGGACTCTGACCTCATAGGTAGCATTGAATATCCTAGTAAGATCACCAGTGTAAGGGGAAGCCCTGGGTCCTGCTAAGACTGAACCCCCAGTGAACGTGATTGTTTGGGGGAGGGCGGCAATGGGGGGAGGATGGGGAGGGGAACACCCATAAAGAAGGGGAGGGAGAAGGGTTAGGGGGATGTTTGCCCGTAAACCGGGAAAGGGAATAACACTCGAAATGTAAATAAGAAATACTCAAGTTAATAAAAAAAAAAATCAAAAAAAAAAAAAAAATAAGCACAACTAGTAGAGCAGAAAGTTGGCTGAAGAAGCAAAATTCCAAATCAAGGCTAAAGCAATGACATTAAAATGTTTCCATGTCAAGAAGCAGCCCAGAAGAGCAAGGTCTTGAAATGTTTTCTGAACAGGAAAAACTCCAGGGAAAATCTGTCTTCACGATGTGAATAAAACAACTCAAATTGCTTGGAAGGCATTTGAAAGCCCGGTGTTTTGTTTGCAGTTTTATTTGAATATACAGTAAGGTTATTTCAGTTACATGTTAACCCTTAGTTTAAAATAACTCAGGTTGTCTCAACAATTGTCTCTGGCAAATTAGTCGGTGTGTGAAAGGCTCCAGTTCTTGATTTGAACTTTGTTTCGAGTTAGTGGGCTTGGATAAATGATTTTATATACATTTATACTAAATTTTATGTATAAAAATTCATCTTCCTTGAAAAAAATTTAAATGAAAGCTGGAGAGATGGCTCAGCAATTGAGAGGACTGACTGCTCCTCCAGAGGTCCTGAGTTCAAATCCCAGTAACCACATGGTGGCTCACAACCATCTGTAATGAGAGCCCTCTTCTTGTGTGTCTGAAGACAGCTACAGTGTACTTATAAATAATAAGTAAATAAATCTTTTTTAAAAATGTAAAAAGTAGTAATGGGATTGGAGATGGCTCAGTGGTTAGGAACACTCAGTGCTCTTTGAAGGTCTTGAGTTCAATTCCAAGGTCACACATGGCAGCTCATAGCTGCCTGAAGCCATCTTTTGTGTGGATGTACATGCAGACATAGTAGCCATATACATAAAATACATTTAAAGAAAAGTAAAATGAGAACTAGGAATATAGCTCAGTGGTAGAGTGCCCAGTTAGTAGGTGTGAGGTTATGAGTTCAATTACACACACACACACACACACACACACACACACACACACACAGAGAGAGAGAGAGAGACAGACAGACAGACAGACAGACAGACAGACAGACAGACAGACTTGAACTCTATGGAATAGAACTCATGACCTCATACGTACTAGAATATGGATATATAGGGAATTGAACTCACACCCTCACACATACTACATGAGATGTGTGTGTGGGTATGTGTGTGCATATAGATAGATAGATAGATAGGTAGATAGATAGATAGATAGATAGATAGATAGATAGATAGATAGATAGATAGAGATAGAGATAGATATAGATATCCTTGGTCTTAGAGGCAAGAAACCAGGTCAGTCACTTACTAATTTACACTTAAAAAGTTGACACTTACATGTTGTCTCAAAACTAAAACTAGAGGCTAGAGAGATGGCTCAGAAGGTAAAGGTTCTTGCAAAAGTTCAGGATTCAAATCTCAGCAACCATGTGGTAATTCACATAACTCTAATTCCAGGGAATCTAATGCCCTCTCTGACCTCCATGGTCACCAAGCACACATAGGGCTCACAGACATACATGCAGGCAAATCAGACATAAAATAAAATGAATAAATCTAATTAAATGTTTTAGGGTTGGAGAGATGACTCAGTAGTTGGGAGCACTTCCGGAGGGTTAGTTGCTCTTCCAGAGAACCTCGGTTCAATTCCCAGTGCCTACACAGCATCCCATAACTGTTTGTAACTTCAATCCCAGGGCATATGACTTGCTCACACCAATGCACATAAAATAGCTAAGTTCATAGTTCTTGCTTAGCACTCATGAAGCTGTGGGCTCAATCTTCTCCTCATAAAACCAAATGAGGTGTGCAGCTGTAATTCCAGCTCTCGGGGTGGGGTAGGAGGGTTAGGAAGGTCAGAGTCAGGTTTAACTAGGTAGTGAGTTTGAGGTCAGCCTTAACTCCAAAAATAACAGGTCAAGAAAAACAAGACAGAACAAAACAACCTTTAAGTGCATTTACCAAATGATTTCTTAAATAACTGAATTGCCAAATGCGTTCATATCCGAAATAAAAGCAAGGTCTGGAAGAAATATTTGTACACCCATATTTGCAGTCATGTCATTTAAAACAACTATGAAGTGAAAATAACGCAGGTACACACAGACAGATGAAGGGATAAACAAAGTGCAATACTGCTGAGCAGCCTGAGAGAAGAAAAATAAAGGAACGAAGGGCCGGCAGTCAGACAAAGGTAGCTTGTTTGGTACTTGCTGCCAAGCCTGATGAACCGAGTTCAAATCCCCAGATTCCAGTGGAAGGAGTGAACCAACTTACACAAGTTGTTCTCTGACTTTCTCATGTACAACATCACACACACACACACACACACACACACACACACACACACAAAACTTTTTTTTTAAAGAAATTCTACACATGCTATGTTGATTGAACTTTGGAACAATATCAGTAAAAACCAACCATGAAAGAAAAAAAAAAGTCATGATTCCATGTATGTGGTTTCCTGGCATCGTCAAACCCCCAGAGATGGGAAAGAGAATAGCCGTTGCTAAAGCGAGCAGAAGAGGAGATGTGAGGTGTCTGAGCAGGTTTCCGTTTTGCAAGAGGAAGGGTGTGGCAATTAGTTGTGTCACTGTGTGGATGTATAATACTTAATATGGCTAAACTGCACACTTAAAAACAATGAAGAGGTTGAGGATGAAAGCAGAGCGCTTGCCTAGCAAGCACAAAGCCCCGGGTTCAAGCCCAGTACCACAAACCCAGGTACGATGGTATTCATCCATGGTCATGGCTACAGATGAAGCTAAGTCAGGAGGATTGCTTGAGCCCAGGATTTTGAGACCAGCCTAGGAAGCAAAATAAAGCCCATATCTCAAAATAAAGTTGAAGATTAATATTTTATGTTGTGATATTTTTGTTTTGCTTTGTTTTTTTGAGACAGGGTTTCTCTGGGTAGCCCTGCTTGTCCTGTAACTTGCACTCTAGACCAGGCTGGCCTTGAACTCAGAGCTCTGTCTGTCTCTGCCTCCCCAGTGCTGGGACTAAAGGCATAGGCCATCGCATGCCCAGTGTGTTATGATTTTTGTAATTACTGTAATTTTCTTTAATCCTCAATTTAAGTTACTCTGAAATGCTTTGAGGTTTCCAAAGATTGCAGTGTTTATTCAGCTGCTCTCAGAATACATTCTTCTGTCAACAGAAACATACTGTGGTGTAGAGAATCTGGATTATATTATAATTTTTGTATTATAGTTTTTTTTAATTGGTAACTTTTTTTAGATAACATACAAAATAGTGAATTTAAAACATCGTTTTCATGTAGAAATATCTTTCTTTGTTCTTAGTTAGCCCCCACTATCCTTCCCCAGCCTCTTCTCCTCTGGCTGCTCCACTCCTTCCTCCAAATGGCACTTCTGCTCTCATGTGATACGTATAAAACTAAATCTAGATTGAGTACGAGAGCGAATATACAATACTTGTCTTTCTGTGTCTGGCTTGTTTAGTTTAATATGATGATTTAATTTTGCCCGTTATCCTGAAAATGACCTAATTTCAGTGGATAAAATTCCATTATATGTATGTTCAAAAATGTTTATGATGTCAGGTGGTGATACTCAATGTAATACCATCACTTGAGAGATGTGAACAAAGGAGGATCAGGAGCTCAAACCCATTCTCAGCTACAAAGCCACTTAGAAAGGCAGCCCGGGCTATATGAAACACTGTCTCCGTATACAAATACAAGACATCTGGGTACATAAAGTCCAGTGGTAGACGCACTTGCCTGGCGTGCATTCCCAGCAACACACACACACACACACACCTTTAGATCTGTTTAGAAAAGTTTAGCAATCCTGGTCTGGAATACTTTAGTAGTGGCGCTCCCTGGTGTCCAAAATAAAGACTACATGTTCAGGCTGTGTAGCTTGGCTTCTTTAAATAGAATCATCTCCACTTCCAGAATTACTTCCTGAATCTTTCGTTTCCCCAAGACATATTTATTTATTATATAAGTACACTGTAGCTGTCTTCAGACACACCAGAAGAGGGCATCTGATCCCATTACAGATGGTTGTGAGCCACCATGTGGTTGCTGGGAATTGAACTCAGGACCTCTGGAAGAGCAGTCAGTGCTCTTAACCACTGAGCCATCTCTCCAGCCTGAATCTTTTTTTTTTTTTTTTTTTTTTTGGTTCTTTTTTTCGGAGCTGGGGACCGAACCCAGGGCCTTGCGCTTCCTAGGTAAGCGCTCTACCACTGAGCTAAATCCCCAGCCCCCTTTTTTTTTTGTAAGATTTGATTTGCTTATATATGTGTATGTATTTGCTTCTCTCTCTCTCTCTCTCTCTCTCTCTCTCTCTCTCTCTCTCTCTCTGTGTGTGTGTGTGTGTGTGTGTGTGTGTGTGTGTGTGCCACATGCGTGTGGACGCCTAGAGAAGCCAAAACAGCGCATCAGATCCTGTGGAGCTGAATTACACCAGGTTGTGAGCCACCCAATGTGGGTGCTAGAAACTGAAACCTAGCCCTGTTCAACAGCTAAGCAATCTCTCCAGCCTCTGAATCCTTTTCTTTTCTTTTCTTTTTTTTTTTTTTTTTTTTTTTTTTTTTTTTTTGGTTCTTTTTTTCGGAGCTGGGGACTGAACCCAGGGCCTCGCGCTTCCTAGGCAAGCGCTCTACCACCGAGCTAAATCCCCAACCCCACATTGGGTCTCTTTACAGATGGTTGTGAGCCACCATGTGGTTGCTGGGAATTGAACTCAGGACCTCTGGAAGAGCAGTCGGGTGCTCTTAACTGCTGAGCCATCTCTCCAGCCCTGAATCCTTTTCTTAAAAATACAGTGTACGGGGTTGGGGATTTAGCTCAGTGGTAGAGCCCTTGCCTAGGAAGCGCAAGGCCCTGGGTTCGGTCCCCAGCTCCGAAAAAAAGAACCAAAAAAAAAAAAAAAAAATACAGTGTGTGTCCTTTTTCCTCCTTGGGCATCTGAAGGCAAGATGGGTCACCAGCAGCTCTACTGGAGTCACCCGCAGAAGTTGGGCCAGGGTTCTCGCTCTTGCCATGTCTGCTCTAAACACCACGGTCTGATCCGTAAATACAGGCTGAAATGTGCAGACAGTGCTTCGTCAGTACGCGAAGGACATAGGCTTCGTTAAGTTGGACTAAGCGACCTGAATGGATGATTCGACTGTCTACCCAGTGATACCAATCATGCTAGTCTTTGTGCACACAGAATAAAAAAAAGTGAAGGCCTCAAAAAAAATACAGTGTGTGTGTGTGTGTGTGTGTGTGTGTGTGTGTGTGTGTACACTCACCCAGAGGAGCCATTGGTATGCCTGTGAAGGTCAGAGAACTTTGGGATTCAGTTCTCTCTATTATGAGGATAACTGGGAATTTACCTCACTACGTAGACTAGGCTGGCCTCAAACTCGGGGAGATATGCCTGTCTCTGCCCCTAGGCCCCTTCTTGCCTTTTTAAAGATTTATTTTATTTTATACATATGAGTGTTCTGCTTGTCTACTTTTATTTTTTTTCTTTCTTTCTTTTTTTTTTTGTTCTTTTGGTTGTTGTTGTTGTTGTTCTGCTTGTCTAAATGGCTATACACTGAGTTCATAAACCAGAAGAAGGACTTAGGTCTCCTGGAACTGGAGTTCCATGGTTGTGGGGTGCCGTGTGTGTTCTGGGAACTGAACTCAGGTCCTCTGGGAGAGCAGAGCAGTAGGTCCTAACCACTGAGCCACCTCTCGAGCCACCCAACCCCACTTCTTGACTCTTACTGTCAGTCTTCACCCATTTATTCAGTGTCTACTGAGCATCTGCCCAGAATAACCACGTCCTACCCTCACAGAGCTTGGATTTTAGGGAGGATATACAGATACATGTGAAGAGAAGTAACTTGGTAATGTCTTGAGAGGAAGTTGTACAAGAGTAGATGAGAAATGTGTAGAAAAAGTAATTACTTTTCCTAGCAGTAGCCAAGGAGGCTGTGCAGAGGCACAGTTTGGGAGGGCAAGAGGCAAGCAGGCAGCTTCAGACCGCCTAGATTCCTACCTTAAGTGTGTGGTTTCTAAGCAAGTCAGTCAACCTCCCTGACCTTGAAATCTCTCTCTGGCCTTAGCTTTTCCTCTGAAAAAGGAAGGGCTCTATAAGGCTCAAATGACTTAAAGCTGTATGGTAGCTCATACCCGAAATCTCAGTACTTGAAAGGCTGAGGCAGCAGAACTGCCATCATTTCAAGGCCAGCCTGTGCTACTTAGTGAATTCCAGGCCAGCCTGGTCTCAGAATAAGACGCCATCTCAACAAAAAATAGTAGATGATTTAATGTGTATAAAGCAATCAGGACAGTGTCTAGCATAATATGCTCAATAAATATGGACCTTACCAGGAACATCAGAACTATTAAAGGATTACATCAACGTTGAGCAGTTGACAACTTTCATCCCAGCACCTGGGAGGAGAAGCAGGCGAATCCGTCTGAGTTTGAGGCCCACCTGGTCTACAGAGCTAGTTCCAGGACAGCCCTGTCTCAACAAACAAACATACATCAGAGAATTACACCAAGATAACTACACATGTTAGGTGTTACAATGCACACCCATAACCCAGGCACTCAGGAGGTAGAGGCAAAAGAGTAAGGAGTTGAAGTTCAACCTTAGCTTCAGAATGAGTAGGAGGCTAAACCATGAAACCCAGTCTCAAAAACAAAAACAACAAAATCAACTAAATTTATAGGCATCGAATCATTCTGATGATAACCCTGAGAACAGATTGAAAAGGAAGAAGCTAGACGGGTGAGGTAGTCAGAGAGACATACACAGAAAACCCAGCTCACCTTGTTAATTTAACTTAATTATTGTTTGTGTGCACAAGTGTTTTGCCTTCATGTGTCTGTGCATCATCTGAGTGCCTACCGCCTGTGGTGGCCGGAAGAAGGCGTCTGGTAGAGGTGGTTTTGAGCCACCTCGTGTGTTCTGGGAACCAAACCTGAGTCCTCTGTAGATGCAGTAAGGACGTCACCTCTGAGCCAGCTTCACTGTATTAGATGGGTGACCTTGAGCAGAACATTAACAATAAGTATGATTGAGCAATAATAAAAGAAAAGAAAGGATCTAGATTTGTGATGTATTTGGTGATTAATTGGCTGATCAGGTAAGTCATCAAAATTGATCACAATTGGGGTTGGGGATTTAGCTCAGTGGTAGAGCGCTTGCCTAGCAAGCGCAAGGCCCTGGGTTTGGTCCCCAGCTCCGAAAAAAAAAAAAATTGATCACAATCAACTAATGGCTATGACATTAGAAAGCATTTTTTTTCTTTCTTTTTTCCTTTTTATTTCTTTGTTGTTGTCATTTTGGGTATTTGTTGTTTTTTGGTGGGTTTTTTTTTTTTTGAGATGGTTTATCTGTGTAGCCCTGGCTATCCTCCTGCCTCTGCCTCCCAAACGCAAGGACTAAAGGCGTATGCTACCACTGCCCACAACTTTTTAAATTATGCTGTTGGTACATGCCTTTACTACCAGTACTTGGGAGGCAGAGGCAGGTGGATCTCTCTGAGTTTGAGGCCAACCTGGTCTACAAAGCAAGTTCAGGACATCTAGGGTTCAATTAATTAGAGAAGCCCTTTCTCAAAAAAACAAGAAAAAAACTTGTACTGCTGGTTTTTGAGTGTAGAGCACCCTTGATTTGCTATGTAGCCAAGAATGACCTGGAACTGCTCCTCCTGGCTTCTCCTCCTGAACACTGCGATCACACGTATATGCCATCAGACCCACCTGGAAATGTATACGCCATCCAGAAGGCGCTGTGGTATTATGTTCCATGCCAATTATCCCTTCAACAAATATTCTCTGAGCCAGGCACTGATAAACATAATTTATTGCCCGCATTGAGCATGCCTCACATAATTAACATCCACAGTGATATGACAATGTCATATAACTCTGATTCATCTTATAAAGGTTTAAATTATGACTGACAAATCCTATTTTTCCTACATGGAGCCATGGTTTTAATCTATAAAATGAAGGGAGATATTTTCTACCTCAAGGAGTTCTTATATAGATTTAAAAAGTGTAAAGCATATTTAAGTTATGCTAAAATTACAACTTGTTCAGGGTCACATAGAAAGTAAATAACAGGGCTGGAGAGATGGTTCAGTGGTTAAGAGCACTGACTGCCCTTCCAGAGGACCTAAGTTCAAATTCCAGCAACCACATGGTGGCTCACAACCATCTGTAATGGGATCAGATGCCCTCTTCTGATGTGACTGAAGACAGCGACAATATACTCACATACATAAAATAAATAAATCTTTAAAAAGAAGAAGAAGACAGCCAGATGTGGTGGTACACAGCTTTGTCCCAGCACTCGGAAGGCAGAAGCAGGTGGCTCTCTGTGAGTTTGAAACCAGCCTGGTCTACAGATGGAGCTCCAGGACAGCCAGGGCTACACAGAGAAACCCTGCCTCAAAACAAAACAAAACAAAAAGCAAATGTCGAAGATAAAAATTAGAGGAGAGGGGCCATGTTGGCGCATAACTTTGATCCCACCACTCTGGATACAAAAGCAGGTAGATTTCTAAGTTGGAGGCCAGCCTCGTCTCCATAGTAAGACCCTGTCTTAGAACAAACATAACGAAGTTAGGGAAGAGGGGGAATACTGAATTATTTAGGCATCTATAGAATTGAATAGCTCCTGGGGAAGAGGAATTTCTCATAAAGGGATTGTGCCAGGTAGCCTAGGTACCACCCATCTCAAAAATGCAAAGGCGTCCTGCAGGGGAACAGGACAGCTATTGTTCTATCCGCCTGGGAGGGAGGACTCTCCTGGCATGATCACTGTACCCACTCTCTCCATCTACTGGGTTCCTCAAGAGAGTTCAAAAGCAATGACTTTAGCTTTGCTTAATTTGTCACCTCCCCTGTTAGTTCTCTCTGCTGTCTCCCATCTTTCCTATCAAAGCCCACAAAATGGGACAAGGAAACTGCCATCAGTGGTACGGATAAAGAAAGTAGTGAAGAGACTGTCTGTCTCTCTGGCTGACTGAGACAGGCCAAGAGGAGCCCAAAGAAGGCTGAGTTCCCTGAAGCCACAGTTTAAGGTTAGCCAGTAGGGGCAAAGACTGATTCTCCGAACACCCTGTGGGCATTGGTGAACCGCAAAAGCTGGGGTTTACCAGGGACTAAAGGTGAGAAGACCTGTGTGGAAGGCAGCGGAGCTCGGGTGAGATCACCCAGGACATTTCTATCCCTGTCTCTGGACCCTTCATAAGAGCAATGGTCACTTTAGCATTTTGACTTAAGAAACAGAGAAGGGTGCTCATTTGTTGTTCCAATGGCCGATTTGCCAGTCCACGGGTGTTACTTCACCTGCACAGTCCCCCAAGGCATTTGTCATTCACATTTTAAAACGAAACTATGACTCAGAAAGTAGCTCTGTGGTGTACTCTTGTCTTTGTGTGATACCTGTTGAAGATGTCTGTCTGTCTGTCTGCCTGCCTATCTCTGTTTCACTGTGTAGCCTTAGCTGAATTCTGAAAGTAGACCAAGCTAGCCTCCAACTCACAAATCTACCTACTTAAGAGGTCTTTTTTTTTTAGATTTATTTTTTATTTTATGTATATGAATATTTTTGCCTGCATGTGTGTATGTGAATCATGTGTGTGTCTGGTACCTAAGGAGTTCAGAAGACGGCATCTGGGCCCGGAGTTCCAGGTGGATTTGAGAACCTGGGTCCTCTGGAAGGGCAGCAAGTACTCTCCAGCCCTCAGGTTTCTTTTCTTTTTTTCTTTTTTCTTAAGATTTATTTATGTAAATGAGTAGTGTAGCTTTCTTCAGACACACTAGAAGAGGGCATCAGATCTCATTACCGATGGTTGTGAGCCACCACGTGGTTGCTGGGAATTGAACTCAGGACCTCTAGAAGAGCAGTAGGTGCTCTTAACCACTGAGCCATCTCTCCAGCCCCAGGTCTCTCTTTTCTAATAATATCAGAACGGGGTCTTCTGCCCTCTCCACTTCATTGTTGGAATGTAAAATTATGCTGGGCAGCCAGCAGACTACATGAGTATGCACTGAGGGGGCTGTGGAGAGATGACTCAGATGGTAAAGTGCTTGTGAAAGCATAAAGACAAATTCAAATCTCTGTGGCACCCAAGTATACATAGCACAATGGCGTGGACTTGCAATCCCAGTCCTGGGAGTAGCAGACAGGAGGATCCCCTGGACTTGCTAGCCATCCGGTCTAGCCCAGCTGAAGGTGGAAAGTGACTGGGGAAGACACCTGACTTTAACTTGTGGCCTACACACACACACACACACACACACACACACACACACACACACACACACTGAATTGAAGTGATGAATGCAAGACAGCGTGTGACTGGTCAAAGGCCCTTAGATACATCACCACCAGGATTTGAATTCTAACAACTATTCTATCATGGATAATCTACCCCACTCCACGCCCCAAAAAAACTTTTCAGAGGCAGAGACTGGTGTTCAAGGTCAGCCACAGTTCATCAGGCGTGGGAGCCTAATCACATGAAACAAACAACAAAAACAAACAAACAACTTCCCTATGTCCTCTTATTTCTAAATACCCAGGTCCTGTGGGTACCTCAGTTGTCTATAAGTATATGACATGCACCACTTGCATGAACTCACCTGAAAGCTCATGAAAGACTAGGAAAAAGACTATGGCGTGAACTTTCTCCAGTTTAGATTCTCCTCTTCCAAGAAGCCTTTCCAGATGGCTCTACCTCTCTGCCTACCTCCCCTCTTTTGGCCTTACTGACCCTTCTCACATCTGTAACACAAAAGTGGTTCCGAATCACCTGGATGCTGATGACTCTACACATATTAGTAATTTATTGAAGCAATTTCATTCCACAGATGTTTACCGAACACAAGTGTATGCTCGGACGTGCCTGCGCCAGGCCCAGTGGGTGGACACAGAGATGAATCAGACACAACCTCAAAGGACTTAACAGTTGGTAGAGGAGACAGACATTAGACACAGATACAATTTACTAGAACTCAAAACAGGATGACCTAAGTGATATTAAGGAACCATGAGCAATGTGCTATATGCATAAACCTCAATTACTTAATTATTATTCTCAGGAGTGCATTGCAGAAGGTCAGAGCTGAAGGGGCTCTCATCTGCCCCAACACCTTGTTTACCAGTCGGGGGAAGTTGAGACTCAGAAATGGGTAAGGGCATGGCCTAAAACCTTTCCAGTCTTAGTCCTGGGATTTCAGCTCCTCCTCTGGAAGCTTCGGGTGCAATAGTTCTATATTCCATCAAACAGATGTCTAAGAAAGTTCTCCCTCCTGGACGAAGGTAAGGCAAACCCAAGACACTCAGAGCCCAGGCGGCAGAGTGTGACCCTAAGCTGCCAGCCCAGCTCTCAATCTATTTACCCAGTGTTCTTTCTACCTTGTTCCTACCACGGTGCCCCTCAATTGATTCTAAATAAACAAGCTATTGCTTGTGGTGTTGGGGTACAGACCTAAACACATGACAAGCACGCATTCTATCACTGAGCGATAGCCTAATTTTCAAATATTTTTTCAGGATTTTGTTTCTGGTTTGTTGTTGTTGTTTGTTTGTTTTTTTGAAACCGGGTTTCCTGGCTGTTCTGGAATGTAGACCAGGGTGGCCTTGAACTCGAGAACTTTTTTTTTATTAAGGTAAGGTTTCATATAGCCCGGGTTAGCCTTAAACTTCTGAACTTCCTGCCTCTAACTCTGTAATGCTGAGACTACAAACGTGCTACCACACCTGGCTTGGAACATACTTTTAATGGCTTCATTGAAGCCACTTGAACGTGACCCTGTTATTTGGGGGATTCACAAACCTCTTTCCATTAAACACCAAGCACTTGTTCTGCACTCCCAAATTTCCTCTAGCCCCTCCTATTCTCCTCTCCTCATAGGGAGGAATTTGCCTGTGGACTGAAGAAGAAGAAAAGGGCCCACAAACTGCCTGAGCGATGAGAACTGGCTTCTGGAGGATCTGAGAACTCGCATTCAGTCACTCACTGACCAGCCTGAGTTCGATTGTCTGAATTTGACTTTCTATACAGTAACACAGCATAGACACCTATTCTGTTATCTCCACATCCTCTGGATGGAGAATTTTTTGTTGATTTTACAAAAAAAAAAAAAAAGATACTTGGAAACATTAAACTATTTGTCAGACCCGATCCACTTTATTTGGAGGGCCTCTGTAAGACGGGTTGTCTATCTCGAACTGTTTTCACTGCACCTTGCGGAGCTCTGCACTTGGTAGAGCACCCAGAAAATTGCTTTAAAAAATGTTGATTCTCCAGTAAAATTCTGCGCCCAAGGCCTGGGTTGGAAGCACCAGAGGGCGCCCACGAGGCCGCCCACTCGCTTGTCTCCAGGGCCCAGGCCGGACCTCAAGCCTGGGTGCGGTCCTACCGCTCCAAGCAGCCGCGCGCCAAGGCAAGATCAGGGAACAAGAAGAGCCCCACGTCTTCCCACGCCCCGCCCCCTCCCCAGGGCCCCGCGGAGCCGCGAGGTGCGGAACCACGACACGACATCCTGTTTTGGGGGCCCGCGCGGCTCCGCCTGCATCTCTGCTGATCATGTCTTTTCCCGGGGTGCTGACGGCAGCTGCCCTGCCCCCACCTCTATCTCCCCACCCTCCCCAGGGGTCTGGAACCTTCCCACTGCTGAATCACCAACACCCGGCACTCTCCCAAGGCTCAGGGCAGGGGTGGGGACTGCCCCAGCCTGACCCATTCCGGCTAATCCCTAGCCAGCCATGGCTACCTCTAGATTCCCGGGCAGAGCGGAAGGCATTTCTCAGCCTTCCCGCGGAGGTTGCGGGGCGGGGAGTGAGATACTAGGAAGAGAACAAATGCCCTGCGCCTAGCTTAGGGCCCCTGCTAGGGTGGGATGCCAAGTGAAAGTGGGGAGACCTGACCTTGAGAGGCCACACTCAAGGGGTCTCAGGGAGAAGAGTGGCGGGAAGCAGGGGGTGCAGGACTGTGCGGCGGGCAAAGCTTACAGAAGACCCCAGGCTGTGGAGGGTGGGGGAGGCCGCGGACTTCCTGGTCCGCCCCGCCCGGGCCGGCCCGCCCCCGCGCCCCGCCCCGGCCCCGCCGGCCCGTCCCCCACCCCCCCACTTCCTCCGGCCTCCAGCTCTCACTTCCTTCTTGAGCCCAGAGCCGCCGCCGCCGCCCCCAGCTCCCCCGCCGCGGGGAGGGCACCAGGTGAGGCCAGGGTCGGGCCTGGTGGGCAGGGGTCCTGGGAAGAAGAGTTCAGCCGGTCGGGACTGAGTACCCACGAGCCGGGGAGTTTGCAGGAGGGAGGACGAGGGCGGGAGGTTTTCGTTCACTGCAAGTTGGGCGGGCGCGGCAGGCCGGGCGGGGACAGCGGCCACCGCGAGCCGATCGCTGGTGGCTGGGTTGAGTGTGGGATCCCAGGGACAGCGCGGGCTTCTGCTGTCTGCGAGGGACCCCTGAGATCCGAACCGTGAGAGGCTCGGAAGTGGGAAAGCGCTGAGCTGGTGAGGCTGGGACTCTGCGGTGGGGTGCCCTCCGAAGTTGTGGGGGGTTGTTCAGTAGTGTGTGAAAGGAAAGGGCCTCTGGGCTGCAGAAGGCGCGCTCTCTGCTCTGCAGTTGTGACATTTGTGAGACTGGGGTGTGGGGGTTGGGGGGCGGTGTCTGGGGCCTCTGAAGTCTGAGACTGCAGAGAAAGGTCTCACCCGGGAAGGTCGGAGCCAGTCCATAGCTACACTGTTGCTGCTGAGGATGCGGTGGGGGAATCCCCATTCCCTCTCTCAGTTTTTTTCTGAGCCAACCTCTTTATTCCTATCCCATGCAACAACAGGTATTTAGTGAACACGTCTGTTGTGTCTATCTGACTCAATCTGGCCTTGCTTTTTTTTTTTTTTTTTTTTCCCGGATAAACCTAGGAAGGAAAGGGCCTCCATACCGATAGTCGCTGACAACTTACGGGACTTTGAGAAGCAGCTGGAGTTCTGACTTAGGGGAATGATTGAGAGCTCTTAAGACGTCTCCCTCACCTGAATTCCACATACTGTCTTCCTCCACTCTCCTTCGTGTCTACCACATTCTCCTTCAGTTTCTTTTCCCCCAGTCACATTGATGTATGCAGGCCCTGATACATTTACTCTGCCCTGTTGTTTTCTGCTCAGTTCTCTGCTCTCTCCCCATTCCATCTCTTCCCATCCTCTGACTGCCACACACATCTCTCCCCATTTTGTTTCTGTCTTCCCTGCCGCCCTCAGTCTTTCTCCTTTCCTTGGTCTGTACTCTAACTTTGGTGTCAGAAACTGCTTTAGACTTGCTGACTTTAGGAGCCTTTTTCGAGCCTCTTTAGCTTAGTGGAGATGCTGGCTGCAGCCTTCCAAGGATGGAGATGATTAAAGGGCTGGAAACATGTGCACACGCGCGTGAACATGCAAGTTCTGGTGTGTCAACATCTTTATCTCTTAGAGACAAAATAACTATCTGCCCTCAGCCTTGAGAAGTCCCAGAGCAGAAGCCGGCAGAATGAAGGGAACCTGCGGTGGGTGACACTGTGGTTAGGCAGGGGAAGCAGTCTGTAGCAGCCAGAGTTGAGTGACACAAGAATAAGACTAGTTAGAAAGTCCATGGGAAATCAAACTACCCTGATTCTTCCCAGTCTCCTAGCACTTACTGATTCTAAGGAGTGGGGAGAGTGTGTTGGGCCATTTGGTCTGCTAGGAAAAGGAAGGGGGCAAAGGCAAGATTCTGGAGGGAAAGCTGCAGCAAGTCTAACTTAAGTCTCTACTGTTTTTTTAAAATTTTGATCAGGAAAGGGCTTCGAGGCAAGGGTGTTTGTCCTTCCTCCCTGCTGCTCGGTGGGGACTGCAGACATTGGGTATCTACATTTTCTGGTGTGTGTCAATGCCTTCACTGGGAGTTGTACTGACCCTCCTGTCTTTAAGCATCCGTGATGTTCTCTTCTTACCAAGGTCTCTATTCCCGCTCTCTGAGGGGTTTCTCCAAAGTCTAACGTAGTCTGTCCTGGCCCTGTAAGTGCTTGTCTCCATTCTGGAGCCCCTCCTCAGCCTTTGGATTACATGCTCAGATTTTGTTTGTCTCTGCCTCCACTGCTCTTCTTCTCTCCATGAGAATAAAGAGAAGTGGAGGAGAGCAAATGTCACATTTGGGGGATCGTCGAGCACAGCTAAATTTAAGAGCTAGGCTCCTTCCCTTTCCTATCCTCTTACCACCTCACAGTTGTCCCTCTCCCATCAATTGTTCCTTCCTCTGGGCCTGCCCTTCTCCACCTGTCTTTCCTACTCTCATTTCTGGGAGGTACAGAGGTTTGGCCCCACGGAGGAAATCCAAGGGATCTGTATTAAATCCCAGCTCGGGAAAGGATGTGCATACGGCACATTTTCTTGGCATCACAGCTCAATAAAAGTCGTCAGGAGCCCTGATTCTTAGCTTGACAAACCAGTACTGAGTTTAGCATTTGGTATAACTAAGCAACCCACAAGGCTCCGAGAGCAGAGATAATGGTGGCAGTAACAGGGTTTTTTTCTCTTAGGCAAGATCTGGCCACATTGGAAATTTGAGCTAATTGCAAGAAGAGTGTGACCAGGATGGGAGGAATCTAAGTAGGAAAACGCTGTGGATGGTTAAGGTAATATGAGAAGTGGTAGGGTGACGATGCTGCTCGTCCTGCTTAGCAGTCTGGGCTATGGAGAGTCGCTTCAGGGAAGATGTTAAGGCAGATGATAGTAGCTATTGAGGGGCTATGAGCAAGAAGATACAAAAGGCTGTGGTTATATGGGCAGCTGTGAAGATACGGGTGATAGTAGCTGGAGAACAGAGAATACAGAAGGGTGCTGGGCACAGTCTGAAAAACCTCTTCTTTCATGTAGCGTCGATCCATTAGAGGTGAGGTTTGTAGGGGTCTGTGAGAGGACCTTCGAAGGGAAACCAAAGACAAAGCCTGGGCCACCTCCCCAGATCAGACTGGTTTTCCTGTCCAGGGTCCAGCTTCCTCTTTTGTCCTCATCTCACATGGGGGGAGGGCATGTCCCTAGGAGCTAAAGACCAAAGGAGGAGCTTCTCAGCTAGGACAAGACCAGGGTAGCTGGCTGTCCAGTAGCACACTGTTAATGCTAAACCATGAGCAGTACAAGCTGCACTGGGGCTGGGAGGCTGGATAGCTTAAAAGCAAAAGGATGCAGATGGATTTCAGCCTGACTCCTTTGGCCCATTGCTTTATCTATTGAGATTTCTGTATATATATTATGTATGGGTGTTTTGCCTACATATGTGTATGTGTACCATATCCATGCCTGATGCCCACGGAGGGTGTCAGATCCCCTGGAACTGGAACTCTATGGACCTGTGAGTCACCCTGTGGGTGCTGGGAATGAAAACTGGGTCCTCTGCAAGGACAAGTGCTCTTAATCCCACTAAACCATCTCTCTAGCCCTCTCACCCATTACTTAAAGAAGCAAACCATGCTAGGGCCATCTTAAAGTCAAAGTTCAGAGTAAAGGTCTTCACCTTTTCTGCTTTGTGAGACAATCAGGCCAGAGGTTAGATCTGGTCCTCACCCTAAATTTGCAACTAAGTCTTTGTATCAGTCTGGTCAACTGAGTATCTCTTGACTCTATTTTAACATTAAGTTGCAAACCAGACCTGGTGGTACACACCTTTAATCCCAGTGCTTGGGAGGCAGAAGCCCACCTGGTCTGCATATCAAGTTTCAGGCTAGCCAAGGTGACATACAGTAAGACCGTTTCAGAAAAACGGCTTACGTTTTCAGTGCCTCAGACCCATCCTTCATGTCTCAACAGCCTTGATCTGAGCAGGTTAGAACTGTCGCTCTTTATTCAAAGTACAAAGATTGCTGTAGGTGGACAGATAAAAAGGCAGTAATGCTGGGATCTTGTCTCAGGACTCCAGGATGGGCTGTATACCTTGCCCTCTGCCCCAGCTGTGTGCCCACTAACAGTGGAAAATAGATGTAGCGTTTCCTCCCCGTTTATTTTTTCCCCTTTGTGGAAACCCCCTCAGACCTTGGGTGGCACACTTAGAGGACTAGGAAGCCCTGGGTTTCTCTGTTTTTAAGGTAGGGGACAGGATTGCAAGGTTGGCACTCCCAGCCTCATGTGAAGTGAGCAAAGGAAGTGCCACTTCACAGACCCAGAGGTTGCTGAGCTGCTGCTAGGCAGGGAGAAATAAGCCAGTGTGTGAGCCTTCCTCTGTGTGGCTGGGTGGGGGAGGGGCGGCCTGGCTCCCCAAGCTGGAGCTGTCCTGTCTCTGGGGCTCACCCTTTGTGGAACATCCTGAGTGCTGGGATGAGCATGGGACAGACTTAGTGAAGCTGTCTCAAGTCTCTGTGCCCTCAGCTCCAATGCCTTGTTTCTTCCTCCTCTGTAGTCAGTCCCTAGAAAGTAGCATCAAGTCTCTCTTACCCTACCTACCATAGTCCAAACTCCTCTGTGCTGGATCCCAGAGGTGGAAAAGGACAAAAAGGGAAGAGTCCTTCAGTGTGGGCTTTTTTTTTTTTTTTCCTCTTTTTTCCCCTTTCCAGACAGGGTTTCTCTGTGTAGCCCTGGCTGTCCTGGAACTCACTCTGTAGACCAAGCTAGCCTTGAACTCAAGAGTTTTAGTGCAGTGCCTCTGTCTCCAGAGTGCTGGGATTAAAGGCATGTGCCACTACACTGCCCTCAGGACTTTCCCTTTCTCTTCTTTAAGACTGGGAACTGGGTTCTCTTGGGTTCTTCCCTGCTGCTGCTGAGAAGGGGTAGAAAGAGCCTCAGCCCTTGGCCTGGTCCCAGGCCCACACTGACCTCATGTCTCCCCCAGCTTCCTCCTCCCAGCCCAGCTGCAGTCAGCTGCATCCCCAGTGTGAGCCTCCTTGTTTTACCTACAAACAAACAAGCAAACAAACAAACAAACTTGCAGTGCCCCGTCCCTGGCCTGGTTGTCTTTGGCCAAAGGTCTGCAGCTATTCCCATCTAATCCTTGGCCTGTCTTCTATTTTTTCTTCCCATTTTCTTCAGCCCCTTTGAATTACCACTGCCTGACTTCTTACTCTTAGCCGAGGACAGAGCAATCTAGTTTGTGCGACCCTAACTTTCTGTTTCTCTTGAGCGAGGAAGAAGTTGGCTACCTTTGTCCAGTGTCTCTTGGACATAGAGGCTTTCCTTGTTCCTAGTCTCAATGTCAGGATTGATTGGGGGGAGGGGGTTGTATGTCACTCTGCAACTTCTGTTCAGCCTTGTGCCGGGCTTCTACACATAAACGGGCTTTCCTGCCCACAGATCATCCAGTAGGTAGGTGTTGAGCACGAACAGAACAGTCACTACTGGGAAAGGTAGAAGGAGGGAGCCGTGATAGACTGGAGAAGGTGCGAACAGAACTGAGCCCAGATGGCTGGAAGAATCGGAAGGGTACACAGCATTCATAGGAGCTGAGCTCTTGTGTGCACAGAGGGACAGGTTAAGCTCATTGTAGTTTGTTTTGTTTTGTTTTGTACTGACGGCCACATGTGCTGTACTCAGCTAGTGAGTCAGAAACAAGGCAGGACTTTTCCCTCTTAAGATTTCCCAGTTAAGAACAAGAGATAAGATTCTGACCAGCATCCACATGAAATAGACAGTTAGACTTTGGATCAGTGAAGTCACTTGTGACTTGTGACTTGGATTGGGACACACACACACACACACACACACACACACACCCCACACACACCTTGGGTTTTTCAAGGCAGGGTTTTTCTGTGTAGCCCTGACTGTCCTGGAAGTTACTCTGTACACTTGGCTGCCTTCCAACTCAGAGGTCCGCCTGCCTCCACCTCCCAAGTGCTGGGTCTAAAGGTGTGTGCCACCAGCACCCAGCTTGTACGAAACATTCTTGGCGTAGGCCGCAGCAGCGCTGGGCCCTTTTCAGTATTGCTTGTGTTTGGGGGTAGAGACTTACACAGGTCACTTTGCAGAGGTAAGGGCTGGGATGTGCATTCTCAGTAGGGAAGGTTGCAAAATACTAAGAGCCTTCTTTGTGCAGGCTGTAGGATTACACTTAACCCATCTTTTAGAGCCCATGCTTCCCCTCCCCCACTCCCAGTTGGGACACTTCCCCTGCTCTAACTGCCACAGAGATCAGGCAATCAGGCAAACATCAGTACTTCCTTTTCCTCCCCCTTCTGGACCTGCCTAGGACACACCCCAACGCCAGGGCTCACTGGATGCAAGCTGAACTCAGGGACCAGACTCACCCTCCTGCCCCATGAGCTAAATTCTCACACTAACCCCTCCAGAGCCATTTCAAGCTAATTAGCAGGATTTTTTTTTCTTTTTTGTTATTCTCCACTAGTCTCAGTTGGGGCAGGCTTGAGAGGGACCCATCCTACTCTTCAGAAGCACTGTCCCAACAGATCAGAAGGCAGTGGCTGTACAGTCCTGTGTGCTTAGCCCTACACTCACGGCTTTTCTGTGGTTGAGTGTACAGAAACCCAGCCTGCTATTTAAGGGGGCTTCTACCACTTATGTACAGAGAAGGAGATCCACAGCCAAAGCAGAGTTAAAGGACTTTAACGATGCTATGGAGCCTTATGGAGTGGTGAGATTTAGCCTAGGCCCAGAAGAATCAGGAAGATTCGAAAAGGGAAAGGGAATATCAACAGAAAGAAACACAAGCATAAAATCTGAGAGACAAGAATGACTAGGACTCGACAGGTGTGGTGCTGCCCACCTTCAATCCCAGCACTTGGGAGGTAGAGGCAAGTAGATCTCTGAGTTCAAGGCCAACCTGGTCTACAAATTGAGTTCCAGGCTAGCTAGGGCTATACAATGAAGCTGTCTTGAAAAAAGAGGGGAGGTGGGGAAGAGGAGGAAGAAGAGGAAGAGGAAGAGGACTACTGAGACTTGCTTTACAAACACCATTGTAGGGGCTGGAGAGATGGCTCAGGGGTTAAGAGCACTATCTGCTCTTCCAGAGGTCCTGAGTTCAAATCCCAGCAACCACATGGTCACTCATAACCATCTGTAATAGGATCCAGTGCCCTCTTCTGGTGTGTCTGAAGACAGCTACAGTGTACTTATAATATAATAAATAAATCTTTAAAAAAAAGAACACCACTGTAGACCCTTTTGGGGCAAGGAGCTAGGAACTCATACTAAGGACCTATCTCATGCACATTCCATATATTAATGCACTTAACCTTTATAGAACCCAGTGAGATAGTACTGTTATAGCCACATTCGAGAGATAAGGAAACTGAAGATTACAGAGGCAATCCATCCTAAGTCCAGGGTCACACAACTGATAAGTGGTGGGAAAAAGAGTTTAAGTCCAGGTCTGTATTATTCTAAAACCCCTAACATTATGATAATCTTTGAATGACAAAGTGAGAGCCCAGGCATGATCTCAATGAGTTAAACTGGGTATAAAAGCCCAAAACAAGTTGTCGTCATTGGCTAATGTATAGACCCTCAAGTAGAATTTATTTGCTAAACCAAGTGGGTTTTTTGTTTGTTTGTTTGTTTTTTGGGGAGTTATTATATTTATTACAAGGGAGTAGAATTCTGGAAATTGAAACTGGCCTTTTGCCCATGCTAGGCAAGTGTAATACCACTGAGCCACATTCTCTTATATATTTGGTTGTGAGCCTAGCCTTTAACGGCTGAGCCATCTCTCCAGCCCGTGAGCCACATTCTCAACAGTTTTTTGTTTTTGTTTTTTGTTTTTCTTCCCCCCCTGCAGCACTGGCAATCTTTTCTTCCTATTTGACATAAGTTAGGCCCTATAGTGTAGAGTTTAAGTACTTAAAGGAAGCTTATCTGACCCACTTCAGCCAAAGACTTTCAGAGAAAAGAATTGCCATACAGCTGGAGATAGAGCACCATGGTAGAGCACTTGTCTAGCACGTGTGAAGCTCTAGGTTCAATCCTCAGTAATGCTAACAATGACCCAAGAAAAAGAAAGATATTAAAGAGGAAACGAGACTAGTTTGAACTGGAAGTAAATAGGGAGGAACTAGATAGATACCACTCACGCATGAGCATATGTCATGAGCACAACTCTAGGGGTGGAAGGCTCTGCTTTTGTCGCTGCTGATGTACATAGTACACGACAGTTTCAAAAGTATATTGCACTCTTTGTATCCCCATGAGGCCAGGAAGGCAAGTGTTATGACTATTGCTGTAGCGATGAAGAAACTGAGGCTGAGGTAAAGGAGAATGACTAATTTGTCTAAGGCTCCACAGTTATCTGGGAGCCATCTGATACAATGAAAAAAAAAGAAAAAAAAAAAAAAACTTGGGACTTTGGATCACAGAGCCAAGTTTGTGTCCTGGCCTCCCATACTCTAAATAGCTGTGTGAGGTTAGATTACTTCTAACAGTTCTGAGCTTTGTGTCTCTGTTTGTAAGATAGAAGTCCTACAAGTAGGTTGTTAGGAGGATTGGGTAACGTGTGCCATGCTATCCGTAAAGACTTGGACCACATGCAGGTGAATCAGGATCAGCAGGTGACCTCCACAGGTTAGACTCAGGTGTCTGGTACTCTTGGTCATATGGCCACACCTTGTTTTGCACAGTAACTCATTCATAATCCTTTTCCGGTGTCAGGGCCCTCTTCCCTTGCCAGCCGGAAGCTGCTCTCCCTCCCCACCCCTTTGAGGGCTGACTTACTGATTGCTGGTTGATAATCAACCCCCAGAGAGCCTGTTGTACTTTTAGTCTCTTGGGGCTGTGACTGCTAGCCAGAATTCCCTCTTGCCTTCCTGTCTGTTCAGCCCATTGCTGCAGTTGAGGGGTCTTCGCCTTACTGCCACTTCATCCCTTCTGTATGGACCTGAAGATTTCAGGCCCAGGAATTCTTCTGTGGATTATTAGTGGATACAACTAATGACCCTTGTTAGGATACAAGAAAACAGATTTCATTCTGAAGTTTTCCTATGTGTGTATATTTCATACTTGGCTCATAGTTGCCCCCGGTTCCCTCTCTTCACCCCTCCTCTCGACACATTGCCCTTCCTCTTCCCAAGTAGTTCCCCTTCTGCTTTTATGTCTCTCGATCTGTCTCCCCCCTCCCCCACACACACACACTTAAAATATCTTTTCCTCTGTAGGCCTAAGTCTTTTTTTGTTTGTTTGTTTTTGTTTTTGAGACAGGTTTTTACTATGTATCTCTGGTAGGCCTAGAACTCATTAGGTAGACCAGGCTGGTCTCAGACTTGCATAATCCACCTCTGCTGCCCGAATGCTGAGATGGCTGGTAAACTTACCACTTGCAGCTTGTTTTACTTCGCCCACCGAGTGCCTTTGTCGTAGACTTTTTAAGACTCACTTTTTACCTGTATTCCTGTCTATCTGTATGTGTTTGCATACAAGTGCCAGTGCCAGAGGCATAGGCTTCCCTAGAGCTAGAGAGACAGGCAGTTGTGGAGCTGCCCGGAGTGGGTGGGTGCTGGGAATTGAACTCCAGTGCTGCAAAGCAGTACCTACTCTTAACTGCTGAGCCATCTCTCCAACCCCAGACTTTCTACCTTCATTTCCTGAAAAGAGAAACTGAGGCCCAGACGAATAAATGTCTGGTGCTTGGCTGCAGTGAGTCAGAGAGCTGCATTAGAATTTAGGTCTGTGGTCTTGCAGTCTGAGGCTCTCTACTATCCAGGAGGGCCTTTATATACATCTGCTGCCCACTCTGAGGGATAGCTGTCTGACTGTCCTGAAGTTGAACACTCATTCATTGGATGGAAATCCTGTTAGTGGGAACGTGAGAAGTAACCCCATCCCATAGTACCATCTCCCTCCCAGCTGGTTCTAGAAGCCGCCGCAGTCTGGGAGAGAACCAGCACCAGGGTTTGGGTCCACTGAAGCTCCACAGCACCGGAGTTCCTTCTCTGCTGCCGGACGAGGGATTGCCCTGGTGCCATCATGCATATCGACTTTGAGTTTTGAGGCTTTGGAGCAAATATTGAGAGACTGGACTAATGAGAGGCGTCCATAAGTAGTTATTTGATGAGCTAGCAGATCCCTGTATTAAGGAAGAATGAAAGTTGACCAGGTACTATCCTCAGTGTTTTAAAATAACTAATCCATAAAGTAAGGACATGCAGTAGGTATTATGTCTATTTTACAGGTAGAAATACTGAGGTTTAAAGAAGTGGTTTGTCCAGTGTCATTGCTAGAAACAGGGATTTGACCTTAGGCTGGTACCAGAGCTCATAATGCTGCAACTTTGCAGCATCTTGTCCAGTACCTCTCCTCATTTCCTTTTTTATCTGGGTGGAGACAGGGTTTCTCTGTGTAGCCCTGGCTGTCCTGGAACTCTCTCTGTAGACCAGGCCGTCCTCAAACCCACAGAGATAGGCTTGCTTCTGCCTCCCAAGTGCTGGGATTAAAGGTGTGCTGTCACAGCTGCCCAGCGTCTCTCCTTCCTCATGTTTGTATTAGGGATGCCGTCAAGATAAGTGAAGAAGTGGCTTTTCTGTCTCAATAGGTATAGGTCTCCTAAATGAAGAATGTCCCTCTCATCTCTCCACAGGTCACTACTTCCAGTGGGGTCCAGAAGAGGGAGGAGGCACTGCCTCCACGGTAGTAACTTTACAACACAATGCAGAGCATCAAGTGTGTGGTGGTGGGTGATGGGGCCGTAGGCAAGACGTGCCTTCTCATCTGCTATACAACTAATGCCTTCCCCAAGGAATACATCCCCACTGTGTTCGACAATTACAGCGCCCAGAGTGCGGTTGATGGGCGCACCGTGAACCTAAACCTGTGGGACACTGCCGGCCAGGAGGAGTACGACCGCCTCCGCACCCTTTCCTACCCCCAGACCAACGTCTTCGTCATCTGTTTCTCCATTGCCAGTCCACCCTCCTATGAGAACGTGAGGCACAAATGGCACCCAGAGGTGTGTCACCACTGCCCTGATGTGCCCATCCTCCTGGTGGGCACCAAGAAGGACCTCAGAGCCCAGCCTGATACCCTACGGCGCCTCAAGGAGCAGGGTCAAGCGCCCATCACACCACAGCAGGGCCAGGCGCTGGCCAAGCAGATCCACGCTGTGCGCTACCTCGAGTGCTCAGCGCTGCAGCAAGACGGTGTCAAGGAGGTGTTTGCCGAGGCTGTCCGGGCGGTGCTCAACCCAACACCGATAAAGCGTGGGCGGTCCTGCATCCTCTTGTGACCCTGGCACTCAGCTTGGAGGCTATCCCTTGTCCCCCTACCAATTGTGCCTTGGCGCCTTGTCTGCCCCCAGCTGTGCCTTAAGGACTAATTCTGGCACCCCTTGCCTGGGAACTCCCTGAATGCCTTTTATTCCTTAAGGAGGTACACAGGGAGAGGGGCTTTGGGCCCCACCCCACTCTGCTTGGGAATACCAAGTATTCCATGAGTTCACCTCAAACGGGTTGACCTTTCTAAGAGGCTAACCCAGTGCTCCCCTCCATTTCCTGCTACTGACCAGTTCATCCAGCTTTCCACAAAGTTGTTGCTGCCTGATGTGATGCCTCCTCAAGATAGGGGCTCTAACCTCTCTCTGCCTTAGCTCTTGGAGTAAGCTCTCCAAGATGTTCTCTCCCTCTCCCAAGGGAGGAGCCACAGAATCCTCAGAAGAAAAATGTGCCCTAACCTGCCCCATGTGCCCAGGACTTATGCGCCTGCTGACTGACTCAGGCCCCATGCTCCTGGGGGCCTTTCCTACCCCCATCAGCATCAATAAAACCTCCTGTCTCCAGTGGCCCCGGCTCCTCCCTGTGTGCTGGGCATTGGCGGGTGGGCATGAGCTAGGGCTCCCCAGAGACTGGGAACCTTTTGTTTCCTCTAAGAGGGGACAGAAGACAGTAGGCTCCATTGTGGTTCTTTACCACCACCCCTCAATTTCCCTAACAAAGCTCTGGGACCCAGCCACAGATGCCACCAAGGACTAGGATGCAAAGTGTGAGGAGAAGGCTTCCTGGTCTAGGGCTCCAAAGGGGAGGTTTTGAAACCAGCCTGAAGGCTGGTGCACTCAGTCAGACATCTGAGTTGCCCCTGAAGTGGTTCCAAGGGGAGAGGCCCTTACTGAGAAGGGTTACAGTCATAACCAGGTCTCTGCTTCAACTGAAGACTCAACTTGTCCAGCGCCCAGGCTATCATTTCAGAGACCACTGAGCCACTTGTGTTCACCAAATTGGAGGCTGAAGCCTGGCTTAGGAAACGCTGGGTAGTAGGGGTAAGGGAGAGACCAGATGAAATAATGAGCGGCTGTAGACTAATCCCTCCATTCTGGAACCCAGTCTTCACCTCCGGTTCCACGCAGAAATGAGCCCCGGGAGTGACATCCCTACCCCAGACTGTTGGCAAAAGAAAAAAATTTATTGTCCTTTGAAATAAAATATACAAATGAAAGATGGGGATGTGGGACAGTCACGAGGATAAAGGAAAGCCAAGGAACCCATTCTGGAGTAGGGAAATCTACCTCTGACCCCTCCCCCCATCCAAGGAGGGAAAGGTCTCAGAAGCCTGCGATTTTAGGGTTCTTTGATTTTTTTTTTTTTTCTTCTAAAACAGGGTCTTACTGTATAGCCCTGGCTGGCCTTGAACTCAACAGATATTTGCCTGTCTCTGCTGTGTTGGGATTAAAGGCATGTGCCACCGTGCCTTGCATCTTATTTCATTTTTGAGACAAGGTCTCACATGTAGCCCAGGGTGGCGTGGATCCTGAAGCAGTCCACCCATCTCAGCCTCCAATGTGTTGGGATGACAGACATATTCCAAGAAGCCAGAGGTTTTAGATGGGAAAGGAAAATATATCCTACACTTGATGCTGCTTCTGGGACAAGTTACCTGTCAAGTACAACACAACACTTCCATTGGATGACCTCAGAGACCAAAGCCCTTAGAAATCACACAACATACTTCCCCCAGGCATACACGGGAACACAGTGAGGCTGATGGGGAAGAGGTTACACCTCTAGAACACCTGGGCAAGTTATAGAACTACCACCTGGGTGTACACACAGTGGGTGTACACGGTAGATCGCTAGACACATCAGTCAGATCAATGACCAGACCGGACGGTCACAGCCATTGCTCTGGACCCTAACCTTAGTGAAACGTGTCTATATAAAGGTCAAAAACTAGACAGTCATGAACCTCAGGACTCTTCTTTTTTTGTTCTTTCTCTCTCTCTCTCTTTTTTTTTTTTTTTTTTTTTCTTAGCACCAAGTGGTAGGGCTTTCCTGCCAGCTCAGCTTTTTAGGACCTTTCAGTGAGTAGTGATGCTTCTTGAAGATCCCCATGAGAGATGAGAGGTGGGGAGAAGTCAGCAGTGCTGGGGTCAGCCTTGTCCTACCCTTCCTGCTCTTCTCTCCCAGTCCCCAGACGGAGAAGGGCCCAGAGAGGACACTGAGATAGGGAAGGCCAGAGTGGTTTCTTGTTTTCCAGGATCAGAGACGGGGTTTAGAATCTCTTTTCCTCAGGCTGAGAGGTTATTAGCAGCTCTTTGTTCCCGAAGTCCCACCAGGCTGTCATGTGGAACGCCATGTTGGTTAGGACCACAGTGTACTCCAGGATGGCAAAGATGGTGTACACTGTTATGAGGACACAAGGGACACGATGAACCTCCTGTTTTACCCTCTAATGGCTTCTTAAATCATTCACATTACCAGCCAGTGACAAACAGCGCCCAAGACCACTGCCCACTATTGAAACCACACAGTTGCTCTGAAGTCACTTATTTACAGATCCTAGCCTGGCCTCACCTCCAGCCTCACAATACATGTTGTGCCGGAAGTAAACAGCCAGCGCCGAGAAGAAGGAGATGAAGTTGATGATGAAGAGCCGTTGTTTCCAGCTGTAGGACTTGCGATCCTAGAGGACAGGCTATCTGATCACTCTGCAGCTTGCTGGGTATATTTTGGTGGGCTTCCTTCTTAGACTCGGTTCCTAAAGGTTGGGACTCCCCACCCCCACCCCCACCAGTCGCCAAGATAGTCACGGAAGGGCGAGTACAGCAGGGGCAGCAAAAATGATGAGCATTTGGGTGCTGGAACAACGAAACCAAGAAACAGTGCTATTCTTTGCCTTTCCAACTTGAAGTTCACCCACCAACCCTACACTTTCAGGTTCCGTGGGGCAAAGAAAGGTCACATACATGGCTGGGTTATTACAAACCAGTCCACTGACATAGTGTTTCTAACCCACTGGGCATGGCTACTACCCTTGATTTCGGCCCCAATTCCAGTCTCTATGTATTCTCCAGATACTATTCAAATGGCTGAATCAACCATTTTCCACTCTCCAAACCTCAGCCCAGAGCCCCATATCCTTCTCTGGGTTCCTATTAGAAAGTTCTTTGTCACCCGTTAATACCCACATCCTGAGGACAGATGTCCTTTTCTTCAGGGCCTCCTAGTGCCCAGTAGGGGAAGACCGTACCTCCTGACTTACTGTGTGCTTCTTGGTCAGCCGCCAGAGAATGCAGGTGAGGAGCATGTAACTGAGGGAGGCCGCGATAAACACAATGAAAGCATTTTCATGGATGGCTGGAGGGAGAGAGGAGGATGGACACCACCCTCACCCTTAGGCAGGGTGGAGGGCTACCCCCGCTTCCCGATCCCTTCACCCCTCCCTTGTCCAGGCACCCACTGAAGTCCTCGGAGGAGGAGACATAGGTGAGCACGAGCAGTGCCAGATTCTCCACCACATTGAGACTGAAGTTGAGGCGGCAGAGAAGGCGGTAACCCGGGCACGGGGATGCACAGCTGAGGTAGTGGTTCCAATAGGCGAAGGCTGTCAAGAAGCGGGGTGCCGAGTGCAGGCCAATGCAGAAACGCCACACGTAGCGCTGGGGAACCTCCCCACCAATGGCAGAGCTCACTGATGGCAGGTAATTGGGCACCTAGAGAGTTAACGCAGGAGTCTAGGCATCCCCTTTGCTGCCCACCAGGAGAGCCTTCTCCCCATCTTTCAAAGCCACTCCCTTCTCTTCCAAGTTCTCCTTCTGGTGCCCTACCAAGCCTTCCACTTTTAGGACCTAGGACTGACATGTTTACTCCCTAGTCTGTCTGGAATTTTAAACGAGGGCAAGGTGACTGTCTCCATTTTGAAACTGGAACCTACAAGTTTGGGCAGGTTCTCCTGCCGATAGCTGGGACAGTGCCTGAATAAAGAAGGCTCTGTGGGCATCCCAGGATTCCAGGTTTGAGTCCTAAAGATCAGGATGAGTCACAGACCTTCCTGACTTTCTTTGGAAAGTCCTGCTGCGCTGTTCCTCTCACTGCTTCCGGCTCCACTCATTCCCCTAGGCAGATGCACCAATGTGTAGAGGATGCTTTGAGATCCAGAGGGAGCCATTACAGGTAATCCCTAGCCATGTGATTGTGTTCAAGGAAGTGGGATCTATTTGGACAGTGGTGTTGCACACCGTTAATCCCAGCACTCAGGAAGCAGAAGCAAGCAGACCTCTGAGTTCAAGGCCAGCTCAGTCGGTCTACAGAGTGAGTTCCAGTACTGACAGGGCTACACAGAAGAACCCTGTCTCCAAAACAAAACAAAAACAAAAAAGAAAGAAAGAAAGGAATCTCCTGATATATTCTAAGAAAACAGCCCTGCTAGGTGTGGTGGTGCGTGCTTTTAATCTCAGCAGAGATGAAGCAGGCAGATCTCTGTAAGCTCCAGGCCTGCCAGGGCTACCAAGAAACCTGTCTCAAAAGAAACCCAGGGATAGGACGAGGGTCTCCTGCATGACTGAACATTCACTGTGAACCTGTGTGGCATGCGGGTCTGGAAGGTGAGCGTTGCTTTTGTAAAAGATTCCAATACAGGAAGCTGCCGACCCACTGCCCGCACTGTCTACAGTCACTCTTAGACTCTCAACAACAGCCAGGGCATTGTATAGCCCAGCAGCCCAGCAACTCTGCTCTAAGTCTGAAATGTCCAGTCTTTAGGTCTTCAGAAATAGTTTTGGAAACTCCATCCCTTTCTTCTGATGATGCTGAATGAGTCTCTGGACTGCTGGGATGGTGGACAATGCTGGAGGGAGCTCTCAGGAAATGGGGTAGGCCGGACTTCGCAGTCACCAGAGCACTGCCAGAGGAAGCCAAGTGCGGAGTTTTCAGGGAAGCTGCTCTAAAAGTTGGATCTGCACTCCACCTCTGCCTTTACCAACTAGGTGATCTGGAGTAAGGCCCTTCACCTCTCTGAGCCCCAGTGTCCTCATTGGCAATATGGTTATGTCACCTCTCTCATATGGGATTTATTTAATTTTCTTTATAAGAGTCTCACTATGAAGCCTCAGCTGGCTTGGTACTTGTTATGTAGACCAAGTTGGCCTTGAACTCACACAAATTCACCTGAGAGTGCTGATATTAAGAGCATGTGCCTGGCTTTGCAGGGTGATAGACCATCTACAGTGTCAGGCACACGGTGGGTGTTAGAGTGATGGCTTCCTTGAAAAGCATGAGAAAAGGCTGTGAGCCACAGGACTACTGAGTCTGAGAAAACCACTTAGAGGGAAAGACAACACACCAAATAATGAGTGGAACCTCTTTTCCTGCCTTGACAGCCTCTCTGATGCCCTGAGTGCTTAAATGGGCCTTTCTAGAATATTCATTCTGAAGACAACTTCCCAAGCTCAGGTACTTAGCAGGGAACAGGACCAGTATCTGAAGGCTACTCACTGAGAGGAAGTGAGGCTATCGACGTCAGGCTGTCTTCACACACTGCTTTCAGAATAAAGATGAGGCAAGAGTTTAAAAGTAGGGACTGCCTCATCCATCGGATACAAACATACACATATCATCAGGTAAATATTTCCACTTCCTTCTCCAACAATTAAATTTCCCTAATTCACTAACTGTGCCAACAACAATCTCAGAGACTATCAGTTACCAGATATACACAGTTCACTTCAAACATCTCTGTAAAACCAGAGCTAAAAGCACTGATGGGCAAAGATTCCCCATTCTAATAGGGAAGTAGATCAGAAACTCATAGAGGGAAAATTTCAAGAAATCCCCTAACCAGGGACTGGAAAGATAGCTCAGTAAAATGTTTGCTACGCAAGCGTTAGAACCTGAGTTTGAGCCGTAGGTCTTAGGTTAAAAAGAAAAGCAAAAAGCAAGGCAGAGTGGCGTGTACTTATAATCCCAGTGCTGGGGAGGCAAAAGTAGGGAGATCCTTGGGGCCCACTGGCCAGCCGGTCTAGCCAAGTGAGACTGTCTTACAAAACAAAGTGGATGGCTCCTGAGATATGACATCCTAAAGATATCCTCTGGTACACGCACACACACACACACACACACACACACACACACACACACACACATACACAAACTATCAGTTTATTCCATTAAAGAATAAATCTTCTGGCTGCAGGCAAAAAGCCCTCCTCCCCCAACACATGCACATACTAACTATGGAAGGTTTATCTACCTTCTTGTCCTCCACCTCTTACCAACCTGCCGAAAACTCCAGCTCCTGATGATCCTTTTACTCCTCCTCTGGGCTCCACTCTCTCATGTGTCCTCACAGTCTCTGTCTTAGCACTGGTCTCCAGCAGCATGAGCTGTACTAGGATTTCCACTAAATCCTGATTTCTTTTTTACATTTAGTTATTTATTAAAGTTGGTGAGTATACTGTTGCTGTCTTCAGACACACCAGAAGAGGGCATCAGATCCCATTACAGATGGCTGTGAGCCACCATGTGGTTGTGGGAAAATGAACTCAGGACCTCAGTCAGTGCTCTTAACCACTGAGCCATCTCTCTAAGCCCCCCCCCCCTTTTTTTTTTTTGATTTTTCAAGGCAGGTTTCTCTGTGTAGTCCTAGCTATCCTAAAACTCACTCTGTAGACCTGGCTGGCCTTGAACTCACAAAGATCTAGCTGCCTCTCCCTCCCAAGTGCTGGGCTTAAAGGTGTGAGCCACCACCACTAGGCTTACTCTCTGTACTCTTGATCCCTATCCTCTTTCCAGCCAGAAGCTAGAATGAACTTTAAAGCACAAACCTGACTGCGTCTCTTACTGCCCGAAATCTTTCCACAGTTGTTAGCCTGGCATTCACAATGATCCTCTCTCACCTCCTCACAGTCCAGCAGCAAGCTCCCTCCCCTAGGAAAGGTGTCTTCGGTATCTAAGCTAGGTTAAATGTCTCCTCTGAGCCCTGTGTCCCTGCATTCCCTTTTATCACAATAAGAATCCCGATTCAGGGTCAGGAGATAGGAACACTTGCTGCTCTTCCAAAAGACACAGTTAGGGTTCCTAGCACCCATCTAGAGTAACTACCTGTTACTCTAGTTCCAGGGGATCTGATGTCTTTTGGCTTCCCGTGGTAGCTGTCCTTATGTGCACATACACAGACACACAAATAAATCCAACTCACTATACTGTAACTGTACCCAGAGATCATCTCTTGTGTGAACTGGATGCTAAGAGCAGCTGAATATTCATCTCCATACTTTCTGACACACAATTTGCACTCCTGAGCCCTAGGAAAAGACCGAATAGAGATCTAGAAAGCAGGAAGTCCAACCTGGTTTCTAGCTAGCCTGAGTGGACCCAGGCTGTGGGGCCTAGGACTGCCAGTGAAGAAACTGACCTTGAAGACTGCAGAACAGAAATCCGAGTAGGGATCCCCTAATCTGAGATAAAACTACTTGTTACTCATCCTGGCCCCTGGCCTCTCATATCCATCGTCTCCCGATTCCTCTAATCTAGTTTTTTTAAGCACCTTCTTCCTCCTCCTCCTCACCTATCCTGCCCAGCCGCAGATCCTCCCCTTCCCCTGACCCTCTCACTCTCACCACACTCTGCCCCAATTCCTCTGTATTTTCTGCAATCCTCTTCCACATTGGAGGTAGTAGAGACCACCTAGAGTCCCTGCCTCTCATCCTGACCTGCCTCACCCCCAGCCCTTTGTCACTTTCCTTCCACTGACCCTCCACCTCTCGCCTACTTGCTGATCCTTCCCTTGCCACTACCTTATAACCTGCCCCTGCCCCGGTGCTGGGATGCTGGGACTCACCCCACAGTCAGTGGCCACCGTGTACTCAAAGTGGAACACCAGAGACCAGATGATGCAGAAGAAGAAGCCGAACAGGGGGAAAGTGATGACCCACCAGACAAAGGCCGTGAAGCGGAGCCGGAACACGGTCCCATCGGGGTCCAAGGCCGCAGAGAACATCCTGTGAGTGGTCCAAGCAAGGCAAGGGGCACAACTTGGGGCCTGGTAGGATACCTGGGCCTGGGGAAATAGAGCCTTTTCTAGAGCTGGCACAAGAAAAAGCCAGAACATAAATGGAAGGAAGGGCAGAGGAGGAAGAAGATGAAGAGAGATGGGACAGAAGTGGCAGAGACAGGCAGGGGCAGCTCGCAGGAACCATGGCATACTGATACTATAGTTCCACCTTTTAAAGGGCAGAGGATCCCGGGGGCCTGAACACTGGAACTGTGATGGCTTCACTTCACAATCTCCATCCTCATGGCAACTGAGGAGAAGGTTCAGAAGTGGAAGTTATTATTCCCATCACACAGGAGAAGGGACAAAGGCTCAGAACTGTACCAGGACCAAGTGCCTGGACTGAAGCCCCTTGTTATCTAGCAGCTTACGGTTCTAAATTAGAGACCTTTGGCTCAGAGTAGCTGAGACCTCCCACTGACCCTGTCTGATCACATTCCTCCTTCTCACCCATGTTCAACTAGGAACAATGAGAATGTCCTAGGAACCATTGCAGCAGAACCACAAGTTACCAGCCATTCCACCCCCAGGCTCTAAACGAACCAAGCCACAGGGCAGCAGCACTCGGATTCTGTAGAGCCTAAAATGTTCATCCCTTTCCCCTCTGATCCCAATCCAAAACAGAGGAATGGGGGGGGGGGTCTTGAGAACCTTCTCCCTTCAGCTTCAGCTCAGTGCACTGAGTCAAACCCCAAAAGCCTCCATCCAGGTTAAATACACACTAGGAAGCCGGCCTTTCCCATTCCTTCCCTCCTGGCAGAGAAGTCACCCCCCATGGTCCCTATGGCCCTGGTCACCGTGACTATCCCAGGGCTCTCTTTAGGGACACGCTGAGGCAGAGATCTGGCTTTGGAGTAAAAGGCCTAGGACTGAATCTTTCCTTGGACTCCATACTTCCTCCCATTAAAGAGGGAGTGGAACCCAGTCCGCCAAACTAGCTCTTCATCAGGAATGGGGTGGGGTTGGGAGGGTGATCAAGAAACACTTACACTGGGTGCTGCAGAATCCTGGGATGGGACTGAGGACTCCACTCAGACTGAAACTGCTCCGGACCAGAGGGTCCCACCCCCAGGTCCTCAGGGCCTGCCCTCCGCCCACAAGGCCAAGTTCTCCATGCCTGCCCAGGCACACAGCCTTCTCAAAATCAACAAGGCCACCTCATAAATCCCAGAACACTGTGTAAGAAGTGATAGTGACTAAGGTCAGCCCACTAAGCTCCTTTGCCAGGCACGGAGGCGGAGACCTTTCTAAATACTGCATCCAGAGGAGACAAGTAGGTTTCTAGAAAGAGAAGAAGAGAAAGAAAAAAAAGGGGGATCTGGCTCATTTTTTATTGGAATGCAACTGGGTTATGTTTTTAGATCCACTAAGAGAGCTGAGTAACCTGTGTTAAGAGAATCAAAAGACTGGTGAGATGGCTGAAGGGGAGAAGCTCTTGTTTTGCATCCTAATGGTCTGAATTAGACCCTCAGAACCCATGTAAAGGCAGAAGGAGAAAAGCTGCCCTCTGACGGACACGCATGTGCCACGGCAGAGGCAGGCATGAGTGCCATGCTTGCAAGCACACAAACACAACGAGTAAATAGAATCCTGACAGGACTGAGCACGAGCTAGCAGTGCTCACCCTGTATCCACACAGAAACAGCTAACGGTAGCTTGGGCTGCATCAACAGCAGTCTGACAGCAATAGGAATAAGTAGCATTGCTTGTGCCTGTATTGCCCAGGCCAGCTTTAGTCCAATTATCCAGATCTGGGTCCAACAAAGACAACACAGTTAACAACTGGATCCAGTCCAAGGACGTAGTTAGGGTTGTCAGGAGCCTATAGATCCTATCCTGGAAGGTTGCCTGCAAAAATTAGAGCTACACTCCTTGGATGGACTCATCTATGCAGGACTGACGTAAAACCAGGAGGAGAGCATAGTCTATGCTTGTCACAGCAGAGGTAAGACTAGGGCCAGGACTGGAAAGAAAATCTATGTTGGCTGGACAAGGTAGTGTTATGTCATTAATCCCAGCACTTGGGAGGCTGAGGCAGGTGGATCTCTGTGAGTTTGAGGCCACCCTGTTCTACATAAATTGTAAGCCAGCCAGAGCTATATAGTGAGACCCTGTTTCAAACACCCCAACCTACCACCGGCCAAATCTATGCTTCTTGTTTGTTTGGTTTTTTGTTTTTGTTTTTTTTTTAAAGAGTGTGTTCAGGGCTGGAGAGATGGCTCAGTGGTTAAGAGCACTGACTGCTCTTTCAGAGGTCCTGAGTTCTGTTCCCAACAACCACATGGTGGTTCACAACCATCTATAATGGGATCTGATGCCTTCTTCTGGTGTGTCTGAGGACAGCTACAGTGTACTTATATATATAAATAAATAAATCTTTAAAAAAAAAAAGAGTTCATTGTTAGTTACTAAACCTCCTTAAAACAGGTTACTTGAAGGACGAAGCGCCCTGTTACTTGGGGTGAGTAAGTAGAGGGCTGCCATTACTGACAGGTGTGTTAGGCTGGGCTACTTACTTTATGCCCAGGGCTGGCCCTCCCTTGGATATTCTGAGTAGGAAACTCAAAGCACAAATAAAAGCTTCAATTGTATCCAACAGAAGAGTCCCAGGAAGTGGGGGTGAAATATTCCCAAGGACCACTATGCTTAAGTTCCCAACTAGTTAGTGTACCATGCGTAGGTAGTGGATGTCAGGTAGACTGAGGTCATTAGTCCCGCTAGCCCTCAGGGCCAGCCAGAAGGGCAGAGCAAACAATGTACTGTTTAACCTATAAGCTGTAAACGCTTTATATTTCTGTTTGGACTAATCTGCCTTTCCCAAGGCACTAGACTGGGAAGTCATATGTATTTACTCAACAAATACTTTTTGACTCAGTACAGTGTTTGTTCTCATGGAGACGCCAGTATGGTGAGGAAGACAGATACAGATATGGTATGAGAGAAAGGTAGGCAGTAACACCAAGAACAGCAGGCACTTATGAGAAGGAGTTAAGTTTGACTCAGAGAGGCCATGCAAGGTGTTCCAGAGGAGGAAACACCTTAGAAGGGAATTTCAGGATGGACAGGAGTTAGGTAATGGGAACACATGATGCATTATCTTAAGTTAGCACTAAGGCAGGAAATGATCTTAGATCACCTAGCTCGGTGGTTCTTAACCTTCCTGAAGCTGCAACCCTTTAATACAATTCCTAAAGTCATGGTGACCTCCAAACATAAAGTTATTTTGTTGCTACTTCATAACTGTAATTTTGCTACTTTGCAAATCATGATGTAAATATCTAATGTGCAGGATATGTGACTCTCCCTCATGGTTAAGAACCGCTTACCTAGCTACTCTCCTTTCTCCCAGTCCTGTTCCTTCCACTCATTTTTGCTTATTTATTGGAGGAAAGGGGTGAGGTAGGGTTTCATTCTTTAGCCCAGGTTGACCTCTATTTCAAGTGAGTCCTTCTGCTTCAGTTTCCCCACTGCTGGGATCACATGCAGGAGCCACCACCTCTGGGTTCTCTATCCCCTCCGTTATCTCTCATCAAAAATCATGTCTACAGGTTGGGGATTTAGCTCAGTGGTAGAGCGCTTGCCTAGCAAGCGCAAGGCCCTGGGTTCGGTCCCCAGCTCCGAAAAAAAAAAAAAAATCATGTCTACAAATTAGAAAGGAAACTTTCAAGTCATATTGAACAAAAGAAGTGGACCATCACCCCAAACTCCCGGACAGAGTCCTCTGCTAGACCTAGACCTCCTATGGGGCAGATGGTCTTTCACAGGTGAGGATCATAGAAAGGTAGCTGCTGGGCCTTCAGAGCTCCCTCTAAGGCTAGCAAACCTCCAGGTGCAGACTCTCCCTCACCTGCCTCTATCTCCTGACCCACCTCCTCACCTTACGATCTCTAACTCTTTCTCATCCCCTTCCTCATCCTGTTTTAGACCCTTTCTACTCCCCAACCCAGCTTCCCATGTTGTCTCTACCTGGAGCTCTACCCTAGTCTTAGAAAGGAGCAGGGCAGGCACCATCACCCTCTCTGTAGACATAGAAACTGATGCTTACTTTCTGGGTCTCAGATAGCGCTATTAGTGAAGGAGCATAACAGACACCAATACATGCATTACCCTGTTTATTCTCACATTTTCTGGAAAAACTCTCAAATCTCTTTGCATAGCTCAAGTGTCTTCAGAGGGCATGGGATCCACCCTAGAACACATATTCATGCACATAACTAGGTCCCCACACAGAGCTTCTCTCACACATACAACCATTCTTGAGGCCATTAAATATAGGCATGTCCCTCACAATCACATACATGCACAAAATTGCATTCCCACAGACACAGGCATAAGCCCAAAATGACACACTGTGAAACCTACAATGTCCTCTATCCCAGTCCCATCCTCTCCCTCCCCCTCCTCCTCCAGGAAGTCCTGGAGCTCCTGAATCTGTTATTTTATGGAGCAGTAATTGGATTCTGGGTTTTTAGTTCTTTGTTTGCTTTTAAGGCAGGGCCTTTCTATATAACCCTGGCTTGTCTGGAATTCACTATGAAGATCAAGTTGACCTCAGAGATCCACCTGCCTCTAACTTCCAAGTGCTGGGATTATACCTACCAAGGTTCTGGGTTTGGGGGCTGCCCAACTTTAGTGACCCCAGTTCCTACAGCTTTCATAGAAAGTAAAAGGAGCCTAATTCATGAGACCTCAATTTACAAACAACCCACTACCACCCAGTAACCCAGCATATTTGATGGAGCCTGCAGGAGAACTGGCTAATTCTGTTACTATGAGCTACCAGTACCCTCCAAGCCCTACCCCACAGTGTGTAGATGTTGTCTCCTTGAAGTGGAAGAGCAGGGACCACAGGATGCAGAAGAAGAAGGCGACAAGTGGACAGCAGACCGTGATCAGGGCCACCATAGTGAAGCGGAGCCGGACTAGGGTCCCATCCCGGTCCAGTGTCAATGGGACCTGGTACATCTTGTCAGACCTAAGGATGGAAAGTGTGTTGTCAGCGACCCAGGCAGCAGGGCTGAGGGCACAGTGGAAATGCTAGCACCCATGCTCAATCCAAAATGTAGGGGACGAAGCCTGAGGGGTCTCCTAAACTTTGGCAGCTCCTGTCCCAGATGAGGAAGACTCAGAATCCCAAGGCAACACTCAACTTCAGTCTCTGAAGGAAAACAACGAATTCTATCTACACTAAGATAAAGCTTGAAACAGATTGAAAGGTCTTCTCTTCAGCTTTCTGACAGTCTAGGTTGGCCCTGGACGGCAGAAGTTGGTTTATCTAGTCTTCCACGGATTCAAGAACCAAACTTAAACCAACTGGTGGATAGACTGGCCTGTGCCTACTTGCCCACCCCCAAGCCTCTTAGTTCTCACTGTTTCACTCACCAGTGCAGGGCCCTGCTGCACCTTCAGGCCTGCCCTAGACTCTGGGATTGCAGGCACAGCAATCCAGTGCAGTAGGGACTCCATGGAAGCTGACAGAACCTCCATCCCATGATTGTCCCTGCCTGAAACCTCACGTGCTTTAAGGGTGAAAGGTTTTGCAGAATCAGGCCTGGTGATAGCCTAGGCTTGCTGTATGCAGGTCAGAGCTGCTTGATCAGCTTCTGGTAGCTTCCCAATACCCAGTGCCTCTTGAAGGCTCTTGAAACTGATTTTTCCCTCAGACAAGAGTCTGCTGGGTGGTGGAATGCCTTTAATCCCAGCACTTGAGAGGCAGTGGCAGGTGGATTTCTGTGAGTTTGAGGCCAGCCTGGTCTACAGAGTGATTACTAGGACAGCCAGGGACACACACACACACACACACACACACACACACACACACACACACACACCTGTCTCAAGAAACCAGAGAGAGGGAGAGAGAGACAGACAGAGAGATTCTAAAGTCAGGCAGTATAACAGCTAAGTATACACTAATAACACTAGCCAAACCCCTCTGGTGTATAGGTGTATAGAAGGAAAGATAAAGCAGGATTCTACCCAGGCTCAGAAGTAAGGAAATATAGGGTCCACAAAGAGTCATATATTTCAATTCTAATTTTCTTGACCCTTTCTCTCTGGACCAAAAACTCTACACAGGAAGGTCAGGTTAGCACTGGAGTGAGCAAAAGAGAAAAGAAAACAAATACAACATATCTGTACCCATGAACCAATCTGCCTGTTCCCATTATAAAGATGGAGAAACCAAGAGGCAGAGTCTCTTCCTCAAAGCTGAACCTGGGAAACAGTCATTCTCAGAATTTAGTCTTGGTGCCAAACTACAGCTATGCATATACATAAAAACCGGCCCTTCTGGTCTCAAGCTGTGAGTCTCTCTGGCCCCACCCTTAACTAGAACTCTGATCTCAGGCCCTGCCTCCTAGCATTCCAGAAACAGGTGACACACCTCCACATTTTCCTCAGCCTTTCCACCTCCCTCTCTGCCAGACCAGATCAAGCAGTCTGACCCAAGTTCTCAAGTTCTTCCTCCCCTTTGGGGCAATAAATATTTGGTCAAGCACCTCTCTAAGAGTTGGAAGTGGCACTGATGACCCTCCCAGATCCCACCCATTCTCTGGATAGGGCCCTGGACAAGAGCACTTTCCCCATCCAGCCCACACCCAGACTCTATTTGAGGTAGATTTAACCCAGTCCTCCTCCTAATACTCCTCCCCGAAGCCAGCTGCTCCAAATCCCCTGGGAGCCACTGGGCTCCTCTGACTGAAGACCAGATCGCCAAGTAGGGTAGAGGGAGTGGTTCAGGACAGTGTCAGAAACAAACAGAAAAGATGGTTGGTTCCACTTCTTGGTACTATGCCTGGCTTCCCTTTTCAGTGTATGACCTTGGACAAGTCACCTAACCATCCTGGGCCTGTTTCGAATTGTACAAGAGGAAATCTTTATATTACTTCTTTTTTTTTTTTTTTTTTTTTTTGGTTCTATTTTTCGGAACTGGGGACCGAACCCAGGGCCTTGCGCTTCCTAGGTAAGCGCTCTACCACTGAGCTAAATCCCCAACCCCTATATTACTTCTAAAGCCCCTCTACCATGGTCACTACTTTAGATCTCAGTTTTAGGAGCTCACTACCTTAAGTTCTGCTCCTAGACAGCCTTACTCTCTTTACTGGCACTACTTAGTTGACTTCATTTTATTTTGTGTGTGCACACACTTCCTGAGAAAGGATCGTATTGTGTAGCCCAGGCTTGCTGGAAACTCCCAATCCTTCTGTCTCTGCCTCCCTGTTGCTGAGATTACAGGACTCTGAAAACTGCTTCTGTAGAAGTATCACCACTTTATATCCAAAGTCCCTAAAAATCTCACTACCACACTCCTGTCAGAATCTATATTCTGAGCTCAGTACTTGATATACAATATCTCTTTTAGTTCTGTTTATTTTAGGAGCAGGTGCCATCCTCTGGTTTCCCATTTCACAGAAAAGGAAACTGAGTCCCAGGGTAGTTTAAAAAAAAAAAAAAAAAAAAAAAAAAAACACTTACTCAAAGCCACAAGCTAGTGACTGGCAGGGCAGGGATTCAAAACTAGTCTGAGGTTCCAAGGCTCCCCCACGCCTCCATCCGCAGTGCCTGGAGGGATCTTGAGCAGAAGGCCCTGCGGAATAAATTGGGCAGTCTTTAAACCCGGCACACCTAACCCTGTCACTGAGACGTCGGTTCAACATCTGGATGCCTGCAGTTCCCGGGGTTCCGAGTGTAGGCACAAGGCGGGCAGACATCTAGACTACAGGCCTACGGAGGCCAGACCTCGTGGCGGGGCTTCCAGAGTGGCGTTGCCCTGTGGCCCGAACTGGCCATTCCCTCCTTACTTACCCAAGTAGTGGTGGCTAGGGGGCCGTACCCCCGTAGCCAGGGGCGCGGAACCGGGAGCCCCAGCCCAGCCCGGGGGCGAGTGGAAGGGGGCGGGTCGCAGCAGCAACGGCGTGAGGCGGGGCCAGCGCTCTGGGGTGGGTCTTAAAGAGGAAACTGGGCCCGTTTCTTCACTGGCTCCTCCCCATTTTGGCGACCGGGACTCCTGGCTTTCTTTATAATCTAGCGTCTCTTGAAGCCAAGCCTCCCCAGGTCGGCTCTGTCCCCACTATTTTTGAGTACGTGAGAGCAGTCAGAGAGCTCTGGAAACAAGATTTTGACATGTCGAATAAGTCACCTTGTCATTTTACCTCTGGCTGCATGCCATCACCTGTTGAAAGAACATAAAATTAATTCAGTGATACCCAAATTATTTCATTACCTGACCCAATTCTCCAGTCCTCTACCTTCATTCTAATCAAATTATCCAGTTTTGCACTTCCGAAACATTAAGCCAATTTTGCCCCAGCCTTGGCTATTTTCCCTCAAACTTTTTCCCTATGACCAGCTACCGCATCCACCAAAAGGAGCGGAAAATAAAATAAAATAAACCAAAAATCACATTGCAGATAGAGCCTCTAAAACCCATCTCAGAAACACTGAGTCAAAGTTGTTCCCACCTTTTATCAGAAGAGGGCGCTCTATCCTGTCCGACATCGCTGGCGTGGTGGGGTGGCGGGAAGACCAGGGGCGTTCTGCCAGACACACACTGCCAGACCCAGTTTAAGGGCTCTACACACACACACACACACACACACACACACACACACACACACACACGCAGGTCCCAGTGTTCTTTGACCTGACCTAGACTGATAGTCTTGGAAAAGACTATCTGACCCAAAATAGGAAGGAGGTAAGGGGACCAACAATTTCTCCTATAGACATCTTGGGGATTGCCAGGACCAACTCGAACAGATGTAGGACTTCTGAACCAGAAAGTTATCTCTGCTTAAATCCTACTTAAATTCTCACAATAATCACACGTTCTGATAATCTGTATATCCTAGGCACATTTGCTACAAATGCTACTTTGCATTTAACTTATTTAATCCTCATAAAAATAAAATAGATCTTTTTTTTTTTAACCACGTCTCCTGTGGGTGAGATGGCTTGTTCAGTGAGGCATCTGGGTGGATGAGATAGTCCTCAGCGACTAATGGTACTTGCTACCAAGGCCTATAACCTTAGTTCAATCCTTAGAAATAGAGTGGAAAGAGAGAACTCACTCCCACAAGTTGTCCTCTCATCTCCGCCAGAATTCCCACACTGCAAAGTAAAATATAGTATCCCCCTCAAAAGAGTAGGCAAAAATCTCATGTAGCCCACACTGGCCTCGAACCTGCTATGTAGCCAAGGATGGCTTTGAACTTCTGACTCTTCTACCTCTACTTCTGAGTGTAGGACTACAAGTGTGTATCACTAATCCATGGTTTCTGGATGACTGGGAATCAAAGCTTGGTGCCTGCTGGGCAAATACTCTCCCAACTAAGTTAAATCTCTCACCAAAAAGAATTGAATAATATCCCCCACTTTACCAAGTAGAAAACTCTCTAGAGAAGGCACAGTACTTACTCATGTGTCTGAAGTCATTCCAATAATCACTATATAGAGTCAACCCCACAGGGTAGCTATAATTGCCACACTGGAGAATGGGAAACAGCTTCAAACGTGCTGATTAACTTGCAAGAGCTCTTTCCCCTAGATTTAGCCGTGTTGCTTTGCTCATCCCAGGTTCTCTGTGACAGGTACGGGCTGAGCCAAGATGGGGGATCGAGAGAGATGCATCTCAGACCCACTCTCTGGGCTCCAAGTCTAGAGAAAAGGTGGATTGCTGTAAAAAGCTATTGTTCTTTTTCTTTCTTTCCATCTGTCCTGGAACTTGTTCTAAAGGACAGAACTGGCCTGGAACTCACAGAGCTCTGCCTTCCCTCCTCCTGAGTAAAGGCATGCTCCACAACCTGCCCAATTTGTGATTTTTTGATATTGTATTGAGGGCAGGGCCCATCTGTGGAGATGACAGGACATTCTTAGAGAGTCAGCTCCCTTCCTTCACTGCATGGGTCCTTGACATCAAACTCATACTGTTAAGCTTACCAGCATGTACCTTTAGCCCACTGAGTCATCTTACCAATCCCTTTCTTCCTTTCTTCATTATTTTTTTTTAAAAGGCTTTCAGGCAGTCTTTGAACTCGCTATGTAGTCCAGAATGACCTTGATCTCAAAGCAAGTGTACATGGACTACAGGTGTGCCACCACCAAGCTCACTACAGATACGTTTTTTAAAAATGTTATTGTGTGTGTGTGTGTGTGTGTGTGTGTGTGTGTGTGTGTGTGTGTGTGTCCTGCACATGCCATGGCCTGTATGTGGAGGCTAGAGCAAACCTCTCAGAAGTTGGTTTGCTATTACTCCCATGGTTCTGTTTCTTCCAGGGCTAATACTCAGGTTATCAGGCTTTCATAGTCAGTTTTTACCAGATGAGCCTTCACAGCCCCAGACGCTACATTTCTTGACTGAACTCTTTACCATCCTCTGAAGGTTTCCAGAGCAAATAAACTGGTAAAATTTTACTAAAATGACCATGTCTACCCAGTCTCAGTACCTAGGTTTGTGCTTCCTGTCTTGGGGTTTTTTGTCTCCTAGCCCCATCCCATCCTTGCTCTTGCTCCCTATGTGGACTCCTTACTGTTCCTGTGGCCCTAAATGCTGGTCCCTGCAGTTGGGTCCTTTAGTCTCTAAACTTCTACCAATGTCTGGCTTGAGGATCTCTGATCTTGCATTTGATTCTCTTGGGATCTCTACAGTGTGGACCATTCATCTCTTAGTTTTGAGTCTGTTCCTTTGTCTGAAAAATGGATTAAGGGATATCACAGGGCACTTTGAGAACTGAAGTAAGACACTGGCAGGTGAGTGGAAGGTACTCAATATGTGAAGGCTGGCACAACCAGACATAAAAGCTAGGGTTGGAACTCATCCTAAGACTTCTCTGGACTCAGTGGTGGATGATCCCCTTTGAGCATATTTCTGTCCATTTGGTTTATATAAGAAGCAGCAGGGGGAGCTGGAGAGATGGCTCAGTGGTTAAGAGCACCAACTGCTCTTCCCAAGATCCTGAGTTCAAATCCCAGCAACCACATGGTGGCTCACAACCATCTGAAATGAGTCTGATGCCCTCTTCTGGTGTGTCTGAAGATAGCGACAGTGTAATCATAATATATAATAAATAAATAAAATATTTAAAAAAAAAAAAGAAGCAGCAGGAAGAGTGTGTTCTTACAACATGCCAGAGACTTATATTCCTCCATTTGATCCTCTTAATAACTGGATGGGTACATCTGGTGAAATCTCCCATACAGATAAGGTGAGTTAATGGGTGAGGTGCCGCCCGCCTGTGATGTCAGTGGTATAGAGAGGCAGAGGCAGGAGGACCAGGAATTCAAGGTCATCTTTGGTTACATGGCAAATTTAAACCCAGCCTTGATTGTTGTGCCTCACAAGGGAAAAAAGGAGAAGGGGGGGGGGATATGTGTGGCAAGATGACAAGGTACTTGCTGTCAAATATGACCACCTCATCCTTTGTGGTAGAGAGAGATAGAGATAACCTACTCCCATAAATTGTTTTCTTACCTCCACACATGAGGTGGTTACATGCATGTGCACACCCCCCCAACACACACAGATCAATAAGTAAATGTTAAATTTTTAAAAAAGCATTAGAAAATGAATGAGCAATTAAACCGCCAGTCTCCCCTCAACCAGTAGGCATTCAGTGCTTCCTAAATTGGCATTTGTCCATTATCCAAGTAGCAGTTGGGGTTGATATTTTCAGGTAGCTCTTGTTCTCCTGTGGATTTGCTTAGATCTGGAAATACCCTAAACAGGCTGTACCTTGAATAGCATCACTGATGCCCGGTTTATCCACAGTTATCGCCCAATCTCCCTGTGTGCACCCTCATAACACATCCCTTCAAACAGACTCAGTGTTCACAAATATATTTCCACACCCAGCAGCACGAGGGCAGTGTAAAAGTGGGGGATAGAAGAGAAACTATAGCCTGATGTGTCAAGAACAGCTCCAGGGGGCTGAAGGGACGGCTCAGCAATTAAGAGCACTGTCTGCTCTTCTAGAAAACCTGGGTTCAATTTCTAGAACCTACGTGGTGACTCATAGCCATCTGTGATTATGGTTCTAGGAAATTTTTCACCCTTGTCTCGTCTCCTAGGGGACAAAGCATGCACATGGTACCCATACATACATACAGGCAAAACATCAGTCTACAAGATAAAATAATAAAAAAAGATTTCCTATAAGAGCTCTTCACTGATTTCTTGTCTCCCTGCCATCCTCAATGACTTTTTAAATTTTTCTATTCATTTTTAAAGAATAAATGTATATCTTAAAGCTATATATATAAATTTTATGTACAGGCTATATGTACATTTTAAAGATACACATGCATGTACAGTACACACATACACAAAGATGACATTTGACAGTTGTGAACTGCCTGTGGGTGCTGGAAGTTGAATTGAGAACCATTAGATGCCCAGTGAGTGCTCTTAACCACTGAGCTCTACTGGCTCATTTTTTTGCTTTTCTTTGTAGAGCAATTTTAATCCAGCAGTATGGCTACTTTGTCTGGAATACAAACACACTCTTAGTACACACCTTTAGTCCCAAACAATGAAGGTAAAGTTAATTTGTACAGGGAAAGACCCATGTTTGAACGTTATGTCTAATTGAGTGGCAGACAAAGTGAGAGTCAGAGAATGATTTGATAGAATAGGACCAACTCTCATGAGAGTGAGAGGAAAGGAAAGCTACTTGAAGGAGCAGTACTGAGAAAGCGCATTTTACCAGGCAGTTTTAGAAAAACAGGTTGCAGAGAGAGAACAAGTTCAACATAGCTAAAGACAGAAGGAACCAGAGAATAGATTAGAACATGAGATTAGAATACATTGCCAAAGTTAATGTGAAGCCAAGCAGAGCAATTCAGTCGGAAGACGAGAAGCAAGATTCAGTCAGCTGGAGAGGAGTTTGAGCCAGAGCACCAGAGCTGAACCAGTCAGCCAGAGCTCAGAAAGAACAGAAAGGGTGAGCTTACTCAGCAGTATCAGAAGCCAAAAGCATTCTAGGTCTAGATTAGATTGTACAGAGGCTAGAAGCTTCCAGGACTAGACCTAGGTGAGCAGACGGACACAGTAAGCCTCCCAGACAACAATTATACCAGGAGAATTAAAAACATTATTTTTCCTTTTTCTTTTTTTAAGACAGGATTTCACTGTGTATCCCAGGCTGGGCTTGACTTGTTATGTATCCCAAGTTGACCTAAAACTCATGCAATCCTCTTGAGTCAGCCTCTTAACACTGGGAAAATAGATATGTACCATCACTCCTGATATCACATTCTTTCTTTAGGATTATTTTTATGTGCATAATGTGTGACTGAGCATATGCATGTACACCATGTCTGTGCAGAAGCTGCTGTTGGATCCCCTGGAACTGGAGTTATGAACCATCATAAGGGGGATGAGAAGAAAGCCCAGGTCCTCTGCAAAGACAGTGATTGAGTAACTGCTTTTAAATTGGTGCCCCTCCTGTTGCCTCTATCTATCATCTATCTATCTATTTACTTACTTACTTAGCCTTGGAAGGTTCTAACTTTTAGCAATGGCTGACCTGGAACTTACTATGTAGACTAGGCTGGCCCCAACTCATAGAAATTTGCTTATTTCTGGCTCCCCAGAGCTGGGAGTAAAGGTGTGCAGCAACCATGACTCCTGTTAATGCATGACCATATTCCTTCTTTGCTGCTAATCAACTATATTTAGTAGCTCTCCATAGCTTTTATAAGTAGGGATAAATTCCTTAGTGTGGTGCTCAACCGCTTTTGTAATCTAGTCACCCTGTAGATCAGCAATTAGATTTTAGACCCTAGCTTTATCTTCCTCTTCCAGGAAACTTTTCCTTTTCCCTACGTCCTATAATCAATCACCTGCCTATCTTCCCACAAGTGTAACATTAGAAACATTCTATCAAGTTTTTAGGACTTTGGCCACAAAGTAGCAAATGAATTCCTTGTCTAGACACCCCACTCCACCCTTCTGGAAGTTCTTTTACTTTTTTTGAGACAGTTTCAATCTGTGACCCAGACTGGCCTAGAAGTTACTATATAGCTTAGGCTGGTCTCAAACTCACAGCAACTCACCTGCCTCAGTCTCTCAAGTGTTCAGGAGCTAGTTTAAGGAGGCAACCCCCACTTAATAGGTTGCTTGATCTTTCAGCATAATGCAGGCGAAAGAATAGAGTAAGAGCATAGGAACTATTTGATAGGTTTTAAAGACAGTACTGAAACAGATCTAGCACCCCTTTAGGAATTGCAAGATATACCTTTAAGAGCAATTGCTAGTGATTGGGATGAAGAGAGCGAGGTTGGGGAAGGTGAAGAGATGAAGGCAGAGACATAGGCAATGCTAGACATCCAGGCCCAACCGTGGCCCCGCCTCACTGAAGGACAAAGCTTCCTAAGCTGCTGAGTTTTGTTTTTCCCAGACATCTTTGTCAGGATCAAGACACCCCTCGTGGATGGTTTTGAAGCCCACACTCTGGGGCTGAGGGGATAACTCAGAGAGTAAAGCACTGGCTGACCTCCAGATGACCCTAAGTCAATTCCTAGCACCCACATGGCATCTTAGGATCACCTGTAATTCCAGGGCATCTGATACTCTTCTGGCCTCTGTGGGCAGTTTTCCACGTAATGCACAGATATACATTCTGGTAAAACACTTGGGGCTGGAGAGATGGCTCAGAGGTTAAGGGCACTGACTGCTCTTCCAGAGGTCCTGAGTTCAGTTCCCAGCAACCACATGGTGGCTCCCAACCATCTGTAATGAGACCTGATGCCCTCTTCTGGTGTGTCTGAAGACAGCGACAGTGTACTTATATACAATAAATAAATAAATCTTAACAAAAAAAAAAAAAAAAGAGCACTGACTGCTCTTCTAGAGGTCCTGAGTTTAATTCCCAGCAACCACATGGTGGCTCAAAACCATCTGTAATGATATCTGATGCCCTCTTCTGTTGTGTCTGAAAACAGCTTCGGTGTACTCAAGACCAGCCTAGAATACAACAGGTCCTTACTCAAAAAACAAAACAAAACAAAACAAAACAAAAAAAGTCACTACTATAAACCTAGTTTACCTGATTGGAAAAAAATGATTCAAGCTGGGATTTTAGTTAATAATAGAACCCTTCCCTAGCATGTAAGAAGCCTGTTTAATGCATATCATCACACAAAAATATTAAAACACTCATAAAACACAAGATCTAAAAATATAACAATAGATTTGCTGGGCATGGTGGTACATGCCTTTGATCTCAGCCCCCTCTTCCTAAAAAAAAAAAAAGTTAGGCAGGCATGCTAGAGTGTACTTTTTTAAAAAAAAAAACATTTATTTATTTATTATGTATACATCATACAGCTTTCTGCCTGCATGTATGCAACTACAGGCCAGAAGAGGGCACCAGACCTGATTATAGGTGGTTGTGAGTGGGATTTGAACTCAGGACCTCTGGAAGAGCAGTCAGTGCTCTTAACCACTGAGCCATCTCTCCAGCCCCTAAAGTGTACTTTTAATCCCAGGATTTGGGGGCAGAGGCAGGTGGATCTGTGAGCTGAAGACTACCTTGATCTACAGAGTGAGTTCCAGGACAGGTAGGGCTACCTGTCTTGAAAAAAATAATAAACAAATACACCCTGGGTACAAATACACCCAGACAAACAATAATAGAATCTTCACTGTTCTAAAGAACTCTCTTTGGCTTTCCTGTTGCCTCTAGAATGAAATCCAGGGTTGCAATCCTGGATATGATGAGTGCTTTCCTGATGCTACCTGTGCTTCCCCATTCATCTGGTCTGGAATAGTCCTACCTTGCACTTTCACCTTAATGAATTCCATTCTTCCTATTTAACAGCATGACTCTTTGATAATATCTATGGCAATCACTAAAGCAATAATAGTGTGAAAGAGAATAAGAAATGAGAGCAGCATAGTGAATTCTAGGCTGGCAATGGGTACAGAGTGGGAGTCTTCATCATGAGATATACATACATGTGTGAGTGTGTGAGTGTATGTGTGTGTGTAACCAGCAACCACATGGTGGCTCCCAACCATCTGTAATGAGACCTGATGCCCTCTTCTGGTGTGTCTGAAGACAGCTACAGTGTACTCATACATGAAATAAATGAATAAAAAAAAAAAAGAAAAAAGAAAAAAAGCGTAGCATAACACTAGGTAAAGTCCTGATTATGTCAATAAATTCTTGACAATACATACATATTCAAACATCAAAGGTATTCACATGGAATTTCTTGAAATCCAATGGTGTGCTACTTACAAACCTCAGCCTTCCTTATCAAGTTGTAGAGGAGGAGAGAATCAACACTTATTGATGTTTACTGTGGGCCAAGCATGATCTCAGAATTTGGCAAGCTCTGTTACCTATTCTGACCTCCACAGCTTATCACTCATACATAAGGGAGCCGTGACACAGCACAAGTAATTTGTCCAAGTCTGAACACTTGCAGCCCTGAGATAGCCCAGGTCTGACTCAAGCTCTGCTGTGCTTTCCATTGCACCATGTGGAAACCTGGAGCCATCAGTCCAAAACCATGGCACCTTGATGGTTCCACTGTTTCCACAGATCAGTCCTTTCTCTGAGCACTAATCTTTCATAGCTGCATAGAAATGTCTCAAGTCATGTGTGAGAAAGGATAGAGGCTCCTAGGACAGAGCCACTCAATACAGGGCTATGGAAATCTCTGGGCTCCTAATGCCTATGACAAGGCTTGGGTTGGAAAGATCTTGTGAGCATCCCCCAATTGCTTGTCTTTACAGTGGATGAAGGAATGGCCGGGACAGTGGTGGTGCACAGCTTTAATCCCAGAACTCAGGAGGCAGAGGCAGGCATATCTCTGTGAGTTAACTGCCAGCCTGGTCTACAGAATGAGTTCCAGGACAGCCAGGGCTGTTATAGAAACCCTGCCTTCATAAAACCAAAAATAAACAAATATCTAATAAATTAAAAAAATAGTGGATGAGGTTGGGGATTTAGCTCAGTGGTAGAGCGCTTGCCTAGCAAGCGCAAGGCCCTGGGTTCAGTCCCCAGCTCCGAAAAAAAGAAAAAGGAAAAAAAATAGTGGATGAAGAAAGATGGTAACTCTAAGGGGTATTATAACAATTAGACTGTGGGTGGGTGGGGTCAGGGGAGTAGGAAGCCCTGGCTCCAAACTGATGGCTTTACTAATGAGGGGTCCCTGGGATGAAAAGCTATAGATTACAATGTTCACCAGAATAATACTTAATAAGGAACTTCGAAGTCATCATGGTCCTCCTCACTGAAGCATTTCTCTTTCAATAGATCTTCTCCAGTCTTCCTAGAAGTACACGCCATTTAAGAATCCCAGCTTCTGTACGTCTATGAGTACTTTAAATTGAATATACTCACCTGCTGATTCACTTAAGACACATTTCAAAACCCATGCCTTAAAACATTTAAAATGCTCAGTCCCATTTTTAAAGAATAAAAGATATCTATCACTTATTGAGGGTATACTGTATAGTGGGTACCATACGAAGGTACCATATTTAGGGCAGGTTTAAATGTTGCGTTTGAAGACTGAAGGACCAAAAAAATCAGAGGTTTGGGATGGTGGCAAGAACATCACTGTAAAGATCCAAAGAGAAACCCCTAAGGATCGTTGTGCTCATTTTGTTTGTAAGACAGTTTCCTGTGTTCCAGACTGCCTTTCAGCTTCACATTCTGCTTCAGCTGAGAGCTGGAGCTGCAGACCTTGGCTATTATCCCCCACCTGCTAATGACTTTCTGATTCAGAGTAAAGGTGAGGAGGAATGATGGAAAAGCATGGACTTTGGACAGAGCGATTGGGGGTGGTGGCTGCAGATGGATGTTCAAACTAGCTTTTTTTTTTAATTTTTATTTTTAAAGATTTATTTATTTTATGTTTGTGAGTAAACTGTAGCTGTCTTCACACACAGCAGAAGAGGGCATCAGATCCCACTACAGATGGTTGTGAGCCGCCATGTGGTTGCTGGGAACGGAAATCAGGACCTCAGGAAGAGCAGTCAGTGCTCTTAACCACTGAGCCATCTCTCCAGCCCCAAACTAGCTTTTTCTGTTATGCAATGTATACATTAACTATTCTTTCAAGTATATACCGAACTCCAACAATATGTTTTCCATTCACTGTCTTATTTTATCTTCACACCAGTTTATTTAAAAATTTTATTGCATTTATTGTGTATGTGTGCTTGTGCCATGGAGTGTGTGTGGATGTCAGAGGTCAACTTTCTGGAGTCAGTTCTTTCCTTCCACTATGCAAAGCCAGGAATGGACTCTCATTAACATGCTTGGCAGAAAGTGTTTACCTTGTCTTGTCATCTTCTGATCCTCCTACCTCCACCTCCCAAATGCTGGGACTGCAGCTGTGCACCTCTATGTCCAGTTATGTGTTGCTGGGGATTGAACTGGCAGGCATGCGCTGTATCAACGGAGCTACATCACCAGCCCCGACACCACTTCATTTTTAAGATTCTTTTAAAAATATAGATCCCATTATAGTCGGTTGTGAGCCACCGTGTGGTTGCAGGGAATTGAACTCTCAGGACCTCTGTAAGAGCAGCAATGTTCTTAATCGCTGAGTCCATCTATCTCTCCAGCCCTTTCAAGTTGTTTTTATTTGCAGGAATCATTTAAAATTCTTGAGCAATGTCTTTTTTTTTTTTCCGGAGGTGGGGATCGAACCCAGGGCCTTGCGCTTGCTAGGCAAGCACTCTACCACTGAGCTAAATTCCCAACCCCCTTTTAAAATTCTTAACAAATCTCGTTTCAGTTCTATACTGATGCCCCAGGAGGTGGTGGAGAAGTAGCGTGTACCCTCTCTTTTGAGCACAGCTCCTGCTATCTGTGAGACCTCAATAATTAGAGAGGTCCGATTTCTAGAACATGTCCACCCCTCTGCTCTTAGCTAGGTCCTAGGAGGAAAAACATCAAAAGGATGAAAATGAAGCTTTGACCCAGACCAGGGGAGGGAGGAAGCACAGAACAGAAAATAAATAAGATACAAAGTAACAAGGTCTTGACTTCACCCGGACTTGTTAAGGTTACCAAATGTGTCCAGGAGAAGGAGGGAGATTTGCGCAAGAAATCCAGAACAAGTACAGGTTCTGAAAGTGCAGCTGAGGCTGAAGGGCCAAGAATGCTCATTGGGATCAAGCTCTGTAGGGCAAGTCCATGGCTCAGGTCTACCCTAGAGATTCAGAGGGAAAAGTGTACGAGGGCTGGCTTGCACTGGAAAGAGCAGTGGGGAGAGGAGTGTCTGCAGACAAGCTCTGTGGACTGATGGGTCTCCGGGAAGGGTTCTCCAGCTCCGCAAGTGCTAGCTAGATGGCCAAGGAATCTTCCCATGATTGCCCGCAGAAAGGAGCTAGAGAAGGGTAGAACAATTACCATATCATCCTTGGGTCTTCCTTCTGATTGGCCGAAGCTTCCGTAGCGAGTCTCCGCGCTCCAAGGAAAGGGGCGGGGTCTGAACCCAACGTCACTGCTGTTTGGTGCTCACTACTCTAGCCACTCACCTGCCCTCTTCGAGGGCCCTGTGTGACGTCATGACCCTTTCTCAGCCAACCGTTGCCGCAGAGAGAGTGGGACTCCTCGTCCCTCCCCATAGTCCCTCCTTTTTTTTTTTCTTCCCCCTCTCCCCGCAATTCCTTACGCCCCTCCTCTTCCTCTCCGCTCCTAATCAGAGACCGCCTTCACGTTCGGTTTCAAAACGCTCGTCACCCAATGAATAACGGGGTAGGCCTCGAGTGGCGGACCGGCCTGCCAATGCCCGGCCGCCAAGGGCGGAGCGCCTGGGGCCGACCTCTGACGGTAGACGGCGTGTGACGCAGTCGGGCCTCTACGCGCTGCGCCCGAAGCGGCGGTCGGTGGCGGCGGCGGTGGCGACGGTTTCCTGGCGGTCGCGCGCTGCTCTGGTGAGCGGCGGGTGACGGAAGGACCTGGGCTCTCACTCCAGACACACCGCTGTAAGTCGGGAGCGCTGACGGGGCTGGGCAGGTAGATCATCCCCTCTGTACCGGCATCTGCGCCGGACAACCCGGGCCCTCTTCGCCGACCAGTCTCGTGCCGAGCGCGCTCCTTCGGGCCTGCGTGAGGGGGCGGGGCCCGCGGCCCTGTGGCCTGGTTCCGGAGGCCCATGGAGGGGATCCAACTGTGTGGGGCGTAGGCTGGGGGGTCTTGGGTGACCGCCCACTCTGAGTGAACCTCGTTCTCACCGGTGCTACTCATTCATTCGCTGGGTGGAGGTGAGCAGCCCGTGGTAGGCTGGCCCATGCAGGGTGGTGCCTTAGGGGACTTGAGGTCTCCCCATCACTTTCTGGACCACTCTACAGGACGCGTTTTGTCTAGGGTTAACCAGAGGGGTTGAGTGAGTCAGAACTGCGTTGGCTTTTTAAGACAATGACAATTGTCTGGTCAGTGGAATGAAGGGTTCTTTTTGTTCCGTGTAAACCTAGGTGAGAAAGATTGAATTTCTGAATTACTGTAGCCATAAGCATTTTAAATTGTCAATCACCCCCAGTCTGCGTCAGAGGCTTTGCAGGTGGGAGGGAGGGAGGTAGAGTAAGAGACAGGATTCAGAAATCCCAGGAGTCTTGACTCAGGTCTAGTAGAATTTTTATACTATTCCATCCTTCCTGTATGTTCCAGTCTTCCAATATTGGCAATTCTTTATTTGGTAAGGGGAAGGACACAGACATTTGACATAGTTTTCAATATAGTTCCAGTAGTTTAGCTGCAACCATCTTCGCTTTTATATAGTAAGGTAACTTGATTAGTAGTACTGATGTGGACTTATTTTTGCTTTTTTTTTTTTCTTTTTCTTTTTTTTTCGGAGCTGGGGACCGAACCCAGGGCCTTGCGCTTGCTAGGCAAGCGCTCTACCACTGGGCTAAATCTCCAACCCCCCCCCCTTTTTTTTTTTTTTTTGAGACAAGCTCTCATTCCAAAGCCCTGATTGGCCTGGAATTCGCTATGTAGAACAGGCTTGCCACAAACTCAAAAGAGACCACCTGCCTCTACCGCTGAGGTAATGTAATTAAAGGTGTTTGCCATCACAACCAGACTTAACATAGACTTTTGAGAACGAACCTTTAAAAATAGTGAAAGAGACTTTAACCTTGAAAGTGCACACCTTAAATCCCAGCGCTTGAGAGGCAAAGGCATGAGGTTCTCTGTGATTACAAAGCTAGCCTACTCTACATACTGGGTTCCAGGACAGCAGGGCTGCAAAGAGAGACCCTGCCTCAAAAAGCCAAGGGGCGTGGGGAATAAAACCAATATAGATGTGGTGCAAGCCTGTAATGTGACCAGTTTTGAAAATTGAAACCAGAGAACTAGTACATACACAAAAGTGCAGACACTTAACACATATGATAAAAGAAATAATTGAATTCATTTCAATAAAATGGAGAAAAAATGAGGGTGACCATATTAGGGGTACTGGGAAGTACAATGATAAAATTAAATCTGATACTTAAGATTCGATGAAGTTAGTTGTCAGTTTGATGAATATGTCCATTAGCTTGTAACTTTGATGTTTATATAAACCATAAAACCTAAAAACAAATAATGCAAAAGCACAGAAGAGGACTGAAGTCTTAAAGTTGTAACCTGGTGTTTTCTATACCATTTTCTCAGTTTGAGCATCACCACCTGGGAAGCTTTTTTTTTTTCTGGCACACTTTCCCTTGTAAGCTTCCATAGCACTTAGCTGATCTCTGCTTCTAGCACACATTTTACATATTAACTATTTGTCTTTTTATTAGATTTTAGGGGGTTTTTCTTTGCCTTTTTGGTTTTAGGGTTTTTTGTTTTTGTTTTTGTTTTTTTTGGCTTTTGTTGTTGTTTGGGGGGTTGTTTTTAGTTTTTTTCTTGCTGGCTGTGATGGGCATGCCTTTAATCTCAGCACTCCAGAGTTACAGGGAGGTGGATCTCTGGGACTTTGAGGTCAGCCTGGTCTGTATAGAAAGTTTCAGGCCAGTCAAAACTGCATAATGAGACTCTTTCTCAAAAAACAAATGATAGATACTTAATTTTTTTATGTTTAGGTAATGTGGCTCATAGGTGGTACTCAGTTGTATTTTGTGAATGAACAAATGTAGAAAAGTTAAACTGAAAAATATTCCAGGAAACAGGCTAGATATTTGTGTACTTCTGAAATACTTGGTTTGGTTTGGTTTGTAGCCACTAGCTCCTAGGTATCTAATTATACTTGTAAGGCCACCAAATTCACATTTGGGGAAATAATATTACTTGTGTGGTGATAGTCTAGGACATCAGTATTGTAATACCGAATAATTTCTAGTAAAAGACTATAAAATTCTGAAGTTCTATGCCTTGAATTCCAGCACTCAGGAGGTAGAGACAGGGTGATCTCTGAGTTTGAGGCTAGCCTGGTCTACAAATCTGTCTTCAGGAAAACCAGGGTTGTTACACACAGAAACTCCATCTCACCACCACCCCCATATACATACATACATACATACATACATACACACATACATACATACATATATATGTATACATATGTACATATGAGTATATATATTATGTAAATCTTAATAGAGGCCGGATATTAAGCATTTTATGAGACTTTGGTGTGCTGTTGAAATAGCAGCTGAGATTATTGAGATAATTTTTTAATTTGGAGGATCTCTTGTGAGTTGTAGAATATGTAACAGCTTTCTTTCCTCCTCTACCTGTTTGATAGCAGTTAGCCATTCCTGCCCAAGTTGTAACTACCAAGGTCAAGAAATTATCAAAAATATCCCTGAGTGAAATCACTGCTTACATTTTAATAAAGCTCTTTCTTTACTTTACTTGTAAAGTTAGTTCATAAACTGTCTAAAAACTTTTTTTTGACAATATTCGTGGTATGTAGCCTAAGGCTGACTTTAAACTCCTAATTTCTTCTGCCTTTTCCTTTCTTGTACAGAGTGGTATGTGTCATCACGCTCTGCTTTCCATGAAAAACTTGTCAAGTTCTCTTCTTGTTTCTGTGGTAGATTATCTTTCTCTTCTATAAGACAAGTCAGGGAATAGCTTTGATTTTTGAGGAAGGAGTAAAAGCTATTAAATGTAATCTGTGTAACCTTTGTAACACTATGACCTTTGTATTTTACTGATGAAATTGATGCTGTAGAAATATACAGTAATGGAGCTGTTGTACAGAATACTGATACTCAAAATTACATGCAGTATTAAAGAGTTAATACTTCAGTTTTGTGGGGAATAATTTTTTTTCTATTCTTTTTTTTTTCAGAGCTGGGGACTGAACCCAGGGCCTTGCGCTTGCTAGGCAAGTGCTCTACCACTGAGCCAAATCCCCAACCCCTTGGGGAATAATTTTTAGTTTGGAAATTATTTAGACAGTGTCTCACTCTGTACCAGGTTGACCTGGACTCACTGAAACTGCAAATACAGGCATATGTAGTGCCACGTGCTTGGCTGCATTTCTTTGATTCTTTTGCTTTTCAAGGCTGGGTTTCTCAGTAGCTCTGACTGTCCAGACTGGCCTTGAGCTCAGAGATGTGCCTGTCTCTGCCTTCTAAGTGCTGGGATTAAAGGTATGTCCCAGCTATAGCTTTAAAAATAGAACTTTATGGAGCTGGGTGATATAGATTAGTTATTGATTGATTGCCTAGCATTCATGAAGTCCAAGGTTCTATCTCCAGCATCCTATGAATCAGGCATAGAGAGTGGCGTATGCCTATAATCCCAAGACTTAAGCCACTTAACAGGGTCTCAACTCCTCAACCTCTGTCTCCAAAAATATTTACATTATGATTTATAACAGTGCAAGATTACAGTTAATGAAGCAACAAAAATAATTTTATGGTTGGGGGTGTCACTACAACGTAAGGAACTATTAAAATGTGACAGCATTAGGAAATTTGAGAGTTACTGACATAAGCAGTAGAAGCAGGAGGTTCTATATAGTTCTAGCATCTCCAAGTGTAATTAGTCTTTAAAATTAAAAGTTCAAGGTGAGGGTGAAGATAGTAGGGAAGATTGAAAGATGTGAAACAGGAGGTGGGCAGATAGTGATAGTATAAGCTAGTACCTCTCAAGCTTGGTGGTTTCTAAACTCCTTAAATCTTCTAAAAATTGAAGGTGTTCAGGGCCAGTGAGATGGCTCAGCAGGTAAAATGTTTGCCATAATAAACCCAGAAACCGGGCTGGAGAGATGGCTCAGTGGTTAAGAGCACTGACTGCTCTTCCAGAGGTCCTGAGTTCAATTCCCAGCAACCACATGGTGGCTCACAACCATCTGTAATGGGATCTGATGCCCTCTTCTGGTGTCTGAGGACAGCTACAGTGTACTTATATATAAGAAATAAATCTTTTAAAAAAAAAAAAAAAAAAAAACAACCCAGAAACCGGGGCTGGAGAGATGGCTCAGCGGTTAAGAGCACTGACTGCTCTTCCAGAAGTCCTGAGTTCAATTCCCAGCAACCACATGGTGACTCACAACCATCTGCAACACAATCTGATTCCCTCTTCTGGTGTGTCTGAAGAGAGTGACAGGGTACTCACATATAAAATAAATAAAATCTTAAAAAAATAAGAAAAATAAACCTAGAAACCTGAATTCAGTCCCTGAAACCCACATGAGCATGGGAAGAAGGGAACAACTCCAGAACTGACCTTTGATCTCCACATGTACTTGATGGGACATAGAATAATACAATAGTCATACAATAATAACTTTTTAAAATTATGTATTTTATTCAGTTGTGTTAAAAATTAGCCAGGCCATGGTGGCTTTCGCCTTTAATCTTCGCACTCAGGAGGCAGAGGCAGGCAGATCTCTATGAGTTTGAGGCCACCCTGCTCTACAGAGGGAGTTCCAGGACAGCCAAGACCTGTGTACAGAGAGACCCTAGAGGAAGGAGTGGGAGGAGTGGGACTAGAGAGATAGCTGAGCAGTTAAAAGCATTTACTGCTATTGTAGAGGACCTGAGTACAGTTCCTAGCATCCATGTCAGACATCTCACAGCTGCGTGTAACTCTAGCTAAAAGGGATCCAATTATCTCTTTCTGGCCACCATGGGCACTGCACTCGAGTGCATATACACACATACATAATTTAAAAAATTTAAATAAAGTAGAAGTGGCTATTTAAAATAAATAGTAATCAGGGGCATGATGACTTATACCTTTAAATTCAGTACTTTAGAGGTAGAGGCAAGCATATCTGTAATTTCAAGGCCAGCCAGAGCTACAAAGTAAGACCCTGTCTGAAAAATAAGACACAAGTACAATAATTTAAAATTCAGTGAGAAAGCTGGCTTAATAAAAGATTGATACACTAGTCAACTTTTATGTTGCAACAGTTGACAAAGTGTTTTAAAGTTTGTGAAAAATACCCATTCTTATAAGAAAGGAGTATTTTAATAGCCTTTTCAGGTATTTGTATTCTCCATTGACACTACACTCAAGCCTTGTTAAAGGTTCGTTATAATACAGATTCAGAAGTCATATCATTACATCTATGTTCTGTGTTATACCAGCATTCATCAGTTCATCTTTCGTACTGTATCTTATACCTGATTTAATAACATCAATCAGCTTGATGATTTGGAAATTATTGGTTCACCAAATTATGTATGTTGACAAATCAGATTTGTCAGTTACTATATATATACAGTTGTTACTATATAGGTTTATTTCAGTATTCTCGATTAAGTTAAATCACTGGTGTGATGACACAGGCCTTCAATATCAGTCCCGGGGAGTTTGATGGTATATAGATGGATTCCAGGGCCAGCCAGGGATACAGTGAGACCCTGGCTCAAAACAACAATAAATTTGGAAGCTAGGGGCTGGCAGTGTAGATTAGTGGAGTGTTTGCCTAGTATACACGAAGCCCTAGATTCTAGACCCAGAATTTCATAAAACAGGCCTGGTGACATGACCTTTATCCTAACACTTGGGAGGCCAAAGCAGGAAGATCAAAGTTTGGTTTGCTTTCCTGTTGCTGTAATAAATACCATGACCAAAAGTGACTTGGGGAGGCAAGAGTTAGTTCATCTCACACTTTCAGTTTACAGTGCACTGCTAAGGGAATTTTAAGACAAGAACCAAAACAGAAACCTTAGAAATAAGCTGTTCCTGACTAGACCACTGACTCACGATCAGCTCTCTTTCTTATATAGCCCAGACCCACCTTCATAAGGATGCTGCTATTCACAGTAAGCTGAGCCCTCCTGCATTAGTCAAGACATTTTTCTGCAGTCATGAATGCACACTAACCTAGTCTGGAGAGTTCCTCATTCCGGATGATTCTACATTGTGTAAAGTTGACAATAGAAACAACTAGCACAGAAGTTTAAGATCATCTTTTGACAACATATCCAGTTTGAAACCCAGCCTGGGATTCATGTAACCATCTTTAAAAGTGGGGGAGAGATGGTTTCTAGTTAAGAGCACTGGCTGCTCTTCTAGAAGAGGTGGCTTTGATTTCCAGCATCCACATAGTGGCTTGCAACCACTCTAGTTTCAGGGAATGCATTGCCCTCCTCTGGCCCCCACATGCACCAGGCACATACATACAGGCATAAATGTTAAATAAATATTTTAAAAATGAAGGGATGCTGGAAAGATGGCTCTGTGGTTAAGATCCAGAGGACTAGGGTTTGAATCCCATCACCTACATGGTAAAACAACCTATAATTGTATACCTGGAAATCTGATACTCTTTTCTGTGCCCACAGATGTATATGCAGGCAAAGCACCCATACACATAAAAATATAAAATTTAAAAGGAGGGTGGTAGCTGACAAGCTCCTAGACAAATTTCTAAACTTCTGGACTTTTTTGCTTCAAATCTGTTTTGTTTTGTTTTCTTTCAAGGCAGTTTCTGTGATTTTGGCTGTTCTGTAACTCAGTCCGTAAACTAGGCTGCCTCAAACTCAAAGAGCTCTGCCTGCCAGTTGCTGGGATCAAAGCTGGCATGTGCCACCAACACCCAGCTTTGCTTTGAATTTTAACCATGGTTTATCAAATTCCTTTGTTGAGATAGTAGTAGTATTTCGTACAAAAAAGAGCTCTTTAAAGTAATTGCAGAAGTGTTTTTCCTTGATTCAACCCTGCTTTAGTGTATTTAAGTGCTTTTGAGTACTTCTCATTAAATTTCAAAAAATAATCACACAGAATAGTAAAAAGATGTTGAGAATATTATAAATACTTTTTACTGTTCATTAAGGACAGTCATAGATGACAGTGAAACTTTTTTTAAGGTATTTTATGTATGTGAGTACACATTCTCTTCAGTAGTCATTAGAGTAGTCATTCTCTTCAGACTCACCAGAAGAGGACCTCAGATCCCATTACAGATGGTTGGGAGCCACTGTATTGTTGCTGGGAATTGAACTCAGAACCTCTGGAAGAGCAGTTAGTGCTCTTAACCACTGAGCCATCTCTCCAGCCTTGAAAATTTTTTATACTGGTTGGCAGTGGAGAACTCAATGGCTGTTCTAATAGTTTGGGGCCATTGCCTTGATTGCTGCTTAGGTTCTAGTTTTTTGTTTTGTTGTTGTATTGGGGATTGAACCTAGGGTCAGAGTATGCTTAGCAAGTGCTTTTTCACTGGTGCATACTTGGCACTCGCTCTTTTGTTATTTTGGTTTTCCAAGAAGAGTTTCTCTCTGTAGCCCTGGCTGACCTGGAACTCACTCTGTAGAACAGGCTGGCTTTGAATTCAAATGAGATCTGACTGCCTCTACCTCCTGAGTGCTGCCACCACTCACCCCACTCTCTTTTTACTTTTTCAGTTAGGGTGTAAAGTTTCTTAGCCTTGTCTTAAACTCTCTCTAGTTCAGATAGGCCTCAAACTTGTGATCTTATTGCCTTAGCCTCTCTTAGAAATTGAGATTGGTTACACCAGGCCTGCCATTGTAGTTTTATTATGAAAGTAGTTTGGGCTCTATGGATCAACTGAAAAATAAATTTTGAATTTATAGATGTTTGGGTCACAATTTGAAGACATTAATCTTGGACAGTGATTTTACACTGATTAAAACGCTGCTTGGGAGGGTTGAACTAGAAGAGGGTTCTACTATACCCCTGCTCTTTATTTCATAAAACAGCTTCTTTTTGTCTGTCTTTTCCATTCCTTTCCTTTCTTTTTTTCTAATCAGCTAAAGATTCTTAAAGTTGCCAGGCAATGCTGGCACAAGCCTTTAATCCCCAGCATTCTGGAGGCAGAGGCAGATGATCTCTGAGTTCAAATCGAGTCTGAATTCAGGCTCCCTATTCGTGAAGGAAACATTTTATCCTCCTGTAATATGTCTATCACCATTATTCATTACGTAGGTATACTTCCTTTGATACAGTGGTTGCTGATATCTGCACATCTGACTCTCTTGTTAGAGGTCAGCAGATTTTGTGTGTGTGTGTGTGTGTGTGTGTGTGTGTGTGTGTGTGTGTGTGTGTGTGTACATAGAGGCCAGAGGCTTTCTTAATTACTCCTTTAACACTAGCCCCTTTTTAATTTATGTATTTAGTTGGTTGGAGTTTGTTGTTGTTTTGAGACATGGTGTCTGTGTAGTCCTGTCTGCCTTGGAACTTTCTGTGTCGATCAGGTTGGTCTCGGAGGTCTGCCTGCCTCTGCCTCCTGAGTGCTTGGATTAAAGGTATGGACCACTACTTCTGGAATATTTTTTCTTTCTCTGAGACAGTCTCACTGTTTGTCTTTGCTGACCTGAAACTGCCTATGTAGACCAAGCTGAACCTGCTTGCCTTTGCCTCCTGAGTGGGAGGATTATAGGCGTGTGACACCAAGCACCTTGTTATTTCTACATCTTATTTTTTGAGACAGGATTTCATGCTGAATCTGGATTACCAGTTCAGTTAGACTTGATGCTCTTTGAGAGTACTGGAGTTCTGTTCCCAGCAGTCATGCCAGGTGGCTCAGAGCTACTTGTAATTCTCGCTCCAAACCAGTCCTACACCCTCTTTTGTCTCTTGAGGGGAGTCCATACACATGTTGCATAAACACATAGGAATAAACCTTTCAAGGTTCAACAACAATAATAAGTTCAAGGTTGTGGTTGGTGGTGGTAGTGTAGAGACAGGTAGACCTTTGTTTTTTTTGGTTGGGTGGGGGTGGGGGGTCTGATTTTTGAGACCGGTTTCTCTGTGTTGCCCTGGCTGTCCTGGAACTCTTCTGTAGACCAGGCTGACCTCAAACTCAAGGGATCCACCTGTCTGCCTTCCTGGTGCTGGGATTAGAGGGGTGAAGCAGCAATAGCTGACTCGAGCTTATTGTGGATATGCTTGAATTCCCAGCTCCTCAGAAGCAGAGGTAGAATAAAGAGTTCCAGGCTAGCCTCAAATGTTATAGTTAAGACTAGGTACTTTATTCTTCCTGGAATTCTACCTAGCCTCCTTTCCTGTCTCTTCTCATCCAAGACAGAAAGTACATGGTGCTTACAAGGGGCCTGGCCACAGTACTTTAGCAGGAAGAGTGCTGTGAATTCCAGGTCAACCTAGATTAGAGTGAGATCTCAAACAAAGACATACTCGTTTTCTTTTATTCAATTCATTAACTATTGCTAGTGATTCCTCCCTTTCCTACTACTGTCATGGAGACTGAATGAGGAAAAAGTGCTTTGTGAAGTAGAAGGTAACTACTAGTCTGTTGACAAGTAGATGAAGTAGAAGGTAACTACTAGTCTGTTGACGAGTAGATGAAGTACAAGTAAGTACCTACTGTGTCTGCTCTTTGCTGACTTGGTTGCAAAGGAATTCAGTGAAGTAGAAAGAAAGGAAGAATTAACATTTATTTGTAGAACTTTCTAGAATTAGAAAGTAGCAAGCTGGGAGTGGATTGGAAGCCCCACACAGTCATTCAGATTGACAGTGTTCAGAGGTTTGTTTGTTATTATTATTTAAGTTTTTGAGGTAGAAAACTAATTTTTTTGTTGTTAACATAGCTCACAAAATTTAGATATACAATAAAATAAGACATCATCCAAAGTTCAAACTTTGTGACATTGGAAGAATATATTTCTGTCTAGTAGTTGGATTACTGATATGTGTTGATCCTTTTTCGGTATTATATAGTGTAAGTAATGAATTAGAAGATTATTGGAGGGGTTGGGGATTTAGCTCAGTGGTAGAGCGCTTGCCTAGCAAAGGCCTAGCGCAAAGGCCCTGGGTTCGGTCCCCAGCTCCAAAAAAAGAACCAAAAACAAAAAAAAAAAAAAAAAGAAGAAGAAGATTATTGGAGCACAAAGTGCACAGGAAAATTAAGGCTGAAATTAAAGATCACTTTTTTTTTAAACATTTATTTATTTATTATGTATACATCATACAGCTTTCTGCCTGCATGTATGCACCTGCAGGCCAGAAGAGGGCACCAGACCTGATTATAGATGGTTGTGAGCCACCATGTGGTTGCTGGGAATTGAACTCAGGACCTCTGGAAGAGCAGACAGTGCTCTTAACCTCTGAGCCATCTCTCCAGCCCCCTAAAGATCACTTTTTAAATGTCTTATGCAAAAGGAATGTAAGTAAATCAATTCATAAAGATAAAAATGAATTTTTGTAGAAAATTTTATCTAAGATGTGGGAATATCATATAAATTGTTTTATCATAAGAGGTTACATTTTATCCTGTTTTTACTCCATCATATCCTACCACCATAACTTGTGTTTCTTACCATTTGATATGCTAGCATATACCTGTAGTCTCACTGCCTGGGAAATGGAGGAAGAAAGATCAAGAATTCAGTGGCATTCTTGGCCACATAGTTTGAGTTTATAAGTTATAAGTGATCCTGTCTCAAAAACCAAAATAACATGTTGTAGAGTCAACCACCTGTAACCCTACACTTGGGAGGTAGAAGCAGGAAGATCAACAGTTCAAAGTCAATCTGAAGTACATAGACAGTTTGAGAGTAACCTTTGATAGCTGTACCGTTTCAAAACAATAGCAAAAAAAAAAGAATTGCCCCTTTTCTTAGCAGATTCATTGTAAATGGAATAAAGTTGAGTTCCTTTGATAGCAGATTCTGAAGTGGGCAGTCCTCAGAGGTTCGTATAGGGAACTTTCTTTGTATCATCGCCTCTAAGAGAACTGAGAAAGTAGGAAATGATATTTGAATATACATGGTGATTGAATAGAACCTTGGACCTTACAGACAATAGACAAGAATTAACATTACCTGTGGGACACTGTCTTAATTTTTATGTATTGCTTTTTCTTCTTAGTAGTAGAGAATTGAACCTAATACTCTGAAAAGCACTCTACCACTAAGCTATATTTCTAGTATGGTGATGTTGGATTAACCACCTGATGAAAGCATCAACCAATCCCACAAATTTTTTTTTAAGATTTATTTATATGAGTACACTGTCACTGTCTTCAGACACACCAGAAGAGGGCATTGGATCCCATTACAGATGGTTGTGAGCCACCATGTGGTTGCTAGGAATTAAACTCCAGGACTTCTGGGAGAGCCGTCAGTGTTCTTAACTGCTGAGCCATCTCTCCAGCCCCCTACAAAAATTAAAAAAAAAAAAATTACTTGCCCTTTAGAGTTACACTAAGCTGGAATCAAGAGTCCTAGCATTGGCCATTGATTTAGGCTGTCAAAGGAAGAAAGTATGACCTTGAATTAGGCAGTTTTCAGTAGAGACAGTTCTGAAAAGGACTGACAGCTGAAGGCTAATAGTATAGCAGCTGGTACAAGAAATGTTTTCCAGTCCTAAATGAAAGTCTGCATAGATATGTGTTTCATAGATTAGGATGGGAATGTTGTGTTATGGATGTCTAGAAGAATGTCATTGCTAAATGAAGCTAGTTATGGAAGATACCATACTGAAGCTGAGTTTTATAGAGTGAATTGGGTTGTTTGGCAGCAACAATAAAGAATAAAAAGTAGACAGTTTTCATTGAGTCAGTGGTATTACATAGCAGAGTGAGGAAAATGAATGATTTGAAGAGCAGAATTGTATGTATTCACTAATTTTTGTTTTGTGTTAGGGTCTCAGCCTAGGCTAGCCTCATATTGAGCTGAGGTTAAGCCTGAATTCCTGTTCATCTTTCTTTTGCCCCTCTAAGTGCTGGGATTATAGGTAAGCTCCAATTCACCCAGTTTGCCAGACTTCAGTTTCTGTAGTAAGACAGATTGTCCAGTTGGCTTTGATCTTGATTTGCTTCAGTGTAATTTTGTTTATGTTGTGATTTGTTTTGAGATAAGATCTGTGTAGCTGAGGATGACTTGATCTCCTAAACCTACGGACATGTGCTCCCATTCCTCATTTTAAAAGAAAAGACCTTTCTCAGAAAGATAGATGAGAATAAGACAAGCTCATTCTTCTCAGAACTAAGCAAGTCAAGTGTGCATGCCAATTTTCACCTTTAATCCCAGCACTGGGGAGACAGATGCTGGCAGATCTCTTGGTCAACCTGAGACCCATAGTAAGACCCTGTCTCCAAAAAGGGGTGGAGTAGGAAAAATAGGTTGCTTTTGATTAAAACTCTTTAATCTCTTCATAGATTAAAAGTATTTGCTGCCCTCATTCTTGTTCTTGGGTTTAACACAGGTGAATTTCTTTAGTATACTATATGTTTTTGCTTATTCCCTATTACCTATCTTTAATTGGTTGAAAGTATATTTGGAAATTTAGAAAGTAGATGAAACCTGAGTTCTGCTTACCTCTATGACTTTGTAAAATGTAGAAATATGGTCTTTTCTAGTCTGCAAAAGAGAGATGATAAAAGTAGTGACAGCTAATAACAACATCCTTTCATTGTTGTTGACATGAGGAATATAAGTGAGTTTCTGTAGATGGAGAGGTATCTTCCAGGATACTCTATACTACTTAAAAATCCCTTTGTGAAATGTATAGATAATGAGTGATAGGTGTCTGTATCAGGATAAGATTACTAAAAGTAAAATGTTGATGGTTAGGAGCTATAAAATTTAAGGAGTGTAGAATCTAGTGTACCAAAAGCACAAATTACATCGAAAATGTAAGGGTACATTTTACAGAGGAAAAATTGTTATTAATCACCTTTTAAAGTCTGCCATGTCCCTCACTTAGCCATCAGAGTTCCATAAACAAGATTGCTGTGTGTGGAGATGAATAAGAAGGTACCAGGCTGCTGGGCATTATTATGCACCCTCTTAATCCCAGCACTTAGGCAGAGGCAGGCAGACATCTGAGTTTGAGGCCAGTTTTTTGAGACAGCCAGGGCTATACAGAGAAAACCTGTTACATTCATTCATAAATGAATGGAAGAAGGAAGGAAGGAAGGAAGGAAGGAAGGAAGGAAGGAAGGAAGGAAGGAAGGGTGGGAGGGAGGGAGGGAGGAAGGAAGGAAGGAAGGAAGGAAGGAAGGAAGGAAGGAAACAAGCCATGCAGTAGCGGTGCATACCTTTAATCCCAGCACCCAGGAGGGAGAGACAGGAGGATCTCTGTTGGAGGCCAGCCTGGTCTACAGAGGAAGTTCTAGGACAGCCAGGGCTACCTAGTGGAAAAAAGGATATAGATATATAATGTAATATATATTATATATATATACTATATAATATATATAAAATGAAAAGGGGACCAGTAGAGATATGGAAGAGATAAGGTTAAGTAGTGGGGGCAAGAGATATGAATATGATCAAAGTATGTTTGCACATACAGAGTTAGCATGTGCCAATAATAACAATAAGTGATAAAAGAGGGGGTAGGGAGGGCGACAACGGGGGGAGGATGGGGAGGGGAACACCCATAAGGAAGGGGAAGGGGGAGGGGGATGTTTGCCCGGAAACCGGGAAAGGGAATAACACTCGAAATGTATATAAGAAATACTCAAGTTAATTAAAAAAAAAGAAAAAAAAGACATGCACATTAAAAATATAGTTTCTGGGGGCTGGAGAGATGGCTCAGTGGTTAAGAGCACTGACTGTCTTCCAAAGGTCCTGAGTTCAAATCCCAGCAACCACATGGTGGCTCACAACTATCTTTAAAGGGATCTGATACCCTCTTCTGGTGTGTCTACAGTGTACTTCTATAATTAATAAATAATTTTAAAAAATGATAAAGGGCAAGTAATAATCAAACATCTCTTGACACTTAACAATGGTAGTTATAAACCTAAACTTTATATAACTTCAAACACTGTAACTAGCCAAAAACAGTGTTTTTAAAAAAAAAAAAAAAAGGAGGTGCCCGGCAAAGTCGACATAACTGGATAGCACTTGCTATCTTTGAGTGACACATGGTCCAAACTAACTTAATTATGAAACAATTTTTTTTAGATTTCTTTATTTTTTGTTAACATACCTACTCAACCCCCATCCCCAAACATCTCTATCGTATCTATTCAAGTCTTTTGGCTTTTTTTTGTGTGGGAGGCAAGGTTTCTTTTCTATATGACCCTGGCAGTCCTGCCTGTTATAGGCAGTGTGCTACCACATCTGGCTAAAGATAGGGAACTTAAAACAGATCTCATTACTGAAAAGTAAATGATGATCATATGAACTATATATTATATACCCACTAACTTTAAGGCTAGTAATTACACGCTCTTAACTGCTGAGCTATCTTTCCAGCCCCGGCCAGGAAAATATTTCAGATAGTTGGGATAACAATATGGTTGTAATTTTTGATGCATATGCCGTTTAATTTCCTAGGTGTATTTTTGTTAAAAAAAAAATGTGTCCTCATAGAATTAATGTCTTGTTTTCTTTGTCTTTGTTGTTCTGAGACAGGATCTTATGTAGCCTAGACTGGCCTTGAACTATGTATCAAGGATGACCTTCAATTTCTGATCCCCCTTGCCTCCCGCCTCCAAAGTGCTAAGATTTTGTATGTGTGCCACCGTGTTCAGTGCTGAGTAGCAAACCCACAGTTTCATGCATATTGTTTGTACTGATTTGTATTGTGATATTAGAACAAATATTAGGTAAAAATTTTAAATAAGCTGGGCTAATGTCATTTTTTTGCCAAGCTGATGAATTGAGTTCAACTCCCAGAATCCACATGGTAGAAGGAAATCTTCTCATATGCTGTGGCATTTGGAGAGGAGCACATACTAAACATAATAAAAATTAAATCGCCCCACAACTCAATACACATTTTGAGGGAATGGTTGTTGGTATGATCAGAAATTACTATCATGGGGTTGGGGATTTAGCTCAGTGGTACAGCGCTTGCCTAGCTAGCGCAAGGCCCTGGGTTCAGTCCCCAGCTCCGAAAAAAAAGAAAAGAAAAAAAAGAAAGAAAGAAATTACTATCACACTTCAGTACTAGTCATTTTAGGAAGCATGCAGATTAATGAACATTTTATAATATTCATCATTCAAGGTTTAAGGATATTGAATAGGAAGATCATGCTATCATTTCTATGGGTCTACTAATATTTGTAGAATGGTAGATTTCTTGAAACATAACTTTCTGTGGTGTCTCAAAAGAAAAACTTCTCTTTTACAGCTTTCTGAAGCAAACACTCGTTTTGAAGATGTTTAACAAATCATTTGGAACCCCCTTTGGGGGTGGTACAGGGGGCTTTGGTACAACGTCAACATTTGGACAAAGTAAGTTATGGAAAAGAACCTAATAAGGGAAAATGTCTGAATTTGACTTTTGTTGATTGGGTTGTTTTGTTTTGAGAACTGGTATCACTTACTGTAGCTGGCTTAACTCAGTGTAGCTCAAGCCGGCCTCTGATTTCTAGTCCTCCTGCCTCAGTTTCTCTAGTGCTGGGATTACTGCCATAGTTTTAACTGATAACTTGACATAATTAGAATTGAATCTAAGAATATCTGTGAAGGATCATTATGACCACCCTGATTGATGGGGGAACTTCCACCCACTGTGGACAGCACCATTCCCTGAGCACCTTCACTCCGCTTTTCTGGGCCTAGAGCATCAAACTCAGGGCCCGTGCTAAGTAATACTCTGCCACTAGGCTGCATCCTCTCTAGTGCTAAGTCACACCTTTTGATTTAAAATTTATGTTCCTGAGGAGACAGTAAAATGCCTTGACTTGATTTCTGTCCCATAAGAATTTAGATAGAAATTTGAGAAAGGTTTCTTTTTTTTTTTTTCGGAGCTGGGGACCGAACCCAGGGCCTTGCGCTTCCTACGTAAGCGCTCTACCACTGAGCTAAATCCCCAGCCCTTGAGAAAGGTTTCAAATTTCATTAGTGGTCCTACTTAATGCAGGATGTTAAGAAATGTTTTTAAAAAAAAAAACTTTCCAGTTATTATTGACGCTGAATTTTGCTGTTTCAGATACTGGCTTTGGTACTACTAGTGGAGGAGCATTTGGAACATCTGCATTTGGTTCTAGCAATAATACTGGAGGCTTATTTGGTAATTCACAGACCAAACCAGGTAAGGGATTTTGTGTGGCATATACCTGGTTTATATGTGGCTGGCATAGAACTTCTCTTAGTGACTGCAGTTTGTCTACAGAAACTTGTTTTCTTCCCTTCCATCTCTTCAGGAGGACTGTTTGGTACCAGTTCATTTAGCCAGCCAGCAACCTCCACAAGCACTGGTTTTGGGTTTGGCACATCAACAGGAACATCAAATAGTTTGTTTGGAACTGCAAATACAGGGACCAGTCTTTTCTCATCCCAGAACAATGCATTTGCACAAAATAAACCAACTGGATTTGGGAGTAAGTAGAGCACTATTTGGGCTTGTACTTCTAATAGTTTAATATTTGTTTGTTGAATGTGTCTCTCCTCTTCGCTCTATGTTCACTTCTCTCCTTTCCCACCAAGTGATCAAAACCAGGAAATAGGAGAACCTGGAAGAATTGAGTTTAGTAGGCTAGAGAAGAGAGCAGTAAATAGAGCAGTTCCAGGACATCCAGGGCTATACAGAGAAACACTGTATCCAACACACACACACACACACACACACACACACACACACACACACACACACACACGGCACGGGGGGGGGGGTGAGGGGGAAGATGCCTGGTCTAGCCTGTGTCTCACATTTACAACAAAGAGATTAGAGCAACAGGAATGAGAAATACTATTTAATTACTCCTCCATTTTTTGCTCATAGCAGATGATGTTAACTTTGTAAATCTATATCTGGCCAGTGACTATTTCTCTATATAGTACTTTAAGGCAGCCACTAACTGCCCTATGAGGTGTTGCTGTTTATATGACAAGAGTACATTATTTTACGAGTGTCTAAGCAACCAACATATTTTTGAAAGGCAAAACTGTAGGCAAACCTTTTTTTTTTTTTGGTGTGTCTGAGGCAAAGTCTCGTAGTCCAGGGTAGCCTCAAACTCCTGACTCTACTTCCCTAGTGTTCTGACAGGCTTGTGTCAACCATATTTAAACATACCACATAGAATGCGGTCTTTTTGTTTGGTTGGGGGGTTTTGGTATGATTTTTGTTTTGTTTGTTTGTTTTTTTTCGAGACGAGGTTTCTCTGTATTGCCCTGGCTGTCCTGAAAACCATTCTGTAGACAAGGCTGAAAATGCAGTCTTAAAGCTCTTATTCAAAAGAGATAGTCCTACTAACTTTAAACTATATATTTAGGATCAGAGTTCCTTAGAAGTGATAATTTGCTAATGATAAATTATGCTCATAATGGTTATAACTTAACATTAAGTATTGGCAGGCAAGATTCTTCTTGTTTACTGACATTTCTGGCACAATATGTTTGACTTCTCATATTTTAGGAAACGTAGTGTTGGGGTTGGAGAAAGAGCACTGGATACTCTTCCAGAGGATCCAGGTCCAATTCCCAGCCTCCACATGGCAGCTCACAACTCTTTAGAACTCTGGTTCTTGGAGATCCAATATCCTTGGACAAATATACATGCAGGCAAAATCCCAACACACATAAATAAAAATAAATCATTTTTAAAAAAATAAGAATTCCTTTTCTTTATTTCTGTATGACTGCCTTGACTTGTTTTTCTTTCTTTTTCTTTTCCTTTTCTTTTTTCTTTTCTTTCCTCTTTACTTTTCCTCTCCTCTCCTCTCCTCTCCTCTCCTCTCCTCTCCTCTCCTCTCTTTCCAGGCCTCAAACTCATCTCAGCGTCTGCCTGCCTCTGCCACCTGATTGCTACCACTACATCTGACAGTCATTAGTGCTTGCTTTTGTATAATGATATCTCCTCATCTCCCCTTTTTTTGGGACAGAGTGGTTCTGAATGATCCTGAACTTCTGATCCTCCTGTTTCTGCTTCTTGAGAACTGGATAGGTATAGATTACCATATCTAGCTCTAACTTTGTTGAGTCAGGGTCTTATATAACGCTGGCTGTTCTGGAACTCATTGCATAGAACAGGCTAGCCTCAAAGATCTGCCTGTCCCTGCCTCTTTACTGAGATTATAAGTGTGGGCCACGATGCCTGGCTAGGGTCTACTATTTCTATATTAGTTTCTTTTTGGATTTTTGAGACACTGTCTTCATAGCCTCAGCAAGCCTGGAACTTACTATGTAGTTAGCCCAGGCTAGTATTGAACTAAGTGCAGCCCTTCCTACTTAGCCTCACAAGTGTTTGGATTACAATCCTGCTTCTGAGTTAGTTTCTGTAAAATAGTCAACAGTGCCCTCTAATTTTAAGTTTTTCCAGGAGTTGGTCATGTTTTATGTTAACCTATGTTTGATTGCTCCAATAGGACCACTTCACATATACAATAATTTGGTAAGGTGTGGGTATATGAAATATCATATCTAAATAAAAGCATACTATACTGTTATGTTTGTTGTGATATGTTTTCAGACAGTTTCATTCAGCATTCATTCATTCTTAGTAAGGAAAGGAGAAATAAGATAAAATATACAGTGAAACAAAATGTTTCTCTTTAGTTTTGTCTGTAATATCCAAAAACTAACTGCACATTTAGCTAACCAATGAATTTGGATTTGTTACCTTTGAAAGTCGTAGCCTGGAAGCATATGTCATGTGAAATATAGCTTAAATCTGTTTACTGGAGAGAAATGAAGAGTATTTGACAATGTGAAAGTACTGCTGTTGTTACTCTACCCAGCCCTGCTTTCAAGGTGTGTTAACATTAAGTTGTTTGCTATTTTTCTAACTTACAGATTTTGGAACCAGTACTAGCAGTGGAGGACTCTTTGGAACTACAAATACCACCTCTAATCCTTTTGGTAACACATCTGGCTCCCTCTTTGGGCCAAGTAGTTTTACAGCAGCACCTACAGGAACTACCATCAAATTTAATGTATGTATTTTCTAGCATATTTTCCCCCATTTGTGTATTTCTTTGAAGAATGAATGATCAGATTGCTCCTATCTCCAGCAATACCTATCACATTTTTGTTTTTAAAATATAAGGTTATTTTTATTTTATATGTATATATATTTGTTAATTGTGTGAATATGCACCATGTGCATTCTAATACTCGGAGAGACCAAAGGAGAGAGAACTGCAGTAACAGATGGTGATGAACCACCATCTAGTGCTGATATTAAGGCCTCACTCAAGACCTGACACAGTAGAGGCACTATTTTGACCTTAGAACCTAGCATGTAGGTACTAACACTTGCCAAAACAGGAAACTAATCCATCAAAGATCTAGTCCTTAGTTCCAGGATCCAGAAAAATCCTTGTATTAACCTTGCTTTTTGACTAATTTAGCTTCTACTTCTTGGTAACTCTCCTTGCTAACTAAATTGTGTCATCCAGGATGCAGTTTTTGTGCATAAAAGACAAACTTATGGGGCTTGGAGCTGCATGGTTTGCGCAAGTTCCCCATGCAGCCAGTAGTGGGCAATACAGACTATTCTGTGTGTATTCTCTGATGAAATTACCTTGCAACACTAGGAACCTGGGTTCTCTGCAAAGAGCAGCTAGTACCCTTAACTGCTGGAAAAATGTATTAACAGTTTTAGGTTGGGTATGGCAGATGACTTTAAAATCCTAGCACATGGGAGGCAGAGTCGGGTGTAGTTCTGTGAATTTGAGGCCAGCATTAATAGCGAATTCTAGGCCCGTCAGGGTTGCGTAGTATGACCTTGTTTCAAAATAAGGGTTTATTGTTGATATTGTTTCTTTGTTTTGTCTTGAACTCTGAGTTCAAGGCCTGTCTGGTCTACAGAGAGAGTTCCAGGACAGCCAGGGTACCACAGAGAAACCCTGTCTCCAAAAAAAAAAACAACAAACAAAAAATAGTGATGGTTTTATAGGGCTGGTGAGATGGCTCAGTGGGTAAAGGCTCTTGGTGTCAAGCCTACTAACTGAGCGTGGTCTTTGGGACCCATATGGTAGAGGAGAGAGCTGCAAGCTGTCCTCTGATCCCCATGCAGACAAACAATAATTTTTTTAAAAAAATTACGTACGATTTTATACTACACAGGAAATGTGAAACATAAATCTGCTGTTTCTTTTTTGTTGCCATTAAGGGGATTTAGTCACAGTCTCATGCATAGTAGGTAAGCACTTTACCACTGAGCTGTGTCTCCAGCATGAAACATCTAGGTTATGATGTGTATTAAGATTATTCTTACTCCAATTAAATTTGTGTTCAGTGTTGATTATGATAGCCCATATAAAGCAGAATTTCTGAACTAGGATCTTGCTGTGTAATCTCAGGCTGTCTTTATACTAGCTACATAATTCAGACTGGCTTTGAACTCAGTGATCTTGCTTTGGCTTTTAAAGGCTAGGATTGCAAGTGTTTGTCACTATTTCTGTTCTAAGGCAGCATTAAAATAGTCATCTGTTTATAAAAAAAAAAATAAGGAACAGACCATAGAAAAGTAACTGAAAATAAGGCTTCTTTGTGGAGCTAAAGGGACAACCTGTCAGTAGTCTATATCTATTTAAGAATAAAGTCCTGCTAGGCAATTGTGGTATACAACTTTACTCCCATCACTTGGGAGGCAGAGGTTGGCAGATCTCTGTGAATTGAAGGCCAGCCCTGGTCTAAGGAGTAAGTTCTAGGACAGCCAGGGGGATATATAGATATAGATATAGATATCTATATATATATATATAGATATATCATCTCCAAAAACAAAACAAAAGATTATTTAGATAAGCATGTTATAGGGGAAATATCAGAAATGTTGCCATATATTTTAGTCAAGCATCCTGGATAACAATTTGGTTTTACCATGAGGGTATTACTGTGTTGCCCAGGCTGCTCTTGAATTTCTGGTCTCAAATGATCTTGCTTCAGCTTCTAAAATAATAGCTTTCTTTTAGTTTGTTTGTGTAGGTTGGTCTGGTATTCAGGGCTGCCTCTGGAGTACTGTGATTGTAGGTATGGGCACTACATGACTACCTCCTAAATGATGTTTTTTGAGTAGTTGGGGAGCATGGGGATTTAACCCAAGCCTTTGCGAATGTTAGTCAAGCACTAACCACTGAGCTCTATTCTATTCCTATCTTGTTATTAAAAAAATGAAGTAGGGAAAAAGTTTAAAGCTTAGTGCTGACTGAAGCCAGCACTGCCATGTGGACTCTGGCTGCACCTGGCCTGGCAGGTACCATGTGTGCATCCCATGATGATTGGTACTGTGCACGCTCCATGCCCAAACTCTCAGCTAAGGGTATCGACAGGCACATGGTTTGCCTGGATAAGTGCAGGGTTTCATGTGCTTTATCTATCACCTGGCAATGAGGCAAAGCCTACGGAAACTACACTCAGCTAGTCGATCTGCATGCCTGATATACTGAGTGCTTTACAAATCCTGACTTTCCCTTGCATCCAGTTCAGGAGCCAGGAAGTAATCAAAAAATCAAGGAGTTTGCAGCCGGCTACAAGTTTGACATGTACAGCAAGATCTGTGTAAATGGGGACAATGCCCACCCACTGTGGAAATGGATGAAAGTCCAGCCCAAGAGCAGAGGCATGCTGGGAAATGCCAACAAATTGAACTTTACCAAATTTCTCATTGATAAGAACAGCTGCTTAGTAAAGCGCCATGGTTCCATGGAAGAACCCCAGGTGATAGAGAAGGACCTGCTGTGTTACCTCTAGCCGTACAAGTGTGTGCCTCCATACAGAGCTCCCTGCCATGTGATCCCTAGAGCCTTCCACCCCGGCACTCATGACAGTCTACCTGAAAACCAGCCCACTGATGAGCAGTCCTGAGGACCTGGTGTGCATCCCCACCGGAGGAAGGCCTGTGGCCTCGGCCTCGAGCTTCACCTTAGCTGCCTTGTAGAAATAGAATGTAGAAATGTGAAGAAAGGGGAAAAAGTTTAGTAGTTGAAGAATTGTATCTGAGAATAGACACAAAAACTGGAATTTGAAATATGCCTTTGTCTTTCTTTGCAGCCTCCCACTGGTACAGATACTATGGTCAAAGCTGGAGTTAGCACTAACATCAGCACCAAGCATCAGTGTATTACTGCCATGAAAGAATATGAAAGCAAGTCATTAGAGGTCAGTAAAAGGAAGAACAAAAAATAGAATCAGCTTAATAATTTTATTCAGGTTCTGAATAAAATCCTAACATTGGTAAAGATGTTTTTCAAGATTCTGTATTATTATCTTTATGTATTTATACATTATGTATCTATGAATTATATCTTTATTTTAGACTGGGATAATATTCCCCACATATATACAAGTGTACTACATCTTTTTTTATCTAGTATTCTATTCTGGTTAGATATTTACATTGTAGTGACAATACATTTGTGTACATACATGATCTTTTAGAAAATTTGTACAAAATCCTAAATATATGGCTTAGTAAATTTTCACTTATGTGAAAGGATACATATCAGTTGACAGCATAGGAAAAAACAAAGCATATCTAACATTCCAAATACCCTTCTCCTCATCACAGTCCTTTCCCTCCAAAATTAGATGCCATCTTGACTGTCCATTTTTGCCAATCTCTTAATTAATTTTATATAGAAGGACACTTACTTTGTATTGTACTTCAGTATATCAGTTATATTACTCTGTAACAGATTCCTGTGTAGGTCTCTTCTAAGTAACTATTTTTGCCATATGTTAATTTTGGTAATGTGTTTACCTTCAGGAGCTTCGTTTGGAGGACTATCAGGCTAACCGGAAAGGCCCACAGAACCAAGTGGGGGCAGGTACCACAACTGGCTTATTTGGGTCTTCTCCAGCGACTTCCAGTGCAACAGGACTCTTCAGCTCTTCCACCACTAATTCAGCCTTTTCATATGGTCAGAACAAAACTGCCTTTGGAACTAGTAAGCACTTTATTATACCATAGAGAGGAATGGTCAAACTGAGTATCGGTGACTCTGGCTTTTAATCCCTGCACTTAGGAAGCAGAGGAAGGCATATATCTCTGAGACTTAGGCGAGTCTGAACTACAAAGTGAGTTCCAGGATAGTCAGAACTATACAGAGAAACCAAAAAAAAGTCAAATAGACGTAAATCATGACTGTCACTTTGTTACCAGCGCTGTGGAGAAAAATAAATAAGAAAAGACAGTTAAAGGTATAGGTGGCTAAGGAGTCCTTTCATTTCAGAAGGTGATACTGAGTCATCTTTCCAGCCTGAATATTTTCTCTTATAAAATAGAAGTTGAGTTCACAAAGGAAAGTCATTTAGTCATTTTAGAATTCTTGAGTTCTAGTAGAAAGGAACATTTTAACATAAAGTAGGTCTTGCTGAAGACAGACGAAAGGCTATTAAGGAATGACTATACAATAATTTAGCAGTAGAAATAGCTCAGATGACTTCAGTTATTGGCTCATTTGAGAGTTTGTTTGTTTATTTGTTTTTTGTTTGTGTTTATTTTTATTTCTTTTTCTGAAAGGCACAACTGGATTTGGGACAAATCCAGGTGGCCTCTTTGGCCAACAGAGTCAACAGACTACCAGTCTCTTCAGCAAACCATTTGGCCAGGCTACAACCACCCCAAATACTGGCTTTTCCTTTGGTAATACCAGCACCCTTGGACAACCAAGCACCAATACTATGGTAAGGAAACAGACTCTTGGTTAACTCCAGGTCTTATTTGTGAAATGAAGTAATGGGACTAGTAGTCATGTTGAACTTGTAAATGCCGTCTCCATAGCATTTCTTAGAATGGAGGTTATTCAGTGTAGGGAAGAAATTAACTCTTTCACTAGTGAAGATCTGGATTTTGTCTCAACACAGTGAGTACATTGAGATTTCTGTTGAGTGTGTCATTTATCCTTTCTGAGCACAGATTTCTTTCAGTAAGAGCTTACTTAGTGGGCTTCAGATGGCTACCTTGAAGCTATGTGCCTTGTGATATTGATGTTTTGATCCAGAAGGAATGGGAGGGAAATATGAGAATGGAGCATATATGTATGTATGATCACAATACATGTATGTGGGTGAGGGTGTTGAAAACAATATTAAAGGTAAAGACAGTGGTTACTGGCATTATAGGGCCAGAAATATGGAACCGGATTTACTGTAATCTTGGCAGTTGGGAGGAGGATCAAGAGTTAAAGGATAATATTGACTATATATCTGGTTCAAGGCCAATCTGGGCTGCATGAGATTAATCAAAAATTCAGTGAAGCATATGAGTAAAGTTGAAAATAAAGAAATGAATCCCTACATTTATAGACAACTGATTTCCAGCATGAGTACCACAATTGATTATCCATCTGCAAAAGAATGAGGTTAAATCTCTTATATCATTAATAACCAAGGTTTTCCCAATAATCAAATACCTAGAATTATGAACATGATTATATGTTTTACTCGATGTGTTTATGACCTAGTATATCACTCTGTAGTGCAGGCTGACCTAAAATCCGTGAACCTCTTGCTCCAACTTTGTACGTGATGGGTTCAATTTATAAAACATTTAGAAGAAAATCAAGTGTTTGCTGTTTTGATAGCAGAATCTTGTTACATAGCTTATATTCTACTGGAACACCGTTGAGCACATGAAATCATTGAAAGTTTTAATACATGCCCAGCACTTGAAGCTCACTTACTGTTTTGGAAACAGGGACTTTGGTTAATAGGGAATATATTTACAGTTCTGCACTCTAAAGTTTTAATAACTCTTAGTTATATGCTGTTTTGGGAAAGCCACCTTATTCTTGATTTTCAGGGTTTTTGCAAAGAAATCTTTACGAATTTCTGCGTTTATCATACATGCTTTAATAAACAACAGTGACTTTTTAAGAACCAATCTAAGTCTTTAAAGAAAAAATATTATGAACTGCCTTTTAATCTAGATTACACTTTCCAGGGCCTATTTGGAGTAACCCAAGCCTCACAGCCAGGAGGTCTTTTTGGGACCGCTACAAACACCAGCACTGGGACAGCATTTGGGACAGGAACAGGTCTCTTTGGGCAGCCCAATACTGGATTTGGTGCAGTTGGTTCGGTAGGTATTTGCAGTTGACTGTGATTTGAAGTTCTTAAATCTGTTAAAGGAATATGTATAAAATAAATAACTATATTCAAGACTTTAACATCTATGTTTGTATTTTTTTGTTGTTTCCCCTCTCTATTCACATATAATGAGTATATATAATTTTTAAATTTATTTTTGCAAATGTATGTTGGGGACTAAATGTGGGCTTCATGCATTCTAGAAAAGCACTGTACTAACTGGAATCTATATTCCCAGTCCCATTGTTTATTTTCAGTCACTAAATGTTTTACCTCAGTGATAGTGTGGTTTACATCTGTTTGAACATGCTGTTAAGAGCTGGAGAGATCATTCAGGAATTAAGAGCACTGGCTGTTCTTCCAAATGACCTAGCCCCACATGGTAGCTCAAAAATGTCTCACCCAATTTCAGGGGACTCAAAACTATCTTCTTCAGACACTAGATATACACATGGTGTTCTGACATACATGTAAACAAAATATCTGTACACATTTAAATATCTTTTATTAAAGAAAGAAAATAAAATATTGTTATAGTCATTTTAGATTTAAATTTTAATTTGAGAATTAACAGTGCTTATTTTTATCATGTACAGCATAAAGTCTTTGTGTGTTTGTTTTATACTTAGTGACTTTTGCCATTTCAGACCTCCTCTAAAGTTTCAAAGATATTGTAGAATCCATTTGGTTAGTTTATATAGTCTTTAATTTAAATAGCTTAAATCAGGTCTCTCTCTCTTTCTTTCTTTGTCTTTTAAAGATAAGATTTTACTGTGAGCCTTGCTATATAGACCAGGATAGCCTCAAACTCAAAGATTGGCCTACCTCTACTTGCATAGTGCTGAGATTGAAGACCCTCACCACCATGTCTAGCCCTAATAAGATAATTTTTTAAAAGAATTATTTATTTTATATATGTGAGTACACTGCCACTGTCTTCAGACACACCAGAAGAGGGTATCACATCCCATTGCAGATGGCCATGAGCTACCATGTGGTTGCCGGGAATTGAACTCGGGACCTCTGGAAGAGCAGCCAGTGCTCTCAACCGCTGAGCCATCTCTCCAGTCCAAAATAAATTTAACTCCTACTTTTTCCTATTGTGTTTTGGAAGATAAACTGTTATAGTATTTGAAAATTAAAAGCTTTTGGTGTTGATCAAGAATTTCCTGGGGTTCTCTTGCTGTGGAAGGTGCAACTCAGCTATTTATCTTCCTGAGTAAGTTGTCTTAAGTGCAGAACTACTGTTTTGGGATGCATTTAACTTAAAAAGCAGTGCTAAATTTTATACTAGAATACTACTTGAAAAAAAAATGACAAAAGTGTCGGTGTAACTTGGGTGCAGGAATGTGTGGCTTGCATGAGTAAGGCCCTAGTTGTGATCCCTAATACTACCATCACCACCACTGCAAAGAGCTGGTCAAACATAGCTGAGACAACAGGACTAAAAGTTTGAGTCCAACCTCGGCTACAGAGAAGTCAAGGCCAGCCTAAACAATATAAAATTCTGCTCAAAAAAAAAAAAAAAATAGGGGCTGAGGGTGTAGCATTAGAATGTGTAGCATACACTAGGCCTTGGGTTCAGTTCTCAGTGCTACAAACAAACAAAAATGCTTTCTCTCTTCACCTTCCTTCTCCCTTTTGACTTTTCCCTCTCTCTTGTCTCCAATAAAAACGACTGGTTTTCCTCTTGGTTTAGTTTTCTACTAGCTGGGATTGCAGATCTATACTACACTACCATCCTTGGCTAATGGTCACCTTGGTGTTTTTTTTTCTTTGACTCACTGAAATCCTGTTTGGTGGGGTGTTAGTAGCATTGTGCTTATGTAATCTTGCTCAGGTTGTTATGTCTTCTGATTGTCTATGTTCATCTGTCTCCCTAAAAATGACACATTCGATACTTGCATGCACTCTGCCTTATTACTTATATGTATTACATGTGTCTGCTTATATGTATGTGAGTATGAGTGAGGTACCCTCAGAGGCCAGAGGTGTTGAGTCTCTTGGAACTGGAGTTACAGGGAATTTGGAGCCACCTAGTATGAGTGCTGGGAACTGAACTTGGAAGAGCTAAACCATCTTTCTAACCACTATTATTTTTTTTTAAAGATTTATTTATTTTATGTATATGAGTACACTGTCGCTGTCGTCAGACACATAAGAAGGAGGGCATCGGATCTCATTACAGATAGTTATAAGCCACCATGTGGTTGCTGGGAATTGAACTCAGGACCTCTGGAAGAGCAGTCAGTGCTCTGAACCGCCGAGCCATCTCTCCAGCCCCCTCTAGCCACTATTATTAATTTAATTTTTATTTTTATTATTTTAAGTTAGGTGTTTATACCCGAGTACAGGTGTCTGAAGAGTTGTCAGATTGCCCTGGAGCTGGAGTTAGAGATGCTTGGGGACATGGGTACTGGGAGTCACACTTGCTTTTATTTTGTTGTTGTTGTTGGTTCTTTTAAAAATAATTTATGTACATTGATGTTTTGTCTACTTATATACCTATGGAGGATATCACATCTTGGAGTTACAAACAGTTGTGAGCCACCATGTGGTTGCTGGGAATTGAACTTGGGTCCTCTGAAAGAATAGTCAGTGCTCTTAACCACTGAGTAATTTCATCATGCAACAAAGCCTGTTATATCTTATATTACCCTAATTTTCCTGTATTTTCTTTTTAGACGCTGTTTGGCAATAACAAGCTTACAACTTTTGGAACCAGCACAACCAGTGCTCCCTCATTTGGTACAACCAGTGGCGGGCTCTTCGGTAACAAACCAACCCTGACTTTAGGAACCAATACAAACACTTCCAATTTTGGTACATATAAAATGCAGGTTTGACTCTCTTAAAGTTACACTGACTATACCACACATCATTCTCCTGATTCATATGATTGGAAATGTTTAAAAATTCTCAGGTAAGCTGTAGCCTGATGCTACATACCAGAAGGGAAGTTTTTTGGTTTTTTTTTTGTTTTGTTTTGTTTTTTTGTTTTGTTTTGTTTTTTTTAAAGTCATGGAACGTGATAAATAGACAAATTGGTTTTCATGTTCTTTGGATTACATCACCAGTAACTGCAAAAGCATATGTGAACCTCATTAGTGTGAAGTAACCCATTCTATTGAGGTAGGTTTCAAACATGAGGATGTAGTGGACAAGGAGATTGTTTCTGAACATCTAAAGTTTCACTGCATTGGAAGGTTATTCTGGCAGTTTGGAGTGTAGTAGCTAATTCCTGTAGCTGCTGAAGCAGGAGCCATGATTTCTAGTCTAAGCCATCCTGGCCTACAGAATGAGACTGTCTTCTTACTTAAAAATCAAAGTAGGGATAAGATTTAACAAAGTTTTAGAAAGAAAAAAAAAGGAACTTTATTCTTTTTTACATGTGTTAGAAATACTTAAACCAGTTAAAAGAAGCATCAGGTTTTAGCTTCATCCATACATGATTATGTTTTCAGACATTCAACATTGTGTAAGCGTGCAAAGTTCATTTTAGTCACAAGGTTCAAATGTTTGTTGAACATTTTGTTTGCCAGAGTTCTCATTAGGAAATGATTAGTTTTTCTGGGAAGATATGTGCAAAGTACCATTATTGGCTAGTAACCACCATGGGCTAGTAACTTTCTTTAGAGAGCTCTTGTGTCTTTTAGTTTTTCTTTATTTGTCATGTTGAGATAAAACACAGGGTCTTATGTTCTAGGCAAGCCCTCTACCACTGAGCCAAATTCCCAGCATTTTCAGTGGGTTTATTTTCATGGCATTATAATCTAGAAAAAGAGACTTTTAAGCATGCATCAGAATATTAATATATTCATAAAATATGAGCTACTTAAACACGTGCAAGACTTGTTACATGTCTATTTTCAGACTCAGATATTTGAGCTTTTTAAAATTTATTTATGTATATGTGTCATCGTCTTCAGACACACAAGAAGATCCCATTACAGATGGTTGTGAGCCATCATGTGGTTGCTGGGAATTGAACTCAGGACCTCTGGAAGAGCAGGCAGTGCTCTATACCCCTGAGCCATCTCCAGCCCCCAGATATTTGATTTTTATAACTCATTTTACTCAGGTTGTTCACTCACTGCTAGTATTTATTATAGTTCTAGTCATAATTATTTCTGGATGAAAAAGCTTAGAGGTAGTGGGCGTGGTTAGTATGGCTTCCGTGCTTGTTTCTTGACTATAAAACCAAAGAGGACAAAAGTGTATTAATGTCTCCCTGCATCCTTTCCCTGTTTTTAAAAAGATCATCACTGTCCCCATTTTCAAGGAGCCTTCTTAACCTTTTTCTTTTTGATTTTTGGATACTTAATCTTTGTCTTGGCTATGTACACTATGATGGCCTCAAATAGAAATCCACCTGTCTCTGCCTCCTGATTGCTGGGATCATAGGTGGGTGCCCCATGCCCAGCTTTATACCATATTTCTTAATGATCTGCTTTTTACTCCATGGTGAGAAGAGTTCTTGCCCTGTTGCTCAGGTAACCTTGGATTCAAGTAGTTTTGTTGCCTTATCCTCTCAGATAATTAGATTATAGATGCACAACATCATGCTCAGCTCACAGCTAAAAATTTAATGCCATGTTTATTCTATGTATCTGTTTTTTTTTTTTTTTTTTTTTTGTTTTGTTTTTTTTGGTTCTTTTTTTTCGGAGCTGGGGACCGAACCCAGGGCCTTGCGCTTCCTAGGTAAGCGCTCTACCACTGAGCTAAATCCCCAGCCCCTATGTATCTGTTTTTTATGGCCCTTCCGAAGGCCTATCAACCATTAAGATGTTTTGCTCCTGGGCTGGGGAGATGGCTCCATGATTAAGAGGACTGTTTGCTTTTCTAGAGGACCAATGGTTCAGTTCCCAGCACCCACATAGCAGCTCACAACTGTCTGTAACTCTAGCCCCTGAACTCTAACTGTAACTCTTGTGAGAGGGATCTGACACCCTCACACAGACATACATGCAGGCAAAACACCAACGCACATGAAATAAAATTTAAAAAACAGAAAAGATTCTTTGCTCTTATGAATTAGTTTGTACTACCTTTGAAAATACATTCATTTAATAAAAAGCTTTATTTTTGATATAGGTAATGTTCAGGATTAAAGGGTTTTGGTTTTTGGTTTTTTTTTTTGGGGGGGGGGAGTATCTTTTAATGGTGAGTTTTTGTACAGACTATTCAGATTCCCAATTTCCTTGGGGCATTTTTTTGTTTCTTTGTGGTTGGTTGGTATTGAAATAGGATCTTATTGTACATCCCTGTTTGGCCTGGAACTTACTATATAGACCAGGCTGGCCTCAAACTCAGGAGATCCACCCACTTTTTCCCCTCAAAGTTCTAAGATTAAAGTTGTGTGCCACCACACTGGCTCTTTGTGGTGTTTTTATTATAAGAAGGCATTTGTACTTGTGTTCACTGATTTCAGTATAAAAGGTCTCATATTTATCTGGCTTGCCTCACTAGCTATACACTGAATTTGAATTACTTTTAATTAGCAGAATTATTTTGAAGTAAGGCAGTGAGAATCGGAGGAAATGTGTGGTATAAACAGTGTAAGTTGGCACTTAGATATCTCCTATGGGTTTAAGGTAGTCCTTGAATAGCTTATTTTCTGTTGCAGGTCTGTGATCCGTTCTTGTTAATTTCTATTAAAAGAGAAAGCATCTTTTTAAATTTTCTTTAGGTTGTTTGTGCTTGAGTGGGCAAGACTGTGTATATGTGGTAGCTAATAACACAATTCGAGAAAAACTTTAATGAACACATAGATCACTTGTTGAGATTAAGTCAGATTACATAACATGTAAGTATGACCCCGTTAGTGATCCTGTTAACTTCTTCAGAGGACTCCCTTTACTGCTGAGGTTTTATTTCTCCTTTACCTTATTCTCCCGTCTTTAGACAGTGTCTTGCTATTCAGTGGCCTCAGCCTTTAAAGAGGTTGAATTGCAAGCATGAGCCATCACAGTGAGCTTCCATGATAATTTTATATGACTAATTATCTTAAAAACAAGACTTTTCTGGGTCTATGATTGATCATTTCTTAGCATTAGAGATTAATGATGCATTTGTTTGGTTTTTATTTTTTCAAAAGGAATACTAAAACTTAATATCTCAACTACAAAAATAGCAACACATTATTGGTATCTGTGATACTTGTGAATTTTACAGGGGAGTTAAAAAAGATTTTCTCTAATTGATAAGTCATAGTGAAGGATGAGTGCTTTACTCAATTCTTCATCGTCTACTGAAAACAGACCAGTCATAGGCATAGGTTATTTTTCTTTACACTTGAGAGTGATAGTGGTGGTGGGCTACCTGTGAGCCCAGCACTTGGGAAGTAGAAGGAGGGGTCATGGTTAATTGTTAAAAGCCACTGTTTGTGCCTGCCTATTTGGAAGCTAGCTTGAGTTCTATGAAACCGTCTTCAAAAAGTCAAAAGAAAAAAAAAAGGAAAGAAAAGGCAGCTCTCTGAGCCTTTGAGTGTTCCCGTGAATTTACTAATTGTTTATTGTGAAATGAACTTACATAATCAGCCATACATTGCTGCCATGTGAGATCTATCAGCTTAAAACAAAAATTGCTATAAAGATTGAGTCATTTTCTATTCCTTTAGATCAGTAAACTTTTAATTTTTTTTTTTTAGTGAAAATTTGTGGAATTGAAGTTTTCTGTTAGTAAACCTGAACCACGTGTACTGACTTTAAAAGCCTTATAAAGCTCAAATATCAAGCCTGTGTGCTTTGCTTTGATATTGGATATTTCCCTATTCTGAATTGATATATCAGCATAAAAATGTAATTAAGTTAAATACAAAGACTTGTTTGGAGAATATTTTAATGAGTTACATTAGCTGATTATTTGGGGTTCATTAATATTAATAATTTAAGGATACATAGTTTAAGATCAGTTATCTTTGTGTTAAAATCCCCTTTTAAAGAAAATTGAGAATTTAAAAATTATATTCCATTTATTCTTTTATTCCGTAGGTTTTGGCACAAATAACAGTGGGAGTAGTATTTTTGGAAGTAAGCCAGCAGCCGGGACTCTGGGAACAGGACTTGGTACAGGATTTGGAACAGGTAAGAAAATGTTTGCATGAATTTTAGGAAGTACTACATCTTTAGATTATGAGTTTTATTAGCTCATATGCTTATAAATAAAAGGCTTAGATTTTTATTTTTAGCAACAGATTTATTAATGTATTTCCATCGATTAATGTTTTACCAGGTTAGCACATTTATATTAAGTTTACAAAATGTATGTTTTAAATTATAGAAAAGCACCTTTGCCACATACTGATTTTCTTTAGTCCTGCTCTGTCCGAGGGTTTTTAAGTTTAAAATGTGAGAATTATTAGTGTAGCCACAATAACTTATTTAGACTTGGAATTGTTCATCAGTTAAGTCTCATGATCAAAGCATAGAGAGCATGTGCTGTAATAATTAACAACTGTTCCACAGTTCTACAAACCTTATACATAACTTTTCTTTCTTCTTTTATCCCTCTTCATCCTATTATTAGGGTTTTTTTAGTTCATTTAAAATATTTACATTTCTACCTGTCCTGTTTTCATCGATCGGAGGGGGTGGGGTCCCTAAAGGTGGGTATTTCACCCTGTCCAGTAAAATACTTTTGAAGCATATATATTTCTTATTTTACCTAGTTCTCTCATCATTGGTATAGTAATTTAGTTGTAATTACTACTTTCATAATACCTGCTTCCACTGTTTTCCTTGCTTTTATGATATGGTCGTCTATGCCATCTTAATAGACAAACATGTCTTTTATACTTCTTTGAATGTTAGCCTTTTTGTTTCCTTGTTCTTTGAGGCAGGGTCTCACTGTGTAGCTTTGGATAAACCTGGTCTGCATCAAACGATATGTAGACCAAGTTGGCCTCGTTGGCCTTGAACTCGAGACTTACCTGTCTCTGCCTTCCAAGTGCTGGAATTAAAAGTGTGCAATACACCACCATATCCAGTTAACCTTTCATTTTGAAATGAGTTATTAAAATATTTCAGCAATTCAGAAATACCATGAAAAGTTCAAGTGTTTCAGCTGTGAAGTGATCTGCTGTTTTGATTTTAGCTATAGCTTGTCCATATCCTCTTCTCTTAATGTTTTTTAAACATGGTTGCATCATACATATGTACATGGTTATTTTATGTTTAGGGATTTTAGTTGTAGTTTTAGTTGAACCTTACTTTTGTACTGCTAAGGATTGAAGCCTGGGTGATAAACATGTTAGGAAAATTCTCTGCCATAAATCCATCCCCACCTCCACTTCCTCAGTTCATTTTTTAATTAATGACTTTTGGTGTGAATTTTGTTTTTATAACAGAACAAATACAGGTATATTAAAGAAAAGTGAGGAAGCACTTACAAGTTACAAGTTTGAGGATTTCCAAAGAAAGAATACTCATGGGTTAGCTTAGACTAGAGGCTGAGATGGCATTGATGTAATGTTGTCTTGGGCTGCAACTAGGATTTAAGAGAATGAACTGATGACCTGTACATAGTAAGATAATAACCATTTCCGGAAATTTCATTTTAGATAAATATGTGCTATCTTATATCTCATTGTATTTTTTCTTTTTTTAAACATTATTAGCTCATTTTGTTTTGGTCCATGTATATAGATTTCATTTCAAAATAATGAATTAATATTTGTATATGTATGTCTATATATGCAAAGGGTCATATGTACTTGCCTTATATATACACCACAGTTTATCTTAACGTTCTAGTACTATCAATAGTTTTTTGATAGTTAGAATTTCTGTTAAATATATTTATGTTGTATAATTAATAATTGAATTAATTGAAATAATTGTATCTGCAAGATATACATTATTATTGGTTAGTTTTGTTGATTTATCTTGAAAAATCAGTGTCATTTTATATTGGTTTTTATATCGTTTGATGTGTTTATTTTCTTATACCTTTTCTGTGTTGTTTGGTTTTATCTTTGTGAGGTAGAATCTCATTTCCCTCTTAGCTGTACTTCATACATGGTGCTTTCTATTTTTTAAAAAAATATAGTTATAAACTACTAGGCTTGAGAGATTCTTCTAGCCAGGTAGCTGAAACTAATGTAGGCATGTGCTGTCACATGAACTTATTGGGCCTTTTCTTTTTTAAAAGGATTTTTATGTGAGTGTGTGTTTTGCCTCCACACATATCTGTGAATGTACCTGCCCATGGGAGAGGGGACTTATTACTAGATCTGAAGTTACAGGTGATTGTTAGCTGCCATTTGGGTGCTGGAAACTGAACCAAGGACCCTCTGGAAGTGCAGCCTAACAGCCTAAGCTGTTAGAATATTCCTAACAGCTGAGGCATCTCCCTAGATTCCTTACTACTGAACTTGTTCTTTTTGCATATGTGTTAATGGAAACTATCATATTCCAATAATTAATGATGAAAGTGCAAATCTTTATGTGAACCGATTGGTTATTTGGATCTTTCTATCTCATATATTTGACCATGGCTTATCTTTAATAAACTATGCTTATTGTATTTAACTTCTAAATTTTTATCTGCCCACCCCCCCTTCTCTCTCTCTCTCTCTCTCTCTCTCTCTCTCTCTCTCTCTCTCTCTCACACACACGCACACGCACACGCACTTGCACTTGCACTCCACTCATCTTTTTGGGGGGAGGTGGGGAGGCTTTAGTATTTTTTTCCCCAGACTGGGCTTTGAATTTCTGGACTCAAACAGTAATACTTTAGATTTAGTATGGATTATGGATGCTGAAGATTGAACCCAGGGTCTTTTGCATGCTGGGCAAGCACTCTTATAAATCGAGCTTTCACCCCAGGTTGGCCTTTAGCTTTGTATTTTAATTTAACTAATTTTTTTTTCCCCCAGGAGCTGGGGACCGAACCCAGGGCCTTGCGCCCTAGCAAGCGCTTTACCACTGAGCTAAATCCCCAGCCCCAATTTAACTAATTTTTGAGAAAGGGTATCACTATGTAACTCTTGCTGTGTGGTAACTTCCTAAGTAGAGCAGACTGGTCTCAAACACTCTGTCTTCTGCCTCCTGGTTGTGAGGATGAAAGCCATGCTCCATCATGTGGACTTTTAAAGGCTTTTTGATCTATGCTCCTGCCTCTCCTCTGTTAATTTGGTTGATTTTAGTTACTTGATTCAAAATCTACTCCTTCGTTCTGTATTGATCATTCTTTTGCTGGTACTAAAGATGTGTGCCACCACAACAAGCCGTCCTTGAATTTTCCTTCTTTTTTGTTTTTGTTTTTTGAGACAAGGTCTCTTCTGTAGCCCTGGCTGTTTTGGAACACTTTGGTGGTCTTAGAATCCGAGATCTCTCTGCCTTTCTTCTGTCTTTGGAGTGCTAGGATTAAAGGGGTGCATCATCAGGCCCTACATCCCTTGAACTTTTTTTTTTTAAAGATTTATTTAGTATATATAAGTACACTGTAGCTGTCTTCAGACACACCAGAAGAGGGCATCGGATCTCACTACAGATGGTTGTGAGCCACCATGTGGTTGCTGGGAATTGAACTCATGACCTCTGGAAGAGCAATCGGGTGCTCTTAACCACTGAGCCATCTCTCCAGCACCCCCCCCCCTTGAACTTTTTAACATGCCAAAATTATACTAGCCATGAAAGAATTAAAAACTAAAATATAGTTTATTTTTTGTGCTTTGTGTGTGTATGTGTGTGTGTGTGTGTGTGTGTGTGTGTGAGAGAGAGAGAGAGAGAGAATATGATAACATGATCTCAAAATATAAACAGTATATACGTCAATATTTTTTTCTACTCCTATAGTTAATAATAGCTTTGTTATCAGCAAATTATAGGGGGCTTTTCGGAAGAAATTATTTATGTATGTTTATATAGATACAAACACCAAAGATTGTAGTTTTGAAATAGTCTTATGTATTCCAAACTAGCCTCCAGCTTTTTGTGTAGCCAAAAATGAAGAATGATCATGAACTTCTGATGACCCCTGCTTTCTTCTCCCAGTGTTAGAATCAAAAGTCTCTGCTGCCACACAGTTTATGTGGTGCTGTGACCCTAGAGTTTTAGTCACATTAGGCAAGTGTTCTACCAACCGAGCTACTTTCCAGCTATTAAAAAACACAATGTTTCTTATAGCATAAGCTGAGCATAAGTTTGCTGTCCTCCTGCTTCGGTCATTGGGTGCTAGAGTACAGATGTATTACCACCAAGCGTGGTTTTAACTCTAAAGAGATGATGAGAATAAATAAGACTGAGGTAGTTGTCTCTGTTTAGCCATTCAGGTGCCGATTGTTTTACAATATGATCACAATTTGATAATTGAGCGTCATTCAGTTGAAAATACATGTTTAGTGCAGTAAGCTTACAAACATCATAGCTTGTCCTTTCTGTCTTTAAGCTTTTTCAGGATATTCATGTGCGCCTGCAGTTGCATATCCCATAAGAGTATCATGCTTGATATTATTAACTCAGAAACCTGTCATACTCAAAATCAAAGCATAGTTTCTGTTAAATGATAAAACCTTAGCACTACCTGTATTTCCATTCAAGTCTTTTTGTTTTTTATTTAATTTTGCTTGCAGACAAGTTTCTTTCATGTTTGAGTTTTATTTTTATACCATTACATTTCTCTTTGGATTCTGGACTTTGAAGATTATGATTAACAATTTCTCTGCCTTCAGTACAAACTTTTAAAGTGTTCGGTATCATTTTTTCCTGATACTGTCTCTTAATTCCACAGTTTAATAGATTAACTTTTAATGTTTGACCTTGAAAATTGTTCTTCATAGGCTACAGATTACATTTTTGTTTCAGTGTATTCTTTATTCATGCTTTGTCCATGTAAATAAACTAAAAGACAAATTTAGAGGATTTTACACCTGTAATCTTAGTAGCAATAGATCCTATATGGAAATTAGGTCTATAAGTTATCAAATGGCATATAGATTCCATAACTCTTTACTAATAAATATAAAAGCGTTGAGTTTTAAGAAGTGCCTGTTCTGAAGTTTGAACTTTGAATTTGACAGTACTTGTAAACTTAACACGTAGAACTTTATACTATTTGTGGGGAGAGCATGAGCCAAATTGGTGTCATTTGCATTTTTCCTTCTTGAGTGATGGCTATTCAGACTCACTCCTCAACAAAAGTACATTTTTTTTTTTAATACATTGGCCTTTGAATACTTTCTGAGTAGTTTGGCTATATAGACACTTAATTCTGTAAGTAAATAAGGGTTGATTTCTGTTCTCTCTCTCTCTCTCTCTCTCTCTCTCTCTCTCTCTCTCTCTCAATGTGTGTGTATTATATATATGCATGTTTCTGTTTAGGGGACTAGTCTTTTCTTTAAGAATGTGATTCCTAAGACACACAGATATTAAATAATAGTAAGTAGAAAGTAATTTCTCTGCTACATTAAAAGTTTTAAGATATTATAGCTTTGTGTATGAGTGTTTTGTCTGCTTGTATGTATGTGTATTTTGTGCATGCCTGATGAACTCAGAGAGCTTCATAGTTCCTGGACCTGGAGTTACAGACTGTTTCCAGCCACCATGTGGGTGTTGAAATCAAGTGTGGATCTCCTGCAAGAGCAACAGGTGCTCTTAACCACTGAGCCATCTATCACCCCTACTTTTTTTTCTTCTTTTTCCTCTTCTTCATTTTTTTGAGACATGGTTTCTTTGTATAATATCCCTGGCTGTTGTGGAACTGGCTCTATAGACCAGGCTGGCCTCAAATTGATAAAGATAAACCTGCCTCTGCTAGGATTAATTAAAGACATGCTCTGTCGCCACCCAGATTTTTTTGTTTTTTAAATAATGGTGGTGATTTGTACTTTCAGGATTTAGGTAGAGAGGAGAGGCTCTTATTCCAACCACTCTGGTTTGGTTTAGAACTTGAGTAATTTGGCCTTTTGGGAAAAAAAGGTTATTTAGTTTAAAGGTATTTTCAGAAGATGCTATAACTAAAGTATTTTGCCTTTCAACCATTCAAAGAAGATAATTTGATTTTCTATAGTTTGGCTTATGCCAGTTTAAAAATATTGGTATTGGAGCTGGAGAGATAGCTTAGTGGTTAGGAGCACTAGCTGCTCTTCCAGAGGTCCTGAGTTTATTTCCTAGCACCCCACATGTCAGTTCTTATCTGTCTATAACTCTAGTCCCAGGGGATTTCATGCTTTCTTTTGGCCTCCATGAACATTCATGTGTGTGGTGCATAGAGTTATATGGCAGGCAAAATGCACGTACACGTAAAAATTTTTTTTTAAATTGGCCTGATTGGGTCAACTAAGTATTTTAATTTGTAAATACTGAAATATACAGGGAATTATTTTTTTTTAATTCTTTGTAAATTGTTTATACTGTAGAGTGGTAGTTAATGCCTTGGTTATGTAGTCAGACGTATCTATCTTTGACCCTCCTTTTTATAACAACATTTTCAACTCTGATCTAAAATGGAATTAAAGTTCCTATAATAGGCATAGTAATTCTTTGTCTAGATGTACTAAAATGTTTATTCATTTTAATAATTAGGGTAAATATCTAAGCTATCCATTGTTGTCTTGTATTGCAGTTGAGGAAACTAATACAATGAAAGATGTTTTTTGCTTTCCCAGTACCCAGCCTGGTGCCTAGAATGAAGTCAGCATTTATCACATTAGCTCTTTTCTTGAAATGACTGGTCATGATGAAGCTTCCAAATGTGTTATATCTTTAAGTAACTCACCTCTGGCACAATAGTCAAAGGATCTTCTGTGGCACTTGTTCTTTCCTCTTGTCTCCATAGCTCTTGGTGCTGGACAGGCATCTTTGTTTGGAAACAACCAACCTAAGATTGGAGGGCCTCTTGGTACAGGAGCCTTTGGGGCCCCTGGATTTAATACTTCGACTGCCATTTTGGGCTTTGGCGCCCCCCAGGCCCCAGTAGGTAAGTGTCAGTCACTTTAGAAGGCTTTACAGTTTATTTTTGCTAATACTTAGCTTGCTGACTGGATTTTCTACTGTCCCATTCCTACTAAAGCAGTGCGCATATGTGCACATCACTAAACAGCCGTGCACTGGGAAAGGACTTAGGTTCTAGCCTTTACCTCCTCCATTCCTAGGCTTGGTCTCCCCTAGAAATCATTTTTGTTATTTTAAATTTATCTAGCAGATGGTGAAGTTTGTTTTAATAAGTAATGTGCTTATATTATTATATTTCATTTTAACATAAGTAAATTTAACTTGTTACAGTAGAGAATTCAACTCACTTACCTATGTCCTCTGTTTTCTTTATTCCCTGGTGTTAACATTCTACACTCACTAATTTTCCTAAGTTTTTCACTTCTGTTAAGACGTCTTATGTACTTCATTCATGTGAATGTACTTCCCTAATTTTTACAGTGTCAACTATGTTATTTTTAACAGAAGAATATCATCTTAGTTTTAAATTTAAATATATTTAAACTATACCACTGGCAATGAAAGCTAATATTACCTGTCATAATATAGTATTGGAAAGAAATGGATTTTTTTTTGTCATTGTTTTTTTAAGGTTTTATAATTTTATTTTATGTAGATGAATATTTGGCTTGCTTGTAAGCCTGTGCACCTTATTTGTGCCTGGCACTTGTGGTATCCAGAAGGGGGCATCCAATTCCTTGTTATTGGAGATAGTTGTGAGCTGCCCTGTGGGTACTGAGAATCACGAGTCCTATGCAGTTGAGAACTAGTGCTCCTCACTATTGAACTGTCTCTTGTGCCCCAGAAATGAGATTTTGTTTTGTTCTTCTGCTTTTTGTTTTGTTTTGTTTTTGAAAGGGGTTTTCTGTGTTACTCTAGCTGTCTATAGACTAGGCTGGCCTTGGAACCTAGAAATCCACTTGCTCCTACCCCTAGGTGCCAGAATTAAAGGTGTATGCCAGGCAGAAATGAGTTTTTAAATGACTAAATTCATGAGGTGTTGTCACAGTGCTGTCCTACAATTTGAGATCATTATACATTTAAGCTGTGTATGTTTATACTGATTCTGTCAACTAAGTTATATTATTTCCTTTACCGGTGGGCTATCGGTGTCTTTCCCTAGTCTTCTCTTTTCCACTTTCTACTTTTCATGTTTTTAGATGTTAGTTTATGTGTATGAGTATTTTGCTTATATGTATCTAAGTGTACCAAGTGCATACCAGGTGCACAGGAAGATCAGAAGAGCTAATCTGATCCTCTGGCACTGGATTTACAGACAGTTTTGAATCCTCATGTGGGTGTTGGGAATTGAACATGGATCCTCTCTCTGCAAGAGCAACAAATATTCTTAACTGCCAGGCCAACTCTCCCGCTCCCTATCTTCATAATCTTATATTGATAGTTGTTATGGCTTATAACTTTTTACTGTACCCACTTGGCACTTGGGGAGGCACCAGGATCAAGAATTCAAGGTATTTCTCAACTGCATAGCAAATTCATAGCCAGCCTCAGCTACCACAGGTCCCTGTCTCAAAAGAACAAAGAACCCTAAAGATTTCTTTTAATGTTTTTCTTTACAGGCATATATTTTTAGACATTGATTTTTCTTGAAACACTCGGTTTGCTAATTGATACTAAAATTTTTAGATATCTTTGATTCTTTAGTAGGATTGTTTTAATTTTGATCCTGCTTTGTGAACTTTTCATATTTTAAGATAAAATAATTAAAACCTCACTGGCAACTCTTTGTATTTACCAGAATCTTTTCTTTTATACTTTATAACCTTAAAAATGTATAATTAAACGTTCTCTAAATGTTGGAATATGAATTCTCAGTAGTGGATGATGCCATTTTATTCAATACTTGGTTTTGTCCTTTCCATGGCTTATTTAGTTTTCATGTTGTATGGATTACAACTTACCAGTTGAATGTCAGGGAAATTAGGAGAATGACACTGGATAGTTTAATAAGTGGACTTATTTTTTTTAAAGATGGATCTCTTATACCCCAAGTTTACCTCATACTCCCTGTGTAGCTGAGAATCCTCCTGCCTCTAAACCCTGGTACTTGGGTGTCACTTTATTTAGACACACAGTGACTGCTGAGTTAGATACCTGGCTTCTGCAGATGAATAATACATTTTTTTCTTCTGTATTAGTCCTGCTTGATCAAATACGGTTTTCTATTTCTTCTGCCTTCTATTTTTGAGATGATCATATGTAGCTCATATGGTATAACAAAGGCTGGTCTTGAGTACACTGTAGCTGTCTTCATGCACACCAGAAGGGTGTCAGATCCCATTACAGACGGTTGTGAGCCACCATGTGGTTGCTGGGAATTGAACTCAGGACCTCTGGAAGAGCAGTCAGTGCTCCTAACCGCTGAGCCATCTCTCCAGCCCCAAAGGCTGGTCTTGAACTCCCAATTCTCCATGCCTCTGACTTGCCAAGTGCTGGGAACATAGGCATACATGACCTTACTTAACTCTTTTTTTTTTTTTTAAAGATGTGTTTATTTATAATACACTGTAGCTGTCTTCAGACACACCAGAAGAGGGCATCAGATCTCATTAAGATGGTTGTGAGCCACATGTGGGTGCTGGGATTTGAACTCAGGACCTCTGGAAGAGCAGTCAGTGCTCTTAACCGCTAAGCCATCTCTCCAGCCTCCATACTTAACTCTTGATTTAAGAGTTTTATATTAAAGTTATATATTATTCCCCATTTATGAATGTATTAGCTTTTAGAATGTCTTAAGTTTTTAATCACAAAATCTTAATTAAAAGGTACTAGACTAATTTTAATCAACCATTTTTGGGCAGAAGTTTCATCCTCAAATTCATCATGATGACATCCCTATATGTTATTCTAGATTAGTGTCTTCATTTTGTTCATTATTACCTAAACTTTTCTCTTTAGAAATTTTACTAAAGTATTGCTTCTTTTTATCTCCTTACTCCAAACAGATTGGTATGCTAGAACTGTTTTTCTCAGCACTTGGGAGACAAAGGCCAGGACAACCAGAACCACACAGAGAAACCCTGTCTCAGGAAAAAAAAAAAAGAGAGAGAGAGAGAGAGAGAGGGAGAGAATAGAAAAGAACATTAGTCTCAGTCATTAGAAAGACTTGATCAATTCCTTTGATATGTTTTCCAATTATTATGACTAGAATATAATATCAATATTAGTTTCACTAGTGATCTCTTAATTTTTGCTCATATGTCTGTGTCTTTAAAAAACTTTTTTTTTTTAGATTGTTTTATGTGTATGAGTGTTTGGGATGCATGTGTAACACATGTGTGTCTGCTACCTGCCAAGACCAGAGAAGGGTGTTAGTTTCCCTAGACCTGCATTACAGATAGTTGTTGAGTCAACATGTAGATGCTGGGAACTAAACTCAGAACTTTAAGAGTAACTCGTGCTCTTAACCATTGAGCCATACCCTCCACACATACCTTTTATTTAAGACTTTGTTTTTAAGCGTGTGTCCGTGCGTGCGTGCGTGCGTGCGTGCGTATGCTAAGTGTGTTTGGATGTTGACATAGGCCAGAGGATCTAAAGTTACAGGAAGTTACAGATATTTGTCAACTGCGCAATGTATGTGCTCAGAATTGAATTATGGTTTTCTCAAAAACCAACAGATGCTCTTAACTGCCGAACCATCTCTCCAGATCTAAATCTGTTTTTGATACAGAGAAAATTTTATATTTGTAATGTAAAACAAGTTTTCCTAAATATGCTTGGGTTTACTAAAAAAAATTTTTTTTAAAGATTGATTTATTATATATGTACACTGTAGCTATCTTCAGACACACCAGAAGAGGGCATCAGATCTCATTACAGATGGTTGTGAGCCACCATGTGGTTGCTGGGAATTGAACTCAGGACCTCTGGAAGAGCAGTCCATGCTCTTAACCTCTGAGCCATCTCTCCAGCCCTTGCTAAAGATTTTTAATTCTTATTACATATGTTGGTATTTTACTTGCATGTATTTCCATCCACCTCCCAGATACCCTGGAACTGTTGTTGTGACCCATTATGTGGGTCCCCTGGAAACTTAGGTCCTCTGGGAAAAGCCAGTTCTCTTCATTGCTGCTCCATCTCTCAGATCCTTTGTCTTTTATTCTTGTGCCAAGTCCATTCGGTATGTCCTGTAGGTTAGCTTGTTGTTTTTTTAAGGGGTAAGTGACTGTTAAGTAACAAAATCATGAGTAAAAATATAGAGTTCTTAGGCAAGGGATATAGCACTCTGTATGCCTAGCATGTTATGTCTGAAACCTCTTAGTCTCCTTGTATAACTTTTTGTTTATTTGTGATACCATGTATCAAAGGATAATTTGGTATATATGTTCTGGACTAACCTTGAACTTCTTTTTCTTCAGCCTTCCAAGTAGCTGGAATTACAGACATGTGCCACCATGGCTGACTTTTGTCTATAGCCTTTAATTGTTTTAGTGACTCGTCTGAATTCCAGTGATTTACTCTAAATTATTATCTTCTCTGGGTCCCAAATTCTTGATCTTATTTGTACTACTCCTTAAATATCAACAGTGTCTAAACCTGGAACATTGTATAGCTTTGTGTGTATTTCAGACAGGGTAGGTCTCTGTACCCTGAGTGACCTCAAACTCATAGCAATTCTTAAGCCTTCCATTGAGAAGATTATAGATTTGAGCCATCAAGCCTTGGTTAGATATATCCAGATTTAAATGTGGATCTGTTCTGATATTATTTTAATTCTAACTGCCTATTCTCCTGGTGATGGGGCAAGGGTTGCTGCTGTTGCTTTTATATTCCCCATTGTGAGAACTTATAGTTGTGATATGAGAATTTTTTAAATATATATCCTTACTATATTTTGGCTTCAGCCTATTTCTAAATTTTGTTAAGGAGAAACCTGTTGGTTTTTTTTTTTTTTTTTTTCTCAGATGATGGGTGTTTTAATCTTAAGTATTTTTGGAATGATTCTCTTGATAACAACTTATCATTGGATGTATACCACAACTGGTTTTCTTTTTTATATACTACATTTTTGTATGTTATGAATATAGTCTTTATTGATGCCTTTGTCTGGTCTCTGAATTATCTGTGGCTGATAGGCAATGTTCATTCTTATGCTTTGAGAGAAAATTAAATTAGCTAGCTGGCCTAGAACTTGGTTTGTGGTCTAGGCTAGACTTGAACTCCTGATTCTTGTGTCCTGGCCTCTAGAATGCTGGGCTTTATAAACATATGCTATCATACTGCATTGGAACAACCTTTGCTTCTAGAGAGTAAAAATTATAGCTGTTTTATAATGTGTGCCAGTGGCAGACAGAACACATTCTTTCTAGGCTATTTTGATTTGTATGTATTTGATTACTAGTTACAGTGAATTTTTATATGTAATGTCGCTTATGAAATGGATTTCCACATCTTTGCTTACTTTTACTTAATTCATGGTTTGTGTTTTTAGTTTGCTCTTTGTCTTAACTATTGAATGGGTCTGAACATTCAAAGATGTCACTCCTTTAAAGAGTGTTGAGTTCTCTGATACTAATGTGTTGGATCCTTGAACTTACTCCCACCACCCATTCTTTTCTTTTTTGAATAGCTTTGACAGATCCAAATGCTTCTGCTGCCCAGCAGGCTGTTCTCCAGCAGCACCTCAATAGTCTAACATACTCACCCTTTGGAGACTCCCCTCTCTTCCGGAATCCTATGTCAGATCCTAAGAAGAAAGAAGAGGTAAAAAAAAATTTTTTTTAAATTTTTTATTATTTTGGGAAAGACTAAAAATGATTAATCGACCAAAGAGACAACAGTTAACAGATATTTCCAAGTAAAGTATATATAGCATCAGAGCACTGCATTTTGACATTTCACCCTTGTGAAAAGTAGAAATGAAGATTGGGTAAATAAATAAGTAGGTAGTTCTGATGTTAGGGTCCTCTTGCCTCTGATTTTCCAGAGCTGGGGTGAAGGCTTTTCTAACATGGCTTTTAGGTACCAAAGTCAGGGCTTCATTGCTTGCAAGACAAGTACTTAACTGGATGAACCATCTCTCAAGCCTCCTTTGATACATTTTAAAGTAATACATAAAGCTAGATTGTGATTAGATGGATATTATGTTGCCCCTACCACCTATTGCCCAATTATGCTCAGGTAGGCATCATGTTTAATGCTAAGAATTCAAACAAAAGAAAGAATGTTATGAACTTGTCCAGTGAGGGAAATCATACCTCTGAAAGTTAAATTTACTGCAGCTTAAGATAGTAAATGCAGTAATAGAGGAGCCAATTTTTTGATAAGTCAACAATGTTATATAATGGACATCATCATCTATTGAAAGGAGCAGAGTACATGGGTGAACCTTTAAAGTACAAAGCGAGAGAAGTCAGCAGGTTGCTACATGATTTTGTTTTTGCTGATATATCCAGAAGTCAGGATTTGTAGAAAAAGTAGATTTGTGGTTGACAAGGAATAAGAAAGAAGTGGTCTATACAGAGTAGCTTTGAAGTGATATAAATGTGCTAGAATTAGTGATGACAGTTTCACAGCTTTGTAAAAACTATAAAAATTACTGAATTATTGTAATGGCTAATTTTGTCAACTTGCCAAAATCTAGCGTCACTTGGAAAGAATCTCAATGAGAGATTACTTAATCAGGACTTATCTTGGGGAGATTGTCTTGATTGCCTTAATTGATATGGGAAGACATAGCCTAAGTGTGGGCCACATTCTTCCTTGCTTTAGAACACTGTGCTGTATAAGAGTACTTGACATCCATAGATTTATTCCTCTCGGCTCAGTGGATATCTCAGTGGATAGGAGTTGATAGCTGTTTCAGGTTCCTGCCTTGACTTCCCAGCTAGGTGCATTGTAATATAGGGATTGTGAGCTAAAACAGACCTGTCTGCCCTAAGTTGCTTTTTGTCAGGGTATTTTAGCGACAAATGTGAACTCAAGACAATTATGTATAGTAAATGGCCTTTATAAAATTTTTCAAGTATATGCCTTTTGTATTCTGGTGCATACCAATGACACCACTCAGGAAGCAAAGACAAGCAGATTGCTGTGAGTTCTAGACCAAACTGGTCTAGTAAGTTTCAGGTTAGCCAGGACTGCATAGTGAGACCTTCTTCAAAAAACAAAAAGTTTTAAAATATAAGAAGATTTACTTGTGTAAATCTGATGAAACTTTTCAGAGAAGGTGATATTTTTCTTTTGATGTAACATGTGAACTAAGGATATTGTAAGCAAAGCCACTAAGTTATAAAAGGTCTTGAAAAATATCTTATGTGTCCTCGTGTGTGGACATACATGCATATCTGTATTCGCAATTGTGCCTGTGTATCCTAGGATGGGTTTTGGGAATTGTTTTTTCCTTTCCCCGTTTATATGGGTTCCTGGAATCAAAATCCAATCATCAGGCTTAGGTTCCTTTACCTGCTGAATCATCTCACCAGCACAGGTCACAGAAAAACTTGTTGAGAATGTTCATAAGAACATTCTAGGAAGGAAGTAAATTATGAGTCTTTTGTTTTGTTTGTTATGTGAGACAGTCTTGCTCTATTTTGCTGGCTTCAGTGCCATAGAGCTATGCCTTGCTCTGCTACTGCAAGTGCTGTGATTAAAACATGTGCTACCACACTAGATATGACAGTTTTTAAATATAAACATTAAATTTCTTACCCTCCTCCCTCCACCTTTGAAGTCTTGGGGATATAAGTTAAAAATGCTGTATTAGTACATCTCATTTGTAAAGGATTTTCCAAATCTAGTTATCAACTACATTTTAAAATGTTAGACCAGAGTCTGGAGGTGGCTCAGTCACTGCTCTTGCAAAGGACCTGAATGCAGTACCTTCCCCTAATCTCCTTAGTTACCTGCCTGTACACATTTGCACACAAATATACATATACTCAGGAAATAATTCTTCTAGGTTTTGGGGGAATTGTTTTTGAGACAAGGTTTCTCTGTTTAACCTTGTCTGTCCTAGAACTCACTCTGTAGACCAGGCTAGCCTCTAACTCAGAGATCTGTCTCCCAAGTGCTGGGATTAAAGGCGTGCAACATCATTGCCTAAGTGAAATAAAATTTTTAAAAAGATGTTTGATGAGTCAGTTGAGGTGGGAAATTGAAAGGTGGGTAAATAAATATAAATAAATGCCAGTTCTGTAGAAAGATAGAGATTCCAAATGTCTAAAAATAGTCTTAGGGTTGGGGATTTAGCTCAGTGGTAGAGCGCTTGCCTAGGAAGCGCAAGGCCCTGGGTTCAGTCCCCAGCTCCGAAAAAAAAGAAAAAAGGTTGGGGATTTAGCTCAGTGGTAGAGTGCTTGCCTAGCGAGCGCAAGGCCCTGGGTTCGGTCCCCAGCTCCAAAAAAGGAAGAAAGGAAGGAAGGAAGGAAGGAAAAAAGGAAGGAAGGAAGGAAGGGAGGAAGGAAGGAAGGAAGAAAGAAAATAGTCTTAGTAATCAAAACACCAGGCAGGCGCAGAGGCTGCATTTCCTGTACACATGCGATGTAGGGGTAGTGCCCTTGGCTTAAGGGGCTAATACTTAAAGAGAAGATGAAATTTGAAATTTGGTTAGCTTAGTTTGACTTCAACTTGGAGATTAAAGGGGTGAAAGCCAAAGATGGTGGTATATGCCTTTAATCCTCACAATTGGAAGGCAAGGGTAAGTGTTTCTCTGAGTTCAAGGCCATCCTGGTCTATGTAGCAAGTTACAGGCAGACAAAGCTATACAGAGAAATCTATAATCTCTTTTGAGATTTAGAGAATTCTCAAAAGGGTAGTGGGAAGGGTAAGATGTGAGTCCTTTGGCCTGGCTTGGTTTTCTGATTATTAAAATTAGTACCATACATTTGAAATAAACTAAAACATTACTTGATGCTTTTTCTTTTAAGACAGTGAAATAGTGCCTTGTCATGTATACATGGAGCCTGGGCCTTTCTGTGTAACCAGGTTGACATTGAATGGGTAATAATCCTCTTGCCTTGGCCTACCTTAGTATACCAGCTTCAGGGGTTACAGATGTAAACCACCATATTAAGCTCGCTTTATGCTTTTCTTTTCTTTTTCAGAGACTGAAACCAACCAATCCAGCAGCTCAGAAAGCTCTTACAACCCCTACTCATTATAAACTTACACCTCGCCCTGCCACCAGAGTCAGACCAAAGGCTTTGCAAACAACAGGTACAGCCAAATCACATCTCTTTGATGGGCTGGATGACGATGAACCATCTCTAGCCAACGGAGCGTTTATGCCTAAGTGAGTTTTGTTTTTGTTAAACAAAATGATAATAGTTATTTAAGCAATAAATGTAATTATCCCTGGGTAAAATGCCTGACAAATATTTTGATGAGTGATTTTACTTTTGTATGTTCATGATTTTACTTTGGTTTTATCAAATTACCTTGTAATATTTAATCAAGGCCTACAGATATAGCTTAATTGTAGAGTACTTGCCTAGCTTGTATAAGATCCTTTTTGGACCCCTAACAGTATAAAAAAAATATTTTAAGAACGGTTAAATATTGCTGAATGGTGGTGGTGTATAAATTTCCTGTCATAATTGTCTCCAAGGCTTACTGTATCCGTCTGCTAACCTAATCCTCAAAGCTTCTAGCATCTTTACAATCTAATCTAAGATTAGAATATTTTCAGCCTCTGAGACTTACTGCTGAATATACACACCCATTCTAGTTCTTTCTGAACTGTTTTAGTAACTCAGCTGTTCTGGCTCAAACTCCTCTCCAGGGTGACTGACTCACTCTGGCTTCTCTCAGCCTCTCACTGGATTGATGTGCCTGGCCTCACACTAACTCTGGCAGTAGGTTCTGATCTTCTGGCTCCTCATTCTCTGGCCTGCTTTATCTTCACCTGGGTCTCACCTGGGTCTCACCTGGGTCTCACCGTGTCTCACCTGGGTCTCACCTGGGTCTCACCTGTGTCTCACTGTGTCTCACTGTGTCTCACTTGTTCTTTCTTGGCAACTTGTCTCTGTAAAACTCTATCCGCCCCTTTCCTCTCTACCCTGCACTGCTCCCTCTTATGTTGCCTGTTTCCTCTCTGTTCTCCTGAGAGTTGGGCACATCCTATTTTGTCAAAATGTTCTCAGGTTTGTCACTTTATCTGCCATTCAATTAGACATCACTTTTATTCATGAGGCTTTTTTCTATAAACTAACTTTGCCTTCATTGTTTGGGATTAAAGGCATGCACTAAGGTTGTATCTGAATTCCATCTAGATCACATGGGCCATGAAGTCTTTTGGATATGATCCTTCCGCTGGATTAAAATACCTCTACAGGGGTATAAGCTTTTAATCCAAAAACTCAGGAGGCAGAGGCTTTGAGTTCTAGAGTAACTGTGCTTTTCTACCCGTGCCCTAATTTCCAAATAGCAACTCAGTAACTTATTGTTTATTTAAAAAAAAAAATGCCCAGACCATAAACTAGGCTTGTTCCCAATAGCGCATAACATATCTTACCCGTTTAAACTGTTCTGTGTCTGCCACATGGCTCTCTTCTCAGTTTCATACGTCCACCTTTCTCCAGACAGTGAATCTTCCCAACTCTCACTGCTTCCTAGAGTTCCCATCTTCCTCTACAGAACTCCTGCCTTCTACTTCCTGCATTTGAAAATAGGCCATCAGCTTGTTATTGACAGGTGATACTTCCACATACCCCACAGGGGATTATCCTTATACTCTAGGCCTGCTTGTTCTACAGTGAGTTCCAATTTACTCAAGGCTTCACAGGAAAAGAAATAGTTACAGTCAGGTTAAGAATCTGATCTTTAATTTCTCATAAGAATTGTTTGTGGATATAGATAATAGAATAGTTAGAAAGAAATAGGAAACAATATGGAAGAGTTAATGTTAAGCATAGGAAAACCCACATAAATGATGCCTTTGACCAGGCACCATTGAGATAACACTGGGAGACAGGGCATTTCTTTTTCTTTTTCTATTTTTTTTTTTTTTACCTTCTCTTTAATTTTCCTTTTTTTTTCTTTTTTTCCTCCATCTTTAATAACTTGAGTATTTCTTATTTACATTTCAATTGTCATTCTCTTTCTCGGTTTACAGGTCGACATCCCCCAACCCTTCTCCTTCCCCTTCTATATGGGTGTTCCCCTCCCCATCCTCCCCCCATTACTGCCCTCCCCGCAACAATCCCGTTCACTGGGGGTTCAGTTTTGGCAGGACTAGGGGCTTCCCCTTCCACTGGTGCCTTTACTAGGCTATTCATTGCTACGTATGCAGTTGGGAGCCCAGGGTCAGTCCATGTATAGTCTATGAGTAGTGACTTAGTCCCTGGAAGCTCTGGTTGGTTGGCATTGTTGTTCATATGGGGTCTCAAGCCCCTTCAGCTCTCTCAGTCCTTATTCTGATTCCTTCAACGGGGGCGGGAGGGTTCCCATTTTCAGTTCAGTGGTTTGCTGCTGGCATTCGCCTCTGTATTTGCCGTATTCTGGCTGTGACTCTCAGGCGAGATCTACATCCGGTTCCTGTCAGTCTGCGCTTCTTTGCTTCATCCATCTTATCTAGTTTGGTGGCTGTATATGTATGGGCCACATGTGGGGCAGGCTCTGAATGGGTGTTCCTTCTGTGTCTGTTTTAATCTTTGCCTCTCTCTTCCCTGCCAAGGGTATTCTTGTTCCCCTTTTAAAGAAGGAGTGAAGCATTCACATTTTGATCATCCGTCTTGAGTTTCATTTGTTCTAGGCATCTAGGGTAATTCAAGCATTTGGGCTAATAGCCACTTATCAATGAGTGCATACCATGTATGTCTTTCTGTGATTGGGTTAGCTCACTCAGGATGATGTTTTCCAGTTCCATCCATTTGCCTATGAATTTCATAGAGTAATTGTCATCATTTTTGATAGCTGAGTAATATTCCATTGTGTAGATGTACCACATTTTCTGTATCCATTCCTCTGTTGAAAGGCATCTGGGTTCTTTCCAGCTTCTGGCTATTATAAATAAGGCTGGTATGAACATAGTGGAGTACATGTCTTTGTTATATGTTGGGGAATCTTTTGGGTATATGCCCAAGAGAGGTATAGCTGGGTCCTCAGGTAGTTCAATGTCCAATTTTCTGAGGAACCTCCAGACTGATTTCCAGAATGATGGTTGTAGCAGTCTTCAGTCCCACCAACAATGGAGGAGTGTTCCTCTTTCTCCACATCCTCGCCAGCATCTGCTGTCACCTGAGTTTTTGATCTTAGCCATTCTCACTGGTGTGAGGTGAAATCTCAGGGTTGTTTTGATTTGCATTTCCCTTATGACTAAAGATGTTGAACATTTCTTTAGGTGTTTCTCAGCCATTCGGCATTCCTCAGCTGTGAATTCTTTGTTTAGCTCTGAACCCCATTTTTTAATAGGGTCTAACTTCTTGAGTTCTTTGTATATTTTGGATATAAGGCCTCTATCTGTTGTAGGGTTGGTAAAGCTCTTTTCCCAATCTGTTGGTTTGCATTTTGTCCTAACAACAGTGTCCTTTGCCTTACAGAAGCTTTGCAGTCTTATGAGATCCCATTTGTCGATTCTTGATCTTAGAGCATAAGCCACTGGTGTTTTGTTCAGGAAATTTTCTCCAGTGCCCGTGTATTCAAGATGCTTCCCCACTTTTTCTTCTATTAGTTTGAGTGTATCTGGTTTGATGTGGAGGTCCTTGATCCACTTGGACTTAAGCTTTGTACAGGGTGATAAGAATGGATCAATCTGGATTCTTCTACATGCTGACCTCCAGCTGAACCAGCACCATTTGCTGAAAATGCTGTCTTTTTTCCATTGGATGGTTTTGGCTCCTTTGTCAAAAATCAAGTGACCATAGGTGTATGGGTTCATTTCTGGGAGACAGGGCATTTCAATTCCGGGCTATTTATTCTAAATGTGCAGGTAGATAGATGCAGGTAGGCACACAAACATTTTTGAAAAAGTCAGTAGTAGCTTTTTAATTGGAAAAGAGTGTGTTTTATTTTTAGTTCATTACTTACAAGTCTTGGTTGGTGAATAATGATAAGTTCATTACAGCTTTTCTTAAAAATATGGGTTGGGAAAAGCTAAGAACGGTGGTGCACACCTTTAGTCCCAGCACCCAGGAAGCAAAGCAGGTGGATCTCTGTGTTCTCAAGACACAGATTCAGTTCCAGGATAGCCAGGGCTACACAGAGAAATCTTATTTTGAAAAACCAAAATAAAAAAGGGGTTGGGAGTGTGACCACAGTGATGGCTTAGTGGTTTTGTGTGCTCTTCGCTTTTGCAGAGAATCTGAGTTCAATTCTTAGCAATTTCATGGTATGTTGCAATTCTCTCTAGTTGTAGTTCCAGAGAATCCAAAGTCATCTTCTGACTTCCTTTGGGTATCAGGCATGCACAGGCAAAACATACACATAAAATAAATAAAGCTAACAAAACTTTTAAAGTTTTGGGTTGAGAACTGGTGTGATGGTTCAGTGCTTAAGACCATATGCACAGGCAGGGGGACCTGAATTCAAAGCCCAAGCACCGACATAAGAAACCATACAAGAAGCATTGTAGTGGCAGAGACAGGAAGATTGCTGGCATTTTCTTATCTGTTTGCCTACCTCCAAGAAAAAAAAAAGACCTTGTCTGAACAAAACAAGGTAGAAAATGGTCCAGCGGGACACCTAAGGCCCACCTCTGGCTTCCACATTTGCTGATGCACCAATATACCACTCACGTGTGCATACTTCACTCACATATCTCTATAAGTAAATTGCTCTGTCACAAAAGACGAAAAGTGTGATTTTATGTTTTTATTGTGAGAGATTTGTTTTGAAGGAAGGGCTAGATGTATTCATTTGTATTTTGTAGCATGTTTCCAAGAAGTTAAGCAGACTTGGTGCTGTTTTGCTTTCCATTTTGTTACTGTGGTAAAACACTGGGCAAAGGCATGGAAGGAAGGAAGGAAGGGAGGGAGGAGGGGAGGGGAGGGGAGGGGAGGGAAGGGAAAGGAAAGGAAAGGAAAGGAAAGGATTTATTTGACTTTACACTTCCTTCATATATATACTTTCATCATTGGAGGAAGTCAGGGCAGAAATGCAAGATACTTGAAGTAGAAACCATAGTGAAATGCTGCTTGCTGGCTCACTCTCAGGCTTATATCTAATCAGACTTTGACAAATTACATGTTTTTGTTTGTTTGTTTTTTTTATTTTTAAGTGTGTGTGTGTGTGTGTGTGTGTGTGTGTGTGTGTGTGTGTGTGTGTGTGTGTTGGATATGTACTTGAGTGTGAGTGTCCCTGGAGTCCAGAAGAGAGACTTATTTCAGGTCATTGTAGATGGTTGTAAGCTGCCTTTTGTGATGGGAGCTAGGAACCAAACTTGGGGACCACTACAAGAACATTGTGTATTCTGTGTGTGTTGAGGGAAAGGGTAAGTTGATAGTCTCTCCGTGTAGCCTTAACTAGCCTAGATCTTGATAAGCAGACCAAGCTTGCCTCTGCCTCTTGATTGCCGGAATTATTGTGTGCCATACACCCAGTTTCAAGGATATTCTCCATTTTAATATGCATCTTCTCAGCATTATTCTCCAAAATAAACACAATATATTTGAAGCTGTATGTTGTGATTACACCACTAAAATATCTCTAAGTCCAGTTTATTAGGTGAGTTCGGGTATACAGCAGTGCTGTTTAGGGCTCCAGTTTTAAACTAATGTTTAGTAATTTGCATACACCTTAAGTTTCTCTTTCTTTTGGTCTCTGTTTTTAGAAAGAGCATCAAGAAGTTGGTTTTGAAAAATCTTAACAATAGCAATCTCTTTTCTCCTGTTAATCATGATTCAGAAGATCTAGCTTCACCCTCTGAGTATCCAGAAAATGGAGAGAGGTAAGCTGAATTCTTTTAAAGATGTTCTTGCTAATAGTTCTGTTTTGCTTTTAAAAGATTCTAATTTTATAAAGGTTGAATTTTATATAGCCTTACTATAATTCAAGGGCACCTAAATGTTATTACTTTTTGAGTACTTTAAGCCTCAAAATTATTGGAGCTCCGATTAATTTCTACAAAACTACTTTGTAATTCTTATGTCTGGTTTTGGGCAGTTTTAGCAACCACTTGTATTTATTACTTAAGGTATAGTTAGTCTGATTATTAAAATACTACCCATTCTAATCAAGGAAAATTAACATATAAAATAAACAAGCAAACGTGTGTGTGTGTGTGTGTGTGTGTGTGTTATGTGTATTATATCTGTGTTCAGTAGTCACATTTAAGGGTAAAGAGCTGGCTCTGCAGGTAGCAGGACTTGTTCTTCTAGAGATATGGAGTTTGGTTTCTGGTATCCATGTTAAGCAGCTCACAGCTAGGATCTAATACTGTCTTCTGACCTTTTTGCCAGCACACATGACATACATTCACACAGATACATATATGTAAATAAAAATAATCTATAACATATTTTAATAGTTTTCTAGGTTGAAAATTTTTTGAGGGGCTGTTGGGAAAATGCTCTAGTTTGTAAAGTGCCTGTCTTGAAAGCAGAGGACTTAATTGAAGCCAATGACTCACATAAAAAATAAAATAGGGGCTGATGAAATGGGTCAGCAGTGAAGATCACAGCTGCTCTTGCAAAGGACTGGTATACCATTCATCGTAACACAACCATTCCTAATTCTAGTTCCAGGGGATCCACTGTCCCCTCTTGTCCTCTGTAAGCATCATGTATACATATGTACACATACACACATGGAGGCAAAACACTCATGTACATAAAATAAAAATAAATAATATTAAATTGAGTAAATGAGGGTCTGGAAAGATGGATTGGTCATTAAGAACACTTGTTGCTCCTGCAGAAGACCTGAATTTAGTTCTCAGTACCCTCATGGTTGCTCACAACTGCTTGTAACTCTAGTTCTTGGGTATCTGGTGCCTTTTCTGACCTCTGCAGGTAACAGTTATGTACATGGTGCACATACATGTATGCAGACAAAACACTCAGACACAAAATTAGTGAAAATTTAGAAAACAAAAAGGGCATAGATAGTGGTGCATGCCTTTAATTCCAGCATTAGTGAGCTTTCAGAGATTATTTGGTATTCCTTTGTTCAAAATAGTGGACCATCTTTAATTTGTAATTAGATATTTCATCAAAGTATTTCAGAACCTCTTGTGTTTATAATATTAGCTTAAATTCAAATTTTGAGATTTTTTAAATTTTATGCATATGAGTGTTTTGCCTGCAAGTATGTATGTGCACTGTGTGCATACAGTGCCTGCAGAGGCCATAAAAGGAGAGGTCAAGTTGACTGGAACTGGAGTTAGAACTGTTGATAGCTTCCTTGCAAGTGTTGGGACTCAAACCATGAGTCTCTGGAAAAATAGCCAGTTCTCATAAGTTCTGTTTTGTCTTGACATTAACCATTAATCATTTATTTCCACATAGCAAGTATTTTGTGGGTTTTTTTTTTTAGTCAAATATTTAATCAAAGTCAAGGCTGTTGAGATGGCTAAGTAAAGGCCTTTGTCATCAAGCCTGATGACCTAAGTTTGATCACTAGAGCACACCCACATAGCAAGAGAGGAGTGTTCAGATTTATTCCTTTGAAAATGAGCAGTTAAAGATTTGATAGCTTGTTGGTAAGGTGAGGTCCAGCTTGTCTCCACTAGGTCATCTTCATGTGAATCCGGTGGTAATACGGTTTTGTTCTAGGGATATTTCATTTTTTTAATAACGGTTTTAGCTGACATTCATGGAGAGAATGAATCCTTAGAAGTGTGCCACTAGTAAAAGGAAATCCTGTCTAGAGTATGTTTCTTTACAAAGCTGTGTCACACCATCCTTTGGGCCCTCTGCTGGAAAAGTAGAATCAAGTCTCAAATAATGCCTTTTAAATTGTATCCTCTAGTATTATAGATGTAGGACAGTACTGTATCATACCTCTGTGGATGTAAAATAGCTTGTACCTGCTTTATGATACGTAGTAGTGACCGTGCTTTATCAGAGCTGTTTTTAATGATGTTGCTCAGAATGTTTTCTTTCCAGATGATGATTGAGAAGCTAATTTAAAAAAAAATGGTGCCAGGTACCACCAGAGTAACAGAACTGTGCTGTTTTCTCGGGTTTTGTTTTTTTACTTTTTTTTTTTTAATGGAGTGTGCTGGATGTCTCTACAGTTTTGTTCAGATGACTGGAAAAGCTGTTGCTGCTGTTGATGCATAACACACTGCTATTATTGGTCTTTTTATATAAATATAAATATATATATACAGATATATAATTTGAATTTTTTGAAACTTTACCTGTGCTGTCAACTTTCGAAAAAAGTATCCCCGTTTACTGTGTTGAGTTGGCACTGTACAGAAATTAACAGCCATATTGGTCTAGAAATGTTGAACTTAAGTTTTTATTTATTAAATATGTAAGGTCTTATATACGTGGGTTTGATTAAAAAAACTAATAAAGTATTCTCTAAATTAAAAAAAAAAGAAAATGAGCAGTTAAGGCTATGAAATCTAGATCTAGATTTTCTGGAGTTTTCATTTGTTATTTTTTTGTATGTGGGTGTTTTGGTTGCATGTATATTTGCATACATTTGTGTGCCTGGTGTCTGAGGGGACCACAAGATGGTATCGGATCCCCTAGAACTAGTTACAAACTGTTGTGGGCCACCCATGTATGTGCTGGGAATTGAACCGAGGTCCTCTATAAAAGCACCACATGCTCTTTCCCACTGAGCAATCTTTCTAGCCCTAGGTTTTTCTATTTTAAAACTTCAGTTCTTTTGATTCAGTTTTCTTGTTAGAAATTAGGAAATAATAATTACATCCTATCTCACATGGTTACTGTAAGGATAAATTTAAATTTATTGAATCATCTCATGTAATATCAGATCCTTAATAAAGATTAACTGCTGTCATTATCATTACTGTTACCAAAGGCTAAGGTGTTTTTTTCTCCTTTTTCAGATTCAGCTTCCTGAGCAAACCTGTTGATGAGAACCATCAGCAGGATGGAGATGATGACTCTCTTGTATCACGATTTTACACTAATCCTATTGCCAAACCTATTCCACAAACTCCAGAGAGTGCTGGAAACAAAAATAACAGTAGCAGCAATGTGGAAGACACTTTCATTGCTTTGAACATGCGTGCTGCTTTGCGAAATGGACTGGAAGGAAGCAGTGAAGAAACGTCTTTCCATGATGAGTCATTGCAAGATGACCGAGACGAGATAGAAAACAGTGCTTTCCAAATCCATCCAGCAGGTCAGATTCACATACTTTTCATACCTTTGAAATTGTTGTTAATTATAAAAGTATGGTCAAAAGAGCCCACTTCTTATAACCTAAGAGACTGACCTGTCTACCTAACTTTGTAAATTCAAGTGGATTGCTTGTTGTATGGACTACCTGCCATGTTGTTGGACGTGCCCTTTAAAAAGAGGGCTCTATGATAAATAAAATCTACGAATCTTAGGTTAAGCAGGGTTAAGTAGACTGTATGACATTTAAAATGTTTTTCTGTTGTTTGTGGGGGTAGAGTCAAGGTCTTAGATCATGCTTTCTCCAAACTTGGAGTGACCCTTCTGCCTCTGCACCCCAAGTTCTGCATGCAGTATGTGGAGGCAAGTTGCTCAGAAGCTCAAGGTCTCAGCTTTGTCTTAAATACCAGGCCATACTGATGCATAAGACCTTGTCTCAACAAAAATCAAAACAAAAAAAACCAACTTATTTTATACAAAAATTGTTATATGAAAATAATATTAATACTACTGAGAACTGTTCTACCTAAGTACACTCACAGTATTTTTTGACTTTTGGTTATAGGCATTGTTCTCACAAAAGTTGGTTATTATACTATTCCATCTATGGATGACCTTGCTAAAATTACCAATGAGAAAGGAGAATGCATTGTTTCTGACTTCACCATTGGCCGTAAAGGTAAGTGCGAGTTCAGGAGTCATATGGACCATGTCTATGTTATTAAGGACAACTCTTGGTTTTAGGGTCTGTTTTTTTCCTGTATTTGGTTTTTTCCTGACAAGTAATAAAGCAAGGAAGACTAAATCCATGTAGAATTTTGGGGTTTTAATGTACCTGTTTGGATCTGGTAATTAGTTTTCTCAAAATTCTTCAAAATTAAACTTGAAAATATACTAAGCTTAATACATTGATTCAATTTTATATTAAATTGTTAGATAATTTTCTTTAAATAAACTTACTCTGTGATACTGTATTTTAAATGGGCTCAAGTACTTTAGTTTGTGTAGCAGACGAGGAATTAAGTTGTTCATAGAACAGCAGTGCAGAGACTTGAGAGGACTGGAAAACACCAGAAATGTAGAATGGAGGCGTTAAATCTGCTAACAGTGTAGTCCACTCCTCTGTCCTCATGCTTGCCATAGTTAGCAGAAAGCTACTCCATGAGTTTCTCGAAAGTTTAAAATACTGATATTACAGGTTGCATGTTCTTCCTTGCTTATCACTACAGATTTTAAAAAGAGACTTTTGCTCCTTCATAAAGGGTCTTCTTTTAACCATTTTCCTCTGAATTTTAGGGTATGGCTCAATCTATTTTGAAGGAGATGTGAATTTGACAAATCTAAATTTGGATGACATTGTGCATATCCGGAGGAAAGAAGTTATTGTCTATGTAGATGATAACCAAAAGCCACCTGTGGGTGAAGGACTAAATAGGTATGAATTTTTTTACATACAGAAAATGAACTAAATTAGAATTTTTCTGGAAACATAATCTTGCTTTATTTTGTTCTGTAAACATTTTATTGCCATATATTGCTTGGATTCAGTGGGAGGTTAGACAGGGTCTATAGCTCTGTGTGGCATCGAATCCTAACCTGGCTTTGATTCGTGGCAGTCCTGCTTTTCTAGCCCCCACAGTATACACTCTTAATCACTGAGCCATTTCTAGCTCCAAGATTCTGGGTTTGAAATATCTGCAGAATAGTTCTAAGGAATCACTTCCTCCGTCCTTTCCTCTCTCCCTCTATGTTGTTGTTAATGTCATTTTGTTTACACTTTTTCTTATTTGATGTGTATGAAATGTTTTGACTGCGTGTATGCCTTTTTACCATGTGCATGCAGTGTCCTAGGAAGAGAGTTTCAGATAACTCTGGAACTAAAATTATAGATGGTTATGAGCTGACATCTGGGTTCTGGGAACTGAACCCAAGTCTTCTGATCTTCACCACTGAATCATCTCCAGCCCCACTTGTTTGCTTTCCCTCCCTGAGATAGTGACTCTCTATAGCCCAGACTGGTCTCTACTTATCTCTCCTAAGTCCTGTAACTTCCACAACCAACTCAGATCAGTCTTTGTTATTTACAGGGGTGTTAGTTGGATCTCTAGTATGTCTTTTTGTTGTTTTGCTTTGCTTTCTAGTGTTTTTCAAGGCAGAGTCTTACTATGGCTGTCCTGGAACTAACTCTATACTCTGTGTGCCTGTCTATGTGTAAGCATGTATTAAATCTAGATTTTGCACATGAGAGAAATGCATTTGTCTTTGAGTCTACCTTACTTTGCTTAATATAGTGATCTGCATTTCCTACAAATGCTGTAATCTCTTTTTTCTTTACTGCTGAAAAAAAAACTACATACCACTTCTTTTATTCATTCATCTGATAGATGTCTAGGCTGTTACCACATCTTAGCCCTTGTGAATAGTATAGCAATAAACATGAATGTGGAAGTGCCTTTGTATGTTTGGAGTTCTTCATGTATCTAACCAGGCTTGATGTGGCTGGATCACGTTGCAGTTGTCTATTAGTCCTTCAGGGCAGGGCTCCTTACTTCCATAGTGGCTACACTCCTGCTTTTTAAGTATAAAGCATTTACCTTTTGTCTCTTTGTAATTCACAGGAAGGCTGAAGTTACTTTGGATGGAGTTTGGCCAACAGATAAAACATCCCGGTGTTTAATAAAGAGTCCAGATCGACTTGCTGATATCAATTATGAGGGGAGATTAGAAGCAGTCTCAAGAAAGCAAGGGGCCCAATTCAAGGAGTATCGGCCTGAAACTGGTTCTTGGGTGTTTAAGGTATGTTTATTAAACCCACTTCTAGCTTTTGGAGTTACAAAATGAACTCATCAAAAATCTTTGTCTTTCTTAAAAATTCTTTTATTGGGGTGTGTGTGTGTGTGTGTGTGTGTGTGTGTGTGTGTGTGTGTGTAGGTAGGTAGGTACAGAGATGTTACAGTTTACAAGTGGATGTCTTGTATGTATCAGGTATCTTCCTCTGTTGCTATTTATTTATTCATTAATCTGGAGACATGTTCTTACTCTGTAGTCCTGGCTGACCTGCCACTTGTTTTGTAGAATAGCTGTCCTTGAACTCAAAAGAACTGCCTGCTTCTTAAAGGCATATACCACTACCCAGCTTATCTTACTGTTTGGAACAATCTCTCACTGAATCTGGACTTCCCTGATTCAGGCTGGCTGGCTGTCTGGCTCCAAAAGCCCAAAACTACTCCCACCTCTCCAGGGTTGAGCTTGTCGTTGTGGCCTTACCTAGCTTCTTGTTGGAGGAGGAGGGGATCTGAACTCTGGTGCTCATGATTACACTTTACCAGTTGAGCTGTCTTTCCTAGCTCTGTTGGGGGGGGGGGGGTAGGTACAGAGATGTTACAGTTTACAAGTGGATTTGGGAGGGGGGTAGGTACAGAGATGTTACAGTTTACAAGTGGATGTCAGACGACATCCTAGGGGAGTCAGTTCTCTGCACCATGTGGGTGCTGGGGTCAAAATCAGATCATCAGACTTGTTAGCAAGAATTTTACCTGCTGAGCCATCCATCTCATGGACCATACTTGTCCTTTTCATTTGTAAATACTTTTGAAACAGGAGAGGTTAGCTGCTGCTTGTTCTAGATAATCTTGTCCTGTAATTTCTTCTTCTAGACTGGTTGGATAATTTAGATGGTTGAAGGCCCTTGTGTAGGTAGTGAACAATGGCGCAGTATATAACAGGGATTAATGATGACTGAATTATATATATATATATATATATATATATATATATATATATATATATATATATATATAGGATATGGTATGAATGCTCTGTCTTCTATGTACGACAGAAGAGGACATTGGATCCCATTTATATGGTTATGAGCTACAATGTGGATGCTGGCAAATTAATTCAGGACCTTTACAAGAGCAACCAGTTCCCTTAACCGTCTTTCCAGGCCTGAATTAATTAATTAATTTATTTTTGTTATTTTATGTTGATGAGTGTTTTGCGTGTGCATCTGTGTACCATGTGAGTGGCCAGTGCCCAAGGAGGTGGCGAGCTAGGAATTAAACCTGGATCTTTGCAACAAGTTCTCTTCACTAGCCCTGAGTGATTACATTTTAAGTAAGTCTCATGCGTGCGAGTGAGTATGTGTGTGCGTGCGTGTGAGGTTCGGTTTTTGTTTGTTGTTGTTTTTTCCCCCAAACAAGGTTTCTTTGTGTCAATCTGGCTGTCCTAGAACTCACTTGTAAACCTAGCTGGCCTAAATCTCACATAGATCCACCTGCCTGTCTCCCTACTGCTAGGACTAAAGTTATATGCCCCCATGCTCAGCTCATTGTAATATATATTAATATTGTATATGTTCACTTAATTTTGAGCAACTATTATGTGTATTTCTGTGCCTTGTGCCCTTGGAAGCCAGAATAGGGCATTGGGACACCTGAAACTAGAATTACAGACAGTGTGAGCTGTCGTGTGGGTCTTCTGGAAGAGCAACCAGTACTTTGAACTGCTGAGCTATCTCTCCAGCCCCTGCTTTAACTATTTTAATCTTTAATCTATTTTTGTCTTTTTTTCAAAAGTAGATATTATAGAAAGAGTGAAGAGAACACTGCTAATCGTTGACTTTGCTGGGTTTCTTTTCTTCTTAGGTTTCCCATTTTTCTAAGTATGGCCTTCAGGATTCTGATGAAGAGGAGGAGGAACACCCACCCAAAACTACTTCAAAGAAGCTGAAGACTGCCCCTTTGCCCCCTGCAGGCCAGGCAACCACTTTCCAGATGACTCTTAATGGCAAACCTGCACCCCCACCTCAGGTAGAGAAGGGCAGAGAATGTGAATGCGGCCGTGATAAAGAAGTCAGAGGTCATTCAGCTTTTCAGCTGTTCAGCCCTTGGAACTAAGTGCAAGGGAGGGCACAGTGCTGCAGGCTGTTATTTTTTTACTCAAGATTTAAAGAATTCTCTTGCTGTTTGGATCGTTCTTCTACAAATTGTAACTTAATTTCTCTCATTTGGACTTGTAATGTTTTGATCAGTGATCAGCTTGAGATAGCATTTTGCTTGTGTGGGGTTGATGCAAAGTAAATCCTACTTTTATTGATTTCATGATGTGCAGTCTGATCTTATTCTTTACCTCCATCCCTTTTTAGAGTCAGAGTAGCTTTCTGCAAGAGTTTAGTTTTTTTTCTCAAGTTGTTTGCTATGTTTCAGGTAAACTTTTAATATTGTATTTTAATAATTGTTATAAAAGTATATAATTTTAAAAAGCAAGTAAATGATTTAGCTTGGAGAGAATAGGGACTGTGTTGTTTATTATAATTATTTGTGTAATGTCCTTTCTCAGTATTGTTAAACTATTATAAGCCTTTTGTCCTCATGGGGAAAGGTTTGTAAATTAATTAATAGATTGTTTCTTTGAATGGTAAAGTGATTTACTCAATCAGGTTGTGGTTTATACTCAATCAAGTTAAAGTGATGTTTTTAACTTACTGACTTACTCCTTCAAAGAAGAGTTGTTTACGGGACTTTGTAAAAACACCCTCTACCTCTCAGCTGCTAAAAGCAGGACCTTTGGGATTTTTCCATGCTACAATTATTTTGGCTGCTCAGATGTGTGATTTTTATGATTTATTAAATAATTTCTGGGGAGGCCCTTTCTGGATAATCTTGTGTACATGTTTTTGTGTATAGGGTGGAAGAGGGGATGATAAATGTGGAAGTTAGAATGGTATCCCTAAAAGAAACAAAACAGGGCTGCAGAGATGGCTCAGCGGTTAAGAGCACTGACTGCTCTTCCAGAGGTCCTGAGTTCAAATCCCAGCAACCACATGGTAGCTCACAACCATCTGTAATGGGATCCGATACCCTCTTCTGGTGTGTCTGAAGACAGCTACAGTGTAATAAATAAATCTTAAAAAAAAAAAAAAAGAAAGAAAGAAACCAAAACAAAACTCTGCTCATAAGTGTATGACTTAGAAGGCAGAGACAGTCGGATCTTAGAGTTCAAGGATAGCCAGATCAACATAGAAAATTTCAGGCCAGCCTGAGCTACATAGTAAAGACATTCTCTCAAGAAATCCATAAGTGAACATATTTTTAATTTATCTTTTTTCTTTTATGACTCCTATCCCAGATTGCTGTTTCTGGTGCTTTTTCCCCCCACAATCTTTTCTAAAAACATAATCAAATACTCTTTTTTTTTTTTTCTTCCTCCTGCTGATAAACATGTAGCGTGATAAAGATATGGCTGAAAAAGAAAAACTTCATCTAGGTAAAAGAACCAATTTATATAATATTGACAGTTGTTAGTCAGCTTTAATCACCAGAACCAAACACTAAGGGAAAAAAAATCTAATTTCCTGCTTTTAGCAGCTGACAGTGTGGCCCACAAGAGCTAATTGAAAAACTGAAAGCAAAAGATATCCCAGAACAAGTTGTAGCCAAGAAAGTTGCCAAGGATTCACCCTGGCAAATAGCATACAGAGAGCAGGATACTGAGTGCTTTGAAGATGTCGATAGGCAGTGAGCAGAAATGAGAGAGAAGTTCTGGTTATGTGCATTATGAACACTGCTTGTATCAGACAGTGCTCGTGACACCCCTTCTTATTCCCTGGTGACATCTGAGGGAGATAGAAACCATCAGTAGCTAATTACTATTATTAGTTGCTAAGATCAGGTGCTTTATTTGTCACAGGGAAACTACCTGAATTGTCTGAATGAACGGACTCTTGAGTCAAAGAATCATTTGTCACAGCCTTCTTGGAGAAACTGATTTCCATAGGTGTTTCTGAAGTCTGGAAAACCACCCCACCCCCACACACAGTAGATGACCAACTACCTCAGACTAAAAAAAGAGAGAATTAGAAAAGACAGGTCGTATCTTGAGCTATTTAGGAAAATTTGTATTTTACTTTAAGGGTCACATTTATACAATACTGCTTTGCACCTAAAAAAAAAAAAAAAAGGTATGACTAAGGAACAAAAAAATTTTTGTATGATCTTCTATAACTTCTAGGTGAGAGAAAATGTTGACACATGCTCCTTTGTTGTAGACAAATTAAGGCTACTGTGGGAAGTTTTTCCTGTGGTTTTATTATTTTGAAGCTCTGGGTTTTGATTCCATTATGTAGCTGACTGCTTCAATATTTTGGAGAATTTGACCTTTTTAAAAATGATTTATTTATTTTATATAATGAGTGTTTTATCTGTATGTACATCTCCATGCCAGAAGAGGGCATCAGATCACATAGATTGTTGTGAGCCACTACATGGTTGTTGGGAATTGAACTCAGAACCTCTGGAAGAATGGTCAGTGCACTTTCCTGCTAAGCCATCTCCCCAGCCCCAAAAGCTTGATTTCTTAGAACAGCCATCATGTGAGTTCCATGGATTGCCCATGGGATTCTGACATATTTAATCTTTAGTAAATTCTCCGTAGCTGATGGTTGATGCCTAGATGATGGGCAGATTTTAAAATTTGAACAACTTGGGACCTTTGACACTTGGGTAGACATAGATTGTAGCTCTTACCTCAACCTTGTAGTTCAAATGAACCTGAATTCAGTGATAGTAAGTCAAGATAGTCAGCTTCCTCAGAACCTCATGTTCAAAGATGTAAAACAAAAAGGTTTATGATCTTTTTCTTATGTATATTTTGTCTGTATGTATACATGTGTACTCATTGCATTCCTAGTGCCTATAAGTATCAGATGCCTGGATCCTTGTGTTTTGCATGGTTATAAGCCACCATGTGGACTCTGGAAACCAAACCTGGGTTCTCTGCAAGAGCAAGTGCTCTTAACTGCTGAGCTATCTCCAATTTAAAACGTTTTTTTTTGGGGGGGGGGTTGTTTGTTTTTGTTTCTTCAGGAAAAAGTGTATCAGGGTTTAGGGGATACAATTTGTATATGCTGACTTGAAATAAAAGGATACTATTCTAAACTGATCCAGTTATTAACACAACTTTTTCCAGAAAATATCTTTCATTCCCACAGACCTCTTCAGAGTTCTGTTTTTTCCCCACTCTCCCTCAGTTTACAGTGTTCTATTATTCTAACTGGCTTCTGAAAACTGGTCTGCAAAGATTTCTTGAAAAATATATTTTAGGGTAGTTTGTTGAGTTTATTCAATTTTCTTAATTATACTTCAGTGAAATTTGTGCACAGGGATTCTGGATACTTGCCAGTTTCTCAGCTTTATGTGTTTTCCCACCCTACTAGGTGTGTTATCTAGGTTTAATGACTGCTCTTCAGCACTCTCTTAAAGTGTGTCCTGTGCCCCTTTATCTCTAACCTAGTCATGAAATCCTCCCACTTTGCCTTAGTGCTGTGGATAAGGAAAATGGTGTAGCCTAAACCTCATGTGAAACCTAGTGACATGATAGTGAGGATAGTAAGTTGTTCTTCCCTCTTTACCTCCCTGTCTTCAGTCCTTGTCCTTTTATGGTCAGCTGCTTTTTCTGCTTCGTGCCAGGTGCTGCATTAGGTGTGAAGCACAAAGCACATGTTCACTGAATTAGTTGATGTTCTTTTTACTAGGTAAAGAAAACAGTAAACTGTAATTCCTGTTTTTAAGCCATGACTGCATAGTAGACCACACATATGTAAGAAATGATAATACATTTTGATACATAGCGTTAAATAGGAAGAACAGTATTGAGGCAGTCAAAACCAGTATCTTGCTGGTAGAGTGGACTATCATAGCATTTGTTGAAAGGTAGCTCTGGCTGAGAGTACAGCTCAGCTTCGCATATACTTAGGATACCCAAGGCATTTGGTTCCATCCCAGTAGCACATGAAAGACCTGGTTCCTCAAGCCTTTAATCCTAGCACCTGGCACACAGGTGAGTGTGTGGATCTCTGTGAGCTTGAGACCAGTCTAATCTGCATAGTTTCAGGGCAGTCCGGGCTACAAATTGAGACCCTGTCTAAAAAAGTAAACATATTAGGGATCTTACGGGAAGAATGTCTCCTGTACTTATTAATATGGGAGCAACATACTACAATTCTCCTTGCTAGGCCTCTTACTCTACCCCTTGCTTGGTGGTTACCAAGTTCCCATCCCCAAGATTTTCCTGTATGCTAATAGCTTCACCTTAAATACTCTGGGTTTTTGGGTTTTTTTTTTTTTTTAAATTTTTATTTTTGTCATGGTTGCTGTCAAACCCACCTGTGCCTTGAACATGTCAGGAATGTGCTGTGCCACTGAACTTGGTACGTAAGCCCAGTGTTACCTTGGGAGCACCATCTTAACTTTATTAAAGCAGTTTTTGGGCAATGTCACCCTTGTATTATAGCTGCTCAGTTCTTTTCTAGTTGTTCATAGGGTCACCCATTCTTTCAGCAAGGCTATTTGTTAAAGGAACACAGGATAGCCATAGCAAATGTCCAATTAAAGAAGAAATCGAAAATGTTGACCAGTAGTGGCTATTTTTGTTCAAAAGATCTTAAGAACTTACAACTAGCACTGGAGAGGCTGAGACAGCAGGATGTGTATTTAAGGCCAGCCAGGCCTATGTAGTGAGACACTGTGTCCCAAATGAATAAAGGTGTAAAACTTTAAATATGTTTGTCTATAGATGTTTGCTTGCGTCTGTGTGTGCTTTGTGTATGCCTTTCCCTCAAAGGCCAGAAAAGGGCATTGGATCCCTTGGAGGCTTTTGAGGTCCAGACCAGGGGAAGCACCATGAGGGTGCTGGGAATCAAACCTGAGTCCTCTGTAAGTTCAGCCCATGTCCTAGCTACTGAGCTATAGCTCAAGTCCCGTCTTTAAAAAAAAACTACGTACATCACAGCATCTATTTAAGATATAGCATAAAATAAGGCACTCATGGAAAATCAGCCAGACATTGTTCAGGGATGAGTTATATGATGTAAATTATAGCTTGTTAGGAGAAATAATAATACCTTTTGTCTTGAAAATGTTTTATGAATTTTCTTAGTCACTTGTTAACACTTTACTAGGTTCTATGTGTTTAGGATATAACATAACAAATTTGTATTAAACTAGTTTGTTTATAGTGCACTTCCATTTTATAAGCATATTATTATAAACTGTCATGTGTGCAGAGACTGGGGGTTATATTATTGAGAAAAGGGCTTTTCACTGAACTGCAGCTCACCAGTCTCACTGGCCAGCAAGCCCAGAGAGCCCCTTGCTTGTGCCCCACAATGCCTGACTTCTTTCATGGGTGCTCTAGATCTAAACTTACCTCCTTGCACTACTGAGCCATCTCCTCAGCCCATCATTGTAACAATTATTTCTTTTAACATTGCTTTATAAATAATAGGTGTGACTTTGATTCTTTAAAACAAGATTATTCCCAGATTGGAATTGCCCATAATACTGCTGCTTATTTACCCTTTCAGGGAAGTGTGAACATTTCTCACATCTCACATAAGACCGCACATTCAGAGCACAGCTGACTCTAGTCACCCAAAAGATTAAATTCCAGAACCAAAACTATTAGAGCCAGACGGTAGTGATGTACGCCTTTAATCCCAGCACGCTGGGAGGCAGAGACAGGCAAATCTCTGAGTTCCAGGACAGTCAGTGCTCTATCAGAAAACAAAACAAAACAAAAACCTAACAAAAGAAAAAAACATAAAGTTTGGGGTTGGAGAGACCCAGATTCAGATCCTAACACCTACTTGGTGGCTCATAGCCATCTAGAATTCCAGCCCTGAGGAATCTTAAGCCTGTCCTCTAAGTACATATATATACGCGCAAACAAAACAAACACCTAATAAAATGGAATTATTTGTGTACTAAGAATGCAATTTGGGGGCATGCCTATCTAATAATCGTGCCTTTTTTCTCCTCCCACTTACTTCAACTACCAGTCATTGGGAAGTCAGGGTGACCCTGTGTAAACCAGGAAATCATAGTTGCTAACAAAGAGAAGAAAGGTGTAATTTTTGTCTATGAAGACCACTATGTGAGCATTGACTCAGATACTCAACTCTGGCTCATAATAGTTCCGAGAGGAATTATCTGCTCTCATCTCGTAGAACATGGAGAATATAGTATTTCTTTATCATATTCTGAGTAAAGTTAATGTTGCTTCTCTGTTTTTGCTGTCTGCAGAGCCAGAGCCCAGAAGTGGAGCAGTTAGGGAGGGTTGTGGAGCTGGACAGCGACATGGTAGATATCACGCAGGAGCCAGTTCCGGATTCGGTGTTAGAAGAGAGTGTACCTGAGGATCAGGAGCCCGTGTCCGCATCAACACAGATCGCGTCTTCACTGGGAATTAATCCACATGTGTTACAGGTGACGAGCTGACCCACCCTTACTATGACAGAAAACCAAACTAATACTTAGTCTCTTCTGTCACGTCACATCTCTGCTTTGAGTACTCATGTAAAACTGTTGAGACCTCACTGTAACGGAAAAGGAAGCAGGCTTCGTACTCCTAGTCAGTGAGGAACTTTGTATTGATGGCGGGAACATGGTCTCTGCTTACATGACCTGGCTTCTCAGCAGCTTTTGTAACTTTACTGCCCTGGCTTTTGACAAGCCGTTTAACAACTACTAGTTCCTTAAGTTGTACTTAGTCTGCTTTATAAAGTAACTTTGAGATCTCAAACATAGAAATTTTAGAAGCTCGGTAAATAGATGTTTAATTTCCCTCCTTCATCCTCTAGCTCAACCTTTTTGTTTAGCCTTTGGCTTGTTTGACCTAAAGATCATTTACTGAGTGAAGCACAAACGGGGGAGTAGTGTGTTGCTCACAAAAATGTTACACTTGTTCTGGGCACAGGCTTTAAAAGAAACTTTTTTGGTTCGTATACACTGCATTTTTCTTTTACGGTCTTTGATTTGTAGATCATGAAAGCATCCTTGCTTGTGGATGAAGAAGACGTAGATGCCATGGAGCAGCGCTTCGGTCACTTCCCTTCCAGAGGAGACACTGCTCAGGAGATCTGCTCCCCTAGACTCCCCATTTCAGCCTCCCACTCCTCAAAATCCCGCTCCATAGGTACAGTATAAAATGTGCTGGTTCCAAGGACACTGTCAGCTCGATTCTGCTTTTCATATTTCTCCTTCTAAGCTGAATGGATTTCTTTAGCAGAACCTCTGAAAACTATAACAATAGGCATAATTTTTTTTTAAATACATACTATCCTCTTCCTACCATCTATGGCAGGGAGATTGCTGTGAATTTGAGGTTACCCAGAACAGCATAGCAGGACCCAAGGAGCTTGGCTCAACAGCTGAGAATACTTGTTCTTGCAGAAGACTCCAGTTTAGTTCTCAGAAACCATATGGTAGCTAATAACCCTCTCTTCTCCATTTTCAAGAGATCTGACACCCTCTTATGGCCTCCTGGCCACCAGGCACACACATGGTGTATATACATATACATACACTTAAGCACTCAGGCATACATACTAAATAATTTCTTAAAAAAGGGGGGTGGGGTCAGTGAATTAGCTTAGCTGATAAAAAGTACTTGCCATCAAGCCTGATGAACTGATGATCTCTAGAACCCACATGGTGGAAGGAGAGAAATTACTTCCTGAAGTTGTCCACTGACTTCCATGTATGCACACATGCACACACATTTTAAAACAGAAAAGGTAAAAGTGCTGACATGGCAGGGTTTTAAGCATCATAAGTACCTCTTTATTGGGAAACCACTTGTAAACCACCTCCCTAAAGTTGTCTCATTGAGTGAGAGCCCTGTTTTAGTCACTTGTGAGTGTGGATTACAAAGTAAGCTCTAATCTAAACTCTACCACAATACTTAGATTCCACAAGTTGACCATGTTCCTTTTATTTAGTCCTTACATTATCTTACTGCTTTTTTTGATAGTAAACTTCAAGTATCTACTTTTCCCTAAACCTTTGAAAACCCCTGTGGGGTAATCACATATTAAATTTTAAAACTTTCCCTTTTCTTACTAGGATTGCAGATTATACTTTATAGAGTACTGGCTGGAGAGATGATGGCTCAGCAGTTAGGAGTATTGACTGCTCTCCAGTGAGTCTGGGTTCTCAACACCATCTGTGACTCCAGTCCATGATACACAGTGCCCTCTTCTGGCCTCCTCACATACTACATACACATGGTGCACGGGCATGCAGGCAGAAAAACTTTTTTTTTTTTTTCTTGAAAAATGTCAAAAAAAAAAGGTTGTGGAGTATTGATATCAGTGAGTAGGCAATTGTAATTCAAAATACTTTGAAAGCTGAAGAACTAAATTTTGTTAATGTTTTCTGAAAAGGTAAATAAGGAACAGCAAGAAGGCTGAGCAGGTAAAGATACAAGTTTGATTCTTAGGACCCACCTTGTAAAGAGAGTGAACCACCTCCCTAAAGTTGTCCTCTTACCTCTCCTTAAGTTCATAATGTCAGGACTTCGGGGTTTTTTTGGGGGGGGGTTGTTTGTTTTTGTTTGTTTGTTTGTTTTTAAGATTTTATTCATTTATTATATATAAGTACATTGTAGTTGTCCTCAGACACACCAGAAGAGGGCATCAGATCCCATTACAGATGGTTGTGAGCCACCATGTGGTTGCTGGGATTTGAACTCAGGACCTCTGGAAGAGCAGTCAGTGCTCTTAACCGCTGAGCCACCTCTCCAGCCCAGGACTTCAGTTTTAATCTATCTGAGTTTTGTGGTTTTATTTTGTTCGGGTTTTTGTTTATTTTGGGGTTTTTGTGGTTGGGTTTTCAAAACAGGGTCTCTGTGTAGCCTGACCCCAGACTCACTGCCTGCCTCTTCCTCCAGAATGCTGAGATTAAAGACATGTGCCACCACCCCCAGCTGTTTTTGTATTTTACTTATATATAAAGCTATATTTGTGCAAATATAATATCCTCAAAATTTTTAGATTTATCTGTGTATTGATTTTTTTTTCTCTGCATGCAAGTATGTAAGGCAGGTACATGCAGTGCCTATAAAAGTCAGAAAGTGTCAAATTTCTTGAAAGTAAAGTTGTGAGCCACCATGTGTGCACTGGGTATCAAATTCAGGTCCTCTGCAAGAGTAAGAAGTGCTTTTAACTGATGGGCTGCCTTCTCTCTAGCCGTTACAATGTCCTTTTAGCTCAGTCTCCATCCCCTATAGCTACTTACTTTACCCTTTCCTTTTTCTTGGTCCCCATACAAGTTTTCTTCTACTTTCATGTCATTAGTACATAAATAATATCAGGAAAGTGCAATATCTAAGACCCATAAATTAGAGAAAACATGCAATATTTGTATTTTTGGAACTGATCTAGTTCTCTGTAAATTGCTGTCTCCAGTTGCATCCATCATTTTAAAGATAGTTTTATTGCATATAGGATTTCAGTAAGGATATGACCCTTAGGAACAGTTTTACCCAGTCTCGTCACTTGATAGTGCCATGGACTTAGAAAGGCCCCCTTTTTAAGCCCAGTTTCCTCAGTTTTAATGTGAGCAGCAATAACACTTCCCGATCAATGTTACTGAAAAGTGAAGTGTACACATAATTGTCTTTAATATTGTTGTTAATCCTTGAAGATTCTTGTTTTTGTTTCTCCTTTATAAAATCATTAAAGTCCTTGCTTTGATTTCGTAGCTGAAAAGGTGATTATTGTGGACTGAAGAGATGGCTGAGTGGTAGGGAGCTTATACTGCTCTTAGAGAAAGCACAAGTTTGGTTCCTAGCACCCACGTCAGGCAGCTTACACCCACCTGTAACTCCAGCTTCCAGAACGTGGGACACCTGGCATCCACAGGCAGCTACAGTCCTGTTGACATACCCACAAACATATACATAATTTAAAATTTTTATATAAATATTGTGGCACACACTTTTAATCCTGCACTCAGGAGGCAGAGTTCAAGGCCCACCTGGTCTACATGGTGAGTCCCAAGACAGCCAGGTTATACAGAATAATCTTATCTGGAAAAACAACTAGTGCACACCTTTGATCCTAGCACTCAGGAGGAATAATCTTGAGGCTAGCCTGGTCTTCATAGGACTTAGGCTACTTGTCTTCAAAGAAAAGTGATTATTATAAAAATCTGTCTGAAAATTTTCATCTTTAGCGAAGAAGCAAACTGGGTTGTTAAGTGTCTTTTCCTCCTTGTTTCAGTTGGTGGGTTGCTCCAATCAAAATTTGCAAGTGGAACTTTTCTTTCACCAAGTGCCTCCGTGCAAGAATGTCGCACACCCAGAACATCATCTCTAATGAACGTCCCATCCACATCCCCCTGGTCTGTCCCTCTACCCCTGGCCACTGTGTTCACAGTGCCCAGCCCAGCCCCTGAAGTTCCCCTAAAAACAGTGGGGATACGCAGGCAACCAGGCCTAGTCCCTCTTGAAAAATCCATTACATATGGCAAGGGAAAACTCTTGATGGACATGGCCTTATTCATGGGACGTTCATTTCGGGTTGGCTGGGGTCCCAACTGGACTCTTGCAAATAGTGGAGAACAACTGCATGGCTCTCATGAACTGGAAAATCATCAGGTTGCCGAGTCTATGGAATACGGATTCCTGCCCAATCCAGTAGCTGTTAAATCGTGAGTTATGTTTCTTGATTGATGCTTTGTGGGGGTGTCCACATTGTAATTGGGGCTGTTCTGTTATCAAGAAACCCATGGTCAGCACCCTCCTTTTTGATCTTTCTATATAAATTTTTAACCTAAGTATAAGTATTTCATATATGTTGGGTACATAGTATCACATATGTTTCTATGTAGTCCCTACAATTTAGTCCTCTGGTAATTACCATACAAAATGTATTGCATTTACACTGAATATGTACAGTTTTCTTATGTATTTTTTATAGGCCTAGTAAGTTTGTATATATTTACTATGGATTAAATGAATATTACTTTATTACTTTTTGAATTGATTTTGGAAAAATAAAAATAATCAGTTTAATGAACATCTCAGGAAAATCCATTCTAAATTTACTAATTGACTCTAGATTATGGTATTGTATTATTTTGGAGATAATTAATATCAACTTTAAAAATTATCAAGTTCGGGGGCTGGGGATTTAGCTCAGTGGTAGAGCGCTTACCTAGGAAGCGCAAGGCCCTGGGTTCGGTCCCCAGCTCCGAAAAAAAGAACCAAAAAAAAAAAAAATTTAAAACAGATACAAGTGAAGGAATTAAGTAATTTAGAAGCTGGCCATATGTGGTGGTACACACATAGAATCTAGTCACTTAAGAGATAAAGGCTGGAGAATCAAAAATTCATGGTCTTTCTTAGCTATGTATCAAGTTTAGGTTTATATGAGACATATCTCAAGAAAACATTTAGTATATATAAGCTTACCTTCATAACTTTTGACACCAAAGTATTTGTAAACTAGGCATCCTACATATAACTTTTGATAGTTAGATTCTGTAGCGTCCAAATAAGTAGTGAAACAAGTAACTACTGACTCCCGTACTTGTACCCTGAGCTGTGCTTTGTTGTATTAAAATTTATTGGTTATCTTACACTTTGTATCATTACTCATACATGATTTGCTAAACATCAGCATTGGTCATTTGGAAATTATTGTTCACTAAGTTTACACGTTACTATTTCATTAGACCTCATTAGTCTTTAAGATTTAAGAAGCTGATGCTGTGAAGATGGCTGACTTCAGAGTATTTTCTACTCTCCCAGAGAACCAAGTTTGGTTCCCAGCACCCACAGTGGGCAGCTCATAACCTCTTGTAACTCTCACTGCAAGGTATCTGTCGCCTACTTCTGGATTCTTCAGTCATCTGCCCTGACCACAACATATACACATAAAAAGTCTTGAACAATCACTTATAAAAATAGAATTAAGCTCTGAGGGCTGTGAGTGTAGCTCAGTTGGTAGAGGGTCTGCACAGTACGCAAGCAGCTCTGGGTTCCAGTCCCAGCACAGCATAAACCCAGCATAGTGGCCCGTGCCCGCATGCCTGTACTCACATGGTTTGGAGGAATCTGGAGGCAGGAAGATGAGAGATTCAGTGTGATCTTTAGTTACATGTTCTACATGGAACTGTCTCAGAAAGCAAACACTGCAGTGAAGTGCCTTTTCATTCTGATGAAAGATAGAGATAAAGCATAGTTTGGTTGTTGGGAAATTTCAACGTCTTCATTTTCTGACTCATCTATTGTTTCTTCTAGTCTATCTGAATCCCCATTCAAAGTTCATTTGGAAAAACTCGGCTTGAGACAGAGGAAGCTGGATGAGGATCTGCAGTTATACCAGACACCTCTAGAGCTCAAATTAAAACATAGCACTGTGCATGTAGATGAGCTGTGTCCTCTCATCGTCCCCAATCCTGGGGTTTCAGTCATTCATGGTTATGCAGATTGGGTTAAGAAATCACCCAGAGATTTACTGGAACTACCAAGTACGTACACATCCTGTTGCTAACCTGTGTCCCGGGAGTCGGGTTAATAGTAGCACGTGCTTCTTGGAGGATGGATTTCCTTATGGGTATCAGGTATCTTCCTGTGCTTACACATTGCTGTAGTTCAAAGACCCACAGCTAATCGAAACCCTCAGATTTTGGTAATTGTATTCCTTTTATTTCAAACTAGGTATTTAACTGTGTGTTTTGGAAATCATCTTTATGAAAGGAAAAATTTTTTCTCCTCTAAAATTTTACTGACTTAATTGCCTTTAATTAAATTTAAAAACTACTATAGTAGCATGGGAGTAAGTGAAAGTAAACCCTTTAACTGAGAGATAAAGACATGTAGGAGCCATGCTTGTTGTTGTGTATAGAAGTTTAGACTCACAGCGATCACCGTGTCAGGAGCTGTGCAGTTATTTGCCCTTTGTCATTATTGGCGTGTGCTAACCGCGTGTGTGTGTGTGTGTGTGTGTGTGTGTGTGTGTGTGTGTGTGTGTGTGTGTGTCTATGTATGTATGTATGTATGTATGTAAACGTACTATAATCATACTCACTTCTGATCCCTCTACTCAACTTCTTTCTTATCCCTACTGGTCTCCTTTTACTCTCGTGTGTGTCTGTCAGTCTGTCTTTTTGTTTGTTGTTTTTTGAGACAGGCTTATTTTGTGTAGCCCACTAAGTACAACTTGTCTTTTCTAATTTCCTTGTTTCCTAAGTTTCATTTATAAAAGAGGACATGGAATACCAGTTTTACTTTGTTTCATTTGGAGTCTGGCTTACTTTGCTTACTGTCATTTACCTGCAAATGCTGTGCTTTAATTCTTTTTTATTGTTCAGTAAACCACCATGTGATATAGACTCCACATTCTCTATCTAGTCCTCTGTTGATAACTTGTCTGTTGGAAATCAAGCTACAGTCGCAGTGTTCAAATGTTTCTTTTATGAGTTGACTTTTATTCTTTGGGGTAAGAAGTACTACAGCTAAAACAGAAAACATTTCAATTTTTTCAGGAACCTCCATACTCATTGCCATGGTGACTGGACTAATTTATTTCTATATCCAACAAATTCCCTTTTTTCTAAACACTGTCAACCAGTACTTGTTCATTTTGAGTAGTTTAGTTTCTATTTTTTTTTTAATTCTTTTTTAAAGATTTATTATGTATATGAGTACATTGTCGCTGTCTTCGGACACACCAGAAGAGGACATCAGATCCCATTACAGATGGTTGTGAGCCATCATGTGGTTGCTGGGAATTGAACTCAGGACCTCTGGAAGAGCAGTCAGTGCTCTTGACCACCAAGCCATCCCTCCAGCCCCAGAAATGCCTTCTTAATTTAATCATTCCACCTGGAGTGAAATGCAGTCTCCAGGGAGTTTTGATTTGTATTTTTCTGGTGACAAGATTTGTACTTCGTTTGGAAAGTGTTGGCTCGTTTGCTGATTTGCTTGTTTGTTTTGGGTTTTGTAATTGTTGTTGTTGTTGTTGTTGTTGTAGTAATCTTCATTCTAGATATTAATCCCCAGTTAGACAGATTTCTAAGATTTCCTCCTGTTTCATAATCTATCTTTTCACCATTAATTTTTTTGCAGTGCAGAAGCTCTTTACTTGAGTATGTATAATGATGATGATGATGGTGGCGGTGGTGATGATGATGATAGTATAGTAACCAACTTGCTGTTTATTGGCGTCTTTGGCAGGAAGGCATTGCCTAGGCCTGTATCTAGCGGTTAACCAGGGTTTCCCTGTTTCAGTTTAAATTCTCAAGTCTTTTTTTTTTTCTTTTTTCTTTTTTTTTTTTTTATTAACTTGAGTATTTCTTATTTACATTTCGAGTATTATTCCCTTTCCTGGTATCCGGGCAAACATCCCCCTCCCACCTCCCCTTCCTTATGGGTGTTCCCCTCCCAACCCTCCCCCCATTGCCGCCCTCCCCCCACCAGTCTAGTTCACTGGGGGTTCAGTCTTAGCAGGTCCCAGGGCTTCCCCTTCCACTGGTGCTCTTACTAGGCTATTCATTGCTACCTATGAGGTCAGAGTCCAGGGTCAGTCCATGTATAGTCTTTAGGTAGTGGCTTAGTCCCTGGAAGCTCTGGTTGCTTGGCATTGTTGTACATATGGGGTCTCGAGCCCCTTCAAGCTCTTCCAGTTCTTTCTCTGATTCCTTCAATGGGGGTCCTATTCTCAGTTCAGTGGTTTGCTGCTGGCATTCGCCTCTGTATTTGCTGTATTCTGGCTGTGTCTCTCAGGAGCGATCTACATCCGGCTCCTGTCGGTCTGCACTTCTTTGCTTCATCCATCTTGTCTAACTGGGTGGCTGTATATGTATGGGCCACATGTGGGGCAGGCTCTAAATGGGTGTTCCTTCAGTCTCTGTTTTAATCTTTGCCTCTCTCTTCCCTGCCAAGGGTATTCTTGTTCCCCTTTTAAAGAAGGAGTGAAGCATTCACATTTTGATCATCCGTCTTGAGTTTCATTTGTTCTAGGCATCTAGGGTAATTCAAGCATTTGGGCTAATAGCCACTTATCAATGAGTGCATACCATGTATGTCTTTCTGTGATTGGGTTAGCTCACTCAGGATGATGTTTTCCAGTTCCAACCATTTGCCTTCGAATTTCATAAAGTCGTTGTTTTTGATAGCTGAGTAATATTCCATTGTGTAGATGTACCACATTTTCTGTATCCATTCCTCTGTTGAAGGGCATCTGGGTTCTTTCCAGCTTCTGGCTATTATAAATAAGGCTGCAATGAACATAGTGGAGCACGTGTCTTTTTTATATGTTGGGGCATCTTTTGGGTATATGCCCAAGAGAGGTATAGCTGGATCCTCAGGCAGTTCAATGTCCAATTTTCTGAGGAACCTCCAGACTGATTTCCAGAATGGTTGTACCAGTCTGCAATCCCACCAACAACGGAGGAGTGTTCCTCTTTCTCCACATCCTCGCCAGCATCTGCTGTCACCTGAGTTTTTGATCTTAGCCATTCTCACTGGTGTGAGGTGAAATCTCAGGGTTGTTTTGATTTGCATTTCCCTTATGACTAAAGATGTTGAACATTTCTTTAGGTGTTTCTCAGCCATTCGGCATTCCTCAGCTGTGAATTCTTTGTTTAGCTCTGAACCCCATTTTTTAATAGGGTTATTTGTTTCCCTGCGGTCTAACTTCTTGAGTTCTTTGTATATTTTGGATATAAGGCCTCTATCTGTTGTAGGATTGGTAAAGATCTTTTCCCAATCTGTTGGTTGCCGTTTTGTCCTAACCACAGTGTCCTTTGCCTTACAGAAGCTTTGCAGTTTTATGAGATCCCATTTGTCGATTCTTGATCTTAGAGCGTAAGCCATTGGTGTTTTGTTCAGGAAATTTTTTCCAGTGCCCATGTGTTCCAGATGCTTCCCTAGTTTTTCTTCTATTAGTTTGAGTGTGTCTGGTTTGATGTGGAGGTCCTTGATCCACTTGGACTTAAGCTTTGTACAGGGTGATAAGCATGGATCGATCTGCATTCTTCTACATGTTGACCTCCAGTTGAACCAGCACCATTTGCTGAAAATGCTATCTTTTTTCCATTGGATGGTTTTGGCTCCTTTGTCAAAAATCAAGTGACCATAGGTGTGTAGGTTCATTTCTGGGTCTTCAATTCTATTCCATTGGTCTATCTGTCTGTCTCTGTACCAATACCATGCAGTTTTTATCACTATTGCTCTGTAATACTGCTTGAGTTCAGGGATAGTGATTCCCCCTGAAGTCCTTTTATTGTTGAGGATAGCTTTAGCTATCCTGGGTTTTTTGTTATTCCAGATGAATTTGCAAATTGTTCTGTCTAACTCTTTGAAGAATTGGATTGGTATTTTGATGGGGATTGCATTGAATCTGTAGATTGCTTTTGATAAAATGGCCATTTTTACTATATTAATCCTGCCAATCCATGAGCATGGGAGATCTTTCCATCTTCTGAGGTCTTCTTCAATTTCCTTCTTCAGTGTCTTGAAGTTCTTATTGTACAGATCTTTTACTTGCTTTGTTAAAGTCACACCGAGGTACTTTATATTATTTGGGTCTATTATGAAGGGTGTCGTTTCCCTAATTTCTTTCTCGGCTTGTTTCTCTTTTGTATAGAGGAAGGCAACTGATTTATTTGAGTTAATTTTATACCCAGCCACTTTGCTGAAGTTGTTTATCAGCTTTAGTAGTTCTCTGGTGGAACTTTTGGGATCACTTAAATATACTATCATATCATCTGCAAATAGTGATATTTTGACTTCTTCTTTTCCGATCTGTATCCCCTTGACCTCCTTTTGTTGTCTGATTGCTCTGGCTAGAACTTCAAGAACTATATTGAATAAGTAGGGAGAGAGTGGGCAGCCTTGTCTAGTCCCTGATTTTAGTGGGATTGCTTCAAGTTTTTCTCCATTTAGTTTAATGTTAGCAACTGGTTTGCTGTATATGGCTTTTACTATGTTCAGGTATGGGCCTTCAATTCCTATTCTTTCCAGGACTTTTATCATGAAGGGGTGTTGAATTTTGTCAAATGCTTTCTCAGCGTCTAATGAAATGATCATGTGGTTTTGTTCTTTCAGTTTGTTTATATAATGGATCACGTTGATGGTTTTCCGTATATTAAACCATCCCTGCATGCCTGGGATGAAGCCTACTTGGTCATGGTGGATGATTGTTTTGATGTGCTCTTGGATTCGGTTTGCCAGAATTTTGTTGAGTATTTTTGCGTCGATATTCATAAGGGAAATTGGTCTGAAGTTCTCTTTCTTTGTTGTGTCTTTGTGTGGTTTAGGTATAAGAGTAATTGTGGCTTCGTAGAAGGTATTCGGTAGTGATCCATCTGTTTCAATTTTATGGAATAGTTTGGATAATATTGGTATGAGGTCTTCTATGAAGGTTTGATAGAATTCTGCACTAAACCCGTCTGGACCTGGGCTCTTTTTGGTTGGGAGACCTTTAATGACTGCTTCTATTTCCTTAGGAGTTATGGGGTTGTTTAACTGGTTTATCTGTTCCTGATTTAACTTCGGTACCTGGTATCTGTCTAGGAAATTGTCCATTTCCTGAAGATTTTCAAGTTTTGTTGAATATAGGTTTTTATAGTAAGATCTGATGATTTTTTGAATTTCCTCTGAATCTGTTGCTATGTCTCCCTTTTCATTTCTGATTTTGTTAATTTGGACGCACTCTCTGTGTCCTCTCGTTAGTCTGGCTAAGGGTTTATCTCGTTGATTTTCTCAAAGAACCAACTTTTGGTTCTGTTGATTCTTTCTATGGTCCTTTTTGTTTCTACTTGGTTGATTTCAGCTCTGAGTGATTATTTCCTGCCTTCTGCTTGTCCTGGGTGTATTTGCTTCTTTTTGTTCTAGAGGTTTTAGGTGTGCTGTCAAGCTGCTGACATATGCTCTTTCCTGTTTCTTTCTGCAGGCACACAGCGCTCTGAGTTTTTCTCTTAGCACAGCTTTCATTGTGTCCCATAAGTTTGGGTATGTTGTACCTTCATTTTCATTAAATTCTAAAAAGTTTTTAATTTCTTTATTTCTTCCTTGACCAGGTTATCATTGAGTAGAGCATTGTTCAATTTCCAAGTATATGTGGGCATTCTTCCCTTATTGTTATTGAAGACCAGTTTTAGGCCGTGGTGGTCCGATAGCACGCATGGGATTATTTCTATCTTTCTGTACCTGTTGAGGCCCGTTTTTTGACCAATTATATGGTCAATTTTGGAGAAAGTACCATGAGGAGCTGAGAAGAAGGTATATCCTTTTGCTTTAGGATAGAATGTTCTATAAATATCCGTTAAGTCCATTTGGCTCATGACTTCTCTTAGTCTGTCTACATCTCTGTTTAATTTCTGTTTCCATGATCTGTCCATTGATGAGAGTGGGGTGTTGAAATCTCCCATTATTATTGTGTGAGGTGCGATGTGTGTTTTGAGCTTTAGTAAGGTTTCTTTTACATATGTAGGTGCCCTTGTATTTGGGGCATAGATATTTAGGATTGAGAGTTCATCTTGGTGGATTTTTCCTTTGATGAATATGAAGCGTCCTTCCTTATCTTTTTTGATGACTTTTAGTTGAAAATTGATTTTATTTGATATTAGAATGGCTACTCCAGCTTGCTTCTTCTGACCATTTGCTTGGAAAGTTGTTTTCCAGCCTTTCACTCTGAGGTAGTGTCTGTCTTTGTCTCTGAGGTGTGTTTCCTGTAGGCAGCAGAATGCAGGGTCCTCGTTGCGTATCCGGCTTGTTAATCTATGTGTTTTTATTGGGGAGTTGAGGCCATTGATGTTGAGAGATATTAAGGAATAGTGATTATTGCTTCCCGTTATATTCATATTTGGATGTGAGGTTATGTTTGTGTGCTTTCATTCTCTTTGTTTTGTTGCCAAGACGATTAGTTTCTTGCTTCTTCTAGGGTATAGCTTGCCTCCTTATGTTGGGGTTTACCATTTATTATCCTTTGTAGTGCTGGATTTGTAGAAAGATATTGTGTAAATTTGGTTTTGTCATGGAATATCTTGGTTTCTCCATCTATGTTAATTGAGAGTTTTGCAGGATACAGTAACCTGGGCTGGCATTTGTGTTCTCTTAGGGTCTGCATGACATCAGTCCAGGATCTTCTGGCCTTCATAGTTTCTGGCGAGAAGTCTGATGTGATTCTGATAGGTCTGCCTTTATATGTTACTTGACCTTTTTCCCTTACTGCTTTTAATATTCTTTCTTTATTTTGTGCGTTTGGTGTTTTGACTATTATGTGACAGGAGGTGTTTCTTTTCTGGTCCAATCTATTTGGAGTTCTGTAGGCTTCTTGTATGCCTATGGGTATCCCTTTTTTTAGGTTAGGGAAGTTTTCTTCTATGATTTTGTTGAAGATATTTACTGGTCCTTTGAGCTGGGAGTCTTCACTCTCTTCTCTACCTATTATCCTTAGGTTTGATCTTCTCATTGAGTCCTGGATTTCCTGTATGTTTTGGACCAGTAGCTTTTTCCGCTTTACATTATCTTTGACAGTTGAGTCAATGATTTCTATGGAATCTTCTGCTCCTGAGATTCTCTCTTCCATCTCTTGTATTCTGTTGGTGAAGCTTGTATCTACAGCTCCTTGTCTCTTCTTTTGGTTTTCTATATCCAGGGTTGTTTCCATGTGTTCTTTCTTGATTGCTTCTATTTTAATTCCTTCAACTGTTTGATTGTGTTTTCCTGGAATTCTTTTAGGGATTTTTGCGATTCTTTCAGGGATTTTTTCGATTCCTCTCTGTATGCTTCTACTTGTTCTCTAAGGGAGTTCTTCATGTCTTTCTTGAAGTCCTCCAGCATCATGATCAAATATGATTTTGAAACTAGATCCTGCTTTTCTGGTGTGTTTGCATATTCCATGTTTGTTTTGGTGGGAGAATTGGGCTCCGATGATGCCATGTAGTCTTGGTTTCTGTTGCTTGGGTTCCTGTGCTTGCCTCTCGCCATCAGATTATCTCTAGTGTTACTTTGTTCTGCTATTTCTGACAGTGGCTAGACTGTCCTATAAGCCTGTGTGTCAGGAGTGCTGTAGACCTGTTTTCCTCTCTTTCAGTCAGTTATGGGGACAGAGTGTTCTGCTTTCGGGCGTGTAGTTTTTCCTCTCTACAGGTCTTCAGCTGTTCCTGTGGGCCTGTGTCTTGAGTTCACCAGGCAGCTTTCTTGCAGCAGAAAAGTTGGTCTTACCTGTGGTCCCGAGGCTCAAGTTCACTCGTGGGGTGCTGCCCATGGGCTCTCTGCAGCGGCAGCAACCAGGAAGATATGCGCCGCCCCTTCCGGGAGCTTCAGTGCACCAGGGTTCCAGATGGCCTTTGGTGTTTCCCTCTGGCGTCCGAGATGTGTGTGCAGAGAGCAGTCTCTTCTGGTTCCCCAGGCTTGTCTGCCTCTCTGAAGGTTTAGCTCTCCCTCCCATGGGATTTGGGTGCAGAGAACTGTTTATCCGGTCTGTTTCCTTCAGGGTCCGGTGGTGTCTCAGGCAGGGGTCCTGCCGCTCCTGGGCCCTCCCCCACGGGAGCCCAGAGGCCTTATACAGTTTCCTCTTGGGCCAGGGATGTGGGCAGGGGTGGGCAGTGTTGGTGGTCTCTTCTGCTCTGCAGCCTCAGGAGTGCCCACCTGAGCAGGCGGTGAGGCCTCTTTCCCAAGGGGTCTGGGAGCAGAGAGCTGCTGCGGGCCGGGATCCGCGGGGGTCTAAATTCTCAAGTCTTAAAGTCTTTGATTCATTTTGAGTTTCTCAGATTCAAAGTGAAATGTAGGGCTGCCTTCCATCTCTAAAACTGGAATCTGCAGTTTTGCTAGCCCCTCTTGTTAGGCAGCTGTCTTTTCTCTGAGGTTTTGGCACCTTCATATGGCAGGCCCAACACATTTAATTTGTGTGTTATGCTTGGTGGGTGGGTGTGTGTGTGTGTGTGCGCGCGCAAGCTCGCGAACTACTCAGATGTCACCTTGCAGGATAACAGCCCTAGCAGTGGCTGTATTTCTACTAGATGTCTCTGAGAATGCTAAAGCAGTCTGCTGCTGTTGTTGGGGAGTGAAGTGCAGATGATAAATGTTTCCAGAACCTATATGGAGACTCATGACTATCTTTAACTCCAGCTAATGCCCTCTTCAGGCCTCTGTGGACTTATTGCACATACATAGTGCATAGACAGACAAACAGACATAATACTCATATACATAAAATAATTTTAAATGCATTTTGTAGCAAAATTTGCTCAAGTTAGAGAATGTTTTCTTAGCCATCACAGTTAATGACCCTAATTAGGCTAAGGAAATGTGTTTAAAGTAGCATCAGTTTGTTATCTAAGTATTACAGGCATCACACACAGTACACAGAATGAGCAAGTACACCTTACACTTGTACTATGAGATGAACAAGTTGGAAGAAGTGAGCTCACCAACTTGTATGAGTGGTTTTTATGTTAATATATTTTGCACCACAGTTAATGATGGCCTCTCAAGTTTTATTGCCAAACTTTAAATCTTTGGTTTTTGTCCGTTCTTAGTTGTGAAGCACTGGAGCCTGACGTGGACATTATGTGAAGCCCTATGGGGCCACCTGAAGGAGCTTGACAGCCAGCTGGATGAGCCCAGTGAATACATTCAGACTCTGGAGCGGAGAAGAGCTTTTTCCCGCTGGCTGTCCCACACTGCTGCACCTCAGATAGAAGAGGAAGTCTCCTTAACCCGCAGAGACAGTCCCATAGAGGCTGTCTTCAGCTACCTCACGGGCAGTAGAATTAGTGAGGCCTGTTGTCTGGCACAGCAGTCAGGTAGGAATGAGATTCTCTCTACCACTACCTACTTCCCCCCTGCTATCCCTGCCCCTCATTTGTCATTTGCCTTACAAATATATCCAAGTAAGATTGCTGGTTCCTCTAGAGACCATGTTTTGTTTTCCTAAACAATTCTCTTGAACCTTAAATACTGTTTATTTGATTAAAATTGTGTTGATCTTATTATATACACTTGTAGAAAAAAAATCACAAGATGCAGGTAAGTAGAAAGCAATAGGACAAAATCAGCCAAATTTTTTTTTTCTTTTTTCTTTTTTTCGGAGCTGGGGACCGAACCCAGGGCCTTCCGCTTGCTAGGCAAGCGCTCTACCACTGAGCTAAATCCCCAACCCCAATCACCCAAATTCTAAGAGTCACGTCAACATTTAAATGTGTGTTCCTTGTAATGCATAGAGTATGCACAAATGTATGCATATAGGGCAACATATACATGCAAATGGTTCAAAGTTGCTGTCCAGGCTGTCTTCATAGTATAGTGGTAAATATCCTTGCCTGTCAAAGATAGCTCCCTGGGGGGTTGGGGATTTAGCTCAGTGGTAGAGCGCAAGCGCAAGGCCCTGGGTTCGGTCCCCAGCTCTGGAAAAAAAAAAAAAAAGAAAGAAAGATAGCTCCCTGAAGAAAAAAAAAAAGCTGGGCCAGGACAGAAACAGTCTTGAGAAACAGACTGAGATCCACCTGCTTCTACCTCCCAAATGCTGGAATTAAAGGTGTATGCCACCATTGTCCAGTTCTTAGCAGTTTTTTAATATATAGCATGGGCACATTCCTTTGACCATTGCTGAGCTGGGGCTTTCCCGAGGCCTGGAAGAAGATGGTAATAGCCTGTGTTTCATTAGGTCCTCATCAGAAAACCTGTGTTTCTCTTACAGGTGATCATCGCCTTGCCCTTCTTCTGTCTCAGCTGGTGGGAAGCCAGTCAGTCCGGGAGCTGCTCACCATGCAGTTGGCTGATTGGCATCAGCTCCAGGCTGACTCCTTCATCCACGATGAGCGGTTGCGCATATTTGCCCTGTTAGCTGGAAAACCGGTAATGTCATACTGATTTTCTTGTCAAATTTACACTGTTAATATAGCTGACCGTTTGGCCTTATTTCTAGGTAGAAATATTTTCAACTTTACATGTCAGATAGCTGAAGATATGGTTCAGTGGGTTAAGAGCACTGACTATTCTTCCAGAGGTCCTGAGTTCAGTTCCCAGCAACCACATGGTGGCTCACAACCATCTGTAATGAGATCTGATGCCCTCTTCTGGTGTGTCTGAGGGCAGCGAGTGTACTCACATACATACATCTTTTTTTAAAAAGTCAGATAGCCGGGCATGGTGACATACGCCTTTAGTCCTAGCACTTGGAAGATAGATTCAGGTGGATCTCTGAGATCTAGACCAAACTCAAGACAAACCTAATTTAGATCTAGAGAGGTCCAGGATAGCCAGGACTACTTAGAAGACCACGCTTCGGGGCTGGGGATTTAGCTCAGTGATAGAGCGCTTACCTAAGAAGCGCAAGGCCCTGGGTTCGGTCCCCAGCTCCGAAAAAAAGAACCAAAAAAAAAAAAAAAGAAAAAAAGAAGACCACGCTTCAAAAAACAATTTTTAGAAAAAAAAAATTTACATTTTTTTTTTCTTTTTTTCCGGAGCTGGGGACCGAACCCAGGGCCTTGCGCTTGCTAGGCAAGTGCTCTACCGCTGGGCTAAATCCCCAACCCCAAAATTTACATATTTTTTGTTGTTTTGCACACTTGCTCTCAAGCATGTGTACACACTATGGCACAGGTGTGAAGAACAAAGGATGACTTGGCAGAGTTGATTCTCTCCTGCTAAGTAGGTCTTGGGAGTCAAACAGGTCCTCAGGCTTTACCCAGTTAGCCATCTCACTGGCCTAAAAATACTTTATTAATTAATAAAAACTTTAAATAAAATTGGGGCTGGCAAAATGGCATAGCAAGTAAAGAAAATCACTTGCTGTCAAGCCTGAAACCTGACAGTCCCTGTAACCAACTCTAAAAACATCTGAACTTCACACACCATGACGTGCATTTGCTCACATACAAAACTATTCTATATCACAGTAATATTTGCATAGTGAACAATAAATGATTATGTCTTCTCAGACACTTTTAAATGTTGATATGTAAGTTCATATTTGCAAATGCAAATGTTTATATACAAGCAAAATCAGTTATAGAGGATGATTTTGCAATTTTCTTCAATTTACTGTATATAGATAGTTTTCCACTGTATTGCTCCTTTTAATAGCCATGGCTCTTTGTTTTTCCAATAATGGAGTAATTATTTTAATCCAGTTTTTACTGTTTACTTTTTGATTCTCGTGTCTGTGTGTCTTTCTCATATCAATTATGGCAAGAAAATGGGGTGGGAGATTTCACATCCAAGCCATAACATCAACAATGGACATGGTGGCGTACTCCTTTATCCCAGAAGAGTCAAGAGGATATCTTAGTTCAAGACCAACCTGTTACACATAATGAGGCCCTGTCTCAAAAACTAAACAAAAAACTAAAATAAGTGAACAGGTTGTAGACAGACAGTAGCAACCACAGCAACACAAAGATGACTTGGTAATGCTCTTGTCTTATGCAGGTGTGGCAGCTCTCAGAACAGAAACAAATCAATGTATGCTCCCAGCTAGATTGGAAACGAACACTTGCTATCCATCTTTGGTATTTGCTTCCACCAACTGCCTCCATTTCCAGGGCTCTCAGCATGTATGAAGAAGCATTTCAGGTATGTGTGTATTCAGAAGAGCCAGGTGAGAATCCTGGTAGGCGTTTTTTGTCTTTCCAGAGAAGTCCTGCAAGCTGGGTATGGTGAGCACAACTTTAATCCCAGCCTGGGGAGACATCATAGGGAAAAACATCAAATAATACAATACTTATTGCTGACTGCCCTCTTTCAAATAAAATAAAATTGAAACAGACCCAGCAAATTCAAAACTTTATCCTTTAACCTTGCTTGTCTCTAGACAGGGCTCCTCCTCAACTTCAACTTCTACCATTTACTTTCTTTTCAGGGGAGGTGGGGTGGTTTGTTTGGTTTTTTGTTTTTTTTTTTTCCTTTGTGGGGAGTGTTTGAGACAGGGTTTCTGTGTATGTGTAGACCTGGGCTGTCCTGGAATTCACTCTGTAAACCAGACTGGCTTTGAACTCGGAAATCTACCTGCCCTTCCTGCCTCTGCCTCCCAAGTTCTGGGATTAAAGGGCAGCACCACCAGTCTACCCACCACTGCTTTTATTCTATTTAAAGAAATAATGAATTTTCTTACTATTTTTTCTGCTTCTACATGAAGCGATTTTTCATTCCTAAGACTAGCTTATTCCTTTGGGAATTGCTTAAGTCTGACATCGGGTTTAATTTGACCCTTAAAACATTTAAGCTGAAATTCTTCAATGTCATATCTCATATCCCTTGTCATTATTGAAGTTAAAAAGTTGTTTTGAGCTAGGCATGGTGCACCCCTTTACTTCCAGTGCTTGCAGGCAGGTAGATCTCTGTGAGTTCTAAGCTGGCCTGGTCTAATAGCAGGACACCCAGGACTACAAAGAACAGCTGTTTTCAACCTGTGGGTCCTGACACCTTGGAGGCCAAACAACCCTTTCATACACAGATGCTTACATTACAGTTCATAACAGTAGCAAAATAGCAGTTATGAAATGGAAATGATTCATGGTTGGGTTCACCACAACATGAGGAACTGTACTAAAGGGTTTCAGCACTAGGAAGGTGAGAACCACTGACATCGGGAGAGACCTTGTCTATACAGGTGTCTTAATGATTGAGGCAAGATACTACTGATGGAAAAGAATTGGTAAAATGCTTGTTAAAATTCTTTTTCAGAATACTTGTGAGGGTGATAAATATGCCTGTCCCCCTCTTCCTTCTTACCTGGAGGGCAGTGGCTGTGTGGTAGAGGAAGAAAAAGACCCCCAGAGACCACTTCAAGACGTTTGCTTTCATCTTCTAAAGCTCTACAGTGACAGGTAAACTAGGATGGCAGTCGCTTCAGAACGTCATTGAGGTAGATAAGGATGCCGTGGGATAGGCATTAGCACAGCCAACGCTCAACACCGTGCACACATGTGTCTCTGCAGAAACTTCTAATGTGGTTGAGGGATTAATCCTCAATCCTCAATTTTTAGGGAAGGATTGTTACTATGACTTAATATTGTTTCAGGAATTTACATAATTGAAATCATGAGTATTCTTTCTTGCCTGTCTTCTTTTCACTCAGCATAATTTATCTGTTAATGGTAATTATTTCGGCACTGCAGACCTTTGCATAATTGGCATACTGCCTTGCTGGTGGGTGTTAGATACTGCTGGATTGGCTGTTAGGGATAAAGCTGCTGTGGATGTTTACAGAACTGGCCACATTAAGCCAGGTCTTTGTCACAGCTACTTGGGAGACTGAGGTGAGGGTGGTTCACAGAAACCCAGAAGTTCCAGTCCCCAGGCAGTGTGAGGGAATGCTTGCTATTTCACATTCTCACTGTCAGAATTTGGCATGGTATGTAGTGGTACTCTCTGTATGTTGTATATATTCTGTATTTTTCTTTATTTTGGTAGTTTGAGATTGGGTTTCTAAATAGACTGCCTAGAATTCACTTTCCCATGAGTTAGGATTGTATTAATATGCCTCCATGAAATTAGTTCTTAAGAAAGAGATTGGGCCGGGTGGTGGCTCATATTTTTAATCCCAGCACTCAAGAGGCAAGGCAGGTGGATCTGTGAGTTCAAGGCCAGGCTGGTCTACAGATTGAGTTCCAGGACAGCCAGGGCTCTGTTATACAGAGAAACCCTGTCTCAAATAAACCAAATAAAACCAAAATTGGGGGGTGGGGGGTGGAGAATGGCTTATCTAACAGTAGTAAGTTAACTCATGAAGTTGTGTCTAAAGTTGTGTTGATGCTTCTTTACTTAGACATAACTAGGATTTTGGTTTTCTTTCGTCTGTTCAAGGCTAACAGGTCACAACTTATTTCTGTTCTTCAAGATGCTTCCTTTAAACACAGACAGAGTGCTATAAAATAGAATTATTTAAAATTGTGCAATCTGGTTTTTGTTAACATGTTTATTCAAATCTTTTTGTGTGTGTGTGTGTGTGTGTGTATGTGCGTGTATGTGTGTGTGGTTTGTTTGTTTTGAGACAGGGTCTCTTTAGCCCTAGCTGTCCTGAACTCACTTGTAGGCCAGGCTGACCTTGCTCTGCCCTCTACTTGTGAATGCTATGACTAAAGGTGATTACTCTATTTTATGTATGTGGCTGTTTTGGCTACATGTATAAATAGAACATTCAAGTGCCTGGTGCCATTGACGGTCAGGAGAGGGTGGCAGATTACAAAAACTAGAGCTGTGGATGGTTGTGGGCCACCAGCTGGGTGTTGGGAACTGAATTCGGGTTCATTGCAAAAGCAGTAAGTGTTCTTAAGCACTAAGCTATCTCCTGCCCCCTTAGCTTTTTTTTTCCTTAGTGCTTTCTGTGTTGTGATATATTTTTATATATTCTGGTTTTTTATATATATATATATATATTTATGTATATATATATATATATGAAATTATAACAAATTGTAGTTTTTTATTTTTTGTTTTCCTGAGACAGGGTTTCTCTTTGTAGCCTTGACTGTCCTAGAACTCACTCTGTAGACCGTCCTGGCCTTGAACTCACAAAGATCCTCCTGCCTCTGCCTCCTGAGTGCAGGGATTAAAGACCTGCACCATGACTTCTCCCCTCCCCATCCCCCGCCCCCAGCTATATTTGTTTTCTTTCTTTTTTTTTTTCTTTTTTTCTTTCCGGAGCTGGGGACCGAACCCAGGGCCTTGCGCTTGCTAGGCAAGTGCTCTACCACTGAGCCAAATCCCCAACCCCTATTTTTTTTTTTCTTAACAAGTAAGAAAGGTTTTTGTTTCAGTTCATTTGATGTTTGTGCATCTATGAGTTAGAGGACACCTTAAGAGAGTCTTTCCACTCTGTGGATCCTGGCATTGAATTAAAGTTGGCAGACTTAGAAATAATAAGAGTAATAATCCGGAACCATCTTGCCAGTCCAGAAGTTTTTCTTTTTGGTTTTTTGAGACATGGTTTCTCCATGTAACAGCCCTGTCTGTTTTGGAACTAGTTCTGTAGACCAAGCTGACCCTCAAACCCACTGAGATCTGCTTCCTTCTGACTCTCAAGTCCCGGGATTAAATCCATGCATTACCCCTACTCAGCAGTTTCACTCTAAGTTAGAAGTGTTGAGCCCAGTGGTGGTAGTGGTGTGCGCCTTTAAACTCCAGTATTTGGGAGTCAGAGGCAGGCAGAGCTCAGTGAGTTGGAGGACAGTCAGGGATATATGGAGAAACTGTTTTGAAAAACCAAAAGAAAATAAAGTAGCAGATACTATAATAATAAAGGATAGAAGAATGGAAACTGGAATAGCAAAGGGCATAGAGCAAACCAGGTCCAACAAGCCTGTGAGATGACACTCTTTTGGGGGTTGGGGGGATCTGGTATCTTTGTGTAAGGGCTACTGATAAGACTCTAATACTTTGCCTCCTGAGACACAGAACAGTTAACCCGTTCAGTACAGGTGACCTGCCAGCTGACGGAATACTGTCTTCTCCTCAGACATTATGGTCTCAATCAGCTCTTGGAACCCCGAAGCATAACTGCAGATCCTTTGGACTACCGCCTAAGCTGGCACCTTTGGGAAGTGCTCCGTGCTCTTAACTATACACATCTCTCAGAACAGTGTGAGGGCGTGCTACAGGCCAGTTATGCTGGCCAGCTGGAAAGTGAAGGACTCTGGGAGTGGGCCATCTTTGTCTTTCTGCACATTGACAACTCAGGGTGAGTGAAAAGTCATTGAACCCACTGGGACTATCCAGAACCCCAGGGCAGTACCTAAGGATTCCTTTTCAGGTCCAGTTCAGTAAGCTTCTGTGGGTCTTGATCCCTTTGGGAGTCAAAGGACCCTTTCACAAGGGTCACCTAAGACTATCAGAAAACAGATATTTATGATTCATAATAGTAGCAAAATTACAGTTAAGAAGCAACAAAAATAATTTTATGGTTGGGGGGGTTCATAACAACGTGATGAACTGTGTTAAAGGTTGCAGCCTTAGGAAGGTTGAGAACCACTGGCTTAGAAATCTACAGCTATTTCTATTTGTGAGAAATCTGCAAGGGCCTGGAGAGATGGCTCATCAGTTAAGAGCACTTGCTCCTTTTCCATGGGATTGAGTTCAATTCTCAGCACCTGTGTTGGGTCACTCTCAACTGCCTGTGTTGACTCCACCTCTGAAGATCCAATGCTCTGACCTCCAAAGGAACCTATATTCATGTGCATATACATACCAACACACACATTTACACATAATTAGAAACAATATTTGAGATTATCATAACTAACTTTAAGTTTGAAGTGGTCCTCTAAAGATGAGATTGCCCATTTGAGTGACTGCCCAGGGGACCATCTGAACTGTCCATCACAGCCTTCTCCAGACCAGGGAAGATGCTTATTTCAGTTTCTGTCTTCCCCACAGCATGCGTGAGAAGGCTGTTCGAGAACTGCTGACCCGGCACTGCCAACTCTCAGAGACCCCTGAGTCTTGGGCTAAGGAGACTTTCCTTACTCAGAAGCTTTGTGTGCCTGCTGAGTGGATTCATGAGGCCAAAGCAGTTCGTGCACACATGGAATCCAATAAGCACTTGGAGGCCCTCTATTTATTTAAAGCTGGTCACTGGAACCGCTGCCACAAACTAGTCGTTCGGCACCTAGCTTCTGGTGAGTGCAAAGGCCTACCTCTCCTGGAACTACCCCATATTTTCTAACCTATGAACCCTTGTGGTAATTCAAGCAGAAATAGTGTTCAGTTCAGGACATGGCATGCTTAGTTTGATGTTCTACCAAAACACAGCGAAGAGGCTTGTTCTGAGCAAGGGTCTGTGAAGTAGGGAAAGATAGCACTGTCGTAGTTACTGCCTGCCACAAGCATTCTTACTGTTCACTGAGCTCTGCTCACTGTGGAAATGTTAACCAAGAACACCGGAAATAGCTGTTGAGCGGCCTAAAGCCGGGAGTTCCTCACCTGTGCCTTCCTTCTCGACTTTCACATCTGCCTTGAAATTTTGAGAAACAACATTCTTTGTCCTTCCTGCCTGCCTTAGATTTATGTCTGGTCTTCTACACTGCTGTGAATCACACCCTTGTAACTGAAGTCAATGTTTTATTTCTTCAGATGCCATTATTAATGAGAACTATGACTACCTGAAAGGTTTCTTAGAAGATCTGGCACCTCCAGAGCGCAGCAGCCTAATTCAGGACTGGGAAACATCTGGGCTTGTTTACTTGGATTACATTCGAGTAATTGAAATGCTCCACCGTATTCAGCAGGTACCTAAAATTCCTTAAACCACTGTCTGGTTTTTCTTTTCATTGGCACTTAAAAGCAGACACTTCAAAAGGCCATACTTTAACCCCAGCACTTGAGAGGCAAAGGCAAGCATACATCTGTGAGTTCCAGGACAGCCAGACTATGTAGAGAGACCTTAAAAGCCATACTGTACAAAACTAAAGAAAAGAAAGAAACATGGTGGCACACATAAAATCCTAGGATTGGGGAAATAGAAGGATCAGGAGTTTGAGGCCAGTCTAGGCTGTGTGACACTTTTTATCAGAAAATTAAATTCATTGAAGATGGGCTTTTGGAGTTATTTGTTTTAACCTTACCCTATAACCTAAGCCAGCCAGGACTCACTGTACGTACTGAGGTTTATAGTATAGTATACCTTTTTAGTATGGTAGACTTTTGGGAGTAGCAGGGTTGTATGCACCATAGCACAGATGTGCGGGTTCTAAGACAAGTTGTGGAAGTGAGTTTCTCTTTGGGAGTCAGCCGGCTTGGCAACGAGCACCGTTAGCAGCTAAACCATCTCAATAGCTAGCTCTGCTGCTTTCCCCCTCAGAAGTGTGAGTTACTCTCTCTTCCCAAAACAGGGTACACTGCCAAACCATGCCGTGACCTTTTCTGTTGAGTATAGAAGTTCAGAGCTCAAAAGTCTCAGGTCAGACTATTAGGTTTCCCACACTGACTAAGTAATGAAAGTTGATTAAGCCTTCTCATTCTTTCCCAGGAGGAGTGGAGTGAAAGCTAGAGTAGCCTGTGCATAGATATAGCATGTATCTAACAGGGTCTTCATGAAGGTTAAACAAAATAGGCACAAGACTACCTTACCTTTACTAAAATCTTGATAACAGTTCCTGTTTTTATCCATTTCTGATTAATAGCCCTAAGCCAGGTACATAGTGGCATATTTTAGTAGTCACTGAAGAAACATTTCTAGTTGAAATCAGTTCATTTATGCAGTATAGTCATTAAGAACCCAAAATATGCTGAGGACTGTGGATTTGGGAGCTACTGGGGTAAACAGCACGTTTTTTCCTTACTGATTCAGTGGGGAAGACTGAGTAAGCCAGCCATACTACAGAGTAAAGGAAAAGATTGCCATGGGTTGTTGATTATATGCCACTCAGAGTGTAGCTCGGTATTCATAATCATAACCGAATGAAACGCACCCCTCACTTAAAATCCAGTCTGGAGCTGGAGAGATGGCTCAGTGGTTAAAATCACTTGCTGCCCTTGCAGAGGTTCAAGTCTTAGTACCCCCATGGTGGCTCACAGACATTAGCCAGTTCCAGGAGATCCAGTGCCCTCTTCTGCCCTCATACATGCTGATAAACATCATGCACAAAATATTATCTTTAACTTTCCCCTTCTGTTTCGCTGTTTTCCTCTTTACCGCATGTGTTGCACCTTACAGGGCTTAGCTGTTTCTTTTACAAACTTGACGTGTTTTTAGAAAGGTCTCAGCTGACAAATGGCCTACTTAAGGAAGTTTCCCCTACTTTGAAACAGACATCTGGTTTCTTTATTTCCGCAGCTTACAATTCTTTGAGGTTTTCTTGTCTGTAAAATTCAAGCAAAGATAGCAGAGGGTAAGAGTAGTTTGTGTTTAGGGATAAATTAGTGAATTCTGCAAGCCCTCTTCAAAGTGAGTTCTAGCCACTTGTAACCAAGCATGGTGACCTGAGTTCAGTCTCCAAAACTCACATAGTGAAAGGAGACATCCTTTGACCTGGTGACAGGAGAAAAGTAAATCTGGTTTGTTTTTAATGTCTCTGACAAGGTGTGGTGCTACATGCCTATAATATGCCATGATGAAACAAGAGGGTAATGGCAACTTTGGGACCAGCCTGGAATATACAAGTTCTAGGCCAGTTGGGGCTACATATCAAGACCGGATCTCAAAAAAACAAATGATTGGGCTGGAGAGATGGGTCAGTGGTTAAGCCACTGACTGCTCTTCCAGAGAGGTCTGAGTTCAAATCCCAGCAACCACATGGTGGCTCACAACCATCTGTAATGAGATATGATGCCCTCTTCTGGTGTGTCCGAAGACAGATACGGTGTACTTATATATAATAAATAAATCTTTAAAAAAAAAAAAAAAAAACAACCCAACACCATGATTATAGAGAGTAACACAGTAGTGTGGCCAAGCTCCTAAGGTGTTTAAGGTGAGAAGTAATGGTGGTCCAAGCTTCAACAAGGAGTGTGGCACAGGAACGGAAGTTTGGTGTTGGGCTAGAACTGAGGACTTAGAAATCAATACATTGACTATAGTTGGAACCGTAGGGATGGATCAGGAGAGTGTATAAATGAGTAGGTCCTGCACTGTTTTAGAAATGGCTGTGACTTTAGAATAAGGAGTTGTAAATTAAATGCTGGTTTAAGTGTCACCTCTTACTACATGTGTGTTGCTGACTGTCATACTATGTGTCTGAATCAGATGTATCCTATGTTTTTTGGTGTTGTGTAAAAATTATGTGACTTGTGAATCATATCTCAGGACCTGTCCAGCCCAAGGCTCTGTGTTCACTCCCTCATGTTCACTGTTAGTACCTTGCCTTAGCAACTAGGTGGTATGGTGTTAGCGTGGGCACTGCCACCAGCTCTTGGGTTTTCTCCCCTCCTATCATTGTCCTTAGGATTGTGTGTAATCTGTGAGTGGGATTGAGGTATACATGGGGCTTTTTGTTTTGGTGGTGGTAGTGTTTTGGTTTTGTTATTTGAGACAGGGTTTCTGTTTATAGCCCTGGCTGTCTTGAAACTCATTCCGTAGACCATGCATTGAAGTGCTGAGATGGAGGCATGTGAGGTAGAGGTTTGTTTTGTCCTTACTGGTTTCTGTTTTCCTGTAGGTGGATTGCTCAGGCTATGAACTAGAGCACTTACATACCAAAGTGACTTCACTGTGTAACCGGATAGAGCAGATTCCGTGCTACAATGCCAAGGATCGCCTGGCTCAGTCAGGTAAACATGTGGGCTCTGCTTGCTCATGGCCGTTACCCTGACACCAGTGCCTTGTTCTCAGTACTCACTCTGGTATTTCTCTCTAGATATGGCCAAGCGGGTAGCCAACTTACTGCGGGTAGTTCTGAGCCTTCAGCACACTCCTGACGCCACCTCCAACTCCACTCCGGACCCTCAGCGAGTCCCTTTGCGTCTTTTGGCTCCCCACATTGGCAGGCTCCCTATGCCTGAGGACTATGCCTTGGAGGAACTGCGAGGCCTTACCCAGTCCTACCTTCGAGAACTGACTGTTGGGAGCCAATGAGCCTGGCTCCTGCCCATCCGCACTCGCCACCACAGTCTCCCACATTGTTTTAATTGACACTCTGCCAATCTCTGGGAGTCCTCCGCTCCTCTTCGCTGCCCTTCGCAGCATCCTCTAGTTATTCAGGGGTTTTCATAATACTGAGCATATCCTACCATAGCTCATAAGGGCTTCTGGAACAGCAACAACAAAAAACACAGGTCTCCATTGATCAACCTCAAGACCATTCAGTTTTTTTCTTTTGAAAAATGGTCAATAAAACCTCTTTGGCAGAACCTCCCAAAACCCAGGGAATTCTTTTCCACACCCAGAGTTCTGACTCTCACCCCAGATATATGACTGACTGACCTTCCCTTACTACAGATTTGTCTCTCAAGTAGATTTCTCAGTTAACAGTGTGTTTGGGAATCAAGAGAGTTGGACCTTGTTCTTTGACATATTTAAGAAAGAAGGGCTGTCTACCATGGAGGCGGAGATCTTCAAGGCTTTTACTCATGCCTTGTATATCCTTTGGACACCATGCTATCATGTGCAGTGGCCCCAAGCTACAGAGAACAACTCTTGAGAAGCCCCAGAACTGCTCTGACCCTTGATCATCAGTCATTTTCCTCGATTTGCCAGAGGAGTTTAGATGAAGAATGTCAAGGGTGTTCCTCCCTGCCCTCCCATCTAGCCAAGAACATTTCTCAGAAGGTAAAGCTGTCACTGCGACAGGTCTGGCTGGGCCCAGGGGCAGATAGGGAAGGCCTTCACCACATTGCTGCTGGCTATGGGAAGTCCCAGGCACTAGCCTGAAAGAGCGGATATTTGGGGCTGTCACAGACAATATGGCCACCCCTGGGTCTTTATGCATGAAGATTATGTAAAGGTTTTTATTAAAAAATATATATATAAATGATCTAGATTATTTTCCTCTTTCTGAAGTACTTTCTTAAAAAAAAAAATAAAATGAAATGTTTATAGTATTCCTGGTGGTTTTGTCTTTGTGTTTTGGGAACTCTGGAATCTTTAAGAAACAGATCCTGGGCTGGGGATTTAGCTCAGTGGTAGAGCGCTTACCTAGGAAGCGCAAGGCCCTGGGTTCGGTCCCCAGCTCCGAAAAAAAGAACCAAAAAAAAAGAAAGAAACAGATCCTAAGTTAAGAGAACAAGGGGGCTGAGGAGTGAGTTCAGCATATCAGAGCACTAACCACACAAGCCTGACACCCCAAGTTCACTTCTCAGAATCTTCATAAAAAGGCAAGCTGTTAGCACACCCCTGTAATCCCAGAGCGCTGTATGTGTCTGGCAGCACTCTCCAAGGACTTTTTACATGTATACAGTGTATTTGTCATACCTATCACTCCCACTCTCAATTCTCAGCATTATGGTTGTTTTTGTTTTGTCTGTCTGAGTTTATTACTATTTTACGTGTGTTGTGGTTTGCTTGTATGTATATCTGTTCACCACATATGTGCCTAGTGCCTGTGGAAGCCAGAGGGCATCAGATCTCAAGAACTGGAATTAGGAACAGTTACGAGCCACTTTAAGGGTGCCGAGAATCAAACCTGGGTCCTCTTGGAGGAGCAGCCAGTGTTCTTAGCCACTAACCCATCTTCCAGCCCCATTGTGTCAGAACTCTTGTTAGGGGATGGAGACAAGCGACACCCTGGAAACTGACCTGCCATCTCGCCTGGGGAAGGCAGCATGTCATCAGGAACTACAGACCTGCCTCAAAGAGGAGGGAGGCAGTAATAATTCCCACATTGTCCTGAACTTGAGCACACATGACACTCACAAATGAATACTGGACAGTTAGATGCTGAGCTGAGATTCAGAGCACAAGCACTTTTCCCCATCTGCAGTACTGGGAATTGAACCCAGGTTCTTTGCATGCTCGGCAAGATCTCTACAGTTGAGCCACATCTCAAAGGCTAAATTTGTAAGGACAGACTTAGAGACAAGAAAGTTATTGACTGGGCTGGAGAGATGGCTCAGCGGTTAAGAGCACTGACTGCTCTTCCAGAGGTCCTGAGTTCAAATCCCAGCAACCACATGGTGGCTCACAACCATCTGTAATGGGGATCCAATGCCCTCTTCTGGTGTGTCTGAAGACAGCTACTCTGTACTTATACATAATAAATAAATAAATCTTTTAAAAAAAAAGAAAGTTATTGACTAATAAATACTGCTGCACACAGATTGTGCACATAGATTGTTCCTCTGAATATACTTCTATTCAGAAAGGCTGCTCTTTTGGAGGTTATTAAACCAGGAGTCACTGCTTTCTAAGGGTAGTAATGATTACTGAACTGGCTGCTTCACAGACACAGCCTCTATCGAATGAGAGAATTCAAGTCTACTCGTGTTAAACGAGCAAATTCCGGGTAGGTTTAAACCAAAGACTTCTGCAACATCACAGAATTGAAAGATTAAAAAAAGCGGGTTTGCTTTGTTAATCAGTGTACAGTCCTCCCTCCACACTGACTCAAAGAGAATGGCTGAGCTTATGGCAGAGAAGCCTTGTCATTCTTGTGCCAGAGGTGTTTCTCAAAAAGAATGTGCTACAGAGGGTTGGGGATTTAGCTCAGTGGTAGAGCGCTTGCCTAGCAAGCGCAAGGCCCTGGGTTCGGTCCCCAGCTCTGGAAAAAAAAAAAAAGAATGTGCTACAGAAACAGCTCGTGGCTTTAGCGGCATTGAGGACTATTGGTACAGGAAGTACCTGCTCTTAGGTCAAGTACTATTTCCTTTCTGTTAGTAAGTAAGAAGGCTGGGCTATAGTTGACTGCTGCCTGCCTAGCGTGCAGGAAGCTCTGTTCAGAACCCCAATACTACATAAGCTGAGCACGGTGATGCCTGCCTGCCTGTATCTCAGCATTTGGGAAGTGGAGGCAGGAGCTCAAGGTCATCCTTGACTACACTGGGACTAAAAGGCCAGCACATGAACTGGGAGATGAGCACATAACTGTGACCCAAATTATTTGGGAGATAAGAGGCAAAAGTTCGTGGGCATCTTCAGCTACACAGGATTCTAAAGTGTAAGTCTTCTATAGTCCTCACTGTGACCCTTAACCTCTAATCCCTAACCTTAACCCTAACCCTAACCCTCACCAGCCCCTCCCACAGTAGTTAGGCACTGGGTACAGAATCAGCCTGGAGTCACGACGGGGACCAAGGAAAAGCTTCAAGGGACCATCTAAAATGGTCTGACTCAACACGCTCCCATAAGGAGAACAGAGCTTAGTTGGCACAAAGCAGTGAGTCTAGCAGTGTTCAGTCCTTCACTAGGAGGAAAGGTGCTGGTCTAAAAGAAGCCTCTAGAATTCACACAAAGAATGTAGCTGAACTGGGGTACAGTTCTCATCCACAGGCCTCAGCCCGTAGACCTTTAGAGCCTTAAAATTTGCATCTGTAGATTCTGGCATCTCTAAACCTTCCCAACCCCCAGGATGAGCCTTCATGCTGAGTTACACAGTTTAAATAATTTAGGACCCAGCACCCTCAGGTGTCAGTTTCAGTTGCTCTGTTCCCATGGGCACGGGTATGCCAACCTGCAATTAAGCTCTCCTGTGCTTCAAACCCTGATAAGAGCTCCTGGCCCAATTCTGAGAGCAGCAGGCTTGCTCAGAGCCCAGGTACAGGAAAGGGATTGGAGGGGTTTCGGGTGCTCTAAAAGGAGAAGAAAGGTGGAGAGGAAAGAAAACAGAGACCAAGACCATTACAGAGGAAGAAAGCAAACTGAGACAGAGAGAGGTAAAAGGGGGGCACTGGTCATAAGGAAAGGAGCAGAAAATGAAGCCAGAGAGTCCGGGAAGAGCAAAGGAGAAACCACAGATACAAGGGCCAGGTATAATATTGAGGGCAGGTACAAACAGGCTGGAAAGAAAGCCCCACTCTCTGATTTCCAGGTACTATCTACACTATCCCTGCTGGCTGGACCTGTTGTCCTACATCGCTCCTGAAGACTTGCCCACCCTCTGGCTGTGGTAGGGCCATGGGGACAAGGAGCCACTACCTGGACCTGGGGTTTCTGCTGCTGCTGTTTCTCCCTGCAGGTAATGAACCAGGCCTCCTCTGACACTGCTATTATTCCTGTCCACCTCAAGCCTCCAATCCCCATACTTCTCTTCAGTGCCTGCTGAGAGCAAACTATCTGGGGAATATGGAGGAGAGGGTGTGGAAGAGAAAGGCTTACCTGCTGAGATGGGTGTGGAGGAACAGCAACTGTAAAAAGCCAGGTGTGGCCTCAAACCTCAAACACCTCTAACCTCAGTGCTATAGGGATCTGAGCCAGAGGATTACTGGGATTGCTGACCAACCAGACTAACTGAAAAAGAAAAAACAAAAAACAAAAAAAAAAAAACAAAAAAACAAACAAAAAAAAAAAACAAAAAACAAAAAACCCGACAAGTTGCAAGTTCCATGAGAGAACCTGTAGAAAGTAATAAAGCCAGAAACCCAATGCTTTCCTCTAGCTTCTATGCATATCTGAGTGCATACAAGCAAACAACACAGCATCAGAGATGCTGTGAGACCATGGAACAGGTGACAAGGCTCCCGCTGGGGGGTGGAGGATGCTGGATGGATGACAGTCATATTCTTCTCATTCACCCTCCAGAGTGCCTGGGAGCTGAGGGGAGACTGGCTCACAAGCTGTTTCGTGACCTGTTTGCCAACTATACAAGTGCTCTGAGACCAGTGGCAGATACAGACCAGACTCTAAATGTGACCCTGGAGGTGACATTGTCTCAGATCATTGATATGGTATGATGTAGTGGTAGGATATGTGAGTCAAGGGAAGAAGGGCCAGCTCCCAATTATCCTTTTCCTATGCGTTAATGACAGTCATATTCTCCTCAGGAGTTAATGACAGTGGGTTTTACACAGTTATTTATTGAATGCCTCCCTACCCCTTTCCCAAGCAGGAATTATCGGTGAGATTAACTGAAGATTGAAAAACCCACCAAGGGCACACAAGTTCAAGCCTGGATGGCAACTGGGCTGTTCGAGCGAGCTGTGTTTGTGGGTACTAACCAGAGAGCTCTGTGAGGGAGTATGCATGAGAAAGACAATGAGTGTAAATTCACATGCCGGTTGTCTGCCCCTGCCAGGATGAACGGAACCAGGTGCTGACCTTGTACCTGTGGATCCGGCAAGAGTGGACAGATGCCTACCTACACTGGGACCCCAAAGCCTATGGTGACCTGGACGCAATCCGAATTCCCAGCCGTCTAGTGTGGCGACCAGACATCGTACTTTACAACAAGTACTTCCTGATGCCCCCCTTTTCTTTAGAGTTGCCCATTTGCCCTTGACATACACTGAGTCCTCTCCTAACACCTAAATAGCTGCTTAGACATCTAGGACACTTACCCCAGGAGCCCCTTTACCACTCCATGTCACTTTCAGGCCAACTCAAGCTTGATGGCTGCAAGGAACCTGCTCTGTGATCCAAGCCAGTTGTAGCTCTCAAAGACAACTGTCTTGGGTCCATATGCTCCTCTGTGGCAACACCACCCTCCCAGGCTATGGACCACTTGAGATCTCACCAGTCAACAACCTAGTCCTTGGGGGCACTCCTTTATGCCACCTTTAGGTGCTTTGCATCTCCCAGCCAAAACACAGCATTGTGCATCTTCTGGGTACATCTAATGAGTTCTACAGATGACTCCCAAGGTCAGTGTGAGGTTCTGGGGTTGCAGAAGTCTTTAAACTCTGCTCCCAGTCCTTCCAAGCCTTCAAATGCTGCCTCCTCCAGACCTTCAAAGACCTAAATGAGCCTAATGAGGTTCCCGCCACGGTACTGCCCTGACCACTAAAGCCCGACTAGTGACAGTAGATCCACCCTGTTCATGGGCCCCGGGCGAATCCTATCCCTCCTGTCTACAGGGCGGACACGCAGCCACCTGCCTCAGCCAGCACCAACGTGGTTGTGCGGCACGACGGCGCTGTGCGCTGGGACGCACCGGCCATCACACGCAGCTCGTGCCGTGTGGACGTGTCTGCCTTCCCTTTTGACGCGCAGCGCTGCGGCCTGACCTTCGGCTCATGGACGCACGGTGGGCACCAGCTGGATGTGCGACCTCGGGGCACTTCCGCCAGTCTGGCCGACTTCGTGGAGAACGTTGAATGGCGGGTGCTGGGCATGCCAGCACGCAGGCGGGTCCTCACCTATGGCTGCTGCTCTGAGCCCTACCCAGATGTGACCTTTACTCTGTTGCTGCGCCGCCGCGCTGCAGCCTACGTGTGCAACCTCCTGCTGCCCTGTGTGTTCATCTCCCTGCTGGCGCCTCTGGCCTTCCACCTGCCTGCTGACTCTGGGGAGAAGGTGTCTCTGGGCGTCACCGTGCTCCTGGCGCTCACCGTCTTCCAGCTGATCCTGGCCGAGAGCATGCCACCTGCAGAGAGTGTGCCACTCATCGGTGAGCCTGAGGGCGAGGGCGTGGGAGAGTGGACACTAGGTCAGAAGAGTGACCAGGGCAGGGGACGAGAGAAGGTAGACCTGTCTGGGAGAACAACCTGCACTGCTAGGGCCTTGATGGAGGAAGATCTGGTGCCCAATGTAATAATAAACAAACTGTAGTGAGGGATAGCTGTGTGCCGGGCATTCTCCTGTGCACTTGACATTCGTTCTCTCACATGAGCCATGCTATGAACCAAAGAGTAGCCAACAGGTTATCCCAGGTGTACACACAGGACCAGTATCTTGTTCAGGTTGCAACCTCAATCCCATCCCCAGTAGAGGAAATAATAGGTAGCAGATATCTTCAGAGCCCTAATCAGAGTGAGAAGAGGGGAGAACTTAGGTCTTTGTCTCTCCCCTCACCGGGTCTGATACTGGCCTTCTTTCTATTTATGATGAGGCAACTGGGAAGCTCTACCGTCTTCATTTCCAGTTTGGGGCTCACAATGCTCTCTGTCCCACAGGAAAGTACTATATGGCCACTATGACCATGGTCACATTCTCCACAGCACTTACCATCCTCATCATGAATCTGCACTACTGTGGCCCTAATGCACATCCAGTGCCCGCCTGGGCTCGGGTTCTCCTGCTGGGACACCTAGCCAAAGGCCTGTGTGTGCGGGAACGAGGGGAGCCCTGTGGGCAGTCCAAGCCACTAGAGTCAGCCCCCAGCCTCCAGCCTCCACCAGCTTCCCCAGCGGGCCCTTGTCATGAGCCACGGTGTCTATGCCACCAGGAAGCCCTTCTACATCATATAGCTTCCATTGCTAGTACCTTCCGCAGCCACCGGGCTGCCCAGCGCCGCCACGAAGATTGGAAGCGTCTGGCTAGAGTAATGGACCGCTTTTTCCTAGGCATCTTCTTCTGCATGGCTCTGGTCATGAGCCTCATTGTACTGGTGCAAGCCCTGTAAGGGCCAGGAACTGGATTTCAGGGAGCTACGGTCACATCAACACCACCAGGCAGGAATGGCAAAGCCCAGGTGGTTGTTGGTACTCAGATGTACTAGCCAGTCTCTCCCCAAAGTGCTGCTAACAGTCAGAGACACCTCTTCAGGACCAGTGCTTCTGACCTCACAACCCACAAACAGCCTTTGCGATCTACATGCCCTCATAGAGGGGGATCTAAAGCCCACCTCTAATTCCAACATGATTAAGGTCAAAGTACAAACTTGGAGGATAAGACTCAATGCCAGATGAGCACGGTAATTCCAGCACATGGAGGCTGAGACAGGAGGATTACCTTAAGTTCTGTAGCCTGAGGCATAAAAAATTTTTTTGAATAGTCACCCCATTGTCTATACTTGGAATCATAGCTATTGGCTGGGGGAATCCAGGTTATTTCTGTCTATTGAGACAGAGTCTCACTATGTAGTCCTTGCTATCCTGGAACTCGCAATGAAGCCCAGGCTGGCTTTGAACTCACATAGATCCACATGCCTCTGCCTCTCCAAACACAGGTGCCACTATGCCTGGCTAGAGTGTAGGTTACTAATTAAAGGGACAAAGCCACACTTTGCTTGTCACCCTTAGCAGTTGCTGTTACAGATTCTCACCTGGCTTGTTTCTGCTTAGGCTCTCCCGGAAGGGAGTTCACGGTCTAGTTTCCAGAACAGAAGGCTGTGCAGACATTTGACCCAGAACTTCAATCCATAATAAATGAGAGTATTCCCAGCACCTCCCTCAGGCCTTGTCTTCTTGGGGCTCACAAACAGAAGTTGGGGATTCAGTTTGTCTTTATAGGAAAGACTCTCAGGACTCACAGATCAATGCAAAAATTACATCTCTTTTAAAAAAAATCACATTTATTATCCTGGTAGTGGTAGCTCATACCTTTATGAGAGGCATTAAAGTGACCCCAGCTTGGCCCATCGCCATGTGTGCTCCCCCACCGCCCACAATGAGTTGAAGTCTCCTGGCTCCAAGCTGAGTCTCTGCCTGTCCTCCAGTCCTCTGCCTGTCCTCAGTCTCCTTCCTACAGCCCTGGGTGAGGGTCAGTTTCCAAATTCTCTTCTGGGTCTCTACCAATATGGCTGGCAATTGCCATTGAAAGCCCCAGAGTTGCCTGGAGATGGACTGATTCACCAAGATCCTGCTATACTTAAGGCACACAGTTGACCAACAGTCTTCAGTCAGAGTCTGTCAACATCAGAGACCTGGGTTCTCTGGAAGGGCTCTCAGCATAAGGAACAAGACCAGCAGCAGAAGAGACCATGAGGCCGAGAGGGAGCCTGGGGCTATATAAGGAAAAAAGAGAGGTTTAGGAGCTGTGTGAGGATGTGAGGAGGAGAGACAGAGAGCCTGGCAGGGTGAGCTGGAAAGATGCAAACCCAAAGTGCAGGGAGAGACAGAGAGGAGACCAGTCACTCTAACCCCTGCCATCTGAGGACACTAGGGGACACTACACAACAATGTGTCCCCTGATCTGAGAGAGATCTGCTGATGCTGATCCTGGCTTCTTCATTCATGACCTGGGTATGACGTCCCATTGGGAGTGTGGAGGCAAAAACCATTAACTTTCCCAGTGTCTCAAATTATGCACCATCTGAATGTAGGATATAGCAGTTTGCATGCCCAGTGTCCTAGAATTCAGGAGGCTAAGGCAAAAGAATAGCCTATTTGAGGCCAGCCTGAACTGCACGAGTTCTAGGACAACCTGAGCTACCTAGACATGATTCCTAACTATCTGTGTGGTGAAGGACAGGTTCTACTTTCTGTCCTCTGGAGAAGTGGCTAATACTGGACAAGACAGTACATGCCTTTAATCCCAGCACTCCAGAGGCAGGAGCTGGTGGATCTCTGAGTTTGAAGCCCACCTGGTCTACAGACTTTGTTCCAGGACAGTCAGGGCAGCACAGAGAACCCTTGTCTGGAAAATAAAAAAATTGAACCAATGCCATTGGTCTGTGCTGAGGATTCATGCTGCAAAGTGCCTGGAGCCCCAAGTATTATTTTGTCTGGGAAAGTGGAAAGAACAGAGGTTGAATCTTTCCTGCCCACCGGTTACAGATCCTAGAGGGAGGAAACACTGGGGAAGAGTAGGGAGTGTGGCTGAGAACTGTGGGGGGGTAGGCCGTTAATTCTTCTCCAGAAGAAGCCTACTCCCACCTAAACAAGTGGTGGCCCAGATAGACCCGGGTACAGCAGGTGCACAAGAGAAGACTCAAATGAAAGAGATGCAGATGTCTTTTGATTGACTTTCTTATTACAAACTAGGAAACTGAGGCGCAGGGAAAGAATAGTTAGCCCGGACTAGAGTATGGTCACGCCGCATCTGTAGGCTTTGACCTTGGAAAGCAGGACAAAGGGAGCCCTGAGGACAGTAGCAGGGATACTGGGTTCTGCAACTGAAGAAAAACATCCCAGGGGAGAGCTCTGCCTGGGAACAGATTCTCCTGTATTCTCCTCAGACCAGCCTGAAGGCGGGGCTGACAGTGGCCCGCCTCTGAGAAGCAGAGATATTGCAGAGCCATACACATCCTCTACAAAGGTTAGTGACTCCCACCGATGTCTCACTGAAAGCGGTCTCTTCTTAGACAGGGAGGTGGACTTATAAGAATAAGAGAGCAATAGGCCTGACAGTGGTGGCACACGCCTTTAATCTCAGCACTAGGGAGGCAGACAGAGGCAGGTGGATCTCTTGAGTTCCAGGCCAGCCTGGTCTACAGAGTGAGTTCCAGAACAGCCACGGCTACACAGAGAAACCCTGTCTCAAAAAACCAATCAATACATCAATAAGAGGGGAATCTAGTGAGGGTCTAGCCTCAGGACAGCCCGCTCAAATGTCTTCCTCTCTTACCTGAGCTATTCAGCCAGCAGGGCCCAGACCTGCACTTCTTTTCTGAAAGAAGAAAGAAGAATCAGTACTTCAGTAGCTCTCTGACTGGAAAGGACCCCTCAGGGCTCTAATGAGCAAACCTTGATTCTCTGTAATTCTGCTGCCTTAGCAAGGGTCTCCCTAGACCACATTCACTTAACCCGAGCCAAGGGACAGAAGGGAGGCAGTCACATAAGCCAGGATCTCTTTCTGACCTACTCCTGGTCTCTGGCCTATAACTGTCTGCTCACCACACTCCCAGCTCACTTTCCTGTGCCCTGTCCTAGATAGGAGAACTGGTTTGTATTCTTGGCCTGCCTTTCTCATGGCTCATGATGTTAGTCAAGGAGGGAACCGAGCCACATTGGACCTCCTCCCATTTGAGTTGTGGTGTGTAGGCCAACTGTCTGCCTCTTAACTATGAAAGTCAGGCCTAACTTAGCCAGGAGCAGTAGCCCACAGCCAGCAGGCATTAAGAACATGCCTACTCGGGGTTGGGGATTTAGCTCAGTGGTAGAGTGCTTGCCTAGCAAGCGCAAGGCCCCAAAAAAAAAAAAAAAAAAAGAATGTGCCTACTCATTATTGGTCCTCTATCTTGAATAGACCAGGGGAGGAGAAACAGCTGACATGCTAATGACCATAGGTTGCCACAGTTAAACCACTTACCTGCTTTCTCCCCCCAACCCCTGACCAGCACAGACTATTGTATATAGTTACCATTCCGTCTGGTAAAATTGCACCTCTCAAAAGCTGAAGTCAGGAGTTTACCTCAATTCTTTTTCTTGTTTGTTTTGGTTTTTGTTTTGTTTTGCTTTGTTTTTTACTTTATGTGTGTGAATACACCGTCAGTCTCTTCAGACACCAGAAGAGGGCATCGGATCCCTTTACAGATGGTTGTGAGCCACCATGAGGTTGTTGGGAATTGAACTCAGGACCTCTGGAAGAGTAGTCAGTGCTTTAAACCGCTGAGCCATCTCTCCAGCCCTCAACTCTTTTTCTTAAAGTTTATTTTATTTATTATTAGTATGTAAGAAGCAGGTGTTTCCTTGGGTTTGTGGAGGTCAGAGACAATTCTGTGGGTCTTTCTGGGGACTGAACTGGAAAAGTCAGGCTTGCATGACAAATCTCCTTGACCAAATGGGCCATCTAGAGGTTCCCTTTTTACTTGGCTCTGCTAACAAATGCCTTGGTGTCTCTACTGTGACTAGAAATTAACTGGGACAACCGTCTGATCCAAGCTTTTCTCTCCTTTCAAAGGCCCTGGCTGGCTCTCCTCCATACCCAACTTTTTGTAGGGCTGGCCTGGCTCTGGCCTGCTCTCTCCTCACCTTTTATGTATTCGCAGTTGTATGTGCTGCGTTTGCCCAGAGCACGGAGGTAGATGCGTGCAGGACCCTGGGCGGGTCGGCTGGTATTGATCACCTGGAAAGTTTCGAAAGGGGGGATCAGCACCTCTTCCTCTTCAGGGAAAAAGGAGTAGCCCCTGATGGGGGCACCGAGGCAGGTCCAGATACCGAAGAAGGTGTCCTCGCCAAATTGTTGGGCGGCAACGTTCTTGAGGGACGCGGAAGCAAAGCCCCCTAGCCTAACGGTGGCGCCAGGTCCCGCTGGCCGGAAACGCAGGCCATGCACCCCCCTGTACACCTGCCGGCACCCGGGAGATCGGTGGTTCCGGAGCAGTTGCAGGGCCTCGGTGAGCAGAAAGTGGAGGGTCTTGAACGAGAAGTGGTGAAGGTAATGGGCCCGGGAGCGGCCCGCCTCGCGCACTGCCGCGTTGAACTCCTTGTGCAGGGGGCTGTTGGCGGTGTAGGCCAGCAGCGCCACGCCGTGCTCATCCCGGAAGCCCGGCGGTGGTGGGGGCAAGGAGCCCCACAGGGACCCCCAGGCCCTGCGGTCCTGCCACTGGATGTTAGCCAGAGCCCAGCCATCCGCGTATACTTTGTTGGCCTGGAACTCTGAGTGATTGAGATCTGGCAGTGCCGCTGTCATGTCGGCCAGGCAGCCAGCATACTGGTCATCAAAGGACGCTGGGGCCATGTCCAGGGGTGTTTCTTGAGAAAAGATGTCTAGTTGTGAGATGGAGTAACTTTGAACCTGAGGGTAAGGGAACATCAAGGACTGAGAGGGCAGTCCCTAGGAAAATTACTTTCATCCAGCTTTCCCCTGCCCTGAGACAGGGCCTGTCCACAGAGAATGCAAGAAGGTCCCCAAATACATCCGGAGGGGAAAGGGGATTGGGAACCACCAGCTGCGAGCTTCCCAAAACCAGGGTTTCAGGAGGTCCCTCAGAGAGATAGATGGGTCCCCAAGGAAGCGTTGGACATATTTCCCTCTGCTCCTCTTCCCAGGATTTAGTGAAGCCAGCAGCTCAGTGACCTGCCAGGCTGCTGGGGAAGGATGACCATACCTGAACTCCGTCCCTGAGACCCACAGACACCAGTAGGAGAGACATCATAGCAGGGATCTTCATGTTGGAGGTGACCGGGGAAGCTGCTGCTGCTGCTTTTTCCTCATCTGGAAAATTGGGAAGTTAGTCTCTACCCTTTAGTTAACAGTTTCTGATACCTACTGTCTGCCATCTGGACAAAGGGATGGAGAAGTTACAGCCTCTGGCACTCCTGAGGGTAGTCACACTGACCCACAGTGACTCTAAGAAGGAGGCCCAGTCTTGAGTCAGAACCAGAACAGCCATCTCTAAACTAGTGCTAAATGATGTCCCTTTTCTGTCTGTCTGTCTGTCTGTATTGGTTTGTTTTTGTTTTGAATAGGGTTTTACATATTTAAAACACCTGAAACTGGCTACTTAGCCAAAGATGACCTTTAGTCTTTGACACTCCTGCTTCCACCTCCTAAAGGCAGGCTTAATGGATCAGAACTACCGGCTCCTGTTCCTGTAGAGTAAGACAGATGTATTTTATTACAGCGTAGTACAAAGTAATGCTGGCTGCAGGAAGGTGGTGTGGACTGACCACCCCATTCCAGCCTTACACTCTTCCTGCCTGTGGCATGGGATGGCCAGCGACAGTGATGTCTTTCAGAGTGTATGTGTATTAAATTTATATTAAACACACACACACACACACACACAGAATGTTCAAATGTTTTAGGTTTGTTGACTCCTTTTTTTTTTCCAAAGGAAAGAATGTTTAATATACACATCCTCCAAATAAATCCCCTTGAGAAACAATCCATCAGGGGCCTCCTTCCAAGCAAGCCCCTCACTTCTACCTTGCCTGTTCCAATGGTCTCACGCTGTGTTTCATGGCATAGTTAAGCCATTGAATGGGCACATGGATTTTTTTCATAATGTTTTGAGGCAGGATCTGACCTGCAGGTTCAGACCAAACTTAACTCACTCTGTGTCCCAGGCTGGCTCCCGTGAGCTTATCAGTCACAATGTGTGTAACTACAGCTCCAGTGACATAACACCTTCCTCCCCTGTGCACGCCAGGATTACAGGTGTGCACCACCACACAGGGACCATGCTTTTCAAATTAATAGTCCCTGCCAAACTGTGGTTCAAAAGGAGCCAGTTTGCCCTCTCACCTCTAGTGAAAGAAAACGCTCCTTGTCCCGCTGCTGTCAATGCTATCAATTAGTGTTTTTCTGGATCATTCTCTTCTGTCTTGCTTGTTTTGTTTGTTTTGCTTTTGAGACAGGGTCTCATGCCACCTAGGCTGACTTCAAACTTACTGAGTGAGTGAGATAACCCTGAAATTCTGATTCTCCTGCCTCAACCTCCCGAGTGTGGAGATCGCAGGTGTGCCTGCCCCGTGCCTAGCCTACTGATCCCTTTCTAACTTTCCTGTGAATGGTCTGGAGGTGTAGGTAAGCTGCTGTTGCCATCACCACCCTGAAAGTTTTCTTTTGCACTCTGTTGCCAGTGGACATGGCGGTGCATACCTGAGGTGTAGGGCCGAGGCAGGAGGATGGTGGGCCAAAGGCCGTCCTGGGACTCCATGAGACCCTATCTCAAAAACTAAAAGAAACTATTTTCATCGCCAATGTTGAAGTAGGCAGAAGTGAGATTTCCCAGGGAGGATGGGCCGGAGAAACCAAGAGAAGCTGGAGGGTGAGCCTAAGCCAACAAGACAGGCTCCTGAGGGTTCATGAGGTTCTTTGCTTCTGGCCCTTGGGCTCAGTGAGAAACCCTGGAACCCCTTCACATTAGCTTTTAGGCTTAACCCAGCTTAGCCTAGCTCCGGTGAGCAGGCCAGCAGAAGACACTCATGTGGTACCCTAGTTGCTCAGGATGGTCACGTGGGTATCCATCCATTCAATCATTCATCACTCTGACTGCTGTTACCAGCTCATGTCAAGTCCAAGCTGCTTCCCGGAGTCTCCTTCCCTTCTCTGTCCGGGCCCACATCCATGTCCTTAGATGGTCTGCCTGCCTCCTCTCAGCCCTGCCAGCTTATTCACCACCTGTCTCTAAAGCCCTGGTTACCACCCTTACCTGCTCAAAACCTTCTGTGTGGGGGTGGAGAGGGCACTTAGTGGTTAAATGGCTAGACTGCTCTTGCAGCAGGCATGAGTTCAATTTCCAGCACCCATACCAGGAGGCTCCTGACAGCCTGGAACTCCGGCTGTAGGAAGCCTGAAGATTCTGGCCTTGGTGAATCCTGCCCTCAAGTGCACATACCCACATACAGACACGCAAATCTACACATAATTAAAAACAGAATGTTAAAAAAAAATCTCCTGGGCCAAAACTGACTTAAAAATAGCTCAAAATGTTGGGGATTTAACTCAGTGGTAGAGCGCTTGACTAGCAAGCACAAGGCCCTGGGTTCAGTCCTCAGCTCCGGGGGAAAAAAAAAAGATGTAAAAAATAGCTCAAAATGCTGAAAAAATGCAAAAATGAGAATTACGAGAGAAAAGATGATAGTATATCTTAAAAGGCGTGGGTGCTGGTGGTAGAGAGGTGACTCAGCAGTTCAAGACTGTTCTTGCAGAGATCCCAGGTTCAGGTCCCAGCACCACAGGCTCACAAAGACGTTTATCTCCTGTTCCAGGTGACCTAATGCCCTCTTTAGCCTCCAAGGACTCCTGCACACATGCACTATTCATAACTCACATTCATTCATTCATTCATTCATTCATTCATTCATTCATTCTCTCTCTGTTTCACACATATACCCTTCACCTGTACATCATCGTTTTTTTTTTTTTTTTTTTTTTTTGGTTCTTTTTTTTCCGGAGCTGGGGACCGAACCCAGGGCCTTGCGTTTCCTAGGTAAGCGCTCTACCACTGAGCTAAATCCCCAGCCCCACATCATCGTTTTTTAAATCTCAAAAAATAAATAAAAGCCTCTGTGGTGGCACACAGCTTTAATGCCAGCACTCAGAGGCAGAGGCAGGAGGATCTCTGTGAGTTCAAGGCCAGCCTGGTCTACAGAAAGAGTTCTAGGACAGTCAGAGCTACATAGAGAAACTCTCTAAAAACCAAAACCAAACCCCAAAAAGCAGAGGGGGCCTATCCTGCACAAGACCCTGTGCTTGATTCCCAGAACCTCCTAGACGTCAAGCACAGCAGCCAGTGCCTGAAATCCCAGTACTGAAGGACAGAGGGAGGGAGGGAGGGAGGGAGGGAGGGAGGGAGGGAGGGAGGGAGGGAGGGTCAGGAGTCCAAGGCTACACAGGGAGCTCCAGACCAGACTGAGATACACAAGACCCTGAATAGCAGAAGGAAGTAAGACCTTCCTTTGCACCCCGTGGCAGCCTCACTTATTCTGCTCAGTGATCCTGCTCCCTGAGACCTCTTCTGTCCCTTCTTGGTGCCTGCTGTACAGAACAAAGTTCCAAAGAGGCTCTCCTGTTTCCCCGCCCTTAGCCATCCTTCTGACCTCCCATTCTTCCAGGCTTAGCTCAGGGCTCACCTCTTTCAGAAAGCCCCCAGAATCCTTTGGGGACTCTACATCACTCTGGACTGCCTCTCTTGAGCACTGCCCCGACCCCTAACCCCTGGACTGTGTAGGAACCAGCACTAATCCCCAGGACTCAGGCTAGGACTAGGTAAAGTCACCAGAGTGCTGGCTTGAGAGTCTCGTTAACGAAGTAAAATCTAGGTAAACACCCCAGCCTCACGAGGATCTGCAAATGCTCATTGGCTGACTGGGCTGGGATGTAAAAACTGGACATCCTTGTATTCTTCCCTTTTGGGTCAGGTTCTGTCACCTTGAAGGCAGATGTGTCAATCACCTGCTTGGGCGGGGCTTCTGCCCTCCACTCCCAGAGGTTTTATGGCAGCTTGAACATTGAAAACGGAGTAGCCTCAGGTCCCACAGCTTCAGCTACTGAGCCCTCCTCGTCCTTTAGGCAAGACAATGACCCCAGCAGTAATCCTGGAAAATCAGTGGAAACCTGCCTCTTCTCTTGTCCAAACAGCGCACCCTATCTGTCAGTGCTGGCTCCCTTCCATTAGAGAACTGAAGCCTCACGGAGGCCTACCTGTGTCCACCACCTACCCTCATTTCTACAGTCAGCTCTGGCTTAGTTTTATTCTGTCTATGCTGGAAGACCCCACGCCCCCAAGTCTCTGGCAAACAAGGCTAAGAGGCTCTCTGAGCATTGCCAATAAGACAGCACCTCAGGGTATTGCTTTCCTTGGTGACCAGTGTCAGGGGGAAATGCAGCAGGGATTGGTCTGGGACACTGGGAATTCCCCCTAACTTCTATTATATTTTATCAAAACAGGGTCTTGTTAAGTATCCCAGGGTGGCCTCTAACTTAGTCTCTGGCACAAGAGAGCTGGATCCTGCTTAAAAATCCCTTTTCACACGAAAGGGAGCTGCATTTCCCCCCCATCCTCGGACCCACAGCCCTTAGTTTTCCTCTCTTCCAGGCCTCAACAGTTCCTTCTGGGAATATGACCCCAAGTGATCCCTCGAAAATCCCAAACTTTCCCTGTCCACAAATATTCCTAGGATCCAAGGATCCATAAAACTTTACTAATACCTTAGATTTCATATGAAAAAGTTCCCTCCCTGCTCTCTATTGGGGGAGGTGAGGTAACCTTCTGGCCTTACCTAGCCTTCTCCATGGTGGACAGCTGATCTGGGCTCCTGTGACAGACAGGGCAGAGAGGGCAGCTCTCTCTTTTATACAGTCTATTCCCCTACCCCTCCTGCTTTCCCCACACAGCTGCTCAGAAATGTGACACTCCGTCTATTTCAAGCTGTCTCCTTGCCTCTCCCCAGTGTGACCTGGGCCAACGTTCTTCCCAAAACAATAAGAGCTGCCGAATACAGAGTGGGGACCTCCTGGGGGTGTTGTGGAAATGGGGCAGCAGCCTCCTCATCAGGCTTGGCTCTGGACTCTGGTCAGCCAAGGTGCACTCCACCTCCATGCATCTCCCTTTCGTTTTGTGCTGCTGCTGCTGTTGTTGTTTTATTAGTTTCACAAAGTCCAGGCTGACCTTGAACTTGAAGCAATCCTCTGCCTCAGCTTCCCTCCTGAATGCTGGGATTGTCAAGCTTTGTTCTGCTCCAAAGGACCTAGCTTCCTGATAGATCTCTGATCACTGTGTGACCTGGGAGGACTCTGCCCCGCTCAGGATCTGTGACCAGATCTGACTCCACCTTTGGGGTTCCAGGTGCTAGAATGTAAGAAAACCCCCAAGCCAGAGGCTGTCCTCTCTACACGTACTTGAATTTCTCCCAGAGAGGGAGGGTGGGGTCAGTAGGGAAGGAAGGAATCACTGATGGACAATGTCCCTTTTCCTCTTTAGTCTTCAGGAAGGATTGGAGGGGGGAAAGGCTTTTAGGTGAAGGAAACTTTATTTGGCTGACAGTATGAGGTGGTAAAGGGATGGCGATGGGTAAATTCATGAGCTGGACCGGAGAGGCCCTACCATATGTTTACGTTGACCCCAACAGGAGGCATCTCTAACCCTTGATGTAGAGAACATCCCTCCTTCACCTTCCCACAGGCTGGTTCCTTCTCCCATTACACCCAACTGGGCATCTGAAACTCAGAACTAAGTTATTTATAGTCAAGCCCAATGGAAGTGTGAGAGAAAGCTGTGTTTACAAACATGGGGTCACCTGAGTCGGAGAGGTCCAGAAAAGGAAAGTCTAGGGAGGTGGAGGTGGGGCTATTCCTGAACATTTAAGCACTGAACATCAAGCATTTCTTTTTTTTTTTTTTTTTTTTCTTTTGGTTCTTTTTTTCGGAGCTGGGGACCGAACCCAGGGCCTTGCGCTTCCTAGGCCAGTGCTCTAACCACGGAGCTAAATCCCCAACCCCAACATCAAGCATTTCTACCCTGGCCCTACAGACCAGGGTAGGGACACAGAGGGTTAAGAATAGGGAAGCAAGTGGGGGCGGGCGGGGGTGGAGGTTTGATGCTGGTGCACAAGACCCAAAGTGTGTCGTGTGCAAATAAGACAGATTTGGCGACTTAACTAGGGTGATGTACAAGGAGCGAGCGACCCTCGCAGGGCTTCTTGGCCTGGTGGTCTGAGGGCCCTGGCCCCGGCCCAGGACCACCGGATACGAGGCCAAGTCTCACAAGTCCCTCCCCCAAACTTGACCTAGCTCAGATCTTACGGGAAGAACCTATCGTCCACGAAGGAGAGTTTCGCCCCTCAACCACCCAAGGACTCTGCCAGTCCAGCTCCCACGCCCCTGTCTGTTGTTGGGGAAGATAGGTGTCGGGTTACCAGTCCAGGGGCTATAGTTAGCCCCGGGGACTTTGTTCAGCTGTCCGGGATCTGCGCAGCGCCTGCCCGCACTTCAGCTCCTGTCTGCCGCAAAGGACTATAGCCCCAGGCCGTTCTCTGCCTTCACCACCTCCAGGTGGGTCCTTATTCCTGCCCCGTCCCTCTCCTGGCACAGCCATGTAACTGTCCCACCTATAACATCGCCAAGAAGTCATGCAGACCCTGGGTGTGGGGCCATCTTGTAGCCATAGACTAGGGCTGACACGGGGACAGTAAAATCTGAAGCTATGCTCATCCCTAGACTCACCCTCGGCCCCGCCCCGCATCCCTCCTGAGTCCTTGACTAAGGACCCTCTCAGGCTGAAGAAGGAAGGTCCTGGAGTCCATCCAAGCCAGCACCCCCCTCCACTGGCTTCATCATAATCAGGATCCTGCCATCTTGAGAGTCCTCCGAGGATGATTCTGGAGGATCTTCTGATGGTCCTCAGCTGCCTCGCCTTGCACATCCTCTGGAAGGTAACTCTAGGGACTATCCTCTGCCAACCAAGTCAGCTGTAGGTCAGAGGCTGAGAAGGTGGTGGAGGAGGAATGATAAAGTAAACCACCCCCAGGAGTCTCTTCACTCCTTCCAGTCCTCAGGAACTTCTATTCCATTAGAGAGTTCAAGTGCCAGATCTCTCCCAGAATGCCACCTCCCTTTACTTCTGGTTCCTGGTGTGAAATCTTCCATGTTCTCCCTCCACAGGGATTGCCTCCAACTCTCTCCGTCCCACTTCACACCACAGGTTCAATGCAAGCAAATCCCTGTGTACCCCAGTGTGCTGCTGTAGACCCTGGCAGGCCCTCTCCCCACCCCCATCACACTCTAGGACTGTGGTTGAGCTGAGGACAATAATCCCCCCCCCCCTTGAGTTTAGAATAAAATCCTGGAGAGGATGCAGGAATCCCAGTGCTGACAGTGATGTATACCGAGCTGCAGGGCTTCCCCAAGGATGAGAAAAGGCTGAGAGAGATGGGGACCAGGGCAGGGATCAGACACTGGCTGCACATTGCCTGCACACTGAATAGCAGAGCCAGGAAAACACAGAACCAACCAGGCTCTCCTCTCGCTGGAAGGATGAGACGACCCCGTCTAGGTTGTGCCTGCCACAATGATCGTGATGCTCTCCTCACAGCCCTGAGAGGTTGGAAGTATCCTTAATGCATAGGTGAAGAATGTGAAGTCCAGAAAGCCCCGACCTGAGAATTGCTCCAGATTCCACAGCTAGCAGGTGTTGCTTAACCTCACGGCTGCCCAGCTCTGCTGCCTGTGTTATTTGTGCCGTTTCAGATCTTGCCAATTGATTGCATGCATCAGATATGTCGGCACGGAAATGAAACCTTGTGATTCTGAACTGAGTTGCCACCAGCACTCCCTGGCCAGTGTTCTAAGCTTCTACTTTTGTCTCTGACACCTCCCTTCTTATGTCCATAGGTACAAGCTGTCCCTATCCTGCCCCTGAGCCTGGTTCCGGATACCTTCGATGATGCCTATGTGGGCTGCTCTGAGGAGATGGAGGAGAAAGCAGGCCTGCTGCTAAAGGAAGAGATGGCACGCCATGCCCTGCTACGGGAATCCTGGGAAGCAGCGCAAGAGGCCTGGGCACACGGGCGTCACAAGCTTACTCTACCTCCTGGCTTCAAAGCCCAGCACGGAGTAGCTGTTATGGTGTACACCAACTCATCCAACACCTTGTACTGGGAGCTGAACCAGGCTGTGCGGACAGGAGGTCGCTCCCGGGAGCTCTACATGAGGCACTTCCCCTTCAAGGCCCTGCATTTCTACTTGACCCGGGCCCTGCAGCTGCTGCGGGGCACTGGAGGATGCAGTAGGGAAGCTGGGGAGGTGGTGTTCCGAGGTGTGAGCAGCCTTCACTTTGAACCCAAGAGGCTGGGGGACTCTGTCCGGTTAGGACAGTTTGCCTCCAGCTCTGTGGATGAAAGAGTGGCTCGCAGGTTTGGCAACGCCACCTTCTTCAATCTAAGGACTTGTTTTGGGGCTCCTATCCAGGCTCTGTCTGTCTTCCCTGAGGAGCGTGAGGTGCTGATACCCCCACATGAAGTCTTCTTGGTCACTGGGTTCTCCCAGGATGGAGCCCAGAGCATAGTGACGCTCTGGAGTTATAATCAGACCTGCAGCCACTTTAACTGCGCCTATTTGGGTGGTGAGCGATGCATGGGAGACAGAGAATGGCAGGGTGGGTGAAAGAAGCCAGTATATCCTGACCCGGTCCCCAGAGCCTCCAGGAACCACTTGAGATTAGTGAGACCGAGGTTCCACCAGGTCCTGTGAGTGTTCAAGACCTGTGGACATTCTCAGATAACTGACTTCTCAAAAGGAGCCCCTGTGGTACCTAATAGACCAAGGAGCAGAGGGGAGGAGGCAATACTGCTTTCTGGCTCAGTAGCCTCTGGCCTGATGGGGCTAACGAGGTAGGAGAGTACCAGGTTCAGTTGTGGAAGTAGGGACAGAGTGGAAGAGTGATGGCTGTGTGGGAGCAAGGATGGATGGACAACCTGGAAAAGTTGCCTGGGGAGAAGCTGAGAGGAAGTGAGGTCTTGCTTTGAGGTGAAGAAAAAGACAGACTGAAAGGGGGATGGCCATAGGCAAGACATTTGGGATGTGAATCACCCCGGGGCCTTACTATGCTATCTGTTGCAGGGGAGAAGAGACGTGGCTGTGTGTCCTCAAGAGGTAGGTCATCCTCTAGCCTGCTGTGAGTTGTTCCCGCTCCCCTGGCCCTGCTGCCCACCTCACCATCTTTTCTCCTTTCTCCAGCAGCAGGGCAGCCAGAGTCGTTCTCCACAGAGGCTTTGGCTCTGCAATCAGGGAAGACGCTGCTCTTGGCCCCTGGGGAGTTGCAGCTCTCCAGAGCTGGACCCTGAAACCTCTTAGGAAGCTTGGGAACTGATGACCTTACGATGAAGAAGGGGCTTTGAACGGCCTCAGGAAGCAGGAATGTGGTTCTGGTTCCAGTCCTAGGGGCCACCTCTCCAACCAGAGCTGGAGACCTGAGGCCATGGCAGGGTTGAGGGAACCCCACTGTGTGGCGGGGACTTCCTAGGACATGCAAGGTAAAGACTGGATGGCTACTCAATTAAACAGAGTTGCGGTGTAGAGACATGGGCTTTTATGACTGGTTTATTGCATGATGTCATTTGTCCCTGGCAGGCTTGAAAGTCGAGGGATTGAAACTAATTTCCTGTTCATCCTAGTCATACATTGTAACCTCTGTACCTGATGCTTTTCAACAGCCTCAGGGGCCTCACAGCCACCATCAAGGCAGGGAAGGGATAGATGGATACCCAGCCATGAAGAGAAATGCAAGGTCAAGAAAGGGCACTACCTCCAGGCCTCCCCACTCTCAGGCCTCCCCACTCTCAGGCCCACCCATTCTCAGGCTCCCCCACTCTCAGGCCTACCCACTGGCAGGCCTCCAGTCTCCCAGTCCTCTAGTCTCCTAGGCCAGAACTTTTTCCTTTAAAGACCTGAGGAATCCCAAAGTAGGATTCTAAACCCCAGAACTCAAAGCAAGCTCTTTCTTCCCTCCTCACACAGCATCCATTTTAGGGGAGTGAAGGAAGGGATCTTAGGTTATTAAGAGATGGAGATGATCATCTGACTTCCACAGCAGAAACTTTACTGAGGCAAAAAAAAAAAAAAGTACCATGGTCTTCTACTGTGAGACCCTGGCTCTACCCAACTAGGCAGCTGCACTTAGAGACAGAAAAGACCCTTCTGTTGCCTTAGGACTAGCCCTTGGTCTCCAGATCTTCCCCCAGGGGCAAGTCCCCTGCCCCTTCTGCTTCTTGCTCCCTGTGTACCAGCACATGGGCCGAGGAGGAAGAGCTGGACTCTCCAGAAGCTGGAGTCCCAGCCTCTCCTGTAGCATCAAGGCTATCTTCTAAGGAGACTTCGGTCTCCACAATCCCAGGCATCGTCAGCTCTGCGGGGGTGTCAGGGGCAGGGGGGCCCAGGTTCTGGAAGCTGTTGCGCACTCGGGTGATGTACCGACTGAGGATGCTGGCGCCATCCGGAGGCCGCAGCGCCCCTCCCGCTGCCACAGTCTTCTGCACACTGGCCACCTCGCTTTGCAGTCGAGACACAGTCTTGGTCAGCTCTGTCAGTCTGTTGCCCAGATCTGAGATGAATCAGGGCAGGTCTTTCAGAGGAGAGCCTGCCTGCTCAGTACCTCTTCTGTCTATCCGCACCCCACCCTACTGAATCCAGGGACACCCTATCTAAATTCTAAAGGAAGACTGGAGGAACTGAGGGGTCAGGTAAATTCGAGCATTAATGGAAGGTCAGCGACAAAGGAGAAAAGCCTTAGCTGGGGTTGGTAGTGCAGGCCGGTAATCCCATCTAGTTGGGAGATTTCTAAGTCAGCCTAGGCCTCAGAGTGAGCTCAAGACCTGCCTAGGCAACTTAGTAAGACAGGAAGAAGGAAATGGGAGGGGGAGGCGAAAAGGGGAGCTCAGTATCTGAGCTCACAAGACTGAGGGAATGAGAACACAACAACATGTAAGTAAGTAAAGGCAGAGGAACCAAGTCAAGGAGCCAGATGGGTAAACTGTGCCTTTCTAGGGCAGAGAGGACGGGACTGGATCCTAATGGTGTGGAGTATGGAGAGTGAGAAGTCTGGTGTAGGCACCCTTCCCAGGTGAGCTAAGGGGAGAGCACTACAAGTGAGCCTCTGACCTTTCCGACGGGTCTCCTCGAACTCGCGCCGGGCAGTCTCTATGTAGCGCTGCACCAGAGCCTTGATGACTCGAAGGCGGTAGGACACACGTTCTCCTTCCCCAGGCCCCGCCCTTGCCCCAGGGTTGGTCTGCAATGGAAGGCAGAGTGAATTCTCTACCTTCCTTTCCATCTCTGCCCTGACCAAGAGTAAAAGAGAAAGGCAACATCGAGGCAGGCTTTCTGTCCCTGGCCTGAAGGGAACAGTGCAGTCCTGCAGGACAGATGGGGGCCAACTGGGAAAATAGACTGTGAGAGGACAGTGAGTGCATGAAGACTGAGAGGTGGGGGTGGCGTGGGATGGAAAGAGCCCTATAGGACTGGCAGCAGTGGTCCAGACCAGGAAAGCTCTCATGCTCGGACAGGCTGAGTTATGGTGCGGATGACAGGAGGTAGGTGAGCCCCTTGGATGTCCAGCTGCCTCCGCAGCCTTCTCATTCCTCAGGGGGCTTTGCCCAAGTTAAATCACCCAAGCAGGTCTTACAGCCTCTTTGTCTGGAGCCCGGGCTTGGGGTGGAGGTGGCGTGGATTATGTTGAGGCCGCAGGATGTGGGACTAGAGGTGTAGGAATCAGAAGCAGGAAGATGAAAATGGAGGCCGTATGACAGAGTGGGAATTGGAAGCAGGTTCTCTGGGGACACACTGATGGCTTAGGTAAGACAGGTGAGGAAACAACAGTCTGCAAAGGAACTCACAAAGGTCGGGATTGGGGGATAGTCCGACTTCTTGGCTTTGCAACAGGAGGAGCCACAGCAAATGAACCGGAAAATCCTCCTGAGAGATCACCATGGTGAAAAGATGTTAGTGGGTGGGTTGGGGTGCAGGAGCTGGGTGGTGTACAGGGGCCAGACCTCTGAGGCCATCACCTGAGAAGGTAGAAGGCAGCCTTTGGGGATGGCAGGATGTTAAAAGGCACAGGCAGCGTCAGACCCTCTCGGAAGTAGGACAGGTAGAGCTTGGAGCGAGCAAACTTCCACTCTACATCAGCATCGTCCTGGGGACCGAGGCAGGAGGCTATGGCAGGTCCGTGCTGGCACGGCCACTCTGCTCACTCAGGCGATGTCTCTTTTGCCTTCCCCTCTCTTACTCTTGCTCGTGTTCCTCCCCACCAACCACCCACAGTCCCCTTTCCCATTCTCAGTGCTCAGTCTATTCTCAAGCCTGCAACGCTGACCCATCTGCTTCCTTCTAGTGTCCCCCCCTTACTTTTATACAATGCTCTAAAATGCTGCTGCTGCCACCACCACCACCACCACCACCACCACCGCCCACACCATCATCACCATCACCACCACCCACACCCACACCATCATCACCATCACCACCACCCACACCACCATCACCATCACCACCCCCGACACCCACACCACCACCACCATCACTACCACCCACACCACCACCACCATCACCACCCACCACCACCCACACCACACCCATCACCACCACCACCACCCACACCACCACCACCATCACCACCACCCACACCCATCACCACCACCACCACCCACATCACCACCACCATCACCACCACCCACACCAACACCACTACCATCACCACCACCACCCACATCACCACCACCATCACCACCACCCACACCCACACCCATCACCACCACCACCACCACCACCATCACCACCACCCACACCCATCACCCACCCACACCAACACCATTACCACCACCACCACACCCACACCACCATCACCACCACCACACCCATCACCCACCCACACCAACACCATTACCACCACCACCACACCCACACCCATCACCACCACCACCATCACCACCATCACCGTCACCACCCCCCACCCCCACACCACCACCACCATCACCACCACCCACACCCACACCCACACCCATCACCACCACCAAGTGCAGAGAGCATTAGACTTGGAGTCTGCCCAAACCAACAACAGTGCTGAGATCCTAGTTGTTTAGAGGAGAAATTGTCCAGAGCCATAAAATAAAAGTGAGAGCAGGGCAGGACCCCGAGGGTCTCTGTTCCCTGTCCCTCCCCACCTAGCCTGGCTGGGGTCACGCACCTCGATCTTCTGGAAGGAGTTGGTGATCATGGCGATGAGCATGTTGAGTAGCACAATCACCATGACGATGGTAAAGATGCCGTACATGGCCCGGCCCACGAACTCAGGCACCAGGAACTGGGGCATGTCCACCACAGAGTGCTCTTCCATGCCAAACATGGTCCAGAAGAGAAACTGGAACGTTTCGTTGAAACTGGCATGGTGGGCCAAACAGAGGAGAGGAAAACGGGGATCCGGTTGGGAGAGAAGCCTGGGTTCCACCCAGACAGACTCCCCTCCTCTGAAGACACAGCCAAGGCCTTTGATGTCCATGAATCCGTATGGGCCACCCTTGTGAATACAGACACTTGTGTTTCTTAGTTATTTATCTAAAAACTTATTTTATTTTACTTGTGTATTGGTGTGTATCCTGAGTGTGTGTGGGAGAGCACCATGTGGGTGCAGGAACCTGGAGAGGGAGGAGGAAGGAAGCATTGGATCCCCTAGAATTGGAGTTACAGATGGCTGTGAGCCACTATTTGGGTGCTGAGTCCTGAGTCCTCTGCACGAGCAGTAAGCCTCTCGGCTGCTGCGTGTCTCTCCAGCCCCTCCACCTTTATTCTTTTGGCCAACCAATATTTACTTAACACAGGGGGCTAAGCACACCACGAGGTACCAGACAAGCAGGATCCTGTCCCAAGGCCTGCATGTTCTGGGGAAGGCTTAGGATGAGGGTGTGATGGAAAGAAGAGAGAATGGCTTATGAGAGGCTGTTACGAACTACACAGATACGGGCCTTATAGAATAACGCTAAAGTCTCTACTGTGGCCTCCCAACTTTAGAAAGAGTTCCAGATGGAGAAGGACATCTGAAGTATATTTGAAAAAAATCATGTTGGTTGCTGTGACTGCAAGCGAGATAAAAGAGGAAGGCACAACAAGTTAAGAAAATTTCCTGGCATAGGTGGGAGAGTACGTGTGCCCTAGAGCACAGAGGCAATAGCCCCGGTGCTGCCTCTTCCAGGAAGCCCTCCCCTCTTGGTCTGTCTTTCCCCCAAGGAACCCAACAGAATGCACTCATCAAGCGCTCACTGTCCTGACCATACTACTCTGCCCTCTGCCCTCTGACTCTCTGTGTCTTGGCTCTAGCCCGCCATAGGTAAACGGCATTGCTTTTGTCACTCTGTCCTCCATACAGCATCAAGGCAGACCTTCCTAAATTTGACCCAATGCGTTAGACCTCTACTTGCTAATTTTCCATATTCCTAGCTACCCTGAGCCATATGCCCGCCATTTACCTCACCTGAGATCTCCAGCCAAAATGCTTTAAGGTTTGTTTACATTTTCTTGTTTTTAATTATTTTTTTTTTTACTTATTTCTCTGTGTGCATGTATGTGTGTCTTTCTTCAAAACGCAGGAGGTGTGGAGGTCAGACGACTTGCAGGAGTCAGTTCTTGCCTTTCACCATGTTGTTCCTGGGAAGCCCCTTTACCTCCTGAGCCACCTCAACAGTTCTCTTCCCTTTGACACGAAGTCCTGAGCTGGCCTGGAACTTGTTAAACAGCTGAGGATGACCTTGAACTTCTGATCCTCCTGTCCCTACCTCCCGCACTGAGATTATAGGCATGCATCACCATGCAGAGCTAGGAACAAGTACTCTGTTAGAAGGACGCAAGATAATAAATGTCAAACAAGTGACAGAAGTGGAGAGTCACTGTCTCAGACCACGGCAGGAACTCTTTCAGTAAAGCTATCCATGGCTGGGTGGGGCAATACACACCTGGCATTCTAGCACTTGAGGGTAGAGACAGGAGCATCAGTTTTAGATCAAGTCCAAGTTACTTGAGAGCCTATCTCAAACCCCACTCACCCTCAAAATCATCTTCAGAGGTTGAATCCGGTGGGTACAGATTGCAAGTAATCTAGGCCAGAATCCCTCCATTAGTAAAGGGCACCTTTCCAATGGAGAGGTGCTCTTCACCAAGGGCCAAATCCTCCTCTAATGTGTGGTGCTGCATGCCTTTAACCAGCACCGGTGAGGCAGAGGCAGGCAGATCTCTGTGAATTTGAGGTCACCTTGGTCTACACTGCAAGCTCCAAGACAGCCATAGCTACATAGTGAGACCCAATCTCAAAAACAAACAAACAAACAAACAAAAAACAAAAAGTGTTGCAAGAGAAAAAAAGAAAGAGAAACAGATCGCAGCAAAACCACAATGGGCTGCTCATACAGGGCGTGGGTGCCGGTGACTTTCTTCATTTAATGACTGGCATTTTTCAAACAGCAGGGTTGGAAACAAGGGAATGCATGAGTGAATGAGTTAGTGTCAGAGAGAATCAACGAGCTTGCACAAGTAAGAGAGTTACGTGCTAAGACAAAAGGCCTCAGCCTCCCAGCTCCCCGGCCCGCCTGGGCCCCGGCCTCGACCCCAGGCTCAGCTTACTTGCCCAGCTTCTCCGTCTCCTGGTAGGGCACATAGATGTTGTTGAGGCCGCAGAGGAAGGCAGTCAGGATGATCATGAGGATGAACATGAACCTGTCAAGGAGTAGGATTTGGAAGGGTCAGAGTGTGTCTCCACCCTACAAGGCAGGCTCTGGGAAAAGGAATTGGGGAAGGGGAGGCCTTCTGACTCTTTGCTTATTTTATTTTTATTTTGTGCCCTTTTGACTTCAATTTCTAGAAGAGGGACAAAGTGAGGCATAGAGTTGTCCAGAATTGGGACACCAGGGGCTGTTTCTGCTATTGGTTGTTTGTAATTGTGGTTGGGTTGGGAACTGTCAGCCTCCCTGCTGAGGGGAGGTTTGTGTTTCCAGATTCTGCCTCTAGGTCCTAGGTAGGGTTCAGAGACTGCTGGTGCTCACAGTTCTGTGAGAGGCACACGGCACAGGTCAAGCTGAGGATTTCAGAAGATCAGGGAGGAGTAGCCACAGGCGGGAGAGCACACACCGGATCATGTCGTCAATCATCTTGCCAATGGAGATCTGCAGAGTGCCCAATGATTCGTGAGCTGGCAGAATATACGCCAATCGGGTGAAACTGAGCATGCTCGTGACAGCAAAGAGCACCTCGGCCAGGAACTGGGGGTCCTCTGTGCGCCACTCACTTCGCTCTGCAGGGGGGTGGGGAGGTGATTGAGTAAAGGCTCACCCGGGACTCATGGCTGGGCTGAGGCACTGTGATTTAGTCTCCGCTATCAGCAGGACTGATTTAGAATCACCTAGGAGACACAGCTCTAGATAGATGTCATGGTGTTTCCAGAGAGGTTTTACTGAGGACGGAAGACTGAATGCTGAACGTGACTGGGTGCCTGGACTAACTATAAAGGAGAGAGAGGGAGAAGGAGAGGGAAAGGGGGAAGAAGGAGAGGGGGAGGGGGACAGAGAGAGAGAGACTGAGCCCCAGTGCTCATCTGCTTCCTGACTATGGACACACTGAGACCAGCTGCCTCTGCACCCACCACAACGTCAAACAACAAACCTAAACAAACCCTTCCTCTCTGAGCTGCTTTGCTGGGTACTGTACCACAGTAAAGGGAGAGGTGATGAGGACAGGCTCCTCACCAGCTGTGGTGAAGTATCGGCAGGTGCTGCTGTCTGAGGCGTCCCGGCAGTGCATGTAGGCAAGTCCAGCCAGGAGGAGGCGCAGTGCAAAGGATGCCAGGTACAGAGACAGGATGACCACGTCCAGGAAGTTCCACCAGTCCAGGAGGTAGCTTCGCAAGCCCTCGATCCACACCTCCTTACACTCAAACCACAGAAAGCCTGGAAGGGGACAGGAGGGTGTCCAGGGAGGGCGAGGAGAGGAGGAAGCCAAGCTCCCTTCCTCCTTCTAGGACATAGCCAGGCTGCAAAGGCAGGGCTTTTGTGGGAGTGGGGAGCTGAAACATCTAATCCATCCAAGTGCAGAGTGACCTTCTGGAACAAAAGGGGAGCCCCTCCTTGTTGCAGACGGATCTCAGGATCCACGTGACTGGCACAAGTAACTAGGCAGGTGATACTCGGAAAGCAAGCAGCATGGGGTGGTGGTGGACTACTGTTCTTCCTGGTCCACCAAATCATATTTGGGCAAATATTTAAGGACTCCTTTTTATTATTTATTTTTAATAGTTAAAAAATAAATATTAAACATTTATCTATCGATGTGGGGCGTGTGTGTGTGTGTGTGTGCGTGCGTGTGTGCGTGTGCATGAATGCATGGGCACTTGCATGCATTGTGTGGAGGTCAGAGGACAGCTTGTGGGAATTGGTTCTCTTCCCATCAGGTTCATCTCAGGTATTGAACTCAGGTCATCGGGCTTGGCAGCAAGTGCTTTTTGCTCACTGAGTCCTCTTAACCACTCACCCCTTTGAGACAAAGTCTTGCTATGCATCCCTGGTTGGCTTTGAATGTGCCTTAGCGTCCTGAGGGTTGGGGTTACCGTGATGCACCATAGCACCCAGCTCCATTTTAAGATCTTGATTTTCAGGGTGTCTAAATGATTAGCCTGCTCAGTGTGGCCAAGTTTTATTGGGGCCCAGTGCCAGACGGGGCCACAAGGCCCTTGGTAGCTAGCCACAGTAAAGGGCTTTCTCACACATACCTGTGACCCAAATCATATGCAGAGAAGTCTCCCAGACACTCTGACTGCGGCCTTTGAAGGTGCTCAGCTGAGTCTCCATGACCAGAGACTCTCCCAGCAAGAAGATCAGGAACCACAGATAGGAGGCAGAATGGAGCAGGAACTTCAACACTGGGATCTTCAGCAGGCGGCCCAGCTTTGGGGGAGAGTGTAAGCATGGCTGACAGAGGCCTGTGGTTGCTTGTCCTTAAAGCCCTCTAGACTACTTGGCTCCCACGTGAGTCTGCACTTCAGGTTCGTCTACTCATCTAGGCATGGACTAAGAACGTAGGATGCACGAGGCCTATCTCCTGTTCTCTCCTTCACAACTGCGTGAGGTAAGTGTTATTACTGCAAACCATCTTTTTGTGGGGTGGGGTGGGGTGGGGTGTACCTCACAGGACAACTTCGTACTCAACCAAATTGAAAGGTAAGATTTACTACTACTATCCTAAACCCGCTCCTCTCGGTCACCCAGTCGGGAGCCTGAGTGGCCCTCTCCACTCTTTGCCTTGCCACACTCTGGCAGTTTTTGTAATGCCCGTCCCCACCTCCAATCCACCCCCACACTCTCAGTGGAGAGCTTGCTTCCAAAACACAAACTAAGGTATCAGTCATCTTGTTCTCAGTACCCGGGACTTGGGCGCCAGCCAGTAGCCAATGCAGAGGAAGGGCATGGTGAGGAAGATGAGGAAGGCCACAAAGAGCTTCCAGATGGTGGTGCTCCCGCGCCAGCCAGCCAGGTTCCCACACCAAATGGAAGACAGCACTTGCTGGCAGATGGGGTGTGCTACAAACTAAGCAGAGAGGAGCCATGAGGAGATGGCCACCAGGCAGGAAGGCCAAAGGAGCTGGTTGGAGGCAGAGCCCTACTTCCTGCCACAGAGGTTGAAGCCTCCTTTTGTCTCCATGCCAGCCCACCCAGAAGAGAGGGGCACGTGACCATGGGCAAGTGGAGTGATTTCAGTAGGCCTCAGTATGAACTCCAAGGCTCTTCACCCCCACACTCTTGAAGTCAGGCAGGAGTGGGTACAACTTGGGGGTCTCAGTCCCAGACTTCTCAGTGTTCCCTGCCTCTGTAGGTATATGTAATAGAAGTCTGGATGAAGGATCTTGAGGGAAGGGGCATGGAATATGGGTTTCCTGTCATGAGTACCTGGTCAATGGAGAAGCCACACAGGAGAGCTTTGTGGGTCAGGCTATCTGCCTGGGAATGAGAGTCGGGCTGTGGGGGACTGGACAGGGATCCTGTCTTTAGCTTGGCTGTTGGGTAAGGCATCTAATGAGACAGGGGGAAAAAATCACCAGGCATTTAACACCTTAGTGCATAGAGTGAGGTGTTGTAGTCTAACAGCAGAAGTCGGGGCCAAAGTTATTCATTAGGCTTGAGGCAAAGGTAAGTCTGCGTGAGATCTGAATGTGGGATCCTGGTGGTGACTAGCTTTCTAAGGATCGTTAGTACTCAGACTGCATGAGCTCTGAGTGTGGGATCCTGGTGGTGACTAGCTTTCTAAGGATTGTTAGTACTCAGACTGCAGGTAACCAGGGGAGGATGGGAAACTCCCCCTCTTGCTGTTAAGGGCTCATATGAAGGGCACTCAGTATCAAGGTCTCAGCAAGTCCCAAGGATAGAGAAAGTCAAAGGATAAGGCTGACTTGGACATGCCTTAGAGGAGACAGGACAAGCGACCAGGGTAAGGGAGGGCCCAGCTGACCTGTTTCTGGTTGTAGTTGACAGCCAACCGCAGTCTTGCCAGGTTAGGGATGCCCTCCTCAAAGGCCTGGCCCAGGCCCTCAGCCTCAGGCTCAGTCTCACTATCCTCGCCCAGGTCATTGAGCACTGCAGTGACCTCACTCTGATTCCGGCACATGCCCAGCAACTCAAAGCCATAGTCCTGGCAGAGAGACTCCAGGGCAATGTACTGAGGCTGTAAGAAAGTGTTGTGTGCCATCAGACCAATCTGTCCCTGCCCCTCCACCAAACTGTGGGCCAGGGTCAGCTCTGACACCACTGGGTCTGTTCCTTTCTCCTGCTACCTCATCAATCCTGTGTGGCCTTCACTTACCTGATGCTTTCCCTACCGCATCGTTAAGGTACTGCAACCCAAACCCACCGTGCTTGCCTGCTCCTCAGATTTTCCTCTTCTAATTCCTGACTCCTGTCCCACTATGACTCCGACTTCCTATTTTCTTTAAACATTGTTACCGTGTGTGGTATGTGTGCAGGTACATACACACACATGCGTGGGCCAGAACGACTTTGTAGAATTGGTTCTCTTTCCACTTTTATTTGAGTCCTGGGTGTTGAGCTCAGGTCTTCAGGTTTGAGCAGCAGCAGCAGCCCTTCCTGCCGAGCCACTCCACTGCCCTACTGCTTACACTTGTGCTCATTTCATTTACTTTTTCTGCCCTTAGATGGAACCAGTGCCGGCTGTTTAAGGAGATGCAGAAGAATGTGGAGTTCTTGGCTGCATATTTCCCACTCTATCCTGTTTTATTTGGAGCTTTTTCTCCAGAGAGGTTCCAAGTCAGTCTTTGAAGGCCCAGGTTACCTTTAGCACTGTCCCTCAGAGAGGAAACGTGTTTTGAGACTTCAGTCTCTCTGCCTGTAAGGCATGGATGAGAATTCCTGCCCTGCCCATCCCATAGCTGTGAGAGATGGGAGAGTCCCTTGAAAGCACTGCTCCTTCCTGGTGGGGACCTTTTTATTCTCCTGGCTCTCTAGCCTAACTTTGTCCTAGGCTTTCATGAGACCCTTATAGGTTCCCTGCCTAATGGCAGCCTTGAGGACTGAGGCATGGTCTGGCTTGGCACACGGGATGCCAAGGACTCAGCAATGGACAAACGGGATTGGTATAATGCCAGGCCTTGACCAGGTACTCCATCCCAGGTCCTCATACTTCTTGGGGGTAGGGCTGTTGAGGTAAGGCCTCATGTGTTCCAGGCTGGCCTACAACCTGCCAGAGATGCTCTTGAACTCTGACCATTCTGTCTCTACTGCCCAGGTGCTGGGGATGTGATGCACCACGTGTAGTTCTGGGGATCGAAGTCTGGGGCTCATGCACAGGCACTCTCCCAACGGAGCTGTCTCCAGCCCCTCATGACATACCTTTCACTAGGCCTTCAGCTCTACCTCAACTACCTTCTCTGCTCATCTTCTCTAACCAGCCTCTTCCACAGACAAGCTTAAATGCCTCTTCCCTTAAGAATCTTCCTGAATGGGCTGGAGGGATGGCTCAGCTGTTAAGAGCACTGTCTGTTCTTCCAGAGGTCCTGAGTTCAGTTCCCAGCAACCACATGGTGGCTCACAACCATCTGTAATAGGATCTGATGCCCTCTTCTGGAGTATCTGAAGACAGCTACAGTGTACTCATATAAATTAAATAAATCATGGGGCTGGGGATTTAGCTCAGTGGTAGAGCGCTTACCTAGGAAGTGCAAGGCCCTGGGTTCGGTCCCCAGCTCAAAAAAAAAAAAAAAATCTTAAAAAAAATCTTCCTGAAACACAAAAGCCATAGGTTACTCTTTCTTTTCCTAGTTTTCTGTGCAGTGCCCATGAGGACCATCCACAGAGGCACTGAATAAAGTCCTGGGGCATCTTGTCCCCCTTTTCCATCCATGATCACAAGCTTGAGAGCCCCAACACACAGCGCTCCAGGTGAGCGTACACTGGGTCTCCCCAAGGACCTGCTCTATTTGTCACATCTAAGCCTGTTCAGCGGCTTTCTAGTCTTCTCTCTTCCCTTAGGTGGGTCTAGAGTACCCCTAAATACATCTAGAGAACCCTAAGGTAGAAGCTGCACCCCTCAAATAAGTCAAATGTCCCTGGAGTGGCTGTCACTAGAATGAAAGTCTGTTCCGGATGAAATTGGAGCTCTTAAGACAAGAAGCTCCACCCTTTTTTGCCATTCCCCACTTCTCAAAATTCCTAGAACACCCAGCACAAAGTCCAGTCCTGTCACAGGGCAACAACAGAAATGGGGCCCGAGGGCAGGATGGAGTAAAGAATGTGTGTGTGGAGGGTGACAAACCTTAAACTCAGGCTCCTTCCGTGCAAGGCGCCTGAGCTCCCGGCTGAGCTGAAAGGCCGCCAGCATGGCATCCTCACTGGCCAGCGAGAGGTGAGCCCTGCTAGCAATGCCCCGGTAGGTGTTGATTCGGGATAGTGAGAACTTCAGCAGGTCATATCGGCGCGCATTGCTGCACTCGAGGCAGGCACAGGAAACTGGGTGGGGCCGAGCAATAGTGTGGCCCTGGTCCATAAGCAGCTGGGCAATCTCATACAGGTCCTTCTGGCAGGCCAGTGTGAGTGGAGTAACACCAGGGGCAAAGCGGGAGCCATCGATTGATGAGTCAAAGAAGGCTAAAGAGAAAGACTTGGTGTCTACTTTTCGACCTTTCTCCCGTTCCAGCCGAGCTAACAGACGACGCACTACCGCTGGCTGGTTTGTGTCCACAGCCACTAGCAGGGCTTCGTGGATCTGCCGGAAGTCAAACTTGACATTGGCCAGCAGAACATCAGTGATGACCTCGTGGCCCAGGCGGATGGCCAGATTAAGGGCTTCCCTCCAGGAGCGGTCCTCAGACTCTTCCACATTCCGCAGAGGACCACCTGGCCCAGCACCCGAGGGATCGGAGCCTGATTCCAGCAGCTGCTGCACGAGACCCAGCTGGCCCTCCTGGATAGCACGCAGCAGTGTTGGGGGGAATTTGAGCTTTTTGTTCACAATCTCAGTCCAGTTGGGCTGTGGTTGGGTGAAGGAGAGAGGACAGCACTCTTGAGTTCCCAAGATTACCTTCTGTAATCAGCTATTATGCCTTCCTCCTCTCAAACACAGATCAGCAACACATACTGTCTTGTTCACCATTTTATTATGTAGACTCATGTAGGAAAAGCTAGTATGGGGAGTATTTACTCAGCCCACTTCCATTCTTATAAAAATCAGACATAACAGGGCCCAAGTTAGTTCCCTGAAGAGAGGTGATTAAAGTAGGTGGTTGGGGCCGCACTAGGCACCTAACCTATACACATCCGACAGGAATCCAGTTCCCATCTTGTAGCTGCTCATCTCTCTGAAGGACAAGTTCAGACATGCCCACACAGAGGGTCTTTAAGCTGCACTTTCCCTAAACCCTTTCTCTATGAAAGACTCTAGTAGGACCTTAAGGTGCTTTCCCTCCACCGGATACTCTCACTCTGCCTTCTACCTTGGAGAGCATCTCCCCTCCTTGGTACTGTTGCGTCCTGTTCTACCAGGTCCAGCTCCCTGCTCTTTTCTTCTAGGCCCTGGATCAGGAATCCAGGGGCTCTCCCACCAACAGCAGCAGGCTGTCCCTGCATCCCCCTGGGGACTGGGATGAGGAGGGGAGGGAAGCAAGGGTCTCTTACCGAAAGGGGATCCATGGCTGCACCCACTTCTGTGGGCAGGGGCTGAAGGCTTGAACTCCTGCTCTGCCTCTCCCTTGACTGCGGCTCACATGCTCTTTCATTCCCACTCAAGGCCCCACCCCAAGCCCTCCCTTCACCAGGACCAGCTGCTCTCTCCCTGCCCTGTACCTTGGGGATAAGGGGGACGGGTGTTAGTGCCACATGAAGACATCTCCTGGGGAAAAGGGAAGCGTGCATAATTCTTCAAAGCAGAATTGGACCATCGCAGCTCCAGGGGACCTTGGGGAGACACTATGGTCCAACTATCTCAAATAGTTAGAACGAGATTTGCTCAAACTTTTACAGCCACGCCTATTCCTTAGAAGGAAATCTCTCTGGTTCCTTTAAGAACCCTGTGAGGGGTTTTTGTGTCACTGAACGTCCATTCCACACCTATGGTAAGTAGTGTGAAGTTTCAGGGCAGTATCTGATTACACCTGGGGCAGACACCCATGAAAGATATAGAAGGTCAAGGTCAGATGGGACTCAGTGTCAGTGTCATGCTCAAGACTCACTCATCTTCCCAGACCATCATAGGACTTTATAATTTTCAGGCAGTATTTCCCCCTAGGTGAGCCTCCGTTTTCCTTTCAGGGAAATGGGCATTGGAAATCACATTCTAGATAGTGTTCTAAGGCCTTGGAGAGATCATCAATTCTACCAAATATGTTCTAAGGGGAAAATATCCTTATGAGAATTGGGTACCATAGTGACACAGCCTTGGCAACGGGAATGGGGAGCAAGCTGGGTCCAAAGTGTCCTCAGGCAGGCAGAGTCCTGAGGTAATCACTGAAGGGAGGGGACCAATGCTTCTTAGCCACAAGAGATCCATTCCCCAGGCTCCAACATCAAGAAAGGGTTAGCAGAATGTCACTGCTCAGGCTGGAAAAACTTCCCCACACACGCTGGCATGTTCTTCTATTTCTCTTGCCGAGAACTGTAATTCACAAATAGGGCATTGGACCCAGGAAGATGGTGGCGGCGAGCTCTCTGGGGAAGACACCCACAGCACAGACTCTGAGGAAGACAAGGAGGTAGGAGAAGCTGGCTGGGGTGGGGAGCTCTCTCCACAAGTGGCAGCATGCCGGGGAAGAGCCTCAATACTGAAGGAACCTGAGGAGGAAAGGGGACAATTAACCTGGGCCTGCTCTCAGGCTGAAGGCAGTGTCTGCTGCCACAGTGCCACTGCATGTTCGGAAAATCTCCCATGGCTGAGTATTTCAAACCCAAGAGACACTATCATATGTCTGTCAGACATTCATCAGACATTTACTAGGTGCAGAGGGATATGGTTGTCCTTACAGAACATTGAGTCTACTGGGAAAGGTCAGCTATGAGCATAAAGAACATTGCCACCAGGCTTGGGCAAATCAAAACACACTCTCTCTCTCTCTCTCTCTCTCTCTCTCTCTCTCTCTCTCTCTCTCTCTCTCTGTTTGTGTGTGTATAACAAAACTGACTGGCATGTGTGTACCATATGCATGCACTTATGGGAGCCAGAGGGTGATACTGCATATCTTGTTTCTCCAACTGATTATTTGAGACAGGGTCTCCTATTGGACCTCACTAACTGTCTAGAAGGACACCCACCCCCATGGTGATCGATGCAGCTCACCTGTACAAATGGGACACTGTCCAGTAGCCTGCACACCACTGCCATCACTTTTGGCCTGAGGTCGTTGCTGTCTTTGCTTTGTCCTTCCTGTTGCCCTCCTATTTGGCTGAGAGCTTGAGCTGGACAACGGTCTGTGGAAGGAACAGTAAGGTCAGCTACCCGGGAGAGACTACAAGGGCTGAAGGAATAGAATCCAGAACAAGCATATAGGGGGTGGAAACAGGAGCTCAGAGTTCTTGTTTTTCCACTCGATATGACAGACTTGGAGGAAGGCAGTTAACCTTTGAGCAGTTGACAACAAAGTTTCTATCTTTGGCCTCAGTTTTTAAAAATTAATTTTGAGATAGGGTCTTACTATGTAGCCCTGTATGACCTAGAACTTGCTAGGTAGATCAGGCTTTCCCACAACTCAAGTTCTCACTCTCTGCCTTCTAGCTCCTGGGATTAAAAGCATATGACATCATGCCTGGCAGTTTTTAATTTTAAAATTGAGATATTATATACATACCAGTAAAAGTAGCCTTTGGAAATATGGACTAAAGATACTTCCAAGCCGAGTATTTCTAGGACTTTTTTTTATTTTTAGATTTATTTCATGTATGTGGGCACTGTCTTCAGACACACCAGGAGAGGGCATCGGATCTCATTACAGATGGTTGTGAGCCATCATGTGGTTGCTGGGATTTGAACTCAGGACCTCTGGAAGGGCAGTCAGTGCTCTTAACCACTGAGCCATCTCTCTAGCCCTCTAGGACTTTTTTAAATCAACCCCCAAAGAAACTCCAAATGCATGTTAGTCACTCCACATTCATCTGTCTGTCCCCATAGATACCAGCAACCACTGATTTCAGGCTGTTCTGAAACTTGCGATATATCCCAGTAGTCTAGCAGTCCTAGAAGCAGTCAAATGTACAGGCTTCCTGAATGCTAGCAGTATAGGCCTGAGACATAAGATATACATTTTGATCATGTGCAGTGTGCATAGTTTCTGATTCTGGTTCAGGTCAGGGCCAGTTTCTGCCTATCTTCAAGTCTGATGAATGAGGAAGGGTTTAGGAGAGTAGCGGGCTGGGGGTGACTGCTGCCTACCTCCTTTGCTCCTGGACTTTCCTCCTCTTCCCTCTGCTTGCATTGTTCTTCCTGTTTGGTTCTTCTGCTCTGGGCTCTGTGTTAGAAACTCTTGTTAATACTTCCACATAACCCCAGTATGGTGTCACACACACATGTAAGCCCCACACTCAGGAAGCTGAGGCTGGAGGGCGGCAGGCTCAAGGGCAATTGGGGATGAATAGTGAGACATTTTCTTGAAAAACAAAATCAAACAGTCTAGCTACTTACAAGAGGCTGCCATACTTTAACTTTTCTTTTGAGATATTCTATCTTAACTTTTTCCTTTTTCTTTTTTAAAAAAGATTTATTGGGCTGGAGAGATGGCTCAGCGGTTAAGAGCACCCGACTGCTCTTCCAGAAGTCATGAGTTCAATTCCCAGCAACCACATGGTGGCTCACAACCATCTGTAATGGGATCCGATGCCCTCTTCTGGTGTGTCTGAAGATAGTTACAGTGTACTTATATATAATAAATAAATCTTTAAAAAAAAGATTTATTTATTGTATATGAGTAGACTGGTACACTGTAGCTGTCTTCAGACACACCAGAAGAGGGCATCAGATCTCATTACAGATGGTTGTGAGCTACCATGTGGTTGCTGGGATTTGAACTCAGGACCTCTGGAAGAGCAGTCAGTGCTCTTAACCACCTAGCCATCTCTCCAGCCCAATTTGTTTTTTCTTGTTTAATCTCATTTCATACTTATCCCTTCAAGGCCTTTCCCTGGATTCTCTGATTGAAATCTTGTCATTCTATGGTCTTTTCCTTCAAAGCATTGTTTTTATTAATCATTCCATTTGTTTATATCTCAAATGATATGCCATTTCCTGATTACCCCCTCCACCAACCCATCCCACGATATTCTACTTCCCAGTTACCCCTCCACCAGCCCATCCCACATCTGCCCTCCCCGCTCCCCTTTGCCTGTATGAGAGTGCTCCCCACCCACCCACTTCCCTCCCCTCCTTCAAAGTATTTATCATAGTTTAGCTTTACATTATCTTGTGTGACACAGATAGCAATTCTTTATTAAGACATAAGCACTTTTATTTTATTTATTATGGATATCTCTAGTACCATATGAGGCTAGCACAGAGATATTCCCTAAATACCTGTCAAATGAGTAGTAACAAAAACCAATAGTCGCCATTCTTTATTCAGAATTTCAGAAACAGTACAGCACCGAATGTATTTCAAAGTGCTTACATGATCACAGTACCTTATCAATAGTAGATACCCCCAAATGCTTGGTTTCTTTTCAGTCTCCTTTTAAAAAAATTATAGACTTTTACTCTTCCAGCCTCTGAAACGACTCCCATTATCTACTGCCTGTTTGTACTGAGAGCCCCTCTGAGTGATTTCTAGCAAATGGCACAGTATCTGTGAGTAGGTTGCAAAAAGCTAGGATGTGGTGGCACACACCTTCAACCCAGCACTTGGGAGGCAGAGGCAGGTATCCTGTGAGTTCTAAGCCAGCTAAGAACTAAGTGGTGAGAGCTTATCTCAAGGGGGTAAAAAAGCTGTGACTTCTGCCTGGCCTTGTCCTTCCCTTGTGTTTGTCACCAATGAAATAGAGGCCACACTCTGAGATGCTGACTCTCCAACCTCCTGGAACGAGCTGGAATAGCGCCCTCTCCAGGAAAGACCTAGGCGACCACAGACATTTCTTTTGAGACTGGGTCTTGTGTTACTCGAGCTGGATTGCAGCTCTCTATGTAGCTGAGAATTATCTTGACTACTGACCCTTAATTTCTCTTTTCCCTGACCATTTTTGCCGTTTCACTTGAAGCTGGTGAGCTATTCTAGTACTGTGGTAGAGTCAGGGAAGAAAGTTAATGCCAGGCACAGTAAGGGTAGATCATGGGCTCACCTGCACGCTCGGGATGACTGGAATCTGGTTCTCCATGGCTATTGTTTGGGCTTACGACACTGGCTGGAGGTGCCTTATGGGCAGCAGAAAGCACCATGCGGGCTGCCCGCCCCAGAGGCCCTGGCTGCAACTGCTTCAACATACCCTTGAGCGCTGAAATTTCCTTGGTGCTCCTGCAGAGAAACAGTATTTGGTTTCACTCAGAATACAGACATTATTCTAATTACTTGAACCAAGAAACAGAGTTTGCTATTATGACATGTTTAGATCTTAAGTGATTAACCAGGGGACCACAGGCTTTTTTTTTTTTTTTTTGCCCATGAGGTATATGGTTTTTTCTTACAGGAGAAATATCTACAGCAGGTACGTACGTCTGGGGATCTGGGAAGAAGGTCCTCCGGATAGAAGGATTAGTCAGCCAGGGGCTAGGATCAGACTCCAGCTTATCAGAAGAGTTCTGAGGAGAGAATGGAGAATACCCAGATTCACCAGGAGGGGACACTGCTGCCTAGGAACAAACAGGACTGTATCCACGGTGAGCAGTCTACTATGCTGTATCCATGGTGAGCAGTCTACTATGCTGTATCCACGGTGAGCAGTCTACTATGCTTGCTAAGATTTTGGATGCTCAGTGATTTGTCATGATCAGATGGGCTGTGGGACTACAAGAATCCACACTATTGGGTAAAACCAGCCTACGGGGACTGATGGAATATGCAAACTTTTGAGTTTGTTTCTGGTAAACTTTTTTTTTTTTAAAGATTTATTCATTTATTATATATAAGTACACTGTAGCTATCTTCAGATACACCAGAAGAGGGCATCAGATCTCCTTACAGATGGTTGTGAGCCACCATGTGGTTGCTGGGAATTGAACTCAGGACCTCTGGAAGAGCAGTCAGTGCTCTTAACCTCTGAGCCATCTCTCCAGCCCTCTGGTAAACTTTTAAAATCTATATCTATGTCATACTTCATATAAATAAAATGAACTTGTATAGGTTTATATTGTTGAAAGTTCAAAGCCAACTACAGAGCAAGGCCTTGTCTCAAAAAAATAAAATATACTTTAACTTGGATGTGTAAAAAAACCATTGTTTCAGGGGCTGGAGAGATGGCTCAGCAGTTAAGAGTGCTGACTGCTCTTCCAGAGGTCCTGAGTTCAATTCCCAGCAACCACATGGTGACTCACGACCATCTGTAATGAGATCTGATGCCCTCCTCTGGTGTGTCTGAAGACAGCTACAGTGTACTTACATACATAAAATAAATAAATCTTTAAAAAAAAAAACAAAACCAAACAAACCATTATTTCATCTGGCAGTGGTAGCTCATGCCTTTAATCCCAGGACTTGGGAGGCAGAGGCAAGTGGATTTCTGTGAGTTTGAGGCCAACCTGATCAGCATGAGTTCCAGGGCAGCCAAGGCTGATACACAGAGAAACCCTGCTTTGAAAAACAAACAAACAAACAAACAAACCCCAAGTCCCCAAGTTTCCCCAAAACAAAAACAAAACAAAAACCAAAAAATTATTCCTGTGCCAGGCAGTGGTGGTTCACTTTTAATATCTGAGTTCAAGGTCAGCCTGGTCTACAGAGACAGCCAGGGCTATAGAGAAAACCTGTCTCAAAACAAGAACTCATGAGAGATCCACCTGCCTCTGCCTCCCGAGTGCTCAGAGGAAATGATTCACCAGGCGTGTATCTAAAGATACAGAGGGCTTTGCAAGGCACTGGGGCTGCCTTGGGGCTTCCAAGTGAGAACTCCTTGCAAACCCAGAAATAACATGTTAAGTTGAAATCCAAAAACAATTTCAATATAGCTAAAGAACAAATGGCCCAACAGCTTGTGTAGACTGTATTCGACTCACTCACATCTTTGCTCTGTAAAAGAAAAAGAGGAATTCATTCCACAAAACAAGGGCGTTTTAGGTCCAAAGCAGACTCTGATTCCCCAAACTGTGAAAGGCAGTCCAAATACCCAGAAATGGGCTCAACCTGGATATAGGAGGATTCTGTGTTTAGATAAAAGCCAGCGTTGCTCAGCAACTGTGAAGCCAGTTCCCCTCTACCAAAAGGGATTATTTCCCTTACCACTGGCAGAAGAGGCGAATGGCAGCCTGTGGTGCGTATTAGCATACTAAGGTACAGGCCAGCCCTTGTGCTCCCTCGTATCAGGAGTACCTGTTCCATATTTCACAGTCCATGCTAGCTGGCATCCTGCCCTTCTCCTCTCTTCTCCTCCCCTAACCCCCCTCGAGCTCACAGACTTCTCTCCTCAGCCACTTATTTTCCTTATAACACTGCTATTTTTGTTCCGACTACACCCCCCGCCCCCCATGTTTCTCTCACCATGCTCGCTCTATTTGCTCTCCCCAGCTTTTCTCTCTCTCTCTCCACTTCCTTCTGCCCTGTATTCTTCTGGGTGCCTCTGGCTGTATTCTTTCTCATGTCTACAACACAATCCTTCCACTTAACCATGCCATGTCTCAGTCACGCCAACAGACTCATACACAGGAAGTCTTATACTCTCCTCTCTGTTTTCTTCTCTTCAGTCAGTATCAGGTTCTAACTAGGAACTAAAAAGTTAGAGAAAAGTAAATCCTTTCCCCACCATTGAACATACCTGATTAAGCCCAGAGCTCCCAGGGGATGAGGGATCCTTTACAGGGTCAGACAGAGAGTCTAGAGAGGAACGTACTCGGAGGAAGGCCAGGCCAAAGGATTGATGACGTGTGAAAGGTTGGGAGCAGGTCAATCGAAGTCGATCCCATGATTCTCCTGAGGCTGGAGTCAGAAAATCATCTGAAGAAAAACATCATAGAAAAAGGAAGGGCTGGAGAGATGGCTCAGTAGTTAAGAGTACTTGTTATTCTTACAGAGGATGAGAGTTCAGTTCCTAGCACCCATGTCACGTGGTTTACCTATAATTCTAGTCCCAGGGATCCCACACCCTCTTTTGGCCTCCACAGGTACAAGTACATATACCCACCCCTCCACATCTACATAAATAAAAAGATAGAAATAAATATTTACAAATGAGAGGGGGGGGGAGAGAGAAAAGCTAGGTATGGATGTGCATGGCTGTGATCTCAGCATGGGAATAGAGGCAAGAGGATCAGGAGTTCAAAGCTAGCCTGGATTGCAAAGCAAGTGTGAGGTCTGCTTAGGCTACATAAGACCCTGGAGAGAGGGAAAAGGGGAGGGGAAGAAGGAGGTGTGTGTGTGTGTGTGTACTCAAGTATGGGCGGCTTGAGCAACAGAGAAGAAGGCAGAAAGGGAGAAAGTTCAAATCAGAAGAAAGGAAAGACAAGGCCAATCCCAACAAGAGGAAGAATGGAGATCACCAGTACACATCCCTTCAGGCTGGGTTGCTCAGGGAAAGGTTTGGAAAACAGGTGAGGTCTAGTTCCTTGTTTTCTAACCACTCCTCCATCATAGTTCTATACCAGTCTCCACCTTCCTGAACATGAGGGTACAACCTCCCGCAAACTCCTACCCACTCCATGCAGCCGCCACAGTACCAAACACCAATATCACAAACTTCACATTTAAAAAAAAATATTCACTATGCATAGTGCTCTGCCTGCATGTATGCCTGCGTGCCAGAAGAGGGCACCAGATCTCATTAAAAATGGTTATGAATCGGGCTGGAGAGATGGCTCAGTGGTTAAGAGCCCTGACTGCTCTTCCAGAGGTCTTGAGTTCAAATCCCAGCAACCACATGGTGGCTCACAACCATCTGTAATGGGATCCGATGCCCTCTTCTGGTGAAGACAGCTACAGTGTACTTATATATAATAAATAAATCTTTAAAAAAATGGTTATGAATCACCATGTGGTTGCTGGGAATTGAACTCAGGACCTCTGGAAGAGCAGACAGTGCTCTTAACCTCTGTGCAATCTCTCCAGCCCCCCAAACTTCACATTTTGATTCCTAACATAATCCAGTCAGTATATCATTCCCTATACCTCAAAAACCTTTCCAAATTCTTGCTCTTACTGTACAAGACACAAATGTCCAATTTAAACACAAATAAACAGACTGTATTCCTGAGAGTCCAGAATCATATCTTATGCATCTGTTACAGTGCCAGGTGAATATAGATTTGCACAAGCAGAATTCAAGAGAAACTATATATTATGTAAATATAGCCAGCAAAATTTATTTTATACTTTTTTCCTTTTTGTTATGCTAGAAATTAAACAAAATTATTCAAATAAAAACATATATATCAGTATGGGTGCTGTGGTACATGCTGAAATTCCAGTGCCTGGGAGGCTAGGGCAGGAAGTATGTGAGGCTAGCCTGGGCTGCACAAACAACCAAAACCCTGAACCACAATGAGTCAGACACTAATGAGTCACAGGTAGATATATAAGTCGTACTCATATATACCCTGACATTGTCACCAGGCAGAACTCACACAAACATTAGCTTACCCTGTTCCCCTAACAGATGAGCTAAACCCTTGCTCAGGCTCCCTCCCATAATCTATGCCCAGCAGCACTAAGACCTGCCCTCCTCTACACTGCATCTGCCTTTCTGCTTTTGCCCTCTTTACCATCTTTAAACATCCGGACCCCTGAGCGGTTCTTCCCCTCCTTTGAGTCAGTGAGGGACATGAGCATGGTTGCAGGGAGCAGGGTGACAAAAGGTCTGTCCAGGGGCCAAGAAGAACGACCCACGTCAATCTGTAGAAAAGCACAGCCACAGTTACCTGAGGACAAAAAGTGGAAGACGATGAGATGAGGATGATTGTAGATGAGAGTGTGGGGTGGGAAGGGGACACTCCACTCTACAGCAGTCGGAAGCCACAGAGTGCTGGCAGCATGTGGGGTCACACAAGGAGCCACCAATTGCCATGGAATGAAACCCCAGGCCATTAAATGTTGGTGAAGGGTCACCAGATGTGGGGCGGTGGGCAGTGAAAGGTACCCTGATTCGTGGTCGAGATAGGTCGAATCTCCGGGAGACCCTAAGAGGGACGGCAGGTACATTCCCAGCCTCTCAGGATATCAGGGTCTCACGTAGCTGCATCCCCCCCAAACTCCTGCAGAGAAGTTTGAGACAGTCCAGTCAAGTACAGCAGTGCCCCAAACCCCTCCTACACAGGTGAGGACCGGAACAGGATCACGCCCCCGAATATGTAGATGAGGTCTTCCCAAGCTCTCAGGCCAAACCAATAGGAAGTACCCGCTGTCAGACACTGACCTATCCAAAAAACTGTATTTAAGTGTTATATTCAGAATTAAAAGTATGCAGGAATTATTCCATCAAATCTTCTGCCATAAGAGCTGTAACACCGCCACTTGGGGAAGAGATCTGCTGTCCCGAAAACGCCACCAAAAGCTCCCCTGCACCCGTCGCTGGCTAGTCAGTCCCCTGCGGGCTCAGCCTGGCCGAAGCAACCCAAGCAACAGCAGTGCAAAGGAAAATGACTGGTAGCGGGGGTGGGGAAAGCTGTGCCCCTTCCCTGCCCGAGTTCTCTCCACCTCGCCCGAACCCATGCACCTAGCTGGGAGACAGATCGCTGGGAGAGCCCCCTGGCACCAGAGCCCCACAACCATAGCCACCTCGGCCTGAAACCTGCCCTGGAAGGGAACCACCATTTTCTGTCCTGAGAAAGCCAAGACAGTGGCCTCTAGCCATTCTTAGGTCTGAAGAATTCTAAATTTGTTTGTTTTCTGTTAAGACAGTCTTTCTACGTTGCCTTGGATGGCCTGGAGTTCACTTATGTAGACCAGGCTGTTCCTCAAATTCACAAGAGATCTGACTGCTTGTCTCTCAAGTACTTGAATTAAAGTGATGTACCATCATAACTGGCATCAACTTTTGTAATCTATAAACTCCTACGGACATTTCACTTTCAGCCCCCTGACACTGATCTCTAGAGGTGTATAAGGTATTATATATATAATTATAATATATAATTATATATGATAATATACATGTATATAATGTAATATAATATAATCATATTCATTTGTGTTATAAATATAAATAGAAATATTTATATTCATTGTATTTATATATAATTATACAACTATATAAAACATAAATACATATATATAATACCTTATACCCCTCTAAAGATTTTATAGATATATATACTATCTATCATTATGTCAGTGCCCTAAGGCTTTACCCAGGGTGTACACATTGAAGCAGGGGAGTTCACAGCATAATTCTAGAAGTACCATTCACATTGTGTTCTCTTTATTGGATGTGTATATGCGTGCATGCTGCCAACATATGGAAGAGGAGGACGGCCTCTGTTCCTCAGGTGCAGTCCATCTTTTTTTTAAATTGTTTTGTTGTATGTGTATGGGTGTTTTGCTGCATGCATGTCTGTGTACCACTTGTGTGCTTGTCCTCAGACAGCAGAAAAGGGAGTCCGATCACCTGGATCTGAACTTACAGATGTCTGTTAGTCACCATGTAGGTACTGAGAATTGAACCTATGTCCTCTAGAAGAGCAGGCAGTGCTCTTAACCATTCAGCCACCTCTCCAATACCCTCACCTTGTCTTTTAAAGACAGTCTTTTACTAGCCTGGGGCTTGCCACATAGGCCACTGTTACCAAAGCAAAGTTGGGGAGGAAAGGGTTTATTTAGTTTATACTTTCATATCAATGTTCATCCCTGAAAGCAGTGGGGACAGGAACTCACACAGGGCAGGAACCTGGAGGCAGGAGCTGATGCAGAGGCCATGGAAGGTACTGAATTCTGGCTTGCTTAGCTTTCTTTTCTTTTTTATTTTTCCTTTCTTTTTCTTTTTCTTTTTTTTCAAGACAGTGTTTTTGTGCGTAGCCCTAGTTGTCTTGAAACTAACTTTGTAGTCTAGGCTGGCCTCAAATGCAGAGATCCACTTGCCTCTGCCTACCAAGTGCTGGGATTAAAGGCGTGCACCACCACTGCCCAGCTGCCTGCTTTCCTATGGAAACCAGGAACCACTGAAAAAGGGCTTCCCACATTAATCACTAAGAAAATGCTCTACAGTCTTTTTTTTTTTTTTTTTTTTTTCTTTTTTTCGGAGCTGGGGACCGAACCACTGAGCTAAATCCCCAACCCCTAATGCTCTACAGTCTTGCCTACAGCCCAATCTTTTTTTTTTTTTTTTTTTTTTTTTTTTGGTTCTTTTTTTCGGAGCTGGGGACCGAACCCAGGGCCTTGCGCTTCCTAGGTGAGCGCTCTACCACTGAGCTAAATCCCCAGCCCCGCCTACAGCCCAATCTTATGGAGGCATTTCTCTTTATTTTTTTGTTCATTTGGTTTTTGAGACATTATCTTTATGTAGCCCTGGCTGTGCTGAACTAACTCTGTAGGCCTTGAATTGGAGGCATTTTCATAAATGAGGCTCCCTCCACTCAGATGACTTTAGCTTGTGTCAACTTGACTTATAACTATGCAGCACATCAGTGATCTCCATGTAGAAGTTCATCTCTACCCCAGTGCTAGGACTGCAGGGAGTGTGCCGCACACACAGACTTTGGAGTTCTTCAACACCGAACCTTCCCCAAGGGCAAGGACCACGTTTTCCCTTCACACCTAGGCAGGACTTATTCCAGAAGGCTACTAGCCAGAATGAAGTGAGAGAGTTGAGGGAGTGGGGAGGAGTGGGGAGGGTCTCATTCCTCAGAGGCCCCGAAGGCCCTGAAAACACACTTACCGACATCGATGTAGCTTATGGGCACTGCTCTCTCCAGCTGAAACTCCACTTTCAGTTGCCCAGTCTTGTCCCGAGGGCAGCTGAGCCAAGGTCCCTTATGACTGTCTGGGTTCAGCAAGTTCTCCACAGGATATTTGGGATCCTACATCAGAGAGGAAGAGAAAATCAGGAGGGTTTCTGAGCTCATGAGGGAAAGTAGGACACCTAAGAATAAGAGATGTCTACAATTCCAGACCTGCTGAGGCCCCTCCACATGACAGAAAGTACCAGAGGCATCCACAGGAAGTCAGGCAGCCTGACTCTCGGGCTCACCTCTAACTCTCTGACCAGACAACCTCATTCAAGCCTCCTTACTTGGACTCTTGGGCTGTTACCACTACTTCTCTTTAGTTAGATAAATAAACTGAAGCATGGGAGGCAGGGCTCGGGGAACTTTAAAACTGATCCAAAACTTCAGGGTAAATAACTGAGCAAAACACAATCCTGTTTCTAAAAGTAGAGCTCTCAACAGTATAGTATATTAATAGTTCTTTATTCATAAGACCTTACACAGACATTTATTTACCTCTAAAATAATTCTATGAAATAAGATTTTTTTGTTTATATAGCCCAGGCTAGCTTCAAACATAAACTCTTCCCAAGAATTACAATTACAGATGTGCACCACTACACCCAGCAAAAGACTGTACTCTTTTTCGGTTTGTTTGTTTCGGCAATAAAATCTTTCTTTTAACTGTTAGTGTCACATGTGTGTGAATGTTTTTCATGTAAAATAAAAGTAAAGCTCTAAAATATGTGTTGGGGAGGGAGGCTACAGATATGCTTTCATTCCTCTCTTCAGCTTCTAGAACAGTCTCCACAGAATTCTGGAAGATTCTATGACAAAACACTTGAAGGAGGGAAGGTAGGTATGGCGGAACACACCTAGAATTCCGGCACCCAGGAGGCTGAAGCAGGATGATTTGAGAGTTGGAGGTCAACCTAGGATACACGGTTGAGTTAAAGGTCAGCCTGGGCTACAGGGCAAGACCTTCTCTCAAACAAACAAAAACCTACAAAAGCAAACTATACTCAGGAGCAAAGGCAGGTACATCTTTTTTGAGTTAGAGGCCATCCTGGTGTATAGAGAGGTGTATAGTGAGTCTCAAAGAAACGAAGAAAAAGAGGAGAAGGACGATGAGGAGAGCTCAAGCTGACCTGCAGGTAAGGAGGGCGAAAACACTTTTTAGTTAAGTCTGTGGATTACGTAGTGGCTCCTAAGCACCATCTAAGGACGCGCTCTGAAACGCTCAGGGATTTAACAAAATAACTTACTTTTATTTTATGTGTATGACTGTTTTGCCAGGATACATGTATGTTCACCACTTATTTGGCTGTTGGATTCCCTGAAATTGGGGTTAAGTATGGTTGCAAGCCACCATATGGGTGCTAGGAATTGAAACTACACCTTCTGTAGGGCAGCACGTGCTCTAACCACTGCACCATCTCGAGAGCCCCGTGTGGGGATACTTTTGACTGTCATAATTCCTACGCAGTAATATTGCCATTAGGGATGCTAAATATTCTACCATGGCAATGGTACTGCTTTAAAATAGACTGAGTCACCCAAATGTCAATGGCACCCATCAAAAAGGATCAGTGAAATGGAAGGAAAGAGAGGGGGATAAGTGGATGAAGCAAATGACGAGTGGGAAGTCCCTAACAGTCCCCATGAGACCGGCACTGGGCCTGGGATCTATCAAAGATGGAACTTGTAGACAATCAGAAAGACAGCACGTTTGATGGCAGTCACTGTATCCTCATAGGTCAAGTATGGCCTTGACAGCCCTTGCTTTATTTCAGCAGCAGAATGACCAAGCTGCTATCTAGGGACTGTGGTGTAGACAGGCCCAGCGCTTTGTCAGCTGCCTACGAAGCACAGCAAGTTTCCTCTATTTATCCATTCCTTGTAATCAGCAAGAGAAGAGCCCTTGGTTGGCTGGTGACTAGGGTACCTGAGAGGAAAATGACACCACATGGCTGATCTTCACAGGAGCCATCGGAGGCCACCAGCTTCTTTATTTGTGAGGCAGATATGCTTCCTCCCAGGATGTCTTCTGTAACCACGGTGACACGGTCTATGTTTTGCTCTTGGTAGCTTTTGGAAGAAGAAGAGTCCTTACATTACTCCTGAAAAAAAAAGGGGGGGGGGGGGAGAAAGAAAGCAAAGAAAGAAAATGAACAAAAGTAAAATAAGCTTACTGTTTTCAAGACAGGGTTTCTCTGTGCAGGCGTGGCTGTCCCGGAACTCACTCTGTGGAATAGGCTGGCCTTGAACTCACAGAGATCCACCTGCCTCTGCCTCCCAAAGGCTGGGATTAAAGGCGTGAGCCACTCTGATAACAAGAATTATTTATTTACAGTAGTTGCCTCACTTCTTGGGGCCATCAGGGTCTGTAGGGAGCAGATCTGGATCACTTAGAGACACTCCCCTGTCCCACAATTGAGAAAGCCTCAGGGAAACAAGGCAGCAAAGTAAACAATTACTCCAGTAGTGCCGAGTTTATATTTAAGCCCGCCCCCGAGAACATGAGTGGTGCTGTAAGCCGCCCTTCTCTGTGGCCTCAGGATTGGGCTGGTAAGATGGAGCAACACTGGTTTTTGGTTTTTGGTTTTTGGTTTTTATAACTTATTTTGTCTTCAGGCTCAGAGGTTAAGAGCACTGGCTGCTCTTACAGAGGACCCAAGTGTTCAAATCCCAGTAACCACAAGGCAGCTCACGGCTGGCTGTAACTTCAGTTCCAGAAGATCTGACACCCTCACCCAGTCATACATGTAGGTCAAACACCAAATGTACATCAAGAAAAAAAAAAAAAAAAAAAAAAAGCTCACAGGAGCCAGGTGCATCCATTACCCAGCTATGGATGAACGGTTGGTAGAGTTTGGGGCATGTTGCAGGATATTTGATCACATTGTGAACCCCAAGATTGTGTTATTTACTGGAAAAGAAAACAGTTTCTAGTTGTGGTGTGGCTCAGCTGTTAGCTTTTTTTTTTTTTTTTCCCGGAGCTGGGGACCGAACCCAGGGCCTTGCGCTTGCTAGCCAAGCGCTCTACCACTGAGCTAAATCCCCAACCCCAGCTGTTAGCTTTAATATAAACAATGAAGGTAAAGTTAATTTGTAGAAGGAAGCACCCATGTTTGAAAGTGATGTCTAATTTCGAAGCAGACAAATGACAAATCAGAGAAAGATTTGACAGAATAGGATGTGTCCAATTCCCATGAGAAAAGAGAAGAAAGAGTAGCTACTTAACACGGAATAGTGCTCTCTCCTCCAGTTGAGCAAGATGCCCAAAGGAAAGAAGGCCAAGGAGAAGAAGGTGGCCATGACCCCACTGTCATCAAGAAACAGGAGTCCAAAAAGGTGGTCAATCCTTTGTTTGAGAAAAGGCCTAAGAACTTTGGCATTGGGCAGGACCTCCAGCCCAAAAGAGATCTAACACGCTTCGTCAAATGGCCCCATACATCAGGCTGCAGTGGCAAAGAGCCATCCTCTCTCTATAAGCAGCTCAAAGTACCAGTTCACCCAGGCCCTGGAGGGGCAAACATTTACTCATCTGCGTAAGCTTGCCCACAAGTACAGGCCAGAGACAAAGCAGGAGAAGCAAAGGCTGCTGGCCTGTGCTGAAAGAAAGCTGCTGGCAAAGGGGACATCCCACCTAAGAGACCACCTGTCCTCCGAGTAGGGGTCAATACAGTCACCACCTTGATGAAGAACAAGAAGGTGATCGCCCACGATGTAGACCCCATTGAGTTGGTGGTTTTCCTGCCTGCCCTGTGTTGAAAGATGGGGGTGCCCTACTGCATCATCAAGGGAAAGGTCAGACTGAGGCACTTGGTCCACAGGAAGACATGCGCCACTGCTGCCTTCACACAGGTTAACTCTGAAGACAAGGGTGCTCTGGCTAAGCTGGTGGAAGCTATTAGGGAAATTACCACAATAGATATGAGGCCACCACTGGGAAGGCAACGTCCTGGATCCTAAGTCTGTGGCTTGCATTGCCAAGCTGGAAAAGGCAAAGGCTAGAGAACTCGCCACTAAACTGGGTTAAATGTACACTAAGTTTTCTGTACATAAATAAAAAAAATTTTAAGAAAGGAACAGTGCAAAGGGAGAGAGGGAAAAGACAGTTTTATTGAGGGAGTTTTACAGAGACAGGTTGAAGAGAGAACAAGTCAGGGAATGATAAGCCAGAAGATTAGAACGATTGCTAGTTAGTTTGAGGCCAAGCAGGGCAATTCAGTGAGAAGTGGAAAGGAGTCATATTGAATCAGTCAGCCTGGGAGGAGTTTGAGCTGAATTGAACCAGCCAGCCAGAGTTCAGAAAGAATGAGAAAGAATGAGCTTATTCAGCACTAAATATGAGGGGCTGAAAATAATCTAGGCCCAGATAAGATTGTACAGATGCTAGAAGCTTCTAGGGCAAGCCCTAGGCTAGCAGAGGGAGACAGTGAGCCTCAAAGATAACAGTTACCACAGGAGAATTAAAAAAAAAAATTCATTTGTACAGGGCCAGCTTGGGCAACATGGCAAGAACCTATCCATAAATAAACAGGCATAAATTTTCATCTGGGTATGGTCTTTGCTCAATTTTTTTGGGTTTGCATTTTTTGTTTTTATTTTTTTTCTGAACAGTCTCACTTCGTAGCCCAGGTGAGTATAGAACTTACGATGTGGCTCAGGCCCATTTTGAATTCATGGCAACTCTGCTTCCACTTCCCAAGTTTTGTGATTAGAAGTGTGAGCCACCAGTGGTTAAGAGCACTGACTGCTCTTCCAGAGGTCCTGAGTTCAAATCCCAGCAACCACATGGTGGCTCACAACCATCTGTAATGAGATCCGATGCCCTCTTCTGGTGTCTGAAGACAACTACAGTGTACTCAGATAAATAAAGTAAATAACTCTTTAAAAAAAAAATAAGTGTGAGCCACCACACACAGCTCATAAATGTTCTATGAGTGCATAGATGTATGCACTCATAAGGCCTGTGGTGTCAGGTGTCCTCTATCACTTCTCCCCTTTACTTTTTGAGTCGGGTGCTCTTGACTCTAACCTAGCTCAGAGATCGGCTAGGAGGGCCTGCCAGTAAATCCCTGGGACCCTCCTCTCTCCACTTCCCAGTCTTGAGGTTACAGACTTTTTTCTAATACTGTCTTGGCTAACGTAGAACTTGCTATGCAGATCGGGCTGGTCTCTGCTTCCTGGATGTACGGATTAAATGCTTTCATCACCACAACCAGCCTCCTGGCATTTTTATGTGGGTGCTGGGGATTTGAACTCAGGTTCTGCACACACAAAACATTCTTTACTCACTTAATCAGCTCTCCAGACTAAAATTTTATTCATTAGATTTTGGCTTTTCAAGGCAGGGTTCTCCTGTAGAGCAGCCCTGGCTGTCCTAAAACTTACTTTGTAAACCAGGCTGGTATCTAAACTCACAATCCGCTTTCTCTACCTGCTGAATGCAGGGATTAAAGGAATGTACCAACATGCTTGGCCTAGGCTAAAAATTTAAATAAATGCAAAAATACAAGAAAGTAAATGAACGCTCATGTATTCATTATTCTGGTTCAATTATTCTTTTTTTTTTTTCTTTTTTTCGGAGCTGGGGACCGAACCCAGGGCCTTGCGCTTGCTAGGCAAGTGCTCTACTGCTTAGCTAAATCCCCAACCCCTCAATTATTCTTTAATAACAAGTGTTTTAACAATATCTGACTGTCTTTAGGTAAGCGTCTCTCAAGATTCTTTTTTTTTTTTTTTAAAGACACAATCTTGCTACATAGTCTTGGCTGACCTTGTATCTGCTACGGAACCCAAGCTAGCCAACATTTTTTATTAAATTTATTTTTTACATTTATTTATTTTGTGTGTGGGTGGATGTGCAAGGGTCAGAAAAGAACTTGTAGGAGTCAGATTTTCTCCGTCTACCATACAGGTCCTGGAGGTGGAATGTGGGTCACTAGGCTTGGTAGCAACTGCCTTTTCCCACTAAGCCATCTTTTCTTCTCCCCAGAGGACTTATATTTTATGTGTAAGAGTATTTTGCCTACATGTACCTATATGCACTACATGTGTGCCTAGTGCTGGAGGAAGCCAGAGGAAGGTGTCAAATCTCCTAGAAATGGAGTTACAAATGGGTAACTGGGAACTCACCCTGGGTCTCCTGAAAAGGTGCTCTTACTCTTGGAGCCCTATCTCCAGTTCCAACAATGAGCCATCCTGCTGGCCCCCAAGAAATTGTTTTTGAGAGAAGGGTCTAACTATGTAGTCCAACCCTTAACTTCAGATCCCTCTGCCTCAACCTCCCAAATGTTGGCTCTCAGGTGTTATAATCATGCCAGGGTTGTCTTGATTAAGTAATTTTGCCTCGTCCTCAAGCATAACATATACCATCAGATCTGACTTTTTCTTCAATATCCTACTCATGTAAATCCATGAATCCTAATGTATTTCTAGCCACAATAGCTTTCTAATCTATTCATCTGTTTTCTACACACACACACACACACACACACACACACACACACACACACACACACACAAACACACACACCCCATAATCGTTCAAAGTAACAGGTACCTCCTCAGTAACAACTACTTGGTTATCTCTTGACACGACTGTGAGCTCCTGGAGAACAGTTGGTTTGTTTTTTTTTTTTTTTAAAGATGTATTTATTATATATAAGTACACTGTAACTGTTTAGACTCACCAGAAGAAGACATCAGATCTCATTACAGATGGTTGTGAGCCACCATGTTGTTGCTGGGATTTGAACTCAGGACCCCTACCTAGAAGAGCCGTCAGTGGTCTTAACCACTGAGCCATCTCTCCAGCCCCGAGAATAGGGTTGTTGGTTTGGTTTGTTTGTTTGGTTGGTTTTTTTTTTTTTTTTTTTTTGACTCATTCTTACTTATATCTCTAACGTAAAAGGAAGAAACACATAGATAGCAATTATCTGCTACTCACTGAGGTCCCATTTGGTTCTTCAGCTCTCAGTCTCTCTGAGGATTAAGACCCCGAAACCGGGTGCTCTGTTCATTTTCTTGTTGGCCACCCTCTTCCCTTTCAGCTATTCCTCTCCAGAGGACAAATCCCAACCCTTCTCACCCGCGTCCATAAACTTCATGTCGTAGTAGCTTCAGTTTCGGTGCTCAGATCTTATTCTCCCGCCAATTCCGTCCCGTGACCTCCCCTTTCTAGCCTTCCCACTGTAGCCCAAAACGGATTTTGAGTCCTAAAGAAGCCGCTATTTCTGAAAGATGACTTCTACTGAGGAAGTACAGCAGATCCTACATCTAAAAACAAAACAACAAAACCCCACGTTCAGGAGTTTTTAATATATATTTTCACGCTCTACAGTCCTCCCTTAGCAAGTGGTATTTAAATTTCCGGGTCGGACTCGGTGCAGCATGGGAAATGTAGTTCTTAGTGCACACGCGTCTCTGCTCGTGTCTTAAGTGAGGGAGCGTCGCGAAATTTGCGCATTCAGGGACTCTCCCTTTTCTTTTCCACAGTGAGGACTGGTGAAATATTTACACTGAAATAGACAAAAGCAACTTTTCGTTTTCCGAGAGCGAACTCCTGCTGAAGCTTGGCAGTGCACGAGTCGCCCCTTCTTAATTCCGAAAGAGCAGGTAGATGGTCTCTAGGTTCCTTACAGGCATCCGCCTGTCTTGACGCTCCGCCCAGGCCGCGCCTCCGATTGGCTACAAGCACTTGAGCGGCGGAAGCAGCTGGCTCGCGGGGGACCGGGGTGGGGGCCGGCCGTGAAGATGGCGGCAGTGGTGGAGGTGGAGGTTGGAGGAGGTGCTGTTGCGGAAAGGGAGATAGATGAGGTAAGAGGAATTGAGAGACAAGAAAGGAAAGACAGCTTGAAAATGGTGGGAGAGGAAGTGAGGGATGGGAGCCGGAGGTCCTAGGAGAAACGGGAAAGATCTTGAAAGAGGGAGCTGTCAGGGGAGGCGGGTTTTCCGTGAGGGGACTCTGAGGGCTTCTGACTCAGGGACCCCAAGGCGTTCATGGTGAAGTAGATTGGCAGTAGCCTTAAGGGTGGTGATGAAGGGCAGGGCAGAGGCCAGGGAGAAACGTTAAAGATTTTGAGGTTATTACACAGAGGTCCAAGGTAGGGCTCTAGGGCTAAGAGGTAGCATTAATTGGAGGGGCGTGGACTTCAGTAAGGCCAGGCCGAGCTTTCACCGTGGGAAAGGACTCTGAGCTTGACGTGGAGGTTGGGGACACATATTACAGCTTTTAATTATTTTAGGTAGAGACCATCTTATTCTTATATTCGAAGGTTTGTACGTATCGCATGTTTAGTGAAGTTTTGGTCAACGAATGAATGAATAATTGTGTATGAATGAACAATCGTGTAACAGAAACAAGCCATTTTGTGCACTGAATCAACATTTTCACTTTTAGGACAAATCCTGGGTTAAGTGCTTGGCACCCAAGAGACTTCCCCTTGTAAAGTCTACTGTGTAGTAATGGGATGGAAGAGGCATTGCATTATGTGTGTTATGGTGGCTCTGAGAAGGAGCCAGGGAAAGTTTTCCAGTTGTTGAATGGTTTTCTACTTCATATTCATTCTCATTCTCTTTCATCCTCCTCCCGCGCCCCCCCCCCCCCGCCGGTCCCTTCAAGGTGAACTTGAAAAAGGTGTGAACTCTTTATCTAATAGGCATTTAACAATCAGAATATTGAATTACTAGTAGTCCTTGAAGGAGACATTGAGCTTGAAAAAATGAAAAGTACAGGGCTCTGAAAGGAAGTGTGAAGGTAAGAAAGATAGGGGACAGTCTGAGGCCAAGCGGTCAGTGATAGTTTAGAGTTGCCTTGGGATCTTCTGTGTGCTAGCATATGGACAGAGATAATACTAGGGGACTAGGGGAGTGAGTAGTGATTGTCAGTGATTGTCTTCCTATGTCTTTGCTGTGGTTTAGATTGGTGAAGAGTCTGAGGCAGGGAATAAGTTTAGGAAATAATGACAATTACTTGGTATGGTAATGAACTATAATTTGTTTTTGTTTTCCCTTTCTGGTTGGAATAAACTGAGAACACAACACTAACAGGTAGCATGTGGCCTAGTTTCTTACTTGCTAATTGCTAGAGACTAAAGGTGTTTGAATGCTGCTTGGTTGGAAAGGTGAACTGGTTGTAGAAATAACCTTTCAAGGCCCCTTTTAGCTTTAAGTTTCTGTGTTTACAGTTGGCAGCTCTTCATTGAGGTATTTTGAATAATAAATAAGGGTACTGAAATTAAAATTTATGGTTCGTTAGTTATGGCTGTTCACTGAGATGGTTTCATATATAACTTAATTGAATATTTCTATCCCTGTCTAGCTTTTAAATGAATGAGACTCAGACTATGATTTATTCATTTAGCTTTAGCACAATTACTGGGTAAATTACCCTAGTCTAATTTTCTAATGGCTGGACTGGCTACATCCCCAACTGTGCTCCCCAAATACTTTCTGTTTGAGTCTTCCTGGGTTATTTCTGCTCTGGCAATTTTGGATACATGTTCCTGGTCCATCATGTCTAATGGAGACCTCCTCTTTTCCCTTCTTCCTCTAAGCCCTTCTCCCTCTCCTTTCTCCTCTTCATCCCTACCTGTGACCCCTGCCTGGTAACTCAAACCTTGCCCCATTCTATTCTTCCCAGTAATTGGCCATCCCTAGTTTTATTTAGCCAATAGGTTTAAATTGGGGAGCAAGGTTTATATAGCAAAGGCTGGTGTACATGGGAATTTGCTCATCTTGAGGCAGCCAGATCTTGGGGTACAGAATTTAGTATTTGAATACGTAGCAGCACCAGACCAACCCCGACATTCATATATCTGACTTTTGGCCTGCTGTCACTGAACTCTGACTTTTTCTCTCCCTTTTCCTCTTGTGAGTGCTGGGATTATATGTGTGTGCCACTAATGCCTGGCTAATTTTTGACCTTTTGCTTCTTAGTGTTTTAAGGATTTAAGTACTCTTAGTAGTATGATCCATATTTCAGTGTTAGGTATACAGGTCAACTTTACATGAAGCCACTAGCATCCATCCAGAACCCCCGTTGCTTATGTTATTTTCCAAGAAAGAATATATCCTTATTGTGAGGAAATTCTGTGTGAACTGGTTCTGTTCTTTTCCTTATGAGTTTAGGAAAGTAACTTGAGAAGCAGGAAGTTATCAAGAAGCTCTAGAGCGAGGTCTGGCCTGACAGACCTCAGTTTGTGTGCCTTCTACTGCTGTAGCCTCTGCTGTTGTGCTCAAGCTTTCCCTAGTGATTGATGAGGTGACCTATATCATTAATATGTAACTATGGGAAGTGACTATATGTCATGCCTTAGGGATTCAAAGGTGAATAAAACAGAATCTTTATCAATTTACAGTCCACTGGGTACATATGCAAATAGCCTATTTCAAAGCTAGTGTATAAGTGTTGGAATGAATGTGTGTGTGTGTGTGTGTGTGTGTGTGTGTGTGTGTGTGAGAGAGAGAGAGAGAGAGAGAGAGAGAGAGAGAGAGAGAGAGAGGTGCAGTGAGGCACAAGAAACAAACCTAAAGTTGGTTAGGGGAAGTCATGATAGAAATGGAAATAGCTGATAGATTTAACCCACAAATACAGCTGTGATTTGCATGTAGATCAGTGTGGCTTTCATATTGCACTTTCCGCCTGACTGACACCCCTTATTCTGCAGTCCAGCTTGGAAAACCTGGCTAAGATGGGAGTGATGCACTTTTCTACTTTGGAAGAAGGCATGCGCTGTGATTTATTCTTCAGAATATTATGATTATATTTTCCAAAATCAGATGTCATCAGTGCATATGTAGTCTGGAATACCAGTTCCACCCTTTGGTCTGGCTAATAACTTCTGCCTTGGAGAGCAGGATAGGAAGATGGATTTAGGGTAGAACTACCCGTGGAAACAGCACTGCTGATGGAACCTTTAAGACAGCTGCTGTTTAAAGTATTTACCTTGATTATCTCATGTATTAACTTGCAGTAGCCATGTGCGTTTAGATGCTGCTTTGTCTTTTCTCTAAAAGGATTGGCTTAAATTCATGTGTGTGCATGCAAGTGTGGTGGTGTCTGTGGAGTCCAGAAGTGGGGTCAGATCCCTTGGAGCTGTGGTTATGGATGGTTGTAAAGTACCTGACGTGGGTGCTGGTCCTCTGCAAGAGCAATATGTGCTCCTAACCACTGAGCTAGCTCCCTAACCCCAGCCCTGTTTTTAAATTTTCTTTTGAGATAAGGTCTTGATAAGTTTCCCGGGTTGGTCTTAACTCGGGATCCTCTTGTCTCAGTTTTCCAAGCAGCTGAGATTACAAGCATGCACATGCCTGACAAACTACCCCTTTTAAATTAAAAAAAAAAAAAATTCTTGAAGCAGTGTTTTTGTTTCTTTTGTTTTTTGATTTTTTTGCCTAGACGATCATAATGTTAATCAAGAGTGGTTTTTTTTTTTATTAATTTACTTTACTGATAACTTGATCATGTCAAACTCTTGGTTATAAAGAGTTATCATTGCCACAAGCGAATACATGTTCTGGACCCTAATTTCTATCTCTCTGTTTGCTTATCTGTCTTGAAACAGAGTCTCGGGTAGACCAGGCTGGCCCCAAACTCACTACATGCCTGAGAGTAATCTCGAACTTCTGGTCCTCCTGTATGTTGAAAACCTTTCTTTTCTTAGTCTTAGCCTATCCTTTAGGGTTCTAGCCAAGAGTTTCCTGGCTTCTGGGACTTTTATGACTTTTGTTTATTTTTGTGTTGAGACAGGGCCTTTCTATGTATCCCACACTGGCCTTGAATCCTCCTGCCTCACCTTCTCTAGTGCTGAGATTACAGGCATGTATTACCATATGCAGCTTTCCCCAATTTTCATCATATTCCTAGGTCTATTCTTAGTTTATAATTTTATTCATCAAATCTTTTTTGTTTGTTTTTTGAGACAGGATCTTGGTGTGAAGCCATGGCTGCATTGAACTTGACATGTAAACTAAACTAGTCTTGAACTTTGACCAGTCCTCTGCCTCTGCATGCTGTGATCACAGTGTGTGTCACCACGCTCAGCTTCTGCATCAGATTTCTGTGTGCTAGTCACTGTTCTGTGCCTCATGATACGATGGATAAAGTATAATGATGTCCACAGGAGTTCACAGACCAGGGCAGGGTCAAAGCCTAAGAAGGGGAAGGCCATGTCACAGTGGCTGTGGTCATGAAGTAGGTGTAGTTAAGGAGAAGTAGCTATGTCATAGCTGTTCTTCCCAGCTACTTTAGTAAAACCCCCAAACCCAGGCTGAGATAAATCTGTTCTCTTGCTTTTTCAAAGCAAGAGCAAGTTGCTGTTTTGTTTTTTATGTTTTCCTCCTGTGGATCTCTCCCTGTAGACGTTTGATAAATGTGCCTTGTTTCCAGGGATTTCTTTCTCTGGGGATGCTTGGTCCAAGCCAGATTGGAAGGATTGAGGCATATGTGACTGAGTTTAATCTTGGATGTCTGCCTGTCTTTGGAGTTTCTTCTGCATATAAAATGAATGGTAGCATTCGAGTCTAGTAGGAGAAGAGACCGCTAGAGGAGGAAGCAGCAGACCCAGATTTCAGAGTAAGAAGAGAAGACTTGTTTTATTCATAAACAGCGACTGATAACAGATGGGTAGAAAGCTGTGTTGAGAAGGATTCTGAAGGAAGGGCACGGCAGAAAAGAGTCCGAAGGGAAAGTGCTGAAGGCAAAATACTACAGAGCACTTACTCTGGGCCAAGGCCTTAAACACATTTCCTAATACCTCAGCTTTACAGGATAGGTGTACTGTTACTATCTCCATCCTATAGCTTTGACAGCTGAGCCATACATAGTTTAAGAGACTAACCTAGCATCAAGCACACAGGTAAATGACAGAGTTGGTCTTCAAATCCAAGGCCACTGCATCATCTGTCCTCTGAGCTGAGCTCCTCTGGGCAGTATGAATGCTGTCTCTTCTTGTCCTGTCTGCACTGCTGTTCCCACTGTGTCACTGTGGAACTCATTTCCACCGGGGACTCTTCAGTGTGGTGCTTTATGTCTTTGTCTCCCACCAATGGCTTTCTCCTTAAAGCCCTGCTTACTCTTTTATCTCTGGTATCTGGCATAGAGTATGATTCTATAAATGTCTAAGTGAGCTTTGATTTTAACCTTTCTGTACCTTTATCTGTGAAAAGATGGATTTGGACTCTGACCTTTGTGATCTCTTGCAGCTCTGAGGTTGAAAGTCCTGAATCCCACTGTTTTACTTTGTGTTTCCTACATGTTCTGTCAGGTACTTACTACATGCTTAGTGAATGAGTGTCTGAATGAGTGAAGATGTAATTATTCTCCATAATGTGCACCGACAGTGTTGGGATGAGAAGAAAAGACGGTAATGAAGGAGTAAACAAAAAGGCTTATGCATAGGTCTATTCTATGACTTTTGACCTTATAATCAGTCTTACTCTGGCAGACATCCTCCTGTGTGTCCATGGGTTTATAACAACTGCCAGCTCACCCTTGCTTTTGTTTTGGAGATTTTTTTTTTTAATTATTTATTTATTTAATGTATGTGAGTATACTGTAGCTGTCTTCAGACTCACCAGAAGAGGGCATCAGATCCCATTATACATGGTTGTGAGCCACCATGTGGTTGCTGGGATTTGAACTCAGGACCTCTGGAAGAGCAGTCAGTGCTCATTAACTACAGAGCCATCCCTCCAGCCTGTTTTTGGGGATTTTTATGTTGTTTTTTTGAGAGAGGTTCTTGCTGACCTCATATTCCTCTTTTAGTCTGTTAGGATTATAGGTATGAACCACCATGCATGGCTTACTTTTTTAAAAGTAAGTCATTTTTTGATTGAATAGCTCATACATTTCTAGAAGGAATTATGATGCCATCTGCTTAGCAAGGAGGGTAGGAGAGAGAAGAGAAAAGATGACTATTTCGACCCCTTGAACCGAGGAACTATCATCTTTGTATCTTTCTCAGGGCCTTGCTCAGAGCGTGGCTGGCACACCTCAGTGTTTATTGAAGAAATGAGACTGCAGGGAGGTGTTTGTTAAGGAAGAGAGGACCGTGTTACAAAGTTCACGGATATGCTTCCTATCTTTGGAACAATTCAGTTGGCCCCACTATCAGTATTCCTTCACCTCTCCTCTCTTTTTGTTTTTTTGTTTTTTTTTGAGACAGGGTTTCACCTTGGCTGGCCTGGAACTCATGTAAACCAGGCTAGCTTCAGTTCATACAGATCCACCTGCTTCTGCCTCCCAAGTGCCAGGATTAAAGTCATTTGCTACCATACTTGGCATTTTTTCTTGAGATAGTGTTTCCTTGTGTAACTAGGCCTTGCCTTGAACTCATTGTGTAGCTCAGGCCAGTCTCCCAAGAACTGAGATTTCAGGCATGCGTCCCAGTGCCAGTGTATTGCCAGTACTTAATATAAGCTGCTTATGAAGCATTTGTACATTATTTAGTGTCACATTGTTCCTTGACAGTGAATTATAGACACAGAATCTGAGGACTTACTGGTTGCCTCCATTGTGCCCAGTATAGACATCTATCAGCACTTACTATGTTGCTTCACTTCCTATTAGGTAGCGGACTCTAAGGAGATAGGGCCTTCCAGCACCTACACTTGCATAGGTGCTGACGTAGTTATTATTCAGGTCTTTATTGAACTTACACCCTCAGTCATTCCTATCAGCCCCCGTTGAAATCCCTAGGAAGTGGCCTTTCCATGGTCAGCCTTTTCCCTGTCTTTTTTAATTTACATGTATGAGTGATTTGGCCTCATTTGTGTGTGCACCACTTACAAGCAGTGCCTGAGAGGACAGAAGAGGCATCAGAATCTCCTGGAACTGGAGTAGCAGTCAGCTGTAAGCTGCCATGTAGGTGCTGGGAACTGAACCTGGATCTTCTAAGAACAGCATCCAGGGCTCTTAACTGCTGAGCCATCTCTCTAGCCTAGCCTATTCCCTTTGCTTCTCTGCATCTTTGACTTTTGGGGGGCACAAGCACTTCTGAGAATGCTCTGGAGAACTAGTCTCAGGACACCTGAGGCTGTTTCAACTAAAAACTATTCCTGGGAAGCTAACCAAAGAACTAACTAGTGTCTTTTCTTGTCTCTGACTTTGCTTCTTTATGTTTTCCCTTCTTGAAGTCATTTGTTATCTGTGTTCCTCTGAGAAAAATCTGTAGGTAAACACAAACTCATTAGTGCCTTCTAAAGTGCAGCTCTCCCAAGAGGATGCTGGGTCATAGCCATGGGGCTTTAGGCCCTGGGCAGCTGGGGAGAACCCTGGAAAGGGCAAGCCAACTGGGTTCTTTGACATCACTGATGGTGTTAGGAATAACTCAATCTACTCTATTACTGAGGCTTTGTATGACATTTTATTCCCTATTTCCCTTAGGATTGCATCTGTCTTCTGAGGCTATCATTTAGTGTTCTGCAAAAACATTTATTTTTCCTCCTATTCTGATGTTGTCAATAATACCTATTCTAGTGTTTAATGTGGACCAGGCACTAGGTTAAGCATTAGCTTAATTCAAATTTTTAAAATTAATTAAAATTATTTCAAAACAGTATTCTCATCAAAACCAGCACAGAAGTGATTTATTCAGGGCCACACAACTAGTAAGTAGAGCTGGGATTTTGACCTGGTAATGTGGCTCTGATTTCTTTCAAATTTTATCATATGATATATATTTTTAATTATATCAGGTACTGTTTGGGAGCACTTCAGGAATTATGACTAGCTCTTGCTCTTGCCCTCTTCCCCTTTGTCCCTTCTCTCCCCATTCCTCCCACCCCCCGCCCCACACTTTCCTCCACCATGCCTGGCCTTTACTCCTTTCCTCTTCTGCTCTTCTCTCATTAAACCTTTCTATGTGGGGAAAAAAAAAGAAATTATGACTACATAACAAGGCTATTTCTGAGAGCTTAAAAGAATTTATGCTCAGGCTGGAGAGATGGCTCAGCAGTTAAGAGCATGGACTGCCCTTCCAGAGGTCCTGAGTTCAATTCCCAGCAACCACATGGTGGCTCACAACCATTTGTAATGGGATCCAATGCCCTTTTCTGGTGTATCTGAAGACAGCTACAGTGTCATATATATAAAATAGATAAATCTTTTTTGTTTTTTTAACAAAAGGAGTTATGGTCAAGTAGGGAGAGGAACCCATCATGTGATAATGTAGGTTGGGGCTAACATGTTGACTTTGAATGCCAGGCTGAGGAATTTATATATAGTACTCATTTTTTTTTTCAGTCTTCAGCTATTTAGTATTAGATACTGTGTTGGGTACATGAAGAAGGATACAACACAGCTAATTGTAGGGTAAAACAGAAACAGATTTGGTAACAAGTTGATACCATATGGTATAAGTGTGTGTTAGGTGCTGTGATAACAAAAGAGGGAGTGTTGAACTCTGATGGGGATCCCCAAGTAATTAAAGAATAAATTGTCTAGCATGTGTGATGCCTTAGGTTCAATCCCTAGTACCTTAAGAAAAGACAGACAGACATGTACTAGAGAAGATGCCTGAGCTGTGTGTGGTGTATGTGTGTATGCATTTATACATGCTTCTACATGTGTACATACAATTACATATGTGAGTGCATATGTGTGTGGGTCAAGTGTCGACACTGGGTGTCTTTCTCTGTTGGTCTTCACCATGTATTTGAGACAGGATCTTTCACTGAACTCTGAGTTATCTAACTGGTTAGACTGACTGGCTGCAGAGCACTGGGGATCTACTTAACCCTCACCCTTAGGTGTGAGTGTTACAAATATACTACCATGCCTAACTTCTATGTGTGTCCTGGGGATATAAACCTAGGTCTTCCTCATGCTTGCATAACAGCTACTTCACCAGGTGGGCTGTTCTCTAGTCTCTGATTTAGTTCTTTTTATTTCCTTCCCTTTTTCTTTTCTTTCCGTTTTTTTGTTTTGTTTTGTTTTGTTGTTGTTTTTTTTTCCCCTAGACTGGTGGGCTGGAGAGATGGCTCAGCAGTTAGGAGTATTAGCTGAGTTCAGTTCTCAGAAACCACACATTAGCTCACAACCATCTGTTAACCATAATGCTATGGGATCCGATGCCCTGTTCTGGCATGTAGATGAACATGCAGATAGAGTACTCATATATATAAATACATAAGGAAATAAATCTTAAAAAGGGAGGGATGGCTATTTTTTGTTTGTTTGTTTGTTAAGATGGACTCACTGTGTAACTCTGGCTGTCCTAGAATTCACTATGTAGACCAGGTTGGCCTCAAACTCACAGAAATCTGCCTGCTCCTGAGCTTTAAGTGCTGGGATTAAAAATGTATGCCATCAAGCCTGACTTATTTCTCTCCTCCTCTTCTTCATCCTCTTCCTTTTGTTTCTGTTCCTTCTCTTCTTCCTCTTCAAGATTTTTAAAAATTATTTTTAGGGATTGGAAAGATGTCTCAGGGTTTAGAACACTTGTTCCTCTTGCAGAGTACCCAGGTTTGATTCTCAGCCCTTACATGGTGGCCCTAACCATCCATAACTTCTGGCCTCTGTGGGCAATGCATACAGGCATGTGTCCCACATACTTACATGTAAATAAAACATTCATACATAGAAAGTGAAATAAATAATAAAAGATTTTATTTCCCGGAACTGGAGTTACAGTTAGCTGTGATCTGCCATATGGGTGCTGTGAACAGTGTGGGTCCTCTGCAAGAGCAGCCAGTGCACTTAATCACTGAGCTATCTCTACAAAACAACTTCAAGGGAAAAAGAAAACTGTTTTCATTCAGTGTGTATTTAAAGTCTGTGAGATGTGTTAAGAGCGGTGCAGCAGAATGGAAAGAGACAAAGTCGTTCATGTATTAAACAGCAGGGATACTCTGAGAACTTCTACAAGTTCTGTGTAAGTGGCGATAGGTTAAATGAGGGGTGGGATTGGAGCGGCCTCTTCAGTATCATGTTAAGAAAACACTGGGAATTTAGAGCAGGGGAGTAGCATCTGCAGATCTATGTCTTGGCAGCTGGAAGTAGTACAGAAGTTATTTTTGGAGGGATCAGGTTTAGGGAAGGAGAAGAATTAGGAAGATCCTATGATAGTCTGGGCAAGATGATAAAAACTCAAGCTTAAGCTTGGAAGAATAAACAGGAATCAGGTGTGAAAATACTGCATAGCTGTGCTTCCGTCTCTGTGTTTTGGCCTTCATATCCTTTGCCTAACACATTCACTAAGCATTTGTTGTTTTGCAAATGTTAAAGGTCGTGTATATGTAACTTCACGTTTATTATCGTGGTGGTGGTTGTCGTCATTATTTTGAGACAAGGTTTCACTGAAGGTAGAGCCTGCCGTTTCAGTTAGGCAAGCTGCCCTGTGTGTCTAGGATCTTCTTGTCTCTCCCCGGTACTGAGTACAGATACATATTGCTGTACCCTAATTTTATATGCATGCTAGAGATCTGAGCTTAGGTTCTCATGCTTGCACAGCAAGCACTTTACCCTTTGAGCCACCACCCCAGCCTCTCTTCTTCAATTTTGAGACAGGTCTTACTATGTAGCTCAGCTTGACCGTGAACCTGTGACCCTCCTCCCTGAGCTTCTGGAGTGCTGAGATGATTGGCATAAGTATAAACATGCAATTCAAGTTGTCTAGTAGTTCTTTTCTTCTTCATAAGCAGACGCTCTGTTACTTTCTGTTGGCTTTGTCCTGGTAAGTCCATTACAAGTTGAAAATAGAAACTAAAAATGCGTTTAGTATACTTGATCTGCAGTTGCCACCCTAGTATCCTGTAGCGTATAGGTTGTTTACCTTTGTGGTCTTGTTATTGATGAAGTTGGGCTTGCTGCCATAGATGCCCCACAGAAGGGCTGGCAAGGTGACTCCGTGGGCAAAGGTCCTTGGTGCCAAGACTGCTGACCTGAGTTCAGTTCCTGGGACCCATAATGAAAGGAGCGAGCCAACTCACATGCTATATCCACACATGCCATGACACATGTATGCACACACACACATACAAATTTAACAAAAATTTTTAAAAATATTTCTTTATGCTTATGAGTACACTGTAGCTATCTTCAGACACACCGGAAGAGGGCATCAGATCCCATTACAAATGATTGTAGCCAGCATGTGGTTGCTGGGATTTGAACTCAGGACCTTTGGAAGAGCAGCCAATGCTTTTAACCTCTGAGCTATCTCTCCAACCCCATAAAAATAATTTTAAAAGAGAGTATTATATTGCATATTGTTAGCTCAAGAAATGATTGAAATTTGAAGTTTGAATGCATGTGCTTTCGTATCATCATAAAGTAAAAATGTAAATCAGGGACTGTTCATTCAAACCAACCAGAGACCATCTCTATCTCTTTAAATCAGGCTTGCTTTTTTTTTTTTTTTTTTTTTTTAAGGTTCTAGTAATTTAGCAATGAACAAATAGCCAGAGGAAACTAGATAATGAGCTAGTAACAGGATGATTCCGGATGGTGATAGTGCTTTGAGAAAAGTAGAGTAACATGTAAAGGTCACTAGAGGGAAAGGGCTGCTTTAAATTTGGGCTTATGGAGAGCCTCAGAAGAAGTGATACTGAGTCAAGGCTAGAGTAGTTACAAGGTAGCAGTTTCAAGATAGAAGTAGATATATTTCAAGTGAAAGGAGAATAAATAGAAACTGGTAGGAATATGTTGGTGTAAAATTATAAAATATGCTGTCTTTCACCCGCACCAGATACAGGAATATAATCATAAAAGAAATCCCATGTGAATAGGTCATGGTTATCAAGGGAAGAATGGTGCTGTTTGAGATCAGGGAGTCTGGCAGGATTAGACATGTGAACCTTTGTATGTGCTTTAAACATGTTGAATTTTATTGGGAGGACAATGAGAAGATTTTTGGGTGATTGTGAAAATGGGAGCGAGGTGAACTATTTGCATTTTTAAAATGAGTTTAGTTTCTTTGAGGAGACTGGATTGTAGGAGTCAGTCAAAGAGGACAGGTAAGAGGCTATCACAGGGGGCTGGAGAGATGGCTCAGTGGTTAAGAGCACTGACTGCTCTTCAAGAGGTCCTGAGTTCAATTCCCAGCAACCACATGGTGGCTCACAACCATCTATAGTGGAACCTGATTCTCTCTTCTAGTGTGCATGAAAACATAGCACTCATATACATAAGGTAAATCTTTAAAAAAAAGAGGCTATCATGTATTCCAGGTGAAAGATGTTAGAATTTGTTAGTTGACCCATGGCATGTTCAAACTGCTATAACAAAATATGTTTGATTGAGTAGTTTGTAAACAACAAGAATTATTTCTCTCAGGAATAGAGACTAAAAAGTCCAAAATCAAGTTGCCAGCCTTTTGCCTCAGAAATAGCATCTTGATGCTACATGCTCCCGTATTAGTTACTTTTCTATGCTGTGACAAAACACCATGGCCACTGCAGCTTACAGAAGAAAGTGTTTAATTGGGTTTACAGTTTCTAAGGGTTAGAGTACAGGTTCGTAAAACAAAGACACGGCCCGATGCAGGAAGAGGTGAGAGTTCACATGTGGATCTGCAGGATTACGTAGTGAGAATGATGGAATCTTGAAACATTCAAACCTGACCGCAGTGACATACCTCCTTCTAATACTTCCCAAACAGTTCTACAAACTCTGGACCAAGTATTTTAACAAATGACTCTATATTTAAACCAACACAGCTGCTTTGGTAGAAAGGGCAACCAGGACCCCATCCTGTTCATGAGAAGCGTTAATTGTTACATTTCCAATCTGGAGCTAAACATAATTTAAGATTTTGAGTTGATTTATATGAATGAATAAAATTTTAGACTCTCATAAAGGAAGTGATAATAGGGTAGAAAGGAGTGAGCCAAATAGCAAAGGGGAGAAAATTTGAGCAATCACTGTGGTGTGTGAGAAGGATATGTTAGAATGGAATCTGACTCCATTTGGCTGCAGTAGAAGCCATTTGCCTGAGATGAGAAAATAGTCCGACTAGAATATAAAGTGCCATGTATTTCATAAGTCTCTCAAGTCTCTGAAGCTGAGACTTGAATGATTATTTTTTTCTTTTTAAAAAATAGGTGTATGTATCTTGTGCCTGTGGTAGGTGGTAGGCAGAGGTCATGATCTTGTTGGTAAGATAGTCCTGATATGTACATATCTTGTAGTAAATTGTTACTAAGTCAATTTGGTAGCATTTAGCTTTGGCATATTCACCAGACTAAAAGGCATTTTGTTTTTACTTCTGTGGTAACTAAGGAAACTGGCAGTTTTGATGAGCAAAGTATTGTAGCTGATTCCAGAAATATAGAATAAGGTGATCTGGTGTGATTACAATATTTTAGCGTAAAAGAGCTTGAACACCATCTAAGTCAGCCCTCACTTTATAGATGGAGAAGCTGAGGTACATGGAAACATGCCCTACTTATTGTCATAGCAGTGAATAGCTGTGCCAGGTTGGAGCCTACCGCGGTTTGTCTCTTTATTGAGAAAAGAAGAGCTGTTGTCCTACGGCCACTTCTCGGAGTGAAATGTCCAAACAGGACATACCACATGGACTTTGTCATTGTTCAGTTTGCTCTGTTGGATCTACACATTCTGGGATGTTTTTTGGGACAGTGGGCTGCCTATATGGAACAACAAAATTGTCTCCTTCACTCTTTCTTCTCTTAGCCTGTGTTATTTTTGCTCATAATACTTAAATAAATAATTTCATGGGGCTTGGGGTTAGGAGCTCCTGTTACTTTTCCAGAGGATCTGGGTTTGAGTCCTAGCACCCACATGGCGGCTCACAATCATCTATAACTCCAGTCGCAGGAGTCCCCAGGGCACCAGGCACATACATGATGCATAGATTTATGTGACAGGCAGAATGCCCACACATAAATAAATACAGCATGGCTATTTATTTGTCTTCTGCATTAAAAAGTAAATTTAATAAGGGTGAGTGATTCATGTTTGTTGTAATTGAGGAGTGAGTGAATGAAAGAAAATATTGCTGTCAGAATTCCAAGCATCATATTTTGCCATTGACATTTATAGGTTATTGACATGTCAAGGATTCCCTACAGCCACCACCTTTCTTTTTAAACAACTCTCACTCTGAAGCCCAGGCTGACTTCGCCTTGAAGTGCTGGAATTAAATGTATGAACAGGGCTGGAGAGATGACTTAGTGGTTAAGAGCACTGCTGCTCTTCCAGAGGTCCTGAGTTCAGTTCCTATCAAGGGCATGGTGGCTCACAACCATCTGTAATGGGATCTGATGACCTCTTCTAGCACACAGGTATACATGCAGATAGAGCACTACTAATTCATAAAATAAATAAATCTTAAGAAAAGTGTGTACAACCATACACTTGTTCTTGTTTAAACACAGAATACTCACTGTTGCCCAATGTTGACTTTGGGGGAAGCTTTAAGCAATGTGAAATTTAATGTGAATCTAAAACTTATCCTGAATGTTCAGAGGGCTCCATAGAGAAAAGAATTTTAGAAGCAACAGCATAGCAACTTTGGAGGCTGAGGGAGAATACTTATTCTATAACTGTGAGGAGATTTCAGACCCAGGCTCATTTACTTCATACTTAAAGAAAACAGAACACATAGGAATTCACAAAAATGTTTTTGTTTCTTTAGGAATTCAAAGCAAATGGTGTCTATAAGATGGCTTGGATTATACATCCTTATACCATTGCATTGATGTGTGTGTGTGTGTGTGTGTGTGTGTGTGTGTGTTCTGTCCTGTCATGTTCAGTCCACATATCCCATCTGTGCTAGCTAGTTTTTTTTTTTTTTTCGGAGCTGGGGACCGAACCCAGGGCCTTGCGCTTCCTAGGTAAGCGCTCTACCACTGAGCTAAATCCCCAGCCCCTGTGCTAGCTAGTTTTATGTCAGCTCGATACAAGCTGGAGTCATTTTGACAAGCTAGAGCCATTTCAAATGAATCAATAAAATGCCCCCACCAGATTGGCCTGTGGGTAAGCCTGTGATACATTTTCTTGATTAATAATTAGTGTGGGAGGGCCCACTCAGTGTGGGTGGTGCTACCTCTTCCTGCATGGACTCTAAGCTCTAGGATAATAAACCTCTCCACGTTGCTTTTGATCATGGTGTTTTATTATGACAATAAAAACTCTAACTAAGACACCAACCTTCCCATGTGTTGGGGTTACAGATGTAGGCTGCTAAACCCAGGTCTTCAAACTTGCATAGCAACCACTTTACTGAGCCTATACCAGCCATATTTTTAAATTCAATTTTGTGGAGGAATTAAGTTGGACCCCTGCTGCACAGCATCCACAAAAATTAATTCAAGTGTCCATGAGATGGTTCAGAGAGGAGGGGCACTTGCTGCCAAGCCTGATGACCTTAATGTGAGTCTCAGGACCTATGTGAAAAGAGAGAACCAATTTTCATAAGTTGTTCTCTGACCTCTGTACTCACATCATGCTTGACATTTGCCTCTCCCAAATAAATAAATGTATTTATGTATGTGTGTGTGTATGGAGGTGGTGGCATTGATGTCAGAGGACAACATCCCTGGAACCTACATGGTGGAGGGAGTGAACCAACCTCTGCAGGTTGTCCCTGGCTTCCGCTCCTGCCCTGTGGCATGTGCTCTGTTCTCTGTAGAAATGTAGACATTTAAAAAAAGAAATTACAAACGTTGCAAAGGACGTGGAGAAATCGGATCAGGACTGTAATATGCAGTTGCTATGAGAAACAGGTTGGCAGTTCTCAAAAAATGAGAGTTGTCATGTGACCCTGCAGTTATATCCTAGCTATGTTTTCAAGAGTAATGAAAAGATACTTTTGCATGACATTAGGGGCAAATGTTCATATAACAACATTCTTTATAAATAGCTCAGAAGTCAGTGACCCCAGTGTCTGCCAGCTAGTGAATGGAGAAGAGTGATATATCCATACCCTGGAATGTTGTTGGCAGTCAAAAGGAGGGAACTACCACCATGCATGCTCCAAGATGAATGAACCTTGAAAACAGTTGCACTACAGAAACGAAGCCAGCCATGGAAGACCGTGTTATTTCAGTATTATATGAAGTGCCTGTGTTAAGCAAATCTTTATAGAGGTAGAAAGGAAGGAAGTAGTTGCCGCAGGCTGCGTGGAGGATGGAAAGTGACTACAGTCATGAGGGGTTTTTGGGGGGTGATTGTGCACTTCTGTGAATACACTAAAGACCCACACACTACTACTACATAAAGTGCGACTGTGCTTTAAAAACGGGTTATTTTCTCATTGTGTGAATTAGATCGTAGTAGTAAATTATTTTGTTTTGTTTTTAAAGAAAATCATATAGAGATGTTTATGTCTTAAATGCAAATTGTGAATATGAATACTACATATATATGGTAGCAATACTTTTCAAACTTGTGTGCATATAAATTATTTCAGTATCTTATTAGAGTGCAGATTCTGATAAAGGGGATTTATGTGGACTCTGAAATTTCTGTTTCATAATAAGCTTTCAGGGTGTTGGTATTATAGTACTTAGATACACATAGTAAAAGTGTGGAAGATGCTCTAAAGAGCTTTCTAATAACCCAGGAGGAGTTGTTCAGTGCTTTGTAGAGAGAATTTGATTTGGTGGAAGAGAGGGCCTTAAAGGACAAAGCTTATGTAAAGACAGAGATCGAAGAGTGATGCTCTTTGTGGCGGACAGGTTGTTTGGTTGTGGACACATATGGGTGAGTACTTAAATCTTACACACCTGAGTAAGGGTTTGGTCATTTTCTATCTTTGCAAAATTTCCTCTTGCCTCATCTAGCATTTTTGGTTTAACTTCTTTTAAATCTCAATTTCGGTAGGTTGGCAATGATTTGGAGCCTTGTGAGACCCTAGGAGTGGGGAGACTGGCTAACAATAAAACATTGTATGTGTATTTTTATTGTATGTTTTAGGTGTTGTTTATGGGACCATCAGTTATTACCCTTAACCCGAGGGGCTGCTAATTATCTGCCTGAGTTCTAACAAGTTACCTTAGTGCTTGGGTCCAGGTGAATAAGCTCCCTTAATGAGGCATCAAGTGAAGCTACCTTTCCAGATGGCTCAGGTCAGTTATAGCTATAGTCACAGCTTTCCTTGTTTTTCTCCTGCACCAGAAGAGTGGTGTGAATGTAATTTAAGTAATCTTTTGGTTTTGGACACAAATATTAAAGACAGATCCTATGTTACTCTTAGCAGTTATACTACTTTGTGAACTGCTAAATGGGTTTAAGCCCCAATTCTAGTCTCAGCCTTTGGGCTTGCTCTTCTGATCGTTTCCCTGGGGCTTGGAAGCATTCCTTGCTTCTCCAACTTTGAATGCACCAGCAGTCAGTGCTCTTAATCGTTGAGCCATCTCTCCAGCCCCTTACTTGGCATTTTCAAGTGTTTGAATACTCTCTTGTTTCATGTCCAGGGGGTGTACTGGTGTTTTAGCATACTTACATTACAGGAGAGGCTTTTCTTAAGTTCTTAAGTATTCACTGACTACTTAGTTCTTGTACTCTTTAAAGGACATGAAAGCAGTATAAAGTGTGTACTGACTCCGAGGCATTTTCCCAGTATATGGGAGAGGTAAACTAGGCTAATCTAGAACTTGGATGAGGCATTCAAAATGCTAACTCACAAACATAAGCCGAGGTTATATCAGTACCTGAGACTGAGTCCCTTCTTAAATTGAGAGCCACGGATTCCTTGCTTGTGCTGGCCTGGTCTTGACCTTCAGCAGTTAGATAGTTGGAAATCGTGTCTAACCATGATACTGTAAATGAATGTTCTAGAACAGAATTCCTCAAATTTCACATAACAACACCTGGAGGTCTTGTTAAGCGATTCTGGGGGCTGGAGAGATGGCTCAGCAGTAAAGATCACTGGCTGCCCTTCTAGAGGGCCCAGGATAAGTTCCTGGCACCCATATTGCATCTCTGTAGTCCAGCTCCAGATAACTTGACACCTTCACACAGACATACATACATGCAGGCAAAATACCAATGCACATAAAATAAAAATTTGAAAATGTTAGATTGTGATTTAGTGGTGCCTGAGTTGTGATTTTCTTTCCCGTCCTCCATGGGGATTGAACCTAGCACCTCTGAATGCAGGGCAAACACTCTAACAAACGTTCAGATGATTTGTGTAATTCCTTGGTCCATATTTAAGTAAAGAGGAGAAAAATCCATGCTAGAGAAATTAACTAACATGAAATTAGAGCCAGCTTTTCAAAGGATAGCTTGGATTTGGATAGGAAAAGAAAGAAAGGGCGTTGCAAGGAGAAGGAAAGCATGAAAAGGCCCAGGCACAGCAGTGAGGCTCATGTACTGGGGCTTTAAGATGAGCTTGGAGGTCTTAGTTTGAAAAGACTTTTCAATAAGTAGTGTGCAACTCGGGCCTTGGTTGTTCCTTTAGAAACGAGACCCTTACTTGTGTGTTTCTGAACCTTCCAAATGAGCTTTTCTAGATTTTCCCATCCATTTGTTCCCTCTTGCAGTACTATCTGACCACTATTCCTGAAACATGAAAGCCTGAGTCAGGGCACCTGAAAAAATGCCGAGGCAGCATGTGGGGCAGGAGAAGGAAGGAAAATGGTTGATTTCATTACTCAGATTGATTCAGCTGGGACATGCAAAGCCAGAAAGTTCTGTTTATTCAGTGTTAAACAATTGCAGTACACGTACACAGACAATGCCTGCTGATGTAGAACGCTTGACTTAGTATAATAAAGTTCTGTGTTTTACCTCACATATTTTATTTATTTTTAGAAGATTTATTTTATGTATGGGTACTCTATATTTGCATGTATAGCTGCATGCCAGAAGAGGCATCAGATCCCAGCATAGATGGTTGTGAGCTACCAAGTGGTTGCTGCAGTTGAACTCAGGACCTCTGGAAGAGCAGACAGTGTTCTTAACCACTGAGCCATCTCTCTAGCTCCTCAAATGTCTTGTTTAAAATACCCCTCCCGGGCTGGAGAGATGGCTCAGCGGTTAAGAGCACTGACTGCTCTTCCAGAGGTCCTGAGTTCAATTCCCAGCAACCACATGGTGGCTCACAGCCATCTGTAATGAGATCTGATGCCCTCTTCTGGCGTGTCCGAAGATAGTGACAGTGTCATATACATTAAATAAATCTTTAAAAAAAAAAAATACCCCTCCCTCCCTCCCTCCATCCCTCCCTCCTTCCCTCTCTTCCCTCTCCTATCATCCCCTCCACCTCCCTTCCCTTTTCTTCCCTCCCCTTTGCTTCCCTCATGCAGAGGCATGCAGAGGCTCTAGGCTGACTCTGGTGTGTGTCTTCCTCAATTGCTCTCTACCTTATGTTTATTGGGGCAGGGTCTCTCACCTGAACCAGAGCTCGCACATTCTGCTAATCTAGCTAGCCGACTTGTTGGAGGGATTCCCTGCCTCAGTCTTCCTGGCAGGGGGATTACAGATGGGCAGATGCAGATGGCATTTTATCTGGGTGCTGAGGATCTGATCTATTATACTCTTCATTCTATGTGATAAGTGCTTTATCTACTGATACATTTATTTTCCCAGCCCCTTAAAGTGCTTTTCTGAAATTATTGGATTGGTGAGAAGCTGAGCCTTGAGCATCTTAAGTATGAAAGGAATATTTTTAGTAATGTTTTTGTTAATTCTTTGAGAATTTCATCCAATGTACTTTGATCCTATTCATTCCCTCCCCCCATTTGTCTAACCATTCATCTTCAAGTTCATTCTTCTCTCTTTAAAAAGTCCATGAGCCCAGTTTGTGTTGACTGTTCTGTAGGTGAGGCCCACCCCTGAGTGTGGTCAGTATACCAGTGTCATACCATTAAAAACTGACTCCACACCTATCAAATGCCAATAGTTCCTCAGCTAGATATGGGGCTTTGTGCCTACCTCCTCCTCCATGTTGGGAATAAAGGAATATTTTTTGATTTATTTATTTGACTATTCCTGTGCTCTGCCCTGAGGGTTTCTCTATGTAGCCCTGGCTGTCCTAGAACCCACTCTGTAGACCAGGCTGGCCTCTAACTCAGAAATGTGCTTATTTCTGCCTCCTGACAGCTGGGATTAAAGGTGTGTTTCTAATCCCTTGTCTCCTTTGTTGTCAGGGAACATTTCCTGCCCAATTTGCTATAAAACTATGTTGTTTGACCTAAGTACTGGAATTTTGGCTTGATATTATATGGCTTCAAAGAAGTAGAAGATACACTCTAGTGTTAAGGATGTAGTAGTGATTTTCAAGAACAGAGGTTATCGACAGGGGCATCTTTTGTTCCCTAAATTTTACTGTATCTGTAGATGTTCTTTTTGGGTGCTACTGATCATATGCAGGACATGCCCCTCCCAGAAAGTAAACAGCATCCCCAAATATCAGTGCCAAGTTTGAGAGACCCTAGGTAGAGCCAAAGCTTTGAGTTTAGCAGGCCGTGCACTTCTAAGGTGAGTAGCAGGGCAGGAGCCAAAGACCATCTTGGCCTAGTCTAATGTTCTGCTTGCTCCTGTGTGACCATTCATGTGGCAGTATGTGACAGAATTTTACCTGCCTTCATCTTTTACTAATTCTGGCACATATTTGTCCTAGACATACTTAACTCTTTGTACACTGTACAGTTTTATTCTCCTGGCTGTCATGGGATTTCCTTTTCCAAGAACACTGCTCTCATTTCTGGATAATATTTCACAACCATTCCAAGAAACCTTTCCTGGTTTATAACAACCCAGATTGGGTTAAACCCGTTTGTTCCTTCTTCCATAGCTTACCCTTACCATATAATAATAATGCCCATCACCATCCTGTGAGCATCTTGGGAGTTAGGAGTCCCACTTTTTGATTGCATAGCTCAGCCATGTAACATTCATTCAGTCGTAAAAGCTGAACTAGAGTAGCAGCTAAAGAAGGGAGACACTGGTGTGAAGTAGTGGTGAGAAAGGCTTCCTAGAGTTATAGACATGGCGCTTCCTCTTTTGAGTCCTTAAGAATACTGATGAGTGTTTTTGAGCCCCTTGTTTTGAGTGGGGACAGTTATAAGTCAATGACAGATTTTCCTGGTGGTGTCTTTCTACAGGTTGATATGTCAGACCTCTCCCCAGAGGAGCAGTGGAGGTAAGTGTGGCAGTTTGGGTTGCATGGGTTAACCCAGCTAATTGCATAACTACTCTTCTTCTTCTCTGTTATGGATGCATTGTCTTAAGACCAGTTGGACAGGTCTTTGGGAATCTTTCCGAGTATCTGGGTCACTTCTAAGCAACTCACTCAGTCCTAGAGTAAATACTTGGACTAAGCAATCTCCTGTGGTGAAACCAGTTTTGCCATTTACTAGTCATGTGATATGGGGTAATTTACTTAGTTTCCCACTGCATCGTTTATTACTACCCCCTCTTTTCTATAACAAGGATTGGAGCCAAACCTTAAATATGTTAAACAAGTAGTCTACCACTCAGCTGAAATCCCAGTGCCCTTTTTTTAAATTTTGAAACAGAATCTGATCAAGTTGCCCAAGCCAACTTTGAACTTACTGTATAGCCTAGACAGGCCTAGGATTTGCTATCCTTCTGCCCTAGCCTCAGAAGTAGCTGGAATATAGGTCAGTAACACCTGGCCTGAGAGTTCACCTCATTTGTAAACTGAGAATCATAACAGTATCCGTACCTTAAAGCCGTGGACACTCAGAGGTATGAGGGTTAATGTCTATAAGGTTCTTGGAACCGTGCCTTGGGCTGTAAGCTTCCAGTGTTACCTGCTTTGAAGACGATAATTATCATCATTAGCTGTGATACAAGATGGACAGTTCTGGCTTGGAAAAGGCAAGCTGTATCTTCTGATTTCAGCCCTGTTGCTATCTTGCTTTGTGATCAGAAGGCATTTACAAATATCTTATTTTCATGATTTCTCACAGTAAAGAGTATTCAGGGTGCTTACTTCAGACTTCAAAAAGAGGTTAACAATCAAGCTGAAATCAGTCAAATTAGTAGGAAAACCCTTTAATTGAGATTAAGATAATCAATTATGGACGTATAGACTGGCAGGAATACCAATTCAAATGATAAATCTAGAGTGATTTTAGATAACATGTCATACTGTGATGCATGCCTCTTTGCTAAGCTGACATTGTGATTGTCTTCTGCTATATTGAAGACACAAATGTTTTAAGCACTATTTATTCTAAAGACTGTTAATTGGGTCATGTGTAGAAGAACGCAGCCAAGATTAATGGTGTTCACAACATTTAAAAAATTTATTTATTTTATGTATATGAGTATACTATAGATGACCAAACATACCAGAAGAGGGCATCGGATCCCATTACAGTTGGTTTTAAGCTACCATGTGGATGCTGGGAATTGAATTCAGGACCTCTGAAAGAACAGTCAGTGATCTTAACCACTGAGCATCTCTCCAGCCCTATTCACACCATTTTAGGACCAGATGGGAATGGTGGTGCATATCCTTAATCCCAGGAATCTGGAGGCAAAGGTCTCCATGAGTTTGAGGCTAGCCTGGCCTAAAAAGAAAGGAAGGAAAGAAAGAAAAAGGAAGGAGAACAAAGAGCGAGAGCAAAAGAAAAAGAAGGAAAGAAGGAAGGTAGGAAGGTAGGTAGGACTGTTGAGCTGAAAGGGCACAGGAAAATGGTTATAGAAACAGGAAAGTTTTTTGTTTGTTTGTTTCCTTTAATGTGATCATAAATATTTGAAGGTTTGACATTGGGATTAAGATGCTATGTCCTTTGTTTTCATAGAATTTAGGATTAGCTGCACTGTATTAAAGCTATAGGTAGGTGCATTTTCATTTCATTGTAAAATATATGTGTGTTTAGATAAGGTCTCATATGTGTTTTAGACAGGCTAGCCTCAAACTCGTAGAGATGCAGCTGTCTCTGCCTCCAGAGTGTTGGGATTAAAGACGTGTGCTAGACCCAGCTCAGCTATCTTTCTTAAACATCCCAGGCCAGAAAATTCTTTTTAGATTATTAAGATGCTTCCAGATAGACTGGTTTGGCTGTCTGATGATTGACCTTCTTGAGCCCTTGAGGAGCTGTTTACTTGATACTGAAGATGAAGACGCAGCTGTATTAATGCAGATTTGAAGCAGTTCAGAGTTTTTAGCCCTTAGTAACCCTGGCAAAAAGGCATGATGATAAAGCAAGACTGGAGAATCAGCAAACTTACAAAGTTACCCCTCTAGTGGTGTGATAAATAGTAAAAGTCTAAGGCTTTATAGCTATAACCTCTGCTCTCTCCTCCTAGTGACAGACTGAAATAGGATTGAAATAGCACTGACACAAGCTTCTCCTGGCATTTTCTTCCTGAGTCAAGAAAGGTTTCTTATGTTTCTGCTACAAAGGCCAAACAGCACATCATTCATCTCTAATCCTAATAGCCGTGCTTTATAGCTACGGCCTGGAGAGGCTCTACTCTAGCCCATGTCCATTTTCTGAGCCATGGGCCTTAACTCCTACTTTTCATGGTACCCTTCAGTTAAAAACCTAGGACTGCTGTGCATGGTGGTGCACATCTTTAATTCCAACACTCAGGAAGACAGAGGGGGGCAGATATCTGAGTTTGAGGCCAGATTGGTCTGCAGAGTAACTTCTAGGACAGCCAGGGCTTTGTAGAGAGAACCTTTCTCAAAAATAAACAAACAGGGGGCTGGGGATTTAGCTCAGCGGTAGAGCGCTTACCTAGGAAGCACAAGGCCCTGGGTTCGGTCCCCAGCTCCGAAAAAAAGAACCAAAAAAAAAAAAAATAAAATAAAATAAACAAACAGGTAACAAATGAAAAAAACAGGGCCATGTTCTGAGCTATGGCACAAGATACTCTAAGAAACACTGCTCCTTTACCCCCACTTATTCTGTCATTAACTCACCCTATCTGTTTGGCTTTCAGGGTCGAACATGCACGAATGCATGCCAAACATCGTGGCCATGAAGCCATGCACGCTGAAATGGTCCTCATCCTCATTGCTACCTTGGTGGTGGCCCAGCTGCTCCTGGTACAGTGGAAACAGAGGCACCCCCGTTCTTATAATGTAAGCCACTTCTCACTTTCAAAAATGTTCTTTAAGACAAAAATCTCATTTAACTCAGGAAGGCCTCGAACTCATTATGTAGATGAGGATGACTTTGAACTCATGATCATCCTGCCTTTTCCTCCCAAGTACTAGGATTATTGGCGCGTACCACTACACCGGGCACAGCTCACTTTTTAGTTATTAAGAGACCTTTGTAAGTGTCCCAGGGTTCATCCTGACCTAGGGGACAGATAGGCTGATAGATATAATAGCAATAATTTTTCATACGGGATGGTGAGTAGTTTGTGGGGTGTACATACATGTATCTCTAAGGGGCAAGGAGAAACAGGGACCACTTTTTCTTTGTTTGATTGCTTTGAGACAGGGTCTCATCTTTGGCTGTCCTGGAACTCATTATGCAGACCAGGCTGACCTTGAATTTACAGAGGTTTGCCTTCTTGCTTCTGCCTTTTGAGTGCTGGGATTAAAGGCACGTACCACTACTCCCCAATATCAGACTACTTTTGTGGCCAGAAAAAGTAGATAACTTCCTTTTAAACATTGTGAGATGGATTCATGAAGGAAATATCAGAAACCATTCATTTGGAAGGGTGAAGTTCACTCGACAGAGAAAGCAAACACTAGTCTTATGAGGAGTAGATTTCATTAATCTGTATACCAAAAGCCAATCAAGCAAGCAATCAAAAAGGCAATGGAGGGAGTAAAGAAAAATATATAAGATATACAGAAAATAAATAGCTAAGTGGCGTAAGTAGGTTCTTTCTTATTACTAATAAAACTTAGTTCTAGATAGGTTAAGTTCACCCAGTTAAAGGTGGAGATTGGCTGATTGGAGTAAAAAAAAAAATCTCTCAACTTATCAGCATGCTGGGTGTATAAGTCTCATTTTAGATAGCAAGGCATACAAAATTGACAGCAAAGGGATGGGAAAAAATTTTCCACTCAAATGAGAGCCAAAAGGAGGGTGGAGGGGATAGATCCAGACCAGCCCATTCTAAATGCTTAATGAGACGTTGCTCCTCACACAGGGAAGAGGTCCTCTTGCAGAAGCCCAGGCTTTGCTTCATAGCACACCCTTGGGTGGCTTACAACTGCCTATAACTCCAGCTCCACGGCACCCCTTCTCTGGCCTCTTCAAGCACCTAAGCACATGCACATTCCCGTCCCTCAACCCCACATATACGTGCAATTAAAAACTGTGTTTTGGGGGCTGGGGATTTAGCTCAGTGGTAGAGCACTTACCTAGGAAGCGCAAGGCCCTGGGTTCGGTCCCCAGCTCCGAAAAAAAGAACCAAAAAAAAAAAAAAAACAACAACAACAACAACAAAAACAAACTGTGTTTTGTTTTTTGAGATGGTATTTCTAGGTGTATCCCTGGTTCATCCTAGATCTTGCTCTGTAGATCAGGGTGGCCTTGAACTCAGAGATCCCTCTGCCTCTCCTTCCCGAGTGCTGGAATTACAAGGCATGTGCTACCACCACTCAGCTGAAAACAAAATATTTTTAAAACAAAAAAAAGGAAGGTGGGATTGTTATACTAATGTCAACTAACATAGGCTTAAATAAAGATGACCAGTGATAACATGTATGTATGTGCTTGTATGTATTAGTGAGTACATATAAAAAGAAACTGCAGTTGGAAAGTGTACGTGACAAAAGGGCCCAAGAAATAGGAAGCAAAAACTGACAGGAGTACAGGGAGCAACAGGCAGTTTTGTTAGTAGTTGGAGAATTTAATACTCCACTTTCAATGATGGACAGGAAAGTGACACAGAAGGTCACACGTTGTGTAGAGAACACGAGGGACATTGTAAACCAATCGGACTGGTCCAGGTTGACTATGAACTTGACATACCTGCCCCAGTCTCCCCAGTGCTGGGATTACAAGTAGGCACCACCATACTTTACAGCACTCACTGAGTTCTTAGTGGCTAACACTTTACATGTATAAACTCAGTTCATTTGCTGAGTAGTGTTTTCTTCAGTCACTAACAGGTAACTGAAATAGAATATCTGAATACTTTGCTCAAATGATAAGACCATTAGATAATTTTACTGTGTGACTTTCAATCATAATCCCTAAGTGCTTTTTTCCCCCTCTAGTGTATGTTTAGACTTCCTGTGGTAGTGCAGAGATCCTTAGGGGTCTGTAGCCACCTGCCATGCTATCTCATTTAATCTCTGGAGCAACAATATTAGATGAATGCATAGAGAGTTGAGGCCGCAGACAATACAGGAAGGCAGAGATTGAATTAAACTCATGTTATTTGTTTTCTATATCATATTTTTTCAGCTTGCTCTATATGGCCTCTGGAGCATAGTGGAAAAGAAGCTGACCTTTGTCCTTGAGCTGACCTATAGCTACTTCAAGTGTTGGCATATATGACTAGTAGAGATCTGTGCCTTCTGGTCATAGTATATGGGGTGCTCACATGATACCAAGGGTTTCTGAAGAGTCGATAGCTTGACTGGTTGGACCCTGCTCATGCTTCACCCCAGCTTCTGAGATGAGACACTTGTAGTTACTTTGTGTATTCTATAGAAAAGAAATTACCAATTTCATTGAGCCTACAAAAAAACAAAAACAAACAACAACAACAAAAAAAAACCCATTAGAACAAGAAAAAGGGCTGAGTAACAGCCCTTTTGTATTTCTGTTTCCATTTTATTTTATGTGTGTGCGTGTTTTGCTTACATGTGTGTCTTTGTACCACATGCCATAGCTTTTCTCCTGGCAAGGGCATTGGATCCCCTGGGATTGGTGTTACAGATGTAAGCTGCCACATAGGTGCTGGGATTTGAACTTGGGTCCTCATAAAGAACAGGAAGTTTTCATAGCTACCGAGTCACTAATTTTAATTCCCAACACCTGTGTCAGGCCGCTCACAACTACTTTTAATACTAAGGATCTGCCACTTTCATCTAGTCTCCCAGGGGACACACACACACACACACACACACACACACACACACACACGTAAAATATCCCCACAGACATGTACATAACAAATAAAAAACTAATCTTAAAACAATAATAATGATGATGATAATAATAATAATAATAATAATAATAATAATAATAATAATGTGATGGTGCACGCCTTTCATCCCAGCAGAGGCAGGTGGGTTTCTGTGAGTTTAGGGCCATTCTACATAGTGAGTTTCAAGACAGTCAGAGCTACATAGAGAAACCTGTCTTTTTCTTTTTTTTCCGGAGCTGGGGACAGAACCCAGGGCCTTGCGCTTGCTAGGCAAGCGCTCTACCACTGAGCTAAATCCCCAACCCCGAAACCTGTCTTAAAAGCAAAAAAACAACAAAATAATGAAAAATGAAAGACTTTAAAAAAAAAGAAAAGGAACCAGGCAGTGTTCACACACACCTTTACTCTCAGCACTCAGGAGGCAGAGGCATGGATCTCTGTCTCTGTGAGTTCGAGACAGTCAAGACTGTTACACAGAGAAACCTGTGTGTGTGTGTGTGTGTGTGTGTGTGTGTGTGTGTGTGTGTGTGTGTGTGTGTGAGAGCGAGAGAGAGAGAGAGAGAGAGAGAGAAGGAAAGGGAAAGAAATCTGAACGATTTTGCCTCATGTGTGTTTATTTAAAACTTTGTTTGTTTGTTTGTTTGTTTGTTTATTGAGACAGGGTCTCCCTGTGTAGTTCTGGCTGGTCTGGAACTTACCCTGTAGATTAGAGTGGCCCTGAACTCACAGAGATCCACCTGCCTTTGCCTCTCAAATACTGAGATTAAAGGGTTGCACCCCCATGTCACACCCAAAACTTTTCTTGTATGCACAAATATTTGATTGCAACTGAAGTGTCAACTTTGGGAGAATTCCCAAGAGGCCTGCATGCAGTGGCACCCGTATCATTTCCTTGGTGACTATATAGCAGTGGTGTGATTCCAGTTGGTGGACTGACCACTCTGACTTTCCATTGAACCTCAGTTCTTATCTCTAAGGTGAGCTATCATGTTCATTTCATGGGTTATGAGAATTTTATAAACTTACATGACAGTGTAGACTCTAAAACTAATGTTAGTAACTGCCACTGGCCCCACTCTCCCAGGGGCTCAGGGACGAAAACCAGCGTCTGTCACAGGCACCTGCTTTATGTAAAAGAGGAAGAGTTTTATTGAGCTAAATTCCCTATAACTTTTTTCCTTCCTTCCTTCCTTCCTTCCTTCCTTCCTTCCTTCCTTCCTTCCTTCCTTCCTTCCTTCCTTCTTTTTCTTTTTCTTTTTGAGATGGGGGTCTCACTATATAGTCCTAACTAATTTAGAACTGACTATATAGACCAGGCTCACCTCAGACTCAAAGATTCTCCTGCCTCTGCCTTTGGAATACTAGGATTAAAGGCATACCTGCTGCTCCTGGAACACTTAACATTTTTAAATACATAGTTTAGTGGCTTTTTGACTGTCATAGTGCTATGCAGTCTATGTCACTATCTGATGCCAGGACCATTTTATTATCTCAGAAGGAAACCATGTAGCCACTAGACAGCTACTCTCTACCCGTACCCTCCCTCCTCCCTCCTCTGCTTTCTGTTGATCTGCCCAGTCTGTATATTTCATCAGTGTCCCTGTTCAATACAAGGCTTTCTGTGTCCAGCCTTTTCCAGCCATGTTGCTTCAGTGCTACGTTCTCGTGGTAAATGGATAGTATTCCATTGTGTGGGTGCACACACTGCACTTGGTTCTTGTATTCTGGTTGATGAACATTTGGGGTTGTTTTCATCGTTTGACTGTTGTGGATAGTGCTTGCTAACATGTAAAAGGTTTTGTTTATGCATCATTTTAAGTTGTAGGGTATGATGAAGTAGAGCCGCTGAGCCATCTAGCAACCCCGTTTTAAATGTTAAGGACCCTCTCAGTTGTTTTTACAGCAGCAGCACCACTTTTTATTTCAGTCACAGCAGGCTACGCTCCAGTCTCTCTGCAGTCTGCCTAGTACATCATATCTCTCTATTTTATGAGTATGACATGCTATTTCACGGTGGCTTCGATTCCATTTCTCTCATTAAATGAACCCAATGATGCTTACTGGTTGTTTGAATATTTTATATAATTACTAATGTTTATGTTTTGGGTTTTTTGAGACAGCATGAGGTAAAGCAGCCTGGTCTCAAACCGCTATTCATTGAACATCCTCGTCCTCCTCCTCCTCCTCCCGCCTTACCTCCCTAGTGTTGGGATTCAGGTGTGTCTTACCATGCCTCGGTGTTTGGAGATAGTCAGGTTCTTTCCACATTGTAAGTTGTCTCTGTGGTGATGACCTGTATGAATAACTGCATCTGAATTCCTGTCCATCAGTATATGTGGACTGCATCTTCTAGGTTATCCTGTCACCTCAGTACTGTCCTCTGATATGCACACATTTACCATTTTGATGAGGTCTAATTTTTTTCTTTTGTTGTTTGTACTTTTAGTGAAATACCTAAGACTCCATTGCCCACAGACCACCAGGAAGATATTTGTATATTGTGTGTGTGTGTGTGTCTGTGTGTGTGTGTGTCTCTGTGTGTGTGTGTCTCTGTGTGTGCATGTACCTATGTGTTGAGCCAGATGTCAGGAGTCTTCCTCAGTTGTACTCCACCTTACTTTTTGAGACCTTGTCTTTTTAGACCAGCTGGTCAGCCCCAGAAATCCGCCTGCCTCTACCTCTCAAGTGCTGGGATTGCAGGTATATGCTACCACATTTTGCCTCCTTTATTTTTTTAGCACATTTTGAAATTTTGTAAATGATCTGAGATTAGAGGTCTAGTTCATTCTTCCATGTGATAGAGATCTAGTTGTCTCAGCATCTTTCTTGAACGGAATTCTTTTTCCATTACATGGCTGCGGAACTCCTGTCTACAAGCTAAGCAGCTAGGAGTGGTGGCACACCCCCTCACTCCCCCAGTGGATTTGAGGCCTGAAATACAGAACAAGATCCTGTCTTTAATAACAATTTAAAAAATGACCATAGATATAAAGATTTAGAGTGTGTGTGTGTGTGTGTGTGTGTGTGTGTGTGTGTGTGTATTCTACACATTCCCACACACACAAAGCTAGGTATGATAGCTTGCACTTGTAATCCAGGGACTAGAGAGGCAGAGATATATGGATCCCTAAGACTCACTGGCTGGTAAGTTCCAGGCCAATTTGGGACCCCGTTTCAAACAAACAAATAAAACTAGTGTATGTTGGTGAGATGACGCACTTGCCACACAAGCCTGATAAACCTGAGTTTGATTCCTGGAACCGACTGTTGAAGGAGAAACTGACTCCTAAAAGTTGTCCTTTTTAACATAGACAAGCTAATAATAAATTTCTTAAAATTCTTTGCACTCCAATTTTATTTACTTTACAGAAGGATTCTTTAAGTATAGCTTGGGGAGAGGAAAAATTTAGTGTTATTTTAGAGCTCCATTCTAACCCAAGTGTAGCGTGTACACCTTTAATCCCAGCACTTGGGAGGCAGAGACAGGCCAGCCTGGTCTATAGAGTGAGTTCCAGGACAGCCAAAGTTACACAGAGAAACCCTGTCTCAAAACAAAAACCTGCTGCATACAAATTTAATTCTGATCAGTATGAACAATATTTTCTTCAAACCTTTCCACTAAAGCATTAATAATGAATAAAGTAGTCTGATCAAGTTTAAACCAAACTGGCCATCAAGGCCAGTTACACTTAGTGCTGGTGAGAGCCAAGAATCCTCAATAAACACAGAACACATCATCAGTGGGCAGCTTCATGTTTTAAAAGGCCGTATAAAGGGGCTGGGGATTTAGCTCAGTGGTAGAGCGCTTACCTAGGAAGCACAAGGCCCTGGGTTCGGTCCCCAGCTCCGAAAAAAAGAACCAAAAAAAAAAAAAAAAAAAAAAAGGCCGTATAAAATTATTGATAGAGTACTGGTCTATATGCTATATGCCAATCTATATTTGTATTCTAACATTAGATATTTTATGTCTTTTTATTAAATATAATATATATATATAGCTTTATAATTTTATCCAGGAAGAAAACTTCTTCCCAGTGGGGAAGAGTTAAAATCTTTACTTTTTTATGGTTTAGATAAAGTCAACTCATGCTCTAGTGCTGTGCCGAGTTCTAACCTGTCAATCTTAAGTTATTGGTAGAAGCAAGATTAGTGCTACTAATAGTGGGTCTTAAAAACCAGCTCGTGATTTAATCAAGCACCAATTCCTAATGCAAAGTACATCAACTAACAAAATTAATATCTAGGGAGTTTTTTAAGTGGATAGGCTGGGTGGTGGTGCACACTTTTAATTCCAGCTCTCAGGAGGCGGAGGCTGGTAAATCTCAGAGTTTAAGGCCAGCCTGGTCTACAGAGTGAGCCAGGGTTGTACAGTGAAACTTGAAACCTGCCTTGAAAAACAACAACAAAAAAACCCAAAGCAGTGGATGCTGCTTGAGTAATGACATCAAAAGTTGTCCTCTGGGGTGTGCATGTGTGTTTTGTGTTTGTGTGCGTATGTATATGTATATACATATATACACATTTATAGACACGTAATACTTATATATTTAAAAAAAGCAAGAAGGACAAAACTCAAGTTTCAGGATATTGGAAACCTTGTATCAGAGGGAGCTGGGAGAATAAGAAAAGAACACATAGTTGAATAAGTAATTTTAGTTGATTCCTTCTGTGTTGACTAGTTGTTTCAGTGGTTGAGTACTAACTGAAAAGGGTAAGAAACATGACAAATGCAAGCGAAAGTATGTATATTACATAAAGTACAGTGTCTTTGGCATGAAAGAGAAGTGAAGTGACTCCCTGGAGAATGCTGTATTAAGGAAACACACCGGGGCTGTTGTTGAGTAGCAGAAGTATGTAGTTTTAAGATGCCAGAACATGCTGGAGTTGAGAGATAAGGCTTATGTTTCTCTCCAACTGAATCAATTTTGTTCTTCACTAATGCAGGTGAAGTTTCACATAGGCAGTCTAGCCTATGTGCCCCCCCAAGTAGAAAAACCAGTCTTGTTCTCCTAAATGAGAATTTCCATCAAGGACTATTGGCATTTTAGGCCAGTTATTCTTTGTGTGCTGAGGAGAGCTGGCTGTGCTGTGTACCTCAGAATGTCAGGTGTTTTAGTCAGGGTTCTTTAGAGTAACAATTTATAGAATGAATCTCTCTCTATATAAAGGGGATTTATTAGAATGGCTTACAGGCTGTAGTCCAGCTAACCTAACAATGACTGCCTATGAAAAAAAGTTCAGTAATCGAGTTCAGTCCATGAGGCTGGGTGTCTCAGCTAGTCTTCAGTACTCACTGGAATCCAGCAGAAGTCAGCTCTAATGCCAGTAAAGGAATGGACTTGCTGTGGAGGGCAGGAGCAAGCAGGCAAAGAGCAAAAACTTCCTTCTTCCGTGTCCTATATATAGGCTTCCAGCAGCAGGCATGCCCAGATTAGAGGTGAGTTTTCCCACCTCAAGTGTTTAGATTAAAGGTGAGTCTTCACAAGTCAAAGATCCAGATTAGAACGGATTATCTGCGTTCGAATGATTTAATTAAGCAACAAACCTTCACTGGTTTGCCCAGACATTTTGGGGTTTTAGTTAATTCCAGATGTAGTCAAGTTGTTAACCAAGGATAGAGTCATATCAGGTATCCGAGCCTCTACCCACTCATACAGCGCCTTTCAGAGGATGCCCAGGGTCGTCTCCTTTCAGAAGATGCCCAGGATCGTCTCCTTTCAGAAGATGCCCAGGGCCGTCTCCTTTCAGAGGAGGCCCAGGGCCGTCTCCTTTCAGAGGAGGCCCAGGGCCGTCTCCTTTCAGAGGATGCCCAGGGCCGTCTCCTTTCAGAGGAGGCCCAGGGTCGTCTCCTCAGGGTCATCTCCTTTCAGAGGATGCCCAGGGTCGTCTCCTCAGCCCAGGGCCGTGTCCAGGCTTTGCCGTGCATGACACAGGGAAGACTCCTGGGAAGCACAGGAGACCCTGATGAGAAGAAGCTCTGCTCTGCACTCAGTAGCAGGGATGCCTCCAGTCTGAGATGATGGCAAGCAGGGAGGCCACTGACCTCTCGGGATCACTTGCTGTCTGTAGTTTAGGAGCTCAGGTCTTGTTTTTCATGGTCAAAGAGGTGTTAGGTCAAATTCACTACTTGGAATACGATGTCACTGTTTCCTGTTTCTAAATACTGTCATTTTTCATTTCCAGCAACAATACAAATCCTTAAGTTACTTGTAGTTTACATTTGATAATCATTACCCAGAAAGGCTTTTTCTTGCCTAGGCATGCAGTAAGTACTTCCCTGGTGACAAGCAGGGTTGAACACTACAAAGCAAATGTGCTGTGAGGAAGGGGTATGGCTCAGTGGAAGAGTGCCTATCATGTACAAAGCTGTGGCTCTAATGATTGTTCCTGACAAGTAACAACAAGGAAGTGGCCCGATGAGGTGGCTCTGTGAGAGCTGAGGCCTGATGACCCAATGGTGCATACTCTAGAAAAGCAGCCAGTGCTCTTAACAGCTGAACCATCTCTCCATCTACTCTGTGTGTGTGTGTGTGTGTGTGTGTGTGTGTGTGTGTGTGTGTGTGTGTGTGTGTGTGTGTGTGTTGGGCGCGGGGGCGGGGGGTTGTACGCCCACACACATACAAATACTCTTTTTTAATTATTATTTTGTGTTTTAGTGTTTTACTTGCATGTATGTGTACCACATGCCCATGGAGGCCACAAGAGGGCACCAGATGCCCTGGAACTGGCGTTACAGGCAGTTGTGAGCTGCCAGGTGGATGCTGGGAAGTAAGCCTAGGTCATCTGAAAAAGTAGCAAGTGCTCTTAACCTTTAAGCCATCTTTCCAGGCTCAAAACCTGATTCTTAATTACTTTTTTCTCAAAAGCCTTAGGAAATTACTATCTCCCACCTGCCACAGTGGCTTCTACTTCAGATCTCCTTAATGGCTGCCTGTGTCCTTGGATCTCATGTCCTTTAAAAGCCTCCTTTTGTTGGTCATTTCACCATCTAACCTCCCCTGCCTTTCAGGGTTCCTCCACAAACTGATGGTAGGGAGGCTGCCAGGGACACAGCAGATCTGGACTGGAAGCCTCCTCCAGGTCAGACTGGCTTTCTGGCTTCTCTGTGGCTCAGTTTGCATCATCTCTTCAGATTCTAATATTGCTTACTCCTTAACTCCCTCAGGGATGTTAGGGGAAAGGAGAAGTGTATGCCTGGAAAAGTATCTATGCTATTTTTAAAGATCTCCAAGGAGCTTTCATCACTTCTGTCTGTTACCAAATATAGTTTGTTTTCAGGCCCCACCCCCTAAACAGCTGCTGCTTCTGGGGCGATGAGCAGCAGCAGGCTTTTCCACCTGGGACTCTGTAGAGTAATGTAGGGTTTTTCCCCTATAGACCTAGGCATTAAGAGGATTACTTGGATCCCATTTCTATGAGAAGGAAATGCAATAAAACAGCCTTCAGCTGTCATACACATTGGGCCATTTGCAAGCTGTCTTCCACCATAGGCTTTTCTCCTACCTTTTCCTCAAAGACCAACATGCCGTACATGAGAGAGCATGGGCCTGAAGGATACCATTAGACAAAGATCATATAATGCCTCCCTTGGGAAGCTTTTATTGGTTCGCCCCACTGTGAGTGAAGTGCTCTCTTGTGTACTTTGTTGACCATCAGGGCTTATGCCATTCTAGAACTTTTTTTAATTTTTTTTATTTACATTTCAAATGTTATTCTCTTTCCTGGTTTCCCCTCCACAAACCCCCATCCCATCCCCCCTCCCACCTGCTTCTATGAGGATGCTCACCCACCACCCACTAGAACTTACTTTGAATTAGTTAAGTTTTTGTTTTTCTTCAATAGAGGCTCTATTATTCATGTTGCATTCCCATGCTAACTAAATTAACATGTTGTTCAGTAAGTGTTTTTGCCGCTTGACTATTTGGAGAGGGGACAGCTTGGGAAAGAAGCCGTAGTTCTAAGTAAGATACCAGTCTTAGGACAGTGCTAGTAAATTCAGCACCCCTCTAAAAGACAAGAGTTGGATCCAGATGTACAAAGAACACAAGATTTTTTATTTTTATTTTTTTATTTTTTTCGGAGCTGGGGACCAAACCCAGGGCCTTGCGCTTGCTAGGCAAGCACTCTACCACTGAGCTAAATCCCCAACCCCACAAGATTTTTTTTAAAGGTCAATAGTATATGATAGTGAAGTGATGGTTGCCTCTGGAAATAAAGATGGACATAGCTAAGGGTGCTAACCACTTCTCTACACTATAGACTATTCTAACAAAATACAGTCTTGCCAAGTCATAGATATGACTGGATGCATCTGTTTATTGGCCCTATAGAGGTCTTTGTAATGGTCAGCCTTTTCTGGGTCCCTTTCCCATGCTTAACATCCAGTGTTTTCAGCTGCTTTACAGGATTCTATTTCCAGATGTTTTATAACCCTAGTAACTCGTATGGTCATGCTACTTTGCCAGTGTTCTTTGTAGCTAGTCAGATGCTTAGACCCAATGCCAAGGCCCCAGTGCCAGAGCAGAGAACTTTTGAGTGAGCTTTTAGTTAGGCAGCCTGAGGTCGCCATGGCTTTTGGGCAGTGGTCTTGACAACTGAAAGCCCAGAACACGTTTTTCATGAGCCTCTCTTAAGTTACTCTTAATATCCTATGCTGGGGCAGTCTGGAGGTTTCTTTGCTTCATGTTAAGCGTATTGATTGATGGACATCCCATCTACAACCCTAGAAATGGCTGTTCATTTTCAGTTGTGTTCTTTGTATTTCCATGGTGATTGGCTGCATCTTTGCTCTGCCCTAAGCTATTTGCTGTCCATAATTTAGTAAGCAAGTATTTTGTGCTTTTAGGCATTTAGAGATCATGGTATCTTGACTGAATTGTTAATATTTAATTGTTAGTAACTCATTTCTTAATTCTAATTAGCGTTGCCCACAACCTATTTAGTTCCTTTGTTTGGCAGAATTCTACAAAGTACAAGTTCTTCAGCACTGAGATTTTTTTCAGCCCTTGATGTGTTCGTGTTGATTTGTTTCTGGTGGTACCTTGTCCTACATTATATGTGAAAACCATGTGTTTTATGACACATCATTGTGTAGTGCATATTCTTTGTGAAATTAGGAGCAAAACCCAAGTTCAGCGATTAATAGTTTCCCCTGCCCCCACTCACTTTACTACTGTGCAACAACAGGCACTATTTCTCCTGTGTGCCCTTCAGACTTTTGCTGCTCCCAAATTCAATCTTATTGGGAACCCATTTTCTACCTGGTTTTTCCAGAAAGATTTTTCATTTTTTGGTTTTGTTTGGGTTTTGGTTTTACTTCCTCCATACTTTTAAAGTTTCTAGCCAGGTGATGCCTTTAGTCTCAGCACTCTGGAAGCAGAGGCAGGTGGATCTCTGTGAGTTTGAGACCGGAGTAGTCTGTAGAGTGAGTTTCAGAACAGCCAAGGCTACATACACAGAGAAACCCTGTCTTGAAAAACAAGCAAACAAATAAATGCAGGAACTGTGAAGAGCAAAGGTGCCTCTTCCCAGCTTTAGTGTGGGTGTAGGTGTCCGAGCCCCAGCTTGGCTTGCAGTTGTTTGGTGTCTTTTCTTGGCTCTTCCCTTCTCAGTGTCTCTTAGGCCAGCACCTGCATCCTAGTTTAGGTAGCCATTTGTTGGTACATTCTGTTGTGTCTGTACTTTTAATCTGAGGCCGGCCTGGGTCAGAGTGCTTCACTACAGGGTCAGTTGTGGGTTCCAGTGCAGTAGAATTGAGACTCAGGCTGTCTTGAACATGGGCGCCCACACATACTAGGCCAGCACTTTACACCTGATCTGCATCCCTTGCCTTCTCTCTGTGTTAATCTATAAAATAATACTGAGACACTAAGGCAGGGACTTGGGAAGGTGGTTCAGTGATTACATGTTTGTCTGGCAAGCACAAGGACCTGAGTTTGGATCGCCAGCCTCTGAAACCCTAAAATTGGGTGTGGAGATAAATGGATCTCTGAGGACCACTGACTAGGCAAAAAAGTGAGCTTCAGGTTCATTGAGACTCTGATCAGAGAATAAGGCAGAAGAGAAGATAGGGAAGATACTGGGTGTCAGTCTCTGGCTTCCTCCATGCTTATATCCCAGCATGCAGTCCCACACACATACACATCCCACACACATACACATCCCACACACATACACATCCCACACACATACACACACATTAAGGTATTAAGAACAAAGGCTTCAATATGTATGAAAATGTATCAAGATGGGCAGGAACAGTTCCTAGCATGTACAACATCCAGGGTTCCATTCCCAGCATTCCATAGAGCAGGTAGAACAATCCCAGCACTAGGGAGATGGAGACAAGGGGATTAGAGAGTTCAAGATCAGCCTGGCTAAATGAGACCCCGACTCAAAACAGTTATCGTGAAACCCATCCCTCTGTATATGAACTGAATGTGTGTGTGTGTGTGTGTGTGTCTATATCTATATGTATATCTATATCTATATACTGCATGTGAGGAGTAGCTATAGACTAGTCAGCTCAAGCTCCATCCAGGCTTTACTGCCCACTGTAGCAACAACAGTCTTGTAGCTCATGAAAGCTTGGAGTGTGCTGTCAATACACATCTAACTTCAAAGCCAAGAAAAGGAAAATGCTGTATTAAAATTTTTAGTATTTTGTGGTTGGGAACGTGTCTCACAGGTAGTATATACTGTGTTTCGTGTACAGGACCCTAGGTTCACTACCTAGGGCTAACTTTAATATTTTGTGCATATTGAAATTTAAATTAATATCATTTATTTTCTTTTTAATGTACAAAATAGAAGTCATTTGTTTGTTTTTCTATTTATTGAAACAGGATCTTACTATGTAGCTCAGGCTGACCTCAAACTCAAAACTCTCAGGAATTTGCCTGCCTCTCCCTCCTGAGTGCTGGGTTTAAAGGCGTGCCACCCTGCTGGGCTGTGAGAACTGTTGTGCATTGGTGCTCTTTGGTAACAAACACAAGGTAATGCTCTGCAGGAAGGGGAAGAGAAGCAGTGGGGCTGGGCTGAGTACTGGGGACCAAAGCTAGGGTCTCAGTGCTCAGCAGCACTTTACTGCTGAGCTACAGTTACCTCAGACCGCTTTCACTGTTTTAAGACAGGCCTTGAGGATGGGCCTCTCCGCTAGGGAATTTTACTTCAGTCTAGTCTTCCTTTGCTTTGAATTATTTGTCCAAATTTGCTGATACCTTTGTGTACCAGTACCCGGCACTGTGCTGTGCGCAGTAAATAGTTGAATATAGCTAGTCACTACCCAAGAGTAATTCAGAGCCCGTCTCAGGTAGATGAGCACTGAGGTGACGGTGGAAGGAAAACGCTTTGGGGCACTAGGAATTACAACTAATTCTGATCGGCAGGGAGACCAAAGGTTTCACATGTGCTAGAAGGTGAAAGGGAGGCAGGAAGACTGTAGCCCAAAGGGAACAGCTTGACTTGAAAGTATAGGGGATGGGGCCAGTCGGTTCTACCTAGGTGTCTTCTGTTTTTCCTTATAGGTGTGGGAAACTAACAAAGAGGTTGGAAAAGTGGGGTAAGAGATCGCAAGAACTCGATGAAAAGGAAAGACTATATCTAGGACATAGTTTAATGAAGGATACAGTGGGAGAGTCAAGCCTGGTGTCAGCTTTGTAATTTTGGTCACCCTAGTTGAGTTATGCTTACAAAAAGTTGAAATGTGACTGGGTGTGGTGGCACATGTCTTTAATCTCAGCACCTAGAAGGCATAGGCAGACAAATCCATGTGTGTTCCAAGCCAGGTAGGGCCACATAGTTGAGATCTGTTTCAAAACCACAGCAGCATTGGGCTAAACATGCAACCTTCTGGACAGGAGCTGCCGAGGGAGCTGGCTAGAGCTGAAGTGCCTGTGTTTGTGTTTCAGATGGTGACCCTCTTTCAGATGTGGGTTGTTCCCCTCTATTTCACAGTGAAGCTGCATTGGTGGAGGTTCTTGGTGATCTGGATCTTCTTCTCTGCTGTCACAGCCTTTGTCACCTTCCGAGCCACACGGAAGCCTCTGGTACAGACAACCCCAAGGTGAGAATTCAGGAAAGGAGAGGAACCTGCTTTCTTCCTTTTTTAAGATTTAATTTTAAAAATTTGATGTGTTTTGAGTGTTTTGTCTGTGAGTATGGTAAGTATACTGCTTGCATGCATGTAGCGCCCACAGAGGCCAGAAGAGGGCACTAGATGACCTGGAAGTTACAGACTTGTGACCTATGATGTATAAACTAAATTTGGGTCTCCAACAAAGCCAGTAGACGCTCTTAATTTCTGAGCCTTCTCTCCAGCCCCCAGGCCTGGATTTCTTGAAGCAAATGATCTGGGAGAAAGATGAATTTCTAATGAAAACAAAGGTTTTTTTTGTTTGGTTGGTTTTTTTGTCTGCCAAAGTGAGTTGGTGCAGGGCCTCTCTAAAACAAGCTGACTGGGAGAGCCTCTCCCCTAGATCCACAGGTTCAGATATTTCCCTGTCCTTCACTTGATGCTATACGTCAAGACCTGTTGGTGTTTCAGACACACACACACACACACACACACACACACACACACACACAGAGAGAGAGAGAGAGAGAGAGAGAGAGAGAGAGAGAGAGAGAGAGAGAACACAAATAAGCCTTTGTGATCACTGCAGTCTCATTTCAATATCCTTTTCAGTAACCCTTCTCCGAGCTCTGAATTGGATTTCCCATTGTATTTTCTATTAAGACCCTGCAGTTTGCCATCACAGTTTACAACAAAATGTTATTTTGAGTATTTGTCTCCCCAACTAAGCTATGAGATCAGGACCCACACCCCTGTGCTGGTCACTGTATATCCAGGCCTTGCCACGGGGTCTGGCACATATTAGATTACACTGGCTTTGTGCTGAATGAATGAAATCAGTAAATTTGCAGTTTTGTGATGATAATACTTCCTTTCTATGTAAGAGAGCTACTATCTGTATAGTTCTTTGTTTTACCCGAATGTATTTCTTGTTCGTTCAGTCCTCCCAACCAGCTTGTGAGGTCTTTTAAGATCCATACCTGACAGAAAAAGATATTTTTCTCATTCATTCATTCATTCATTCATTCATTCATTCGACAAGCACCTGCTATGTGCCAGGGCCTTTGCTGAGCGCTGGGGATAGCTGGATAAGACATGGTCCCTACCCTCAAGGAGTGCTCCATTTAATGGAGGAGAGGGTGGAGAAAGCACCTGTTGGAGTGCATTTGGTGCCGTGAGAGGTGCCCATGGGCTTAAGCCTGTGAGGTGAGCTGGTCATCCTGACTGGGTCTCCTGGCTTGCAGACTGTGTTGTGTGCCCTATTTACTGTACCTGTCTTTCTCACCTGCGAGTGTCACTGAGAGTGGTGATGGGGATCTGAAGCCTCTCCCTGGCACCTCTCCCGGCCAGGAGAGTGGCACAGGAGCTAATGTCCAGTGCACATGAGGTTGTACACTGGGCATGGTAACTTGTGAGCACTTAGACCTCACCTTTCCACGCCTGGAACTTTTCATCCCTAAACGTGTGATAAATGCTCAACTTCACATAAAGTGATTTTCCAAATAAAAAACACACTCTCACATGTGACTGACCAAGTGCTGGGCATGGTGGTATAGGAATGAGTCTCAAGGAGACATGTTGGTGAGTTTGAGGTCAGACTTGGGCTGCAGTGAACCAGTTCAAGGACAGCTTGGGTTACATATAATGAGATAATTCAGCCAGTAAAGATGCTTCTTGCTTAAGCCTGCTGACCTGTTTGATCCCCAGAACACAAATAAAGGTAGGAGAGCACCCACTCCAAAGTTACCCTCTGACCTCTACGTATGCGCCGCACTTACATGAAGTTACCAGTGGCAAACACTATTAACGTCTAGCTAAAAACGATTGAAATATTATTAGTAATGTGAAAGATTGTCTTATATAAATAAAATTGATGGTGGGTGCTTCTTAGTTTTATAAATGCTACATTTACTCATGTAACTTTAATGAATATATTATAAGAAATAGACTTTATACACCTCACCTCACCACACCACACTGCACCACAGCACAGTGAGAAAGAAAGCTTGCTTTTCCCATTTGTGCAAAGAAGTGAACTTACTTGGGAAATATGATTTCACTTATCTGAGTTTATTCACTAAAAGCTTACTAATCCAAGATTAATATTAGAAGACCATTAGTAATCCAATAATTAAAATCCCATGCCTTTTCTACTGTCTTTTTCCCTTATGATCATTGTAAACACTACATAGCATAGCCATGTGTGGTTTTGCTTGCAATCCTACAATATGACTGAGGCCTTTCCCTAGCCTGAGCAGTCTGGTTAGCCAAGTGTCCATCCTTGGGTCTAGGAGAGATGCAGTGAGTCAGCTCTCAGGAAGAAAGAAAGCTTGACCTAGTTATCCAAGCGAAGTACTAAACTGCTCATTTGTTACTACCTCAGGATGGTTAATGATTGAATTAGGGTTACTGTTGCTGTAATAAAACACCATGACCAAAGCAACTTGTGGAGGAAAGGGTTTATTTGGCTTATACTTCATCAAAGAAGTCAGGACAGGAGCTCAAGCAGGGCAAGGACCTGGAGACAGAAGCTGATACAGAGGCAGTGGAGGAGGACTGAGTACTGCCCTGTTCCCATGGCTTGCTCAGCCTGCTTCCTTATAGAATCTACAACTCCCAGCCCAGGCATGGATCTATAGAGACAGTAGACTGGTCTCTTCCCCCATCAATCACTAATTAAGAAAATGCCAACGCCCTATAGGCTTGCCTACAGCTTATCTTATGGAAGCATTTTCTCAATCGAGGTTCCCTCTTCTCAGGTGACTGTAGGTTATATCAGTTTGATATAATGCCATCTAGCTCAGTGACTCCTGGTGTCAGGGTCCACTTGCAGCATTTATTTATAGAGGTCAGGTTCTCACAGATTCATCTCTCCTTCCTGACTCCTGCTGGGCTCAGCATTCAGATTCCACATCGCTCATCACTGAGCCGTGGGTACATGGCCTATCCTCATCGTTGTAAAAAGCCCTACTCTGCCCCACCAACACAAAGCATACACATTAATTCAGGGGTATTGTTTGAGTGCCTTCCTCATTTCTTCTATAAAGAAATATGTCATTTCAGAAGCAGATTCACGAGATGTCATTCCTGTATTATTTCCATATGGACAGGAGCAAAGTTGTAGTCAGAGAAACCAGACCCAGGCACAAAGTCTATTTCTACTTCATCTGCTCATGTCTGTGCTGACAACAGCCTTTTCATGCTGTGTTCTGAAGGTTTTTAGTTTTTTACTTCCTTACCCAACTTAAATTTACGAGGGCAGAACTGGCTTAGGTCAGCTGTGCCTTATTTTTAGAGGGTTTTTTGGGGGGGAGTGGGGGTTGGGGGGTAGGTCCACAAAGCTACAAAGCATTCTTGGGATATGATGATTTAGGGGTGTTTCTACAATTGAGGGTATAAACAGCTTTGATAGTAACTGAGTTGCCCAACAAATCCTGAACGTTGAACTTGATGTCCCGTGTAAGTGAGAAGAAGGGTTTCTGGTGACTGAGTGGCCTTGAGGCCACCGTTCTGTGCCAGCTGTACTAACTCTTTATTTCCTTCCTTCCAGGTTGGTTTATAAATGGTTCCTGCTAATCTATAAGATCAGCTATGCCACTGGCATTGTTGGCTACATGGCTGTCATGTTTACCCTCTTTGGTCTTAACTTATTATTCAAGTGAGTACCTTTGCTTTTACATTTTTTTTTTATGTATTTGGGGAGGAATGGCTAGAGGTCTGGGTACTAAGAAAGAGAACGTGGCACTGGGTAGCGCCCTCTGTGCCATTTTGCTGGCAGAAAGTTTCTGAATATCAAGAAAGGCAAGAGTCCCAAAACATTGTTTGTATTTTCCAGCAATTGGTATTCAGTGGAAGAGTTTAACAAGAGTAACTGTAAAAACCAGTTTCCCATAATTGTATCCCCTAAGAAAAGTTTTCATCTTTGTACACTACTCTGCCTGACTAGACCAGGGATTAGTAAACTTTACCCTTTCGTTCAAATCAGCCTGTCATGTGGTATAATGAAACAGGTTTTTTTCATTTGTAGTCCAGACTGACCTCAGATTTGGGTTCCTCCTGCTCAGCCTTCTCCATGCTGCGATCGTAGGCTTGTACCACCCACACTTAGAACATAGTCATTCATGTAATTTGTTAATTGTCTGAAACTGATTTTGCACTCAAGCAACAACAGAGTTGAATAGAAGTGACAGAGACTAATTGGGCCATAAAATCTAAAATATTTATATGGTCCTTAACAGAAAAGGTTTGCAGATTCTTAGGCTAGACAGCTCACCCCTGTGAGCTTAACCAGCCACGATGGCAAGGATATACACAGGTCCACCTAGAAGGATACAAGAGAGAAAGCACAACACAGAGCACTACAGGGACCTTCATGTAGTCTGACAACCCAGGGGTGAGAGACTGAGTCCTCACTGATGAATGGGGGCAACACCTTAGCCTAGAAGCCCCACCCCTCCAGGAACACATTCTGCCCCATGAGTATCTCAGTCCACAGGTAGAACCACCTGTACTACCCTTTCGTGCTTGCCAGACTTCAGGGAAGTAGTTCTAGAATGGTATCTAGAAGTAGTCCTGCTCCATTGTTGGTCATGTGGGTCCTTTCATTTAGTACTATTGTGGTCAGCATGTCTTTTGTTCATAAGGGCACAGCCCTAGCAATGAGGGCTTGTTGCTTTTTGCTTCCTATTGTCATAGGCCTTCTATGCACTAGGTTTCAGGCCATCCTACCACAGATAAGCTGATGTCAAGCAGTCCTGAGCAAGGTTAGAGACTGGAGAGTACAGTGATCCAGTATACCAGGACAGGGTGAAGTATGGTTACCTAGATGAAATAATTAATATTGACTGTGGGCTGTAGATCAAGAACAGTCCCGAGCCAGACCTGGTGATGTGTGCCTATAATCCCAGTTACTCATATTTCTTAGCAGAAATATTCATCCTGGCTCAAACTTAAAAGTAAAGAACGGTTTGGGGATTCAGCTTTAGTGGTAGAAGGCCTAGATGGGCAAAGTGAAGAAAAAGAGGAGTCCCATGTATGGGGCAGGGACTAAAGATCAAGTCTTAATTATAACTGGGAAGACTTAGTTACTGTTCTAGTGCTGTGAAAAGGCACCATGACCAAGGCAACTCTTACAAAGCGTTTAGTTGGGAGCTGTTTACAGTTGTAGAGGGTAGTCCATTTAGTTCATTAATTATTATGACAGGTATGGTGCTAGACCAGTAGCTGAGAGCTTTATATTCCTGGTCTGTAGACAGCAGGGCAGAGAGCAAGAGTTAGAGCGAGCGTGAGAGGGAGAAGAAGAAGAAGAGAGGGAGAGGGAGGAGACAGACAACTAGCTTGGGCTTTTAAAATCTCAGAGCCCACCCCCAGTGACACACCTCTTCTAACAAAGCCACACCTCCTAATCCTTCCCAAACAGTTTTACCAGCTGGGGACCAAGCATTCAAATATAGGAGCCTTTGGAGGCCATTCTCATTCAAACTACCACAGTCACTTACCTCTCAGTACAAATAAACCTAAGTAATATGTTATAGAGTGAGTGCACACTCCGAGAATTTTTTCTTCCAGGAGGAAAATAGGATGGAAGAATAAACAGGCTCCAGAAAGGCTTAGGATTCATCCCTTTAGACTCTAAAACATGTCTTCAACAGAGCTATGTAAATGTATTTTTATTCTCCTGAAGTAATCGTCATCTGGAGGCTTCCTGTCTCAGTCTGCTAACCTAGATCTAACCCTGGAAGCTTCAAGCCTTTGTACAATCTTCTCTCGGCCAAGAATGTTTTCAGCCACTGAAATTTACTGCTGAATAACCTTACCCTTTCCTAGGTCTTTCTGATCTCAGGCTAACTGATTCAGTTTTGCTTCTCTCTCAGGCTCTCCTGAATTCTCTGCTTGGCCTTAAACTAACTCTGGCAATCTGTTCTAATCTTTTGGCTCCTTTCCATTCTCTGGCTTGTTCTGTCTTCGTCTGTAGTTAGCTTGTTTCTCTCTGTAAACTTTTTTACTATAACTGTTCAGTCAAACTGCCACCTTCCTTTTCTTTTCTTTTCTTTTTTTCTTTTTTTTTTTTTTTCTTTTTTTCAGAACTCAGGACCGAACTCAGGGCCTTGTGCTTGCTAGGCAAGCGCTCTACCACTGAGCTAAATCCCCAACCCCCACCTTCCTTTTTCTTAACTGCCCCTTAAGTAGCTTCCCTTTCTCTCTTCTCGTGAGAGTTGGGTATATCCAATTCTTTCAAATCTTTCTCTGACTCCTCACTTTGTCTGCCACTTTGAAACATGGGTGCTTCTACAAACTAACTTTACCCTCTTTGTTTGTGATTAAAGGTGTGTGCTAAGGGCTTGTCTGTCAGTCAGAGGGATTAAGTGTATTCTCAGGGATGAACCACACCACAACTAGCAACAGATTTTTTTCAATAAATAACACAGTCTCGGGTTATACAGTACAATCAAATACCCGCAATAAGAAAGAAAAAGTTCACGATCTTGAGTATTTTAATTCTATGTTTATGAATGTTTTGCATGCATGGGTACATGCAACAGCCTAGAGAGGCCAGAGCAGAGCCTTGAATTCCTTAGAGCTGGTGTTTCGGTTCTAAGAAACTGAACCCTAGTGTTCTGAGGAACAGTCAGTGCTCCTAACTGTGAGCACTGGACTCTTAGGCTGTTGATTAGGTTGGTTGAGGTAAATGAGCGATAACTAAATCAGGAAGTTAATACTGCAAGGCCGATAAGCAGATCCTTTCTGTGAAAATTATATCTTAGAACTATAAGTCAATACATAGTTAGTTCTTTGTAAAAATATGTTAGCAAAGATAGTTTTTGACAGTATAGACTCTAAACTGTACAATATTGGTCCTTGGAGTTTTAAAACTGTTACTAGAATCCATATTTTCTTAGTAAATAGGCTTGACCCAAAATTTAACTTTGATGACATTATACCATGTATGTACTTACAGAGCTATTCTATAGTAACAAATATGTAAATACTTACTAATTTTATACATCTCCCAAAACTATATTTGATTAACTCTTTTTTTAGAAGGCCAAATGTAAATATAGTAGGTTACATGGGAGCGTAGAGAAAACCTAAGCTGTTACGTGCAGTATTTACAGGTAAAGAGAGAAAATGCCTACCCTGTCATGTGCTGCTTCCCTGGAGGCCCAAGGGCACATTTCACTTATGTGGGATACTTTGTGCAATTGCTGCCAGTTCACGCATTCCTAAAAGAGAGTCCCCTAGCAGCAGATAGAGGGTCATTTTAGTCTGCCTTGGATCTACCCAGGTCATAACTGTCCTGCCTGCCCATGGATGTTCAGCCATGTCAGTTTGCCACTCAAGAGTTGTTGAGGGGTTGGGGATTTAGCTCAGTGGTAGAGCGCTTGCCTAGGAAGCGCAAGGCCCTGGGTTCGGTCCCCAGCTCCGAAAAAAAGAACCAAAAAAAAAAAAAAAAAAAAAAAAGAAAGAGAGTTGTTGGATCTGTGCATAGTTTACTGACTCTTGCCTTCGCTTTCGAGAAATCCAACTGGGTTTAGGCTTTACTTTGAGTGTCCTTAAGCAGTAATGCAAAGCAGTTGTATCTCAGGGCAGGTCTTACTGCCATGCTGCTTCCCCTGCAGGATTAAACCAGAAGATGCAATGGACTTTGGTATCTCTCTTCTCTTCTATGGCCTCTACTATGGAGTTCTTGAGCGAGACTTTGCAGAAATGTGTGCAGACTATATGGCATCAACCATAGGGGTAAGCTCATCTCTGCTTTGTTTTTATTTTTATTTTATTTTATTTTGTTTCATTTTGAGATAAGGTCTTACTGTGTATGTAGCCCTGACTTGGTCCTTGGACGCAGAATTCTCCTGTCTCAGACTCTTGAGCACTGGGATTACATGTTCATTCCACCATACCCTGTTATCTGTGCTCTTAACACTCCTCCTTGTTACCTCCAAATTGTTCAGACTAGCATCAGATCCTTGACGCAAGGCACTAAGATGAGCTAAGCCACATAAAACTTTGAGTCAACATAGGAAAGAAATGATTTACCCAGTCAGATTTGTTAAGTTACATTCACTTAACAAATGCTTTTTCAATGCTTCATATGTGCCTGGACCCTGTACTGTATGCTGGGCAAGGTACCTGAAAATAAAACATGTACCCTGAGGAACTATTGGTAGTTCATTCTGCTAGTGAAGAGGTAGTTATTTTGCTCAGTGGTGTAGCCACTGGGAACTTTTCCAAGGGTCAATGACCCATTATTTATACAGATATCACTAATTAAACTCAGCGGGTCCTACACATAAAATCTGAATATAAAAGTAAAGTAGGCCCTTGCCCCAAATAACTCTACTCACTAATGAGAAAGGTAAATATTAAAGTAATACACAAACATAAAATGTATTAAGTATCATGAAGGAAAGGTGTACGATGCCATGCATACATGTGGTACTGACACATTTGACCTCATTGAGCTCCAAGATGGCTTCCTCAAAACAATGACTTTTAAGCTGACTTTGACAGGAGTAAGTGGTGACGCATGCACTGAACAGAGGAAATAGCACCATAAGAGTTCTGTCAGCCAGACTAAGTGTGGGCAGGGTTTTTGTATATGTGTACTCACACGCGCACACACACACACACACACACACACACACACACACACACACACACACACACACACACACACACACACACACACTCATGTAAGCACATGTCTTTCAAAGCCAGAAGACAACCCTGAATGTTGTTCCTCAGGAACCATCCCCCTTGTTTTTGAGTAGGGTCTATCCTTGGCCTGGGCTTGCTGATTTGGCTAGACTGGCTTGCCAGCAGGGATCTTTCTCTACCACCCCAATGTCAGGATTATGAATGTGTATCACATCTGGTTTTGTGTGTAGTGAATATACCTGCTTTTGTGTGTGTGTGTGTGTGTGTGTGTGTGTCTGCAAAGACCAGAGGTCAACCTGAGGTGTCCTTCCTTATCATTTTACATTCTATCTATTCTTTTTATTACTATTGCCATTGTTTTTTGAGACAGGATCTTTCTATTATATAGCTCTGGCTGTCCTGAAACTTGATAGTGTAGTTTTCTTCCTTCTCATTTTGTATATGTACATCTATGTGTATGTGTACACATGTAAGTACATGCCTTTGGAAGCCAGAGGATGACTCTGAATGTCTTTCTCAGCATCTCTCATTAGCCTCTCAGGGCTGGCCTTCACCTCAGAGAGCCATCTGCTTTCATATCCCAAGTCATTATATTTATTCTTACTTATTATCACCTGTGTGTCTGATGTGTGGGTGTAGGTGTTCATGTGTCGTGTACTTGTGTAGACCAGAGAACAAGTTTGTGGAGTAGGTTCTCTCCTGTGCCCTTACACCTGTTCCTGAGATCGAATTCAGATTATCAGGCTTTCATAGCAAGCGCTTTCTTTACCTATGAGCCATCTTGACTGTCCTCCACTTTAATTTTTGCAAAATTATCTGCCAGCAAACCAGGATCTCATCAAGTCACCTGGTATCACTGACCACTGAGATCCAGGCATCCAGCTGTCTGTGCCCCACTCCTGTCCTGCATTCAGGTCACAAACATACACTGCTGCATGCAGCTTCTGGTAATGTGGTACTCAAGGTGAAACTCAGATCTCTGTGCTCATGCAGTTTCAGCTATCTCCATGACATGAAAGGGTAGATGCTTGTGAAGAACTCATGCTAATGTCTAGAAAAGTAGTTAACAGATGAGAGTAAAAACTGGGTTTAAAAGAGAGGTCCAGATTAGAATAGACCCTTTGAAGAGAGAGCTCCGGGAACCTGGGAGACATAAAGGCACTTTAGATGAGAGTGCGATGGCAGGAGAGGAAGAAGGGAAGTGTTTGGGAGATACGTTCAACGTGATAGAGCTTGGTCTCCAAAACAGAAAGAACTGTGGGCATGATAATTGCCTTTTCCAATTCACCTTACCCAAAGACAGGAGGCATTGCAAGAGGATTAAGTGCAGATGGGAAAGAGATGCTTCAAGCTTAAAATATAGGAATAGAACAACCAAACTGAAAGACGCAAGGAAACATGTTTTGTTTTGTTTTTAAATAGAAGCACATTTTTAGTATTTTTTAAAAATATTTATTTATTTAGTGTATGAGTGGTCTATCTGCATTGCGTATGCACCTATGTGTCAGAAGAGGGCACCAGATCCCATTACAGATGGTTGTGAGCCACCATGTGGTTGCTGGGAATTGAACTCCGGTCCTCTGAAGAGCAGCCAGCGCTCTTAACCTCTGAGCCATCTCTCCAGCCTCTGGATGTTTTTGTTTTAATGTGTGTAAATGTTTTGTCTATATGTATGTGTACCACTTGCACGCCTGATGCCTGCAGAGGTCAGAGGACTGTCAGATCCCTGAAACTAGAGTTATGGGTAATTGTGAGCTACCTGTCAGTGCTGAACCCAGGTCCCTGCAAGAGCAACAAGAACTCTTAACTGCTGAGCATCTCTCTAGCCTGTTTGCTTTTTGATCAATCAATCAATAAATATTATATATAATATATAATCGTATATAATATTCATATGCATGAATCATATATATATATATGACTCTGATCAATGCTTCAAGGAAATCTGGATAGCCCAGCCTTCTTGCATTCATCAACCAACTCATGCTCTTACTTGTTGAAGTAAATTATCTTGTAAAGTTCTACAGGACAGGCAGACACCTCTTTACAAGCACAGTTACCTACTTCTAGTAAAATCTTAGTGGTTTTTTAGCGGGTTGGCAGTGGTAAAACACACAAGATTCCCTCAGCCCTTTCATGGCAGTCACCATTCTTATTCGGTCTCTAAATTCAACTTCACAGCACCTCATGAGGGGACGCCTGGGAGGCTTTGTGTGCAATTGGAGTAAAATCTCCAAGTTCTCTCATGTGCTAGAATTACTTTCCTTTAAAAAGAGTTACTATTTTTTATTGTTTTCATGTGTGTGGGTGTTTTGCCTGCACGTATGACTATGCACCACATGCTTGCCTAGTGACCTTAAGCTAGGAGAGTGAGTTGGACTCCCAGAAACTATAGTCGGAAGGCTGTGACCCCGCATAGAAGTACTGGAAATCAGGCCTCAGTCTCTAGAAGAGCAGCCAGTGTTATAAACTGCTGAACCAGCACTCCAGCCCCAATCTTCTTCCTTTTAAAGGCTGAGCAATATTCTGTTGTATTGTACACATGTTCAGCCTCAGTTTTTAATGTTCTATACATTCTAAGGTCACAGCTTCTGTCTGTAAAAGAATTCTAGTTGATTTTATAAGTATGTCTCCAATTAGACCTCAGAGCCAGAAACATGACCCAATTTATCTCCTGTGAATAATGCTTTGATCTGAGAGCCTTATGGCTAATTGATTGCAGGGTTCCCAGAAATAAACTAAGGTTTTATAATCGAATTAACAAGCATTTTCAGTTCCTCTCCACTGGACTACATTACCTCAGAATTTTCTTTCACTTCTGTGAAGATATCTATACTCTGAACTTAAGTAACTTAAATTGTGTCAGGGGACCAAGGATGGAGACTATGTTTTCCATAGGGCCATTATGAAGCCATAAGCTTGTGACAGCCAGTCACTGCAGTTTCTACTCATGCTAGAAGTCATGCTGGGTTAGAAGGATTGTGAAATGTTTTGTTGTACTTTTGTCCTCTGAGGGAAGCTCCTGGGAAAGCTCTCTGACACATGACACCTGACACCTGAGAAAGCCCCTAACCTGAACTTATCTTCCAGTTCCTCAGGTTTCCTGGCAACACCCACAACAGGAATGTTTGTTGTCTTCACTGCTGAAATAGTGGAGGAACTAGGGCGGGGCTGTTTTCAGATCCTAAACTTTTTTCTGTTGTTGGTTTTTTAAACTTTACTTTGTGTGGTGTTTTGCCTGCATGCATGTCTTTGTACCATGCGCACGCCTAGGTGGTCTTGAACTCAGAGAGACCCACTTGGACCTGCCTCCTGAGTGCTGGGGTTCATGTGCCACACAGCCTGGCCTGATCTGCTCTCAGTGGCCTGTGTGCCATTGTGCAGGGGACTTCCCCTTGTCTCTGCCAGCACTTTCTATGTACTTTTGAAGCATTATAATGTATTCATTTTGGTGTTTTTGAAACAGGTTCTCACTATGTAGCCTTGCCTGGCCTGGAACTCCATTTATATATCTTGAGTCCCTGTGACCTTCTTGTCTCTGCCTCCCAAGTAAGATTAGGTATGCACCATTACTGTCAGAATTACGTTTTTATTTAAATAAAAGTCCTTTGCTTAGCTCCGTTCCCTTTTGGCTGCTGGCCTGTTTCTTCTCCTCACAGGTAGACTCCCGTTCACATGGGTACTGTCACTCACTCACTTACTTATGTACTTGGTTTTTGGGAACAAGTTTTATGTATGTGTGTATGTAACAGCCCTGGCTGTCCTGGAACTTGCTCTGTAGACCAGGCTAACCTTGAACTCACAGAGATCTGCTTGCTTCTGTCTCCCCAGTGCTGGGAGCCACCACCTGGCTCTTTATTTATGACTGTCACTAGCTCTTTAGCATGTTCTAACCTGGCTTCTGTTTGCGCCCTTCTGGAAACTTAGACTAGGAGCACTGGTGTTGTAGACGTTCCTCAGCAGGTGTCTGCACAGTTGACTTAAGAACTCCTTCCTTAGAGAGCTTCCCCAGAGTGCGTCTTCTGGGTGAAGACGGCAGGAGGGAAGGCATCTGTGGATTCAGAAAGACCTTAGGAGACTGTGATGGTAAATATTGTTAACAGGAGCTAGAATCACCTTCTCTCCACCCCCCCACCCCCCGTGTGGTGTGTGTATGTGTGTGTGTGTGTGTGTGTGTGTTTAACTGAGGTGGGAAGATTCACTTTAACTGTGGGTGGCACTGTCTCCTGGGGTAGGGTCCTAGACTAGGGAAAATGAGCTGAGTGCCAGTGTCCAACTCTGCTTCCTGACTGCACATGCACTGTGACCCGTCCTTATCTTCCCAGGCAGACAGGTTCTCACAGCTTTTCTGGCCTTCCCTCCGCTCTCATCCTCTAGTTCTACAGTGAGTCGGGCATGCCTACCAAGCACCTCTCAGACAGCGTGTGCGCTGTGTGTGGGCAGCAGATCTTTGTGGATGTTAATGAAGAGGGCATCATCGAGAACACGTACAGGCTTTCCTGCAATCATGTGTATCCTGCCTTGTGCTGCGTCTCTCCTGAGCTCACACTCCAGTCTTGGTGGGAAGAGGGTGGTGGTTACTATGGTTGTTGTCCAGAGTTAGAGTGTAGGTGAGCCACAGCAGACTGCGGCCTTCCTCGCCCTTTCCAGGCTGGCACTCTCCTCTTCAGTAAAAGGTAGTAATGGACCACCAGGGCCTACAAACCCACAGCTGCAGCTAGTGAGGCCGCTCAAGCTGGTCCGTGTCACAGGAGGAGAGCCTCTGAGGAAAGGCTAGTGAGTCAGATCCCTCTGAGAGGAGCATCATTCATTTGGTCTTGTATTTACTAAGCTCCCATTCCATACCACACTGAGAACTGGACCAACCATGTGAATAAGGATCACTGCCCTCACCCTCTGTGGGGAAACTTTCAGAGAAAAGGAACCTGCCCCAGATTCCACAGCTGTAGGACGTAATGGCACAATCTGAACCTTGATCTTGAGCTGATGCTCTGGCCCCTGAAGATCCAGGATAAGGCTAAAGTGCCAGTCTGGCTTTCATTCACTTCCCTTGACCAATGGTGCGCAGATTCCATGAATTCTGCATCCGAGGCTGGTGCATCGTGGGAAAGAAGCAGACATGTCCCTACTGCAAGGAGAAGGTGGACCTGAAGAGGATGTTCAGCAATCCGTATCCTTTGTGTTCTTGTTGAGAGTGGGTGGTGGGAAGGACGTACTGCTGCTTCCAGCATTCGGGTTGCTGTCTGTTCTGGGGAAGTAGGCTGACGAGAGGCAGTCCAGAGACTGAGCTTCCCATCCTAAACTGCTAGTGGAAGCAGCTACTGCCGCTTGTCATGTGCTTGCTTCCTCTCTCAAGTTCTTGACCCATGTCATCTCACTTGATTTGCTAGCAGCTTAGAGGCTGAGCAGTGTCCACAGTTATTTCACCAGTGAGTGACGCCTTCCCCATGCTGTGCAACTGGAGACCACCTTCCCCTGTGCAGGCAGGGCCTGAGGAGCTGGGGAGCTGGCAGACACCATTCTCCATTCACTTCTAGTGAAGGACCTCTTTTACTTGGCACTGTCCTTCCTACCCAGCCATTTCTCTGGCCTCACATTCACTTCCTGTGGTGTCCAAGGATGCAGCTCTACTTCAGCTCCTGTCCCAGTCACCCCCTCTGTCCTGTGGTTTCCAGTTCCCTCTCTGTGTACACCAGCAGGACTTTATTCAGTTCAGGGGACATTATGTTAGTAGTACACTGTCATCATCTCTGAACACAAGACTCTGGCCTTTCCCATTTCAGGTTTCCTACGTGGTTCTTATAGGGCTGGTCCCAGAGCACTTATGGTCATCTGGCCTTACTGGAGCTTGTGGCTGCGCTTAGCTCTTAGAGACTCAGGCCATGTTGATATTTTTGATGCCTTTAGAGGAGTGCTCCACCCATTTCAACAGCTTCTCCATGGACTTTGCTCCAGCAGTCTTTGCAGGCACTCTTTCTTCAGATCCTTCCCTTTCCTTCATTTAGATGTGAAATGGAAAGGAAAGGAAACTTCATAAAAGACCTTTTGGCCTCAGTAGGGCCTGCTTCAAGTCTCTGTCAGGGGGGCTCCTTATGAATAACCTGTTTCTCTCTGACTCTATCCTGTTCTGTGACATTATTCCTGGGACGATATTAAGAAACATTTACTCACTACAGATAGGGAACCAGACCATCCAAGTCCAACTTAGCCAGTGAGTTTTATTGGTGTTACTTATTGATGAGGGGTTATTTGTAGGGGCAGAAATGACTCAAAGATAGCTGCACCACCAAAGGTACCATAGACAGTGGCTGCTGAAAGTCACAAACCTAGAACTCCCTGCAGGCCGCAGACTTGGCCTGAGCTCCTCTAGGAAGTTCAGCTGGCCTTAGAGTCTCCAGACAGCTCAACTTAACTCAGAATCTGCGAGGAAACTCATCAGCAATTTTCACTGCTTATATACTTTTGAGGAAAGAGTGGCCTGGTGTATTTGGTTGGTTTCAGGGACTTCCTGAAGCTTTTGAATTGTTTACTTTCTGGGTTTAAGAAGCTTCCCTGCTGGATGGGATGTTTTACCTCTTTAGAATAGTTTACTTCCTAATAAGCTTTCTGCCAATTTCTGGAAGGAAATTGGTCCACAACTTGTCAGTAGCCATAATCTTTTCCTTGATGGAGAAAACCTTAAATTTTGTACATTGCAAGAACCTCCTGGGGGCCAGGAATATAACTAGATCAGTGGCAAGGTACTTACTAGACTACTGGTTAGCTGGGGTGGGGATTGCACACCTTTAATCCCAGGGCTTAGGAAGGCAGAAGCAGGTAGATCTCTGAGTTTGTGCCAGGCTGGTCCCCAGAGTGAGTTACAGGATAACCTTGACTATACAAAGAAACCTGGTCTGGAAATGACAGGAAAAAAAAAAGGTTGGGGGGGGGGGGGGTCCTGTAAGCTATTCCCAGATCTTCTGTCACGGGTTTGTCTCTAGGGTGTCGTGTCTGTCAGACTTAGGCTGTTGTCATTTCTGAGAGTGTGATGCATCTGTTTTACCTCTCACTTCTCATGTCTGTCTCCAGTCCCCTCTGCTCTCCTTCCTCTGATTTTCCAACCTAAAGAGCTGAAGAGAATCTGGGTAGCTTTACTTTTACTGGGCTATGGAATAGCTTAAAACTCTGGGCAGACCCAAGGAAGGCCTTCCTACCACACTGGATAAACCTAAGAGCTGTTGTCTAGTGAGTGTGATCCTTAACATTCTGACAGCTGGGAGCGGCCTCATGTCATGTATGGACAGCTGCTAGACTGGCTTCGGTACTTGGTAGCCTGGCAGCCTGTTATCATTGGCCTGGTGCAAGGCATCAGCTACATCCTGGGCCTGGAGTAATCAGAGACCACATCATTGCAGAACCACCCCACCCACCATGGACCTCAGGGCACTCTCCTTGCTGCCCACAAAGACTTGGGTGGAAAAGACTCAAAGGCACTTGGGCCATTCAGGACCTCCCCAGCTGTGTCTGGGTTGGAGGGGACATGATGGAGAACCAGCCAGTGGGGCTGTCAGCAGTGGGGGGCTTTTTAAAAGAAAATTATTTTGATGAATATATTTAAATTTTTTTATTGTGGAGCATAGGAATTGTCCCCCACCCCAAGGCCTTAACCTTGCTTGAACAGGGTAGGCAAAGCTGTTGGAGGTATTGGTTGGATGGAGTCTACTCACCTCTGGGTGAGCACTGGAGGGTTTTCAGGAGGCCGAGTGCTTCAGCCTGCCCTTTTCCTCCCCTCCCCTCCCCTCCCCTCCCCTCCCCTCCCCTCCCCTCCCCTTCCCTTCCCTTCCCTTTCCTTCCCTGCCCTTCCCTCTGCAAGGCTCAAGCCTGGTTTGCACTCGGTGTAGAAGAGCTCAGACCGGTGCCAGATTAGCACTGAGTGGTAAAGGGTCTCTTCATCTCTGAACATAAGATAGGTATTGTGTATGACTCTGTTGCCTTTTTGTCTGGAAACTAAAGGCTAGGTGTGGCAAAATCAATGACTTTTCCAACCAGGGAAGCCCTGTGACCTCAAAATTCACTGACATGTTTTGGGAGAACTAGACGTATGAGCAGCATGGATAACCTGCCCCTGAGCAGGGTATCACCAGGCAGGGTATAAAAGCAATCTAGATATCACTGGGCTGTGAAAGCTTCTCTGGCAGCAGTGACCGTTACAGCTTCTTGTGCAAGTACACCCTTCAGTCTGGAAGTGTTGGCATGTGCCCAAGGCCACTCTGCACATCACTTCCTGAAAGCCTAAGGGAGTGTTTATGCACATAGCACACAGACTAATGGATCTGTTCTGCCAGTCATCAGTGTACCCTTGAAGCTAAGTGGGGATTCCCAGCCCAGGAACATCCCTATGTAGGCTTGGTCACTTGTGGGCTTTTCCCGGGCTTGATGTTAAGGATGCTGAGTGCATAGGAAGAATAAGGCCTGAATAAACGTGGGCTCTGAAAAGGGGCTTCTGACCAGGCCTAACTGTAGTCCTGGAAGTTTGAAGAAAGTGGGCGGGCATCATGGGTCAGCAGCACTGGGCTTCTAGGGGAATTTGGCCTGGCCCATTTGAAGGCAACGAGAGCCAACTGGCTCTTGTCATCACATCTGAATAAAGCTCCATGAGCTGGGCTGGACAGCTGGACATCCATTGGCTTTTCTGTCTGCCACCTCTTCCCATGTCCCCTGGGGAATCGTGGGCTCCTGTGTCCCAGCCACCCCCTCCTGTGTGGTGCCTGTTCTATGGCATTAGGGTCCCTGAGGCCTCACTGGTCCCCTTTCAGACTGAGTGGCATGCCACCCTCGGTCTCAGACTAGTACCCTGCTACCCCCACTCAGCCTGTTCTCAAACTCTGCTGTAGCTTCCTCTTCCTTCCATCCCCAGAGGAATGGGAGCTAAGCAAAAGCCCAGGGACAGGGACAGCTCTTCCTTTAGTATTTGCCCTCCCCTTTCCCTAAGGGGAAGGCTGCTTCCATGTTTTACCTCCAGTCTTGGCTGTTCTAAGGTACAGCTTCTTTCCTCTTCCTGCACCCCTACCCATACCCCAGTGGACTGAGAAATCCCCCCTGAGTGTGTGAGGGTGTACAACTTCTGGACCTATCTCCTGGAGATCCTGAATGCTGCAGCCTTGGTGGGAGAGGGGAGAGGGTAGGTGGAGTTGCTCAGAAGAGAAGAATGTGAATGTGGCACATGAAAGACAGTTTTTAGCCTCCTCCATCTAAACCAGGTATGAAGCTATTCCCACGGGTCCTTCCAACCTGATTCCACTCGTCACCAGCTCTACCCTCTGATCACAAACCTTAGCCCACCACACTTTGCCATGAGTGCATGCACTGGTCTTTCTGCCCTCAGAGGCTCTGGCAGGACATTCAAGGAACACGCCTCAGGCCCAGCCTCTGAGCTACGAGAGCCAGTGTTGCGTAAGTGCCTTCCTGGCTACTTAGGGCCAGCTCTCAGCTTGGCTGGGAGTTTACACCAGCCAGGCAGGGAAGTTGCTCTCCTGTGGTGAGATTTGTTAGGGTGCAGGCAGCCACACTGAGCCTTGGAGCTCTCAGAAGCCATTCAGGCCTAAGAGCAGGGTAGGAAGAGCTGAACTTACTGTAAGTGAAGCTGCACTGTGACTGGCTGTGTGTGGAGGCTGTAAAGTGATAGACCTGACCTTGGGGTGAGGGGTGGGGGTGGGGAAGCCTGAGAGAAGCTAGGCTGTTATTGAGCTAGTGAGGCATTGAATGTAAAAAGGTCAGTGATTCAGTTTGGGGCCCCTAGTAGCAATAAATATTGACTCTTTGGAGTTTGTTCTAGAGAAAGTAAAGGCTTGGCCCTGTAGAAAGTTGGCTGTGAAGGGTGGTAGGGGCAAGACAGTGCCCTGTGAGAGACTGATCTGCCCCATCCCTTAGTTGACCTTAGTGGGGGTGAGGTGGACAGAAGACCCAGTGAGTTGGAGAGTGGTCCTGGGAATTGTCAGTGAGCATTGGTTCACAGTAGGGACCGGGATTCCTAGTTCAGAGAGAAAGTGAAAGTGAAAATAGTCGGGAGCTTTCCTAGAAGCTGTCTGCTGCCTGCCTTCCCAGAACAAGGGCCGGCTGGCGAACTGGCGAACGGAGTGTTACTTCCCAGGTAAGGACCTGGCTCAAGTGCTTTCTCTCTCTCTTAATGGGTAGGACTGGGCCGGGGGAATGTTGTCTTAAGTGCTGTTTGGAGCTGGTGAGAGAAAATTGTTACTAGGTAACACCAGCAGCCTTAAGTGCCCATAGCCCAGCTAGTGGCTGAGGCCTGCCCTCTAAAAACTCAAATGGGGTCAGTAACATTGCCAGAGGGAAAGAACCTGAAATGTAGGGCTAGCTGACTTCTACTTATTTTTTCCAGAGGAAGTCACAGTTAGGCACCAGGCTTGCCTGCTTCCACATTCATCATGACCATGAGACACTGTGGCTGTGCAGCAGGTGGGACATTGGGCTTTGTGGTCCACATTTCCAGGGCGCTGGCTCCATGTCAGGGCTCCTCTGTACTGCATTCAGCAGAGACGAAGGGTGGGGGCTGAAGGGTCTCCATCCACTCTGATTCCTGGCAAGAACCTTGGAGTATCTGGGTGGGGGTCTGTCCCAACCCATGTAGCATCCTGTCCTCGACTAAGGCGCTAGGACGTTGAGCTTTATTTTTATTTACATCTGTAACTATTTGTTCCTCAGACCCCAGTCCTTGGTGGGTCCTGCTTCTATATGTCCATGTTGTCATTCTGGCCAGAGCCACATCTGCACCTCTGACAACTGCCACTGTCTTAACCAGAAGCTCAAAGGACCCGTGCTCTTCCTGGTCTCCAGCAGTCCCAACTAAGCAGTACCCAACATTGGATGTGATCTGGCCAGAGAAAGAAGTGCCACTGAGTAAGGAACAAGTGTCATGGGAGCCCAAGAGGGTACAGGTGTCAGAGGCAGGCTGTGAACACAGGGTTGGGTTGCCTTGGGAGTGTACCTCTAACCTGAGAATCACCAGCCAGGCAAACTTGGCTCTGTGTTCACCATTCACTGCCCAGCTCCCCACATGGTTCTTATAGTAGAGAACCTTGCAGGGCCTTGGATCCAAGGTACTCCAGAGCATAGCCCCTTGAACACTGTCCTGTGTAGGTGGGACTCCGGTATTCTGTTTCTGACTCATGACTGAGTAAAGCTGGGCAGGGCAGGGCCTGCTTTATAGAATAACTCACAGTCAAATGTGTTCCCAGATGGAACGCTGACCTTGTCCTGCACTGCCTGCAGCCGCTTCCCCAACTTCAGCATCCTCTACTGGCTGGGCAATGGCTCCTTCATTGAGCACCTCCCAGGCCGGCTGAGGGAGGGCCACACAAGGTAAGGGCCATCAGTTAGGCTAGCGGAAGAAAGCCCCCCCCCCCCCCCCCAGCCCCTGCAACCCTCTCATGATTTCCTTCTGCTGCTCTAGCCGGGAGCAGAGGAACGCAAGCACCTGGCTACACAGGGCCTTGGTGCTGGAGGAACTGAGCCCCTCCCTACTAAGTACCAACTTCTCCTGTCTGTTTGTGGATCCCGGACAGGTGGCCCAGTATCATGTCATTCTGGCCCAGCTCTGGGTAAGGAACCTGAAAGAAGGCATCCAGGGATGGGAGGAACTCCACTACCTGGGGAAGAAAGGATTGGCTTTTCCAATGCAACCTGTAAGCGGTGACTGTTAGCAAGGAACTTGGGACTACAGTGACAGGAGGGGCAAGAGCTCTTCTTAGCTCTGACTGTATGTGCATTTACTTTTCTAGGATGGATTGAAGACAGCCCCATCCCCTTCTCAAGAAACCCTCTCCAGCCACAGCCCAGGACCCAGATCAGCAGGCCCAGGGGCCCCATGAAGCCAACCACAGCATGACCTTGACCGGAGCCTGGCTCTCATCTACCTGGAGGGTGAAGTCTACACCACAGGCTGTGATTGCCTCTTTCCAGCGGCTGAACCTCAAACTCAAGCTTCATTTCTACCTAGATTACAATAGTTATTAAGTCCTTGGAGTTCTTCCTGTTTGTCCTTGTGTCCATCCATCCTGTTAACACTTTCTTTTTTTTTTTTTTTTTTTTTTTTTTCCTGAGCTGGGGACCGAACCCAGGGCCTTGCGCTTCCTAGGTAAGCGCTCTACCACTGAGCTAAATCCCCAACCCCCTGTTAACACTTTCTAATGTCTTACTCATCCCACTGGTATTCTGGAACCTCTGAGACCTGATGATGCCTTAGCCAAGTGAGAGCTCTGCTCCACTCAATATGAATTTGAGATGCCTGCCGCCCGATCCAACAGGTTAACCCTCAAGTGTAGTCGAGATTAGCAACATTCACACTCAGCTCTGACCACTATCTGCATTTACGTCTGTCTTTACAGGTGTACTGTTCCCAAGGAAGGGGTGGGACAGTGGCTGCTTCAGATCACAATTGTATCTGCCAGTCTGTCTCAGCAGTCCCACAACGAGTCCAGTCCTCATAAAGCTGGAGCATCTCAAGGTCTGATGTTTTTAGGCCCTGGTACTGTCTGCAGGAACTCTGCCTGACTCAGGAGGGAGCACGGGACACTGCCAAATAGAAATTCAGAATAACATGAACCTCTGAAATAGAAAACAGCCCATAATACTAGTTAGAGACAGGGGCCAGACCAATAGGTGAGTGGAAATAGGGCCAGGTAGAAGGACCAAACACAGGCTCCAAAGAGCTGTAATTTCCCTCTTTTTCTTCATACTGACCCAAAGAGCTTAGCACTCAAGGGAGAAAAATAGACTTTATTTACAAGTAATAACATTTAGAAAAGATCCATTCCCGGCCCTTAAAAACCTTCCCATCGTTCCATATCCCCCCAGTGCAAGTCTGGGGAGCTGAAGTATGAGCTGCCATTGAAGGCTGCCCCCCTCCCACCCCTGAGACCCAGGACCTATCTGTCCTGGGAAAAGCATCCTCCAGGCAGCTGAATATGGAAGCAGGTAGAGCAGAGGCTTCTACCAGGTCATGCCCAATCCTGGGCTTCAAGAGCAAAGACCCCTGCTAGGCCCAGCCACCAGAACAGCAGGAAAGTAGAGCCTGCTTCTCCAATGGTCCCTTCTAGGTCCAGAGACTAAGGAAGACTGGGCTCAAGAATCCAGCCTCAAATCTAGTTATGATGGAAAAGTAGACTTTTTTCCAAAACAAGGAAAAAAAAAGATCAGGAGGCAATATAGGGAGAAGACCGCACACTGTCCAAGCTCCAAGCCTCCTGGGCCAGCTCTGAAAGATGCCTAGAAGGCACCAGTGAAAGTCCAGGTACCAGGCCAGGGTGCAGGCAAACATCGAAGTCTCTGGGAGGGCTGGCCGCCATTGGCCTGGGAGCTGAGAGAAGGCACTGAGGGACAGTAGAAGGAAAAGGACCAGGCAAGGTCAGTGCTGACAACGCAGGTGGGGCCACGCACTGGTATCGACTCTTTAATGCTTTGCCTGAAAAAGAAAGACAGTCACTTGGCCAGATTAAGTCTGTGTTGCCGACCTCTATTGACTAGTTCAGAAAACCCTGTGGCTGGGACCGCTCCCTCTGTAGGGTTCCCATAAACACCTACCTTTAAGTTGCCAGCCCACACCTAAGAAATGTGGGGTCCTCAGTTATGAATGGCTAACCAAGGCAGAGGGTACCCTCTTGCCCCAACCCTCCTCCAGTGGTTTGGCTTTGCCTTGTCTATAGAGAGCAGTCTAGGGGTGGTCTCCTTGTACTGAGTTACCTTGCCCTTGGCCCGAGGAGTGGTGGCAGCAGTAGCAGCACCAGCCGTGGTGGTGGCGATGCGTGGAGAGCGGCGGGTTCCACTGCGAGGATTGGGGGAAACCTTTGCTGGGGTCTTCTTTGAAGTTCCTCGCCGTAGAAGGCTATTTCCCAGCTTCTTGGGTGTGTTAAGGATGCTGAAAGCCATTGACTGACGCCGGTCCGACTATAGGGGAAGAAGGTCTGTCAGCCTGCTACTTTGGGGCTGCCAGCAAGGCTTCACTTGGCCTTCCTCCTTCCCCTTCGGTGCTGCACTAACCTGCTTGAGAACTGGAGCTGCTTTCTTCTGGGCATCAGCAGTGCTGTTCTGCTTCCGTCCTTCATGCCGGTCCCTGGGAGTCATGGGGCGTGGAAAGCAGCTCGTAGCTTTCTTGGACTGTGAGGCAGGCAGAGGACAACTGGGCAGATAATGGCGAAAAGACAAGCCTTCCCCATCTCTGACAGAGGCCCTTCCAGCAGTCTGTACATCTGCCCTTGGGAAGAGAGACTTCCCTCCGATTCACTACTAAGATTTGGTGAGCTGGTTCATACCTGGGTGCAGTGCTAAAGAGAACAATACAGATGCACACATCACCTACCTCAGGAGTACCGGGGCCCTGGTGGGTCTCCGAGGAAACCCGTTTACGCTGCTGCCTGGTAGTGATGCCAGCGCCCTCAGCGATCTGAGCTGGCTGCATGCTGGCTCTGCGCAAGGTTTCCCGGGGGTCTCCGGTTTTCATCTCCTCGTCAGTGATGGTGGCCAGGCTCAGGGCAGGCTGCATGGGACAAGCAGCAATGGTCAGTGGGCCCCAACTGTATAGAGCAAGAACTAAAGCTGGATCCTTAACATGCCTTCCTTCCTGTTGTTCATGCCATCTACACCTGGATGAATAGCTAACAGTCCCAAGCAGTCATGCCTGACCCCACACCTCACCCTGGACTCCAGAGGGTAGCAGGTCTTCAGGTGCGGAGGGCATACTCTGTTGCGCTGCTGCAACTCCGCGATGCGGTTCCAGTCATCCACCTGCTCGGGCTCGTCCTGGCAAGTCCCCATGTAGAAGCTATTCCTTCCTGTAGAGGGCACAAGTTAGGGCGAGCACGGCTGCTGGCACCCTGCCTACTAATCTGGCCAGACTTTTGTTGCCACTGTTCCCTTCCACCTTCCTGGGGGGCTTCAGGCTGGATCCACAGGTTCTGTTCTGTAATGATGTTACAGAGCCAAAGTGGCACACCAAGCCATTTGTCTCATGGAGGTGCTCTCTGGGGGAGATCAGAGTTCATAACCAGAGGCTGTAGCATCTTATTCACCTGCCAAGGCCTGGTGCCCCACACCAAGAGAAGCTGAGGGTCAGGAACTGATAACCAGGGAGGGTCCCTAGATGCTAAGGCAACTTCCAGGAGACCGCTGGGCAGGCCAACTTCCCAAGTCCAGTTTCCCAGAAGGCAGCCCAGAGGACTGACTCCCACAAGAGTCAGCTCGCACTGGGAACTGTGTGGGAATCTTAACTGGTGAGCACCCCTGCTTCAGACTGTCCCCTTGTAGTCCTAGGATAGGCAAGGCCCAGAGATGGCAGAGGCTGAGTGAGGGGCAGCAGCTCTGGCATCGGGAGGCAGCAAGGAGGCCTGCCTGGAGCTTTTGGAATTTAGTAAATCTGTCTCCTCACCGTGGGGGGCCCCACTGGATGTCCTGGTCTGGGAGCGCCGAGCAGAGCTTCGGGTGGTAGGCCGGTAGCCAGGCAGGCTGAGCAGCGCGGAGTTGCTGTCATCAGGAGAGCCCAAGCGGGCCAGAGACTGAGTGGAGGAAGTGGCTCGCAAGTTGGCCTGGGAAGCAGGGGCAGACTGCGTACTGTAGAAGGACGAGTTGGCGCTGTCCGGCTCCTCCAGTTCTAGTTTCTGGAAGAACAAACAGTGCAGTAACACTCTAAAGCAGCATCACCTCCCTCTGCGCTGCCCTCTGCTTCAAAACGGTCTTTACACTGAAAGTGTGTAAACAGACCACACAGCCAGAGCATCCTGAAAGATGCTGAGGTTGCCAAAACTCTTCTACCTACCACATTTTAAAGGAGGCTTATTTCAGAGATAAGAGCAAGGTGACTACCCTCTAGTCACACAGCTAGGAAGTAGCTAGGCGAAGAGCCAGAACCCCTAACCCCTAAGCCATCTTGTTGGACGTAGACCACAACCTCTGCTGTCCTAGGACAAGGTTCCCAGGTATGAACATCATCTACACTACCCCAAATTCTCAGTAGTAGGGGGCATAAAGCACCTTTCCACCTGTCCCCTGGAGAAGGGAGAGAGTATGTAAGTCTAGAAGTAGCAGAGTATTGTGAGCCACACAAGCTGCATCCTGGCTGCATGGGGTGCCAGAGGCTCAGAATTAGCTGCTATTAATTTTATCCTGCTCTGTCTTCCCGGCAGCAGGAGAGACTAGAGGCTGGAGAGATGGCTCAGTGGTTAAGACACTGGCTGCTCTTCCAGGGGTCCTGAGTTCAATTCTCAGCAACCACATGGTGGCTCACGACCATCTGTAATCAGACAGTATCTGATTCTGTCTTCTAATGTGCATGAAATTGAGCAATTATGTATATAAAATCTGAAAAGAAAAGAGATCCTAAACAAATCCATGCCCTTTTTAAAAGATGTCAGTCATTCCTGAGTGTTCCTGACTTAGGACTCCTGGACAGCCCTATGCCCAGTAGCCTAACCTTGGTCATGGTAATGTTGATGATCTGTGTGGTACGCCGGCGAGCAGAGCGGGTCTTACGGCCGGAGTCAGGGAAGGCATCCCCCAGAGAGTCCAGGCTGGTCTCCAAGGGGGCCTGACCCCGAGCAGGAATGGGGGTGAAGTAGAGACTCTCCAGGGATTCCACTTTGGGGGGCAAGCGCTGGGAGATGGGTGAGGCTGGCTCTCCTGGGACACTGGTACCATCTGGCTGGGTACGAGGCAGCTTGCTGTAGAAAAAGCAACTTGCTGAGATGCAGATCGTGAGCTAGAAGACACTGTCTGTCTCCTTGCCCCAAACTACCTAAAGCAACTACCACTGGTCCTTCAGAGATACTAAAAAGGGGCCTTGACTGGGACCTTTTCAGTCCACTCTTGGTTGCCCCTAACCCCTTCATATTAGCAGCTCTCAGATCTCTCTCTACCATAGCCAAACCCTGCTCTTCAGGTCAGACAGCTATGGAGCCAGACGTCCCTCAGATGCCACAGTGCTCCACAATTAGCAGGCCTACTCCAAACCCCTCTGCCTGCTCTTCCTCCTGGATCTCCTATTTTAACTAAGCACGGGCATCTTCACAGGTTGCCAGGTCATGAGCATGGGTGTAATTTGACCTCTTTTACCACACACAATTGCAGTCAACATTCTGAGAACTCTACTAGCTGCACACTCCCCATGTGCACTCCCTCCCCTCAGCTCATCTCACCTAGAGACAGACTGCCATGAGACACACTGCACAGTAGTGACAAGAACTCAGGACAGGCTGCCAGGTTCAAACCTGGCTCTATCACTGTGGATCCCTCTAAAGCCCAGTTCTGTTTAAGGAGGTATAATGAATAGAGCCCAACATGGTGGCTAGGGGGAAAATGAAGTTGTAACTGCTCCAAGAACTCAGAACACTGGCCCACAGTGCAGAACACGCTGTTTGATAGAAACAGTAACTGTACTGCGAACCTTGCCTTCAATACTGTCAGGAAACTAGGATGCAAATCCAACCTGTAGTCCTCAGTGTGAGCACTTCTGAAGTCCATCAGCCTTTGGCTGCCAGACCTACTTGGCCTCACACTACAGGCTGCTCCTTCACCCGCCTCTGCACACTCTTGTAGAGTTTATCAAAACTCAGCAGAGCTTCCTTCCAAGGCTTTCCTAACTGTTCCACCTCCTTTTCACTTCTCCTGTGCCCTACGCAGGCATCTGTCATCACAGAAGACCCACGGGCTAGAACAGCGCACACTCAATGAACAGGCCCAGGACAGAGAGGCATGTCTCCTGACCTAGCGACACTGCACGGGGTTCCCTCCTCCAAGCTCAGATCCAGGCTGTCAATACTTAGGTCCAGCTGGGGTTTCACTTGAGGCTCACGGCTCTTTAAGGCATCAGTTGCCACCTGGAATTTGCCCAGGTCTCGAAGCTGCTGGTCTGCGTGGGCAACCTTAGAAGTAAAATAAAAAGAAGCCTAGAGTAGGGGTGGCCTTGGAGAGGAGGCACGTAGTACAACAGATCAGGGTGAGGGGCTGCTGTTGAAACAGATGCTCACCTGGGCCTCCAGGCTGCGCACCTGGGCTGTGAGGTGCCGGCAAGCCTGTTCAGCTTCCTTGGTCTTCAGCCCTGCCTGCTGCAGCTCACGGCCCAGACGTTCAGTCTCAGACCGCAGCTCCTTGTTGTCCTTCTGCAGCTGCTCCAGGTCTTGAAGCTGTTCCCGCAGCTCTTGGTTCTGCTGCTTCTTGGCATCGTAATGGGTCTTGGCTTTCTCCATCTGTGTGGACAGACAGGGTGTGTGTGTGTGGCAGAGCCTAGAAATGGTCAGGAAGAAGGGCAGAGCAGGCTGGCTCCTGGCCCCGCACCTGTAGCTTGTAGTGCTCAGCTGCCTGCTCCTTCTGGCTCAGCTGGGCTTGCAGCTCACTCAGCTGTGTCTGGAGGCGCTGGACCTCCTGCTGGCTTTCACCTCCCTGGGCCTGGAAAGCCTGAGAAATCAATCAAAACAAGGGAACTCTGATTACCCAAACCCACTGGCCTGCTTCTGCTGCTCAGTTTCCACAGGTCCTTCCCAGTCTTCTGAATAGATTCTCAGGACATCTAGGGACGCCTCAGTCCAATGCACACACCCCCAACCGCAGCCTACAACCAATTCCATTCTCCCTCCCAGACTGTCCGGCGTGTGCTGACCATCTGCTGGCTCTAACGCTTCTCACAGTCCTGCCGCCATCTGAGGCCGAGCACCAGGAATCTCACCCCTGTACAAGGACATTCTCTCTCAAGGGAACAGAAAGGGATCTTCTGAGAGTGCCCTGGTCTAGAGCCGAGACAGCTGCATGTGCATGTGCATGCCAATGACAGGAACTCACTTCTCCAAGAAACAACTTTTATCCTTGTTTTACAGAAGAGAAGAGACCAGGGATTTAGGCAAACTGACAGTACAGTAAACCTTGAACTTCATCCACCTACTCCAAAACTGGGGGTTGACTCCTTTACGATGCCACCACTGTCTCCTAAGGGAACCCTAACTCCTCATGAGGAGCAGCAGCTGGTCCCCGTATCTGCAGTGTCAGCTTGGTTTACCACAGGTACTGGGTGGGACTACAAAACTCCTCCATCTGCTAGCTCATAACAACCCTAAAAAGGGACATGACAAACCTGCTTACTGTTCACCACAGACCACGGACAAGGACGCTGAGAAGGAAACTGAATCCCAGAGTTCCTCTACCTGGGATCCACTATGTGCTACACAAGTCCCTGTGGAACTGGTGCCCAATCCTTTGCCCTTAACTAAGGGATGGGAAGCTTAGAGCTGCTGAAAGCAAACACTGGAACGAAGAAGGTAACAGAATTGGGAGCATTAAGTGTTAACTGCACTGGTCATTATGGCAAATGCCAAGTAATCCCAGGACTCTGGGTGGCATAATGGGATGGGGTCTCCCATCCCAAGGAGGGCAGGGACATGCATTCTAAGATTGAGAATTGTTGAAACTCTCAACTCTTGAACCCCAACTACTTACAGCAGGGCTTTCCCACAGAACTTTCTGGGATGGAGGAACTTGTCCTATTCTGTCTTGCAGTCATTAGCAATTGCCCTACTGACTGGGAAAGTGGCTAGGGTAAATCAAGAACAAACAAAGTAACCTGTTCTGAGGTGCTGGAGCTGAGCCTAGGTCTTCTGTGCACCAAGCAGTGCTCTACCACTCAACCAGACCTATGCCTTGATATTTTTAACTGAAAAGCATAGTTGGCTGTAACAGAGAGAAGGCCTTTCGGTGAGAGATCCCTGAAGACAAAGCCAAGGTTTCTGAGGCCCAGGACAGGTTCCTGGGCAACCAGGCCCCCAGGGAGCACCTGCTCTGGCCTGGTACTGCCCAAGGGCTTAGAGAAGCTGTCCCTCCACCCTGGCGCTCTGAGGCAGAGGACAGGCCTGTCCCACGGCTGCCCCACCTTCAGCTTCTGCTGCTGCACCCTGCTGGCTTGTTCACTCTCTGTCAGCTTCTTATTCAGTTCTTCCACCTGAGGAGCAGAAAAAGAACAAACAAGAAGATGAGGGTGGAATGGCTTTCTTGGTTTTCAACTAGACCGCATCTGCAAACAGCTAAAACCCAAGCAACTGGGCACAGCTATGAGGGATTTTTCTCAATTGGATCATTTGAGGCGGGAAAACGCACCTTAAGTCTGGGCCACACCTGGTGGCAGCTCACATAAAAGGACATAAAAGGAAGTTTTTGCTCTTTGCCTGCTTGCCTCACTTTCTTGTTCTGGATATGCACAACCAGTCTAAAGATTTCTAAGTGTGCCTTGGGAGAATCAAAACCAAAATTCAAGTCCTAGAAGGTGTCAACAGTTAAAGTAAGGGCATTTATTAAGGAATGTGATCCTGTAGTTTGGTCTGGCAAGACAACGAACACCGCTGTTTCTCAGGGCCCACCAATAATTTATAGCCAAACCTAAAACCAAGGAGCTAAATAACTTTGCTAATTCATTCAAGTATTCTGTGTGGGACACCTGTGTGGGGTAAGTTGTAAGGGTGTGGGGTTATGGTGGAAAGAACATTACAACAGATCAAACTGAGTTCACTGATTCAGGCCCATGGAGGAGAGATTCTGGATTTACTATGAAGCATGCACAGTTTTTTAAGAAAAGGTGTCAAAAGTTCGAGGAAGCATTTGTCAAAAGGTGACCTACTGAAAAGGACCTGTAGATGCCTTATCTCCCTTGACTTCATGCTGCTGAGTACTTTCCAGCTCAGGGAAGCTGTAATGTTTGAGTGGATATGCTCTATCAAACTACGCCCTCCACAGTGAAAGGCCCAGAAGACACGTCCTCAATAATCCTGTGGGACAGGGATGGTGAGAGAGTGCCAGCATACTCTGTCATCTCCCTTTTATGTGCTGGGGTTGAGGGCGGAGCTGCTGCCGCCCAGTTGGATGAATTCAATGCTGTAGGTTTAACTGGGCCCAGGGGTAGGAGGGGCCAGGTGGGCACTGAACTGACAAAGGCAGAGTGACCATAGTTGTCCTAACAGGCAAGCAGCAGCAACAACAGGACATTTGTGATGTCGTGATTTGTGCAGAACTTTGGTCCTGGATAATCAGTCATGATGTTCCCAGGCATGGAAAATATAGGAAGCCTACTACATTTTTTTCTTTAGTCTGCATAGCAGAAAACTTCTGAGACAAATGAAAGAAAGGCTAAACTGGATTGTGGCAATGGGTTATCTTGGCCAGTGAACCAGACTTGAACCTGTTTGCAGACACAGAACACCTGGAGTGAAAGGATGACCAGATCCGCTGGAAGAACCTTGATAAAACATGTAAAAGTCCAGTCCTTCCCCATCAGGACCTACAGCCTTTACAAGGGTAATTGTACACCAGAGAAAAGAAATAATCCTACTTCCTGGGTCTAGTGGATACTGGTTCTGAATTAATGCTGATTTCAGGAGACCCCCAAGAAGCACTGTGGCCCTCCAGTTAAAGTGGGGGCTTATGAAGGGCAGGTGATTGATGGAGTTTGGGCTGAAGTCCAACTCACAGTGGGTCCAGTATGTCCCCAAACTCATCCTGTGGTTGCTCCAGTTCCAGAATGTACAACTGAGTCAGATATCCTTAGAAGTTGGCAAAATTTGCACAGCTTCCCTCACCTGTGGAGTGAGGGCTACGATAGTTGGAAGGTCAAGTGGAAGCCATTTAGCGTTGCCCCTCCCAGGGAAGATGCAGAGGTGACGGTCCCTACCACACCTCCCTTTAACTCTTATCTGGCCAGTACAGAAGACAGACGGATCGTGGAGAACAACAGTTTGACTACTGCAAATTTAAGTAGTGACTCCAAATGCAGCTGCTGTACCAGCTGTGGTGTCCTTACTCGAGCAGATTAACGCACCTCCTGGTACCGTGTGTAGCTATCAATCCAGCAAATGCCTGTTTCTCAATAGCTGTCCATAAATACCACCAGAAACAAATTGCTTTCTATTGACAAGCGCAGCACTATACCTTTAGAGTTTTACCTCAAGGGTCTGTTACCCAGCCCTGTGCCATAACTTAGTTTGAAGGGATCTTAATCACCCATCTCTTCCACAAAACATTATACTGGTCCTCTATATTGACAACATTATGCTGACTGGACCAAGTGAGCAGGAAGTAGCAACTACTTTGGACTTGTTGGTAACACACGGGCATCCGAGGATAAGGAATAAATCCAATCAAAATTAAAGGGCCTTCTGGTTCAGTGAAATTCTTGGGAGTCCAGTGGTGGGGCACGCAGAGATACTCCTTCTAAGGGGAAGGATGTTATTACACCTGGCCCCTCCCACCACCAAGAAAGAAGCAAACACATTCAGTGGGCCTATCTAGACCCTGGAGGCAGCACATTCCTCACTTGAGTGTGTTACTCTGGCCCATATTCCAAGTCACTTGGAAAGCTGCTAGCTCTGTGTGGGGCCTGGAACAGGAGAAGGCTCTTCAGATGGTCCAGGCTTCCGTGCAGGGTGTTCTGTCTACCACGTGAACCACATGATCCAGCAGACCCAACAGTACTCAAGGTGTCTGTCAGTGGGAGACAGGGGGTCACTGAGGAGTCACCTTTGGGGTTTTGGAGCGAGGGTCTACCATTCTCTGCAGACAAGTATCCTCCCTTTGAGAGTGCCTACTGTCTCCATTACCCTTACAGTGCCCTCTGCTCCCAAGCCTGCGCAGGCACCATTATAGGGTGTGCCCTAATGATTGACTGACTGAAAGAGAGAAGCCTAGGGCCTGGTTTACTGCTGCTTCTGTACATTATGCTGGCCGCATCCACAAATAGGTGGCTGCAGCATTACAACCCTTTTCTGAGACAACCCTGAAAAACAGCAGGGAAAGAGAAATCTTCATAGTGCGCAGAACTTCAGGCAGTACATATGGGCATCCACTTTGCTTAGAAGGAGAAATGGCCCAGATGTGCAATCGTTCAAGATTCATGGGCTGTAGCAGACTGACTGGCTGGATGGCTAAGAGACTTGGAAAGAGCAAGAAAACCGCTATCTAGGAAGCATGAGAACAGACCTAAAAGGGTATGAAGATAGCTATGTCCTATGTAAATGCTAATCAAAGATGACTTCAGATGTGGAGTTCAATAATCAAATAGACAGAATGACCCATGCTATGGACCATCAGCCTCTTTTCCCCGGCCACTGCTGTCACTGCCTACAAGGTCCATGAACAAAGTGGCCACAGTGCAGAGATGAGGTTGTACATGGGCTCAACAATACAGACCTCCATCGTCAAGGCTGCTGACCTGGCTACAGATGCTGCTGGGTGCCAGAGCTGCCACAGCAGGATCGACACCAAACTCTGTCCTACTGAAGTAGATAATTATTCTGGTTATGGATTTGCCTTTCCTGCACAAAATGCTTCTGCTGAAACTGCCATCATGGATTTACAGAATAGTGTATCCACCATCATGATATTCCACACAGTACTGCTTCTAACTAACAAACTCATTTAGCAGCTAGAGAAGAAGTTCAACAGTGGCCCATGTTCACGGAACCCATTCGTCATAATCTCCACTATCCTGAAGCAGCCATTCTGATAGAATGATGGAATGGCCTTTTGAAGACCCAGTTACAATGCCTAGAGGGTTGGGGTAGGGCTCTCCAGAAGGTTAGGTTTTCTTGACTGGATCGTCTGAGGCAGGATGAGCCACTCTAAATCTGGGCCACACCTTCTGGCGGCCGTCCATATAAAAAGACACAGAGGAAGCTTTGCTTTTTTCCTTCTTGCCCGCAATCTTGCTGGCAAGTTTATCCTACTGCCGAAGCAGGCACTCCTCTGCTGCTCTGGGACTCCAAGACAGACCAGCAGAAGCATCAGCTTTATGGACTGAACCACCACCAGATTACTTTTTCTTCCATCAAAAGACAGTTCCTGTTTAAACAGTCAGGCCATAGCATGTAAGCTACTGTACTGCTTCTCCTCCTGATAAATGCAGATCCAGTCAGTTCTGTTCCTCTGACTAAACACTGGAGGTCTAGACTAACCATTATTATCCTCAGGCCCTTCCTCTACACAGGTAACTCCCTGCTGCCCAAAGGTTATCAGGGCCTGAGGTGGTCCCAAACAGATGCTACCAAGGTCACCTGACCAAACTCATTCCAGCTGAAGTCTCTGCCACCAAATTAAATGCCTGACCCTTCAGAGTGGGCATCTCTACACATCTGACTGTGTTCTCTGCTCCCACACCCAACCTGGAAAAGTTGAGGCAAGGACAGAACAGCTATGGGGTTGGAGAGATGAGTAAGTGGTTATAAGTTCAAGTTTCCCCAGCTCCGGAAAAAAAAAAAAAAAAAAAAAAAAAAAGTTCTACAAGTTCTTGTAGAAGACCCAGGTTTGGTTCCCAGCTCCCACATGCCAGCTCAAAATGAACTATCACTCCAGTTCCAGGGGACCTAACATCCCCTTCTGGTCCCTGCAGGCAGCAGGCATGCATAGAATGTGTATATACCTATATAGGCAAACACTCATACGCAAAGAATTAAAAACAAAATAGAAACAAGACTCCCACTCTGGTGCTAACAGACATTGTCAAAGTACATTCATTGCTCCCTCCTCCCCCAAAATAACCAAAGCAAAGCCCCCAGACCTCTTTCCACTCTCCAAGGGGTTAGAGATGCTAGCAGCATGGCCACTGCAGTTAGCACTGGGAGAAAAGAATGCTGAAGACAAGAGCAGGGCAGCACATACTCCCAAGCCCCTCCCTCAACTACCAAAGAGCATAGGGATCCTAACAGCCAAAAGCAGCCATGTTTCCTCCAGGCATTATGGGAGCTTAGGCATGAACAGGCAGCAAAGGAAGAGGCAAAAGGCTCCATTGCTAACTGCTTGCTTTCCAATTTGATTATCCCACTTTTTTTTTTTAGAATGTCTATAGTGGCTAGAAAGGAGAGGGTGTTCTGGGGCTGGAGAGACGGCTCAGAGCTTAAGGGCACTGACTGCTCTTCCAGAGACCCTGCGTTTAACCACATTGTGGCTCACAACCCTCTGTAATGAGATCTAGTGTCCTCTTCTGGCCTGCAGGTATATATGCAGGCAGATCACTGTTTACATAATAAATAAATCTGAGAGAGAGGGGAGAGGGAGAGAGGGAGGGAGGGAGGGAGGGAGGGAGGGAGGGAGGGAGGGAGGGAGGTAAAGAAAGTGTTCTCACTAAATTTCTCTAACCTATTAAGTAGGAGGACGGAGAGGCCTGAGAGGAATGAAGGCAGAGAGACCACAGGGGCCGTCTGGGGAAGACCCTTTCTACTTCTGTTCCAGAAAGCTCTGGGAGCGAGGTTCTGGGGTAAGGCTCCAGAGTGTACTGGCTGAGCATTCTGAGCAGGTCAGGTTCCCTATCCTCCAAGGGCTGCCTCATTTGTCATCTTCATACCCTGGATAACTCGGAGGGAAGAATGGAAATAACCTAAACAAAGCCACATAAACCTGCTCTTCCTCTTGGATAAGTCTCCTTAACTCAAAACAGGACTGGAGGTTTGTGCCACAAGGACTGAATTTGTCGCCAGGATAGTGTAGGAAAGATGAAGCGATACCACCCCTTGTTTCTGATAGGTGAAAGGAAGGGCAGAGGGGAGAGGCCGACCTGGGATGGATGGGACGAGGCCCCAGAGAGGGCCGATTAACACTGTACTCCTGGGCAGCCTGGGCCTGCCTTTCACAAACAGTTCACAAGAGGAGCCGGCGGAGCAAGCTGCAGCCGGGGTCATGCACCGAGACTGGTCACCGCTTAAGCAGCCAGCATTTATCCAGAACCCCAGGCATTACCTGCTTAGTCTGCTCTCTGTGAAATACCTCTAGTTGCTCCACCTGTGCAGGGGGAGAAGCAATGGAGACAGTGAGATGCAGCCACTGCCAGACTGACCTCACTCGGGCTCTGAGACTTCCCCCATAGAAGGGAGAGGGGGGACATGGGGGCAGGCCAGCTGGAATCAGGTAACAGGACACAGGGGCCTGTGATCCCAACACGTGGGAGGTGAAGGCAGGAAGATCAAGAGTGCAAGGCCATCTTTACTTATATGGTGAGTTCAAGGTTAGCCTGAGTTACATTAGATCCTGTTTTAAAACACCAAAGAAACAAAAGGGTAGTCAACCTGACTCTTTAGATTCAGCTCTCAAAGAAAAGGGGGCCATAGACATCGTCTGTTGGAGGGTGGGGGGGTGACTGTGGAAGTTCAAACAGGATCTAACTATGCAACCCATAAGCGGCCTCAAACTCATGATCCTCCTCCTGACTTAGCCTCCTACGTGCTGGGACTACAGGCATGCACCACCACTCGCTGTCATAGCATTCTCTTTCCGACAAACGGGATTCTACTGCTTACTTATCTTTCTCTGCTACTCAATGAGTGAAGGCAGGTAGGCAGTGTCCATCTGGGGTGGAGGCAAGGGGAGGGCTACAGAATGCAGAGGACACAGCATGGACACCTTACCTGGGCAGTGAGTTTCTGCCTCTCTTCTTGGAACCTCTGCCTCTCCTCTAGGACCTTCACCTTGGCACTTTCGTACTTGGCGGTCATCACCTCCAGCTCCCGGCTAGTGCTCTGAGCTTCTTGCCGCATTTCAGCCAGGTGAGTCTCGGCATCAGTGCGCACAGCGGCCAGCTCCTGGACATACTTCTCCCGGGCTTGATCGAGCTCTACTTCTAGAAACTGCCGGCCCAGGTTGGCCCGTTCTCCCAGCCCCCGGTTCTCCTCGGCCAGCAGGCCATGGGCCTTCTTCAGCATGCTCAACTGCTCTGCATAGCTGGCCTTTTCTGCCCGCAGCTGCTGGGCTGCTCGCTCCTGCTCAACAATCTTCTGCCGCAAAGATCCTAGCTCTCCAAGCTCCCGTTGAGCCCGCATTAGCTCTGCCTGCAGCCCGCCAGCTGCCTGCTTGCTCTGCTCTATCTCCTCCCGGAAGCGCTTCTCGGCAGCTGCCTGCTCAGCTTGCAGCTGCTGACAAAGGTGCTTGGCAGGCAGCAGCTCACTCACCAGGGCCTGTGTGCTGGTGTGCTCCAGCTGCAGGGCAGAGAGCGCTTGCTCCTTCTGGAAAAACTTCTCCTGCCAGGCCTTCAATTCTTGACCCGATTCCTCAGCTCGCTCCGCTTGTGAGGCCAGCTCCTGCCTCAAGTTCTCAGAAACTACACGCTGCTTCTCTACCTCTTCTCGGAGGCTCTGTACCTCCTCCCGTAGAGCTGAGCTGCGTTCTGCTGCCCTGGCACTGCTGCTGGCTGTTTCTACCTGAAGCAGGCGCAGCCGCTCTTCCAGCTTCTGGCTCTTCTCTGACTCAGCTACAACCAGGCGCTTCAACTCCTTGCTTTCTCCCTCCTTCTCTAGGACTTGGCGATTCAGGATGGATACCTCCTCTTCCAAGCTGCTGATAAGACTGCTCTTTCTCTCAGCTTCCTGCTGGCCACGGGCTACCTGGGCCTTCCACTCTTCCTCAGCTTTGCTGTGGTCCTGGGCTTTGGCACGGAGGGCTTGCAACTCTCTTTGAGCTGAGGCTGAGGCAGCCTGATTATGCCCCAGCTCTCGAGCCTTCTCCTCTAACTGGCCCTGCAGTGTCTCCAGGGCTTTGTCTTGCTCAGCCCGGCAAGCACGCTCGGACTCCAGGCTGTGTGTCAGGCCTTCAACCTGTTGCTGCTGCTGCTGCCACTGCCGCTCTAGCTTACTGATCTCTGCCCGAAGAGCCTCCACCTCAGGGCCTGGTGCCTCTGTCTTCCCAGGTGTGTGCAGCTGGGATCCTGGGCCATCTCCTGAAGCGTCTTCTCCCCTGGCACCCCCTGTGGGGTGCTCTTTCTCTTTCTTCTTCAGCTCTTCCAAAGTCTGCTGAAGCGCCTTCAGCTCTGATCTCTGAGCTGCCTCTTGCTCACGAAGTTTGGCAAGCTCTTGGTCTTTCCCTTCCTTTTCTGTCATGGCATGGGTCAGTGCTTCTTGTAAGGCAGCAAACTCCACACGCTGCTCATTGAGGGTGTTCTGCAGCCGCATCTCAAGTTCTGCCTTGGCTGCCTTCTCCTGAGCCAGGTCAGCTTGGGCCTGGCCCCGCTCCTGGGTCAGCCGTGCTACCTCCCTCTCCTGCTGCCCACGAACCTCTTGCTGCTGCCCCTGGCTCTGCATCAGTGCTGCCCGCAGTCTCTCCAGCTCTCCGCCCATTTGCTCAGCTTCACGCTGCACAGCCTTCAGTGCTGCCTGTGTACTACCCAACGGCCTTGCCTGCTCTTCCTCCCAGTCAGACTCTTGGTTCCCAGCCCTCGGGGGCTCTTTGAGCTCATGTGAGGCTGCTGCCTGCTGCTCACCTGCCTTGAGCACCAAGGCCTTCAGGCAGGCCACCTCCTTGTTAGTGGCAGCCATCTTCTCCCGCAGAGCCGAGAGATCATCTAGCAGCTTCTGTGCTCTCGCTTCTTTCTCCTGGACCTGCTGAAGGGCTTTTGCCAAACAGGCATGAAGCTGAGCTAGCTGACTCTGCTGCTGGCCTGTCTGGCCTTCACCGTGGATCTCTCCTGCCTCCTTCTGTTCTTCTTGGCCAATCTTTCCATGCTCCCCTTTCAAGGCCATCAGCTGTTCCTGGAACATGGCACCATACCTTGCCTCCTCTTGCTGTCTGGCTTCAACCCGCTTCTGCCAGCTCTCAACCTCCCTGAGGAGCTGCTCACGCTCACTCTCAGCTCCGTGCTGAGCAGCTGTGGCCCCTGCTAGCTCATGTCGCAAGGCTTCAGTCTCGGCCTGATGAGCCTCTTCAAGCTGCTGTAGCCGGGCCTCCAGCCCCTTTCGCTCAGCCTTCTCCTGCTCTAACTCCTTCTGCTCCTGCTCCCGCTGCTCCATCAGGTGTCGAGTCTCTGCCTCCATCTCAGTGGCGTGGCGCTGCTGCTCCTTCAGGGCATCTGCAGCCCTGCATTTCTCTTCTTCAAGGCTACCTCTGACAATCTTCAAAGTCTCCTCAAGGGCCTGGAGCTGCTCCTGGAGCTGGACCTTCTCCTGCACCACCTTTTCTCTCTCAGTTGCTTTTTGCTGCTCAGCCTTCAGCTGGGCCTCTAGCTCTGTCACGTGAGCTTGGGCCTGACGCTGTTCCTGGTGGGCAGCTTCAATGCAGGCATGGAGTTCTCCTATCTTTTGGCTCAGCTCTGCCTTTTCCCGCTGGGCCTGTGTGACCGAGGTCTGCGCAGTGTCCCTGGCTTCATTAGAAGCCTGAAGTTGCTGCTGCAGGCTCTCCAGCTTGGCATCCTTCTCCTTCTCCAATGTTTCTAGCTGCTGGCGAGCAGCATCTCGCTCCCTTACAGAGGCCTCTCGAGCCTCAACAATGGTGGCCAGTTGCTGGGCGTGATCCTGCCTGGCTGCCTCCTGCTCCTTGGCTGCCTCTTCCAATTGCTGCTCCTTCAGCTTCAGGCTGCTGCTCAGCTGCTCCACCTGCTGGCGGAGGCCCTGGGCAGCCTGTTCTTGCTCTTGCAAGGTCTGTAACATCTGAGCCTGTTCCTTTTTGGCCTGTTCTTTCAGGCTGGTCAGCTCTTGATCTTGCTGCTGCAGGGTGGCATTCAGTGCTGTCAGAGAGGCCAGCTGGGCAGTGAGCTGAGCCCCCTGAGCCTGGGAGGCTTGCTGCAGCTCCTCTTTGGCCTGGCTGAGGTTAGAGACGGAGCTCTGCAGGTCAGCAACCAAGCTGGCCAGCTGCCGCTTCTCTTCTTCAAAGTGGCCCCGCTCAGCAAGCAGCTGGGCTTCCTGTTTACCACGCTCACACTCCAGAGTCTCTACGCGGGCTTGGAGCTCTGTGTTATCTGTGGCAAGTTTGGCTGCCTCTTGTTTCAGGGTATCCAGCTGTTGGGATAAAGAGATAAAACGGGGATCAACCCTATCAAAGAACACCAAGAATCAACCCTAGCAAATTGCCTTACTGCTTCTGTCTATTCCTACCTGCAAGGCGTCACCCAGCACCTCACCCTTCTCCGGGGCAGGGCTCCCCTGCAGCTGAGCTGCTCGATCCTCCAGCTGGGAAATCTTCTCCTGAAGGATCTCACTCTTCTCTTCCAGACATTTCTGGGAGTAAGCAAGAGACCCATGTGAACAGAGTACAACAGCCATCCAATTACCAGAGACGCAATCATCTTGTACCCAAGATTTCCCTTTGCCCTGGCTGAGGAGAAAATCCTCAGAAACCATAGGACTGAGCTGGGAGTAATGGCTCCCCAAAACTCAAGAGACCGAGACATGAAAATGAAGATTTTAAAAACCAACCTGTGCTCCCAGACCCTGCCTGTCAACAGAACCACAGGTCTGACTTCCTGAGAACCTGACTTTCTACTCCCAATTACACGGGTAAATTTAAGTCAAAATGTGCAAAGCCTACTTACTTACCACGTAGCCTTCCTCAGACGAGCCTTGACTCAGACACTAACCAAATGCCCAAAACAATCCCGGGCATCTATGCTAGCCTAGCTTCATCTGTCCCGGCCCGACGTTGGCCCCCCTCAATTGTGGGCGCAAAGCAACATGATGGGTATGCTCTGACCTCCTGACCCACCCAGGGGCTGACGGGGAGTCTCTACTGTCTCCTTCACAGAAAACACTCATGATCCGAGACTCTAAGTGCTATACCCAAGAGCTCCCAGGTTAGGAAGTGGCAGAGCTGGGCTTAGTAACAATAGTAATGCAGATTGGACATCCCTAAGTCTGAAATCTGGAATCCAACAATCCCAAAATCCAAACTTTCTGAGCTCTAAACATGATACCAACAAGTTTTAAAATTTTAACAAATCATTGTGGCAGAATCTTGTAACTCTGGCACACAGGAGACAAAGACTAGAGGACAGGGTCCAAAGCCAGCTTGGGCTACAGAGGGAGGCTACTTTAAGAAAACAAAGGTTCAGAGTGATTTAGATGTTAGACAAAGGGATGAGCAACTTACAATGTCTATGCAAATACTGCAGAATAAAACACCTATCCCTGATATCCTTCTAATATCAAGTATCTCAGCAAAGAAACCCAACCTGATATCACAACTAATTCACTCAGAGCTTACGAGCTGCCCTTCAATCACATAATAGTTAACAAAGCATCAGTCCCCTCTGAGACTCATTAACTTTTCCAAGACACACATTTTGCACATCACAGAGGCCACGGGTACATTGCACTCAGCCTGTCACCACACTAGCAGACTCTCAGAAGGCAGCTCCAGACCCAGCAGTCTGATGAACTCCACGTGGACAATGTGGCCAGCTCTCGAGAGAGGGTTACCTTATCCTGGAGGGCTGTGCTGAGCTCACTTTCCAGATGAGCCTGCTTCTCTGCCCACTCCTGAGAAGCCTTGCTGTGCTCCTCTATCAGGTCGTTGAACGCACCCTGCAGTTGTTGCAAGTGGTTTGCAAACTCTCGCACCTGAGAAATAAGCAGGGTGAGAAGTTGGCACTTCCTTCCAGCAAGTCCTTGAAACCCAGACCTTGGGGCCTCCAATAATTCTTCCCCACCTTCAATCCAATCACAGCCAATCACACCTCTATTCAGAAACACACATCATCACTTAGAGCTGCCTGAGCACCCTTCCAGGAACTAGTAACAAGGAAAGTGACTAAAGCCCAAAGCCAGGTTCTAGACCGTCTTTCTCAACCTTCTTGGGGAAACTTCCAGACCACCTCAGCCCTGAGGGGTCTCTACACATAGCCAGCCCCACTCACCTTAAAGGAAAGGTCCCCGTTCTCCTCAGAAAGCTGGCTAATCTTTCGATCCATCTGGTTCTTCTCGGTCTTCAGGTTCTGACACTGCTTCAAAGTCTCATGCAGACGCACAGTGAGGCTGCCAGGAAAGGAACCGTGAGAATGGTGTGATTCCCCACCTCGCCAGCAGGGACTGGATGCGGGAAGGAGGGCAGGAGTCCTACCTTTCATTCTTGCCACGGAGCTCCTCAAGTTCGCTGGGCTCCTGGGGGCTGGCTGCCTGCTTCTCATTCAGCAGAGCCAGGTGGTCGATGCGCTGCTGCATCATGGCGATCTGAGCGTCTGCCCAGGACAGGGACGACACAGTCAGCAAAGGTCCAGGGACAGAAGAGAGCAGAGGAGGCACAGCATCCGAGCCACGGCAAAAGGGCATGGGACAGAAACTAAACCCGGGGTCTACAAGGTCAGACTGACATTTGTGACAGCTTGACACTCCACTGTCAACAGAAGGGACACCATAGCAAGCCAAGCTGTCACAGGGCTTCCCCGATGTAAATCCCAAACGCTCCCCTTCACCAGTGCCCACGCACTCGACAGTACCTACCCTTCTCGGTGAGGAGCTTGAGGCTCTCAGACAGCTCTAGCTCCAGCTCATCCCTGTTGTTCCTCTCATCTGCCAGCTGCTTCTTCAGTCGCCTCATCTGGAACTGTGGGGTCTGCAGGATGTCGCCCACAGGGGAGGATGGAGACCCTGAGAGGAAGCTAAGGAAGGAGGAGATGGTAAAGACGCCAGGGCAGGTAGAAACGGGGTAGCACCAGTGGCCGTAACGAACACTGGCTTAGGAGGCCAATGTGCCTGGGCCTACATGCCATGCTACCTCATGTCTTGGTACATGACCCAGAGAACCTTTTCTTCTCCCTCCTCCATGCTCAATTTCCTGGCTTAGGAATGCAAACATGTATTTTCCAAAGAGGAAGGGATTTCCATAAACGGGGAACTGCTCTGCTCTTGAGAGAGAGCTAACTTATGACAGATCCCAAGTCTGCCTAACAGCTTAGCCTCCAGAATACAAGGACCAACTAGAAGGATGTGAAGCCACCAACCTAGGCCCAGGACATACTTGTTCTCACTGGAAGATGAAGCAATCCTCTGTATTTCTAGGAAGCGAATCTTCCTCTTGGCCTGGTGGCTGGGTGGAGAAAGCTCTTCAGAGAGGGTGCTGGGGTAGGTGGAAGGAACTACAGGTAAGAAGCAGACAGACAAACCAAGAATGGTTAGTCAGGGGGTGAGCAGCTCCTCACCTTCTCATAACAGACACACTACCTTAGTAAGTGTGACTGCAAGGACACATGCAAACTGAAGAGGCAGTTCCCAGGCAGAGCCTGACCCATGAGACCAAGGTCGTTAACTAAAATCCAGATACAGGGTTTCCACTTCCTCAGAGGAAAGTATTCTAAAGAGCACGGTAGAGTGAGGCAGTTCCCCTCATACTGAGAAACTGGAACAGGTCCTATTGTCAATGCTGCAGAGGCACCAGGAGAGCCCAGCACCAAGTCTGCCAAAGACCCTAAGAGCCTGTGTTGGTGCCACCATCTTCTGTGGAACTTTTCCACCCCCAGCTCTCATATCACTAAGGTATAAAATAATCTCTTCTCTTGGTTCCCATGACCGCTTTCTTAGAACTTTACCACCTCTAACCACCCCTCTTCTCTCCCTCCCCAGAGATTTGATGGGCCCTCTTTGCTCCGCCCACAGTGCCTGCATATTCAATGATTGACAAGCTGACCTGCAAATCTGCATCTGACCCAGAGAACGTCCTTGCATTCTAGACTCCCATTCTTAACATCCTCATCTCATGAACCTGAACAAGTAGAATCCCAAATTCAACAGCTAGAAGAGAGCTTGCCCATAACTATGGCCTCAGAGTCCCAGTAGCAGCAGCTGACCTGCTCATGACACATGGCGAACTCTCACCCTGTGAGACACTTGGCATGTCTTCACTTACTCCCGGTACTTAGGCTTACTGGGTTTATGTACCTGACTCCCACCTAGAACACGAGGTGCACGAAGGGAAACCTTTTTCAAGGTTTCCAAAAGATGTTTAACGTCAACTTCTAAGCCTACAGTTTAAAAGACAAAACAAGAGTATGGAGAGACAGCTTAGCAGTTCAAGCAGACCCAAGTTCAATTCCCATCATCCACATAAGGGCTTACAATTGTAAGTTGTTACTCCAGTTCCAGGGGAACCAATGCCCACTTCTGGCCTCTGGGGGCACCAGGCACACACCTAGTGTTCAGACATACATGCAGTCAAAACACCCATACATAGAAGATAAAATAGAGCAAAATAAAGACAAGTAAAAAAGCACACAGAGCAATATGAGAAGTAGGAGTCAAGGTCACTGAATGCAGATGAGATCAGGATCAGTCACAAGCATCTGAGAGCTACTCTCAGGCAGCGTGGAGTCACTCCAGGTGGTCTAAGGTGAGCACGCGGCTCAGAAATCACCCTGCATCACACATGACTGTGCCACGCTGAGGTCAGAGGATCCTAGCAGTCCTCTGCTCAGATAGAGTGGATCTTCACAAGTGGCCCTACTCACCTTTCTCCAAGAAATTCTCCAAGTCCTCAGTAAGGTTAGGTGAATCCTCGTGATCCAGCATAAACTTCAGGATGACAGCCAACTCAGCCTATGCCACAGAGAGAGAAAAGGACATCACTGTGGAGCCGGAGACGACACTGATGGGAGGGCTCGGGACCTATCCCAGCAGTGCTAACCCCAGGGCCTGCTGGGTCCCTCTTAACCCATAAAGCTGAAGCTGCACGGCCTGCCCAAAACACGCTGGCTCTACGTGCTCTTCCCTCCCGGAAAGTTTTTACGGATAACTTTGCTGACTTCTTGCAAATAACCCCTGGCAGAGGAAAAACCAAGTGGCGTGGCAAGAAGGCACATAGGGACACACACCCAAAGGCTGCAAATCCTACACTGTCTCCAAATACAGGACAATTCAAAGCATGTGTACTGAACAGTCTGGGAATGACAGTACCAGCAATGTCATTTCCTTCTTCGCATTTAAACATTTTCTCCTTTTGCTTTTTAAACAATATTACAAATATTACCTTTTTAGAGAATAATAATTTTTAAAGAATAATAAATTTTAAAGGGAAACATTTGGGTGAGGGAAGCCCAGGCTGGGCTGGCAAGTGAGACGAAAGCACAAAAGCCTACCTGAACCCCATATTCAAACTGCTCCCAGTCCCGGGGGTTTCTGGAGCTCATGGTGGAGTGATATAAAAATAGCATTACCATCTAGAAGGCAAACGAAGGCACAGTGACTGAGTGACAGGTCTCTTTCTAATGCTCCCAACTCAGAGCTGCTCTGAGTCAGTCTCTTTCACAAGTTCCCATTCGCAGGCCAAGCCACCACCCTTCATAACCGCAGGCAGAGAGATGGCGCAGTGGTGAGAGCACTGGCTACTCTCCTAGAGAACCAGGTTCAGTCCCTGCAACCACATGACAACTCCCCCCTTCCAGATCGTCATCCTCACCCTCACATAGACACGCCCGCAGGCAAAGCACCAATGCACATAAAAGAAGTCTTTAAAATGGGAGACAACATTTTTTCCAAAATAAATCCAAGGGCTCACAAGGCAATGGTGACTCACAACTTAATCCCAGCACTTGGGAGGCAAAGGCAGTGGATCTGAGTTTGAAGTCAGCCTGGTCTATAAAATGAGGTCTAGGACAACCAGAGCTACACAGAGAAACCTTGTTTCTGAGATGACGATAACAACAATAATAAAACAAATAAATTCAATTCAACTGATGCTCACAGTGCAGAAAGACAGGTGTCACAATTTCTACACAGTCGAATTCCTCAACTTAAGGAATCATGAGCATAAAACTAAGGACTATCTCTACAGACCAGCACCCAGCAGAGGAAATGAAGTCAACTAAGCTTGAAAGAAAAACACGATGACCACTGAGTGAGGACCAACCCTCCATCGTGGGTAGCAGTGTGGTCAAGTCGAGTCGTTTGTCAAAGATCACAGGCTTACAGAATCCTTAGACAAAAATGGCCTCTGAATCAACCAACTGGCTGGCCTTGCCTCCACATTTGAAGAGTCCCAGAAAGAAAGCACTCAGCACTCCTCTAGGTCTCTGCCACCCAAGTCTGGAACCCCACAGGTACCTTGGCCAGTTCCATCTCGGAGCCCTCCATCACTTTCTGCACAGATACCAGGCATTGTGTAGATGAAGGATGCTTCCGATTTTCTGCAATGACAGCCATATAGCAAACAATAAACTCTCAAAACTTCTCAGCTTCAGAAACAGAAGCACAGTCTCCAAGGAGACTACCAGGCAGAGGGCCCCTTACTCCTAACTCTCGTCACCTGCCCCATATTTCCACCTGAAGTCAGCTCTACTGTGGGACAGCTTGTGCTCCACTTGAGTATTAGAAGAAAGCCGCTAGGGCATCAGCAATGATAACTCTGGTTGAGAGTTATCTACACGTACCTGTCAGCTCATTGGCTCTCTCCCAGAGCCCGAAGGAAGGAGCCAGAGATTTGAGATCATTCTAGAGCCCTGTCTCAGCTAAGTCTGAAGAGAAGGTCTACAAGTGAGTCCAGTAAGAGAAACTGAGGACACTGTGCCCTTATGCTGCCAGAGCCATTTCACAGTAGATAATCTCTTGAGGTAGAAATGGCAGGCAAGCTGTTCAACGTTAAAGATGACAATTCTGTGATACAAAAATGACCAGGGAGTGGGAGCTGACGTGCACTGTGCCCCAAGTTCCACAAGCATTCTTATTTAATCCTTCTACTAACCAGATGAGCACAATACACAGAGAACCTATGTGTTTAATAAAAAATGGCCTCTGCACCTTTACCTCCTATGTAAGCAATTACCTAAGAATACTATTTTTCTTGCAAAGGAAAGGAATTTTCTTACAAAGTTAATATGAAGCCTTTCTTTCCTTTCTCTTCAAAATAGGGAGGATCACAGTGTTATCAATTGTCTGATCTATCTGGACCTGACATGGACTCTAGGACTGAAGAGACATTTTCCTTAAAAATAAGCTGGTGGTGGAGGCACCTCAAGATTCAGGGAGGCTGACACAGCTATCTGTCTTTCTGCTAGAGTTGGGGACTCTAAACCTTCCTGAAGCCAGACACCCATGACTGAGTTCCCAGGTCCCAGGAGCTGGAGCTGACCAGCTAGTTAATATACTTACTCTGTAGAAAACTGCAAACAAAGTCTAGTCTTTCCGGCAGTGGCTGCTGTAGGATTTGTTGCCCCTCTTTAGTGTCATGGCTAAAACAAACAAAAAGCAACCATCAGGACAAGAGAACCCGCCATTTTTGCCTCCTGTTTCCCTACAGCCTCCCTCCCCTTCAGGCCCAGTCTGTTCTAGGCCTGGAGGCAGTGAAGAAGACTCAAAAACACTACTTTACTCTGATGAAAATGTATGGTGGGTAAGAAATGCAGCCTTCAAGCACAAGATTCTTCTATAAAATATGGCACTCTGACAAGCCACTTGCAATACAACAAAGTTTTGTGAGAAAGCTGGGAGGAAATGGCACAAATAAATGGGAAGCTATGTTAAACTGCCTAGAGTGGCTCAACTCTAACATGTCAGAAAACACGGGAAACATGGCTAAAAGTAAAGTGGGAGAGGACCATGGAAAGAGACAACAGGGCCAAAGTCGGAAACAAAATGGGTGAAGCCAAGGCTCTGAAATGACAGTACAAAGTTCTCACACTCTACAGTAGGCACAGACAGAAATGGCTGAAGACTCTAAGAGGTGGTACTAAGGAACAATCATTCTTCCTCAAACTATCCAACAACCAACGCATAAAAGCGAAAAGAAACAAGGGAGAGAGTGTGATGGTTTGTACATGTTTGGCCCAGGGAGTGGCACTACTAGGATGTGTGCCATTGTTGGAGTAGGTGTGTCACTGTGGGCATGAACTTTAAGACCAACGTTCTAGTTGCCTAGAAGCGAATTTTCTCCTAGCTGCCTTCAGAACAAGAAATGTTAACTTAGCTTCTCCAGCCTCACATCTGCCTGGCACTGCCATGCTCCTGCCTTGATGATAATGGACTGAGCCTCTCAACCTGTAAGCCAGCCCCAATTAAATGTTGTCCTTTACAAAACTTGCATTGGTCATGGTGTCTGTTCACTGCAATAAAACTCTAAGACAAAAGTTGGTACCAGGAACTGGAGTATTGCTGTGATAGGCCTGACCATGCTTTTGTTTAGAAGAATGTGGCCGTTATGGGGCTTTGGATTTGGAAAGCAGTGGAATCCTTTAAGTGGGGCTTAATGGGCAATCCTAGTAGGACTTTGTTGGAAGACTTTGTTGCTGAGAGTGATTTGAAGGGTGCAAGACCTGGCCCAAGAGGTTTGTTTCAGTGGAGAAGAATCTCAGTATATGGCATAGAAACTGTTTTTGTGGTATTTTGGTGAAGAATGTGGCTGGCTGCTTTTTGTCTAAAGAGTAACAGCCTGGTGTAACTTCTGTTGGGTGGTTACTACTGTGCTTATGAAGAGCATTCTAATGAAAAGGAGCGAGCTGAGAAAGGACAATGGAAAATGTATGGTTCAAGATTAAAGGGGCACCAGGAACTGAAATGGAGCTGAATCCTGTGTTCAAGGCTATTACATTAAGGGAGTGGGGACATTGGGGCAAGACCCCACTCAGCTAAGTTTAGGTCCAGGCATGATAATACAAGCCTTTAATCCCAGGAGGCAAAGTCAATCAGATCTCTGAGTTCAAGGCCAGCATAGAACAGAGCAAATTCTAGGCAAAGAAAACTTAAGCACAGGCTTGGTGGAGCACATGTTTAATCCCAGTGCTTAGGAGTCAGGCCTGCAGACCTCTGAGCTCAAAGTCAGTCTACGGAACAAGTTCCAGGACAGCCAAGCTTAGGCAGTGAAGGCGTTGGAAAACACAAAGCTGGTGATAATGTAATAGAACAAGGGGGCCATGTTCCGGCCCCAGCAAGAACAGAACTCAGAAGCTTCACCATGTGGCTCTGGCTTTAGAGTCACGAACAGAAATGACTACTGGGACACTGATGCTAGTTAGCTGGGGCTAAGAAATAAGCGGTGATTAAAAAGAGACCAGCATCACTGAGGTGAAATCTTCTGGGAAGTGTTTAATGAGAGCACAAAGAAGCTGTGTCTAGAAGTAGCCAAGGTTGTACCTCATGCTGCAGCTGACTTGCCTTGGTCGTGGTATCTGTTCATAGCAGTAAACCATAACTAAGACCATAAAACTCTTAATACTGCCCCTGGCATAAGTAAATCAATACGGAACTGTCCTGGAGCCATGGTTCAACTATCCTGATGCTATGTCCCTGTAATACAGTTCCTCATATTGTGGTGACCTCCATCCGAAAACTATTTTCATTGAGACTACATAACTATAACTTTGCTACTATTATGAATTATGATATGATTATATAATATATAAGATATCTCATACGAGTCCTATGAAAGGGTGGTTCACCAACCCCAAAGTGGTCACAACCCACAGACTGAGAACCACTTTCCTAGAGCCCATCCCAGACTGCTCACATCTCTAAGCTATCAGGAAGGAAGCTGTCTAGAATGACAGCTAACTTCCATCACCCTCTCACAAGCATTCTACAGAGCTCACATAACCATGCAGTGGTACCACTTAGAACCGCCTGCCCACTCTGGCTGCTGATAGAAAGGAAGGCATCTAGTGTGCATCCAGGACATCCACGGTGACTCAGTACTTGAAGGACAGAGAGGAGAGGTCAACATAGTAAGACAAATACCATGCCCCTAAGGGAGGGAAAAAGTCAAGTTGAGTGTACAGCTTTTCTCCCTGCACTTGGGTGGCAGAGGCAGGTGGATGGATCTTCATGTGGTCTACATAGTTAGTTCCAGGCCAGAAAAGGCTACATAGTGAGACCCTGTCTCAAAAAAAAAAAAAAAAAGAAAAGAAAAGAAAAGAAAGTAAAGGGAGAAGGAAAGAAGAAATAATAATAATCAGGCTATTACAGTAAATTTTGCCGCTCAAGTCTCAAAGCTATCAGAGAGAGAACCACCTTGTCCCTTTAGACTGAACAAATAGAAAAACAAAGAAGAAAATCCTCAGGAGCCGATGCCAGTGCATTTTCCCATTAATGAACAAACAAACAGAAGCGCCCAGGGGCCTGCCAATCTGCACTCCCTGTCTGAAGAACAAACCTCCTGATTTACAGCAGCACCAGTAGGACTATCCGAAGGGCAGCAGCGACAGCATCCTGTTTCCCAAAGGAACTGCTGTGTCTTCTTGTATCTGACATGGAGGTCAAGCCTAACATGAGATCTCAGTGTCTGGTAGTCTAAGGCTAACTGGCAGCACTCTATAATAGAAAATGGGTACTGAATTTCTCTTTGAAAAAATTTCCTCCAGGAATAAACCCAGAGTGGCTTAAGCAAGGATAAATCCACATCCTTGCTTCTGGACAGTGGAGTAGGAACTTCCTCACAAACATTCCTCTGGAAGAGAGGAGGGATGCTCATGAGGCTTAGAAAAGTCAGAAGAAACTCAGGAAGCTCGCCAACAAGGCACTTCCTACCAGTCATATAAGCAGCAAACAACTGCAGGAGTGGAGAAGAGACACTTCCTGAAGACCCTGGCAAACTGTGCACAGACCTCCAAAGAGCCACTTTGGCAACGTTGTCTGTCACCCATTCCAGCATGAACCTTGGGAGGTGTAACTGCCTGAGTCACTTGTGCTCCCGTAAGTAACTGGTACACTCCTGGGCGCACCACAGCAGACTGGTACAGATGGCTTTTTGGCCTGCTGCCAGCACCCTATCTGAGATACTTGGCCATTTCTGTGCGTCTTCCCAGGAGAAGTTATACAACGTGGACCACCTATTGCTTTTGCAAACAAGTCAAGGAAATTTATCTTTCCTTTTTCTTTTTTTTTTTTGGTTCTTTTTTTTTTTCGGAGCTGGGGACCGAACCCAGGGCCTTGCGCTTCCTAGGTAAGCGCTCTACCACTGAGCTAAATCCCCAGCCCCTATCTTTCCTTTTTCAAAATAAGCTTTTTTGTGTGTGTATGGGTGTTTTCCCTGCATGTATGCCTATGCACCCTGAGTGACTCGTGCCAGCTGAGACAGAAAAAAAAACATCAAATCCCCTGGAATTAGAGTTATAGGAATGTGAGCCGCCATGTGAGTGCTGAGAACTGAGCCCAGTTTCTTTGGAAGATCAACCAGACAAAGCTCTCACTCGCTGAGAAGTCTCTAACCCAGAAATTCAGTTTTTCAAAAGCAAAACATTCTGTATCTATTCTGAATTCAAAATAGCACACACTCACCCTAATGTATATTACAACACAAAGAGCATTTATTTATCTGGTTGCCTGTCTTTTAGTGATGGTAAAATTAAATAGTAGGGTAGGTATTGCCAGACTAATAGATTTATTCACCACTCCTGACAAATTTCAACCACTTTATTATTGCTTGAAAATAGTATTTTTAGTATACATATTTATATGTATATGTATATATAAAATATACATACATTAGATAGATAGATAGACAGACAGACAGACAGACATGGATGGACAGATGGATGTACGTACTTAAAGATTCATTTATTCTTTTTTTTTTTTTTTTTTTTTTTTTTGGAGCTGGGGACCGAACCCAGGGCCTTGCGCTTCCTAGGCAAGCGCTCTACCACTGAGCTAAATCCCCAGCCCCAAGATTCATTTATTCTTAAGTGCACTGATGTTTTGCCCACATGCATGTCTGTGTAAGGGTACCAGATCCCCTGGAACTGAGTTACAGATAGCTGTGAGCTGTCATGTGTGTGCTAGAAATTGAACCCTTGTCCTCTGGAAAAGCAACCAGAGCTCTTAACCTCTGAGCCATCTCTCTAGTCCAAAAATAAAATTTTTAAAGACTTATTTTATGTGATTATATATACGTGTGTAAGTGTATGAACAAATTTATGCAAGAGCATGTACCTGTGTGCAAATAGAGGTTAGGAGCAGCCTTGGATCCACAAAATTGAAGTTAAAGGCATTTGCAGGGCATCTGGGTTACATGAGTGCTGGGGTCTGTTCAACAAGTACCCTTACTGAACTCCCTCTCCTGCCCTCTGAATCTAACAGTTTTTAAGAAGCTGCAAACTGCTACTTTATAGGTGGTGTGTAACCTTGCCTGTGTGAGGCACCCTTGCAAAAGCAAAGAGCATCTACGTGCCATTGTGTGGCCACAAGAAAGGCTATAAACTAAAGCAACACCGAGACAATGAACAAAACCAGCACTCAGTGCTTTCTCCAGGATCCAAATAATGGGACGAGAAAAGAATTCCAAATCGAGGAAACAAATCGAGGGAGAAAGAATTAGCTAGGTTGCTGACAAAAGCTGGGGATGGGAGGAGACAGGGTCCCCACCGCTACCTCTCTTGGAGCTATGCCACCAGGCTGGCCTCCATCTCAGAGATCCACCTGCCTCTGCCCCAGAGCACTGGGACTAAAGGTGTGTGCCACCATGCCCTGTTTAAAGGTTTCTCCTCTTCTGTTTGTTATTCATACTCACCAGCAATTCTCCTGCTTCAGCTTCTCAAGCAGCTGGGATGACAGAACATGTCACCACACCTAGCTTAATAAATAGTCTTTACCATTAGGGTAAAGATTTTAGTCAGGCATGATAGCAAATGTCTATAATCCTAGCACCTGGGAGATCATTCAAGATCATTTTTTGATACATAGTCAGCTGGGGCTAGAGCTACATGAGACCCTGTCTCAAGGTGGTGAAGGGAGGAGAAAGAAGAGAGAAAGAACAAAAACCAAACCCAAAATACAAACAAACCAAGCCTCCACCATTTTGGATTTCCATCTGCTAGAAATGGAGAATCACTGAAGCACTACAGGCAGATGAAGTTTTCTTTAAAAAAAAAAAAAATTGGGTGGTGCATGTCTTTAACCAGCACTCTGGAAGCACAGTCGGGTGAAATCTGCGTTTGAGGGCAAACTGGTCTACAGAGCAAGTTCTAGGCCAGCCAGCAAACACAGGAAAACCCTCTCTGGAAAAAACAAAGGAGGGAGGAAAAGCGGGAAGGAAGAAAGGAGGAGGAAGAGGAAGGGGAGGGGGAGAAATAAGGGAGGAAGAGGAGGAAGAGGAAGAAGGGAGAGGGTGAGCAGGAGAAATAGTGGAGGAAGAGGAGGAAGAGAAGGGAGAAGAGAAGGGGAGGAAAAGGGGGAAGGAAGAAAGGAGGAGGAGAAGGGGGAGAAGGAGGAATAGGAGGAAGAAGAGGAGTAGGGGGTGTGGAGGGTGGCAGTGACCTGACATAAGTCAGCACCAAGGAGAAAAAGGAATTCAATGTATTGCTGAAATGTCCAGTAGCTGGGTAAGAAAGCGGAAGTATTTGGGCCACAGGTGCTTTCCTTCAAAGGAAAACAGGTCAGAACCAGAAGGTGCTTAAAACCCTGTAAGATATTCCTACTCCTAACACCAAATTTCATAACATAAAACCACTCAGGCGGGCTGGAGAGATGGCTCAGCGGTTAAGAGCACCCGACTGCTCTTCCAGAGGTCATGAGTTCAATTCCCAGCAACCACATGGTGGCTCACAACCATCTGTAAAGAGATCTGATGCCCTCTTCTGGTGTATCTGAAGACAGCTACAGTGTACTTATATATAATAAATAAATAAATCTTTTAAAAAAAAAAAAAAACAAAAAAAAAACCACTCAGGCCTTAGCCACTTAAACACATCTGGCTGGGCCAGTGAGAAGACTCAGTAGGCAAAGAGCAGTAGACACACAAGCCTGATAGCCCTAGAACCCTGAGTGGAGGAGAGAACCAACTCCTGAAAGTTATCCTCTGACCTCCCCATCAATGCTGTGGTACACAAGCATCCATATTCACACACACACACACACACACACACACACACACACACACACACACACACACACACACACACACCCCTTCTGTAATGAGATAGGAAGGCAGAAGTGAAAGAGGCTTACAAAAGACTACTTTTGAGAGAGGAAGATTGGAAATCCTTAGGGGTAGTCTCTTGGAATTGTGCCTTGAAGCACGAGAAGCTTTGAAGAGCCTTCTGTGCCAGTGTAAGGCTAGGACAAGACTAAAACCTCAGAGCCTAGAAAGGTAAGGTCAAGGTGGTCAAGGTGGTCATCTTTGAGCCCACTTACCCTTCTAATCTCCCAACCCCACCTGGTTTTCTGGTCAGAGCCCACCAAACATGTAGATGCAGTCCCCGCCACTGGCTGAGATTTGGAGAACACATACTCACATGCTGTTAATAATCTTGATGAAGATGCTGCAGTCCTGGAGCTGCAGCACTGTCTCCACTGGGTCAGCAACATGCAGACTGTTCACCTACGACCCAAACGAAATAGTCTGGTGAGATGACTTAAAATGCCAGGAGGGCACAGTTTACAGCATCCCCCAGATGCTGGCATCAACTAATACTCTAGCTTCCCCAGTGCTGGGGTTGCAAGTGCACTCTATACCAGACCTCCAAGATTCTTAATCTACACCCACTCATCCGCCAGTGAGTGTACCCATCCATACAGTCGCCTGAGACAAACCGAGTATCAGGTTTTCACCAGTAAGAGTCCGCTAGGAGAGTTCCCTGAGATCCTGGAGCACACTCAGTGCATGGGAAGACCTACGTCTAGCAACAAGACTTGGCAGGTAACTGCACCCACAAGGAGGAGACCAGGCCTCTCTTTCTGCTTTGTACTGACCTCCATTTGTGCATGTGTGTACTCATGAAACTAATAATCAAGTGTAAAACTAATAATTGTTTGCAAACACACACTTTAGTATGGAGGGAAGAAGAAGAAACAATGAAAGAACAAAATAAGTTGTTTTTAAAAAGAAGAACCCAGAAGGAAAAGTTCTCATTATGATCCAACTGCCTGTTCTTTTTAACACTACAAAATTCATCACGGGTCACACACAAATATTTAAAGTACACAAGATATTCAACAGCATTTACAGCTTCTATAGCAAAGTCCATAAGTTAATTCCACAGGCACCCGGGCTCATATTTACCTCTACCCCCTGCTAATTAACTACATCCCTAGCACAAAGAGGGGAAGAAGAGAAGGATCACTTAGAAATTAGGCTATTTCTAACAATTTCAGAAAGTGGTTATGTGAAACCAACTAGGATCTACTATTTATAAATGTGATCTTTAAAGAACACTAGTGAGATCCAGTCAGAGGGCTCAGTAGGTAAAGGAGCTTGCTGCCAAGCCTGACAATCTGAGTTCAATCTCCAGGTCCAACACAACAGAAAAAAAAACCAACTACTGTAAGCTGTCTTCTGACTCTAAACACACAGGCACTCATGCACATACAAAATAAATGTCTAAAAAATGTTTGAAGCTGTAGGTTAAGTCAGCACAGTAGAGGCTGGAGAGATGGCTCAGTGGTTAAGAGCTCCGACTGCTCTTCCAGAGGTCCTGAGTTCAATTCCCAACAACCACATGGTGGCTCACAACCATCTGTAATGGGATTTGAAACCTTCTTCTAGTGTGTCTGAAGACAGCTATAGTGTACTCACTCTACAGTGTACTCACATACGTAAAATAAATAAAAATCTTTAAAAAAAAAAGTCAGTACATGCCTATAATCTCAGCTTCTGGGAAGCTGAGAAAGAAGGATCACTGGCATTCAGGATAGCATGGGCTACGCAGCAGATCCTAGCTCTCATACACACACATCTTAAGGTCATAAAAGGCTGCTGAAGGGGATGGCAGCTCACCACATCTGTAAACTCCAGTCCTAGATAACCCGACATCCTATTCTGACCTCCTCAGGCACCAGGCAAACCTGTGGTGCAGACACATGCATACGGGCAAAAAACAAAAACTATACATATAAAAAGGAATTAAATTTTAAAAAATTAGGGGTTGGGGATTTAGCTCAGTGGTAGAGCACTTGCCTAGGAAGCGCAAGGCCCTGGGTTCGGTCCCCAGATCCGAAAAAAAGAACCAAAAAAAAAAAAAAAATTAAAATAGGGGTCTGGAAAAGATGGCTCAAAGGTGACTCTGGAGGACCTGAGTGACTCCCAGCACCCACCCACATCAGGCAGCTCACGTCAGGTCCAGAAGCCCCAGACCACCCGTCTCTGCCATCTCTTTCTCCCTAAGAGCAGTGCCTCAACAGAAAGATTATTATTGTGTAAATAAGCTTAAAGAATGGTTCCTGCTTACTAGAAAATCAGATCTTTTAAGATGTTTCTGTGGGCAAGAAACCACCATTAATTCTCCAAAAGTCTGGGAGAAAGCTGCAACCTCTGGTGAGGGTGCCTACTTCTGGAAAGCCTTATCAGTTCAGACCTCACCCTGATGACTGCCATAGAAAATCTGCTTGCTCATCTGCCATTTGCTCTCCTCTCTGATCCCAACCCTACAGATCGATGGCTGTGATGGTTTGAATTAACATGGCCCCACAGGACCATAGGGAGTTGCACTATTAAGAGGTGTGGTCTTTCTGGAGGAGGTGTGGCCTTACTGGAGGAAGTGTGTTTCAGTACTTCTTTTGCTGCTGCCTGTGGATCAAGATGTAGAATCTCAGCTTCTTCTCTAAAACCATGTCTGCCTGCGTGTCACCATGCTCTATGATAACAACGGACTAAATCTCTCAACTGCAACCAGCACCAATGAAATGTTTTCCTTTATAAGATTTGCTGTATTCATGGTGTCTCTTCACAGCAATAGAAATTCTAATGACCTTGGAAGTTGGTCCCCAATAAATCTTTCTTTCTGCCCACAGAGTGGTCTGGTTTCGTAGTTTCTCTGTGCCATCACTTACATTTGGTGCCTGAAACCTGGGAGGGACACTTAATCCTCCAGCAGATCCTGCCTCTCCAGGCTGAATCAAACTGCTGATTTCTGACCCTCCCAGGTCAGATCACTTCCGAGGGCTCCTGCCACCCACCATATTCAACCCCAAATTTCAAAGTGCACCTCTTCAGCTGTTTCCCCTTCACCTACTATAACCACTGACCTCTTCTGAGTCAGTAGAGCCGCCTGCTCTCCCTACTTGCTCATGGAGTCTAGCACAAAACTGTGCTGGTACCAGGCAGCCTCTCTAAACCTTTTTGGAAGTCCCATCGTGTGGAGGAGGGACATCCGCCACTGACCCTGAGCATCTCTGACACAGTCCACCCAGGACACAGGGTTGAAATTCTTATCAACACAGCAACACACACCCTCTGAATCCCTCCCGTTTCCTTGCTCCGGCCCTGACTGTCTCCCCACCTGTCTCCCAGTTCTCTCCTGGGGTTTGCTCTGTCCCCAACCATGACTTTTGTCTCTGCTAACTACATTTAACAAGCTTCTAAGAAGACGTTTTTAGATAAGGAACATGTTTGATGAATAAGGTTTATGAATCCCTAAGGTCCATTCAGGCTAGCAGAAACTGGTGCTATAGAGAGCTGGCCCCATCTCTAAACACTGGCAGTACTCTCGAGAGAGTGAGTCCTGCGCCTCCAGCAGACAGCACAGTGGAGCTGAGCCTGATGGGCCTGGTGAGCCGGTCCTGAGGGCATGTGTGTGGGAGAGCTGACATCGACACTCGTCTGTCATGGGTTGGCACAAGTGCAGAGGTGATGCCCCCTGCCCCTTGCCACCTCTGGCAGTCAGGATAGCTACCAACAGGGTCAGGAGCTTGGGAGAGCTAGCCTTGAACCTCACCTGGACAGCACAGAAAAGATGACTCTGGTCAGGGCTCATCAGGTGAGCCAACCCAAGGGCAAGAGCATGAAAGAGCTGGCCCTCACTCACTCATCTGGTGTGAGGTGATGTACGTACCCTTTGCTACCTGTGGCAGTTGGGAGAGCTGGCCCTAGGGTCATGAGAGTAAGAGTGCTAGCCCTGGTCCTTGCCTGCACAGCACAGTAAGGCTGGCCCTGGTTAAGGGGTGCAGGTGAGCCAGCCCTGAGGTGAAAACCTCGGGAGAGCTGACCTGCACTCTTCTGGCATGAGGTGGCACGAGTGCAGGAGTGATGCCCTCTCCTCCTTTCCCCATTAGCACCTGCAGTAGCTGGGAGAGCTGGCCCTGAGGTCGTGAGAGCAGGAGAGCTAGCTCTGCTCCTTTAGTGGCAGCAATCAAGAGACTGGGCCTTGCACCTCACCTGGGCAGCACAGTAAAACTGGCTCTGAAGGCATGGTGCCCGTGAGGTGGCCTCTGGGCATGATAGCAAAAGAGCTGTCCCTACCTCCTGCTGATGGTAGCACTGGGTGGCCAAGTGCTGGAGAGCTCACTCTGGCAGTGTGGAGAAGAGAAAGCCATTGGGCTGACCAGCTCTGCTACTGCTCAGGGCCAGATCCAGGGCTCTGAGATGGCCCACGGTAAATTCTATATCATCAGTAAATGGGTAGGGTGTCTTAAAGGGCCAGACCTGCTGCTCCAAAGCCGCAGGATCTCTATGACACAGGGCAACTACAGGAGTCCTGAAGAGGATCCAGTATCAATGGTGTCACAGAAGCTAGAGGTCTTGAATCCAACCAATGGAACATTTGCAAATGAAGATGTGTGGGAAAGGGCTGTACTGTGGGAACCCCATGACACAGTACAGCTTCCACGATAAGGTGGGTTTTATGCTTTGTTTTTGTTATTTTTGTTTTGTGTGTTTTTATTCAGAGGGAGGTTGCAAGGAGGAAAGGATATGAGGGGACAGGAAGATGAGTGAGACTGGGGTGCTTGATGGGAAACTCACCAAGAATCAATAAAAAGTTAAAAAAAAAAAAAATCAGGCCTTTTTCCTACAGCTAAGTCTCCTGCTGAGAGGGGCAAACTCAGACAGGTTTACCTTGATGAACAGCTTCATGTAAAGAAATGTAAACTCACAAAACAGATTTCAATGTAAAAATGTTGCTTTTTAATATTCTAGAAATAGCTTCCTTTATAAAAATGAGAACGTTTTATTCTGGGGTTATTTGCTGTAGGATAGAAAGCCATTCAAAGGGAAAGCAGTTGAGGCTCAGACAAACAGCACTGGTGACACACACCTTTAATCCCAGCACTTGTGAGACAGAGGCAGGTAGACCTCAAGTGAGTCTGAGGCCAACCTGGTCTACAGAGCGAGTTCTAAGACAGCCAGGGCTACACAGAGAACCCTGTCTTAAAAAACAAAATAAAAAAAGAAGCTGAGGTCTTCCATCCCTAGGCAGAGCACAAACATCAGTGAGGACACAGCTCACTGGGTAACTCAAGCATTGCTGGTCTGCAACAACTTACCCCACCTACTATTTACAAAGGAGTCCAAACTACACTTTAGGTAAAACAAAATATAAATCACCGAAATTTTAGAAGAAAAGATATATAACCTTTCACCAACAACACTCAGTACATTGATTTTCAGCATTTTTACGATTACCTTTATTTTTCTGAAAACAGTGCTGGCGACGGTAAACAGGCCTAGTGAATGCAGACAAACACCTAGCAGGAAGCTACACCTCTACAGAGCCTTGACAAAATTAGCTTTTGGAGGGGAGTTTCACATTTGCTTAATACTCAACTACAGTCTCAGCACTGACAAGGTTTTTCTCTTCTAGTCTTTCCCGGGAGATAATTATTTCACTTTTAAGATTTATTTATTATGTGCATGAATGTGTACCTCCATGACTTTATGTTTATCAAGTGTCCTCTGAGGTCAGAGGGCACCAGAGACCCTAGAACTGGGTTTCTAGGCAAACCACTAGGCCTGGTTCTCATTGCCAACACTGTTTCAAGAAGAAAAAAGTCATAAAAACGCTGAAAGTGAATTATTAAAATGTTGTTGGTGAAAGGTTTTATTTATTTTCAGTGATTTATATATTTATAAGCAAATTTATACGCTGCCTGATATTGTAGTAGGACTGAACTCTGGCCCTCTGTAATGCAGTGATTACTGTAACTGGTACTCTGGATAATTCTTTAAATGACAGCTTTAATTATCAAGTACATGCATGTGTTTTGTGTGTGATTGCATATGTGTGTGTATGTATATGGTGTGTGTGTGCATGTGCACACACGAATAGTACATGGTATATGTGTTAAGTCAGAGGACAACTTCTAATATCAATCCTCACCAACTTGGTTGAGAGTGAGTGTCTATTGTTATCCCTGTTCACAGCTACGTAGACCAAGCTGGCTGGATTTTGAGCTTTGGGAATTCTCACCCCTACCTCACACCTTGCCTCAGGTGCACTGGGATTAAAGACACAGGCTAACAGGCTTGACTTTACAAAGGTTCTGAGGACTCATGTTTATGCTTTATCTAGGAGCCATCTCTCCAGCTCTATTACCTGTATATTTTATACCATTTTTTCCTCACATAACAAAACCCTATTTCAAGCTGCTATCATAAAATTAATTCACGAGTGTTTTGCCTCTTGTACGTAGGTGCACGAGATGCATGCAATAGCTGAGACAAAAGACATTAAATCCCCTAGAACTGGAGTTACAGAAAGTTGTGAGTCACCATCTGACTGGTTGAGAACCAAACCGAGGTCCTCTGCAAGAGCAGCAGCAAATGCTTTTAACTGCTGAGCCATCTCTCCTCTTTCTATCCCTAATAATAAATCAACCTTTTTTTTAAAGCTAGTCTTCTATCTAGTCTAGAGTCACTTTGGGTGGTGTGAAGGCGGCCAGTGAACTCTACTCTCCTCTATCGGGAAAAGTCAACGAAGCAATTGCAGAAAAACCTGAGATCATCAACAAATCCTGCTATGAAAATGGCAGATCAAGAAAATGGAGCAACCTTTCAGAACTAAGTGAACTGAGTAATGAAACACGCTGAAAAACACATGAATTACACGGAGAACTGAACATGGCGTCCTAAATAAACCTGTGCAAAGCAACTTGCTCCAGTGTTGTCTTAAATTAATGGTAGGTAGGAGATTTTAAGTAACTTTTAGCAATACTGATAGAAAACTTAATACTGCTACTGGAAAAGTCTCCCTTCCTAACGGATGCAGATAATAAACACAGTGTACACCCTTCCTATATAACTGGAGACTAGGCAATTAAGTGAGAATATTCAAAAGATTTGAGAATATCTATTATAAAAAGTAGTTACAAAAATTCTGTATTGCTGGATAACAATGCTCTAAGTCTCGTGTAATATTGTAAATCATTTACATCCACTTCTGGATTTAGGGAAAGACTTAATTACCTTCCCACTCGGAACTCAGTGTGTATTGTACAGTGTCAGGTGAGGGACAATACTGTCTTCAATTTACAATACACTACATTTGGCTGCCACTATTTTTACTCAGTGAAGCAACAATAAGGGAACACATAAAATATCCACCTTCATTTTTAAAAAGGGGAGAAGGAAGAAACAGAGCAATGGGGGCAGACAGAAACATAATAAAGACAATGAGGAAGACATTGTTGTCCAAAGGTTAGGTCTTTGAAGACCAAAGCTCCTGCCAACGTGGACCATCAAGGTTAACAGTCACTCCTTTAGTCAGAAAAGTATGCAGCCTGGTGTGGTAGTGCCCTGGTGTGGTAGTGCCCTGGTGTGGTAGTGCCCACCTTTGATACCAGCACTTGAGGCAGAGGCAGAGGGGCAGAGGGGCAGAGGGGCAGAGGGGCAGAGGGGCAGAGGGGCAGAGAGGCAGAGGCAGAGGCAGAGGGGCAGAGGCAGAGGGGCAGAGGGGCAGAGGGGCAGAGGGGCAGAGAGGCAGAGGGGCAGAGGGGCAGAGAGGCAGAGAGGCAGAGGGGCAGAGGGGCAGAGGGGCAGAGGGGCAGAGAGGCAGAGAGGCAGAGAGGCAGAGAGGCAGAGAGGCAGAGAGGCAGAGAGGCAGAGGCAGAGGCAGAGGCAGAGGCAGAGGCAGAGGCAGGAAGAGCTTAGCTTCAGGCCAGGTAAGCCTAGCTACATAGTGAGACCATGTCACACACAAAAAAGAAAAGCACACAGAACAGATGAGACTGGGTTCGCACGCACAATGTCTCAATGTCCTGTTCCATGACCAAAAGGAATATCTGCGAGAAGCCTGCATTGAGCTATATGATATGCAGCAGTATCTTTATGAAAAGTTACCTGGTCTGCAAATGAGAAGACTTTACAGAGCTCTGGCTTATAGAATGCTTTTCTGCTGCATATCTTAGAAAGAAAGGAAAGGAAAGGAAAGGAGAGGAGAGGAGAGGAGAGGAGAGGAGAGGGGAGGGGAGGGGAGGGGAGGGGGGAGGGGAGGGGAGGGGAGGAGAGGAGAAAGAAAGAAAGAAAGAAAGAAAGAAAGGAAGAAAGGAAGGAAGGAAGGAAGAAAAGAAGAGAAGAGAAGAGAAGAGAAGAGAAGAGAAGAGAAGAGAAGAGAAGAGAAGAGAAGAGAAGAGAAGAGAAAAGAAAGCAAGCTAGCTAGCTACTTACCCAAGAGAGGAGAGTAGATGCGCGGGTGGCATGGAGTGTCATCTTTGTGATTCCAGCCAGTCACTCCAACCCACCTAGACCCAAGAGAAAAAGCATGGTTAATATATCGAGATCTCGGGGCTGGGGATTTAGCTCAGTGGTAGAGCGCTTACCTAGGAAGCGCAAGGCCCTGGGTTCGGTCCCCAGCTCCAAAAAAAAGAACCAAAAAAAAAAATATATATATCGAGATCTCTGGTCAATAAATACAAGAAAAGCAGCTCCATTTACCAGCTCTGAATACATCAACAAATCACTAGCACTCAATCCACTACCACAGCACAGAAATTTTGAGACTGCAAAGTACATGCATAAATTAGTCTAACGCTTAGATTGTCAGGGTTTACTGCAAAGAATCTTGTACTTAGCTAAATGCTCATCATCACCCAGTTATGGAAAACACAATATTCAAACTTGGTCTGTGTTCTGCTCTTTGGGACATGGTAGCCTTCAACAAGGAACAGTCATGGTTCTGAAAAACAACCAGGGTCTGAATACTGATACCATGAGACCATGATCATGTGACTTTAGACAATTAACATAACCTCTTTTCGACCACTTAATCTGCAAAGTGGATCCATACAAACCTTACCTTACCATAGTAACGCACAGTACCTGGCACATAGCAGTTAATCAACACATAAATTATTTCTGTTCTTAAATAAAAAGGTCAATTTCTGGTTCTGCTTTACAATCAAGTCCATGAACCTGGAGATCTTCCTGCCTCTGCCTTCCCACAACTGGGATTAGACAGACCATAGCACCAGCACCAGCAGGTACTGGAGATCTGAACTCAGGCTCACATACTTGGGCAGTAAGAACTTTACCCGCTGAGCCCAAGCACCCCCACCCCCAGGGAACATTTAATATAAGATCAGGCACTTGTCTCAGTATTCTTACCCCCAATTCCCTATGCCCCTGGGAACCTGCCATTTGCCTGCCAACAGATCAGACCCATGGGATCACAGACTTGGGTAAGTATTTCCCAATACTTCTTATCAACCCCCATAACTCCCACAACCTCCATGAACACAACTGTCGCCTCCTGCACAACTGCTCTCTAAGCCACTACTCTAGAAATATGAGCAAGAATGGAAAGGCTTTTCACATGTACAGTCCTACAAATATTACGTCTATAAAAAGTAAGGTCAGGGGTTGGGGATTTAGCTCAGTGGTAGAGCACTTGCCTAGCAACCGCAAGGCCCTGGGTTCAGTCCCCAGCTCTGAAAAAAAGAAAAAAAGGAAAAAAAAAAAAAAAGTAAGGTCAGCAGAACCAACAGCTGCTAAGTACTTTCCGAACACAAAGTACTGGGAATAAAAAAGACCATTTTGTGACAATAAGGCACTAAGTCAAGTAATAAAGAAGAGATCCATACTCTGGTAATATACTTCCCATCATGCCTTGGAACCTCCTATCCAAGTGTGCTCTACTCATCAAACAACCAAGAAAGTCTTTTCCTAGTCTACTTGTTTTTCCTGTTCTGGAAGCTACATGGGAAACAGAAGACAGTGACATCATTGCCTTTGAGGGTTTTTTTTTTTTAGAAGGGTATAAAATTAAACACACCTAAGTCACTAATAAAAGAAAATAATTAAATGTTAACTCTAAGTAAATACTAATTATAACTAACTACTTCCTGACCCTGCAAACCCCAATGTAATAACTATCAGCTGTCTTATCAGTGACACAGACTGAGAAATGAGCCAATTTCTGTAGTCTTTGGGCACAGGTAAGGTTTCCTCAGAAGGGCAGATATGTGTTCCTCAGTACTGGATGATTTCCTTGTGCCTGTCTGTGGGCATGGACTGACTGCCCAGCCCTTGGGACCAGTCCACGATGATCTCAACCAGTGCACTGAAATTAGGCTTTGTGTGTGTGTAGCTGGCCAGCCTATAGCTTGAGAGACCACACTTAGCCTGTAGGATGAAGTTGGCAATAGTCAACAGCTCAGACTGGGGTGTTCAGGTTGGAGTTTTTACAGCTGTGTGAAATGCTTATCTAACTGTGTAAGGTCCTGGGTCCAGTTCCCAGAACTGGAGGGGAAAAGTCTTTGCAGTCTTCAGTAACAAGCCAAATGTAGCTTAGACCTCCTCGGTAATCCCCACTACTCAGAATTTCACCCACAACAGGAAATAAATCTTCCCTACTCAAAGATTCTACAGCTATGCTGCTAAAAATCACCTGAGGCCTAAGCAACCTCTTTCTTTCATCTCAGGCAAAATTTACAAAACCCCTGGTGTCCTCCCCAGAAAAACCTACCTAAAAATAGTTCACTGCTCAAAAAATCTTGCATTAAGGTCAAATGAGTTTTTCTGAGATCCTCAGGTACAGAAATTAGGAATCCAATACTCAACACTAGAAACTTCTGAAAGATCTTGTCATCAAGGGTCACAAAGAGCACTTCCTCAAGACACCAGAGTGCAGCTTTAGGAAGACATGGCCACAGGTAATGCTGGCTTCTGTAACTGATTGAAACCAATGGCAGACAGTGCTCAGTACTGGGACTGTCGCTTTAAGAGGACTTCGGCATAGCAGCCAAGGGCTCTCAGCCAGAGCACCATCCTCTCCACCCTCCCCCTGAAATTTGAGGCAGGCCCCACCCAGAAGACTGGGTGATGGTGATGGAAAAACAGATTCCCTGCAATGGTAGCCTTCTGTGAGCCATTTCACACAAAGATCTGAGACCCACCCCAACTCACTCTGACCAGGCATGTACACACTCACTGAAAAACAAGAACAACAAAATCCAGATGGTATGCCAGGACCCTGAACCTCCGAGTTCCCGCATACTTGACTCTTTGAAAATGAAATGTACCCACAATCCAAAGGTGATAAAGGACCCTCTCTTTTCCCCATTCCAAGGAAGACAGAAAAGCAGTGACCTTGCATATTTATTGTCCCCTCTGTCCTCTTTACACTTTCCAAGCTGCCATTACATAATTCCCTATATCATGACCAATTTCCACACTTAGAGAATATCCTCTATAAACCGGGTAGTAGTGGTGCACACCTTTAATCCCAGCAGTCAGGGGGCAGAGGCAGGGGGATCTCTGTAAGTTAGAGGCCAGCCTGGTCTACAGACTAAATTCCAGGACAGCTAAGGGTTACACAGAGAAATTTTTGTCTCAAAAAACGAAGGAAGGCAGGCAGGCAGGCAGGCACAAAAGATGTTAGGACAAGGAGAGTGACATCAAGAATCCACTGCCATCAGTGCACACACTGTGGATCGGAAGGGGTTAAGACCAGTCATGGTTTCCTATGAGGGCTGAGGCAATGTAAACCACCTGCTAGATGCAAGAGCCAGGCCAGAGACAGGGTCAGGTTGCTCAGCTCTGGGGTCTCTTCTGAAAACAATTGTAGTTGTAGGTGATATGCCAGAGGGTCTGTGAGGCAGCTGAACTCCTTCCTCCCATATTCCACTGCTTAGTCTGGGCTCCAGCTCCCTCTTAACAGCTAACCGCCTGAACACCACCACCTCACCTCAAGATAACACCAAAGTGAACTTTGGTCTTAGCTACTAACCTGTTTGAACTCTCAACTTAGGAGCCCCTGCCAGCACCAAACCCTCATTCTTTTATTGCTCCTACTCCCAGAGTTTTAGGGCCATACGGGCTTCCACCTCAAGGTATCAGTCCTCAAATTCACCCCAGGCCCAACTCAAAGATTCCAAAGGTATAGGGACTCACAGGTAAGAAAATGGCCGCCGCATCTGTACACCGGAGCTCAGGAAAAACCTAACCATCACTTAACCTGCTCCGGCTGTGAAAATTCCAGGCTCTTGCACCACTCCCTAAAATAGATACCCTCTCCTTCACCTGAGCAACTTCTGCTCTGGTGGACTGAACACTGATGTTGGGAGTTCCTCTGGGAGGCATATATCAAGAAACGCAGGCAAACAATCTGTGTCTTGGCTCTTACCTGGTGTGCTACCTTGATAAAATGTTTATTCACTATACACTGGAGGTGGAGACAGGAGGATTGCTTGTACCCAGTCTTAACAACAATAAAACCAGGTGTAGTGGTTCATACCCTCAGAAAGCAGAGGCAGGTACATCTTTGTTGAGTTTGAGGCCAGCTTGGTCCACACACCAACTTCCAGGCCAGTCAGAGTGACACAGTGATATCATTTCTCCAAAAAAAAAAAAAACCTACACAAACAAAAATAAAATCCCAAACAACAGGGGCTGGGGATTTAGCTCAGTGGTAGAGCGCTTACCTAGGAAGCGCAAGGCCCTGGGTTCGGTCCCCAGCTCCGAAAAAAAGAACCAAAAAAAAAAAAAAAAAAAAAATCCCAAACAACAAAAGGAACTGTCTTGCTGGTGTATCCTCTGGCTTAAAATAGGACTGAGTTGTTTTGGAATGGTTTTCCTTTAGTTTTTTTCAAAACAGGTTTCTCTGTATAGACCCGATTATCCTAAAACTCACTCACTCTGTAGACCAGGCTGGCCTCAAACTCAGAGATCTGCCTGCCTCTGCCTCCCAAGTGCAGGGATTGAAGGCATGCGCCACCACCATTCATACCAAAAGAAGAGAGAGAGAAAAAAAGCCAAGAAAAGTATTGTCTTTTCTCTGTTGTTGGGAAAAGCCCTGAGTAGGCTATGTGGACAAGTCAATTGTTTCTCAGCATTTCTGAACCCAGAAGCAAGTGAAATTACCGGATGAATTCTCTGCTTGCTCTAAGACACTTAGTCCCTCAGGCCTCTCCCTCTTCACACACACCACTCTCTCTGTAACCTAGATTTTTGACTCAAAGTCCTGAGAGTCTGGAAAAGAATGAAGAGACTTCAGGAAAACCCACATTCTGTTGTTTCTCGAAGGATGAGTACTAGTTGTCCTTGGTGACTCATACCTCTAGGGCACTTTGAAAGGCTGAGGCAGGAAGATGGCTCTGAGTTCTAGGGCAGGTAAGGTCTCATGATCAAGACCCTTGTCTCAAAAAAGGGGAGAAGGTAAATTGTTAGTTGATGACCCAAAAACCTCAGGAGGACTGAGAAACTGCCAAAAGTAAGGACGATAGGCACATGACATCTAGGAACTGGGAAACTCCTAACAAGACAGTCCAAACACTAACCCCCTTGAGTAGTCACAGCTTTGAGGCTGTACAGATCTGCAGATGTAATTTCCAGCCTTCAAAAGTTCCCTGCTCTGCCCTATAAACCCCAAGCCCTTCGTATCTCTGCAGTCTCCACTCCAGAGCGAGGCTGCTGCCTTTCACTGTTCTAACTAAAGGACAATCTGCTTCTGTTGAGGTTAGTCTCTATGTTCACATTACCGGGGTTAATCCAGAGCTAACAATACTGATACCTATTCCTTTTCCCCATTTTCTGTAAAGCCAAGATCTGAAAGATGCTAGCAGAAAGCTTGCAATCATGAACTAGACTGCGGCCTACAGGCAGATACTGTATAAAGTGCCCGCGCAAGCGCACATACGCAGCCCTCTGGGGCAGTTCATCAACACCTACCCTCAACCACTACATTCACACTCTAAGATCCCTGGCAGTTGACAAAAAGGACATGTTTTCATTGTCCAACACCGCAGAAACATCTAGGACCACACAAGGAAACAGGGAAGCCCTCTACTGGGCCGTATCTACAGCTCTAGGAAAGGCGCACGCATTACTCCCTCCAAACAAAAACACGCTGACATCTACGAAGGGAAAGAAAGGCGCCAACTCCCGGATGTTGGCAAGCTCTGCGGCCAGCGCCTGTTTCTCAGCGTTTACTTGCTCTCCCTTTCCTCTCCCTCCCCTTTAAGGATGGCGCAGCAAAGGGAGGTGAGAGGGATGAACCACCCCACCCTCTCGTCCATTTTTTGAACAAAAAAAAAAAAAACGGAGAAAGGGTGAGGGAGAAAAAGTCTTAGTGCTGGGGGGCCTTACCGGACTCCTAAAGCCAAACGTATCTACAGGTTTTAATCCGCCATTAGCATTTAAATCTTGAAAGGACAGGAGTAAGGGGGGGTCAATGGAAAGTAACCCCACACAAAAGAAAAGTTGTTGGGTTTCTTCTCAGTCCGCCAGGCAGAAGCAATCTTCCTGGCTGACAGCCAGAAATGCGTCACAGCCAGGAGTCTGCTTTCTTTAAAGGCACAGCGAGCTTCCGCGCGGTCTGGAGCAACAGCGCGAAGCCAAGAGCTCTGGGGGAGGGGGAACGCCTACCAGGAGGACCCAGGCGAAGCCTGCCCATGCCCTAAAAACTGAGCAGGACGTGTGGGGGCGGGGGGTTGGAGCTCAAGCTGGCAGGCTCCATAGCTGAAGGGAGCGCACACGCAGCAAGGGCTGGAGGCTGTGGTGTAAACACACAAAAGCGCACCCGCCGCGATCGGCCTCACCAACCTGAGATGGCCAGGACACTCCCCCTTCGCTGCTTTCCAGCAGGGCTTAAGGCAGCAGCAGTGATGGCCTGTCCACCAGAGACCAGCCCTATCCGGCAGGCCCAGAGCCGCCGAACCTACAGGCAGCCCCTGGCGGGAACCGCGCCCGGCACAGAAGAAGCCTGGAAGCCGAGCGCAGGGGAGCCGCACAACGCAGGCCTTTTACAGGGGCAGCTTCCTGCGGCGCCTGCGAGGGGGGGCGTGTCTGCAGGCACACACAACGCCGCCCGCCAGCTCTCCACCACACAAAGCGCAGGCCGCCTTCAACCTCGCTGTCTGCCCTAGGACCTGGCCACCCTAGCCCGTTCTCTGCGGGAAATCTCTTCAGCCCGTACCTTCTGCGTAGTAAGGCCAAGATGTCATGCTGTGTGCCTGCTCCTCCCACTCAGCCTTCTAAACAAACAGCCTAGGCAGTTTCTAGCCGCGGAGCGCAGGCCTCGCTGTCCTGTCCGGATAGCTGCGCTATTGTTGACTGGAATGGCCGCCAAAATCCCAGCTGTGCTGCTAGAACCTAATCCGCTGTTCCTCCGGGCATTTGTGGGGAGGGGCCGAGGGGCCAAGGCAGTTCTGAATATGGCAGGCACTGGCTGGAGCCCTCAACAGACTCAGGCACTGGGACTAATCATCCTGAGTCTGCTGCAACTACATGACTAAAAGAAATAATATCAGACTCAGACAAGACCAAGACAGCGTTGCCACCCACAGACAGCCACCCTACTGGACACCTGCTGGGATAGTTAAAAGGAAACCCCTCACTTTACACTTAGAAACATTTAATGAACTATGCGCAACATGTTGCTATTAAACATTGTTAAGAATTATACCCAACATCTGAGTTAGGGTTATATTCCCACAGATCAGAAATGGACTACAAGTTTTTATTCCAAGATGGCACATATTAACTCATATAAAAGAAGAAACTAAACAGTTTAGATGAGGGAAGGATTAGGAAAGCGAAGTGATATTTTAATCGGGATCTCCAAGCACAAAATCAAATGCTTCTGAGGAAAGGGAGAAGAAAGCAGCAAGGTGTGGTGGCAGGGAAAGAATAGGTGCCAAGGGTGAACTGCGGTCAAAATCAGAAAATCTTGAACGTCAAGGAATCAAATAAAGGGTTTAGGATGGTTTTAACAGAGAGTTGTGGTATGAACCAGATTAACCTGATAAATGGCTCTCTAGCAGCAACGTGAGTTATGAGGCTACCACATAGGTAGGAAAGGTGCTGAGGACACAGAAGGTAGAGTAAAAGAGAACAGTTAAAAAAGGAAGGCTAAGCATTGAGGAGAAAAAAGCTGACAAAAAGCTGGAGACTTAAACCCATCATGGTGCTGTGTGCTTATGGTCCTAGAAGTCATCAGTAGGCTGGGGCAGAAGGCCAGTCTGGTCTACTACTAGAGTTCCAGGTCAGCCAAGGCAAAGTAGCACCATATCTCAAACAAAACTAGGAGGAACTGTCAGAGAAGAAAGCATACGTGATTCAAATGTGACGAGGAGATGAGGGTCTGAAGAAGTAACAGGATATAACAGACAGTAGCCAATGCTTAAAGAACCTACTAACCTACTTCAAACCATGCTACGGACCTACTGTGCATCATTTCATTAGGCTTCAACACCTCTTTACGGTAAATTACCACTCAACTTTAAGTTGGCTTTTTTAAAAATTTATTATTTATGTGAATATACTGTAGCTGTCTTCAGACACACCAGAAGTGGGGTTGGGGATTTAGCTCAGTGGTGGAGCGCTTGCCTAGCAAGCGCAAGGCCCTGGGTTCGGTCCTCAGCTCCGGGGGGAAAAAAAGACAAAATAACAGACACACCAGAAGAGGGCATAGGATCCCATTACAGATGGTTGTGAACCCCCATGTGGTTGCTAGGAATTGAACTCAGGACCTCTGGAAGAGCAGTCAGCACTCTTAACCACTGAGCCATCTCTCCAGTCCTACCACTCAACTTTACACACGAGGAAACCAAGTCACAGAGTGACTATCTTATACACACATTATAAATCACTCGCAACTAACTACGTGACACTGGCAAGTATTCCTCAAATTCCTGGGTGAAAGCAGAACAAGTATTAACTCAGTAGCATTTGCCAGGTGCCCAACACACTGGCTTCCAGCACAGAAGGTGCTAGTGGATGTTTCACAAAGGTTGGTTTCTGTCACCAGTGTTCCAGCAGAAGATGGTTCAACACTGCTAAAGAAGTTGGAGGTGTTCCTCCTGGAACAGGGGATGGTACCTACTGCCTTATCCCCACCAGTTCCTCTCTCAGATTTTACTTTACAGGGAACACTTCAAATCTCAATCCCTCCGATATTAAACCGTTAACAGTAGTAGATTATTGAGGACAATCACTTGGGGACTTCCTACACTGTATTTTTTTTTGGCTGGATTTATTTTTAATAACCATGTACAAAAAGAGAAGATGGCTCAGCAGGTGTGCCTGATCTGGGCTGAAGACCTGGGATCCACATGGTAGAAGAGAACTTACTCCCAACAGCTGTTCTCTCTCTCTCTCTCTCTCTCTCTCTCTCTCTCTCTCTCTCTCTCACACACACACACACACACACACACACACACACACACGTGCTTTTTAAAGTGTTTAAAACTTATAATAACCATGTACAATCATCAAGAAATGACTAATGACTTTATATATATTTGCATGAAAGTTCATCTAGAATGACAACTCCTTAAGGACATACCCCAGTTCCCTCTCTATGATCAGCCATAGTCCCTAGCTTACCAAGGCTCATTAAATCTGTTCCACTGAACTACATTTGTATGGAAGCTTTCCAAACACAACCGCTGGCTACTAAAAGAATGTGTGTACTAGCTAGTTTTGTGTGTCAAGCTGGAGTATTAACACAGAAAAAGGAGCCTCAGCTGTAGAAATGCCTTCATGAGATCCAAGTGTAAGGCATTTTCTCAATTAGTGATCAAGGGGGGAGGACCCAGCCCATTGTGGGTGGTACTGTCCCTGGGCTGGGGCTCTTGAGTTCTATAAGACAGCAAGCTGAGCAAGCCAGGGGAAGAAAGCCAGTAAGTAACATCCCTCCATGGCCTCTGCATCAGCTCCTGCTTCCTGACCTGCTTGAGTTCCAGTCCTGACTTCTTTTGGTGATGAACAGCAATGTGGAAGTGTGAGCTGAATAAACCCTTCCCTCCCCACCTGCTTCTCGGTCATGATGTCTGTGCAGGAATAGAAACCCTGACTAAGTGTGCTGAGTAGAGGGAATGAGGTGTTAGTGAGATCCATCCCCAACACTGCAGACGCATTGCTTCTCCCAGGCCTTAGCCTGCTCTCACCATCCCTCTGTAGTCTGCACTTAGCAACTGCTATTAGCAGAAAGGAAGGCTCATATTCAAAGGACTACCACAAATACAAATGCTCTCATTTTATGAAAAGGAATGGCAAAAATAATTAAAGACTGGCACAACCTAAAATTGTATGGGGTGAAAAAAATCCCCATTCAACCTCTGCATTCCCATTAGTTACTGTCAGCCCTGAAACTTCACAAGGAAGACAGAATTGATACTGTATCTTTCCATCTTCCCCTGCTGTAAACACAAGGTAACAGGTTCCAGATGAACAGCCATAGATGGCTTGAAATCTCCTCTGAATTTCCCTGCCAAGTCAGTACAGTTCTAGGCCAGCTAACTTATGGGCTAGCCAGGAAATTTGGCTAGTTTCTTCACTTCTCTTTCTTCTCAGCCAAGAAAGATCACTTGGCTCCTACCCGGTGGTTCTACAAGCCACTCATTACTCCAACAAAACCATGGGGGTGGGGGTGGGGGTGGGGTGGTAGTGGTGGTGGTGGTGGTGAAGAATTCACAATGCAGCTGAAGTTTCAACAGAAGTTGCAGAGAGTGATACTAAGTTAGAAGCATACAGTTGTTCAAAGAGGTCTGGTTACTTCATCTCCCATTGTAGCCAAGAGGCTACAGTACTTGGTATTCATTTTATTATTCTTGTTTAAAATGTCACTGTTATAAGTTTTAATGTATATTATCCTTGTGTTACAGTTTAAAGAAATGACAGGGGAAAGGCTATGATACACTCAGTGGGTGAACACTACCTAGCATGTATGAGGGAGGCTTTTGGTGCAATCCTTAGCAATGAAAAAAGGGAGTTAATTCCCCTGAGGAAGACCAGACCTGGGGTGATTCTAATATAAATAAATACTATTCCAGGCCTCTATAACCTGGCTCCAGTTCTATTTCCTATTATACTTTTGCCCTTACCCAAACTCTCCACCCTGCCAGGTCTGTATTCTAGATGGAATGTCTTGTGTAGAGGAATGGCTCTAGGGTCAGACACAAATGAGCTCTAGATCCAAATTGTTGGTGCTAACATTTACTAGCCAGGTGACCTTAGACAAGTTATTTAATCTCTCTAATTCTCAGATTCATTTTCTCTAAAACAGAGATAAATAACCATAGTGTTCACCTCACTGAGTTAATACGCAGATTAAAACAACAAGTGTTTAGCATCGTGCCTTAGCACTACTTATTACAGTGACAGCAGCATTTACTACACCAGGATATCAAGGGGCAGAGTGAAGACTAGAAGACACTGCATGTGGTTGTTTTAAAGTTCAGGAATTCTAGCCAGGCGGTGGTAGCACATGTCTTTAATCTCAGAACTCAGGAGGCAGAGACAGGTGGATCTCTGTGAGTTCAAGGCCAGCTTGCCCTACAGAGTAAGTTCCATACAGAGAAACCCTGTCTTTAAAAAAAAAAAATGAGGTTCAGGAGTTGGGTGGCTTGCCTACTCAAGCTCGTCTTTTAAGTAGCCTACCGTCCCAACACTATTCTCTATTGCTTTAGAGAAGACAGTCACTGAATAATTGGACAAAGAAACTAGCACAGCACAGAGGAACCTATACATCTATCTTCTCAGAACCATCTTTTTAAGTCAAAACAACCACATAGCTTTAAAAAATAGGGTTGGGGATTTAGCTCAGTGGTAGAGCGCTTGCCTAGGAAGCACAAGGCCCTGGGTTCGGTCCCCAGCTCCAGGGGGGGAAAAAAAAAATAAGAACTGGGGGCTGGGTTTTTAGCTCAGTGGTAGAGCGCTTACCTAGGAAGCGCAAGGCCCTGGGTTCGGTCTCCAGCTCCGGAAAAAAAAAAAAGAACCAAAAAAAAAAAAAAAAAAAAAAAAAAAGAACTGAAGGACTAGAGAGATGGCTTGGTGGTTAAGAGCACTGGCTGCTTTTCTGGAGGACCTAGGTTGAGTTCCCAGCACCCACATGGCAGCTCAGAACTGTATTACTCTAGTTCTAGAAAATTTAATTCCTCTTCTGGTCTCTATGGGCACTAGGCACATACATGACACACATATATGCAGGCAAAATTACCCATACACATAAAATATTATTTTTTAAAGTAGTCACAGCGAGATATGGTGCCATAAACCCTTAATCCTAGCATACAGGAGGCAGAGGCAGGTGCATCTTTTGTGAGTTCAGGCCATCTCGGTCTATATGGAGAGTTCCAGACCACACAGAGATACATAGTGAGGTTGTCTCAAAAAACAAACAAACAAAAAATAGCAAAACTTATCAGAACAAACAAGAAAATAGGAAAGCTTATCAGAAGCAACAAGCATTGAAGAAAAGCATCCCACTAGGGAGATGTTGGTGATAGCTCGGGTAAGAAAGGGGAACTGAAAAGAAAGGCCCAGCAGCATCTGGCTGGAGAGGTGCACTGTTTCAGACACCTGACCTCTAGCTCCCTCTCCAGAGGGCAGTGGCTGGCTAATGAGTCACTGTTGGAAAGCCTAAAGCTTCCTGGGGAGAAAAGTAAAGGGCAAAAGCAACACACAGAGAGGGCCGATTAGTTAAGTCCAAGAGTCCCCACTCAGTTCTCCCTCAAGATGGCCGTTTTACAAAACTAAGAACCTGTTTGCCCTGCTTCAGTGCCACGGAGAGTAAAATGGCTGTGTGTCCCTATAGGCAATATATCGTCCTCGGTATTTGCTTATAAACACAGAATTATGGGAAAGGGGCAAAAGAAACCAAATCAACAGAAATTTGACTATAACTTCCAGAATCTTCCTCCAATCTACAATAGCAGAAAACATGTTATATTTAATGTTGAAAGCACTTAGAGATAAGTTCTGGACAGATCACCTCCTACCAATATGGCTCTGGGGAAATCATTGTCCCTAGTTTGGATCTCTGTAACAAAGAGGATTTGGTTAGAGCCTATCTAAACTGTTCTTCAAATCCCCCAAATTCCCATGATTCTATTTAAAGGACTCACCACCATTCTGGCCACAGAACTGTTTTTGTAAGAATCCCTTCAAAGGGGTTGGGGATTTAGCTCAGCGGTAGAGCACTTGCTTAGCAAGCGCAAGGCCCTGGGTTTGGTCCCCAGCTCTGAAAAAAAGAAAGAAAAAAAAAAAAGAATCCCTACAAAGTATCACTAGTTCAAGGTTCCTTTCCAAAGAACTCTCCCAGAAGCAAGCACTGTATTTGTCATTATTCTGGATCCCATGCCTAAAGAGAGGCATAGGCAGGCTCCATCCATACTGATAAAAAGTGGTCCTTGGAAACAGGTAGCACCAATTTATCTTGGCATATAATAAGAACCTGAAGTTTTTAAAGTAATTTTTAGGAATGGACCTAATTCAGGCATGATAAAAACCTTAAAATTTGAACATACTTCAAAAATTTAAGTAAAGCTATTCTCACACCTCGATTAATTGCAAAAACAAAAACAACAAACAACAAACAGACAAAACCCCTGAGAAATGAGCCTGTGATATCCCAATTCAATACACTAGGAACCCAAGGCGCAGGAGGAAAATCCCTTGCCCTTCAAGAATACCAGGCAAGGTTACAGAGCCAGCACTTAAATTCAAGTTGTCTAATCAGTGCTGTCATATCTCAGGAACAGCCTGAGTCCTTCTGGTCAGTACAGGCCTCTATGTGGATACAAAGCACCTCCACTTCACTGTTTATATTGTTTCTCCTACATGAAACATGAAGATGGCAGTGCAGATGTCACTTTATCCACCTTCAAAGATGCTAAATAAACTGGTTGTGTTGATGCCCTTTTCTGAAGAGAAGGAAAGAAGGATTGATGGAGGGGGGGAGGTGAGGCTGGGAGGAGGGGAGGAAGGAAAAACTTCAGTCAGAATGCATGAATGAATGAATCAGAATGAATGAATGAACAAACGAACGAACGAACAAAAGAACAAATGAAAAGGTGGCTGGCACAATGGTAAGCAAGAGACAGAAACAGACAGCAGATATATACGTAGAGACTAGTCTGTGCAAAACAATATAGACGCTCACTATGATCCTAAGCTGACCTGAATTCCTAATTCCCGTGCCTCAGTCTCCCTAGTGCTAGAATTACAGCATCATAACTAAGACAGACATTTCCCCAGTGTTCTTATCATATAGAGTTGTAGAAGGATGGGACACAAGAGTCCTCTGAGACTCTTGTACCTATTAAGACTTCAGAATGGGGGGTTGGGGATTTAGCTCAGTGGTAGAGCACTTGCCTAGGAAGCGCAAGGCCCTGGGTTCAGTCCCCAGCTCCGAAAAAAAGAACCAAAAAAAAAAAAAAAAAAGACTTCAGAATGGGAAAACAGAAGATACTGATTTAGGGCACCAGTGGGAGATCAGCTCTCCCTATCAGGATGGACTGACAGGGAAAGCATCAACCAGAAGTAACTTCAAAGCTGTATATGTAAAAGCATTAACAGAATGAGGATGGTTTTACCAAAACAACTAAAGAAACAGTATTCTAGGTGGAGGGAAACGGCTATTCTAACTATATAAAGTGTAGACTGAAATGGAAAGAAACAGAGCATAATCCCGAGTGTGGTGGTGCATGATGTAATTTTAGTACTAGGGACACTACAAAAGGACCACTGCTTAAGTTTAAGGCCAGCCTAGGCTACACGTAGAGTTTTAGGCCTGTTTGGGCTACAGAGTAAGCAAGAAACAGGGGAAAGCATCAACAAACATAAGCTCTACAAATTGTAGTCCTAGAACTTCCTAGCCGGGCAGCCATGGACGTGAGTTGGCCGGCTGGGCTCTCATTTCCCCATCTGTAAAATGCAAATGCAAATAACTGTTCTTTCCTGTGCTCTAACTTAACAAGCAGGTGAAATGTCTACTGCAGCACTTGGCGTGGAGATAAACGCTCTCTGCTGCGAGGAGCTGAGGCTCTTCAGAGGAAAGTTTAACCATGTTCTTTTGAGCATGGAAAGTTCCCCTAGTAACCTCCTCAACTTACCCTCCCAATCCCAGCTCAAATGTGACTACTTCACCTAGGTCTCTAATGTAGAAATTATACCAAGGACTACTCTGCATTCTCGAGGCAGCATATTCCTTCCTTTCACAGTAGTCATGGTCTCTACCTACATGTGTTTGTGCCTGACTAATTTCTCTTGCTTCCACCACACATCACCACAACTCATCACTGACCTCTTACAACTCAAAACAGAATCTAGCACACTGTAGGTGCTTGCTAAGATTCCTTTTTTTTTTTAAAGATTTATTTATTATATCTGAGTACACTGGAGTTGTCTTTAGACGCACCAGAGGGGGCATCAGATCACATTACAGATGGTTGTAAGCCACCATGTGGTTGCTGGGATTTGAACTCAGGACCTCTGGAGGAGCAGTCAGTGCTCTTAACCACTGAGCCATCTCTCCAGCCCCCTTGCTAAGATTCCTTAAGCCCAAAAGTTTTCATTTCTTTAATGTCAAACTATTTTGAATATGTACATTTAGTACTTACCATTATTCCCTAAATAATATTATAATTATAGTATTCATGAGTGTTGCAAATCATCTAGAGATGATTTAAAGTATTTAGAAGGATGTTCAAGATTATATACAAATACCATGACATTCTGACCAGTCAGCAGGTGTGTGTGTGTGTGTGTGTGTGTGTGTGTGTGTGTGTGTGCTAGAGAGATGACTCAGTGGTTAAGAGCACTTGCTGCTTTTCCAGAAGTCCCAGTTTGGTTCTCAGTATCACATGGTGTTTCACAGCTGCCTTTAACTCCAGAGAATCCAACTCTCCTGGCCTCTGAGGTACCAGGCATGCACTCAGGCAAAACACTCACATAAAATAAAATTATTTATTTATTTATTTATTTATTTATTTATTTATGCATATATGACTATACTGTAGCTGTTTCAGACAGACCAAAAGTGGATATGGAACCCCATTACAGACAGTGTGAGCCACCATGTGGTTGCTGGAATTGAATTCAGGACCTCTGGAAGAGCAGTCAGTGCTCTTAACTGCTGAGTCATCTCTCCAGTCCAGTGAAAAAACCTTTTAAGTGACTGCAGTATAAACTTTCTCTAAGAAGATGTATTATTTTTTCCATTTTTTTAGGTTTATGTATCAAGCTATACTGTAAAGGCGAGTCCACTTGTCAGACATGGTAGCACACTGTGATCCCTGCACTCGCCAGGCTGAAACAAGATCAAGATCGTATTCAAGGCCAACCTTCTGCTCAAAAATAAATAAATCAATAAATCAAGAAAAATAAACAAAAAGCAAATCCTCTTAAATGAAATCTTTATATAGAGCCCTGGGATACAGATAAAAATAGAAGGTTTATATAAAGATATTTGGAGCTCCGCTTGGTTCTTACAGTTTTTATAGAATGGAGTATAAAAAAAAAAATCACTGTCAGCCCCAAGCAGGAAGTGACACATATCTGAAAGACTTGACAATAAAGAGAGACAACTTGGAGAATTACTTTTGAGACATCTGCAGAGAATTATAAGAATGAGGAAAGCAAAATTCTAGAAATACTTTAAATTTCTAGACTACTGCATGGATATCAAAAACAAAAAAAGGTATGCATATGCCAGAGTAGTAACAACTCCCTTTCACTGAAAACAGTACTAACTCTATCAAACAAATATTAATACTGCCACCCTGACTGAGGAGGTTTTAAAATGTCGAACAACAATCCAATTATCCTGAGATTCATATGTATGATTAACATTCAAATCCAAGTCTGTCATACCTCAAAGTTTATAACTAACTCAGGCAGGTTGCAAGTTCGGTCTGTAGCTGTCTCCTAGCTACAAGTAACTAAGAACTAGTGAAAACCATGTTTGGTTCTAAATCCATATGTCTGGATCCCATTTGAAAGGGTGACAATAATTAGAAGGTCTAGGTGTTGGGGATTTAGCTCAGTGGTAGAGCGCTTGCCTAGGAAGCGCAAGGCCCTGGGTTCGGTCCCCAGCTCCAAAAAAAAAAAAAAAAGAACCAAAAAAAAAATAATAATAATAATTAGAAGGTCTAAGATAAGATGATCACCCTCACTTATTTAAAAGTAAAAGGCTAGTATATTAGTTCACAATTGAAATGTATTCACCTTCCAAAGCCTGTCTCACACAGTTGCAGTAAGTACCTGCATTAAGAGAGGAAACATTTATTTCTGCAGTGGATACATGTAACTGCAGACATTCATGACTGATCCAAGTGCTGAGAACAACTAACTGTCAAATGAAGTCATAAATGGACATGTATATAACCTAGAAGGTTCAAGGGACACTGTAGAAAAGGTAACAGAAACAAAGTCAGAGGGCGGAGTGTGCTAGAATGCAGTCTTTGGGGCATGACATGGCACTGTACTTTAGAACGCATAGCAACTGTGATTACAGAGCAGTGCAAGATTGGGCCTGACAACTTCTTGTCAGGAAACCCCACCCCTCCCTGAGGATCTATAGGCTATAGGATAATAATGGTGAAGGGAGACATTTTCTTAGGTAGGATAGCCACTGGTAAGGTACCCATGTTCCTGAAAGCTATCCGAAGGAAAAATCACTGGGTCATCAAAACAAACAAACAAACAAACAAACACCAACAATAAAGTAGGAGCTAGCTAGCTACAGGATTGTTGGAGTGTTGAGAAGGGCAATACCAAGTAAACATGATCAAAATAGTCATGTACATCTATGAAAATGTCAGGATGAAAACCATTATTACGTATAAATTTATACCAATAAAAAGGAAGGGGGGAGGGAAGGAGGGAGAGAGAGAGGGAGGGAGGGAAGGAAGGAAGGAGGGAGGGTGGAGGGGGGAACTAGACATGGTAGCACATGCCTTTAATCCCAGTACTCAGGAGACAGAAGCAGGCAGATATCCATGAGTTAGTTACATGAGTTCCAGGCCAGCCTACGCTACATAGCGAGACTGTCTCAAAAAGGGATGCAGGGACTTGTGGAGAAATTTCTAATGTCTAAAAATTTCTTTTATAAATTTGTTCCCAGGCTGGAGAGATGGCTCAGTGGTTAAGAGCACCCGACTACTCTTCCAGAGGTCCTGAGTTCAATTCCCAGCAACCACATGGTGGCTCTCAACCATCTGTAAAGAGATCCGATGCCCTCTTCTGGTGTGTCTGAAGACAGCTACAGTGTACTTATATATAATAAATGAATAAATCTTTTTAAAAAAATAAATTTGTTCCCATTTAGGAGTGTTTGCCAGAAAGCTAGTGACCACATGGGTATTACCAATAAAGACAGTATGTGTGGTTACGAGAATAAAGGTCATTTATTTCCTGTCATTTTCAGTCCATATCACATACCACTTGGGATGTACTGCCCTCACCAGAACAATCAATCAGTACTTGTGTATGGCTCTGTACCATTTACTGATCATGTCTTTGCCATTTATAAAGTATTTCAAGTGTTCCTCACCGCAGTTCTGTAAGGAGGTATTATTTTCAGTTTACCAAAGAGAAAGTTGGTCAGAGAAATTAAATACCAGAGTTCAGATAGCAATTAAAGCTCAAGTATGCTAAAGCTCTGAGTTTGAGGCCAGCCTGGTCTACAGAGTGAGATCCAGGACAGCCAGGGATACAGAACTACACAGAGAAACCCTGTCTTTAAAAAAAACCTCAAAACCTATGTGAATTGGGTCATCACACACACACCCACAACACACACACACACACACACACACACACACACACACACACACACACACACACAGTGAGACAGAGTTCAACATCTAATTAGATACAGAATAAAATCAAAATTCCTTAGCATATTTGGAGCTGAAGAGATGGCTCAGTGGTTTAAAGCATTTGTCCCTCCAGAAGACCTGAATTTGATTCCCAGCACCCACAACTGCAGCTCACAATCATCTGTAACTCAGTTCCTGGGCTCCGACATTCTCTCCTGACCTTTGTTAGTCCGTATATATGTTCAGGTCTACATTCATACATAAAAAATAAAATCTAGGGCTGGAGAGATGGCTCAGTGGTTAAGAGCACCAACTGCTCTTCCTGAGGTCCTGAGTTCAAATCCCAGCAACCACATGGTGGCTCACAACCATCTGTAATGGTGTGAAGCTGAAGATAGCTACAGTGTACTTATATATAATAAATAAATAAATCTTTAAAAAAAAATAAAATAAAATAAAATCTAGAAAAAAGTGTTATTCCAGTTCTCTAAGGTCCAGCCTTCTAGTTTCCTGTCCAATCTCATCTCCAGCTAACTCAAGGACCTTTCCCTCAGCATAGCACATATTTCCTAGGTTCTGTATCATTGCCTGGGAATCTACTGAAATGCCCTGTCCTCTACAAACCTTGAGCTCCTATGTATCCTTTATCATTTGACTAAAATGCCTCTCCCTTCAGCTCTCCTAGTCTCTCCCACAATAAGGAACAGTTGTTCTTTCTTCCACGTGGCCACTTACTGCTTGTTCCTCTACATACTCTAGTTCACTCCCCTACAGGAAAGCTAACAATATATGTTTCACCCAAATTAAGATCATAAACGACAAAAAATACTGTTTCACCCCCTTAACACCCGAACAAGGTAGCTGTTAAACAAAAGCTTGCTGGATGGACGACAGATAATTGGCCCCAATTTAGGAAATTCCTTCATTAGGCGGCCAGTGAAGCCAGTCAAATGTTTGTCTAATTGTAAGTCATACATCAAGCATGAATAGGTAGAAAACAATTTTAATGCCAAAAGCTTGCAACTTCAGGGGGCCTTGCAAGCAGAGTGCATTCATTTTCACAATCATGACTAAAGGAAAGGGCACTGAGGCAAAGAGCAGAGATAGGAGACTTGGACTGCACTCTTCCAGCCCAGACTCCTAAACTCACTAAGCAGCCTTGTTTCTTGGGATTATCTGTAGGTTAAAAGGACAGAAAAGCAACTGATTGGGCCACACTGTTTCTCCAGCAACTAGCCCTGCTCTTGGGCATTTAACTTCTAATTGTGGGTCCACAGGGCCTTTTCTCTAAATGAATCCTACTGCACCATTCAAAGAACTCCTTTCTAAAAGGGCTCAGAGTTAATAACAACAGAAAAGAAAGTCTTCCCAAGCCTCGAAGTCACAAAATCCACACTATCTGTTTTGATGGAAGTTGCTCCACCTTCTTTTTTTTTTTCTTTCTTTCTTCTTTTTTTTTTTTTTTTTTTTTTTTTTGGAGCTGGGGACCGAACCCAGGGCCTTGCACTTGCTAGGCAAGCGCTCTACCACTGAGCTAAATCCCCAACCCTGCTCCACCTTCTTTAAACAATAGTTAAGGATCGACTTCTCCCAGCCCCAGCATGCCCTGCAATTGTGTTTCAGGGGAGAAGACCCAGGGGCTGCTTCTCTTTAAACAGCAACTTTGTGCTTAATAATCCATTTGCAGCTGCCAGTAGAAAAGTCACCATAATTTTAGGGGTAAAAAGAAACTCTACGGTTGGGGATTTAGCTCAGTGGTAGAGTGCTTGCCTAGCAAGCACAAGGCCCTGGGTTCGGTCCCCAGCTCCGGAAAAAAAAAAAAAAAAAAAAAAAAAGAAAAAAAGAAATTCTACTGCTCCTCCTCTTCTTCCTCCTCCTCTTCCTCCTCCTCCTCCTCCTCCTCCTTCTCTCTCTCTCTCTCTCTCTCTCTCTCTCTCTCTCTCTCTCTCTCTCACACACACACACCTTTCTGTGACCATCACGTTAACCTTTTAAATCATTTTTAGTAGTTTTTTCTGTCTTGCAAATGAGTAAAGTTCTCCAAAGTCAAGCACGTGCTTGATGCTGGCAACAGTTTCTAGACCTCTATGAAGCTTAAGCAAATATTCTCTACCATCAGACTTCATAGTAGAAAAGTGTGTATACCACAGAACCATCATTCATATTTCAGGATATAAAACCTAAATACTGTGATAGGAAGCCCAAATCATAGCTTATCTAAATAACCATGTGCCTGTCATTCTGACCCTCTTTCACAACCCATCTTCCTGTCAAAGTTTTGTCCTAGTTATTCCAAGAGCTACTAAAGGGATCTCACAATTCCTATAAGGTTTACAGATCAGACAACACAACCAAGTCTAAATTATACACTGCCTTGCAGAATTGTACTTTGTTTCTGTGTGTTTTAGATTCAACTTCCTTAATAAACCACCAAAAATATAATTCTTCCATGTTGATTTAAAAAAAATAGGATCTCGTTTTTGCTATGTAGTTAGATCAGGCTGGCCTCAAACTCAGAGATGCGCCTGCCTCTGCCTCCAAAATGTTGGGACTAAAGGAAGGCATGACGTATACTAGGCTCTAAATTCAATCTCATGTTTTGCTTTGTTTTGCTTTCTGTGATAGTGTCTTACCATAGAGCCTGCAGCCTAGAACTTGCTGTATAATCCAGGCTGGCCTCAAACTCATGATCCTCCTGTTTTAGCCTCCCCAAGTAAAAGGATTACAGCCATGGGTGCAAAAGACATGTTAAGGGGTTGGGGATTTAGCTCAGTGGTAGAGCACTTGCCTAGCAAGCGCAAGGCCCTGGGTTCGGTCCCCAGCTCTGACAAAAAGAAAAGAAAAAAAAAAAAAAAAAAGACATGTTAAGGACATACTGTGTCCACCCTGCCACAGGGCACCAAAAACGTAATAGTCTGAAAAGCAAATATCTCTGGCAAGGCATTGGAAGACATTCAAGTGGTCAGGTAAGTGTGCTGGAATATATGCTGTCTTACTCCTTACCAAACTAACCAGTCCTCAGCTGTAATGAGGCAGAAGAAATCTGCAAGGCTGAGTCACTGGCACTTCCTGAGCTGACTTCAAAGAAACTGACTCTTAAATAGGACAGAAAGACACAGCTGCCAAGAGGAGTCTCAATGCAGGAGCATGCTGTGCACTAATGCCCCCTTTCCTTCTACAACATTAGATCATTCTACTTCTGCCAAGAGATCCCTTATTAGAGGGACTGGCACCCTAACAGGCTATCCATAACCTTGGTTTTCTCTTCCCAATCAATGATAGCCAAGATACTGCCCTTTCCAAGTAGCTCCTCCCCCAGTTTATCAGAGGAAAGGGTGAAAAAAATATTTCCTGAAAACCTCCATTAATCATGGTAAGATCTACAGTACTTTGTACAAGGAAACATGCTTCTCAAACCTACCATGCTTCGACTTTTACTAAAGAGTCAGAATGAGGGGCTTGAAAGAGGGCTCAGCAGTTAAGAGCACTGGATGCTCTGCCAGAGGACCCAGCAGTTCCCAGTACCCACGTGACAGCTCACAGCCATTTGTAAAATTCCATGCCCTTCTGACCAAGGGCACATAGACACTCATGCAGGCAAACCAGCTATACACATAATTTGCCTTTCATTTTTTTATATTCATTTATTTATTATATAAGTACACTGTAGCTGTCTTCAGACACACCAGAAGAAAGCATCACATCCCTTTATGGATAGTTGTGAGCTACCATGTAGTTGCAGGGAATTGAACTCAGGACCTATGGAAGAGCAGTTCAGTGCTCCTAACCACTAAGCCATTTCTCTAGCCCTAATTTTTTGTTAAAAAAAAAAATTCAGAATGAAGATCTATGAAGCCTGCTTGCCTAACTACAGAATTAAACTGTAAGGGAATAATGTTGGCACATGACTTTGATTCAACACTTTAGGGGGGACAGCAAGAGCTCTGTGAGTTGAGGCCACCTTATCTTCACAGCAAGCTCCAGGTTAGACAAGGCTACATAGTAAGAGAAACAACAAGCTTAGAATAATAAAAAGTAAACAGTAAAGGATAAAACAGACATGGTGGCAAATGCCTGTAGTCCCAGCACTTAGAAAGGTGAAGGCAGGAAAATCAGATGAATTCAAGGTCATCTTCAGCTACAGAGTAAGTTCCGGGTCAGCCTGGGCTGCATGAAACCTTATCTTTAATTTCCTAAAACTATAAAAGACAGGCAGTAGCATGCTTTTATATATGATGAGAGGGATATTAAATCAGGTATGGTGGCGCATACATGTAATCCCAGCACCCTGGAGATAGGCTGAAGCAGGATTTTTACATCAAGGCCAGGCTGGGCTACCCTGTAAAACCCTCTTTCAAAACATCTTTTAAAAAGAAAAAAGTTTGCTGTTACCAAAAGAACAAGCACATTTAACAGAATTAAGAGTAAATATATATGTAATTTAGAATAAAAGAACCAATCAAATAAATGAAATATAAAATGAAAGATTCTGTTTAGGTTCATGTGAAAAGGGCTGCCTATAAGAAAAATACTGGGGTTGGGGATTTAGCTCAGTGGTAGAGCGCTTGCCTAGGAAGCGCAAGGCCCTGGGTTCGGTCCCCAGCTCCGAAAAAAAGAACCAAAAAAAAAAAAAAAAGAAAAAAAAGAAAAATACTGCCCATGGTGGAAAGGCTGTCACTTGAACTCTGGATAGGACGGAGCTATCTAAGACATATAGGCAGTCTCTAGAACATGACTCAGTGCACAGTCAAAAGAAGAAGGACCATAGCAGAGGGTCTCAGAAGTACAAGGTGTTGGGGCTGGAGAGAGGGCTCGGCAGTTAAGAGCACTTACTGTTCTTCCAGAGGATCCTGGTTCAATTCCCAGCGCCCATACTATGACTAAACTGCCTACAGCTCCAGTCCCAGGGGATCCAGTGCCGCCTTCTGGCCTCCATAAGCAGTGTGCGAATATGATACACAATAACACGCAGACATTTAAAAAGGACAGAAATAAAACAGGGAAGCACACAAGGTTGGACACAGAGACTATATCCTGTAAGACTAGAGAGAAAACAAAAACAAAGCTAAAGAATGGCAGTTATAGGGCGTCTGATTGTTGTTTAACATGGGAAGGATTCTCTGCACACTATAGATGTTGAAAACAGGGGACCCACCAACATCCATTCCATCATGAATGGGGGTTCATGATGCTGTACCTCTCCCTGAGGAGCTATAGGCAGTGACAGCTGTTGGGGAGAAGGGTCATTTTTCAGTGATGTAGCTACGAACAAAGTGCCCTTGTTCAAGTAAGTAACACCCCCATGTTCACGCAGACAACCCGAACTAAATACAGTGAGTGTCTGTCTGTCTGTGTGTGTGTATCTCTTTTCTGTCTCTCTGCTCTGTCTCTCTGTATATGTGTGTGTTTCTTTGTGTGTATGTATGTGTCTCTCTGTTGTCTCTGTCTCTTTGTGTGTGTCTCTGTGTCTGTCTGTGTATCTCTCTGTGTGTTTGTGTCTGATTGTGTCTCTGTCTCTCTGTATTTGTGTGTCTGTCTCTGTCTTGCTCTCTGTGTGTCTCTGTGTCTCTCTGTCTCTGTCTGTCTCTGTCTCTCATACACATTTCTTCCTCACTGTTGCTTAGTTCTTCTTGATGATAGCAGTTGGTTGCATTGGTCTCAGTTTCTTTTTAAACTTTTAGAACCAACCTTAAAGTGCCCTCTATCAGCTGGGCAGGCTTGAACTAAGACTGGTTTCCCTAGGGACCTCCTAAGAAACCACTGGCAACCAAGCAACATACACTCTCCAGAGAATCTGGGTACAGCTGTTCCATCTCCCTCCAGACTTCTCGAGTCTGATAACTTCCCTCTGTTTGTTTCCTATTCTGGATGAGGAAGCCACTTTATACAGTTAATATACCAAAACTACTTTCCTTAAGATTCCTTTGGCTTGTTAAGCCCTCCAACAAAGGCTCAAAACTATTTCCTTTATTGAGTTCACTCTTAAAATAACTGTCAGTATGGTTTCGGTTTTGCTGACTGCACCAAACTGACACATAGATAAATAAATTGAACTCAAATGAAAGAAAACCTGGTGTGGAGGGCTAAAAAGACCCTGACTCAAAAAGGATCCTGGGGGAGGTCTGCAGTTCAGTGTAGAGACCCTAGATTCAACACCCACTACTACAAAAGCAAGCTAAGAAAGAAAAGGAAACCCTAGAGCAAGGAACCAACTCGAAGTTGCATTGGCGCACAACTTAACAATCTAGTAATGTCAGAAATGTCAGACAGGGTCTAAAGAGATGGCTCGGCAGTTAAGAGTACTCCCTTCAGAGGGCCCAGGCTTGATGCCCAACACCTACACCTACACTGTGGCTCACAATTCTAACGACAGTTCCAGAGGATCTGACGCGATCTTCTCACCTCTTTGGACACCAAGCACAAAAATAGTGCGTGTGTGTGTGTGTGTGTGTGTGTGTGTGTGTGTGTGTGCGCGCAAAATTTCCATATAATTTTTCACTTTGTCTTTACTTTTATTTTCATTTTAGGTCCAAGGGTGTATATATGGATGTATGTGGCTATATGTACATGCATGTACATGTAATGCTCACAGACGCTATCAGACTCCCCTGGAAATGAGTTATAGATGGTTGTGAGCTGTAATATGGGTGCCTGGAGCTCACCCCTCATCCTCTAGAAGATCAGTAAGAGCTTTTGGCCACTGAGCCACCTCTCCCAGCCCCTGACCCTTTTAAATTTTTTAAGTTAAAATTTAAATGAGCTGAAGAGATGGCTCAATGGTTAAGCATTGGCTGATCTTCCAGAGGATCTGGGTTTAATTCCAGCACCACGCGGGAGCCTAAAACTGCTATAACTCCAGTTCAAGGGGATCCGGTGCCTTCTTCTGGACTCCTTGGGCACCAGGCACACATGAGATATACAGACATACATGCAGACAAAACACTGAGATACATCATCAGATAAAATAACTTTTTTTTTTCCCAGAGCTGAGGACCGAACCCAGGGCCTCAGCTAACCACTGAGCTAAATCCCCAACCCCATAAAATAACTTTTAAAAAAGAAATATATGGCACCCTCATAGGTCTAGTTTACTTTTTATAACCTTGACTGGCCTGGCTCTCTCTGTGTAGACCAGGCTGGCCTCGAACTTCGAGCACTTCCTGGAGTTAAAGGTGTGTGTGCCGTCACTCCAGGCCAGCTGCATATCCTGTGCCCACAAAAGTCAGTGAGATCACTGTACAGAGGTTGAGACTCAAACTTTACTACTGGCAGAAAGACAGGAGGAAAAGAATCTGTCCATGGGAAGATAAGGAAACTTCTCTTGCAGATCTAACAAAGTAGGAAGAAAATTCCTTCTACCCATTCAAAATTACAGAGGGGTACAAGAGTGTATTTATAGTTACTGGTCAAATTTACACAATACTTATGGTCTGGAAATTTACAAGTAAATTTAAATTACAAACACTTTGATCTTAGGATGAAAACAACATTGATTCATCCAACAGAAGAAAAAACACAAAGCACAAAAACAGAACAATGTATAGGAAAACATGGATCAAAATCACAGCGAGATAGACTATACTTACGTTAAGAATGGCAAAAACAGGGCTGGTAAGACACTCAGGAGTAATGGCACTTGCAGCCAAGTCTGAGGACTCAAGTTCTATTCCTCAGAATTCACAAGGTAGAAGGGAAGAACCAATGTGCCTTAGTTGTCCTCTAACCTCTACATGTACAGTAACACACAATAAATAAATGAATGAATGACTGGATAGATAAATATATATAAATAAATAAATGGCAGGTTTTTTTTTTTTAAAGAAAGATAGCAGAAACCTAAGATTCTAATACCAAATACTGGCAAGAATATTTAGCAGCCAGCCAGGCTGTGGTGGTACACATCTTTAATTCCAGCACTTGGGAGGCAGAGACAGAAGTATCTCTGAGTTTCAGGACAGCCAAGGCTACACAGAGAAACCCTGTCTGGAAAAAACAAAACAAAAACAAAAGATATTTAGCAAATCATACACTGGATATTTAGTTTTCATACACTACACTATCACTGAAATAACCACCTTGAAAAACGTGATAATTTCTTTAAAAGTTTAATGCACGCACACACACACACACACACACACACACATACACACACACACACACACACACACATATGCCATACTACTCCAAAAAGAAATGTCTATTCAAATATTTGTACGTGAATGATCAAAGAAATCTTAGCCATAACAACCAAAATATGCAGACCCTACATGTCTATCAGCTGGGGAAGGAGCCCAGTGTAACACCTGAGCTCAGCTCCCCGAAACCAACAAGGATAGAGGGAGAAAACACTCGGAAGGTGCCATCTGACCCCATACTCAACTGCAGCACGGGCACCCACACAAACGGATACAAACACTGCAATACATTTCTTTTCTTTTCTTTTTTTTTTTTTTTTCGGAGCTGGGGACTGAACCCAGGGCCTTGTGCTTGCTAGGCAAGCGCTCTACCACTGAGCTAAATCCCCAACCCCCTGCGATACATTTCTGAAAAATGTTTTTAAATTAGATATCAGAGTCAGACTGGCCTATAAAACATGCTCCAGGCCAGCCGGGGCTACAGAGCATTCAGTCTTTAAAAAGAAAGAAAAGTCAAAATATTACAGGAGAAGCCACAAATTTAAAGCTCTAGAAAAACAATCTGTAGAGGCAAAGAGAAGATGGGTGGTTTCCCAAGACCAGTTTAAAAGGAAAGATCTACTATAAAGAAACATGAAGACATTTCTGAGTGTGTAATGTCTTGTATGTGACAGGTTTTCCTAGCTGTCTATCTCTCTCAAAGCTCTTTAACTGAAATGAAGTTTGCCATACATAAATTAGAGATAAATAAGGATGATTTTTAAATTTTATTTATATTTATCATATGTACAATGTTCTGCCTGGATGTATATATGTCTGAGTGAGGGTGTCAGATCCCCTGGAACCGGAATTACAGACCGTTGTGAGCTGCCATGTGGGTTCTCGGAATTGAACCAGGGTCCTTTGGAAGAACAGCCAGTGCTTGCTCTTAACTGCTGAGACGTCTCTCCAGCCTCTATACATGTAAGAGGGCTAGACTTATTGCTCAGTGGTAGAACACTTGTGTCACATATCCTGGGTTCAACTTGTAGCACCGTGAAAACAAGCAAGCAAGCAAACAAGCTCCTGGGAGAGTTAATCCAAACCAGGCCACATATAAGACTCCTGTAAATTATATACTTCTAATCCCTGCACTGTGGAGGCTGAAGCACTAAGATTTCCAGTTCAACACAAACCTGGGTCAAGGAAGAAGACTGTTCCTTTTATTTTAATAAAGGGAAGAAGAATATGAAAACATACGTCAGCAGTTAAAAGCACTTGCTGCTCCTCCATAGGACAGAGTTCAGTCCCCAGCACCCACACTGGGCCGCTCACAACCAACTGTAACTGCAGCCTCAGGTGATCCAGCTCTCTCCTGGCCTCTGCAAGCAATCCACATGAATGCCATATATCTTCACAGATACATATCTACACACAAGTGCTAAGAATAACGCCCTTTTTAAGGTGCCAATAGATGATGCGCCTTTACATATGAACTCACAACCAAACTATAAAATACTTGAGTAACCTATTATGAAAGAATCAGTTATGGAATGTCAGGACACTATCCTAACAAAGTGCAGATAACTGAATGATAAAAACTGCACATTAACTCGATTTAAAGTTATCACAGACATAACTGGAGAGATGGGGTAGAAAGAGCTTAAAAGTGCATCTGCTCCCTAGCACTGCAAAAAGAAAAATAAAGGTGCAGAAAGCAGTCCAACACCGAGATGGACTATTTGCTTTTGGTAATGGTTTCATTCTTGCACACGCTCATTTTGAATCTGAACACTTCTTGAAAAGCTTAGTGTATAGTATGTAAAATCAATGACCTCAGAACCTTCTGGCCATCTGTTCTTACCTATTACACAGATATCAAAACAGCCCTTGCTCAGCTCTGTTTAGGCATCCAAGATAGGGCTGTATCTGCAGCCCAACGATTCTTTTTTTTTTCTTAAGATTTATTCATTTATTATATGAGTACACTGTAGCTGTCTTCAGACACACCAGAAGAGGGCATCGGATCTCTTTACAGGTGGTTGTGAGCCACCATGTGGTTGCTGGGAATTGAACTCAGGACCTCTGGAAGAGCAGTCAGTGCTCTTAACCGCTGAGCCATCTCTCCAGCCCTTCTACAATTCTTAGTTCAAGGCATTCATCCCACTTCCTTATTTCAGAAGTAAAAATAAACTTCCAAAGAGATATTAATGTTTCTTAGTGAACCATCAGGTAAAATCTCAAGCTGAGAAGAGTCAGACTGGCTTTAGACTAAGATTCAGACCTTACAATTAGTCGTCATGTGCTTGAACTTGGACCAATAAAGAATCCTTTGTGCTTCTTCTCTAAAGGAGAAAAATACCACACAGAAACTGAACACATGTACCCACTCCTGTGCCTGAAAGCTTCACTTGATCTGAATACTCATCTTGCACAGACACAGTTAAGATATCCACAGGGCAGAAAGTCTCACTACTCCCTTCCTTACCAGCAAAGTTTCTTGCCCATAACAGAGTTGTGAGAGCAGTAAGACTTGACAAACCCAGAACTTTGGAAACAAAAGACTAAGGCACAAAAAAAGAAAAAAAAAAAAAGATATAAATATGGAGTAGAGCAAGTTAAGTAAATTATGTTTTCAGGAGGCAGTTTCATCCTTCCCCTCCTCCCCACTACCACCAAAAAGAAGGATAATGTTATGCTGAAATTAAAACAAATACCATCACCAAAAAATGAGCTAGACTGCCTAGCATGGAGAGGTCAACCTACTCCATCTTGGGACTGGCCTCATCTTAAAAGAAAAAGAACCTGAGAACTTGACCTGTAGCTGAATCCAAGATGCACCCAAGTACCAGGAAGAACCCCATGGCTTGTCCTTGGCCCATACCCCAGAGTTATTCCCTAGATACTACTTCTTAGCAACAGTCAATCAAGATTAGTCTGATTGTCTCAGCACCCACCTGTCAGCTTACAATAGTCATTCAATTAGATGCTTGCCAGGCTGTAAACCCCCCTCACTTACTCACCATTTCCCATAAAACCTTGTCCTGCTGAGGCTGTTTCACCCATCCTGCTACGTCAGGGTCAGAGGTGAGTGAGCCCCAGTTTGAGCCTGAATAAAAGAGACCCTTGTGTGACTGCATCAGAATCGGTTCCGTGGTGGTTTGGGGGTCTTAAGAACAGATATAACGGGGTTGGGGATTTAGCTCAGTGGTAGAGCGCTTGCCTAGGAAGCGCAAGGCCCTGGGTTCGGTCCCCAGCTCCGAAAAAAAGAACCAAAAAAAAAAAAAAAAAAAGAACAGATATAACATTTTGGTGTATTGGCCGGGAAAGCCTCCACAACTTCCAGGACTACTGACCAGAGGGGTCTTGATACTGGTTATTTCTGAATGTGTTCATGTTTGTGTAGCACCACAGTAATTCTGTCCTAGTCTGCGCAGCACCGTGATAACTTTAGTTCCCGGCGGCACTGGGGTAGCTTTGGTTCCAGGTGTCTGCACAGCATCAGGTCTATGTCATTGTTTGTCCTGGGTCTCTGCACAACGCTGTGGTTACTTTGGTTCTGGGACTTGAGAATTGGCTTTGAATCTGTAATTCCCAGAGGTAGCTAAAGCTGATGCACTGGGAGGTCGAAACCAAGTGGGGCTGGAAGACAGACATTCCAGGCCCCAATCAGGAGACCTTGGGGTCTCTATCTGGGATGCTGGGCGCAGGGAGCAGTGAGTGCCACCTTCTGGTTATTTCTCACTCTCTCCTGACAGACAGGAGAAGAATTTTTCTTGTTTTGGTCATTGTCTTGTCAGGATTATCTACCCTTGAGTTTCTCATTACAGGGTGACTTTGACAAATGCTAACATGGGACAACTGCCTTCCACTCCACTAGAACTGTTTCTTAGCCATTTTAAGGATGTTAAAACTAGGGGGCAGAATCTTTCTGTCATCATTAGGAAGATAAACTAACCACATTTTTGCAAGTCAGAATGGCCAGCCATCAACACTGGCTGGCCCCAGGAGGGATCCTTTGACCTGGGAATGGTCCAAGGGATCAAGAAAGTCATTTTTAAACCCAAACTCGGCCACTCAGAGCAAATACCTTAAGTGGTGGTCTGGCAAGACTTCCTAGAGGACTGGCCTTAACTTGGCTTAAACTTTTTCTGCCCAAACAACGAGCAGAAGTTTTTGCTTGGCTAGCAAAAAGCCCAAGGATATGAGGGAAGAGACACCGGACTACTTCTTCTGCACCATCCCTCTACCTGGTCCTCCAAGGAGGAATGAAGAATATTCTTTCCACCCCCCATCTTCTTCTACCCCTTAGAGGGAACAGCAACCACTGCAGGCAGCTGTCACAGGCAGACCCACCACAGGCATCGAGAGTGGAACGAAGCCACCAGGGGCTGCCTCCTAAGCCTGAGTCTGTTGTCTTGCCCTTGCATGCAGCAGAGCCAGTCGATGATCAAAGAAACCAACCTCATCGCTATTGCCCTTCACCACTGGAAAACTCAGAACTCCCCTTTTCAGATAACCCTTGAGATTTAATTGATCTCTTAGAGACAGTCCTCTTCCCCCACCAGCCCACTTGGCTGATTGCCAACAGCTTTTGCAGATTCAGAAGAGGGACAGAATCCAGACAAAGGCCAGGAAATTGATTCCTGCCCCCACAGGGGAACCCACCAATAACCAAACAACTAGTGATGCTGACTTTCCATTAACCCACCTAGATTGGGACTTTAACACTGTTCAAGGTAAGGGGAGACTCTTGGTGTACCCCCAGGCTCTGCTGGCAGGTCTCAAGGCCGTGTGACAGTCCACTTACCTGGGCAAGGTATATGACATTGGTCAGGAAGACAATGAGAGCCCCGCGGCTTTCTTAGGGAGGGTCATGGAGGCATACCAACAATACACCCCCATGGACCCAGAATCACCAGGAGCAAAAGCAGTGGCAGCTCCAGCCTTTATTAACCAGGCAGCACCATGTATCAAGGGAGAGCTCCAGAGGGTCTGAGAGACCTAGTGACAGTGTGTTTAATGGAAGGGAGGGTACAGAGGAGTAGATGAAGGCAGAGAAACGGAGGGAGGAAAGACAGGTGAAAGGGCAGAGGCAACAGACTCTCAACCTGGCAAAGATCCTGTTGGCGCCACAGCCAAACCAGAAGACCATAGGAACCAGAAACAGATGGCTTCCGGAGAAGGAGGTAAGACCCAATGTGCTTATTGTGAAGAAGAGGGCCACCGGGCCGGGGAATGTCCCAAGGAAAAAAACGCCTATTCAAACCATGGACTTGGAAGATGAAAACGGGGAAAATAGGGAGAACAGGGTTCAGACCCCTCTCCCCGAGCCCAGGGTAACCCTAAAAGTGGAACGAAAACCCACCAGCTTCCTTGTAGATAGTGGAGCTCAACATTCTGTCTTGCTGACGCCTAAAGGTAAAGTCTCTTCAAAGAGATCCTGGGTCCAAGGGGCAACAGCAAGTATACGATACTCATCAACTACCTGAAGAACAGCAGGCTGGGGAGAGGGCAGGATAACTCACTCATTCCTTGTACATGAATGCTCCTATCCCCTCTTGGGGAGAGATTTGTTGACAAAAATGAGGGCACAACTACATCTCTCCCAAGAGCAAGCCAAGCTATTAGATTCAGAGGGAAGCCTATTCATGTCTTGACCACCACTCTGGCTGAAGAGTATTGGTTGTTTGAGCTCCTCCCCACTTCACAGGATGAAATTGCCATTTGGCTAGATTGCTTCCCCAATGCTTGGGCAGAGACAGAAGGAGTCGGGATGGTTAATCATCAGACCCCAATTTGGACTGAGCTCAAGCTGAGGGTGGGCCCTGTACAGGTCCGACAGTACCCCATGCCCGATTGCCAGGGAAGGTATAACCCCTCCCCCATATCAGGAGACTATTAAATGTGGGGATCCTGAGACCATGTCAATTGGCCTGAAACAACCTCCTTGGCACCAAAAAGCCAACGCCTCTTTGCCTATGAATGGCACGATCCAGAGCCTGGGATTAGTGGACAGCTGACTTGGACCCAGCTGCCAAAGGATTTAAGACTTGCCTACCACCTTTGATGAGGCCCACCATGAAGACCTGAGTACAGAACCCAGCACCCTAACATGACTCTTTTGCAGTACATGGGTAACCTCCTGGTGGCAGCAGAGACAAAACAAGAATGCCCGAAGGGAACCCAAGACTCTCCAGTATGTAAAGGAATTATTGGGGTCCGCTGGACTCTGCAGCATATGGTTAGCAGGTTTTGCAGAAATAGCTAAGCCACTATATGAGGCCAAAGGGCCCCTGAGAGCTTTGTGTGAACAGAGAAACATCAGAAAGCCTTCAACGCCTTAAAGAAGGCCTTAATTTCTGCACCAGCCTTGAGGTTGCCTGATGTGACTAAGCCCTTTCATTTCTTCCTGGATGAAAGATCTGGGATAGTAAAAAGGGGCACTGACTCACACTCTTGGGCCCTGGCATCAACCAGGGGCCTAACTCTCAAAGAAATTAGACCTGGTGGTCAGAGGCTGCCCCCTTGCTTACACATCATTGCCATAATGGCCCTCCTGGTCAAGGATGCTGACAAACTGTCATTTGGCCAGAGCCTGACCATCACCATGCCTCATGCTATCGAAGGGTATTTAAACAGCTCTCCCCTGACCCTGGGTGGATGGCTTACCAACACTAGAATGACTCATTATCAATCTCTCCTCTTAAACACCCCACCCCCCCAGTTCAGGTCCCAACCAAGCCAAACCTTGATGGACCACTGTATGACTGCTTGGACATTCTGTTCCACATCCAGGGGACCAGACCAGATCTTCAAGACAGCCCTTTGATGGGTGCAGAGATAACATGGTTCACCAATGGTAGTAGCTTCATTCAAGAGGGACAGAGGTGTACTGCAACATTAGTGGTCTCAAACACTGAGATCATATGGGCAGAGCCACTCCCAACTGGAACATCGGCCCAGAAAGCTGAACTAATAGCTCTAACCAAGGCGTTGGAGCTGGGAAAAGACAAGAAACTTAATATTTACACTGATAGCCTGTATGCCTTTGCTACCACTCATGTCCACGAGGCTATTTATAAGGAGAGAGGCCTTCTGATGACAGAAGACTATCAAAAATACAGAGGAAATCCTCTCCCTACTAAGGGTCATATGGGGGCCTAAACAGTTGGTTATCATCCACTGTCCAGAGCATCAAAACAAAAAAGACGCCATCTCAAAGGGCAACAAGAAAGCAGATCAAACAGCCTAGCAGGTAGCCCTAGAAATTAGGCCCCTCCTGCTCCCTAAACCCATGAGGCCTCACACTCTCCAACTAGCCACATATGCTACAGAGGATGTGATCTGGGCCAGGAATCTACCTATGTCTCAGTGTCATAAGGGGTGGTGGAGGACAGCAGACTGCAAACTAATTGTACCAGAGGAAATGGGTCTGCTTGAATAAGAGACCCTGGTGTGACTGCATCAGAATCCGTTCCTGGTGGTCCTTTGGGGCTTGTAAACAGGTGCCAAAACAAAACAAACCAGAAAAGGAAAAACAAAAACCAAAAAGTTGAGTAAGTTACGCTTCTATTCCCTTAGGCCCAAGAAAATACAACACTCCAAGACATAAAGTAATGGCCATGACATACTCAAATCAGTCATCAGGACAAATATATAGTCACTACCTAGAAGGGCAGACAAATAAGGGAAAAGACCCTAATAATAGATAAGTGCGACTGCAGAGGTAAGCAAAAGAGGTTTCCCAGCTAAGCAAGGCTCTGCACGCCTTTGATCCCAGCACTTGGTAGGCAGAGGCAATTGGATCTCTGAGTTCAAGGCCAGTCTGGTCTACAAAGTGAGTTCCACGACATCCAAGACTAAAAAGAGAAACCTTGTCTTGAAAAACACAAAAACAACAACGACAATACCTTAGATGTGTATTCTTGAAGGTGTTTGCAAAAACACTGTTATCTGATTTGCTTCTCACACCCACGAAGTAGATAAGGCAGGTAAGATCACTGTTTACCTACAAAGTGCATCCCAACACAGTCCCTTCCCATCATTTATGTTCAGTGTTCAACACCCCCCAAATACAGCAAAACTCGAACCAACTGCAATGCAACCCTTACTAAGGTAAACATAAACCTCTGGGTCCCCACCTATAAAACATGAACAAGGTTGTTAGGAAAATTAAAAAGATGATCCTCTATACCAGCAAAACGTCAGAAACACTGGAAGCTAAGAAGATGCCCTGCTGCTATCATTAACAATAAACGAGCACCTGGCGTAACAGGACCCTCAGGGACAATCCTTTGAATATTTCACAGCTCCCGCGACGCTCCGCGATCCTCAGCCACAATCCCATTAACAAGCCCCCAAACAGATCCACCCCCTCGAAAATCGCCTACTCCCACAAACCTGGCCCCCGGTAGGTTCTCCTTTCACCCTCGGTTACGAAGGAGACCTTCCTCTCGCACCGGCGTGATCAAACAGCAGCCACTCTAGGCCTAGCCATCCCGAGAGCACTCAAGCCGCACGCTAGCCAAGGGCCCGTGCCGGTTACCTGGCCGCGCGCGCTGCTCCGCCACGAGCCCGCCGGACCACACCTCACCTCAAGTTGTCTCTCGCACAGTGAAGATACGATTAGTTTAAACTATGATCCCGCCCCCTCTCGCCGCCCTCTCATTGGCCCCACTCGGCTGTTGTTCGCCGGGCACTCTGGCGGACCCGGGAAAAGGAAGTACAAGGGCCACTGTAAAGGGAAAAAGGGGGAGGGGAGTAATACTACTTCCGGATCCCGGACTTGCCTTGAACTACAAATCCCAGCAAACCCCGCGGCTTCGGCGTCCAGCCCTGATGAACTACAAGTTCCGGACTGCACTACGAGCACGTTCAACTGAGCCGTCTAGGGCGTGGTGACTAAGGTAGTTGCTATGGGGTTATGCTGAGTAACTTTTCAGGTAGTGAGACGCTGAAGCCTGAGGGTAAGCGACTGCGGGTGAGTTGGGCGGGAGAACGGGAAAATTAGTCTACACTAGAGCTCTCTGAAAGGGCAGGAACTCCACAAAAAGAATAAGAACTTTGCCAAACCGGGACCTGAGATTCTCCCCAAACCCTCATCCTCTTCATGAGTGAACACAACACTCGAGATAAACTGTGAGACTACGGAGATTATACCCATGCATATTTTGGCGGTGCTTACGAGCACCTCAGCTCAAGAATGGCGCTTTCCCAGTACTGGTGCCTCAAGCCCCAATCCCAGATGCGGGGGAAATCAGAAACGCCCTCGGGCATGATGTTGGTTTTCCTCGGAAGAACCAGGAATTGCTTCACATGACACATCAGGGTAATTCGCGTTCCTTGATTTCTGGAGATATAGAAAATGACACGGGGCTAAAAGGTCCCCCTTTTCTTACTCTTCCAAGCAAGAAGACCGTTTCAGGGAATCACCAGATTCCTCATATCCACACATGTATGAGTGTTGTCTGTATATTAGCTTTTTCTTCCTAGACCTCTGCATGATCAGTTTCTGGAAGCTATAGTTCATAGTTCCTCAAAAAGAGTTTAGTACATTTAGTAACTTACCAAGTTTTTTTTTTTTTACAGCCTCTCTTTTTCTATTAAAACAACTCTATGAATCAGTGATATTTATCTCCATTTCACAGATCAAAAAACTGAAACCCAGAGATAAGTGACTTGCCCAAGGCCACTATTGACAACACTAGTAGATTCTAGTTCTTTAAGGTCAAACCTTTTCTGTTTAGCTTGACCTGGCTGCATCTATAGCTCGTGCTTTTCCAAGGATTACATTAAACTGCCCGAGGAAAAACAAACCGGTATGACCATCCTGAGTTCTTTACACTTCAACATGAATCAGTTTCAAATCCATCCTTGAAAGTATTAATGAAGAAAGGAAACTAAAGAGTGAAAAACTGGATATCAAACACATTTAAACAAAGCAAGAAACAGCTGACAGGACACCTGAGGTCTGAAGCTACCAAGATTCACTGGCCCTTGGTACACACTATTTTAAAGTGCTTCTGGGCTGTCTTCTGTTTCCAACCTCACTCTTCACTATACCCGCCTCTTAGAGCTCCTTGACAGCCACACCTTCATTTGCCACCTGCCAGTCTCCAGCTAAGCCTTCATCTCTGAAGTTCCAAATCTATATAACTAATCATGTCCTTGACATCTCCTTCAGGATATATTTGAGACATGTCAAGTTCAGTATTTCTGTATGCACTCCAATCCTCTCTTCCAAGCCTGGGTTTCACCCAGTAGTCCCACAATGTATACAAGTCAAGTCCCTAGGCATCATCCTTAATAACTCTTTCATTTCGAACAAATGTAGTCCATTTAATACCTAAATGTGTCTTTTTCTTAATTTCAAATTTTATACATGCACATGTTTTGATCAAATCTACCTTCCCTCATTCCCTCACCTCCAAAGGTGGTGACCTCACTTCACATTAGGCCCCTAAATGTCTTAAAAAAAAAAACTCACAGAGATCTACCTGCCTTTCCCTCAACAAGTAATGGGATTAAAGATGTGCACCACCACGCCTAACTAAATGCTAACGTCGACTCCTCCTCCTCTTCTTCCTCCTCCCCCCTCCTCCTCCTCATTTTCTTCGATGGGGTTTCTCTGTGTGTAGTCCTGGCTGTCCTGGAACTCCCTCTGTAGAGCAGGCTGGCCTCAAACTCACCAATGTGGGTGCTAGGAACTGAACTCAGGCCCTCTGCAAGGGCACCAAGTGGTCTTGGCTGAGCCATCTCTCCATCTCCCACTGTTTTGTTTTTCTTTTAAAGACATGGTCTTCCTTTGTATCCAGGCTGTCTTCAAATTTGTGATCATCCTGCCTCTGACTCCTAATTGTAAATAATTTGCATACAGTCCTAGCTACCATCCTATCCTGCATTCCCATGCAGATACTTCACATACTTCAACCAAAATAACTCTTTAAAATGAAAATCTGCTCTTGTTCACTCTCCTTACCTGAAATTCAATATATACCCTGTGTCTTCCTGCTGCTTTTAGAATAAAGAAGCATGTCGGGGTGGCCTCTGCCCACCTCTCCAGCCTGTACTCTAACTATACACATTCCTTTTTTCCCATTCTAGTTTATATTACTTCCAAATTTCTGAGCACACACTAGAACTAGACCATGGAGGCATGGCCTTTGCCCACAGCGTGTAATGCTTGATTTTTTTTTTGTGGAGAGTGGGTGAGGAAAGCAAGCCATACATGTTAAATCGTCTGACTCTCAGCTACACCCCAATCCCCTGGGATGCTCATCTTTTCCTCCTGTTACCGTACTTTTTGCCTATACTTATGCTTCAGGTCTCTCAGTCACTTCTTCAGAAATGACCAGGTCAGCCCACTCACATATCCTTCCCTATCATTTATTCAGTTGTAGCAGTCAGGCGGTGAGTCTATATGACATCCAACCATGAGGCAAACACGGTTCCTGACCTGCTGGAGTTTCTGGTCAGGTAGACAGTGAACAGATAGAGTATCTTCAAGGCTACCATGACAATAAGGATAGTGTATGATGAGAGCCAAGTAGAAAGATTCCAGATCCAGATTTGGGGATGAGGAAACATTTCTCAGAAAAAGTTCAAACTGGAGCTAGCTTCCAAAGTATGAATAACAAAGGGAAAGTTGAAAGAAACTACTGCATTCCAAGCAGATCAGTCTGGAAAGGGAAACTTTCAGAGCGGCAGGCCCATGAGAGTGGGGGGACCTGACTATATGTTGTTAGATTTGACGGATTCCAGAATTAGTGAAGATAAGAAAGGAAGTCCACAGGTAGGAGCCAAGTTATCCCTGGACTCCTGGGGATGGAACCTCCCAGACAACGTTGGCTGTGTAGCCCATTTTTCATGGCATCCTTTAATTTTTTTTTCCCCCTCCTTCTGCAGTCTTTGAGCTAGGCTGTCAGTCTCCTATCAGCTCTCCTCATCTGACCATTGCTGCTTACATGCATCCAGTACCATCATGTCAAAACATGCTTGAGAAAGGACAGAAACTAGCTAGCAGTAAAACAGATTCAAATTCTTAGTAATTCTCCAAACTGGAAAATTTTTGTCATCATATTGTTAAATGTACAATAAAGTTAAAAATGTCATGTATACTATGTACCATTTAGCAGCTATTTAAAAAGGTAAGAGGAATATACAGGAATTTGAAAAGACAAAAAAAATTTATTGATTTACAAAGAAATATCCAGGGTTTATTTATAAAGATCTAGTGTCGTTTACCTGTATTCTAGGAAGTACCAAACTCTTCATGGAAATTAAGACTTTGTTCCTGCATCTGCTTATACATCTTTTTTAAAAATATCATTTATTTATTTTATCTGAGTACACTGTAGCTGTCCTCAGACACACAGAAGAGGGCATTGGATTCCATTACATATGGTTGTGAGTCACCATGTGGTTGCTGGGAATGGAACTCAGGACCTCAGTCAGTGCTCTTAACCACTGAGCCATCTCCCCAGCTCTGCTTATACATCATGTTGTTTTACTTGTCAGCTATCATATTAACAGCTATAGATTTTTTGTTTTGTTTTTCTGGAACAGGGTTTGTCTGTGTAGCCCTGGCTTTCCTGGAACTCCCTCTGTAGATCAGACTGGCATCAAACTCAGAGACCTGCCTGCCACTGCCTCCCAAGTGCTGGGATTAAAGATGGGTGCCCCACTGCCAGCAACATGTACATTTTAAGAAATTAAGTTTTGAAAAGAAAACTTCCAATTCAAAACAAGTGTACCCTTAAACCTATCACTGGTCAGATCAGCGAGTCAGCCTGGTGAGACGAATATCACATGGAGAGTCCTCACTCAGAAGAGCTGCTGGGAAAGCACCTAACTCCAGTGCAGCAGCAGGGCTGAGGAAGGGGGCATTGAGGCTGAGAGTCGGGGGTTCTTCGTGACACACTGAAGCCATCATTCATCCCTTCTTTAATCCATTTATCCATCAAACCAGTACCGTCTTTGTCAAGTTCTGTGTGGAGTTTTAATAGAAACACAAGTCTAACTTTCTGTCCCTGTCCTCAAGTTTACAGGAAGAAAACAGAAACTAAATAAATAATAAATTAGTATGGAGGACTGAAGGTGTAACTCAATCCCTAGAGTACTTGTTCTGGCATGCACCTAACACAGAGAGAGTAAAGTAGTATGGCTGCTACTTCTGTGTATTGAATGTCTTCTCTACACCATACAATAGGTCTTCAGGTAGGATTCATCTGCATTTCACAAGTATTTACTATCACAACAGATGATAGTAAAGCTGTGTTCAAAGTGCCACTGAGGAAGGGGTCAGTTAGCTGTCGCTGCCTGTGGAACCATCCAAAGCCACCGTGGCTTCAAACATTAAGTCTTTATTCTTCCTTTGGTGGCTCTGAGGTACCTGGATGGTTTTTATTTTGGTTCAGTTCACTTGGGGGTTAGGTGACCTCCCAGTCTTGACAAGGGAGTTAGCTGGTGTGGACTAGTTGAAGCTGGCCTCAGCTCATGTCATTGCCTCATTTTCAATGCCCTCTCCCACCAGCCCACCCTCCAGCCCTCGGGCAAGTTCTCATGGCAGAGGCAGGGAGCAGAGAGCAAGCCTTCCAACAAAGCTTCTGTCGGCCAGGCTGGAGACAGAGCTCACTGTCAGAGCACTTTCCTAGCAGCTAAAGACTCCTGGGTTCAGTTCTCTGCGCCTCAAACAAAACAAAACCTTAAATCTCCTATTTTCTTCATTTTCTCAGCATTTCAATGGCTGGTTCAAATGCTGAGCTCACCATCAGTGTATAAAATTATAGGAAAGACTATGAATAGGAATCATTGATTCTTGCCAGATTTAATACCTAAATCGATAAATTAAAACTCATCTGTTTTCTCTGGAAAAGTTTTTTTTTTTTTATTTAACAAATCTAAGTGTGATGACACGTGTCTGTAATCTTCACACTTGGGCAGTAGAAGCAGAGAAAATCAGGAATTCAAGTCATCCTTGGCCACCTAGTGGGTTCCAGGTCAGCCAACGCTATATGAGAACCTGTTTCAAAATGGAAGTGGTGTAGTATAGAGATGACTCAGTGTTTAAGTGTATGTACTACTTCTGAAGAGGGCCTGAGTTTAGTTCCTAGCAACTGCACTGGGCGACTCACAACAACCTGTAACTCCAGGGGATCCTGCCTTCTGGCATCTATGGGTACCTTCATGCAGGCATATACATCACACACACACACACACACACACACACACACACACACACACACATACACGTATGTGTGTGTTATATATATTAAATACACACACATAGATATAGACATAAATTTTCAAGGCTATATATAAGAAGGCACATGGGGCTGGAGAGACCCCAGCAGTTAAAGCACTGAGCACTGTCTGCTCTTCCACAGGACCCAGAGTCACCAGAGTCAGTTCTCAGTACCCATGTGGGAGCTCAATCCATTTATGACTCTATTTCCACAGCATCTGACAGTTCTCCATAGGCACCAAACACCAGGCACATTTATACATAAAGGCAAAACACTCATAAAGTAAATGTAAAACTACGTTTTAAATCCAAAAGAGTACTTTAGGAACTAAAGAGACAGTTTGGTTGGTAAAGTACTTGCCCTGCAAGCATAAGGAACTGAGTTCACAAGACATGGTGGTACGCATTTGTAACCCCAGCACTGGGGAGTCAGAGGCAGTCAGAGACCTGGCTAGCAGCTTAGCCTGCCTGGCAAGTTCTAGGCCATTAAGAGACCATTTCTCAAAACAACAACAAAAAAGTGGGAGAAGTGGATGGCAACTGAGTAAGGACACCCAAGGGTCTCCACATACATGTACACATCAGTCTGGACACACATACCCACATTTATAAACACACAAGAAAGAACACCTATAATCACTGCACGTGGGTTGCAGGAGGAGAATCTCCATGAGTTCAAAGCAACCTGGTCTACATTAACAAGTTTCAGACCAGGCAGCACTATATAGGGACTCTGTCTTTAAAACAAAACAAACAAAAAACAGCAGGGTGTGGTGGTTCAATCTTTTAATCTCAACACTTGGGAGGCAAAGCAAAGAAAGGGAAGGGGGAAGTGGAGGTGGTGGTCCAGGCCCAGGTCCCTTGGGGCTGAGTGCTGAAACAGAATGTTCACTAAATAGGCAACTGTAAATTGGAACTGGCTACACTTTTAATTGCTCTGCCACAATCAATAGGAGCCCAGCAAGCCTCTCTGCTTCTGCCAGGGCTCTAGGATTTGTCCTTCGTCTTTATTTCTTTTGGTCAGGCACAGGGCAGCCGGCACTCTACCAACACTTGCAGAATTGAATTGCTGTCTTACTGGGAATGAGGTGTGGAGTGAAACAGCTGAAGCTGGGAGCCAATTGTTAGCCATTGTTAGAATAGCTCAGTGTCAACTGCCCAAACAGAAATCAGAGTATAGGGCAGTTTCTCACTTGCCAAGGGCTTCTGATGACATGAACAGAGACGCAATGCTAGCCATAACAAGCAGAGCCACCCACCATCTTAGTGCTCTATTTGCATCTTCTTCAAAAGAATTAATTGGAAGTTGGTGCTACACAAAATCATTTCTGCACTAAAGTTCTAGTCACCAAAGAACAGTAAAAACTTATTTGGTTTTTTAAAATACGTGTTCAGTGGTTCAGAACTCAGGCTCCAATCTAGGGCTTAGTCTGACGATAAGGATTCAATCCCCAAAGGCACCAAATCCATTGCAGGAAAATAGGATGTCCTGGCCCACTCCCATACTCTCAGCGCGTGGGAAGTGGAAGCAAGAGGCTTAGAGGTCCAAGGTTAACATTAGCTACACCAGGGGTTTGAGGTCAGCTGAGACACACGGGATTTTATCTCCAAAAAAACAAACATAAAGCGAAACAAAAAATAGGGGCTAGAAAGATGGCTCAGCAGTCAGGAGCACTGGGTATTCTTTCAGAGAACCCAGATTCAATTCCCATCACCAACATGATGGGTCACAGCAGTCTATAACTCCAGCCCCAGGGGTTCTGACCTCTGGCCTCTATAGGGAGCAGACATAAATGGTGTACAAATATGCATATAGACAAAACAGCCACATACATTTTTAAATAAATAAATGAATGAATGAATGTGGGCACTAATCTAGGTTGGGCTTCTGCCTGAGTTAGGTTCCTCTAGTTTTACAAAAGAAGACTGTGGAGGGTGCAGATGTGACTCAATACCAGAGCTTACCTGCCTAGTATGTGCAACAGGTGTACATCCAATCCCTAACACCACAGAATTCAAATAATGATGATGGTGGTGGTGGTGGTGATGGTGATGATGATGATGAGTTATTGAATGCCTGTAGATTTTCCTAAACCAAAAAACCAAAAGGAGACTAAGTTACTCTGGCATGGGTGAGAAAACACGCCAGTCAGGGCAGCTAGGACCCTCACCATGTTGCCCATGTGTTCCTTCAAGCTTGACTTTGTGTTGCCCCAGGGGTCTTCATCTCTGCTGCTGTAAGCTCCAGATCTCCTCTTTTTTCTTTGTTTTTATTTTGAGATACAACTTTGTATAGGATAGTGGTCACTTCAAACTTGCTCTGTAACTGAGAGTGACTTTGAACTCCTGATCTTTCTGCTTCCACCTCCCAAGTACTTGGATTACAAATGTAAGCCACCACAACCACTTACTGTTTTTAGAAAGAATCTCACTATGTAACCCAAGTTGGACCTGAACTTGAGCTCTTGTCTTAGCCTTCCTCCCAAGTGGGAGGGAGAGTACTGTGCTCAGCTAAGATCTTCCTTCTTGATCATGACTTTTCGAAGTTTCTTCAGTAATGGAAATTGTTTTTATTTACTTATCTTATGTATATGAGTACTTTATAGCGGGTGTCTGACACAACAGAAGAGGTATTAGATCCCATTACAGATGGTTGTGAGCCACCACGTGGTTGCTGGGAATTGAACTCAGGACCTCTGGAAGAGTAGTTACTGCTCTTAACTGCTGAGCCATCTCTCCAGCCCCAGTAATGGAAAATTAAACTCTCAAATAAAGCTCAGTATCTCCTTCTTTTTGTTATTGTTGTTGGGTTTTGTTTGTTTGTTTTAAGATAGGGTCTTTCTGTGAAGTCCTAGAACTCACTATGTAGACTAGCCTATCCTTGAACTCAGATTTAGTCACTAGTCTCTGGCTTCAACTCAAGTTCTGTTCTCCATCAAGTTACCACAGTTTCCTGTAGACTTGGTATCTAAAAGATTCAGATATTTCTAATGAACAATCCATCTCCATGGGGAACATCAAATACGTGACAGAATTCAGATGCTGTGTGACTCAGGCTGACACTTCCCAAAAGGTTGTTGTTGAGGTGTCTCATGTAGCCCAGTCTGCCCTCAAACTCACTATGCAGCTAGGGTGACCTTGACTTCTAATGGCCCTGTCCCTCCTTCCTATATTTTTGGTTGTGAGCCTAGCCTTTAACGGCTGAGCCATCTCTCCAGCCCCTGTCCCTCCTTCCTAAATGCTGAGTAACAGGTATGTGTCACTATGCTCAGTGAGACTGCTATTTTTTTTTCTTGATTTTTCAAGACAGCTGTTTTCTGTGTAGATCTGGTTGTCTAGGAATTCTCTTTGTAGACCAGGCTGGCCTTGAATTCATGTAGATCCACCTGCCTCTGCTTCCCCAAGTGCTGAGACTGAAGGTGTGCCCCGCTACAGCAGTAAAACCCTAAGACACATATATGAAATTACCAAGAAAGGAATTTACTTGCACTGCATTCATTAAGGCTAAACTGAAACCAGGTCCTTTCCTTCCTGAGTTTTATAGTTGTTGAGATAGGATTTCATTATATATATTACCCAGGCCGACCTTGACTTTATGGTCCTCCTACCTCAGCCTCCTGTGTTCACCAGCCACCTAGCATTCCCAGCAGTTTTTGCATTCTCAACTATGTCCTTTGATTTTTGTTGTTTTTGACATGTGTCTTGCTGTGTTGCTCAAGCTGGCCTAAAACTGACAATCTTCCATCTTTAGTGTCCCAAGGGCTAGGACTACAGATGTGCCTCTTGGCTTTGACTTTTAACAAAATTTATTTGAATAGTGCTTGCCAATTTCATTGTCTCTGCATAGAGATTAATTTTTTCTTTTGACTCCTGTGATTAGTGAGTATTATATATCCCAAGGTTTCCCTTTGTGCTTTGGCTGCCAGGTAGGTCATAACTAAGTCCTGAGATCCCTGATACATTTACTCTTTTAACCTAGTTTCTGGCACACACACACACCCCCTTTGTGGGTGGTGGCAATGGTGGTGGTGGTTTTGAGAAACAGGGTCTTTCTGTGTAGCTCATGGCTGTCCTGGAACTTGCTTTGTAGATCAGGCTGGCCTCGAATTCGAGGATCAGCCTGCCTGTATCTTCTGAGTGCTGGGATTAAAAGTGTGTGCCTGGCTTTTGTCTCCCATTCTTAATTTTCTCTATCAGTATTGTCCAGACTGGTGATCATATGTGACAATTAAGCACCTGACTCAACAGGTGGCTAATTCATCTTGGAATAGGCTCTAAAATAGCTCAGTAATTCCTAGTATTGATTACATGTTAAATATTTTGAATATGCTGTTAGTAAATTAGGATTGATTCACCTATTTCATTTCATTGAAATTTTAGCTCCTAAAATTATCCATCTATTTACTTCTTCGAGTGTGTAGACTAGTCTGTGGAGGTCATGAGACAATTTTAAGGAGTTGATTTTCTCCTATCATATTTCAGGGATCAAATTCAGGTTGAGGCTTATGCAGCACGTGCCTTTACCTCCTGAACCTTCTCATTAGCCCACATAGCCCCTAAAATCTTGAAACTATGTGTCTAAAGAATCATGTGTGAGGCTTGCACTTGTGACTTGCAGTCTCTCCTTCGGACTGCACTGCTTTACAAAGCATCCTGCTCTCTGAGTGTTTACTGTTGTAAACCCCATCCTTTTGGGAAGTGAGAAAGTAAGACAGAGAAGTGGCGACATTGGATAGAGTGAAAAGGGGCTCTAGTCTTTGTTTGCCTTTTGTTTATATGACTCACACACACAACACCACCACCCCATAGCCCTTGGTAGAGTTTTTCAGCTCTCTTCCTCCCAGGTGAGCAGTGTTCCACAGCTCTTCCTAGTCTCCAGGAAAAACCTGTTCTCAGCTTTACTTTCCCTAACATAATGGAAAGGATTGGATAAGACACATCACACATTACAAATGACTGATAACTTTGTGTTCACCTCTCTCTGAGGGATGTTTCCATTTTAACAGGGAACAATCCCTGAACCCAAAGGAACGAATCCCTTATGATGGCGTTTCAGGTATCAGTGACAGGTGAGTGAGGGTAGACTCTGGTTTTCTGTTTATACATGTGAGTGGAAGTAGGGTTCTCAAATGGAAAGGGCTGATAGACAAGCTGCACAGAGAAGATAGCCGATATCTGGTTGTGTCAGAAAGTGAAGGGCTCTCAGCAGCAGCCAGGTCCAGTGAAGGTCTTCAAGGGCTTGTCAGGTAATACAGTGCTGCAGGTGATGTCAACAGAGACGAGGCAGCAGGCAGTCTCTATGGTAACTATTGTGGAGTGGCAGGAGGGTTCTCAGAGTAGGATTCTGGAGACTATGACTGCTGTCCACAACTGACTCGGCTTAACTCTGGGCAAGTCTTTACCCTTTGGGTCTCAATTTCTTCATCTGGAAAATAGAAATGGGTACTGTAGCCATGTGTGATGGTACATATCCATAATTCCAACACTCAGGAAGCTGAGGAAGGTAGATCATTAATTTGAGGTTAGCCTGGGCTACATTAGACTCTGTCAATAAAACAAAACAAAACCTCTCCTAAGATGTGGGTGCTGTATCAGAGGAGTTGGAAGTGTCGGGAAGTTGCTCGGAGGCGTAAGACGTATACTATACATGAAAGCACCAGTGCCTTAACATGGAAATGCAGCTAGGCGGGCCTAGAGAACTAGAGTGGAAAGCAGTATGGAGGGGTAGACACTCCACATCTGGAACATTGATTCTTCTCTGTCCTCCCAGGCTGAACCCAGACTCCCAGGGCCCATACTTCCACCTGATGAATGATGGCCTGAACTATGAGCAAACGGGACTATATGAACACTTCGGTGCAGGAGCCTCCTCTTGACTACTCCTTCAAGAGCGTCCAAATGATTCAAGGTCAGCCTGCAGAGCACACAACGTGACACCAGGTTGTATGGTACCATGGAGAAAAATCCTCTTCTTTTTTTTTTTTTAAAGATTTATTCATTTATTATATATAAGTACACTGTAGCTGTCTTCAGATACACCAGAAGAGGGCATCGGATCTCCTTACAGATGGTTGTGAGCCACCATGTGGTTGCTGGGAATTGAACTCAGGACCTCTGGAAGAGCAGTCGGTGCTCTTAACCACTGAAGCACTGAGCCATCTCTCCAGCCCTTACTTTTTGATTCTTTTTCTTTCTTTTTTTTTTTTTTTTTAAATATTTATAGAGGTGGGGATTTAGCTCAGTGGTAGAGCGCTTGCCTAGCAAGCTCAAGGCCCTGGGTTCGTCCCCAGCTCCAAAAAAAGAAAGAAAGAAAGAAAGAAAGAAAGAAAGGAAGAAAGAAAGAAAAGATTATATACAAGTACACTGTAGTAGCTGTCTTCAGACACACCAGAAGAAGGCATCAGATCTCATTACAGATGTCTGTGAGCCACCATGTGGTTGCTGGGAATTGAACTCAGGACCTCTGGAAGAGCAGTCGGTGCTCTTAACCGCTGAGCCATCTCTCCAGCCCTCAAGTCTTTTTTTTTTTTTTTTTTTTTGGTTCTTTTTTTTGGAGCTGGGGACCGAACCCAGGGCCTTGAGCTTCCTAGGCAAGCGCTCTACCTCTGAGCTAAATCCCCAGCCCCTCAAGTCTTTTTTTTAAAGAGCCTACACAGCTGGGCCATGGTGGCTGAGGCTTTTAATCCCAGCACTTGGGAGGCAGAGGCAGGAGGGTCTCTGTGGATTCAAGGTCTATGGAGTGAGTTCCAGGACAGCCAAAGCTACACGCAGAGAAACCCTGTCTCGAAAAACAAAACAAGCAAAAAGCCTAGAGGAGAGGGTGGAGTAAAATTTTGTTGTTGTTGTGTTACTGCGTTAAGGAGTGAATGCAAGGCCTCTGACACATAGGACAAATGTTTACATCTGAGCTTCGTCCTCAGCCTTGAGATTAAAAATATGCTATTTTAACTTTATGTGTACAGGTGTTTCACCTGCACCCCTTGTATGCCAGGTCACAGACAGCTGCGTGCCTCCACGGCGGTGCGGACTTCAGCCAGGTTCTCTGAAGAGCAGCCAGTGCTCTTTAACTGCTGCGCTTTCCCTTCCAGATTCGTGAAATCTTTTTTTTTTTAAATTTCTTTTAGATCATGTGTACGAATATTTTACCGGAATGTATTTCTATACATCACATGCATGCCTAGTGCCCACGGAAGTCAGAAGGTTTCAGATTCCTTAGAAATAGAGTTAGGCGTGATTGTGAGCCTCCATGTGGGTACTGAAAATCAAACCCTGGTCTTCTGCAAGAGTAACAAGTGCCTTAACCACTGAACCTTCCCTCCCCTGCACAGCCCAGTTTTTCTTTAAAGTAGCAAATACAGAAGGACCTGGGAGTCTCTTATGGTAGCTGGCCCATCTTCAGAAAAAGCCAGACTATAGCCGGAAGTTCATGAAGAATACTGAGAAGCCAACCAGACAAGTTACTCTTCTGTTTTCATCTTGAAAAGAGGAAACTACTAAGAAAATAGAGCCTGTGGCTATGCTCCACCATGTTGGCAGGACCCTGTCTCTTGTCTAGGAACACAAGCCTCTTCTGCTTGTTGGTAAAACCTGAGAGATCTTTTTAGCAACAAACCGGCATATTTCCAGTTGAAATCGTTAACAGGTTATTTCCATTCCATACATGCCGAATGTATTCCATCACCAGCACTACTGCGCTGCCAGCTCTGCCCACATGCACTCTCGTTTACTAATCAGTGTCTTCTGAAATGGGCAGCTAACCCTTTCCACGGTGCACACTGAAGCTCTCATAGTGCCATATGCTCAAGGAGCAGACAGTTTTGCCACCCACCCCTGCCTTTAATTACCGACCTCACACCCGTTAGCTGTTACCAGCCTGGGCTCTGATGCAGGGCACTACTTCAGTTAGTATTCACCACACTGGCAACTCATGTCTGTATCCCCAGCAAATAATCACCTACTGTGATCCTTCCTGTGTTCTCCATTACTTGTGATGGCGTGCACAGTTCACAAAGGTTTTAGTTGCAGTAATAGCTTTGTTCAAGAAAGCAAAGGTGCTTGGGGAGGAGGGTAACACTCGTACTATAGCACAGGAAGTGTCAGCTTTCCATGGGAAGGTCTGACTGTGCTTTCTGTGCACAATGAGGAAGACATTAGTCAGCTCTACCCAAGGTACCTACCTGTACTTGACAAAATAAATCTGCAGATGTCACACACTGCACCAGTGGTTCAGAACTTACTGAGCTCCTGATATTATGCAGTTATATACATATATGTGCAAACACATACACCAGGCAATTGGACTCCTTGCTAAGTCTCTTAAGCAGGGGTGGAGGGACATATATATCAAACCCAAGCCCTTTCTTAGGTTTGATAAGGTAAAGGACAGAGTTGGGACACTATTTGCTAAATGAATCAAGATGGATCACAGATCAGAGACATCTAATTTAGGCAGAAGCTTTGGGCATGGTACCAAACATTGGCTTATCCCATGCACAACCAGTACTTGCTAATCCATTCACAAACTAAGTACTAAGGAGGCTTTTCATATATGCCTGCCAATCCTTTCCATCATGGAGATGGACAGATGACACCGAAAGTTCTTCAAAGAGACTTCTGGACATGTGGGAAGTTACAAGGCAACACTTCAGAAACTAGCAGGAGGATCAAGGCTTCTCTGAGGTTCCTGCAGTCAGTGTCCCTCCCCCAGCTCCAATTCTGTTAACTGTTGATATTTGGGGTCTGACTTCCAGACCTACTCTGAATTAGGAACCTTTTAACACATGCTCAAGAAATGTGCTACCTTGGTGTAACCTGAGGGGACAGATAAACATAACAGTTTTAAATACCCCTTTTACCCAAGGTAAGAGGAGCTCAGGCTGCCTCATATTATAGACAACTCCATCCAGTAGCTCCCTCACAGCTTAGGACCTGTCTTTGTATGAGACACCCCCTAACCTTCTGCAGTATCAGAACATGTGCTGATGTATGTGGAGTTACTCTGACATTTTTATTCATCTAAGTCAAACCATTTGAAAGTGTTTCGAAGGTGTGAGGAGACATAATTTGGAGCCTACTCATGGACAGACAGAGAGAGGTACACTGCTCCATTATCCTTACCCTACTCAGGCCTCAACCTCAGGCCCTGTTCATTCCAAGCTAAGGCAGTGAGCCACCTGGTGGATGCTGTCTGACCTGCAGCTGAGAAAAGGCTGTAAACCAGGTGAAGTGTGTAAAGGCAGGCTGGCTAGATTTTGCAAAAGTGCTTTGTCCCTACAGGCCACTTAAGACTTTGCTAAAGGCTTAAAGGCAGTGGAGAAAATGGAACCACGAGAATTAAACTGTAGTCTGGTTCTGGGTCTCCCACAAACGCCAGCTTGGGCAGAGCCCACCCACCCTCATTATGAACCTCATTTGAAGAACACAGCAGGGGAGAGGTGTATTTTCTCTGCACACTCACTTTCCAACATGAGTGTCCAGACTACCTGCTTGCACTTTCCGTTCATTTTCACTCCAGTCCAGCTTCTGTCCTCAAGCCTTCAGTTACCAGCTTCTTTTGAGCTGCCAGAATTAGTATTAAGTCCTTGTCTTTCCTAGAACTTACTCTCCACACTGCCCCTCTCCAAACACCTTTAAACTACTCTCTCAGGAGTTGGAAGGATGGCCTAGCACTAAGTAAGCACGGGCTGCTCTCAAAGAACCTGGCTTTGATCCTCAGCACTCACATGGCTCACAACCACCTGGAAGTCCTCAGGGATCTGATGGCCTCTTCTGGCCTTAATAGGCATGGCAAACATATATGCAGGCAAAATACCCATATGCATAACATTTTAATTAAAAATAAATAAAACCATTCTCTCTTGCATCTTCCTGTTCTCCAGATTATTCACTAACTTTAAATGGCGTCCTCTTCCTCTCTGAGGAACTGCTTGTCTACCTAACAATCTATAACCTGTACTAATAGTTTGCAAGACTATCTTCTCAGCTTTAGACCTTCATTCTTGCCTACTTGCCTAGCTAGCATCTCTTGCCTTTTCACTCAGCAGGAGCTTCTAACACACCAAACCCAAGCCTGAACTCATCACTTTTCCAGTCCAATTTCTCCTAAACTTCTTCATCAGCTAAAGGGCCTGAACGAAAAGCTAGGCACTGCTCTAATATAGCCTTCTACCTTCACATTCAGTCAGCCAGTAATTGCTATGTTCATGTTGTCTCATGCTAACTAAAGTAGACAACACGATCTTTGAATTTTATGTACCTCCTAAATCCAGTCTACATAGAAGCTTCTAAGTCACCTTTCAAGAGAAAGGCTAGTTGTCTGTTTTCAACACTCCAATGACTTCCTATTTCCTACAGGACAGAGTCCTAGATCTTAGCCTAGCATTTGTGACTAAGGACTGGCTCCTGTCTGCTTTTTCCCTACCTGTGCTCTTGTGCATAGTGGACGTGTCTCCATCCCACTCTTCCTGAGTAAAGCAACTTTACTCATGTTTTCACCCTTTCTCCCCTCCTTTGCCTGGTTAACATCTCCTAATCTACCATGTTCAGCTTAGATTCTCCTTCCCTATGCTTAGTGCACCAAGACCTCTTCCTTACCAAAACAACTGTGCACTACCACATGAACACTTACTGCCAGTTTGTTTCCATCCTGCCCACAGGAATTCCTGAGACACCCATCTGCTACGTCCCTGCCCACTGCTCATCCAGAGCCTGCACATTCTCTCTCTTACTATTGTGTATCTATTTCCTTCCACAGTTTGTCATTAATGAAGACAATGGATATGTTCCGCTGACATGAATTCTATAGACTATACTATAATACAATAGTATATTTTGTGACATTACCTTGGTTCACCCCAACAACTCAGGTTCTTATATAAAACGGAATAGGATCTACTCCACTCACAGGAGTGGTACATACAAACCCCAATAATGCAAGAGACACGTGAAGACCATCTAGCCTAAAATTCTTTGGCCTACTCTAAGCTTACTCTGATCTACGGAGCTGGAGAAAGGGATGGTCTCAGACTCTAGTGCCGAGGCCCTGCCAAGCCCTCCAAGTAGCACTTGTATGTTCATCTGTTCAGCTCTCCCTCATCACCCCCAAAGGCAGAAAAGCAAAGATGGACACACACCTTGGGCTGGAAAAATGGCTTGGAGGTTATGAGCACTTGTTGTACCTAGAGTACTCAAGTTCAACCCCTAGTACTGACACAGTGGCTCACAACCACCCCTAACCCCATTCTAGAGAATCTCACACCCTCTTCTGACTTCTGCAGACACCAGGCATGCACATGCCATGTATGCATACAGGCAAAATACTCATGCAAATAAAATAGCCAAAAAAAAAAAATAAACTCAAGCCTTATTTTGTCATTGTAGATCTGATAAGCGAGGAGCCAAGGACAGGTCTACGACCAGTGAAGTATTCAAAGTCAGGAAAGTCACTGACCCAGTCCCTGTGGCTCAACAACAATGTCCTCAATGACCTGAAAGACTTCAACCAGGTGGTTTCACAGCTTCTACAGCACCCAGAGAATCTGGCCTGGATTGACCTCTCCTTCAATGACCTGACTACCATTGACCCTGTGAGTTCCCAGCCCTGGATGGACAAATATCAAAGGGGAGCTTGAAGTCACTGTGTCCAGCTCACAGCCTTTCTACTCCCTTCTCAAGGAAGCACAGGCAGTGGGGTGCAGTTCAAAGGGCACAGTTGTAGAGACACACAGATGTAAGCACAAACTTTGAGTTTCCCCATTTTCTCACTGTCAGCAAGGTATATAACTTGTTTTTTTTGGAGACAGGGTCTCAGTATGTACCTCTGGCTGCCCTGGAATTCACTATATAGACCAGGCTGCCTCCTAAGCTACAGTTTCCTAAAACTTTGGCTTTCCTATGAATGGGAATAAGATGCCATAATCATGGTTGTTTTATAAGGATTAAATTAAAATGTAAGAGAACCAATTATCAGTGGCTGAAGCAAAGCTATAGCACTCATCATTAGGCTCTGAACTGTGTCTTGTGCTGGGCCCTACTGTGAAAGCCATCGGTTGCTTTCTGTAAAATCTGTTTTAAAAACAGTTTAGTTTGGCCAAGTATGTTGGTACTTGCTTCTAATTCTAGCACTTGGGAAGGTGGTGGAAGGAGGATGAGCTTAAGGTCATTCTCAGCTACATAGTGAGCTTGAGGCTACCCTAGACTACATGAGAGAGGAGGAGAAAGGAAAGAAGTTAGGAAAGGAAGCAAAGAAAATTCTAGAAAAAGGAAAGATCTTTGCCCAAGATCCCTATTGGCAGGAGAAAGGCTTGGGGCATAACTTGGAGACTTCCCCTATGATAGAAAATGAGATGAATATGTGCCAAGCTGATACTCCTTTGCAGATGGAATCCTAGGTCATCTCAGCTGGAAAGGCCTTAAGGGGCAAATAAGACTCAGCAAGGAGAGCTGTCACCTGAGCAGTCAAATGTATAACCACAGGTGCCAGGTCTACTTTAGGGGCTTTTCCCTGAAAAGGACTTAAAAGTTAATTTACTCATGTGTGTGTGTGTGTGATAGGTGAGGAGAGGGGAAGAGGGAGGAGGAAGGAGGGAGGAGGGAGGGAGATGGCTCAGCTGTTAAGAGCATTTTTTGCTCTTGCAGAGGATCCAGGTTCAGCTCCCAGCACATGCACAGTCGTTCACCACCATCCACTATAACTCCATTTCCGGAGGACCCGATGTCCTTCTGACTCAGAAGCACCAGGTTCCTATGCTGGGCACAGACATACAAGGAGGCAAACACCCATACAAAGGGCCATAAAGGTGGCTGCAGGTCAGGGCACTCGCTGCTCTCTCAGTTCCCATCACCCACACAGTGGCTCACGATTATATATGTAACTCCAGTTTCAAGGGGGGTGGAGGCTTGGAGGGAAGTCCAATGGCCTCTGCAAGCACTAAACATACATGTGATATACACACATACACGTAGGCAAAATAATCATATATATGTGTGTGTGTGTGTGTGTGTGTGTGTGTGTGTGTGTGTGTGTGTGTGTGTGTCTTGGTTTTTGTTTTCTTTTTTTTCTTTTTTTTTTTTTGGAGCTGGGGACTGAACCCAGGGCCTTGTGCTTGCTAGTCAAGTGCTCTACCACTGAGCTAAATCCCCAACCCCCTGAGCTAAATCCCCAACCCCCGGTTTTTGTTTTCTTAAGACAGGGTTTCTCTTTGTACCCCTGGCTGTCCTGGAACTCCCTTTGTTGACCAGGCTGTCCTCCAACGCATGTATCCACCTGTGGCACCCATGGCCTACTGAAAAACAGCCTTTTTAGAAGTATAGGAAGCATACAAGTCATATAGAATGGCTATGAGGGCTGGAGAAGGAGGCCGATTGTTCTCCAAACTTTTCTTTCTCTGCCAGAGAAAGTCCACCCTGAGCAGACATCATCTTTGTCCAGCCTGACTTTGATTTCCACCTTAACAGGTTCTAACAACATTCTTCAACCTAAGTGTCCTCTACCTTCATGGCAACAGCATCCATCGCCTAGGGGAGGTGAATAAGCTAGCTGTCCTCCCTCGTCTCCGGAGCCTGACCCTCCATGGGAACCCCATAGAGGAAGAAAAGGGGTACAGGTAAGGACCTGGATCTGGGGTCCAGATGAGTTTCCTTAAGGAACAAGGGGAGAGGAGACAAGAAATTCAAGACCATTCTTCTGCCACATATGGACCACAGAAGGATGTACTAGACCTCTAAGTACACCCCTTGCTCTCAGAATGAAACTAGTCCTCCCAAAACATCAAGCTCCCCTCCATTCCTTGCTGTCAAAAGAGACAGCAGCAACCGGTGGGGGGCAGGGAGGGAGTTCTTTTGTAGGGGCTGGCCCTAAGCCCAAGTCTTCCCCACAGGCAGTATGTGCTGTGCAACCTGCCCCGTATCACCACGTTTGACTTCAGTGGAGTCACCAAGGCCGACCGCAGCACAGCAGAAGTATGGAAACGCATGAATATCAAGCCCAAGAAGGTCCGGATCAAGCAGGATGTACTCTGAGATTCGCAGGACCCGAGCACACCTAATGCCCTGAGGATGATCAGCTTGGTTTGACAATAAATGATTTGAGCTGTTGAACAGATTATACATCACCTGTGCTTGGTTAAGATGCTCTCCACACCCAGCCGCTACTAGTAAAACTTCAGAGTGAAGGCCAAAAGCCTGCTTGCTGGTTACGACCCAGGAGCCAGGTTCTACCATGCAGGAAACTTTCCTGTCCTTTCTGGGCCCCTTAGTATTCATGGGATATCATGGGAATAGAGTAGATTAGTAATTTCTAAATACTTTTTTCCCCAAGAGTTCTAATTCTGTGGCCCAGGCTGTCCTTGATCTTGTAGCAATCCTGTTGCTTCAGCCTCCTGAGTGCTGGTATTTCAGGAATAAGCCCCGTGTCTCACAGAAATCTTCATAGAGTGCCAAGGTCTGTGGAGTTGCCTTCAGCCTCCAGTAGGAACAGCAAACAGCTGTGATCTATTTCGAGCAGAGCAGGGTAGTTTTACTCTCAGGCTGTGATTCTGGCCAAGATTTCATTTCCAAGCGGGGCAGTGGTTGCACACAACTCTAAACCCGGCTCTCAGGAGAAAGAGGCAAGTTCTCTGTGAGTTCGAGGCCAGCCTGGTCTATGTAGAGTTCAAGGACAACCAGGGCTCCATAGTGAGACCCTGTCTCAACAGGAAGAAAATAATCATTTATTGAAAAGAAGACCAGCAGAGTAGGGTCTCTTCCTACCCCTAGGGGCAATGTGTAAGCCTCCTGGGACAGGGTCCCCAACAGTCACAGCTGCCTCATATTCTAATCTGTACAGCTCTGACAGTGTTAGCATCAATGGAAAAGGGACAATGAATAATATTTATCCTACTGGGGTTATCCCACACTAATCATCTAAGACCTGGGAACCATGAACGTCTACCTCCTGATTCCTTTTTAATGCTACATTCCTTGGCATTTCAATGCTTGCAGACTTGAACAGCCACAAGTAAATAGCGGGCAGGACAGAGCGGGTTGAACCAGCAACACAATGAATATACTTTCTTTATCGAGGGGTGACAAACAAAAAACAAAAAGAGCAAACATGTAAAAATCCAGGGTGCTAGAAATACAAACTCAATTCAGATTCAAGCTTGTCTAGACCCTGGTCATAATTCCCAGTGAGGTGCCTATGAGCACCAAGTCAGGGAACGGGACAGGAGTGAATCGGAGGCCAAGAGAAAGGGTGGGGAGGGGATCTCCTAGGTCTCCCGGTGTTCACCCCTACAGTGGTATCTCCATCTTCCCAATGACTTGAAGATCTGCCAGGCCCAGTCCTCTTGGCCCCAACCTCACCCTAACCAGAGCATGAAGGCCGATGGCAATCGGTTCTCCCTTCCCTTGCTCAGTCCTCACTTGCTCTGGCTTCTAGCCTTATTCTTGTCCTCCACATTCTTCTCCGTGATTAGTAGCAGGTTGGGTTCTGTAGAAAGCCACAGTGAGGCTGGGGGCCAGAAGAGGTGGGGTGGAGACGGGATGAAGACGAGGGAAGAGCTGTCCCAGGACCCCTTTCTTCATGGGATCCCAAACTGTACAACCAGCTCTTCTTTCGCATCCACGCGGATCTGAGAAAGTGCACTATAGGCATAAGCAGCTATCCTGGAGACCTGAGACAGAGGCCAGGGAGGGAAGAACACACATGAGAGGAAAGACAGTGTGAGATGGAGTGGCAGTAAAGGAAAGAAGGAATGGTGGACTGAAAGCCAAAAAGAGCTGGGTGTGCTGGTGCTTGCCTATAGTCCCACCAGTCAGGAGGCTAAATCAGGGGGGCCATAATTCAGTGCCAGCCTGGGCTATAACACTGAGTCCTTCTCTCAAAAACCAAAGGTTAGGTTAGGATTGCAGCTTACTGGTAGAGCACTTGGCTTGCATGAACAGTACCCTGAGCTTTATCTCTGGAAGGAAGTGAGAGAGAAGGACAAAAGCAAGGGCAGATGCTGAGAGACTAAACGGTGTGGGAAGGAACTAAGAACGCTGTGAAAACCAAGACCAAGGTGGGAATAAGCTGGGTGCACCAATACCAGGCTCCCTCCCTCCTGGGAAGCCATGTGGGAAGGGGCTAGGGGACCAGCCAGGAGTGCTCACCTGCTGCAAGTCAGAGAAAGGGATAGGCTCGCTGGCCAGCACTTGGTGGGGCTGGCTGGTGAGAGATGGCAGCGGTGGCAGCTTCTTCCAATGGGTCAGACTGCTGCTAAGCACAGCCAAGCGGGTACTGGCCAAGAGGGAGGAGACAGGAAAGGACAATCAGGCCAAAGCTTGCCCTGCCCTGCACAGGCAAGCCTCACTCCCTCAGGCCAGGGGATCATGGTGACAGGGTACAGTTCATCACAAACTCACTCTGACTGTACTCTTTTGACCCAATCACCCTTGATCAAACACACTGGGCAAACAGGGCCAACTTGAATGCCTGAGGCACTGAAGTGATCTGCAGTTAGTTTTCTGGGCTGCACCCAAATGAACAGCCTGGACTGGGGACCAAACTCCAAAGTTGGAGAATGTCTAGGAAGCTGGGCTCATGCTTACCTGTACTGCCTTGCCCGGTCCATGTACTCATGCTGCTCCATGCCCTGGGAGTCTGCGGCAGACACATCAATGATGTTGCTTTGAAGAGAAGAGACAGAGAAGCTATGACAGGTGCTTCTGAGGGGCACGGATGAGAATCAGTAGTCGGTGCCAATTCCAAGGCCACCTGACACTAATACTCCCACCAGCCCACTGTAACAGGGCAGAACCCAGAGACATTGCTCCCTAATGACCTTGTCCCATCCTCTATGGTCCAAACTTGGCTGCCTGTGCCCCAGCCTGGTCCTATGACACTCACCTAGCTGTCTTGGCAAGGATGGAGGAAAGCAGGGCCTGCTCATCTGTGCGAGCTGAAGGCAGGCTATGGTAGCTGGGCTCGGCTCCATTGAGGGCTTTGGTAGGGGTGTTACTGGGGTCCAACAACAGCTTCCTCTCCTCCTGGTCCTAAGGGGTAGTACAGAAAAGTCAGCCCGGGCCTTAAGTCTAGTCTCCTTTCATTTTAAAGGTTCTGACCTTTAATACTAAAACGACTTTTATGAAGATGATTCGAAGTGTCCAGGTGGATGCAAAGTCAGAAAACATTCACTCTCGGACTGGTCCAGAGCTGGAGGTCTAGGATGAACCTAGAGAACCTAACAAACATTCAGAAAGGAGCAAAGCAGCACTGGCCAGCAGTCCTGGAGCCTCGACAATCGGTCAACACCTTCTGGACAAAGGAACTGGAACTGACTGTGTCAGAGGAGCTGAAAAAATATTAAAGTAAGGGTCTAGAGGAGAAATCAACCCAAGTCAGAAGCCCAAGAACAGCCTTCCTGGTTCCCTAGGTAAAGTAGTTCCTAGCAAAGATGACCACCCACATTCTAAGGCCCTAGTGAGGCCAGATAAGTCCCTGGCCTGCAAGAGAAAGCAGGCCCATGTACCTTGCCATTCTTCACATTATCTCAGTGCAGACTGCAGGCCCACAGCCGAGATACAGCCACCAATGTCCTCTCTTCTCTTCTCTCAGGGATCTTTGTAAAGCCATCACAAGAAGAATACAATACACACATGCACACAAGGCAGTCTTCCTATGTTCCCCAGTGTTCCCCAGGCTGGGCAGGAACTAGATAACCCAGCTGGCCTGGAACTTGCCCGTGTCCTGCCTCTACCTCCTGGTGTATGTTAACCTGAGAGAACAGTGGAGCTCTTCCTCCCAGCCAAACTACTTTCCCCAACACAGTCTCCTCAGTCTTCAGCGGCCCTGCTTATTAACCTCCACAGACAATCACAAACACCAGAACCAATTTAGAATTAAACCAAACTGCACTGCCTATCACTGCACTTTCCTTGTCCTGGTTCAGACCCTTGTTCTAATCCACTGCCTTAAGTCCATCAGTGGAGATCCCTGCTGGCTGTCAGGTGTAATCTAAATTAGCAGACCTGCTTCATGTCTATTCGGGCCATAGAAGGCTCAGGACATGGCAACTTCTGAAGGAATATAGTGTGTAGAAGGAGAGGAATGCAGGCCAATGCTGACCCATCAACTTCCAGTGGCCACCGGCCAGTCTCACTAGTCCTCCAGTTTCCCGGTTACTAGAGCCAGCTCTCTGGCTCACAACTCTCCCTACAGAGGGTTACTTCCTCCTGCCTTGCCTGCCCCACCCCAGACAGGCTCAGCCTTTCCACTTTGCTCTTCCTCCTCAGAACTATATTACCAAAATGTCCTCAGGCCATTTAACCCAGTTCACCAAGACGAAAGGAAACATGTAGGGTCTTCTGCCCCCTTCTAGGTTCCTGGACAATCTACTTCCTCAGTACAGGCTACAGATAAAATGTTTATCAAAGGTTAAAGGGTCTCTAAGGAAAGCTGGTCACAATGAGACACCCCCCCCAACATGGCTTGCTGCCTGACAAAAGTTCCTTCAGGATAGGGCCATGTCATCCCCACCCCACCCCCACAAAAAAAAAGTTAATGAAATCACCTGACAACCATAGAATAAGTGATACATAGGTTAAGTTTGTCGCATCAAAGTTTGCTTTGGCAATACAATCTGAGTCAAGATTTCATTATTTACTTTAACAAACTCATGGTATCTGCCCACCACTACCTCAGAGCTTGTCCCAGTATATAAAGCACGTATCTTGTGAGAACACCTTGGCTTGAGTACTCTAACATTAGCTAATTCACTTTGATCCTCTGAACTTTTCTCTCATCTTTAAACATATTACAGGTAACTAGCAGTAGTCACAATGAAGTAAGTGTAAAAGCTCTCTGAAGACCCTATTGTTTGTACATTTTTCTTTTTCTTTGAGACACAGACTCACTGTGTATACCAAAATTTGCCCTCAATTCACTGTGTAGCCAGAAAGGCCACAAACTTGAAGCATTTCAGCCTCCTAAGTGTTGGGACTCTAAGTGTAAGTCAACAGGATGGTTTTCTTATAATACAGGGACAGACAGTCCTAAAAAGAGGGGGGCTTACTTAAAGAGGGGGCTGGGGATATGGCCTCAGTGGTCAGGTATGCAAGCGTAAAGACTGGGGTTTGATCTCTACATAAAACTGGACACAACCAGAAATTCAAGGACATTCCTCAACTATACAGCAGGTCTGCAGCCAGTCTGGTTACAGACCTTTAAAAAACAACAAAACAAAACCAGCCAGAAATGAGAATCTGTCAGGGAAGGTGGGATTTTAGGAGAGAAGCAAGTCCAGCTCTCCTGCCACAGCTCTCTGCCACCAGGCAGGAATATTGCCACCTTCTTTTCTGTTGGGTTGTGGTGGGTTCCTACTTTTGCTGTTCTAGCCTTTAGTATGACAGGAAGAAGTGAAAGTTAATGCCACAAGGCATGTCAAACTCAGGTCAGATAATGAATGAGGCTCAGGAAATGCTCACCCTGATGTACAAAGCACACTCTCCTGAACTGCAGGTTCACTGGGGGGAAAGAACAACTTCTTAAGTACAGTATTTCTGTGACTGGATCCTCCACTACACTAGGTGCAACTGTTTTTTGTGGCATGGTGCCTACTGTGTGTAGAAAGCAGGACTCAGGCTTTGAGGCAGTTATAAAAGGAACGGCCAGTGGGCTGACATCCAGCCTTGGAAGTCTTCCCCCTCCTTAAAAGCCGCCAGGCAGAGAAGGGATTGTAGTACAGGAGTGAGATTGTAGAGAGGAGTGAGAATGCACCAAGGGGAAGATGGAAATTAAAAAACAAAAACAAAAACCAAGACACTGAAATCTCTCCAAGCCAGTACTTTCTCAAAGAGTAAAATTTACAGTCACCTTCTTAAGAGAGATTCTCTAGCTAGGGGAGCCCTCAGACACCAGACAGGGAACAGCAAGCCAAACTCAGAAATCAAATGAGATCCCCATCCCCTATTTTCTCTGTATCAGTCAAAGCAAACTCTATTGCTCTCCAAAAGTCTCGATGTCTTCACTCTATTAAATTCTTCACTGGCCAACTCACATGACACCAACTTGGTGTCAACTTCTGACACCAAGCCAGCAGTGGCATTACATCTTCTATACCAGTGATATAACACACATAAATTCCTGATTTATCTCTGGAGATTGAGAGCCTCAAATTACCTATCTCTACAATGGGTTAGCAAAGTCCACTAATACAAGCTGCAGTCTGTGTCTCACAGCAATCTGTGAGAGCGAATGTTTCCCAAGAACCCAATCTGAGGATTCAAGCGGCGAAATTCGAGGGTATTGGAAAGTGGAAGGGGAGGGGCCGAGTCAGGCGGTGGCCGCCGTAACCCTAGGCTGAAGTAGGACTAAGATCTTTAAGAGGGTAGGAGACCGGCTGGCCGTCCTCTCTGTAATCTGTCCCCTCCAGGCCTCCGTACTCAGTGAGCCTGCAGTCCAGCTCCCCACCACTGCGGGCTTTATTCTGGGCCCCAAGTCCCGCAGCCGTAGCCCACAGTCCCAAACCCCGTCTGCCGCTGCCGCACCTGGTCCGAGTCCTCGTTTTCGCTGCTATAGCAGCACCCCATGGCGGGGTCCGGCCGGGCGCTCAGGCGGCGCCGAGGAGGGACGGCGTCCGTCAGGAGCCTTTCCGGTCACATGACCCGCGGCTGCCTCCTCCCCCCCCTTCTCCTCCCCCTCGCTTAGCCTGTCCTAAAGCCGCTCTGGCGCCACAGCCAAATCTTGCCTTCCGGTCCCGCCTCGCCGCGTGACAACTGCCAACCAATGGAAAAGTGCGTCCTACGTGACAGGACCGGGGCACGTGACCCGAAGGCAGGCGGGGCGAGTCACATGATTTTGTTGTCCTAGTCTCCAGATCTGAATCCTTTCGTCCCTTGGCCTTAGTGGCCAGTGCAGTGAGGCGAGTTGGGTGATCACATGGTGTCAAGGCCACCTTTGTGGGCCCAGAGCTATGAAGATAAATCCTTCAGTGCCATGCGAGAGGCGAGTAGCGTCGTGGAGGAAGATGTGCTTCACTTAGCACTATTTGCCAGTTCCTTTGTCCTTTATGTGCGCGTGTAAAAGACCCAGGTCTCGGGGACTGGAGAGATGGCTCAGTGGTTAAGAGCACCGACTGCTCTTCCTGAGGTCCTGAGTTCAAATCCCAGCAACCACATGGTGGCTCACAACCATCTGTAATGAGATCTGATGCCCTCTTCTGGTGTGTCTGAAGGCACAGTGTACTCATACAATAAAATAAAATCATAAAAAATAAATTTATAAAAAAAATCGTCTAAAAAAAAGACCCAGGTCTCACTATGTATCCTTTGCTGACCTGGAATTTGCTTTGTAGACCTCGAATTCAGAGAGCCACAACTTACCTCTACCATCCCAGAATTAAAGGCAGATGTACTTTTATTTTGGTTATGTATATGAGTGTAGAGGTCACAGAACCACTTGTAGGAGTTGGTTGTCTCCCCCATGTGGGTCATAAAAATTGTTAGATTGCCAAGCTTTGCGGAAGGCACGTTTTAGCCATCCATACAAATACTCCTGTATTTGGCAGTTTCTTGATTAAGGTGAATTCTGCCTGAGCAGGAAGATGGCAGACACTTCTCTCTCCAAATCAGGGATTACAGTTTTATTCAAAGTCTCAAAACAAACCTTTCTTCCTGATTGGCTTTCTGATTCTTTTCTGAGTACTTCCATCTCTTTACTTAATCTGGTGCCAGTCACTTATTAAATTAACAAATGATGGGGTTAGAGACAACACAGTGATTGAGAGCACTGACTCCTGCTCCTCCAGAAGGCCCAAGTTCAATTCCCAGGATGGTGGCATACAAGCATCAGTAACTCCAGTTCCAGGAGAAACAATGCCCTCTTCTGGTCTATGGCAGCAGATGAGTACACACACACACAGTGCACAGACATACATTCAGACCAAACACCAATACACATAAAGTAAACAAAATTAATTTAAAAGGCAAACCCCAAATATTTACTGTCTACAGTGTGCCACTCTAGTGTTCAATTTAGATAGGTAACTGGTCAGAAAACAGCCCTAAGTCCAACCTGTAGAATCCCTAGTCTGGTGCTCACAGTGTATTCTATAGTTGTGGTTTTTACTACATTTCTTTTACCAAATGTGAGTAACTGAGAGGCAAGGACAGAGTCTGACTCTTTTCTATGACTGATACCCTAACACTTACTTGCAGAAAACTTGGGTTTTGAACTCAGCAAATAAATTTCAATTATTTTGGTTTATACCATGTCCATGTCCCATGTCCTGATCCCAAGGGGTTGGTTAGAAAAGTCACCTAGAGGGCTGGGGATTTTGCTCAGTGGTAGAGCGCTTACCTAGGAAGCACAAGGCCCTGGGTTTGGTCCCCAGCTCCGAAAAAAAGAACAAAAAAAAAAAAAGAAAAAAGAAAAGTCACCTAGTAGAATTTATTAATTCTTCAGTTCAAGACCCTAGAGTTCTGCTAAGTTTCTCTAAGGCCTGAGGAAGAGGAAGCAGCTGAAGTTCGTCCCTGGGTTTGGTAACCTGAACTGCAGGTCTCAGGTAACAGCAGCCTCAGCATCAATAATTGAAATCAGGTCCAGCCTCCATCTTTAGGGTTATTCCTCTAAGGGACTTCCCATTCCGGTACCCTGGCCTTTCTTAGGAGCCTTCAGCTCAGGTAAGCAGGGCCTTATGGGTTCCAAGCACACCAATTCATGCCCACATCACAAATGCTTCACATTCCTTCATATACTTTAGGTTTTAACATACACTCCTCTTCCAACCAAGGGTCTTACAAAAACAGCCCCTCAGGGTCAGATCTGGGGTGGGGTGTGGGGGTGGGCAGGGGGTGTCCTATAGGTGGTCCTGGAGAAGAAAGCTTAATGGTGAAGATGCGTGGTGTGTGCATATTTGCTCTACAGAGAATTCTTTGTGGAGGGGAATACAAATACAAAAATACAGGACTAGAGACAATACACAGGACCAAGGAGGACCCACACCTCCAGGGCAGAGCAAACAGAAAAAGGTCCTTAGATAGGAAAGAAAGATATTCCACTCTAACATGGTATAGAGGGTGGATTTATTTTTTAAATAGGGGCTCAAATATAGTCCAGGTTGGCTTCAAACTTTGGATCTTCTACCTTGACCTTCCTCATGATGGGATTACGAGTGTATACCAAAATACTATGGATAGTTTTTCTTTAATTTTAAAAAGATTTTATTTCTATTTTCTATGTATGGATGCTTTGTCCAAATGTACTGAATGTACTTCTATGTACTATGTTCATACAGTGCACACAGGGACCACAAGAGGGCACTGGATCCCCTGGGCCTTGAGTTACAGGCAGTTGTGAGCTGAGAATCAAACCCAGGGCCTTTGGAAGAGCAGCCAGGGCTCTTAACCACTAAGCCATCTCTCAAATGTGTTGTTTGTTGTTTGCTGTTAAGATTTTACGACTGTTTTGCTTATATTCATGTTCAGTTGTGTGAGCCCCTGGAGGTCAGAGAAGGGGTTGGATCTTCTGGAACTGATCATAGCTAGATGGTTGTGAACTAAAATAGGTTTGTTCCTCTACAAGAGCAACAAGTGCTCTTAACCACCGAGCCATCTCTCCAGCCCCAGGCATGTTTTGATTACCTTTCACTGAGACAAAGCACAGTGAGAGCGTGAATGGATCGGACAGCAAAGCTTTTCTCTTTTGCTATACTATAAGGATCAGAGGAATCCAGGCAGATGAGTATAGTAAAGGAAGACACCCCAAGAAACGGATGAAAAGGTCTTGAGGAAAGTCAAAAAGTGGGTGGGATAGAGGACAATGTAGTAATGGATCTGCAGCCAGGACCAGAGATATAGTTTGTGGTTGAGTGTTAAACATGGGCAGCAGGAGGGTGGAAAAGAGCACAGGGCAGATTCAAATCCCAGTTCTGCTGTGTCTTTGGCAAAGGACAACCTCTCAGCCATTTTTGTATAAGCGTGGTACTTGCATAAATAAGTTTGCACAAAGACAGGCAAATGGTACATTTAGGTTTCCCCCCCAGCCTCCCTCTATCCTAGGACCCAGGTAGGGACAATGTCCCCTGCCATTGCACTGGCATTCCTGCCACTCGTGGTAACACTGCTGGTGAGATACCGGCATCATTTCCGACTGCTGGTGCGTACAGTCCTGCTGAGAAGCTTTCGAGACTGCCTGTCAGGACTTCGAATTGAGGAGCGGGCCTTCAGCTATGTGATCACCCACGCCCTGCCTGGAGACCCTGGTCACATCCTCACAACTCTAGACCACTGGAGCAGCTGCTGCGAGTACCTGAGCCACATGGGCCCTATTAAAGGTCAGTGTGCCTTTCCCTACCCTTCTGTTTGAGAAATAACCCCAAGATAGTGAAGAAAGACCTAGCATCACCCACTGCTTAACTGGGTAAATTAGGAAGCTTCATGATTGTGCTTATGACTTTTTTCCCTCTTATTTAGAAATGAGGAGTCTGGACCAAGTTATTCAGTTATCCAGCAGATGTTTATTGACACCCCTTTGTGCCAGGTGTTGAGGAAGGTGGATATCACAGATGGTAAACCAGCCACAAATGCTGGCCTCAAAGAGATCATAACAGAGGAATAACTGGACCTCAGAGCTTTGTAATTATCTGCTCTAGACTTTCTTACCTAGGAAAGAGGCTTCCGAAACCAATTTCAGGATAGCTGTCTGCTGAGACAGCACAAGTACTTCTAAGTATTAAGAGTTTTATCCAATTCCAAAATCACAAAGACAATCAGCAATAGGGGAGTGCATTCGAGTATGAAACTGAAACTGTCTCAGGAACCTGGAAGGTAGGGTGGATATTTTGCCTGAGCCCTCCTGAAGGAACGAACATCTAAACTGAGTCTAGAAGACTTCACACTGGCCAGGTGGATGGAGATAGGTGTGGGAAAGGGCAAAGTCAGCCTGTCAGCCTCATAAATAAATCAAACATTTAGAAAGCACAGCATGTTTGTGGATGTCTTCTACAACCAGCCATCTTGCCCCACAGGTCAGATTCTGATGCGGCTAGTGGAAGAGAAGGCCCCTGCTTGCGTGCTGGAGCTGGGCACCCACTGCGGATACTCTACACTGCTTATTGCCCGAGCCTTGCCCCCTGGGAGCCGACTTCTCACCGTGGAGCGGGACTCACGGACAGCAGCAGTGGCTGAAAAAGTCATCCGGCTAGCTGGCTTCGATGAGCAAATGGTCAGCCCCTATCTCCCCAACGCTGATCTCTCTTCAACTATCCCAGGAATGCTCAGACCAGGCCTCTTTTATGAGGAACTCCCATTCAAGGAACCAGCTCCACTCAGGCAGCTGGCATCCTGGAGGGCAGTTGCTCCTGCCCCCAATCCCAGGTCACTTGTACTTATTTCCTGCTGGACTACAAAAGCAGCAGCTAAGCGGAAACTCTCCATAGCTCAGCAAGTCGGAGTCCAAATCTTACTCTTTGGTTAGTTGTGTGACCTCAGGTGAAGCACATATCTGCTAATTCTCAGCTTCTTCACGGGCACATAATAGAAATCACAATATTGAGACTGACTACTGGGTTTCTGAGGTCAGAGGATATGTGAGACTCTGGTGAGGGCCTAGATTAGTACCTGACATAAACCAGCCAGATCCTGGTGGGGTCTCCAGTGGGAACGGAGTTCTTAGCCTCACCTCCAGCTATGGCTTTCCCCACAGGTGGAGCTCATTGCAGGCAGCTCAGAGGAAGTGATCCCACGTCTAAGAGCTCAGCACCAGCTGAATCGGGCAGATCTGGTGCTCCTGGCACATCGACCTCGATATTATTTAAGAGATCTGCAGCTACTGGAGGCCCATGCTCTGCTCCCACATGGTGCCACTGTATTGGCTGATCATGTGCTTTTTCCTGGTGCACCCCGCTTCCTACAATATACCAAGAGCTGTGGTCGCTATCGCTGCCGCCTCCACCACACCAGCCTCCCCGACTTCCCTGCCATCAAGGATGGCATAGCCCAACTCACCTATACTGGACCTGGCTGAGGTCCAGGACCTGGGATCTTTACTAATACAAGCCCAACCCCACTCGAGCAGACCTCAAAATATCCCCTTTCCCTTTCTGTTTAGTATCCAACACATGCTGGGCTCAGGCTGGGGAGGCTTTCTTTTCAACTTCGCCCCCCCTCCAACCTCTGTACTGATCTGAAGTGTCAAATTCTATCAGCTTTCTTGGTCCCACAAGGCCCCCTCATAGAAAATCAGGAACTGGAAACAAGAGGCCTGAGCTCTCAACTTAGTTATTGATTGTCCCCTCCAAGTGAGTCCTTCCTTCCTCTGAGATTTAGTTTACTCTCAACACTGAGTCAGCTGGCTGAAGGGGCTCAACAGTTAAGAGCACTGCCTGCTGGTCCCTACCTAAAGGGCCTGGGTTCAATTCCCAGCACTCACATGGCACAGGCACACATGTGATATACATATGACAAAACACTTTTAAGCATAAAATAAATTAAAACAAAAGAAGACATCTGATTGGCAGGATGCAGAGCCTCTCAGCTATGAGATTTAGATGAGATCAGAGGCAGCTGCAGACAATGAGGCCCTGTAGGAACATCTGGGTACAAGCTAGGCCATAAGATTTATCAATCACAGAAACCTGGGCTCTGATCCTGGCCAGCATGGTCCATTACGTTTGTTTGAGAGCCCTTACATAACCCTATCCCCATGTCCAGGATAAGATGCTGGACTCTGGATCCCACCAACAAACAGGGAATAGACATTGGGGAAAGAATCAGTCCTGTGTCTTTATTAAAGAGGGATAGAAAGGGACCACACCTGGCAACCAAGGAGTGAGTGAGGTACCAGCCAGGAAGGTGGGATGGGCTCAGGCTCTTGGGATTCAAGGGAAGACTGGTGGCCTGGAAGGGCCCAAGGAGACCTTGTCCTGGCAGCAGCTGACAAAGTGCCTAAGGGAAGCTTTAGGCACTATGGCCACAAGCTGGTTCTGCAGGCTGAGGGGCTGAGGCTGTGGATGCAAAATAGGCTGAGGTGGTCTGGAGTCAGTCTGAGGCCACCTTGGCTGCTCTACCTAGATCATCCACTGGTCCTGATCCTGTTCGTTGCCTTCCATGTCCACCTGAAGAGGAGGCTGGGTGTGGGTGGGGAGGGGCCTCAGGCAACCTCAGCCCAGATCCTGCCCCTGGGTACAGCCAGGGTTTCTGTGTGGCTTGGCAATAAATTAGATCAGGGGCAGGAGCCTAGGAACAAAGGCACTCACTCCCTACACCCCGCCTACCTCATTGACCTCTCCATCATCAGGTGACTCATTATAGTCATTCATCTCATCCATGTCCTGCATGTCCTCATCGTCTTCTGAATCCTCTTCACTGTCCTCGTCATCTTCATCATCCTCTTCTTCCTCGTCATCATAGTGCTGGGAGAGGAAAAAAGACTCTGTAGGTCTCAGGGCTACCTGGGCCAGGTCAAGAGCTGGCCTACATGGAGCCTCCTCCTTCCCAACCCTTGCCCGCCTTGAGTGTGGCAAGCTGCTGCATGACCTGAAGGACCTTAGTACTAACTAGGCACAATGCCTAGCCCTCGAGTTCTCACTTTCACTGTCTGCCCAGACTGAAAACCACAATTGTTCTGAGCCAAAAGCAAGGCCGTTAAAGTAAGGCCTTGTCCACTGGTCTTCACACAGCCCACCCACGGGACCACAGGACCACTCACCTCGGAGGCAGGCTTGCCGATGGGTACCAGGTTGTTGTCTTTCTCTGCGATGCTTTGGAGCTGTAGGCAAAGGAGTGTGGGGAAAAGTAGGGCCACGGCATAGGCAGAGCAGGTTAGGAGCACTGGACTGGCTCATTCTGCCCCTTACCAGACTCCCAATGTTGAAACAAAGCTTCTCCCCCGACCCCAGTTCTCAGGAGGATTCAATCTCCCTTTCTCTTGTCATCTGCTCCTTATAAAATAGATGGGCATATGTAAAGTCTTTTGGCCTCAGTGTTTTCATATAATTCTGGTGAGGGTGAAATGAGACACTCAGCCTAGAATATGGCATTGTGTGGGTCCTCATTAAGAGTTTAAATGATGGGCTGTAGAGATGGCTCAGTGGTTAAGAGCACTGACTGTGGAGTGGGTGGGGTGGGGACATCTTTGTGGAGAAGGAGGATGATTGCGGGGGAGGAGGAGGTATGAGATGTAGAACCCTGGGGGAAGGGACCAGGAGGGAAATAAAATCTGGAGTGTATAAATAAATAAATAAGCACTGACTGCTCTTCCAGAGGTCCTGAGTTGAAATCCCAGCAACCACATGGTGGCTCACAACCATCTGTAATGAGATCTGATGCCCTCTTCTGGTGTGTCTGAAGACAGCTACAGTGTACTTATATATAATTAATAAATAAATAAATAAATAAATAAATAAATCTTTAAAAAAAAAAAGAGTTTAAATGATTAAGTCCTGTGATGTACAGAAAAGCCTTTAGGCTGCCAGGAGCTTGCCATCTATCTAATCTAGCCCCAAAGTCCTAGGGTCCCTCAGCAAGTTAAGGTACCACAAAGTAAGACCTTTATCCCCAAGAACCCAGCTTGAGTATTCCCAACACAGTGACAAATGTTTTCCTAAGCAGTGTACGGCAAGGTCATATCCTAGGTGGTGCACCTCCATGCTTCGCTAGGTCCTCACTCACCCAGGCCTGATGCTGCTGCTCCTGCTGCTGCAGCTCTGTCTCCTCCACACAGGGTCGATCCAGATTAAACCACAGTGTCTCAGTCACACGAGGAAAGAGTGAAGGGAACAAGGTGGACATGGCTCCTAAGCTGAGGGAAAGGGTCACGTGAACACGTTTTGTTTTGAACCGATGCAGTTGTAATTTGATATAGGGATGGGGTGGAGCGGGAGGTAGCAGAGAAGCTGCCCTTCCCTCTTGAAATCAGACAGACCTGAGTTTGAGTCCTGGCTCCATCACTTACTAGCTGTTTGACTTTGGCCAATACACTTAACCTCTCTGGGCCTCAGTTTCCTCATCTGTAAGAATGGGGATAATTAAAATTATATCATCCTCAAAGTTATTATGACAAAAAATAATAAAATAATGAAAGCTGTATGCTGCTTGAGGAGAGAAGAGACTGGGAGCCAGAGACGGAATGTGACATTGTGATCATGTACAAAATCAGCGATAGTAGAGACCTAGTAAAATTCATTTTAAACACACAAACACACACACACACACCATAAAACTTATTTTTTGCTCTTTCACATACAACCAGTGCAAAATGTTTCAGACACGAACCACCTCTCTCGCCAACCAAACTACAGTACACACAACCAAGGATAAAAGATATCCTAGGAGGGTTGAGTAAATAGAAAAACAAACTAGTGTAAGAATGAATAATGAACTAACATGTAAGAGAAAAAAAATCAACTCTGTGGGCTGAAGCTGCTGACCAGGAAGGTAACCGAAAAGCTCAACTAAAACCCATCTGCTCACAAACCCAGTGACATGTTAGAGCTTGACTTCGGCCACACACTCGGTGGGGATTTAAAACATATATAAGGAAGGGATCCTGGCCCAGTAAAGTAGGAAGGGCACAGGAAAAAATAAATTAGGTGTCTACCTTGGTGTTTCCCCCTATTTTTAGTAAATGAGATAGGGTTTCACTATTTAGCCCTGACTGGCATGGAAGTCACAACATAGACCAGTCTAGTCCCAAACTCACAGAGATCAGCATGCCTCAGCTCCCGAATGCTGGGATTAAGGGCGTACACCAGCTACCACACCAGGCCCTACTCTAGCTTTGGTTCTAACTTAATTTGACCCACGCAGAACTAAACGCTGTTATTCCCTAAACCAAAGCCTCCCAGGTCCGTGTGACAGGAAAAAAAGCGTCCACCCCCATCCCAAAAGTACTGACAGATTTTGTATCCTAAAATCCTACCCACCACCGCCCATTCTTTGCTCATTATGATAATGACTGCAAGATTGACCAACAAGAAGGAGGCAGGGGCGGGTCTTCATCAGGATTTAGACCTTATAGGGATGCTAATCGCAAAATGCGCGCGGCCTGGCTGAAGCCAATTAACTGAAAGAAATGCTGGGTGACAGGAAGTGAAACCAATGCATGACGGAACATGTGTGATGGGTGGGGCTTAGACTCTAGGAAGCGGCCAATGAGTAGGATGTCGTTAAGAGTAAAAAAGGGGAAAATGAGCTGCTAGGGAGGCGAGTCAAAGGAACTAGGTTTCTCTGAAAGCCGGAAGAAAGAACAAGCAAGGAGACGACAGTAGTCTTGTTTCCGCACTTACCGCGCCAAGAGCCGGCAGCCGGCGGCGACCCGGAAGCGCTTCCCCAGACCTGAGCGGAAGAACCCACCAGAATCCGGGACTCACTAACGCATGCGTCTTCCGTCTCCTTTTGTTTCCCGCTTCAACTACCACACCGGAAGTGATGTTGACGTACCTTAGTTACGTACAGGTTGGGGGAGGACATTTATTTGCTCCGTCTACCTATCGGCCCCGCCTTGAGTTTCAAGGGCCTGGTTTCTGCAGGCTAGCCCCTCTCCAGCGTCCGTTTAGTCCCGCCCGCTTGTCACTAGGCGGTGTCTGAGTGTTAAATCTCTTCGAAATATAATGGTTTCCAGAAGTGTTCGCTTGTGAGGATCCTGTGTGTGCTGCGTTCCAGGAACATCTGTTCCCTTCTGTTCCTCTCAGACTCAGTTTCCTGTATGAATACATTCTTTTCTTTTTGAGAGGCTACCTTGAACACGCTAGACAGGCCTCTGACACGGAGCTACATCATATCCACAATATTTGCTTTTCTTTGTTGAGACAGGGTCTCACTGCGTATTCCTGACCGGCCTGAAACTCACTAGACCAGGTTGGCCTCGAAGTCAGAGATCTTCGGGCCTTGCCTCGTGCCGGTATAAAAACTGTATAACACCATGCTGGCCTCTTTTTATCTATTTAAAATTTTATTTTATGTGTATGAGTGTTTGGAAAGCGCGCGAGTGTGTGTGTGTGTGTGTGTGTGTGTGTGTGTATTTGCACCAGTTCGTGCCTGGTGCCTATAGAGGCAAGAAGCGGATCCCTGGAATCCAAGTGGAGTTAAAGATGGTTGTGAGCCAATCTATCAGTGCTGGGAATTGAACCTGGGTTCTTTGGAAGGGCAGCCAGTGCTTCATCTATCCACTACTTTGTTTTTTGTTTTGTTGTTGTTGTTGTTTGTTTGTTTTCTTTTTTGTTCGTTTGTTGAGACAGTGTTTCTCTGTGTAGCCTTGACTGTCCTGGAACTCACTCTGTAGACCAGGCTGGCCTGGCGCTGCCTCCTGAATGCCTGGATTAAAGGTGTGTGACACCACACCTGGCTTTTCTCATTTTTTATGTATGCGTTGGACAAAAAGTATTTGTGTGAAGTCTGTTTCAGGTTCTGATATAAGCTGGGTATAAATCTGTGAACATGTTAATTGCCCTCAGAATACATATAACAGCCTTGAGGAATCAGTCAGCAATTGGCCCCCACATTCTATTTCTGGGAAATTCAACTGCCCTCCTGAGGTGTATCCAGCCTGTCAGGACTAGCTGTCATACAAGTTTCATTCTTGTCTCAACTAGATGTATAAACTTTGGCAAGTCTGCTTGGGTTTGGTTTTGGTTTTGATTGTTGCTTTCCTCTTTTCACTGGTAATCTTCCTCAATGGTTCTTCTATCTTATTCTTTTTTTTTTTTTTTTTTTTCCGGAGCTGGGGACCGAACCCAGGGCCTTGCGCTTCCTAGGTAAGCGCTCTACCACTGAGCTAAATCCCCAGCCCCTCCTTCTATCTTATTCTTATTTGAAATCAGAAGTCCCTGCTAAGGCCAATCTGACTACCCAGGTTCTCCAGGAATTCTCTGTCTTTACTGGCTGGTTGCCTTAACCATCCAGTATTCATGTGGGTTCTGAGGATCCAAACTGCAGTCCTAGCTTCTTTTAGAATAAGCACTTTAACCCATAAGGCATCGCCCCAGGCCTGTAAATTCTTTGTCTACACTGTTTCTTCTTTAACTAGCATGGTAATCTGCCTAGTTTTCCTCCTGTCCTTGGCTATGGTGAAGAGTGGATGAGACAGAGCTGTTCCAGGGGTTCAGTATGTGGTTCCTATCAAGTCTTAATTTTATGCCCCAAGAGTTCAGCTTCAGCTTAAAATGTTTTTTTTTTTTCTTTTTTCTTTTTTTCGGAGCTGGGGACCGAACCCAGGGCCTTGCGCTTGCTAGGCAAGCGCTCTACCACTGAGCTAAATCCCCAACCCCCAGCTTAAAACGTTTTAAACTTTGGCAAGCTCTGCTTATTAAAATCCTAACACTCAGGAACCCGAGACAAGAGAATGTGAAGTTCAAGATTGGACTAGGCTGTATAGCAAATTCAATGCCAGCCTGAAATGTATAATACCCTGTCTTTCACAAAACCAAGTATAAATTTTAAAAATAAAAATAGGGCCAGTGAGATAGTTCAGTGGGTAAAGGCACTTGCTGACAAGCCTAACCCAAGTTCAATCCCTAGGACCCACATGGTCTGAGAGAGCTGCCCCTCACAAGTTGTCTTCTGACCTGCACAGACACACTGTAGCAGTTGTTTGCTGCCTTCCACACCAAGTAAATGTGAATCAGAAAAAAAAGTTAACTAGATGTAGTGAGAATATTGGTTTTTTAAAAAAAAACAGAAATATGATAAGAACATGTTTTTGTGGGGTTTTCAAGTATGGAAGGGTGGAAAGTGAAGTCCCCCTGCAGAGGCAGGCAGATTTCTGTTAGTTTGAAGCCAGGTAGGTTTACATAATGAGTTCCGGGACTGCTACATAGGGAAACCCTGTTTCAAAATATACATACATACAAGCATACATACATAACATACATACATAACATACAAACATACATACATACATACATACATACATACATACATACATACATAACATACAAACAAAAGACTGTCTCCAAAGGGAACAGAAAAACAGATTTTCACCAAAGTGTAAAATTTACCACTTGGAAATGTCCATTCTTTTTGTTCATCCCTCTAACAAATATTTATTGAGGGCTGGGCATGGGAACACGTGACTTTAAATCCAGCATTTGGAAGGCAGAGGTAGGAGAATGTCTATGAATTACAGGCCACATAAAGAGACCCTGTCCCAAAATAATAATAAAAAAGAACACACAAAACCAAATATATGTGCATCACTATTCAACAAATAGACCGTCCCTCCCTTCATTGTGGCTTCCATTCTAGTGAGAGAAACAATAAAGGAAACAAGTAATATGGATACCACTTTTAAGATTGCAGTAAATACTGAGAATAAAACACTGGGGGTAGGAGGATGCGATTTAGTTCAGTGATACCGCTCTTGCTAGGTTGGTCCTCTGCTCCAGAAAAAACAAAATTTATTGGGGTGGTATTTTAGGTGTGTGTGTGTGTGGGGGGATTGATGACAAGCAGATCAATGGGATGGCAACTTTTTGAGTAGTTGAGGAGTGGGGAGAGAAGAAGGGAGGGAGAAAAAGAGAGGGGTAGATAGATAGAGGATAGATAGTCGATAGATAGTAGATAGATACATAGACAAGTAGGTAGGTAAATAGGCAGGTAGATAGGTAGAGAACGAGAACCTCATGCCAAAGCCCTAGAAGAGCCTCAGCTCAGCGTCCCGTGCGATGAATACATAAATGAAGATGGAGAGGAATAGGGCCCAGATAGAGGCACCTTGCAGATAGGTCAAGTATGGATGCTGGCTTTTCTATTGCACAGGGAGCAAGTGAGGTGTTATGAGCAGAGGGTCCACACAATCTGCTTCATATTTTAACAGTTACTTTGTCTCTTTTAGGAAAACATTGGCAGTTGGAGAAATGGCTCAGTGGTTAAGAGCATTGACTGCTCTTCTACAGGTCCTTTTAAATTCCCAGCAACCACATGGTGGCTCACAACCATCTGTAATGCGATCTGATGCACTCTTTCTGGTGTGTCTGAAGACAGCTACAGTGTACTCATACATAAAATAAGTAAAATCTTAAAAAAAAAAAACTTGGAGAGCACAACAGCATGGGCAGGGAGACACCGTAGGAGCCTATCACAATAACCCAGATGTCTGGGGGCGGAGGAGATGGCCCAGCAATCAAGAGAATCTACTAAATCAAACTGGTGACATTCTAATTTTAATATTGGTTAACCTTAGCTCCTACAGGCTTGCTTAGAACTGAGGATAGCCTGAACGCCTGATCTTCCTAAGGACTGGGATTACATGTGTGTACTAGCATGGTGACGTTCGCTGAACTGTCCTGCGATTGGGAGAATGGTCGTATAGGAATCCATCGCATGGGCTCTCTCGTCTTTGGCATTACATTCATCAAAACGACTTTGTGAGAATTCTCATCAGCCTAGCCGTGCCTTATGTGGTCATCGGCAATACATTAAGTGGGGGTTGCACTGCTAAATGAACTGCACTTACAGAGGACCGAATAAACCATCCCTTCAGGTCCCAGAATCTATATTCATATTAAGAGGCTGGTAATCATTTGGAACTCCAGCTCAAAGACATTCAGTGCCCTCTTCTGGCCTTGCTAGGCACTGTATTTACATATACAAACCCATACAGAGGCGCACACTAATACTTTAAAATACTAGTACTAATAATTTAAAATAAAGCCAAGTCTAGTGCCACATGCCTTTAAACCCAGCATTCAAGAAGCAGAGACAGGCAGGTCTCTAGGATTTTGAAGCTAGCCTGATTTACATATCAAATTCAAAGACAACCAGGGATACGAAGTGAGATCCTGTCTCAAAATAAAATAAAGAAGCTGGAGGAATGGCTCTATAGTTAAGAACACTGGCTGCTCTTTAAGAGGAGCTAGTTCAATTTCCAGCATCCACATGGCTGCTCACAACTGTAACTCAGTTCCAGGGGACTCAACACCTTTATCTGACTTCCACGGGAACCAGGCATGCAAGCAAAACACTCATACACATAAGATAAAATAACTTAAAAAAAAGAGATAGAGGATGAGAAATGGATGAATCTTGAATAAGTTAGAAGTAGAGAAATCAGCTTAGCACGGTAGCACACATGTTTAATCCTAGCATTTGGAGACAGAGGCAGGCAGATCTCTGGGTTTAGCTAGCCTGGTCTACATAGCAAGCTCCAAGACAGCCAGGATTGCACAGAGATACCTTCTCTAAAAGAAAAAAAAAACAACCAAAAGTAGAGAAAGCAATGTTTGCTGCAGATACGGTATAGATTATAGGGCATCTGAGGAAGAAAGGAACCACAAAATTTTGACCCAAACAACAGGAAGACTGGTGTTGCCATGTTTTGAGGTTGAAGAGACTGAGGACACTCAGTGGGACACTCTTTGTGCAGTTTGAGATACACTTTATATTAGAGATTCTGAGGGAGCACAGAAACGTGTGGGTCTGCAGATCAATGGGAGAGCCGGGCTGGATATTTCATGCCTGACAGCTATGATATCTAAGCTACACAATGGGGCGAGGTCATCAAGAGTGGATAAAGGGGCTGGAGAGATGGCTCAGCGGTTAAGAGCACCGGGGCTGGGGATTTAGCTCAGTGGTAGAGCGCTTACCTAGGAAGTGCAAGGCCCTGGGTTCGGTCCCCAGCTCCGAAAAAAAAGAACCAAAAAAAAAAAAAAAAAAAAAAAAAGAGCACCAACTGCTCTTCCCGAGGTCCTGAGTTCAATTCCCAGCAACCACATGGTGGCTCACAACCATCTGTAATGGGGTTGGGTGTGTCTGAAGACAGCTACAGTGTGCTTATTATATACATTAAGTAAATAAATAAATCTTTAAAAAAAAAAGAGTGGATAAAGAAGGCGGAGAATAGTTCCCACCAATAATAAGTCATAAACCAAATAGATGAAAAAGGTGAACTGAGTGGTAACCTGGAAACAAGTTTGGAAAAATGTTTGAAAGTAGGATTTAGTGCTGGAGAGATGGCTCAGCGGTTAAGAGCACGGACTGCTCTTCCAGAGGTCCTGAGATTAAATCCCAACAACCACATGGTGGCTCACAACCATCTATAATGAGCTCTGATGCCCTCTTCTGGTGTGTCTGAAGACAGCTACAGTGTACTTATATAGAATAAATAAATAAATCTTTAAAAAAAATAAAGGAGGATTTAGTCTACTGTGGCCCAATTTTGTACAAAATCATGTTTCTGTCTTGTTGCCCCAGTAGACAGAAAGCTTCTAGAGGAAAAAGATGGAATGATCTCTGTGCCTCCAAGGCCATTCTGATTTTTAAAGATCTACTTATGTAATGATGAGCACACTGTCCCTGTCTTCAGGCACATCAGAAGATGGTTGTGAGCCACCATGTGGTTGCTGGGATTTGAACTCAGGACCTCTGAAAGAGCAGACAGTGCTCTTAACCACTGAGCCACTTCTCCAGCCCCCAGGCCATTCTTCTGGTTATTTCCCTTACTCTGCTATGATCATTGTCCCCAGGCGTCCTTCCTCTCTTCTTTATCTTCCCTCTATCTCAGACAGCCTTCCCCACTGACCATCCCAGCTCTGGACACGTGGATATTCCCTGGTAGTTTACAGTTTCTTTCCAAAGTCCCCAGTCAGGTTTAACAACTTATGGTTACTAATTCACCAGTGACATTTATTGAATGTCAGCTGAGTGCCAGACACATTGTTAGGCTCTGGAGAGAAAGATAGACAGTTTGAAAAGAAATCCTGCCCTAAAGAAAAAAAAATTCAGCCTAGTGGGGACTGAAATAGAAGAAAATGGTTAATGTTGAAATCAATATATGCAGAGGAGATTAGGAGAACACAGAAAATGGAGAGATGAATGAACTCTGGACAAAGTAAATTTATACTTTTTCTCTCTCTCCCAGAGGAGGAAATATTTAAATGGACCCTGAGGAGTCCATTTTGGTGAACAAGCAGGGGGGAAAAATGGAACAAAGAAGGATGACCAACAGCAGAGTTTGACGTGGGTTATATGCTTACAGGGTTGTGAGAATCTGCTTGGGCACACCGAGATAGGCAGGGATAGGGCAACAGTGCTAGGGAATTCAGATGGGGCAGGGCTTTGCTGGTGCTCATGGGAATAGGATGGAAAAGGCACTGGGCATTGAGGTCTTACATCGTCCTTATTGGTCTCTTTAAGGACCGCAAAGAGACCATGTCTCATCCCCAAGTTCCCATTTAATTTAATATCCTGACCATCTTTCCAGCTCTGAAAAATGGAAAGCAGGGTCAAGATGGCAATTTCCCCAAAAATAAACCCAGAGCCCTCGGGCTGGATGAAGCTTGTGACTCTACCCAGAGATGTTTGCAGGACCCAGGAAGGCCCGGGGCTAAGTGATGTGACTGCCCGGGCCTGCGAGTCTTGCTTACTCATTCCTCCCATTATCTTGGGAACAAGGCCAGTCTGAGAGCAGGTGACAGAGGAAACTGTGGCAGTCGCCATCTTTCATGCTTATAGAGGCTTCCACACTCACAGTCTCCCCATGGCTTCATCCTAACCCTGGGAATCCTGCTCCAAGTAAGCTCATAAGAAACCTAAGGCTAAGCCTGGCAGTTGTGGCATAAGCCTTTAAACCCAGCACTCCAGAGGGAGGCAGAGGCAAGTGGAACTCTGTGATTTGGAGATAAGCCTGGTCTGCAGAGGGAGTTTCAAGATAGCCAAGACCACACAGAGAAACCCTGTCTGGAAAAACCAAAAAGAAAACAAGAAACCTGAGGCCTAAACTGTTGGCACACGCCTTTAAACTCAGCACTAGGGAGACAGATTTCTTCGAGGATAAGGCCACCCTCATCTACATAGAGACCTCTGAGCCAACCCAAGCTACATGGTACAAACTGTATCTCAACATCAAAGAGAAGAAACCTGAGGGTCGGGAAACCAAGTGGCTGGCTCACTTGAGCTGAATCTACCATTTAAGACTGTTGGGCTGGGCTTACAGCACCGTTGGTAGAGTGCTTACTGAACACATGAAACCCTGAGCTTGATCCTGAGCGCAACAGAAAGTGAGTGTGATAACCGTGCTTCAAATCTCAGCACCCAGAAGGTAGAGGCAGGAGGATCAGAAATTCAAGGTCATCCTCCTCGGCTAAGTGCTGAGTTTGAGACCAGCCTGAGATGCAAGAGACCCAGTCTCAGAACAAAGAAAAGAATGTCACTCTTGAATTCATTTCACAAAACTGTCTTTTAATGTCTTTTTTTTTAAAAGGATTTATTTATTATATATGAGTACACTGTAGCTGTCTTCAGACACACCAGAAGAGGGCATCAGATCTCATTACAGATGGTTGTGAGCCACCATGTGGTTGCTGGGATTTGAACTCAGGACCTCTGGAAGAGCAGTCAGTGCTCTTAACCGCTGAGCCATCTCTCCAGCCCGTCTTTTAATGTCTTAAAAGTTACATTTGTCAGGCTGGAGAGATGGCTCAGCAGTTAAGAGTACTGGTCACAGGGTTGGGGATTTAGCTCAGTGGTAGAGCGCTTGCCTAGCAAGCGCAAGGCCCTGGGTTCGGTCCCAGCTCCGAAAAAAGAAAAAAAAAAAAAAAAGAGTACTGGTCACTCTTCCTAAAGTCCCGAGTTCAATTCCCAGCACCTACAGGTGGTGGCTCACAACCACGTGTAATGGGATCTGGTGTTCTCTTCTGGCATGCAGGCTTACACGCAGACAGAACACTCACGCATAAAAAATACATAGGTAAATTTTTAAAATTTGTTTTAAATATTTGTTTAGTGTGTATATGTGTTTGTGTGCACTCCTGCACGCTCACTTGGACGGAGGTTAGAGGACAACCTATGGGAGTTGGTTTTCTCCTCCCACTGTGTAGGTCCAGGGGAACAGATGTAGGTCTTTAGGCTGACAGTTAAGACTGTTTACCCACTGAACCATTTTTATCACCATGTTGTGCTTCATGATAAAGACCCACAGAGAGATCTGAGCTGAGTCCCGATTCCCTGGCAGTCTGCAGTCTTGTTGTGGATATAAAGCAGACCATCTGGGCTCCAAGGGCAGATATCTGAATGGTTCATCTCAATGTCTCCAGAACCTACAAAGTAGTCACTCAGTAAATGCTTGCATCGTGTCAGGTTTTTTCCTTTGGTCTAACGAATTGACTGTTCCATTGGTTCATGTGTTCGTGTCATAAATTCATGAGATGAATGCTATAATGAAGATCAGTTATGAAAGAGAAAAATGGGAATATCAGGAAGAGATGTGGAAGGGTCCTTGAAGGAAAGGAGACCTACAGGCTAAAAGTCAGGAGAGGACATTCCAGTCAAGAAAAGACAAGACCGGGGCTGGGGATTTAGCTCAGTGGTAGAGCGCTTACCTAGGAAACGCAAGGCCCTGGGTTTGGTCCCCAGCTCTGAAAAAAAAAAAAAAAAAAAAACCAAAAAAAAAAAAAAAAAAAAAGAAGAAGAAAAAGAAGAAAAAAGAAAAGAAAAGACAAGACCTTAAAGAATGTGGTACGCAGGGAATGGCATTGACTGAGGTCCTGCTGTGTTGTACCCATGGCAATGAGTGCTATGTGAGAATCAAGTCCAAGACATGATGCCCTGTCTTCAAAACATGGCACATAATCTTGTGGGAGTATAAGGAGACACTGAGAAAGGCATTTTGTTGTTCTTCTTCTTGTTGTTTGAGGCAGTGTTTCTCTATGCGGCTCTCAATGTCCTGGAATTCAATCTGTAAAGCAGGTTGGCCTCAAAGTCAGAGATCCACCCACCTATCCACCTATCTCTGCCTCTTGGGTGCTAGGATTAAAGGAGCGTACTAACACACTCGCTCGCGCGCGCGCACACACACACACACACACACACACACACGCACACGCACACGCACACGCACACACACACGCGCACATGCTCGCACACACACACGCACGCACACACACACACACGCACACATGCACACGCACACACACACACACAAGCTTTTTGATCAGAGGAGAGATAGTCTCAAAAGATAAAGATAGTTGGGAATCTGAGAGAAAGAGAGCAGAAACAACCATCCTGGGTAGGATGGAGTTGTGGGGAGTAAGGAGAATGCCAAGGCTGGACAGCAGTTATGACGAGAGATGATGTGGACAGCTGGGAGGTCCCACAGCGACGTTTGGCCCAGGAATGCACCATAGCTCAAAATAGGATTCCTTCCACATCCGGGTTTTTGAACACCTCATTGAGGACTCTCAGGGTTTGGCCTGTGCCTTAACCACATTTCCATTGCTGTAATAAATGCCACGCCCAAGGCAATTTGTAGGAGAAAGGTTATTTGGGGCTTAGAGTTCTAGAGGGATAAAAGTCCGTAATTTAACGTAGCATGGCAGGAAGCAGCCAGCACAGAAAGCTGAGTGCAGAGAAGAGATCTCATCTTCTACTACATGCATGGGGACGAGAAAGCAAACTGGAATCAGGGCAAGGCTATGAATTCTCAAACCCACCCCAGGGAACATAATTTTTCCGGCCAGGGTGTAACATCTCCTCTAATGATACCACCAAGTGGGAAGCCAATGTTCAAATATTCTAGCCTATGGGGGGCAATTCTCACTCAAACCATCACATATAGATTTTAATGTGGGTGGATGAGTTGGAAGGGATCTGTTAAGATTCACTTCTGATTCCTGAGAGAATGCCAGCCTCAGGAAGGGAGCTCTCACTGGCTTCTCTTTTCATGGTGGGTTTGCATATATTTGCTTACCACAGTCAAGCTTTCTTCTCACCAAAACAGACAAAAGTAAGAAGGGAGCCCTTCTGTGTTGGAAGCAAACTTACACACACTTGAACACATACCTTCATCACATCGGGATAGCAGGTGGGACAAACACTAACCCTAAGATGTCTGTCTGTGTCCCAATCCTAGATCCTTCGAATGTGCTTAGATTACAAAAGATACTCTGTACAGACATTAAAGTAAAGGACCTTGGCAAGCGTGGTGACATCCTCCAGTAATCAGCACTCAGAACGATGAGGTAAGAAAGGCTAACCTGTGCTATATAGGGAATTATACGTTAACAAGCTTTGCAGATCCTGTCCTGAAAATAAAAAGTAAAGAAGATAAAAGGGAGAAGGAAAGATGTCTTAGCAGTTAAGAAGACCATTTTGTTTTCTTGCCAAGGATCCTGGGTCCACTTACAACATCTGCATAGGCTCATAACTCTCTAACTCAAACACCGGGCAATCCAGTACTGTCTTCTGACATACACACATGCAAGGAAAACACTCACAGACATAAAATAAAATGTAAAAAATAGATAAAAGAGCTTGAGATGAGGACGCTGTTTGAGATTATGCCAGCAGGTGAGTCTTGCAAGCCAGGGAACCCTTCCAATCTGTTACCAGGAAAGAGGATGTCAGGGAGATGCCCCATTGCTGACTTGGAGACGGGAGGAGGGGCAATGAGCTAACAAATGAAAGTGGCCTCCAGAAGTTGAAAAGAATCACGGAAGTAAAGTTTCCCTGAGAACCTCCATCAAGCAACAGGGATCTATCTGAACACACACTGGTTTTAGCCCATAGACAGACCCATATTGTAGTTCTAGCCCATGGAACTGTAAATTGTGTTGTTTTCAGCCATAAGCTTTGTGGTAGTTTGTCATGGCGCCAAAAAGAAAATAATAATAATACACAACAAAAGAAAAAAGTCAATACACATACAGCAAGCATGTGGTGTCTCCTGTATCCCACTGTCATGTACTCACATGACACCAGCAGGAAGGTCCAGAGACCTCAGCGAGAACTAACTGGAAACTGGAAAACAAACAAACAAGGCTTCAGGGTGTGTTGGGTGTAGTCTGTAGTGCTGAGACTGTCTCCTGGTCAGCTAAAGAAAACAGATGGACCAGCTAGATGGTTCAGAAGGTAGTGGCACCTGGTTACCAAAGGGCAGCACTGTCCTTTGACAAGTGACTCATTGATATAAGCTTCCAGGAGTTGTTGGACTCAGAGACAGAAAAATGAAAGCAGCCAGGGATTCGGGAGGGTTCAGTGAGGAAATAGTCTTTCTGTTTGTTTTATTGAGACAGGGTTTCTTTGTATATCCCTAGCTGCTCTAGAACTCACTCTGTAGACCATGCTGGCCTCAAACTCAAAGATGTGTCTGCCTCTGCCTCCCATGTGCTGGAGTGAAAGAAGTGGTACGCATTAGTTTTTAAAGGAAGGCAAAGTTTCAGTTTGTGATGATGAAAATTCCAGGAGATAACTGGACTAACAGTTCACGACACGAGGATGTACTTAATGCTGCTAAATCCTGTTTTTAAAAATTCAAAGGGGCTGGGGATTTAGCTCAGTGGTAGAGCGCTTACCTAGGAAGCGCAAGGCCCTGGGTTCGGTCCCCAGCTCCGAAAAAAAGAACCAAAAAAAAAAATAAATAAAAATTCAAGAATAGGGGTTGGGGATTTAGCTCAGTGGTAGAGCGCTTGCCTAGCAAGTGCAAGGCCCTGGGTTCGGTCCCCAGCTCCGAAAAAAAGAAAAGGGGAAAAAAAAGGAAAAAAAAATTCAAGAATAAGGCTAGGTGTGCTGGCATATAAGCTTACTGACTGTAGGATCGCCTTGAATGAGTAGCTAGTCAGGGCTACACAGTTTGAGCTTTAGACCAGCCTAATCTAGGTAGCAAGACCGTGTCTCAGAGACAAGACAAGTCAGGGCTGAAGAGACTGTTCTGTGGTTAAGATCACTGGCCGCTCTTCTAGAGTTCTAGATTCATTTCTCAGCAGCTACATAGTAGCTCACAGACGAGTAGCTCTATTTCTAGGGTTCTGTCTTTTGGTCTCCACTGACACCAGGCACTCACATGGTACACAGATATACCTGCAGGCCAAATACCCATATACATTAAAAATAAAGAAAATAGGGCTGGAGAGATGGCTCAGCGGTTAAGAGCACCCAACTACTCTTCCAGAGGTCCTGAGTTCAATTCCCAGCAACCACACGGTGGCTCACAACCATCTGTAAAGAGATCCGATGCCCTTTTCTGGTGTATCTGAAGACAGCTATAGTGTACTTATATATAATAAATGAGTAAATCTTTAAAAAAAATAAAGAAAGAAAATAAAAAAGGGCGAAATGTAAACGTTTGTATTGTCTATATTTTACCACAATAAGATTCCCAGACAGCTGTAGAGTAATGTAGGGCATGTGTGACAGTGTCACCAGACAGAACTGACAAGGTTGAGTGAGCTCAGACCCAGGGAATCTCAAAGATCTGAGACGGGTAGAAGTGGAGCCACTCCCTACCTGTCTGTGTGGCTGCTCTGGAATAGGCAACCACACCACGCCACGCCACGCCACGCCACGCCACGCCACTGAAGACCGTGGGCACTGAGTTCCGCAGCATAACACCTGGAGACTCCCGTGGAAGGCTTTCTCCCGATCAGCCCCTCAGGTTCTCTCCACACTTTGCTCTTCGTCAGACTGATTCCACTCGTCTTAGGCTCTGCCTCTCCTCTCTGCCTGGTGCGCAGATGCCCCAAGGGAAAAGGTAGACCTGGTACCCCGTTCCTGACTCCTAGGGGTACCCAGAGAGGCCAGGAACACAGCATTCATCCCAGACTCTGCTGTGTCCCCTTCTGGTCTGGCAAAGGAACACATGGGCTGTGGATCCTGTTCTAGACTTTGGTTTATCTCCCTCCATCCCCAACCCCGCCCCCAGCGGTGTGCCCACTGGGTAGCTCCGGTTGAAGAATAGGTTCAGGGGGAGCACACAGCCAACCTTCTGCTGTGGTATCGCTGAGATCTCCAGCTCTACATCTTCATCTGACTCTCCATGATCTGACTCTCTCACTGATTGCCAGGGTAAGAGCTGAAATCCTCACCTCGAACCAGCTAGCCCTGATTTTCTTTCTCCCCCAACCCCTGTGGAAGTAGTTTATTGAGGATGTTGGAGATGGAGACAAAGGAGGGGAAAGTGAGAGAAAAAGAAGAAAAAAAGAGAGCACTGGCCTTGATTTTCAATCCGTCCGCATGTGAATTTAACCTCTCCATGATATACCCCAACAAGCCTCAGTTCTTCAGACCCAGTAAAACCCTTTAGGCCTTGCTCAAGACACCTCCTTGATGCTTCCTAGTATACCATGCTTTAGTGTGCCTATCACTCCAATCTCTTGTTTGTGACTGTTTGTTTTTGACGGGTCTGGTGTCTATCGGTGTTCTGAACTTTCCTGTCCTCCACCCCTCCTGTCCTGCCCTCCCTATGGGTTTTTCTGTGTGGCCCTGGCTATCCTGGAATGCACTCCATAGGACAGGCTGACCTCAAATTCAGAGATCTGTCTGCTTCTGCTTCCCAAGTGCAGGAACTAGAGGTATGCACCTCCACCACCAGGCTCCAACCTGTTGTTTTATTTCACTGTGCCCTGGATGACCTGGAACTCACTATGTGAGAAAGGCTAACCTCAAATTCATAGCAGTCTCTCTGCCTCAGGCCCCTAAGTGCTACCACACCCAGCTGCCAGCCTCATGAGTCCCTTTAAGAACCTCTGTGGGTCTAGAGGAGCCAAGGATGCTTCCAAGATTCCAACCTTACAGAACAAGGTTGTGCCAAAACCTGGACCTGAGGTGCTATTGGGAGTATCGTGTAGATGGAGGACTCATTCTTTAGGCCCCTGGAAGGACTCTGACCTCTGAGTATCCCTGAGATTCCCTGTGGGGTACACAGGCTGTGGAAAGCAAAAGATCTGGGTTTCTAAAAGTCCAATGACCATTGCCTCTGTCCCGTTACTGTCTACCTCTGACTGTGTCTCCCAGGGCAAAACAAATGAACAGGACCCTCAGATTCCTCGGCCACTGCTTCTGCTTTTAGAGACAGCCACATGGGGTTCGCAGACCAGAATTGCTTGGAGCAGGATGAGTGCACTAAACACCAAGCACTATAAGACCAGGCGAAGTTAGAGTGGCCTCCAGAAGAGGAACGGAGTGATCGTGACAGGGAGGAAGTCAGGGGGGTTGATAAGTCAGCTTAGGGAAGGGCACAGGAAAGCAGGATATGAGCCCAAAATGTCATTTCCCAGATGCCAACAAATATGAAGTAGTATAGGGCCATATATCAAGCCTCACTGGGGCGAGCACTGTCTTCATACCCCGTCACCGAATATGACCTGAGGGCCTACCCAGCAGGTGGGTGGCAGTGTTCACTTACACTGTGAGAAAAGAGGTCTAGAGTGGGGACAAGAACATGTGGGAATTGAGGAGATGAAATGGGGAATCTTTCCTAGCCTTATTTATGTGTCAGAGCTCAAAGGCAGGTCTAAGGGGAGACACGTCCCTCAAGATACAGCAGGGGAATTGGGTGCCCCACCTCCGTTAGACACTGAAGAGACTACAAGTCAGACTTCCTATGAAGAAGCTAGGCCTTGGAGAAGTATTAACATTTTCCAGGAAGACAGGAGGAAAGGGAAGCTGGGCAGAGGACAGCATATATACAGGTCATGGGTGCCAGAGAACAGTGGCCAGCTTGGTGTGGCTAGAGCCAGGGCGGAAGGGGGAGGGGAAGTGGGGGGGCTGAGCTTCACATTTAGGATTCCAGAAGCTGCTCTGAGCGGCTGAGCTTCGGTCTGAACCCAGGGCCCAGAAGAGATGCAGAGCTTTGTCCCCGTAGCACTGCTCAGAGAGAGACCATGGCTGTGGCGTGGGCAGGTTCCAGAGGCATGACCCTCTGATAGGGAAGTTCACTCTGTGTTGACCCAGTCACTTCTGGCATTTCGTCTCCATCTCCTTTCCCTCCATCTTTTTCTCCTTGTTGAGACAGGATCTTGCTGTCTACCATTGGCTAACCTGAAGGTTGCTACTTAGGCCAGGGTGCCCTCAATTGTGTGAGGATCCTCCTGCATCAGCCTCCATGGAGGTTATCCATGGAGGTACGTTCCTCCATGTCTCATATGCTGCCTTAAAAATAGTGTTCCTGTGAAAAACTATATATGAAAATGCATCATTTTGAGGCTGGTCATGTGGCCCAGCAGGCACTAACTAGTCTTCAAGCCTGACAGACTTAAGTCTGATCCTGGGACCCCACGTGGCAGAAGGAAAAAATGGACTCCTGAAAGCTGTTCTCTGAGCCCCACATGAGGGTTGCAGCTCTGAAGGGAAGTATCTTGGCAGTTGGGAGCCAATCGATACCAAAAGGTCACACTACACAGCAGATTTCATACAATGCTCATGGATGAATAACCCAGCTGAAGGCAGGCTTTACATAGGGCTTCTTGGGGGCGGTGGTTCAGGGTGGATTGGTGATTGGTGGAATTTTGTGACCTGATCTTGGGGCAAACTCTGAGATTGGTGGGATTTTGTGCTCAGGGATTGGTGGGGTTTGTAAGCTTTTTCACCTGGAAATAGGCTCAGACTTTTCCCCTACACTCTACATACATGAAATGACATGCCTGTGTCTATACATACATGCAACATGTGTGCATGCACACACATCCATAAATAAACTTCTTAAATCTGTTTAGGGCCTGGAGGGATGTCTCAGTGGTTAAGAGTAATGGGGGCTCTTCTCTAGGACCCAAGTTCAATTCTTAGCTCCTACCTTGCATTTCACAACCATCTACAACTCTGGATCCAGAGGAGTTGATGTCCTCTTCCAGCATCCCATGCATATTAAGAAAATAATTTTAATTAAAACCTTTTTGTTGTTGTTGTTTTGTTTTTCAAGACAGGGTTTCTCTGTGTAGCCATGGTCTACTCACTCTGTAGACCAGGCTGGCCTGGAACTCACAGAGATTCCCCTGCCTCCACCTCTTGAGTGCTTGCTGGGATTAAAGGCGTGTGCCATCACTGCACAGCTAATAAAATAAATTAATTTTAAAAGCTGTTCAGAAGCAATGATTTCTACATATTGTTGCTCAACTGTCACCAGCAGATGTTTCCAAAACGCCTTCATCCTCCCAGACTGAAACCCAAGTCCTGTACCCACACCTCCTGTCCCCTCTGGAGTCCTTCCTCTTTGCCAAGAAATGGTGCAGACACAGACCTTGGAGAGAGAGAAATGACTATAACTGAGTGACATAGCCTAAACCAGAGCACCACCCCTTCCCTCCAGTCTGTCCTATAGTCCAGGAGTATTTTCCATTATATTAAATAAGCTCCTATAGAGGCAGATTCCCCAACCCTGGCTGGCATGTGTGGTTTGCATATGGTTTTTTAGGGTCATGAGAGTTGTCGTGGTCAGGGAGGAAAATGAGAAGATGTGGAGAGCCTGAAAATCTGCCGTATATCAGCCAGCCTGGGTGGGGACCAGCTTTGTTTGCAGAGGGGAAGGTCTGGTCTCATTTCATAGATTTCCTTACAGTTTCTCCTGTGTCTGGAAAAATTAGGGGCTAGAGTATTCATCTCTGGGATCGTCACCAATTGACTCATGCTCACTCAGGTCTTCTGAGTCCTCGCCTAGAGTGACTTACAGAGAAACCTCTAGCACTTCCACTGTGGCTGTGAATACTGATAGTCAGCTTGACAAGATGGAGAACCACCTAGGAGACAAGCCTGTGGACATGTAGGAGAGGGACTTTCGATTTTGGGTAGAAAGGCCCATCTGCATGTGGGCAGCACTTGTCCATGGGTTGGACTCCTAGAAGAATTCAAAGGAGAAAGTGGCGGGTGTTGGTGGCACATGCCTTTAATTCCAGCATTCAGGAGGCAGAGGTAATTGGATCTCTGCATTTGAAGTGAACCTGGTCTACAAAGTGAGTTCCAACATAGCCAGGGCTACACAGAGAAACCCTGCCGAAGGGGAGGAAGAGGAAGAGGAAGATGAAGAGGGGGAGGAAAAACATGCCTTTGTGTGTGTGTGTGTGTGTGTGTGTGTGTGTGGTGGGAGGGTTATAGGATCAGGGAGAGAAATAGAATAATAACCAAAACACAGACCAATTAATAAAGTGGAAGATCAATTGAAGATGATTCTTGATATCAAACTTGAGTCTCAACACACGTGTATCCACCCCAAGCAAACAATCATATATCTACATGTGAGAAACACACACACGTGCGCACACACACACACACACACACACACACACATGAAAAAAAAGAAAAAAAAAACAAGCAAACACCAACAAAATAGCAAGAAAACTTAACCAACCATGAAGACGTGGTCTTGATATATGTGCATATCTGTATATTCTAAGCCTTTAACTTACTCCATCCCTTGACTGGTCTTGCAATTGCAATCCTCCTGCTTCTCCAATACTGAGATTAAAAGAATGTGGCATTGCAGGGAGGTGGTGTTGTACACCTTTGATCCCAGCAATAAGGATGCAGAAGCAGGTAGATCTCTGTGAGTTCCAGGACAGCCAGAGACACAGAGAAAACCCCAAAAAGTCAACCAACCAACCAAACAAACACACAAACAATAATGAAAAAAGAATTACCCACCATGCCCAGCTCTCCGCATGTACCTTATGTCTTATAATTTGGGAATGACAGGCTTGGGAACATAAAGTTCTTCAACACTGGTACAGAGGCCCAAGGAGGCTGGATAGTTCCACTCTGGAAGTCACTGACAAGCAGGCGGTCAATACCAGGACCTTGAACATCCCAGCACCCACCTCAGTTGGCTCTGAAACTCCAGGTCCAGGGAATATGAAGTTTTCTGCTGGCTTCTACCGGCACTAAATGCATGTGGCACACATACATACTCAGGCACAAATACGCATGCACATACAATAAATAAATTAATATATACTCCTAAATATTCATCAGGGACCAGCAAGATGTCACGGCAGGTGAAAGCAATTTGCTGCTACTAAGCCTGATGTCCTGAGTTGGATCTCTAGGACCCACATGGTGGAAGGAAGATACTGATTCCCTCCCACAAGTTGTTCTCTGTCCTCTGTTAGCTGTGGCATATTGTATGTACACACACACACACACACACACACACACACACACACACACACACACACACTTCTTCTACATACCCATACTCATATTAACCAAATACATGTTTTTAAAAATTGTTTTTAATGTTTTAATGTCCATCAGGCCCCCAGGCATCGTGGCACATGCCTACAGTTCCCTCACTCACGAGGCAGAAGCAGGCAGTTGTTTCTCTGTGAGTCCAAGGCCAGCCTGGTCTACATAGTGATTTCCAAACTGGCAGAGTTACATGGTGTGATGGTTTGTATATGCTCGGCCTTGGGGTGGCACTGTTAAAAGGTGTGGCCCTGTTGGAGTAGGTGTGTCACTGTGGGTGTGGGCTCTCAGACCCTCATCCTAGCTGCCTGGAAGTCAGTATTCTGCTAGCAGCCTCCAGATGAAGAAGTAGAACTCTCAGCTCCTCCTGCACTATGCCTGACTGGATGTTGCCATGTTCCTGCCTTGACAATATTGGACTAAATCTCTGAACCTCTAAGCCAGCCCCAATTAAATTTTTGTCCTTATAAGAGTTGCCTTGGTCATGGTGTCTGTTCACAGCAGTAAAACCCTAACTAAGACACATGGTGAGGCCACCCAAACAAACGACAGGAACAACAAAAAGTATCCATCAGGAAGCCCATCAGATAGTAAAATGTGCAGGTGAGAGCTGCTGTTAACTGTCTATAGTTCTTACCTTACCACACAGTTATTACAAAGGAGAAGACAGTACTAGGGAAACCTGATCCCAAGAAAAGATCAGTTAACCTTCCCAGGCAAGAGAAAATCCAGACTCCATGTGTTCCCCATTAGAATGGACCAGATACACAATGATACTTAGGGGTATCCGTGCCAACTTCCAATTGACAATGAAGAAAGAGAAGCCCAAGGGAAGTGAGCATCAACAACATGACAATCCTCTGCTTTTCAGTGACACCAGAGTCACAGAAGAACCTTGTTCCCTCAGATATGCATCAACAGAGACTGAAATCAACGGGCTGTGTACCCCAGGATAACTGTATGTCTAGTTAGACTGCATTAGATTTAGACAGAAAGATATATCTACCAGCAAGCACAGGGCCTGCACCAGGTCCTCTGCATACAGCTTCCGGTTTAGTATCTATGGGACTGCTGAGGGAAGGAATAAATGGGTCTGATTCTTGTGCCTTCCTTTGGGCACTTTTGCTTCTGTTGGTTTGTCGTGTCCAACTCCTAAGTGATAGGTTTTGTTTTATCTTATTATAATTAGTTTGTTATTTTTTTAAAAAAATGAATAAATGAATGAATGAATCAATCAATCAATTAATCGGTACCTAACCACTACGATAAAGGTTAACTACTGAGCTGTCATTTACACCTGCTGGGAAAGGGAGAATCAGCTTTCTCCAATACCGTGACACTGGGTACATCACTCCAGCACAACAGGCCTCGTGCTCGGGAGTAGCTGACCAACACGTAATGGACTCCATGGGTTTTTGTGTGTGCTTTTATTTGGTTACTGTTTGGTGGGGTTGGGGATTGCTGTTTGAGCAGCTGTTTTTCTTTTGGGTGTGGCTTTATTTTGTTTTCTTGGTTTAGAGAAGTTTTGTTGTTATGTTGGGTTTTTGTTCTTCAAGAAAAACTTAAAAGGTGGGAGGAGGGAGTTGCAGATTTGGCTCAGTGGTAGATCGCTTGCCTAGCAAGCGCAAGGCCCTGGGTTCGGTCCCCAGCTCCGAAAAAAAGAAAAGGAAAAAAAAAGAAGGTGGGAGGAGGGGAGGATCTGGAAGGACTTGTGGGAGGGAAAGAATGTAATAAAAAGACTATTAAAAAAGAAAGATATATCTATTGTCTCTCTGTCTGTCTATCTATCTATCTATCTATCTATCTATCTATCTATCTATCTATCATCTATCTATCTGAGTCAGGGTCTCCTGTAGCCCAGTGTCTTAGTTGGGGTTATCATTGTTTCGACAGAACATCATGACCTAAGGAGCTTGGGGAGGAAAGGGTTTATTTGGCTTCCATATCTTTGTTCATTCCTGAAATCAGGACAGAAACTCAAACAAGTCAGGAACAAGTAAGGAATGCCACAAAAGTTACAGCATACAAGAGACCTCATGTAAGAGATCTACTGGGGGTGCATTGTATCACAGAAGGCTGCCTCGAGCAGAATGAAAAAGAGGCAGGCTATGAAGGCACAGGTTTTATAAGGGATACGGAGAATGCGCCTGTGCACCATGTCCACATCGTGACAATGAGGCTGCTGGGGCCGAGTAACTGAAGGCAGGTCGGTTCTGGAATATGTGGGTCTCAGTCTACCAACATGTACCACCATCCTTAGCATAGAAACTGTTAGGGTCCAATAACTGCTGAAGGAGGACCCAAGATCCAAACAGAAAGCAAAGGCAAAGAGAGTTTATTCCGCAGAAATCACCAGCATACACGGGCTAGCATTCATCAGCATGGAGATAAGCAAAGGGGTTCACAGATCCCCTTTTTATGCAGGGCTGGGGGAATTTTCCAGGAGAATTAGGTAACTTCTAATATGATTGGTAAGGGCAAAGCCATCAGTAAAATTTTGATTGGCTGCTATGTTAGTTTCATTATATTCGGTGAGACCTTGCAGAGTTTCAGAAACCAGCTCAGGTCTGGCCTTGTTATCTCCTTCAGCTCCCTGTCCTAGGAGCTGACTCAGCTCCAGACCGATCCTCCCTACTTCAGGGCCATCAACGACTAAAGGCCCATTGTCGGTGGCTCCTTCTGAGTATGCTTCCCAGGGAGTTGAAATGTTTATTCCCAAGGTCTCTGGACCTCTCAAAACAATGTTACTATAAATAATAAAACACACAGCAAATGAAAACTATACTGACTGAGTCTTTGGGGATTTTGGCTCAGGAAACAAGGCCTTGTTTTCAGTCCTCGGTTTTAGGGGAAAAAAAAAGAAATAAAATTACACGGAGTGCAGGGGATGTGGCTCAAGTGATGAATGCTTGTTTGATAAGCATGGCCTCGGCCTTGGGTTTTCTCCCCAGCGTTGCATATTCTGAACATGGTGTATAAAACTAGATATATGGAACCATGAAAAAGAGGGGGGTGGGGCACTGGGATGCCTTTTCCTTTCCTTCCTGTCAGATTTATAGTAAATCAAGGGTTTCTGCAGTAGTGTGTTGTGTTGATGAGCCTGAGGAAAGGTAAATATTTTGATGTTTGGGCTATACGGATAACCATCCTAAAGCTATAACTACCAAAAGTGTATGTCTCACCTGACAATCCTCTTCTGGAACCCACTTTCTAACACTGAACTCTTCCTGCCGCCTATGCAGAACTTACAACTCTTAGCCTCAAACTCTCTAGTAACTGAAACTACAGACATGATTTCTAATATATTGCCTTTTTCCTTCCCAGACAGGGTCTTGCTGTGGCTGGTCTTGAACCTGTGGAGAATCTTACTGCCTTTGACTCCCAACTGCTGGAATTTACAGATGTTACTTTTCAAACCCTAGGACAAATAGCTGGGGTGCTTATTTAACATATCAAAGCAGACCTGGATGCGAGATTCTCCCAGCATCCCTCAGTCTCTACCTGTTACATACAAATGTGGTTAGCATTCTTCGTCCTCTCTCTACCACTGCTCCAACTCTCCATTTCAGGGGCTGGGCTGTCCTTCCCCCAGAGGGTCTTCCTTATATAATATACAATCCAATCTAATCCAGCCTTTACCCTCCTGGTCTCTTGGTCTAGCTCCCATCCTTCCTACCTTCCTACCCCATCACATGACTCAGGGTCAAGTCCACTCTGGACTCTTCCAGATGTCCCTGCCTCCTAGCTATGCTTGGTCTCTTCTCTCTCTCTCTCTCTCTCTCTCTCTCTCTCTCTCTCTCTCTCTCCCTCTTTCCTTCTCTTCCCTCCTCTTCCTCCTCCTCTTCTTCCTCCTCCTCCTTCTTCTTCTTCAGTGTGTGTGTGTGTGAGTGTGTGTGTGTGTGTGTGTGTGTGTGTGTGTGTGTGTGTGTTTCCATACAGGGTCTCTCTGGCTGGCCTTAAACTCATTCTGTAAACCAGGCTGTCCCAGAACTCAGAGATCCACCTGCCTCTGCCTCCCCAGTGCTGGCATTGAAGGGGTGCACCACCAGTGCCTGGTTTATGCAATAAACCTCCTCCACCATAAGAACAGTCATGTCTTTTCCTTTTTATTTCTTTTTTACATCCATCTGGTGCAGAAACCCAAGACTGGTCTTGACCTTTCCTTAGTTTTTCTTTTCTTTCAACAAGTATGTGCCACTATGCCCAGCTTCTCTTGAGGACTCTTAATGCATTCCTGTAGTACCTTCTAAAACACAAACTGTCAGTGGTGTTGGAAATTGCCTACCACCATTTAGGCTCCATGTTAAGTGATTCCCTTTTCTATCTCCAAATTAAGCTCTGCTCACACATCCCAATCTTGGAGTCCCTTCTAGCTGTTCCCTCTCTGTGCCTAAATGGTCTTTATTTGTCCCTGCAGGCCATCTTGACCTTGAGGTAGTTTGAATGAAATATTTCCCATAGTCTAAGCTTTTTGAATACTTGATCCTGTAGGCTTAGATCTTTCTAAAACCTACTTTAATCCGGGTTTTTTGTTTTTTTTTTTTTAACATTTTAACCTCCCTTATAGTTCATTGACCAAAGGTAGGGGAGAAAGATGGTTACTAGGACAAGGAGGTTGTGGACCTGTTTAGAAGTAGTTCTTCGAGGCAAATTCAATCTTTGTTGTCAGTATATTAGCAGTCTCGTTCAAACAGAAAACACCAATCATGAATCAGTAGCAGCGACTTGATCCAGCAGAACCCGAAAGCTCAGCCAAATATGCAAAGAGTCAGTGGAATCAGCAAGAATCAGCCAGAATACCACCAGAAGTTTTTGGTACTTTTCTCTCTACCAAGTGAAGACCAACAAAACATTGCAAGGTGTAGCAATGCAAGAGCATCCCTTCACTGTCTGAGGGGTTCTATTTATACTCCTTCCAAATATCCCATTTCCTCTCAAGAGTTTGCTTCAGCAAAACATTCTCTCACGTACCTGTTTTAGCAAAACATCCTCTCAACCAGACGGCTTCCAGAAAAACATCATGTGCCCTCTAAGAAGACAGCTTCCAGAAAAAGATCACGTGCCCCAGTTGAGTTTCCAAAGAAACCAGAAATTTCACTTCATGATCTCAAGTTGGTGACTGTTTGGAGAGGCTTAGGGGGTGTGGCCTTGATAGAGGAAATATGCCACTTGGGGCGGGGCTTTAAGAGTTGTCACTTACACCATTTAGAGCTCGATCTTGCCCTTCCCTCTCTCCCTCTTCCTGTTTGCAGTTTAAGGCGTGAGCTCTCAGCTCTCAACTTCTACCTTCAGCGTCCATGTCTGTCTGCTTCCACACTCCCCCAGGGCAATGGTAAGGACTTCTTATCCCTCTGCAGCTGTAAGCCCCAAACAAATCCTTCTGTCTCTAAGTTGCCTTGTTTTATCACAACAGAAAGTTAACAAAGACAGACCTCAACCTACAGTAGCCCACTGAAACAACTTCACCAACAGTCTAAGGAAGCCACCCGCTCTAGTCTCTGAGAAGAGATGTCATTCTTTATCCTTGCTCCCCACCTCTCAAAAATGTGCACATCTGAAGCAGGCAAGAAACAATGCCATTTTATCACAGAGAAGAGGTGCTGGGGAGTTAAGGAATCCAGGTTCATCCTGTCAGCGATGGGACACAAACGATAGTCTCGGCTTAATTGACAGGAAGTGACTGGAGGGATTCCCTTGCAAAGGTCTCCTGGGGACAGATATAATCAAGAGTCGGCCAGACTTAGAGCGATTAGGTGGCACTTGCTTGGAAAGAAGCACAAGCAGAATTCTAGCCGGCTGAGCTGGAAGTTAAAAGAAATGCAGACTTTAATCCCAGCGCTCAGGAGGCAGAAGCAGGTAGATCTCTGAGTTGGAGGCCAGCCTGGTCTACAAAGTGAGTTCCAGACAGCCAGGGCTACACACAGAAACCCTATCTCAAAAAGCCAAAACAAAACAACCAGGCAAGAGTAATATCGTGGAGTCTGTAAGCCTTAGGATGCTGACCAGGATGCCTGACAGACTTCTCTCTAGCAAACAAAGGACACCAGACTTGTAGACAAACTCCAGTGTTCATAGCTCTGAGACTGGGCAGTGTGAAAGTGCACGTGGGGGCCGATATTCAGAAAAGCTCAGGATTCTCTTCTCCTGCAATCGGGTGGTCTTCTCTTGCTCCTGGCCCTTACTCCCACAGCTGGATGGAGGCGGGGGCGGGGGGGTTGTCACCTTCCTGTTTTTTACCGCCTGGTCACAAGACACTAGCAGGCTGGGCCAGAGGAGACACTGATGGTCAGTCTTGCTGATAATAAGTTGCTAGCTCAGGGAAACACTTTCTGGACTGGTTCCAAGGTGACTATGCTATTGGGTCCCTCCCTAGTGGTCAAATGATCCTAGCACCAGATGAGTACAACACTTCAACATTCAGGGCCGCGTTAGGTCTCAAATGCAGTCAAACCGCTAATGCAGAGGTGCCTATGCAGGCTGCCTAGTTCTCCTAGCATCCCCCAGTCTCTCCTTGTTTCAGGGTCCTCCTGGCTGGCATACCTGGCTCCCTAACCTAAACTTTTTCCAGCCCACGGCCTCAGCCCCCCTTCTTCCAGTGGTTCTTCTCTATATAATCCAATCATTTTGGCTACCCTGATCTTTTTACCCTTTTGCACTTTTGTTCTCCTGGCTCTCCTCTCTCCCCTCCCCTTCTCACCTGGCCCAGCTCGGGTCATGTTCACTCTGGACCCTTCCAGACGCTTCTGGCTAGGCCCTTCCCTGCATCTACAATAAACTTTCTCCTCCACCATACCTTGGAGCAGTCATGGCCTCCTTTTTCTTTCTTTTTTCCTCACTCAAGCAGTACCCTGAGGCTTACCGAAAGGCAGGGGTTCACTCTAGGCCCCAGCTCAATCTTCAACTCAGATCCTCACTGGAAAGATTACTTATTCAGAAACCGTGGAGCTCAGGAGCATCACCCAGGGGGCAAATCTCACTCTTGAAATAGGAGAACCATAAAGGCCAGTTAATAATCAGCCCCAGGCAGAGACAGCTTAGCAGGGCCCTCAGCTTCAGGCATTGATAGATACCTGGCCCACTCTTCCCCAATCAGCAGGCTGATCTGGAAGCATAAACAAGAACTGAAGCTGAAGGCTCTAGGGGTTCCCAACCTGTGATCTCCAGCAGACACTCCTGGTGTGTCACCGGATTCAGGTACACTAGAGGCCATGGAGAAGGGCAACAAGACAGAATAGGCACTTCCTGGGAGCCTGTCTCTCTTTGTAGGCCTTGCTCTTTGGCTAATTTTCCTCCAGAGGCAAAATTATCTCACATCCTTCCTCCTCTCATTCCTCCTTGTCTTCCTTCCCATCCTCCCTTTTCTCTTTCTCCTGGCAGTCACCAATGTACTGGTCTCTATTATCCCATCTAAATTTCGATTGAGACAGCTCCCACATCTATGTCCAAGTTGGAGCCTTCCTCTGGGGGCCACACCCACACAAGCACCTGATCAACAACTCCCCATTTTCTCCTGCTCAAATCTACTCCCCACTCCTTTTTCCAACAGTAGTACCATCCTGGGATGGATGTGGGGGGTTCTGTTTTAGCTGCAGTGGAAGGTGGGACGTGTTAAAATTAGCTCAAATCCTTGAGCTCCTCCCCACCCCCTCAATCCCCTCCTTCCCTATCATAGGAGTAGGAGGTAAGCGAGGGGGACAAGGGAAGAAAGTCTGGGCTTTCACACCACTGAGGCTCCAGCCATAAGGTTTAGACCATCAGTGGTTTGGTGACTGGAAGTGGGTGACAGCCTGGCTGGTGAGGTTGGGGAAACTAGTAGCTGGGAGAAGTTGGGGACTTGGGATCCTCTGATTCTTTACAGCAGGCCTGGAAGTTGGAAGCCTCTGTGTTCTAGTGATGGGACTGCCATTGGCTCTCTGGAACACATTCTCCTCACTCATATAACAGGACATGGATGATGGAAGTGAATGTGATGATTGTCTTAAAGAATCTTAGCATCTCAGGACACAACTTGGGGTTGTTTGTTTGAGACAGGATCTCTCAGTACAACCTTGACTGTCCCAGAACTCTCTCTGTCTGTCAGGCTGGTCTCAAACTTACAAAGATCTGCCTGTCTCTGCTTCCCAAGCGCTGGGATTAAAGGCGGGCACCACCACAGCCTGGCTGTTTATTTATTTGCCATGCTGGGGGTTGAAACCAAGGCTCCACACGTGCTAGGCACGTGGCACCACCCAGCCATTTGTTGTTTGTTTACTTGCAACACTGGGGATTGAACGGAGGAGGGTCTCATATGTGTTAGACAAGCCTTTGCCATACACACCCCAAGAACTGAGCCTGAACTACTAATCCCATCCCTCCAGAGGCCTGGTGCTGCACACATGCAATAATTAGCAGCTGGGTGGCCTCTCCCAGTCTCAGGCTCCATTCCTGGGCTCCATTCCCACTACCCACAGCTCTGTCTCCTTGGCCACTAAACCTCAACAGGCTCCTGGGATAAAGAAAGCAAAGGAAGTCTGGAGTGGAGACGAAGAAACCCCAGGCACTCTGAGAGCTGCTACCTTTTCCATGTGTGCTGCCAGACACTTCTCGTCAGGGACCAAATACCCCAAGGTAACCCCCCAGCGTATGTTAAGGAACTTGCTGAGTTGGAATGATGAAGCCCAGATCAGAACACAGCCAGCTCAAGGTTCAACTGTAAGGGAGTGTGAGCGATGTCTGTTCTTCAGCCTCATGCTGACCCCTCAGCTCTCCCAATCTGGGGCCCTGAGGTGTCTCTGTGGGTATGGTAATAATGGCGGGGTGGTGTCCTATGTGGACCAGAATCAAAAAGTGTGACTAGGAACATGAAGACTTTGCAGGATTGCGGCTCACGGGGAGAGAGAATACTGGCTAAAGGGAGTTAAAACAGAAAAAAAAATTTTAAAAGAGACCACTGACTGGTAAAGACCCAGTTGGGGGAGGGGACTCAGCAAGGACTCAGAACAGTTGAGTGATTTGGTGCATTCTGTAGGGGGAAGGGCTGGGGGTAAAGGTCAGATTTGGGTGGGTAGTCCCTGCTGAGAGACTTGGAGCGAGCATGCCCCAAGGTTCAGGTAGATGCGTATAGATAAAATTGCCCTTTATTTGAAAACGGTTTTGTTCTACGTTTAATCCTCCGGGGGGGAAATGACCTGAAGATATTTGTGTCTGTTTTCCGCATGGTCAAGCAGGGAGTGGAGAGAGGCCTGGGCTGGGCCAGACTTCCTGGGCTTTAACCTGTGCTCCAAGTAGGTGGGTCACATTTTCCCCAGCGGGAGTTGAAGAGTCACCTGGTGCTTCAACGGGACTGATTTCCTGGGCCTGGAGTTGGAGATCAGAGTAAGTAGATGAAGAGAAGCTTGGCTGGGTCCTGAGTGAATGATTGAAGCGAGAGAATGAATGCATAGGCCTTGGGATAAATAGAAGTCTGGTTGGGTCTGGTGGTGCAAAGCTGCAATCTTGTCTGCTCTTGAGGATGAGGCAGGGAAATTGGTCACAGAGTGAGGTCAGGATCAGCTTGGGTGACTTAGCATATCCCAAAATAAAACCTGAAAGGAAGGTTTGTGATAGCCTAGCGGTAGAGTCCTTACCTAGCAAGTACAAGCGCTTAGGTGCAATACTCCTTTCTACAGAGAGTTAAGGACAATGGAAGAACGCAGAGTAATGTACTGTGGAGCAGAGAACAGAGCTGTGTGGGCATTCGGTCCCAGACTCACTCTATGCCTTGCTATGCCTTGCTATGACTAAGCAGTCTGAGAAGCCCATCAGGAACCCAAGGCTTATTGCTTCTCGGCCTTTTGGCTAAGATCAAGTGTAGGAACCCAAGGTTTTTGTTATTGTTTTGTTTGTTTGTTTTTAAAGGCAGAGTTTCTCTGTGCTGTCCTAGAACTCGATATGTAGACCAGGCTGGCTTTGAACTCACAGAGACCCAACTGCTTTCTGGGATCAAAGCTGCACACCACCACTACCCAGCTTATTATTGCTGGTTTTATGTTTATGGTTAATGAAACCATCCCATTTCATCACATTTGGTATGAAATTGAAAATGACCTTGAATTTCTAATCTTCCTGCTCCTAAGTTCTGAGAATTCACTACCAACGGAGCTATATCTCCAGTCCCAGGATACCAAGGTCTTTTTGGGGTTGTTGGTTTTTGTCTTCATTTTATTCTGAAATAGATTTTTCTCTGTAACCTTGGGCTGTCCTGGAACTAGCTCTGTAAACCAATTGGTTCTGTCTGCTTTTGCTGGGGTTAACGGTGTGCTCTGCCGTACCCAGCTGGACAGAAGTTTTAAGGGAAATACGGTAATCCGGAGACAAGGGTAGGTGTGTGAGCTGGGAAGTCCAGACTGAAGACGCGACCACTTCAAGGTATGGTCGAGGAGACAGTTTTTATTGTAGGCATACGGGAGAGCACAGCCAGAGACAAGAGTCCAGAGAGGGAAAGTAGTAGATGAAAAACGGGTAGCAGACTGATCTGGGCCATGAGAGAAGGGGGAGGTGGTGAACAGGGATGAGAGAAGGGACCCAGAGAGGACAAAAGAGAACATAGCTGAAATACCAGAGTACGAGGGAATGAGGAGGGGGAAGCATTATGAGTCAGAGAAATTTAGAGAGGAGGCAGGGTAAGCAGATCAGAGAGAAGCCACAGGTAGTGATACTGAGGGAACCTGGAGGCCGGCAGGCACTCTGGTATGCTACTAGGCACCACAGATGGCCATGTGCCCTGAGTTTCTTTTGGCCCTGATGAGAAGTACATTTGAGACGGGTTTATCAACTCCTGAATGAAACATGGACTTGCAGGGAGGTGAAACATTTTGGCAATTTGGAGTATTTAAGGGGGGAGAGGACAGGTACAGTAATCAGCGAAAAGCATGACTGCAAGAGAATGCTAGCTCTGGGGTAGGAGGCTCCTGAGTCTCCCAAGAGTCTCTGGGAAGGGCCTGTTGAACTGTTGACCTAGAAAAGGCCCCAGGAGGGCGTGGCAGCGGCAGCCAGTGATCTTGATTCTAGCTCTTAGGAGGCTGAGGCAAGTGGATCTCTTGAGTCTGAGGCCAGCTAGTCAACAAGCATACACATAAAATAATAAACAGTGAGATCCTGTTTTGAAAAACAAAACCAAAACAGAACAAGGAGGACAAGGTGAGAAGGAGGGGGAGAGAAGAGGAGGCCTAGGTGTGGCTGCTCTGTAGGTCAGGGGAATCTCCTCAGCGCAGTTTTTTTTTCTTCAGTTTTTTGGAGACAGGGTTTCTCTGGGTAGCCCCAGCTCTTCTGGCACCCTCTGTAGACCAGGTTGGTTTCAAGTTAAAATCTGCCTGCCTGTGCCTGGCAAATGCTGGGTCAAAGGAGTGCACCACCACGGCCTGGCTTGAGCACAGGATTTTAAGGATAGTCTGGGCCTACAAACAAACAAATTTTACAAATCTTCAATTTATCTGTAGCTTCTTAAGGTTTTTGTTGCCTGCTTTGTTTTGTTCTGAGACAGGGTCTCACTGTGTTGGCCCTGGTTGTCTTTTAACTTAGAGACCTGCCTGTCTCTGCTTCCCTAGCGCTGGGATCAAAAGCATGTACCACCAAACTAATACTTTATTTTTAAAAATATTATACAAAGTCAGTTGGTATCAAAATCTGATTTGTTGGGGGTTGGGGATTTAGCTCAGTGGTAGAGCGCTTGCCTAGCAAGCGCAAGGCCCTGGGTTCGGTCCCCAGCTCTGAAAAAAAAAAAAAATCTGATTTGTTAGTCATGGTAGTGTAAGATAGATCTCTTGGGAGTTCAAAGCCAGCCTGGTCTACAAGGCCAGCCCGGTCTACATAGCAAGTTCCAGACTAGCCAGGGTTACATAGTGAGACCTTAACTAAAACTCCAAACCAAAATAAAACAGAATTTACAGAGTTAAGTATTAGAGAGGGGCTAGAGACATGGTTCAGGTGGTAAAGACTCACTGACAATCTCAGAGAACTAACTCGTCTAGTTTTTATTTATCTTTTCTTGTAAGATAGGTCGATTGCTGTCACATGAAAATCGTATCACCTTTTATCATTTTTAAAGCCATATAGAGCAATGCAATTTATATATTATATATAGTATTTATATAGCAGTGCAATTTACATAGTCAACAACACTATGATTGAAAGAATTTAAGTAGTTTAAAATGGAATTTGTGGTAATGTTCTTATTCTTGTCCAGTGGGATTAACAAAGAATAAGAACATTACCACTTTTTTTTAGCCAAGTTTGAAGCAAGCTTTATTAAATACTGGGACAATGGACACTGGCCAGATCCATACCCAGGATTCCCAGGGCATGGCACTGAATTATATTAGAAAGGCACTTACAAAGGCAATCCCAGGCTATTACTCCCTATCTCTGTCCAATCAGGGGCAAGCATACATCCTGACGTACTTCCTGCCTATGTGTTTCCCACCTATGCGAGTTCACATCCTGTGCAGTGTGGGCAACCAAGCTTGTCTACAAAAGTAAAAACTTGTGACTTGTTATGAACAGTAGCCCCCAGCATTTCAAGAAGTTACCTGTCCTTACTCAAATTGAGCTTACAGGTTAGAAGCATTTTGTCTTATAGATCTTTTTAGCACAGTAATTTCTCCACAAATTGAGGACAGGAGAGACAGTTCATGGGTTGAGAGCATTGACTACTTTTATAGAGGACCCACATTAGATTGCTAGCACAAACATGGTGGCTCACAGCCATCTCTAACTCTAATCCTAGGTTAGCTGTTGCTCTCTTCTGGTCTCTGTGTATACTGTATGCACGTGACGTGTAGACATACATGCAGGAAACACTTTCCAGAATGGCCCAGTGTGACAAATGCTTTCAGTGACTGGTCGTATCTAGATCCTACCGTTTTGATGGTCACTGGAGTTGAAACATGGGGGGAAATGAACTTTAAATCCTTCATGACTTTTGTCCTTTTGCCTCCCTCCTTTCTCATTACCTAATTGGTTTCCTCTCTAAATATTTAGACTTTTAACACACACACACCTAAACCTGTATCAGCTTTTATGAAAAGCTTTTAAAGACCTCACACTGAAACATCTGCCTCCAGAGGTTTTGACTGTGGGCGTGGGTAAACTCTGTTTCTGCAAATGACCCGTCTCTTATTTTTTGGATTGCCTTGTCTGAGTCTCAGGACTGCTGAAGTCTAACAGGCTCTCTGACCAGTGACTGTCTCTAGGGCGTCTGATCCTCAGAGTCTGGGAAGACTGACAGAAGGAGGTGACCCAAGGTCCAGGAGTGCAGGCTCCACCCCTGAGCTGAGCTCACCCGTGGCGGTTCCACTTACCTTACTTCTGCCTTCAGGGTCTGACATGGCTCACCTGATGGCTGGGCAGTGGTTGCTCCTGCTGATGTGGATGGCCGAATGTGCCCAGTCCAGAGCTACTCGGGCCAGGACCGAACTTCTCAATGTCTGCATGGATGCCAAGCACCACAAAGAAAAGCCAGGCCCAGAGGACAAGTTACACGACCAGGTAGGACAAGGGTGACATATAACTGAGGGCTAGCGGGTCAGGAGGAAGAAGTATCTAGTCCCAGCTTATGGCGGAGGTTGTCAAACCTGCCCGAGGGGAGAGACCTTCTGTTCTCTCTAGCGTGGGTGACTTTGACATATTGGCTGCCAACTGCTAGTGTAACACTAGCAGCTCATCTTCTTGGTAGCTGGGTTTTGGGCCTTTCATAAATAAGGAAGTAGGTTCAGGGAGGAACTTGGATCAGTCAGACCATTGTGGTGGTTTTTAGGTTTAAACTGATTGAGAAGGTCGACTATAGGAGTCTCGGGGAAGGGGCTGTACGCTGCTCTTTCCTGACAGCCTTTGAAGTCTTGAGAAGGAGACTCTCATATCTGAGACCGGCTGACAAGCATTTGGAGTCAGGCATCTAGCAAACATCTGTGCTATGACAGTTGTTTGCCATAGCCCTTTTATTATCCCAAAGCTCCCTAAACATTTAATAAAATCAGCGTGACTCGACCATTTTAAAGTAAGCCAGCAGGAGGTCAGCTATTGGAGGGGTACAATCGGTGTACACAACAAAGTGGGGGGAGTGTGTCTCAAAAAAACCAAGAATGAGGGCTGGAGACTTGGCTCAGTGGTTAAAAGCACTGGTCGGAGCTTGCAGAATGCCAAGGTGTGAGCCCCGGCATCCAGGTGGTGTCAAGCAGCCATGCATGACTCCCTTTCAGGGGATGCAGTGCCCTCTTCTGACCTCGGCAGGCACCAGATGTGCAGGTGACACAAAACAAGCATACACATAAAGTAACAAAGCTAATAAGTAAATAAACAAATAGGGCTGGGATGCAGCTCAGTTGACAGTACCTGCATAGTCTTTTAAGTTGGATCCCAGCACCATATGACTGGATGGTTGGCACGTGGCTATAATCTCAGCCCTGGGAGGTGGAGGCAGGAGGATAAGAAGTTCAAGGTTAGCTTCAGCTGCATAGTCAGGTCAGTGCCAGCCTGGAATACATGAAACCCTATCAAGGAAGGGATAGAGAGATCAGAGACGGGATGGGTATTTTTATTTATTTATTTTTTGGGACAGGATTCTACTATGTAATCCTGCCTAGCCTGACTCTCACAGAGATCTGTCTGCCTCAGTATCCTGAGTGCTGGGATTAAAGGTGGACATACCACACCCACAAAAAACATTTGAAAAGCAAAAGGAAAGCAATTTGTGTCATGTACTTCAATGTATAAATGGTCGTGTTGACTCTATTAGCCGAGAACCATCACAATTCTTTTTTGCTGCCGGGTTTTTATTTATTTATTTATTTGTTTTTGCTTTTATGTATTTATTTTTTATGGTATTTTGCATGCACATTTGTGAATCAAGGATGTGCAGTGCATGTGGAGGCCAGAAGAGGGTGTTGGGTTCTCTCCATGACCGGAGTTGCAGATGGTTGTGAGCCTGCACATGTGAGCTGGGAACGGAATCTCAGTCCTCTGCGAGAGCAAGCGCTCTCAACCTCTGAGCCATCTCCCCAGGCTCTATTTATTTTTTGTAATACTTTAGCTAAGCAGTGGTGATGCATGTGTTTAATCCCAGCACCCCAAGGCTGAGGCAGGTGGATTTCTGAATTTGAGACCAGCCTGGTCTACAGAGCGAGGTCCTGCACAGTCAGGGCTATGCAGCGAAACTCTGTCTCTCTAGATTCTTAGGGGTTTTTTTGATTTTATTTTTGTTTTTTAAACCGGGAGTGGTGCCATATGCTCTTTATCCTAGCACTCTGAGGAGTAGAGGGAGACAGATCTCTCTGAATTAGAGGCCAGCGTGATACACATAGCAAGTTTTAGGACTACCTAGAGAGGCCGAGTAAGTGCTCATATTGGGTGTGCCCTGTCCTTTTCAGTGAAGTTTAATCCAACCATCTGGTGGCACTGCAAGTCCAAATGCCTTTCTCTTGATGTTATTTATTTATTTTTCCAAAGCAACTGGTGTGTTACATTTATCATTTTATCCCTTATTTCCCAGAAAAGTGCCTGGCTTGGGGTGGGTTGGGACTCATAAAAACAAGAATTGGGTGCGTTGTCAGCTGTGGTGGTGTTAAGCCTATTTCTGTGAATGCTAGGTTAACCTGGTCTATATAGTGAGTTCCAGGCCAGCTAGGGTTACCTAGTAAGAACCTGGCTTTTAAAAAAATTTTTTTTAAAAGATAGATATCTGTCTTCAGACACACCAGAAGACGGCATCAGATCTCATTACAGATGATTGTGAGTCACCATTTGGTGGCTGGGATTTGAACTCAGGACCTCTGGAAGAATAGTCAATGCTCTTAGCCACTGAGCCATCTCTCCAGCCCCCTTTTTAAATTTTTAATTAGTTAAGGAAAAATAAACCTGGATGTGGTGGCACATATCTGTAATATCACCACTTGAGAAGCAGAAGAGAGTCAGGAGTTCAAGGCCATATAGAGTCTGAAGCTACTTAGACTCTTTGAGGCTTTGTCTCAGAAAAATTGGACTGGGGAGACGACTCTTGCCTTGAAAACATGAGGACCCGAGTTTAATCCCTAGAACTCATGTAGAAATAAATGCCAAGGGTATTTGTGAGCTTATGACCCTAGCACCGAAGAGACAAAGACCAATGCGTCTGCATTTTTATCAGCCTTTAGTATAGCTTCATTTGTGGTCCCCAGGCCAGTGAGAGACCCTGCCTCAAAGTGAGCAGACTTCCTGAGGCTGTCCTCTGACCCCCCACACTTGAATACAAATGTGTGTGAACACTCACACACACACACATACAGGCAGGCGCACACGCACACACACACATGCACATGTGCATAAAAAAAAATTACCAAACCATAGTGAGTGGCCCATGCCTTTAGTCCCAGCATTTGGAAGGCAGAGGCAGTTGGCTCTCTTGGAGTTTGAGGCCACTCTGGCCTACATAGTGAGTTTAGGATAGCCAGAGACTCTGTCTCAAAAAACAAAACAAACAAACAAACAAACAAACAAACGAAAAACAACCAACCATACAAACAAACAAAACACAAAAGAAACAATATGTGTAAATTAGTGGTTTGGTTTTTTTGTTTTGTTTTGTTTTTTGTTTTTTGTTTTGTTTTGTTTTGTTTTTTTGAGACAGGGTTTTTCTGTATGGCTGTCTCTCTTAGAATTAACACTGTAGACCAGGCTGAACTTGAACTCAGATGCATCTGCTTCTGCCTCTCAAGTGCTTGGATTAAAGGTGTCAATTAATAAAAATAATTTAGAATTACTTTATTTTATGTGTTTGTGTTTGCTTGCATGTACGTATGTATGTGCATTACCTGTGTGCCTTGTGGCCTTTGAAGGTCAGAAGAGGGCATCAGTTCCCTTGAATAAGAATTACAGGGGCTGGAGAGATGGCTCAGCAGTTAAGAGCATTGGCTACTCTTCCAGAGGACCTGAGTTTCAATTCCCAGCAACAACATGGTGGCTCACAACCATCTATAGGAAGAGCTGATACAGTGTATATGCCGCAGAGCACTCATAGAAAACAATTGTGAGCCTCCATGTGGGTGCTTGCCACCAAACACTGGTCTTCTGCAAGAGCAACCAGTGCTCTTACCTGCTGAGCCTTCTCTCCAGGGCTCATGAGTTGATGAGTTTTATAAGAATTGCACCTTCTGGGCTCCGCACAGCCAGCACGGGCTCAGCAGTATTGCCAATGACTGGCTAGGTGACGCACAAGGTGCAAGGCTGCATGTGGGATATTGTGTATCTGTGCCGGCCATGAACACTTGGTCCTGTGATTCCCACCCCACAGTGCAGCCCCTGGAAGACGAATGCCTGCTGCTCCACCAACACAAGCCAGGAAGCACATAAGGACATTTCCTACCTGTACCGATTCAACTGGAATCACTGTGGAACTATGACCCCGGAGTGCAAACGTCACTTTATCCAAGACACCTGCCTCTATGAGTGTTCCCCGAACTTGGGACCCTGGATCCAGCAGGTACGAGTGTCCCCCAATGCCCACGGAGTAGCTGTGCCCTCCAAATCTCTACAGGCTATGTCTGCAGGCAGCTCCAGGTCTACTCAGACTGTATTGAGGTCTGAGGTCCCTGAGTTCAAGACCTTGTACACCCTCTCTCAGGTGGACCAGAGCTGGCGCAAAGAGCGGATCCTTGATGTTCCCCTGTGCAAAGAAGACTGTGTGCTGTGGTGGGAGGACTGCAAGAGCTCTTTTACCTGCAAGAGCAACTGGCACAAGGGATGGAACTGGACCTCGGGTAAGGAGTGGGTAGAGTGGGACAGGCATTTAAAGGTGCAGGGGCGGTGGTCATGCAGCCGTTATGTGAAGATCTGGGATTTTGAGGTGGGCATAACCAGAGATAGTGTTAGGCACAGTGACTCACAATCTTCCATCATTTATATAGGGCATAATGAGTGCCCTGTGGGAGCCTCCTGCCATCCCTTCACTTTCTACTTCCCTACACCTGCTGTTCTGTGTGAGAAAATCTGGAGTCACTCCTACAAGCTCAGCAACTACAGCCGAGGGAGCGGCCGCTGCATCCAGATGTGGTTCGACCCAGCCCAAGGCAACCCCAACGAGGAAGTGGCGAGGTTCTATGCCGAGGTCATGAGTGGAGCTGGGCTTCGCGAGGCCTGGCTGCTGGTGTGCAGCCTGTCCTTAGTGCTGTTCTGGGTGCTCAGCTGAGTTCCTGTTACTCCTTGTCTGGAGCTCCACCCTGCCCGGCTTAGCCTCCCAGCTCCCAGCCTCCTTTGTGGTGGGGCTCTGACAGCCTGTTTAGTAAACCAGACATTCTACATGTGCCTCTGTGAATTATTTGGGTGTGAATGAGAATATATTTATTTTGCTTCCTACTTCCACTGATTGAAGTTGTTTAAACGTTGTCACTTCCCAGCTCTGACGCTTACTGTGAGCTACTCAGATTCACTTGATTTTTCTCAGCTGAGTCACAATCATGGATCTTGACTTTATTTTTCATTTGAGCTCTAATTTACAGCCAAGCCGGGGATTATACAGTCTATGTACCTGTCTATCTATCTATTCATCCATCTTTCCTTTCTTTTTTTTGGCGGGGGGGGGGTGGTGCAGAGGAGGATTTCTCTGTGTAATAGCCCTGGCTGTCCTAGAACTTGCTCTGTATACTAAGCTGGTCTAATGCACAGAAATCCACCTGCCTCTGCCTCCTGAGTGCTGGGATAAAAGGTGTCCACTACCAACAGGGCTACCCACTCTGTGGTGTATATCCTCAGCTCTCTAATAGAAGAGATAAGAATGGGAGTGTCCTGCATGTTCTTTACTTGCTCTTAGCCAAAAGGCCAAGAACTGATCCCGGCATGTTCTACATGAATGGCTGGGAAGAAGGTAAGGAGGCTGAGGAGAGTCATACCTTCTACACTGTCTTAAGTTTCATTTTGAGACAAGGTCTCATGTAGCCCAGGTTAGCCTTGAACTCCTCTTGAGCTCCTGATCCCCCTGTCTATCTTGTATTAAGATTACAAATACCACACCAGCCTTCTACATTTTAAAATTGGAGTGCATTATGTATGTATAGGGTGTGTACCATGTATCTGTGTGTCTGTGTCCCTACCAGGGTGTTCATACAGAAGTCAGAAGAGTTAGCAGATCCTTTGGGAGCTGCTGTGTGGGTGCTGAGAAATGGACATGGGTCCTTTGGTAGAGCAGCCAGTGCTCTCAACCGCTGAGCCACCTCTCCAGCCTTCTGATGGTGGCCTTCGTATCTTTGAATGCTAAATCACCAGGAAGTGTAACTCTTTCATGAGATTAGAAAGATTAGGCGGTATGGCCTTGAAGGAAGTGTGTGCTCCTGGAGGTGGGCTTTAAGGTTCCGAAAGCCAGTGCTAAGCTGAGTTCTTTTTCTCTGGTCTGCGGATCAGGGTGTAGCTTTCAGCTCTGGTTCCAGCCATGCCTACCCCACCTTGTTCCTTGCCATGATGATTATGTACTAAACCTCTGAAACTGTAGGTAAGCCCTCCATTAAATGCTTTCTTTGTAAGAGTTGTCTTGGTCATGGTGTCTCTTCACAACAGTAGAACACTGACTGTGGAGATACTTCTCCAGATTTTTTATTACAGTCTCTCCATGATGGAGTTCACCAACTTGGCCAAACTGAAAGTCTCAGTGAACTCCCAGGCTGGATCCATCTTTCTCCATTCCCAACAGAAGGCTTGCAGATGGTCACCTCTCCAGATTCTCACATGGGTGCTGGAAAACTAAACTAAGGCCTGGTGCTTGCATAGCAAGAATGCCTGAGCCATTTCACTAGTCTCATAGTAACATTTCTTACTTTAAATGTGTGTAAAGCTGGGCAGTGGTGACACACGCCTTTAATTCCAGCACTCCGGAGGCAGAAGTAGGTAGATCTTTGTGTGTTCAAAGCTAGCCTGGACTACGGAGTGAGTGCCAAGACAGCTAAGGCTATACAGAAAGAAACCCTGTCTTGAGGGGGAAAAAATGTGTGTTTGTGCACACACAGGTGCATGGGCTTGTGAGTATTCTTGGAGGTGGGGACCAGAAAAGAAGATCCTTGGATCTCCTGGGCTGATGTTAGAGACAGTGATGAGCCACATGCTATAGGTGCTGACTTGGGTCCTCTGGAAGAGTAACAAGTGCTCTAATAGAGGCATTTTTCCATCTGGAACATAATATTTCTAATAATCAAGTTTAGTATAACTAACATGTATGTTTGGTTTCAGTCCCAGGGACAAGGGACCCTATTTTACCTGTCAAAGCAGACCTGGCCTCCAGATTCTCCCAACATCCCTCAGTCCCTACTGGCCATACCATACGCTGCCCTCAACCTTGAACTTTCCAGCCCAAGGGTTAGCTGCCCTTCCCCCAGAGGCTCCTCCCTATATAATCCAGACATTTTGGTCTCTCCTCTCTCTGCCCTTTCTCTCTCTCCCCTCCCACTTTCCCCATGGCAACTTCTCTGGCCTCAGTCCCTGGGGCCAGAGAAGTGCATCAGCTTATTTCTTGATTAAGCTACCGTGTTTGCTGTGCATTGTTAGGGGCCTTCTGCTGCTTAATTCAGACCCCAGACAAGGTGTTCTACAGGGGTAAGGGGTATGATTTTATCTTACTTTATCATATCCTTGAGATACGAGTCTAAAATCCAGGAAGTCTAGAAAGTATCATAACCCTATCATGTTCCAGAAGGAACAAAATCACTAGGCCTGTCAAACAACCTATGGCCACTACAAAGACCTTCCTATCTTATAACCAGTTCATACTTCTGGAAGCGTGTGTTAGCCTTTTTGTCTGTGACAAAATAACTGAGAAAACAGCTTACGGGAAAATGATACACGCTGGCTCAGCTTCGGTCAGCTCCACTGTGTCAGGGCCTGTGCTGAGGCAGACCATCAGGGCAGTAGAAACATGTCCCAGAAGATGTGGGTCACTATGAATTATGGTGACCAGGAAGTATAGAGCAAGTGACTGCATGTGTTCCTTCAGGGTGTGCCCCCAGTGACCCGCTCCCAACTAACTTAAGTCTCACGATCCTCCTTCCTACTACCTCCTAAAAGAGACATTGGGTAATTTGTTTTGCAGGTTTTTTTTTTGTTTTGTTGTTGTTGTTTGTTTGTTTGTTTCTGAGACAGACTCTCATTCTGTAGCTCAAGCCGTCCTAAAACCTACATGGAGCACAGGTTGGCTCCCTCAGCCTCCCAAGTACTGAGGTTCCAGGTGTGAGCCACCGTATCCAGCTCGCTATCTGTGCTATCAATCTATCAGTGGATGAGTTCAGGGATGAGGTCAGAGCCATCACGGTCCGATCCTTCCTCAGTAAAACTAACAGAAGTCCAAGCTTTCAACACGATTCTTTTCTTCTTTTTTAAATTATTTTTTATTTATTTGAGAGAAGTCCTTGTATGCAGGCCAAATTCACAGAAATCTGTCTGCCTTTGACTTGTAGGAGCTGGCATCTAAAGCTTGCACCCCTGCACTTGGACTAATTCGTTCTTTATGGATGTGTGTGTGTATGGCCATGCGTGAATTTATGTGCACCGTGTGAGTGCAGGAGGCCAGAAGAGAGGTCAGGTGCCTGGGACTGGAGTCACAGCTGGTTTTGGACCCACCAAGGGGTCAGGGGCTAGGTACCACACTCCAGTCCTCTGGAAGAGCAGGGATATTTGTAGCCATCCAGTCATCTCTCCAGCCCCAAGTTTCTCATAGGACTCTTCAGTGGGATCCCATGGCTAGCTCCCTGACCCTAGGCAAGTGGCTATCCCCTGGTAACCACCATAGTCTTGTAACAAGCCTAGTGGATAGCATTGAAAAAATGAAGACAGTGTAGTCTCTGAGTTCGAGGCCAGCCTGCTTGGTTCCTATAGCAAGTTCCAGGTCAGCCAGAACAATATATCCTGTCTCAAAAAAATAAGAACAAGGCCTTGGCAGGAGGGGCAGGATAAGTGGGGGAGGGTGGCAATTGGCCGGGGAGGAACTGTGTTCTCAGAATTGGCTGTAGGCAAATCCAGTTGAGAGGTTTAGGGGAGTTGCCCACTGACCAAGGACTTTTTAAAAGAGAATGTTTATTCCAGCTGGCACAAGTGTAGCCTGCTAAATTGAGGGTTATAGACCAGAGTCAGGGGAAAAAAGACTATCATATGACTAATCGAAAAAAAATATATATGAAGTACATTACCCAAAATAACAAGATGATAACCACAATCTCATCTCTCTCATTAAGTTGACTCATTGCTTTAAAATTATTTCTTGGGTAAGCACCTAAGCGTCTCTCTCTGTGTCGTCTGCCTAGAGGCTGGAAGGTTTCTGAAAACCCAAGACTCAGGCTTCAAAGAGTTTGATTCATCCAAGTGTTACTTTAAGGCAGTGATGTCAGTTGCATGAGTCTGTTTCCTGTCAGCGAACTGTGGGAGGAATCTTTAGACAGACTGGAGGAGAGAAGAGAAGCCACCTATTGATAATTTCCAATACCAGAACAAAAAGAGGAAGTGGTGGCTCATGCCTTTAATCCCAGCTCTCTGGAGGCAGAGGCAGGTGGATCTCTGAGAGTTTGAGGCTAGCCTGGTCTACAGAATGAGTTCTAGGATAGCCAGTGCTGCACAAAGGAACCCTGTCTTGAAAAACAAAACAAAGAAAAAGACAAAAGGTTTAGTGTTCTCATCCAATTTAACCAATTTATTACATTCTTTTGCTTTTTCTGTAGACCAAATCTTGGTTTTTTTATTACTTAAAAAAGTTGTGGGTTGGGGATTTAGCTCAGTGGTAGAGCGCTTGCCTAGGAAGCACAAGGCCCTGGGTTCAGTCCCCAGCTCCGGAAAAAAAAAAAAAAAGAAAAGAAAAGAAAAAAGAAAAAAAAAAGTTGCATATTTATTTTGCTTTCTGACTCTGTGCTTGTGCCTTCAACACTTTCACAATGATTTTCTGCTCCTCAATAAGGAAAGCGAAAGCCGGCTTGATCCTGTCACAGACACCCTAGGCTCACATGGAGCCACCATAGGCCCTGCTGTCGTGCTTCTTTGTCTTAGACAGTCTCACAGGGACTTTGGGTCTCACAGCACAAACCCCTCGCTGTCTGCCTGGGCAGCCCCATGAAGATTTAGGTGCTGTCCCACCCTTCTTGGTATAAAGGTAAACAGTCCTGTTGCCAGGGGTTCAAGACAGCCTTGTTTTGTTAGAGACTGTATTGTAGGAAGCCTGCAACGATTGTCAAACACTGGAGCATCCCGAGTGCCTCTAAGCACAGTCCCCGGAAGCTTAGAGATTTTAAAAACTTATTTATTTAGTGTATATGAGTATACTGTCTTCAGACACACAAGAAAAGGGCAGAGGATCCCATTACAGATGGTTGTGAGCCGCCATACTGGGCATTGAACTCAGGACCTCTAGAAGAGCAGCCAGTGCTCTTAACCACTGAGCCATCTCTCCAGCTCCCATTATATTACATTCTAAGATTAGCTTTAAAGTTCCAATCTTGTGTTTGCCTTCTGAGTGCTGGAATTAGAGTCGTGTACCACCACACCTGGCTTCTATTCTCAGCACCCACATGTAGCCAACAACTGTCTGTAACTCCGGTTCCAGAGATCCAATGCTCCCTCTGGCTTCTGCGACCATTGCATGCACACAACACACAGACATATATGCAAGCAAATATCATCTATATAGAACTATGCAACTACATAAACCCAATGATTTTTTTTTTGGGTTCTTTTTTTTCGGAGCTGGGGACCGAACCCAGGGCCTTGTGCTTCCTAGGCAAGTGCTCTACCACTGAGCTAAATCCCCAACCCCGATTTTTTTTTAATCTCAAAAAAATGTTATTTAGCTTGGCAGTAGATTTAATAGTGATCATGGAAACCCTTGCGTGTGAGCATGGAGGTGCTCTTTTCTGTCTAGGAAGACCTAGAATCACACACATTTTTTTCATTTTATATAACAATATATCTAGTGGGGATGAGCACCTCTGTTTTTTGTTTGTTTGTTTTGAGATGGGTGTTCTCTGTATCCCTGGCTGTCCTGGGATTCACTCTGTAGACCAGACTAGTTTCAAACTCACAGAGATCCAGCTATCTCTGCCTGCTGAGTGCTGGGATTAAAGGTGTGTGCCACTACACCCAGGTAAACATAATTGAGTGGTAGAACTCTTGTTTAACATGCACAAGTCCCTGAGTTCAATCCCAAGCAGAACGAACACACCACAGTTGTAGCTTCTGTAGAAGTGGGGAGCCCTCCCACTGTGTTATGATAAAGCGTGATCTGAGAACTTGACGTGAGTCACACACAAAAAAAAAAAAAAAAAAAAAAAAAACCACCTAAAAAATAACAGATTTTTTTTTTTGAGAAGTGAAAGTTCATTTTTAAGTTGCATAAGGACGTAAACACTGTAGTCAGGGGGAAATACACACATGGAACAAAACTAATTTTATTTCTTCACGTTAAGAATAGACTACACTCTGGGCTACCAATATCGTTTAAAGCTTTATACTTCTTAAAATAGAAGTAATCTGAGCTAGCACTCCTCGAAGGACGGAGGAAGGACACCTGAGAATCCATTCCTCCCTCAAAGCAGCAAGAACCCTGGCAAGTGGCAGTGTCAGATTTTCCAGAACTCATGAAATTAACCAGTTTTCAAGAGTGGAAGGAGAAATACGGCTGGGGGGTAGCCAGGTATGGTGGAGCAGAGGACAGCCTGGACTACACAGAGAGTTCTGGACCAACTGGGACTACACAGAGAGACCCTGTCTCAAGAAAATATTAGGGACCGGGCAATAGATGGCTTATCTTGGGCTCTCTCCAACAGTGGTGAAGAACACGGACTGCTTTTCCAGAGGACCTGGTTTGGCTCCCAGAACTCATACGGTGGCTCATAAGCATCTATAATGCCCTTTCCTTACCTCTGAGGGCGCAAGGTACACCCCTGGGTTGGTAGTCTTGGGCTGTGTAAGAAAGCAGAGTGAGCAGACCTGGTAGGGCAGGCCAGGAAGCAGCACCCTCCATCGTCCCAGACTGAGTTCTCGACTTTAGTTCTTAACCTGACTTCACTTCATGATGACAAATGGGCATTGTAAAATGAAATAAACCCTTTCCTCACCAAGTTGCTTTTGGTCATGGTCTTTATCATAGCTCTAGAAATCAACTGAGGCAGAAATTGGTACCAGGAATTCGTGCTACACACACACACACACGAATGCACGCACACACACTCAGGCACACACACATCTACCTAGAAAATTTCAATTCTTAAATAAAAAAGGAAGAAAAATGGCCAAGTCTCAGTAAGAACAGTGCACTATGTGGCAGTTTTACTTGTTTCTTGTTTGTTTGTGTTTTGGAAACTCAACTCCACAGTAGACACTTTCAAAAATCGAGTCTTAGTACCATTGCTGTGATAACATCTTGGCAGCCACTAGAGGGGGCAGAATAGATTTGGAGTCTCCCCTGCCTACGGACGGATAGTTCGTACTCCTCAACCCACCTGTTGTCCCCTTTAAAAGTCCTGTTCATTCTAGGTGCCATAGCCTGTGCACGAAGTCCTATCTACTTGATTGGTTGGACTTAGGAATTAGAGACCAGCTTGGGCAAAATAATCAGCTCCTGTCATAAAATAAATAAAAGACAAAAAGTAAAATAAAATTAGCCATCATTCACAAGGCTAGTCTTTATTTGACCTGACTGGTGGCTCACATGGTGAACAGTTCAGTGTCTGTACAAACCATCAGTGCATGTACAACCATAAATTGACCCTCCATCTGTCAAAGGCAAGAGTGAGGATAAGATAAACACGGGGCCAAACAAAAGGCCTAAGGGAATGAGATGACTACAGGAACATTTGGTGCAACCCTGGGATCTAGAAGTCCACAGACACTCAGTAACCCGCATGTCTAGGGAAGCCCCAGGAATTCTCTGAACCTTGGGGATCCTCAGGCCAGTCGGCACTGTCAGGAAGAACTACAAAGGCAGTGCAAACTGCTTTTGCCTAATTAAATTATCTTAAGAGCCAGTTTTCAACAGAAAAAAAAAGGGGGAGGGGCATATACAAAGAAATAAGAGGAAAAGTACTCAGTAGAAACGCTCTCTGCAAGAGCCCAGATGTTGCACTCAATTAAACCTTTCTTACTATTTGTCTCTCTTTTAAAGTTTTATTTATTCTTATTTTCTTTTGCCAGCATTGTGTTTGTGAATGCCTGGTGCCTGAGGAGGGCAGAAGAAGGTGTTGGATCCCCTGAAACTGGAGTTACAGATGATTATGAGCCTACTGAATCTTGCTCACCCTTACTGGATTATTTATTTTTCTGCTATTGACTATTGAACCTAGGACCTCACGCATGCTGATCATGCACTCTATCACTGAGCTATATTCCCCAGAGATACAGATGATCTTTTTCCTCTTCCTCTTCCTCCTCTTCTTCCTCTACCTCTTCCTCTTCCCCTCCTCCTTTTTCTTCTTCTTCCTCCTCCTCTTCTTGCTCCTCCTCTTCTTCTTCCTCTACCTTCTCTTCTTCCTCTTCCTCCCCCTCCCCCCTCCTCCTCTCCTTCTTCTTTTTTTTTTTTTTTTGGGTTGTGTTTTGTTTTTTTGAGACAGAGTTTCTTTGAGTAGCTCTGGCTGTCCTGCAACTCACTTTGTAGACTAGGCTGACCTTAACTCAGAGATCTGCCTGCCTCTGCCTCCCAAGCTCTAGGATTAAAGGCATGTGCCACACTGCCTAGCCAGGTTCAAATTCTTATGAAGACACCAGCTACTAAAGGTGAAGTGAAAATCTTGAAGTAGGCTTACAGCAGAGGAACAGATTAATTCTCTTGTAACTTTCCACAAAAAAACTCCCAGGCCAGGGAGGCCTTAGAGGTCTACCAAATATCCAAAGAGTAATAAAAGCCAACATTTTAGTGTTTGCCTTGCATATGTGAGGTCCTGGGTTCAAATCTCAGTACTAGAAAAGAACCAATAATGACATACACACAAACACACAGCATTTCAGAAACTCTTCCAAATAAGTAGATAAACAACGTGTCCTTTTCATATTATCCCGATACAGAACTGGACAAAGACACAAGAAAGAAGGGAAACTGAGGATCAGTATCCCCCATTGATAAGGTTGCCAATCTTTTCAATAGAATACTAGAAAACTAAACTCTACAATATGTCCAAAGTATTTCACTCTAATGACAAGTGGGATTTATCCTGGGGAAGAAAGTTAAGGCTTAATACCCCAAATCATTTGATTATATCATTAAAATAGAGGGAGAAATTCATGTGGTTCATGACCTGTAATCATGGCACTGGGTTGAAGTGGGATCAAAAGTAATGTCTCAAGGCCAGCATGTTCTATACAGTGGGTTCCAGGAGGGGACACACACACCACACACACACACACACACACACACACACACACACACACACACCACACAGGCGTACACACAAGTCTAGTGCTTTCAAAGGCCATCCCCTGGAGCTGGGAAGCCTGCAGGATCCTCTGGGAGAGCAGAGGTACTCTGAGAAGATTTTATTACATGACCGAGGTTGGACTCAGAATCATGATTGTCCTGCTTACTGAATATAACACTACACCAAGGTGAGATATACACCCACAGTCTAACAATGAATATACATGAAAATGAATTACATGTTTCCTTAGTTTCATTTGTTATGTAAGCACACATGTGTATGTGGAGGAGAGGAGAGAACTGTTAGGAGTTTTCTCCTTCTACTCTGCTTCTGGACACCAAACTGAGGTCATCAAGCTTGAGTGACAAGCTCTTTTACCTGGTGAACATCTCTCCAGCACTTTCATGGTTTTCATTGTTTATTTTAAAACAGGGTCTTACTCTCTATCCTACATATAGGATTATAGACACCTACTACCATGCCTGGCTTGCTATGCTATACTTTTGATATTTATAGTAGATGTGATCTTACATACAGACACACACATGCATATACACACAGACATGCACACATGCACATGCATGCAGACATACACACACAGACACACATGCACATACACACACAGACATGCACACATGCACATGCATGCAGAAACACACACACACACACACACACACACACACACACACACACACACACACCAAACAGAAAGCCTCCCAGATCTTGTGTTTGCATTTCTTGACTGCATCCAGATGTCACCTGGAGCGACTGACCCAGAGTGCATTCAGTGATGTTTGCACAATGACAGAACTGCCCACTGACTCTTTCTTCAGTGTATCTTTGTCATAGAGCATGGCTGTCATTATTGAATAATATCCCTCAGCTTGGAGAATTGGATATTGGGGAATGAGAGGACGTGAGGGGACAGAAACAGGCTTCCAGCTGACACATTTTTACAACCTGGATGAAATCAGATGTTTGTAGGTGTGTGTGTGTGAGTGTATGCATGTGACCAGAGGCCTTAGATCCTTAATCACTACTGAGCCATCGCCAGCCCTGGATGAATCTTTTGTAGTTTGTTTCTTGGCCTTTGAGAAAGCTTCACAGAAGTCCAGGCTGGTCTTTGGAACTCAGTCTATTGTCCAGGCCAGTCTTGAACTTATGGACATCTCCCTGCCTCAGCCTCAATGTGCTAAGATTACAAACGTGAGCCACTATGCCTAGCTCGAGTTTTCTATGTGAAACAAGCTGGTCACACACGAAGATGCTGCATAAGGTGCCTAAAATAGTGAAATTTGAAGAAAACAAAAACCAGAACATGATCGTCAGTAGTTGGAGGGATGGAGAAGCATCCAGAGTCTATTAGACCCACTGTTTGCTTGTTTGCATCAGTAGTGGGGACTGTGGCCAAGGGAGCTCACTAGGTGACATTTTTGTAAAAAATTAAGAAGAATTGAATTCCAATTCCATCTCAGATATGCGGGAGAAAATTGATTATCGAAGAACATGCATATGATCCCAGCATTGGGCAGGTAGAGACAGCCCAGCACACTAGGTGAGCTTCAGGAGAGGCCGTGTCTTAAATAGAAGACATTGACAGCACCTGAGGAACTTGAGGTTGTCATCTGGTCTCCATGTGCACATGTACTTTCTTCTTTTTTAAAGCAGTCTTTTATTGACATATTTTGTTGTTGTTGTTGTTGTTGTTGTTGTTGTTGTTGTTGTTGTTGCTTAACTAGCTGGGCACTCCACTGCACTACTGTTGATGTCATCTATGATGTCATGAGGGTGGTGGCCATCCACATGGCAGCCAACAGACTGTGCAGTACCCAGGATCTCCTTGATAGTTCCAGAAAGTTCTCTGGCCAAAGACTGGTGTCTCATCTGCTGGGCAATGTTGATAATCTCATCAAAAGTGATGTTTCCACTGTGTCCAATGTTTTTCTGCTTCTTCCTGTCTCGGGTGGCTCCTTGAGGGCTTTGATGATCAGGGCAGAGGCAGAGGGCACCACCTCAATCTGGGCCTGTCTGTTCTGGATAGTCAGTTTCACTGTAATCCTGAGACTTCAAGTCACCGGTAGCCTTGGCAATGTCATCACCAAATTTTTTTTGGGAGACAGACCCAGAGGACCGATCTTAGAGACCAAGGTGGATGTGGTGCTGACTTCGCCTCTGGTGCAGCCTCAAGTACATGACTTTGGTCTCGTTGGAGTCGAACTTGGGCTGCATGGTGTCGGCGGCTGGTGTCAGATGAACTGGGATTCCGGATGACCGAAGAGAGTTGCATTGTAGCCTCCTTCAAGCCAAAAGCCCACACATGTACTTTCATCTACACATATCCATACGCACCCAGTCACACACGCAGACACACACACACACACACACACACACACACACACACACACACACACACACATACACACACACACGGCATGGAGGATTGAATCTGTGGCCGTACTACTGAACTGTATCCCTAGCCCTCTTTTTAGTGTTCATTTTGAGTCAAGAGTTTCACTAAGTTTCTCATGTTGACCTTGAGCTCTCTCTGTAACCCAAGCTATCTTAAGCACAAACCAATCTTCTAGCCCCATCATAACTCTTCACAACTATAGTCATTCTGAGTGGTCATTCAAGTCACTTTGGAGTCCAATCACCCTAAGTTTTTCATCCCACAGAACTGAGCTAGACCTGGAGGTGCACACCTATAATCACAGCCCCTCAGGAGACTGAAGCAGGGGAATAATATACATATTTTTTTTTTGGTTCTTTTTTTCGGAGCTGGGGACCGAACCCAGGGCCTTGCGCTTCCTAGGCAAGCGCTCTACCACTGAGCTAAATCCCCAACGCCTATATACATATTTTATATATAAAAATAAATCTTTTTTTTAAAGATTTATTTATTTATTCCATGTATATGAGCACACTGTCACTGTCAGACCAGAAGAGGGCATCGGATCCCATTACAGATGGTTGTGAGCCACCATGTGGTTGCTGGGAATTGAACTCATGTCCTTAGGAAGAGCAGTCAGTGCTCTTCACCACTGAGCCATCTCTCCAGCCCATAAATCTTTTTTTAAAAAAAGGCATACAGAACTCTCAGCTCCTTTTCCAGCACCACATCTGCCTTCAGACTGCTATGTTTCCCACCACGATGATAACGGACTGTGCCTCTGAACTGTAAGCCAGCCCGTGTTTCCTTATAAGAGTTGCCATGGTCATGGTGCCTCTTTACAGCAATAGAAACCCTAACAAAGGGATGGAGAGATGGCTCAGAGGTTAAGAGCACTGACTGCTCTTCCAGAGGTCCTGAGTTCAATTCCCAGCAACCACATGGTGGCTCACAACCATCTGTAATGAGATCCGATGCCCTCTTCAGGAGTGTCTGAAGACAGTGATAGTGTATTCACACACATAAAATAAAAATAAATCTTAAGAAAAAAAAGAAACCCTAACAAAGACACGTACATTTAGATAGAATACTCATCGTGTAAAATAAAAATAAATAACAAGTAGTGGTGGCACACACCTAAAGTCCCAGCACTCGGGAGGCAGAGACAGGTGGATCCCTGAGTTCAAGGCCAGCCTGGTCTACAGAGTGAGTTCCAGGACAGCCAGAGTTACATAAAGAAACCATGTCATAAAAAACCCAATAATAGGGCTGGAGAGATGGCTCAGAGGTTAAGAGCACCCGACTACTCTTCCAGAGGTCCTGAGTTCAATTCCCAGCAACCACATGGTGGCTCACAACCATCTGTAAAGAGATCCGATGCCCTCTTCTGGTGTATCTGAAGACAGCTACAGTGTACTTATATATAATAAATGAATAAATCTTTTTTAAAAAAAAACACCCAATAATAAAGGGTTGGGGATTTAGCTCAGTGGTAGAGCGCTTGCCTAGGAAGCGCAAGGCCCTGGGTTCGGTCCCCAGCTCCAAAAAAAAAGAACCAAAAAAACCCACCCAATAATAATAATAATAATAGTAATAATAATAATAATAATGTAAATGGTTAAGATATTGTTATTATCACATTAAAGACAATTTAAGTTTTTCTGTATCCCAGAGACAATCTGTCAATGTCTATCTATGTCCACTCTCAACGTTAAGTTGACAGAGATCGTTTAAGCTATGCAGGATGCACCAGGCTTTTACCTATATATTTCTCAAAAATGTTCTGGGGAGCCAATTACAATTTGGACTAGTGACTCTTGAGAGCTTTTAAAGGGGTGGATCTCCCACAGGGCCCTATTGGCGTGTCCTTACAGCCTGGCTTCTCAGCCAGGGTCTACCTCTGTCAAGTTAGCCTCGTCCCAGGAACCACCCTGAGAGGACTTCAGATTCCCTTGGGACGGCGGTTGTCAGATGCTAGTGGTTGCGGAGTGTAGTCCTGGAGTGAGCAACTCAACAAGAGGAAAGGGACTGGGGGATGATGTTTCAGCAGTTATGAACCCTTCCTACTTTTCCACGGGGCTAGAGTTTGGTCTGACCAAATATATATACACATGGGACATGCATATAAGTAGAAATAAAATTTATTTAAAGTGAAGAGATGAATGAAAACAGCAAAGACTAGACTGAATGACTCATGCCCAGGACAGGGTGGGAACAACCAGAGAAGGAAGAACACAAGTGCTGAGTGAGGATATTTTATGCTGTGCTTACAGAGCCTCTATGCCGGGCTGTGGATAAAGACTGTGAAGACTGCACAGGGTCTGATCTAGGGAGAGGCCAACTCTGATACCCCTATGTGCGCTGCTAGGAGCTAAGGACATTCAGGTAAGATCCTCCATGTGGGGAGAGGATGACAAGGACATGGGGGACTTGACGGGTTTGTGCTAAGAAGGAACAGATTGCTCAGTCAAAACCCAAACCTTTAAAAACTCCCCCATTATAGTATTGAATGAATAATTGATTGATTGATTGATTGATTGATTGTGTGTGTGTGTGTGTGTGTGTGTGTGTGTAGATTCAGCTCTTTACTGCTACACATGGGTTCTAGGGATTGAACTCAGGTCATTGGATAAGTTGGCAAGTATCTTAACATGCTAATCCATTTTGCCAGTTCCAAGAGATTTTTATACTTTCCTTTAGTTCTTTAAGCCATTACTTGTTTGGGGCAGGGGGATGACAAATTCTCACTATGTATCACAGATTGGCCTAAAACCCACTACCCTTCTCCCTCCCGGCTCCTCCATGTACTGGGATTGTATCACCCGTGGCAGCTGAATTTGTTTTGTGTTTCCTTTTGAGAGGTTTAGGTCAGGTCTGGTGCTTTTGCTGCAGATGCCCGTGTCAGGATGGGGTGCAGGGCAGAATGGCTTTTGGAGAACAGGGAAGGAAAAGATTGAGGAAGCAAAGCTTTACAAAGCACTACTCTTTCTTGTGCGCCCTCTAACCACACCATCCTGTGGGCTATGTCACTTGATCCTCCTGCCAATCTGGAGAACTCGGCAGGGCTGGGTCACCACCTCCCTCAGGGCTAACAGGATTTCTCCGCTGACATGATGACCCAGCTGATACAGAGTGGAGTGCTGAGAACCTGCTGTGACAGGATGAAGGATCTGTGTGTCCCTGGCCCTTTTCAAGGTGGCAAGCAGGGACCTGAACTATTTAACTACAAGTCATAAAGTCCAGGAAGAAGATGTGAGCACAGGCATCGCATCTCCTCTACCTTGGGAAACTCTGCTCCTTTTATAAGCCTCCCATGCCATGGGGTAAGAGAGCCTTCTTGCTGACCTCTAGTCCAGCTTCAGGGAGCCTCAGGATGTTGAAGGAGCAGGGATTGATCTTGTCTGTCTTTCTTTCCTTTTTTTTTTTGTCATATTTATTGCTTTATGAGTATACTTTTGCTGTCTTCAGAAGAGGGCATCTAATCCTATTACAGATGGTTGATGAGCCACCATGTGGTTGCTGGGAATTGAACTCAGGACCTCTGGAAGAGCAGTCAGTGCTCTTAACCACTGAGCCATCTCTCCAGCCCTGATCTTGTCTTTCACTAAAAGAACAGAGAGTCTGAGTCAGGGAATAAATGAAGCACCCCCCTTGGATCTAGGTCTCTCCAACTGTAGCTTCCTCTGCCCTGACAGAGAGACATGGCCTGGAAACAGACACCACTCCTGCTTTTGGTCTACATGATCACAACATGCAGTGCCCGGGACAGAACAGACCTGCTCAACGTTTGCATGGATGCCAAGCACCATAAGACAAAGCCAGGCCCGGAGGACAAGCTGCATGACCAGGTTCTGCTGCAGTGTGGTTCTGATGGGAAGGTGATAGAAGGCAGGGTGGGTGTGGTGAGCAGCCAGATGCCCCCACACCCTGAGCTCTTGTTGCCGGAGATGGCTTGAGGGAAGTGAGGTGATTTTCTAAGGGCTTTCACCAGAAGAAGACACAGTGGTGGCAATGACGCAGTTGATCATTAGAGGCCTCTAATTAAAGGCCACGTGAAGCCATGTGATGGTAATCTCTAGATCACTCAAATAAGGAAACACAGGGACTCACACTCTCAGAGGTTAGACACAACCAGCTTTTTTTTTTTTTCCCCTGAGCATTGGTGTTTTGCCTGCATATGTGTTGGATCTTGTGGAACTGGAGTTACAGATGGTTGTGAGCTGCCTTGTGGATGCCGTGAATCGAACCCAGGAGCAGCCAGTGATCTTTTTTTTTTTTTTTTTTTTTTTTGGTTCTTTTTTTCGGAGCTGGGGACCGAACCCAGGGCCTTGCGCTTCCTAGATAAGCGCTCTACCACTGAGCTAAATCCCCAGCCCCGCAGCCAGTGATCTTAACCACTGAGCCATCTCTCCAGCCTTCAATATGACTAGGTTTTATGGTAGGTCTCAGGTAGGATTATAGACAGTTCCTCTAGAAAATGGAGGGTAAAAGACCACCAAAAAGACCAGAGTACCTCTCAGTGTACCTCAGTTCCTCACAGTACCAAACGCAGAAGTGAGAAGGCTCTCTTCGAGAATAACCGGAGTGAGAACTGCAGTTCACAGGGTCTATAAGCATTTATGCCAGCAGACAGAAACTCAATGTAGCTTTTTTGTGACAAATATGTTTAGATCCTTTTTTATGTTCTGGAAAAAAAATCAAATGTTGGACTGGAGAGATGGTTCAGCGGTTAAGACCACTGACTGCTCTTCCAGAGGTTCTGAGTTCAAATCCCAGCAACCACATGGTGGCTCACAACCATCTGTAATGGAATCTGATGCCCTCTTCTGGTGTGTCTGAAGACAGCGACAGTGTCTTATCTTTAAAAAAAAAAAAAATCAAAGGTTAAAAACAAAACCAAAAACCTGGCCAGGTGAGGTGGCACATACCTTTAAACCCAGCATTCAGGAGGCAGAAGCAAGATCTCTGTGTTCAAAGTCAGCCCAGTGTACACACTGAGTTCCAGGCCATCCAGGGGTACAGAGTGAGTCCCTGCCTCAGAGACAAGCAAGCAAAAAACCAAAACAAAACCTATTTGTAATTATTCACTTCATTGTGTAACAGTTCATTTTATTATTGACTGCTGTATCTATCCCAGAAGGATATGGATATATATATATATATATATATATATATATATATATATATATATATATATATATTTGAACATAGGGCTGGAGAGATGGCTAAGCACTTACAAGCACTTACTGCTGTTGCAGAAGACCTGAGTTCAGTTCCCAGTATGCACACGGCAGCTCATAACTACCTATAATTCCAGGTCTAGAAGAGTTGATGCCTTCTTCTGGTTTATATGTACATACATGTAGGCAGACACGAATACATCTTTTTAAAAATAGTAAAAAAAGGGCTGGAGAGATGGCTCAGTGGTTAAGAACACCCAACTGTTCTTCCAGAGGTCATGAGTTCAATTCCCAGCAACCACATGGTGGCTCACAACCATCTGTAAAGAGATCCGATGCCCTCTTCTGGTGTATCTGAAGACAGCTACAGTGTACTTATATATAATAAATAAATAAATAAATCTTTAAAAAAAATAGTAAAAAAATAAAAATAAGAACACAGGATATGACCTTTGACCTTCATGTATTTATCTATCAGTATATGTGTGACACACATGTGCTTTATCATGTGAGCACACAGATGTGCCATATAGCACATGTGTGGAGGTCAGAGGAAAACTATCAGAAGTCAGTTCTTTCTACCATGCGGGTCCTGGGGATTGAACTTAGGTCACCAAGCTTGGTGGCCAGTGTCATTCTTCACTCACTGACCTTTCTTGTTGGCCTCTTTTTGTTGTTGTTTTGTTTGTGAACAATGAAGCCAGTAGTAGTGTACCCGTTTGATCTTAGCACTCTGAAGGCAGAGGCAGGTGGATCTCTGAGTCTGAGGACAGCCTGGTCTATAGAGAGGTCCAGGACAGATAACCAGGGCTACACAGAGAAATCCTGTCTCTAAATAAAAAATAATATAAAATGAAATAAAAGAATGAACAAATGAAAAAAGACCGGAACTTCATGTAGACTAGGCTATCAGGCTGGTGTTGAACTCACAGAGAGCCAGCTGCTTCTGCCTTTCAACTGCTGGGATTGAAGGTGTGTTCCAAGTCACGCCTGGCTTCTTTTGGAAGGTTTTTTTTTTTTAAGATTTATTTATTCAATTTATGTATATGAGTACATTGTCACTGTCTTCAGACACACCAGAAAAGGGCACGGGATCCTATTACAGATGGTTGTGAACCACTGTGTGATTGCTGGGAATTGAACTTGGGACCTCTGGAAGGGCAGTCTTAACTGCTGAACCATCTCTCCAGCCCCATTTTGGAGTTTTAGAAGTTTGTTTCTTTGTTTCTTTGTTTTTTTGAGATAGGGTCTTACATAGCCCAAGCTGAACTCAGGATTCGACTGAGGGTGACTTGAACTCCTCATTCTCTTGCCTCTACTTTTTTCCCAGTGCTGGTTTTGTAAGCACGTGCCACCACGGTATGTTTTATTTGTTTTTGAGATAGAGCCTCATCCATGTTGTCTAGGCTGGTCTTGGATTCATGATTCCCCTCCATCCTCAGTCTCCTGAATGCTGGGATTACAGGCGTGTTGCCAAACAGCTGAAGAGAGTTTTTATAAAGGGTGAGATGCTTCATAAATGAGCTATTATCCCCAAGACAAGGCTCCTCTAGCTTCTTTCTTATACTGTGGTAATTATTTCTCTCTAGAGATGGTACCCGCCGGGGGTCTAGGATAGAGAGGCCTTTGTGGTAAGTGTTCATGGAACAGCTTGTCTGGCACAAGGAAGTGAGGACCAGGTGAAGCAAGGCCAGAAGGTGACACGAGGGACAGAGTAGGGTAGAGGGACTCAGCCCTGTGTCTTTCCCAACTAGTGTAGTCCATGGAAGAGAAATGCCTGCTGCTCAGTCAACACCAGCCAGGAGCTACACAAGGACAACTCCCGTCTGTACAATTTCAATTGGGATCACTGTGGCGAGATGACGCCCGCCTGTAAGCGTCACTTCATCCAAGACGCCTGCCTGTATGAGTGTTCCCCCAATCTTGGGCCTTGGATTCAGCAGGTATAGGTGCTTCCCTCACACCCTTCAGAAGGCTACCCTTGGGCTCAGTGTCTTTACAGCTATAGCTGCCAACATCCCCTTACCTAGGCAGGCCAGAGCTGGCGCAAAGAGCGCTTCCTGGATGTGCCCTTATGCAAAGAGGACTGTCAGGAGTGGTGGGAAGCCTGTCGTACCTCCTTTACCTGCAAGAGAGACTGGCATAAAGGCTGGGACTGGACCTCAGGTAAGGACCTCAGGGTATCAAGATGGAGGTAGGGTTTGGAAAAGGGGAGATTAAAGAGTTCTGGGGTGACCAGAGTGAGTTTTGACCCTAGGCCTAAATGTCTGTGCCCACTGTGATTCTGCCTGCAGGCATTAACAAGTGCCCAGACACAGCACCCTGCCGCACATTTCAGTACTATTTCCCGACACCAGCCAGCCTTTGTGAGGGTCTCTGGAGTCACTCCTACAAGGTCAGCAACTATAGCAGAGGGAGTGGCCAGTGCATCCAGATGTGGTTTGACTCAACCCAGGGCAATCCCAATGAGGAAGTGGTGAAGTTCTATGCTTCCTTTATGACATCTGGGACTGTGTACCATGCAGCAATACTTCTTGTGCCCAGCCTGGCCCCAGTGCTGTCATTATGGCTCCCTGACTGAGGCCAGTCTTCTCCTCTAGCTACCCTTGGTCTCGGTTGGTTCAACTCTTCAAAGAATAAGGAAGTCTTGAGCCTGCTTCCACCCCTCTCCTCTGCCATCCAGTTCCTGATCCATGTTGGGGCTTGGGGTTTCTACAACAATCATTTTCAATAAATCTATGACACATCTCGGCCTAATGAATTATCATCACTGTGAGCTTGTGAGTGGGTGGGGACAGATACTTTCCGGTCAGAGCAAATAGTGTTTGAATCCCCACCCCCACCGTCACTATATAAATGTTCATTGTAAGTTCCCTCCTCCTAGATGGTGGATGAACTGTGTCTGCGCTTCAGTAATCTGTAGGAATCTAGTTGTTTCTGGGGCCTTAAATCACAGGAAAATCCAGGATTTCTTATTTATGTCATCCTTAAACATTACTGCATCATGGGCTGAGAATGTAACCCAGTTGGAAGAGTGCTTGTCCAGTATTCAAGAAGCCCTAGGTGATGGCACAGGCCTGTAATCCCCGCACTTGGAAGGAGGAGGTAGGAGAAGAATTCAGTGTCAGCCTTGGCTACTTGAAGAGTTTGAGTCCAAGATGGGATATAAGAGACATTGTCTCCAAAGAAAATAAAGACACATCCCCGGGGGCTGGAGGGATGGTTCAGAGGTTAAGAGCACTGACTGCTCTTCCAGAGGTCCTGAGCTCAATTCTCAGAAACCGCATGGTGGCTCACAACCATCTGTAATGGGATCCAATGCCCTCTTCTGGTGTGCATGAAGACAGCTACAGTGTCCTCATATACATAAAATTCCTTTTTTTTTTTTCTTTTTTTCTTTGGAGCTGGGGACTGAACCTAGGGCCTTGCACTACCACTGAGCTAAATCCCCAACCCCTACATAAAATTAATTACTTACTTACTTAATTGTTAAAAATCCCCTGTTCCCATCACGTGTCTGCTTAGCTCTGTTCTCAGCTTACAAAGGGAATTCTGGAAATGGGAGTCCAGCAAGGTTCTGGAGAAAGAAGGAAAACTTCACACTGCCTACCATGATATAGATTGCTGGGCTTGGGTCCCTTGGATGAGGAAGATAGTCCGTTAGGAAGACAATCTGGAGGATACAGAAGAAACCAAAGCTTGTATTCAAGCCAGTGCTGTATTCTGCTGATGAGGCCCAAAGTTACAAACCATTAGAGGCTTCCCAGAGGCAGAAGCATCCTCTCCCTGTCCTTTGGTTAAACTGCATTTGTGTTTATTCTGAGTGTGTGCATGGGTGTGTGTGGGCTGCAAGGATGACTTGGCACAGGTGTGGAAGTCAGAGGACAACATGCAGGAGCTCTCTTCTTTCACTATGTGGGTCCCTGGGGTTCCACTCAGTCTTCAGACTTGGCAAAAGCACGACCGGTTAAGCCATCTCACCCCAGTGGTACATTCTTTAGCATCTCTGTTCTCTCAGGAAACTCTAAATATATTGATTTTGGAGGGTTGTGACAGCTTTTCTCCTCGTCTCTCCTTCCCTCTCTCCCTCCCTTCCCCACCTCTCTCTCTCCCTCTCCCTCTCCTTCTCCTCCCTCTCCCTCTCCCTCCCCTCCTTCCCCTCCCTCCCCCTCCCCCTCTCTCTCTCTGCCTTGGACGGTCTGAAATTCTAGAACAAGACCAAGAAAGCTGGCTTACAACTAGGTAGAGTTTCACTTGCTTCTGCCTCCTGAGGGTCCCGAATACAGGCATAGACAAGTAAGACCCCCATTGCACACTCCCGGGATCTGGGGTGATTTCTGGGTTCCCTGTGTCCTCTAGTCCCCGCGGGAGGAGCTGGGTACAGATTGTTATTTTATTTAAGCCCTGGCAGGACCTGGAGAAACAGGTAGGCGGGTCGAGGATCTCTGTTTTTGTATTTATCTGGTCTGGAAGGTCCCGGTAGACTCATCACGTCCAGGCTTTGTTCTAGCTGGGTTAAGCCAATGCAAATTGGCTTATCCTTTAAACGTAGGAAAACTCCTCAGGGCTGACCCCAGGCTCGGTCAACAGGTTCAATTTACCAAAGCGAAAGTTCTCTCCCAGGTTAAAGGGATGCTCCTAACAAGACTCTAGTAGTTGCTGGTTGTAAGAAAGCGGCTAGAGGCCTGCGCCTTTAAGGAGCCAGGGGGCAGAGGGGCGGGGCAGGAAGAGAAATCCTTGGAGACGCCAACACCATCCAGGTCTTTTTTTAGGGGGGAAATGGGGCGGGCCAGAGCCGGCTTGGGATCCGCCCCGTCTTCTCCCGCCGGGTCCCTTTTTCCGCCCCAGGGGTAGGTGGATGGGAGGTCCTAGCAGCCTGGGTGTCGGGAGCTCCCTGCTCGCACCTGGTCCAGCGAAGGCGCAAGTTTGTTGAATTGGAGGGAGTAGCCGGAGCGGGGGCGGTGCTAATAATACCCGTTCAGTCCCCAGTCGCGCTTTACAGTTTACACAGCTGTCACCTTCGTTACTCCTTAATTAATAATAAAAATAGCCGCCGTCCCGGAGCGCACGCTGCGTGCCAGGCCTGGAGCTTTACAGGCAGAGCCCCAAGGAGCCCGCCCTCGTAACGTTACCCCAGTTATCGAAAGCGAGAAGCTCAGGCGAACCGAAGAGCCAAGATTGGCCCGAGGTCACTCTGCGGGCGTGCGGCGGAGACCCGGACGCGGGCAGACGAGGCGGGGCGCAGGGCAACCCCGGCTCCGGGGGGCGGGGCGCAGGCGGGGCGGAAGGCGCGGGGTGCGCGGTGGCGGCGGATGGCCATCTTAAGTGGCCGCGGGGAGTCCAGGGAGGCTTCCCCGGGCTAGGAGTCACCAGAGTCGCCCCAGAGGTGGGGGCCTGCACTCGGCCGCTGAGGCGTTGGGACTTGAGGGAACTTTTTTTCTAGGTAGTCTAGGGGGTCCTCCTAGTCTGGGACTGCAAAACCTGGGCCTGCGGGTGTGGGTGTGGTGCCAGGCAACTTGGAGGAGATGGGGGAAGGGTTCTGCCAGGCTGGAGGGCCTGCGGGGATCGGTGCGTGAAAGGCTTAAAGATACTGGACCTCGTGCGCGCGCGTATGTGTGGGGTGGGGTATCCGATCTTTTTGGAAGGGATCTTATGAGATGTGTCAGGGATCGGTTTTGGGGGTTCAGTTCTGAAGGGGCTCTGATCTTACAGGAGTTGGGAGAACTTGTTCTCTTGGATGATGGGGTAGTAGTTGTGGATGTCTATCCTGGAGCCTTCCTTTGCGAACCGCGATCCCGCAAGTCTGTGGGGGTGCCGAGTAGCAGATATGTGTAGTAGAATCAGACTTGCATAGGGATTAGGGGTCATCTCCTTGAGAATCGTTTGGAAGGGTTGAATTCACCAGGGAGAACTCGGACTCACAAGTTGTCCCGTAGCGGGTACTGGGGAACTGGATCTAATTGAGGTGGGGGACAAGATAATGTGGAACTTGGGAGGTTCGGGTCCTGGAGGGCTGTCGGAGTTTCGTCCTTGGCGAGAGGCTGGGGGCAGGGGCGGCCCGGGCTCTGGGCCGAGTCGAGGGGGAGGGGACCGGCCAGCTCCTTGCTCCGTTCCCGCCCCTCCCCCGCCGCCTCTGAACAAACTTTTCTTTCTCTTCAAGTTGAGGCCGGCGCTGCTGGCGGCGGCGGCTGCGCGGAGATCGAGGCGGCCGGCGCGGCCAAGCGTGGACCCCGGATACTGGGCTCTCTCAGGCTGGTGGATCCTCAGGCCCGGAACCCGGGCCCAGGCCCAGCCTCCACTCCAAGCTTCCCTGGGCGGATGGCGCGGAGCGGCAGGCATCGGCGGCGCTGAGCCCTACGCGGGCCATGGCCTCAGTGTGTGGGGCACCGAGTCCCGGGGGCGCGCTAGGCAGCCAGGCCCCTGCCTGGTATCACCGTGACCTGAGCCGCGCGGCTGCGGAGGAGCTGCTAGCTCGGGCAGGCCGCGATGGCAGCTTCCTGGTGCGAGACAGCGAGAGCGTGGCGGGGGCCTTCGCACTCTGCGTCCTGTGAGTAGGGCAGGCACACTCAGAGTGTTCCTTGGTTGTGGTGGTAATCCTGGTAGTGGGTTGACTGTAGCTGTGGGGCTGCAGCTCTGTCTCCACCGTGAGTGGAGACCTTGACTTTATCGTTGGGTGGAGGAAGGATACAGGGGAGCACTTCCTGCTGTGTCTGGAGCACTTTCTGAGGCCTGAGGCCAGAGTTCTGAAGCCCAGGGTGGGTGTATGGGAAGACATTAAGGCAGACGGTGGCATACCAGCGTAGACCCCCCCAGTGTCCCAGATGCACAGGGAGAAAAGGATACATGCTCCATGTGAGTGCAGTTTGTTTTAAAGCACTGAGTGGTAGGCAGTAGGGAGCAAAGGGACCAGTGTTTGGATGCCGGGGCAATTCTGCGGCTATGATTGTAGGGTGGAGTGGAACAGTGTGTGTTGAGAGGAAGACTTGGGGGAGGCAACAGGGAGAAGCTATGTGGGACAGAACCTTCATGAATCAATGAGCAAGTCTCTTTTGGCTCTGGATTGAGCTCTGCTTATCTGGCCAAGGCTGAGCCTCAAGGTAGACTTGGCCGCTTTCTGAGTGGGCCTGATCCCGTGGCTGTACCTGGCAGCTGTGTGTGGTAGTGGGGTGCTTTCTGTTTTGTAGTGTTCTTTCTGACCTCTGCCCCCTGCCCCACAGTTCAACAGTGTGTGTGTGGGGGGGGGGGGGAAGCATCAGGGGCTTCTGTGTTTAGATTTAGTGAAAACACTCTCAAATGACCCATTTCCTCTGTCTTTCCTCCTTTCTTCTGACACCTTTGGGCATGCACTGGCCCAGCCTACAGGGAACAATTTTGATTGTCACTCTTGGGATGGGGCTGTGGGCATTTGGTGGATAGAAGCCAAACCTACTGCTACAGATTTGACGGTACCTAAGACGACAAAGGAATTGGGGGTTCCAAAGGCTAGAAGGGTAGACATTGAGAACTCTGGCCTAGACAGTTGACCTGCTGAGGGAGAGATCCTGTAAACCTCAGCTTCTGCAACAAGTCCAAGACCCACCTAGTGTGGAGAGACTAAAGCCAGACATCTTATGTCCATGAAAATCCCAAGACTCCTGCCTCCTAGCTACCTCTAAACAGATCCCTTAATTAGGGAGGGGACAGGGGCAGGTGCTGGATCAGCTGTCTGCGTGGGAGGGGGACAGCTGAGGCCTCCTCCGGGTAAGGAACTATTGTCCCAGTGAAGAGATCCTGGTTCCATTGTCAGGAGTGTGGGGTTTGTGTGTGTGTGTGTGCGTGCGTGTGTGTGCATGCGTGCGTGTGCGTGTGCGTGTGCGTGTGCGTGTGCGTGTGTGTGTGTGTGTGTGTGTGTATGTCTTTCTGTATTTATAGGGAGGCAGATTTCAGCTCTTAGGAGCCTGGCAGAAGGGATCAGAAGTAGGTGGTTTTTTAGGTTTCCCAAACACATGCTTACCTATCTACACATTACATGTACACAAAGAACATTTAAGACACACCCCTGCCCTGACAGACAAACTGGCTTCTCCTCTGGTATTAGATACCAGCCAGCCCTACCTTTTAATTGTTCTGTGACCTTGGACAAATCATTTTTTTCCTTTCTGACCCCCAGTTTTCTCATCTGGAGAACGGAAATATTATTGTATATACTATCCAGTGTGAATATAAGCATAACACAGGGTTTGGTTACTGGGATGTTCTTGTTGTCATAAATACAGACCCAAATACCACAAAGTAATGTACCCTGAGTAAGATAGGGCTAGCTTTAGGGAGAAAAAGACCTTGTGGTGTTTGGTCCTCTCTGGAGCCAACGCCCACTTCTGCCCAGCATAGACAGAGACCACAATGCCTATTTGAGGTAAGGAGGCCAAGGGAGCCTTCCATCCCCCACTTAGTATGTGGCTGGCTCAGCTGTCACCTGCTCAGCTGCTGCTGCTATCTGTCAGCACCCCTCTTGGCTTGGGGTTCCGAGAGACTGAGTCTCTCATAGGGATCCCCTTTGGGTCATTCCAGTTTCCTGATGCTTGAGGAGAGAAAGCAAAGCCCCCTACGGTCCCCTGTAAAAATGCCCCTGACACACCCAACTCCAGTGGAGCGAGACACCAGCATAAACACAGACAGAGTCTCATGCGTGTGTTAGCACATTGACCATGCATGCAAATAGAGACTAAGCAGGCTTCTGAGGACTTTTACTCTGGCGGGGGGCCCAGACTGGTACCACAGCCCAGAGGGGCTGTTTAGACAGCTGTAGAGGCCACAAAAGAGCTGCCTGTTGCTTCTGAAGCCCTGTTGTGGGTGGGTGTAGAGTCTCTGTAGGTCTGGGACTGGGAAGGGGATCTGGTTATTTCTGTTCCTGTTGGCAATAGGAAGAGGGTGGAAGTTGACTGGCCCCACCATTAACCCTGTGCAGCCTGGACAAGTGGCTTTAGAGACTCCAAGATGAGAGGCCTGTGGCCAAACCTGGTAGCAGGACTAAGGAAGAAAAAGTGTTGGTATTCAGACTCCAGCCTAGAGGGTGACAGGTTCTGGTCCCTTCTTTGCCACTAGGTATCAAAAGCACGTGCACACCTACCGCATTCTGCCAGATGGAGAGGATTTCCTGGCTGTGCAGGTAGGAGCTCAGACCTGTTACCTCTAATTTTGGTCTAGCCTCAGGCTTGGCGACCTGCTGGCTGACTCTCCAATCCTTGTTGGTTCAGACCTCACAGGGCGTTCCTGTGCGCCGCTTCCAGACCCTGGGTGAGCTTATAGGCCTGTATGCCCAGCCCAACCAGGGTCTTGTCTGTGCTCTGCTGCTGCCTGTAGAGGGGGAGAGAGAGCCAGATCCACCGGATGACCGAGATGCCTCAGGTACTGCTCATTTTACAGCATGAAAAAAATCCCTTCCTTGGTTGGGCTGGGAAGATGGATCAGTGGGTAGGGCACCTACTTGCATCGAGCACCAGGACCAGTGGAGTTCAGATCCTCAGAACCCACCTAAAAGCTGGGTAGGTGTGGTGGCCTGGAGCAGGGAACCCCTCAATATATAAGTCAGGAAAAGTATGGTGGAGGAAGCAAGTTATCAGTCTCCAGCCTAGACACACCCATGCTAAGGTATTCACACATGCATAACACATACACATAATATCAGTATGTAACATATATACGCAAAGAGGGGAAGAAAATCCCTTCCTTGCCAGTCCCTCGACTCTGTTTTTCTTCCCATCCCCTCTTCCCAGGCCTACCTGCCCTGAAGTTCCATTTTCTCCTAAGCATGATGCCCCACTCTGTCTGTACCTTTTGCTGGGAAGTCTCTGATGGCTATGGCATATACCCGTCATATAATACGGAGTTCAAACTGCTGTCCCACTGTTCCCTCTCCACAGATGTGGAGGACGAGAAACCCCCACTACCCCCGCGCTCTGGCTCTACCAGCATTTCTGTCCCTGCGGGGCCTAGCAGCCCCCTGCCAGCCCCTGAGACTCCCACAACTCCAGCAGCTGAGAGGTGAGACCCTCCGAGCCTCCTCTTTCTGCTGGGCAGGAAGTTCCTTCTCTGAGAATCGGTCATCTAAGCCCCCCTCCCAGGGACCCCATCCTGAATCGGCCCCGGGGAGAGATACTATGGCATATTCTACTCTACTTATCTCTAGTACTTAATGTACTGGATAGAGTAGGGCATTTTGACAGTCAGCAGGGCCTCCCCTGATTCTTCATCTCTCCTGGAAGCACTCCTAATGGACTCAGCACTGTGTCACATGAGTATCTGAAGGGCAGCTACGGGCTGGACCTGGAGGCTGTACGAGGCGGAGCCAGCAACTTGCCCCATCTCACCCGAACCCTTGTCACCTCATGCCGTAGGCTACACAGGTACTAGGGACGGCTGAGCCCATGGGCCACGTTCAGGTTTCAGACCTTGAACAGGAAGCCATCCACTGTGTCCTGACTTCCTCCACCGTACCCTGTTCCTATATGCTGAAGGTGGCAGTGCCATCTGAACCCACTGTCTCCCCTAGCGAGGTGGACAAGGTCCTGTCAGGCCTAGAGATCCTGTCGAAGGTGTTTGACCAGCAGAGCTCACCCATGGTGACCCGCCTTTTGCAGCAGCAGGTAGGACTGTAGGGAGGCCTTCAGGAGGTGGGACATACCTTGGAGCTGTGTGTGGGGATTCTGCTTAGGAACCTTGTGTACCACTCTTATTTTTCGCCAGCAGAGCCTACCACAGACTGGAGAGCAAGAGTTGGAGAGCCTTGTGCTGAAGCTATCTGTGCTAAAGGACTTCCTGTCAGGCATCCAGAAGAAGGTGGACGAACCTGCCCTTATATGCCCTGCAGTCACTTATCCCAGCATCCCAGGTGCCCCTCCCTGTCACATTCCCTCAGCCAGTCCCTTTACCTCACCTTTTCCCTACTCTATCTAGGCCCTAAAGGCACTGCAGGACATGAGCTCCACAGCACCTCCGGCTCCATTGCAGCCCTCCATACGAAAGGCCAAGACCATCCCTGTGCAAGCCTTTGAGGTACATGACAGGTGGGGCCTCCCGGGGCAAAAGGTGGCCGGAGGTAAAGAGGGTTCTGTCCGTCTAAGGTCTTGTCAGCAGCCTTTCCCCTCCTGGCTTTATAGGTGAAGCTGGATGTGACACTGGGTGACCTGACCAAGATCGGGAAGTCCCAGAAGTTCACACTGAGCGTGGATGTGGAGGGTGGGAGGCTGGTACTGCTGAGGAGACAGCGTGACTCCCAGGAGGACTGGACGACCTTCACACACGACCGGAGTGAGCGAGGGCCAGAGTGGGAGGAAGTGGGCAGGCCAAGTCCCTCAGTCGCATGGCACAGGTTTGGGTGACTCCTCTTTCCTTCCCCTAGTCCGGCAGCTCATTAAATCCCAGCGTGTGCAGAACAAGCTGGGTGTTGTGTTTGAAAAGGAGAAAGATCGGACGCAGCGCAAGGACTTCATCTTTGTCAGTGCCCGGGTGAGTTGCTGCCTGTGCCGGGTGTCGGGGGCTACTGGAGTCTCCTTAGGATATGTCCTAGTGGAATATGAGGTGCAGACCTGTTAATCAATACACAAGGAGTGTATTGAGGGTAGGAAGCACTTATTAGTGTTTTCATACTATGTGTGCAGTGGGGAACCTCAGGGAAGACCCTACCCTTCTTTCATGATGCCTGCCACAAAGCAGGGTATCCCTATGGAAGGGTGGGATTGCTGGATGCCTGCTGTCCCTGACTGGCTACTGTGTGCCCTCTCCCCCCACCTCACTAGAAGCGAGAAGCCTTCTGCCAGCTTCTGCAGCTCATGAAGAACAAGCATTCCAAGCAGGATGAACCTGACATGATCTCCGTCTTCATAGGCACCTGGAACATGGGTCAGGCCCAGGCTGGAGTTATGGTGGGAGAGGAGGCTAGCCCTGGGATAGGGGCATGACCCACACCTCTGATTCCTGCTGCCTCCCCTCCACCTTCAGGAAGTGTACCACCACCAAAAAACGTGACATCTTGGTTCACATCAAAGGGACTGGGGAAAGCCCTGGATGAGGTCACAGTGACTATACCCCACGATATCTATGTCTTTGGGACTCAGGAGAACTCAGTGGGTGACAGAGAGTGGCTGGATCTGCTGCGTGGGGGCCTCAAGGAGCTTACAGATCTGGATTACCGTCCGGTGAGGGGGTTATCTTGCCTGCCCCCCCCCCCCTTTTAAAGATTTATTTATTAGGTGTATAGTGTTCTGCCTAGATGTATGTCTGAAGGCCAGAAGAGGGCACCAGATCTCATCATAGATGGGTGTGAGTCATCATGTGGTTGCTGGGAATTGAACTTAGGACCTCTAGAATTACAGACTCTAAGCCATCTCTCCAGCCTGCCTGATCCCTTATTGTCACAGACCTTATGTTTTCTGCTTGACTTCATGGCTGCCCCTGGGATGTATTGTTCCCATGGCCTTTCCTCTAAGCCCTGATGATTCCTGCTTGACTTCATGGCTGCCCCTGGGATGTATTGTTCTCAAGGCCTTTCCTCTAAGCCCTGATGATTCCTTTGGGAGACTGAACTTGGATTTCATGAGTTGTTCATGTCATAGGAAAGGATGCTTTTCTTGTTTACTCTAGAAAGGGGTAGCAAGCCTTCCTAGCCCATGACTGACAAGACGGTGTAGTTGCTAGGCATGGGGAACCGTAGGCAGGGACCTTGGCCTGGGACAAGGATGACGCCCACACTCTTTCCATAGATTGCTATGCAGTCACTGTGGAACATCAAGGTGGCCGTGCTGGTCAAGCCAGAACATGAGAACCGCATCAGCCACGTTAGTACGTCCAGTGTGAAGACTGGTATCGCCAATACCCTGGGTGAGCAGGGCAGGTGGGCCCCTGAGGGGAAGTGCTTCTATTCATGCCCCTGCCTTTTCTCCAAGGTCCCCCTATCGTGTGTGGTTCAGTTTTCTCATATACAGGGTACTTTGAACTTTGTATGTTCTCATTCTAAATCTCTTCCAGTCCTGAGGAAGATCACTGGGGAAGAGGGGTGTGTGTGTGTGTGTGTGTGTGTGTGTGTGCGCGTGCACGCGTGCGCGCGCGCACGCATGTATGTGTGAGAACGTGTGTGAGTGCGTGTGTGTTCTGGAGGAAGGAAGGATGCTGACTGCCGCTTTGAGGGATAGAGGACAGCCGGAATCCCTTTTTAGGTGACCCCTCTTTAGCCTTGCTCTTTTTTGCCCTGGCAGGGAACAAGGGAGCTGTGGGTGTTTCCTTCATGTTCAATGGCACTTCTTTTGGCTTCGTGAATTGCCATCTCACCTCAGGGAATGAGAAGACTACTCGGTGAGAGGCACCATTTTCATGTGTCCTTACCTACCCTCCATCCTCCTGAGACCCATTCCTTTCCCATAGCTTAGGGCTTGACTTCCTACATCCCTATCCCCAGAGCCCCCCATTGTCTCAGGACTCCTCTTGCCTATGCCTGACCATGGCCTTGTCCCTACCTGCTTCCTCCATCGCCAATACCCTGGGTGAGCAGGGCAGGTGGGCCCCTGTAGGGTCCCTCATCCCTGCCCTATCCTTGACCCCAAAGCCTTACCTTTGTGCTGTCCCTCCTTCCTGACTCTGGAGATCTGCCCTGGCTCCTCCACTGTAGGCGGAACCAGAATTATCTGGACATCCTGCGTCTTCTCTCATTGGGTGATCGGCAGCTCAGTGCCTTTGACATCTCTTTGAGGTTCACTCATCTCTTCTGGTTTGGGGACCTTAACTACCGCTTAGACATGGATATCCAGGTGCCAGCAGGGCCTGGTGGGTGGTTATAAAGGAGGGCATTGGGAGGGAGGTTTGTATGGCCTTTCTCAAAAGACAAGCCTCTGGCGTTTGTCTCTGCACTCCAGGAGATCCTGAACTACATTAGTAGGAGAGAGTTTGAGCCCCTGCTCAGGGTGGACCAGCTCAACCTGGAGCGGGAGAAGCATAAGGTCTTCCTTCGATTTAGTGAGTGTTCCCTATGGTCCTGGGGTGTGGAGGATGCCTGGGTCTTTGGAGCTGTGGACTTCACATACCCTCTGCTCTCTAGGTGAGGAGGAGATATCTTTCCCACCCACCTACCGCTACGAGCGGGGTTCCCGAGACACATATGCTTGGCACAAGCAGAAGCCAACTGGGGTGAGTGAAAAACACAGACTCAGGGAACCCTCCCTCAGGTTTTAGGAAGTTAACAGTGGGACATCAAGGATCTTATTTCTGTATTCACTACTCAAGCTCATACAGCTTCCCCGAAGCCTTTGAAGGTGATGTTGGGTGTTTTTGGGAGTCCAAGGAAGAGACAGGTGCTGGGTCCAGTAACAGAAGAGAAGAGTACAGTTTTGTCAGTTCTGGGTGGGACCCATGTCAAGATCCCCAGCTGACAGGGCTGACCACATTGCTGTTTCTGCCACAGGTCCGGACCAATGTGCCTTCATGGTGTGACCGGATTCTATGGAAATCCTATCCTGAAACCCACATCATCTGCAATTCCTATGGTCAGTGCCTTGTAACAGGATGATGGGAGACCCTGGGTGGTGACTGTTCTGCCTCAGCCTTTCTTTGGGAAGTAGGGGCAGAGAGCAGAGATCTCTTCTTATTTGTGTCCCCCTAAATAGGTTGCACTGATGACATTGTTACCAGTGACCATTCTCCTGTGTTTGGGACATTTGAGGTTGGAGTGACTTCCCAGTTCATCTCCAAGAAAGGTACCTGTTCTGATATAGAGATGTGTGGGAGGGCATGGACAGTGGCATGAGGGGTTTGACCGACCACACATAGGTGTATGTGTGTGCTCCTAAGAACACAGGGGTGTTTTTGAACCTATCGATAATGTGAGATTGTTTGAGTCTCGGTCATCACTGGAGGAATGACACACTGGTGTGTTTGTATCTGTCACACATGTGCCTTGAGTGTGCCCGCAGATGAGGCATGGTGTTGGCAGAGACAAGCCTAGAGACACTCGGGTCCCCATGTCCTCTGACACGACCCTGCCATGCTTGGCATGTCTTTCTGTTTGGATTTGTAGGTCTTATGATCTGCTAGGACCCCCTCATTTTTTCTGCCCTAAGTGTCAGCATCCTGACTCTTTTGCCTACAATCCTTAGGTCTCTCTAAGACCTCAGACCAGGCCTACATTGAGTTTGAGAGCATCGAGGCCATCGTGAAGACGGCCAGCCGCACCAAGTTCTTCATTGAGTTCTATTCTACCTGCTTGGAAGGTCAGTGGGGGGCCGTTGCTGGCTGTGGGCCACGAGAGAATGGGATGTCAAAGGCTGCCCAGAGCAGTCAGCCCTAGCGTGTCCTCCCGCTTCACCCCAGAGTACAAGAAGAGCTTCGAGAATGACGCTCAGAGCAGTGACAACATCAATTTCCTCAAGGTGCAGTGGTCCTCGCGCCAGCTGCCCACGGTGAGGCTAGAGCCTGGGCCCACACTGTAGATGAAGGCATTACAAAGAATAAGAGACAGCACACCCAGGGGCTCCTTGGGAGGACGGGAGGCTGGAGGGGATGCCTGTGTTTGCTTCTGCACACAAGGATAGAGAAAATTGTATCTTTGGGAGCTGTGGAGCCAAGTTTTAGTTTGTTTATTCATTTGTTTAATAAATGCTTTCAGAGCCTTTGGTAAATGTCTAGTATTGCCCACTGAGGGCACAGGAAATTAATCGTAGCGATGTTAAATGCTTTGAAAGGCCATGCAGAGCTGTGTTAGGGCAAGGAGTGAGTGGGGCCGGGACTGCCATGGGAAGGGCAAGATGGGACATCTAGGGAATTGTTCCTCACCGGGCCTCTCTGTTCCTCAGCTCAAGCCAATTCTGGCTGACATTGAGTACCTGCAGGATCAGCATCTCCTGCTCACAGTCAAGTCCATGGATGGCTACGAATCATATGGTGAGGGACAGGAAGTGCCCGGGGGAACGAGAAACCAGGTAGCTCCCCAGAAAGGTCTGACAGTTTGCTGGTCTGTTGCATCTACTCCTTAGGGGAGTGTGTGGTTGCACTCAAATCCATGATTGGCAGCACGGCCCAGCAGTTCCTGACCTTCTTGTCCCACCGTGGAGAGGAGACAGGCAACATTCGTGGCTCCATGAAGGTGCGGGTGCCCACAGAACGCCTGGGCACCCGTGAGCGGCTCTATGGTAGGGGTTTCATTGGGCATCGTGTGGGTGGGGTGTGTGATGTGGTGGTGTGGGGCAGGTATAGGAGGAGCAGACCCAGGGTGGCCGTGTGTTGGACTCCTGTGGTACTGGAAAGTTCTGCAACCTTGACTGAGTGGGTGTCACCTGAGGGGTAGCTAGGAAGGGACTAGGTATTCCCAGTACCCATTAAGATTGCCAGGCTTCACAACCCCAAGTCCTCTGTTTCCATTCTCTCTGTTTCCCCAGAATGGATTAGCATTGATAAGGATGACACAGGAGCCAAAAGCAAGGCTCCTTCAGTGTTGCGGGGCAGCCAGGAGCACAGGTGAGCTAGGCTTATGTTCTCACAGAAGGGGACATTTGGGAGCCCCTGATTTGCCTCACATCGTCTTTCTTGCAGATCTGGGAGCCGCAAGCCAACTTCCACAGAGGCCTCCTGTCCACTGTCCAAGTTGTTTGAAGAGCCTGAAAAGCCACCACCGACTGGCAGGCCCCCAGCCCCACCACGGGCAGTTCCTAGGGAGGAGTCCTTGAACCCCAGGTAAAAGTAGAGACCTGCTATCCCCTGGGTTTCCATTACTATGCCTCCCTGTCAGGGCCGAGTGCTCTGACTTCTGAGTCAAAGGGAACCCAATTAGTCTTTTCTCTCAACTCTGCCTTTTAAAAAAAATGGATGTGGATAGGGCTAGGGCAAGGTGCCAAGGCCTGTAAATCCCAGAGATGGGGCAGGAGGAGTAGATGCTCAGAGTCACTTAGCTACAACCAAAACAACAAACAAAAAACACAAACAAAAATGGACAGAGCTTGAGGTTATTTGAAGGTGTCCCTGGCTCACCCTGGGATTTCTCAGGGTCCCTCTTAGGAGCCTGTACCTAACAAAAGGCCCTGGCGGAAACGGATTCGTGGCCCAAAATTTGAGAGCTGCTTCTTGCTAGATTCTCCTTTTTCTTTCCAAGACAGCGTTTGTCTGTAATAGCCCCGGATGTCCTGGACCTGTGCTGTAGGCTCTTCTTTGTAGATGTCCACAATTATGCATTGTATACATAGGAATTTTCAAAAGTTCCAAGAGTGTGGGCAAGAGAGAAATTTAAAAGTTTGTTTCTTATGTTTCCCAAATGTAACGGGCCAGGAAACTTTCTCCCATAAAGCAGTGTCCTGGGCCTGAGTATCCTGACGAACACCACTTTCCCAACACTAAGACTAAGGCAAGACTCAGGCAAGAGGAATGAGAGTTTGAGGTTAGTCTGAGCTAAATGGGGAGGGCCTGTCTAACGGGAGCCTGAGTACAGCTCTGCTGAGGACTCTCCCCTGGAGGCTTTTCTCATCTCTAGTCACACTTCTCAGGCTGCTGTCACCGCTTTGCTTCACCGGTTTGAGGTCAGGTTTCCGTTATGAAATCATTAAAGAGCAGAGAATGTGTGCAAGTGGGAACAGGAGGTAGGGTTTGACCTTCAACACTTCCTCCCCTCAAGGGCTTGGAGACAGCAAAGTCATGTGCAAGTCTAGGACCAGGGCAGGACCCTTGTCTCTTCTCCCCCAGCTCCCTCCCCTGCACCCACTGCCTTTCCCTTGGATCCTTTACCTTGGTTTCCCTGCTCCCCAACCAGGTTGAAGTCAGAGGGGACACCTGAACAGGAAGGAGTAGCAGCCCCTCCACCCAAGAACAGCTTCAATAACCCTGCCTACTACGTCCTTGAAGGGGTCCCACATCAGCTGCTGCCCCTGGAGCCAACCTCATTTGCCAGGGCCCCTATCCCACCTACCACCAAGAACAAAGTGGCCATCACAGTGCCTGCTCCTCAGCTTGGGCGCCACCGGACCCCTCGTGTGGGGGAGGGAAGCTCGTCGGATGAGGACTCTGGGGGCACACTGCCTCCTCCAGACTTCCCACCTCCACCACTGCCAGACTCAGCCATCTTCCTGCCCCCTAACCTGGATCCTTTATCAATGCCAGTGGTCAGGGGCCGAAGTGTGGGTGAGGCCCGTGGCCCACCACCTCCCAAGGCCCATCCAAGACCACCACTACCGCCGGGCACCTCACCTGCCAGTACTTTTTTGGAAGAGGTTGCAAGTGCGGATGACCGGTCTTGCTCAGTACTGCAGATGGCCAAGACACTCAGTGAGGTAGATTATTCTCCTGGGCCTGGATGCTCAGCACTCCTCCCCAACCCCTTGGAATTGCAGCTTCCCCGAGGGCCCTCGGACTACGGACGACCCCTCAGCTTCCCTCCACCCCGCATCCGGGAGAGCATCCAAGAAGACTTGGCAGAGGAGGTGTGTTAGACCAGAGCTAGCTGGCTATGTGTACCTGATGTGTGTTTCTTCATTCTTCCACTCAGAACTCACTGGTGTCTACAGCCCCCTTTGCTTGTAGCGGGACAATGGGCCTTTTGGGGACACATGAGTCAGCTCCATTCCTTTCTCATTTCCCTCAGAGCATGGGTAGAATGTGGCTGTTTGCATGTGTTTTTGTGAAGAGCCATCCTTTTTAGTTTTCCCCCCTAACATGCCCTATTCCCTTAGGCTCCGTGCCCGCAGGGCGGGCGGGCCAGCGGGCTGGGAGAGGCGGGCATGGGTGCCTGGCTGCGGGCCATCGGCTTGGAGCGCTATGAGGAGGGCCTGGTGCACAATGGCTGGGACGACCTGGAGTTTCTCAGGTGGGGGCGGGGCTGGAGGTGGGGAGGGCGGGGTTTCTGGCCTCAAGGGTGGGGTTTCGGGCCCTGTAGGACCTCCTAGCCCATCTCCCAGCCTCTCTTATTCCTGCAGTGACATCACTGAGGAAGACCTCGAGGAAGCTGGGGTGCAGGATCCTGCTCACAAGCGCCTTCTTCTGGACACGCTGCAGCTCAGCAAGTGATAGCAGAGATGCCGCCGAGCTGCCAAAGCAGAGCTGGAAGGGCACATGAAACCAGGGGTGAAAGTTTTGAGGGGTGTGGCAGTGCATCTCTGTCTATTTATTGGGGACCAGAGTTCCCTACTGCCCAATTGTTTGGGGCGTTCTAGTTAGAACATCGTGCTCCCCACCTAGCTTTTAGGCCCAGGGTCAGGGGTTTAGTAGCCTGTGGTAATTGTGAAGCACGGTGGTTACTCCAGTGCAGACACCTCCCTGCCTCGGTTGTGCGTGGGGTATGGTTGGGCACATCTGGGTCCTCACTTCCACTGATGTTTCCACCTCCCTCCCTCGGGCCTGAACTCCAGGGGAAGAGTTCCTCGTAGCTCCTACTCTGGGAACGTCCGTCCGTCCGTCCGGAAATGAAGGAAGAGCCCAGGACCGGGCTGGATTTATTTAAGTTTTTCTGTGTGGGTTTTGGGAAGGGAGGGCACGTTAATTTTATTGGGGTGGGGCAGGACCTCGGCCTTAAAATGCCAGTTTGCCTAGTTCTGGCTGTTCCTCTGGTTCGAAGAAGCGCTCTTGCCCAGGGAATGCGTGGCAGCCGGCGGATGGGGGGGGGGGGGGGGGCAGCCTCGGGTTGCCCCGGCACCAGAAGACAGTGCTTTTGCAGTTTATCCCATCTTGGGCACTCAGAAAGGTTGCCGGCTTGATGTCTTCAATAAATTAAGTTTTATTTGGATTGAGCAAAATCACCTTAATAAATTACACGTTTTTCAAAGAAAAAAAATAAAGGAAAAGGAAACCACTTTGTTCCGTTCCCCGACAGCTCTTCCCCTCTAGTGTCTAATCTCTGCGACATACTGGCTAGGGAAGGGAGGTGACTCGTTAGGGTGGGATTAGCGGTGGGACTCTTCAGGTTGCTTGATTTCAAGGAGTGAGTGGCCCAGCTAGCTGAAAAGTCGTAGGAGCTCGGCTTCTTAGAGCCTCTATGACTGGGCTCTGAGTTAGGGACAGGTGCAATTTGATCCCTGCTCCTAAGGAAGCCTAGCAAGAAAGGGCTTCCGGCTGCCCTGGAGGGGGGTCCTGGTGATTAGTACTCCAGACGAGAGTGGCCCTGGCTTGTTTTACAACGAAGGGGGACCTGGTCTAGGGATCAGACACTGGGTAGTGGGGGCGACGGGGAGCTTCCAGGCAGGCTGCCGGGATAGGGAGGGATAATGTCAGGTCCAGTAGGGTGGGGGTGTCTCTCGGGGCAGGCTGGTTGCCTACAGACGCCCGCGGCTAGAAGAGGTTTGTCTTCAGGGCGGGACCGGGCTTCCGGTGAAAGGAGGACAGAACTCCAGAGAAGGGACCTGGTCCGGGTTCCGCCGGCTGCCAGGCCTTAAGCAGCTCTGCTGCGCCCGCGCCGGGCCCGCCACCCCCACCGCCCGCCACCCCTGCCCACAACGCGCCTTTGAGTGGCTGGGGCCCGGGCCCGGAGCCCAGCGCGGCGGGCAGAGGGCTGGGGCTCAGGCGCGGGCTGGCCAGGCTGGGTGCGGGCGGCGGCGGCGGCAGCGACGCGGTGCTGTCGGGCGTGGGGCTGCACGTGGACTCCTTGGAGTCGTCGTCCTCGGACGAGCAACGCGCCTCGCCCTTTTTGGCGCCCGTCGCTCCCGCCGCGCCTTTGGCGCTGGCCGCGCGCTCCTGTTTGCGGAACTTAGCCCGGCGGTTCTGGAACCAGACCTGTGGGCACAGGGACCAGTTAGCCCAGAGGACGGTCGCACGGGACACTTAAGCTCCAGGCCGTTGGGACCGGTCTCGGATTATTACTAGTCAGAGATCTACAGACTTCCACCCTCCACCTTTCCACTCGGCGCCACGTCCATTCTTCCCATCTTTTGTGACCCATCCAACAGGCCCTTGGTTTTGTCCTTAGGATCTGCTCACCCGTAGATCCCGTGGCTTCCCTGCGTTTTGGTCTCTTGAAGGGGGTCACTAATCCGTCTTATCACCCTAGCCCTATTTAGGAAGCTGGGGGCATTCCACCTGGGGCATCCTAGGACCTGGGTCGGGTGCTAGGGGGATCCTGTCAAAACGGGACAGTCGGATTTGTATACCCAGGTCTCTCTCGTCGGACCTGCAGCCGCCCCAAACTTAAACTTTCCTGACTCTGACTCAGGTGCATCCTCTGGAAGTCCTGATTGGCCTGGTCAACCTTGCTTCCTACCTTCATAACCTACCTTCATAAACCTCCGACTTACGAGGGGAAATGTAAGAACTCTGAGTCGGAGGTAAATTGAAGTTACCCTGCTCGGGTCTTCTGAGAACCCAGGTCCCAGCCCCGCTGCCTCCCCTGGCTGCTTTGCCACACCCGAACTGTCTTGGCTTGCAGGCTCCAGCACCCTCCTCTAGCAAGTGCGTGCACAGCACGTGTATCCACGCACCTGCACGCGAGCCTCAGTGAGGTCGATCTTGAGCGCCAGTTCCTCGCGAGTGTAAATGTCCGGGTAGTGGGTCTCGGCGAAGACGCGCTCCAACTCCTTGAGCTGAGCACTCGTGAACGTGGTGCGGATGCGCCGCTGCTTGCGCTTCTCATGCAGGCCGGACGGCTCCGGGAAGAACTTGTAGGGAACTGCGGGAGCGTGCGGGAGGGCAGGGGTAATGAAAGTGGTGGGCGTGAGAGCTGATCTCAGTCCTTACACCCTGTGTCCCGCCCTAGAGAAAATCGCATATAGCCCCTCCCTCCCCTCGATTTGGTCCTCAATAGCTTCCTGTCAAGTGTTCCTAAGCCTGAATCATCAAGGGGCTTAAGAGTTTCCAGAAACAAATCAGAAGCTCCAATTAAGGGTTCGTCCATATTTTCCCCACCTTCTTTGAACCCCTACCACTCCATTGGCCTCTCCAGGCTTCCTACCCTCACGGTGGTCTGAAAAGGCACCCTTCCTGGGGAACTCTAGGTCCTGTTCTCTGATCACAGGAGCAGGGTATGTCTGCCAGATCTCATCAGCATCAGTCTCCCACTAACCAGTCTCGGGCCTTGGCTCTGCCATTGCGATTCTCCAGGCAGGTCTACTTTAGACTCTGTGTACTGATGGCGTTCCCTTTCTCCTCACCCCATCTCCTCAGCCCACCTCTCTCTTTCCCAAGCTTTATTTCCTCAGTCCTGCCTCTCCACCCTGGTAGTATTCTTCTCCAGGTATTTCTGCTTCCCTTCCTCCACCTGAATTGATTCTCTCTTCAACTTTCCCTTTCTGGATCCACCGTTCTTTGTGCCCATGTAAGACCCCTCTTATTCCTTCTTACTCAAGTTTTTCTCTTTTCTTTGTCCTCTTTCTCCCACTCAGTCACCTCTGTGTCCCATCTCCCCTAAGTCCTATCCCAGCCCTTCCCTCACCATCTTCCTACACCCCATGCGGACAGCATCTCCGAATCCCTGTATCTAAGTCTGGCTTAAATCTCCATGTTTTTTCTTGGAGTCCCCCAGTCACCGTCTTTGTCCCATCTTCCCAAATTCTTCCTTGCAGCACTCCATCTTTATTTCCCTTCCAATTATTTGCTTTCAAGCTCTTTTGGTGTCCGTCTTCCGCAATTAGTGTTCCCACCGTCTGGTTCTTATCTCTGCCTTCCAACACTGTATACCCATTTCTCTCAGGGTCTCCATTTGTGCTCCCATCTCTCCATACCTTATCCCACCCACAGTCTCACAGACCCTTTTCTCAAGAGTCTATCTCCCTAATTTCCTCTTCCCATTATTGAACCGCCATCCTAGCCTGGTCCAGCACCACCAGTCTTCCCAACCCCTAAGGCCTCATCTTAATGGTTCTTATTTCCCTAAATTAAGGTATTTATCTCTCCAACAAACCCCAGTCCTCCTTTCAGGTTCCCGGGCTCCAGTGAGCTTTTGGGGGGAGGGCAAGAACTAAGAAAGGAGGAAGCCGGGTGGGGCATGCTGGGACAGTAACAGAAGGCATAGGGATGCCTTAAAGGCTAGGTGATGTTGAAGGTTTGGACCGGGACTTGCTTGGGTCAAATGAAGAGAGAGGATCTGCTCCTGGGTTTTGCAGGGCTGTAATCTGGGATGGAGGGAATGTGGAAATAAAAGTGGCCCAAATGATACAGGCTCCTTTTCTGTGGCTATGGGAACCGTTTTTGGTGGTGCAGTAAGGTTTGGGCCCAGGCAGAACAGGTCTAAGACAGGGTAAGGTGAGGCCAGAAAGATGATATTAAGGATCTAGAAAGGATCTAGGCAGCTCAGTGGCAGCAGGGATCTTTATTGAGGGTGGCATCATCCAGGACACAGGTGGTAAGAATGAGAGTTGACTGGACTGTGCCGGAAGCCCATTCCGAGGATTCTGGGGATGAGAGGTTTGGTGGCCACCTTTGTACGTGGGGAGGAGAAGGCCTAGTGAGAGGCCCAGGACTGGACCTGTTTCTTTGATACGAAAGGCGCAGGATAGGGGTTTGGCATTGAGAAAGGAACTGGAGGAACAAGAGGGTGCGGCTCATCCCTGCCAAGAAGAAAGTCCTATTACGGGGGGGGGGGGGGTGTCTCAAAGTACATTGGATGGGTCTAGTCAGATGCATGGGTAGGGGTGGCTTGTGGGTTCAGTCACAATCACTTGCAGAGTAGGAAAGGAACTTGGGGTTCCGTGGGGTTTGAAGGTAGGGTTGGGACGGGACTGCGCTCACCTGCCGAGTAGGGTGCGGGTTGGTGGTCGCGTAGGGCGCCAAGCGCACAGTTGGAGGAGCCGAGCGCGGGGCACGGTGGCCCCGCGGCGGGAAAGGCAGGCCGCAGGGGACTGTATTGGAAGCCTCCAGGCTGGCTGCAGGCGCCGAAGTCACCGTAGGCGGACGCCTCCATGGCCGCCACGCACGAATCGTACGAATTGAGGTAGGAGTAGTCCATCGGCCCGAGGGGGCGGGGGCGGGGGCCGGGCCGGGCCGGGTCTGATCCGGGTCAGGGTCCGGGTCGGGGTCCCGGGCTGGGTGGAGTTCGGGACGGAGATTCGAGCTCCAGGCGCAGAAGACCTGAGACCCACTCTGAGTGCCCGAGAGTCCGCCCGCCCCGTCGCGGCCCGCACTCTGCCCCGGTGCAACGCAAGTGCAGTACCGCCAGCCCGCGCGCCTTTTAACGCGCAGGACCCCGCGGAGGGGGCGAGGCGGGGCGAGCTCCGCGGGGCGGGGCCTGAGCGGCCCAGACCCCGCCCCTGGCCACCCCGGCCCCCAACCCCAAAGGGCCTCCCTCTTAGGGCTCCCGAGGTGCAGGCGGGGCATCTTGGGACCCCATCCCGAGAGTCCCTTATCCTGTCCCAATCCGGCCTAGACCTTCGATCCCTACACAACAGGCCCAGCAGGAGGGTCCCGACCTCGTTCTTGGGCCTCCCACCTGCGGCCCCGTGGAAGCTAGGGAGGCAGGCCCCGCGGTGCTGGTGTGAAGAAGTTAATTCAATTTTCCCAGATAACCGAATTATTCCGATCTGGCCCTTCAGCCCCGCCCCCCAGCTAGGTCCTATCCCTGCGAGGACAGCTGAGGCTGCCCTGGAGTGAGGGGGATGGAGACAAGGATGAGAAAGAGACAGGAGACTGGGACAGGGACAGGGAGGGGAAGTGGGCATGGAGAGACTAGAGAAAAGGGGACAGACTTCAAGATAGAAGTCAGGGAAGAGGGATATACAAACGAAGACAAGCGTGAAGCCCATAGAAGAGAAAGGCAGGGGTGGAGATGGAGACTAGCAGAGAGAAGAGGGCAGCAGGATGGAGAAAGAAAGGCATGAAGACAGAGGGACACGGATGAACATGGACGTGGACTGCAACCAGGACTGTGATGGAGCTGCGGAGAAGGCTGAAACAAAACAGAGACAATCATAGTGAGGCCACACACAGGATGGTCTTAGGGTAACAAGGCCAGAAACAGACCAGCGGAACAGAGGCTGATGAGTGGAGAGAAAGGACCTCCTGAGAGCTGGGATTTGTAACCAGAACGCAGAAGGCAGCCAAGACACGTTGTGGTGGAGAGGCTGTTGGGTGTGTGTGTGTAAGAGGGGGCTTGGGGCATAAGAGGAGGAGTCTGCAGGGTAGAAGTCTCGCCCTGAGAAGTCTCTTGTCTTGAGGGCCACAGGAGCCTGCACCTGCTGGGTCCAGGCCACTCCCTCCCTTCCTTGTTTCTCAGCTCTGTTGTCCTCCCCAATAGCTTGTGACCTCTGGACCCCTGTGCGTGTGTGTCCCCATCTGTGCGTGTGTCTGTGTCCGTGTCCGAGTCCGTGTCCGTGTGTGTGTGTGTGTGTGTGTGTGCATTTGTATCTGTGTTGAATGCTAAGCCTTAGGAATATGGTAAGGACCCCCTTTCTCTCCTTCAGAGTCTCTCTTCTTCCCTTTTGAGCCTCTTTCTTCTGGAAAGCCAGGTTATTGACTGTCCATGGTTCCCACCAGCTCTCCAGGCTGTGGGGTGAATGGGACACATTTAGCATCTTTACCTGGAGGAGGAGTACAAACCCCCATCTACCTCTTTAATTCTCCTGAAGAATGAATTGAGACTCTTCTCCCTAGTCCTCAGCCCCAAGTCCCCAGGTTTCTACACTAAGTCCTGCTGTTGGGATGTCTGAGACCCAAGAAGGAGCCAGAAGAGGGCCATATCCTTGTCACCAAACAAAATCCTCTGAGATTAAGAGAAACAGTCCTGGAGTTCCTCTTCCCTCATGTCTGCCAGCACAGTGGAGACCACAACCCTCAGGCCACCCTTTCCAGGCTAATCACTCTTTGCTTGACACGTGCCTCGGTTTCTGTAAGTATTCTATATCAGGAGTATTGAAGGTGTGTGTGTGTGTGTGTGTGTGTGTGTGTACGCGTTTTCAAGCCATTTGCCCTTGGTTTGTTGTGTTAAGATATGCATAAACACAAATCTTACCACCATAACTGTTTTAATTGTATGGTTCAGTGTTGCTAGTTCATTCGTCGTGTTGGACAACACAGCATTACTGTCTTATTTATTTCTGTAATTCTCCATCCTGTATAATCCAAACTCCACATATGAGGCAATAAGTCTCTAACCGTCTCCCCCACCTTCTGCCGGCCACCCTTCTGATATTTATCTGTCTGTCTGTCTATCTATGCAATTTTTTTGACACCAGGGTCAATGTATCCCAGGTGGCCCTGACCTCCCTGTGTAGCTAAGAATGACCTTGAGTGCCTGATTCTCCTGACCCTTGCTCTGTACCAGGTGCACACACCCACACTCAGTTCTATGAGAGGTTCTGGGGGGGCTAATCCAGAGTTTTATGTGTGCTAGGCTAGCACTTTGCCCCTGAGCTAAGCGCCCACTGTCTCTGTAATTTTGAATACTCTAAATATTGTATCAAATGGAACCATACGTTATTTACCTGATTGTGACTGGCTTATTTCACTGAGCATAATGTTCTCAAGGTTGCCTATGTGTGGCGTATGTCAGAATTTGTTTCCTTTAAGGCTGACTGGTATTCTTTTTTTTTTTTTTCCTGGAGCTGGGGACCGAACCCAGGGCATTGTGGTTGCTAGGCAAGCGCTCTACCACTGAGCTAAATCCCCAACCCCCTGACTGGTATTCTATTGTATGTAACGTCCTCTTTTTTCATTTATCCATTCGTGGATGCATAGATTCATGTTTTAGATGCTGTGAATGTGGACACACAGATGTGTGCTTTTATGTGTAATCGCATCTGTGCCTGGTGCGCAGGACAGAAGGAGGACAGAAGATGACATTAGATTTGCTGGAGTGGGCTGTGAACTACCATGTGGGTGCTAGGAGCAGAGCTCGGGTTCTTTGTAAGAACAACATGTTCTCTTAACCAACAAGCCTTCTCTCCAGATCACATTTTTTCCCCATTTAAATCAGAGTCTCACTGTGTTGTGCTGGCTGGCCTTGAACTCAGGCTCCCTGCCTCTGCTTCCCAAGTGCTAGGATTAGAGGCTCTGCTATCATCTATCTATCTATCTATCTATCTATCTATCTATCTATCTATCTATCTATCATCTATCTATCTATCATCTATCATCTATCTATCTATGTATCATCTATCTATCTATCTGTCATCTATCTATCATCTATCTATCTATCTATCTATCTATCTATCTATCAATCATCTATCTATCATCTATATCTATCTATCTATCTATCATCTATCTATCTATCATCTATCTATCTATCTATATCTATCTATCATCTATCTATCTATCATCTATCTATCTATCTGTCATCTATCTATTATCTATCTATCTATCTACTTAAAATATGTATTACTTTATGTGTCTGTATGTGTGTGTCTGTGTGAGTTTATGCACATTACATACATGTCTGTGTGGGAAGGTGCATATATGAGTACAGGTGTCTGTGGAGTCCAGAAGGGGGCACTGGATCCTTCTGTGATGGAGTTTCATGCTATGAACTGCCAGATTATCTGTGCTGGGAACAGGTTCTCTACAAGAGTAATCTGCACTCTTTTTTTTTTTTTCTTTTTTTCGGAGCTGGGACCGAACCCAGGGCCTTGCGCTTGCTAGGCAAGCGCTCTACCACTGAGCTAAATCCCCAACCCCAATCTGCACTCTTTAGCACCAGTACTCTCTCTTATCCCTGTTTTTGTGTCTCTCAAATGAGAATACAGACTTGCCTGAAATTCACAGCAATCCCCCTGCCTCAGCCTATGTGCTGGGATTACAGTTGTGAACCACCATGCCCAGCTGTTTTGTGGTGTATACCCAAGGTAGAATTACACTTGGCATTTTCACATGGCAATTTCACAGGGTTTTTACTTAAAATTTTTTCTTTTTTCTTTTTTTCTTTTTGGTTCTTTTCTTTTTTTTTTTGGAGCTGGGGACTGAACCCAGGGCCTTGCGCTTCCTAGGCAAGCGCTCTACCACTGAGCTAAATCCCCAACCCCAATTTTTTCTTTTTTTTTAAAATTATTTATCTTATTATGTATATGAGTACACTGTAGCTGTCTTCAGACACACCAGAAGGGGACATCAGATCCCATTACAGATGGTTGTGAGCCACCATGTGGTTGCTGGGAATTGAACTCAGGGCCTCTGGAAGAGCAGTCAGTGCTCTTTAACTGCTAAGCCATCTCTCCAGCCCTCTTTTCTTTTTTCTGAGACAAGTTTTCTCTGTGTATCCCTGGCTGTCCTAGAACTTTCCCTGCAGACCAGGCTGGCCTCGAAGACACAGACATCTGCCTGCCTCTGCTTCTGAGTGCTGGGATTAAAGGTGTTGTGTTGCTTGGCCTGGCTTTACTTAATTTTTTATAGGTTTATTTATTTATTTTTTTATGGCTATGAGTATTTTTCCTGGATGTTTGTGCAACAGGTAGATGGTTGATGCCCTTGGATACCAGAAGAGGGCATCAGATCCCCTAGAACTAGAGTTAACTACCATGTGGGAATGAGAACCAAACTGGATTCCTTGTAAGAGCGATAAGAGCTCATAACCACTGAGCCTCTCTGCGGCTCCTGCAGTGTTACCACTTTTTTTTTTTTAAGATTTATTTTTTTATTATATTATATATAAGTACACTGTAGCTGTCTTCCGACACACCAGAAGAGGGCATCAGATCTCATTACAGATGGTTGTGAGCCACCATGTGGTTGCTGGGATTTGAACTCAGGACCTCTGGAAGAGCAGTCAGTGCTCTTAACCGCTGAGCCATCTCTCCAGCCCGTGTTACCACTTTTTAAGAATTGCTGTGCCATTTACACCTGTACTGGCTGGTTTTGTGTATCAACATGACACAAGAGTTATCACAGAGAAAGGAGCCTCAGTTGAGGAAATGCCTCTATGAGACCCAGCTGTAAGTCATTTTTTCAACTACTGATCAAGAGGGAAGGGCCCCTTGTGGGTGGTACCATTCCTGGGCTGGTGGTCTTGGGTTCTATAAGAAAGCAAGCTGAGGGGCTGGGGATTTAGCTCAGTGGTAGAGCGCTTGCCTAGGAAGCGCAAGGCCCTGGGTTCGGTCCCCAGCTCCGAAAAAAAAGAACCAAAAAAAAAAAAAAAAAAAAAGAAAGCAAGCTGAACAAGCCAGGGGAAGCAAGCCAGTAAGTAACATCCCTCCACGGCCTCCACATCAGCTCCTGCTTCCTGACCTGCTTGAGTTCCAGTCCTGACTTCCTTTGGTGATGAACAGCAATGTGGAAGTGTGAGCTGAATAAACCCTTTCCTCCCCACCTGCTTCTCGGTCATGATGTCTGTGCAGGAATAGAAACCCTGACTGAGACAACATCCAAACCATCAGTTCCTGAGGGCTCCAGTTTTTCCCCATCCTCACAAACACTTGTTTTCTATATTTCTCCTTACTTTTTAGATTGTAACGATTGAGACCTGATGGTTTAACTGCTTGACAAGTTTTCCTCTGATGGGTGTTGTGCAGTCTCACTTGGACACATATTTGTATCTGAGGGGCCAAGGAGTTACAATGTGACAGAATCAGTACTCTCTTAGGTCCTTCTATGGCTTTCCATGATCAAACTCAAGTCCTCACTCTGACCCCCAGAGGTCCCCCCCCCCGGGTGCCAGTGGTTCAGCATATCCCCTTTTATCTTGCTTTTCTTTTCTTTCTTTCTTTTTTAAAGATTATATTCATGTAAGTACACTGCAGCTATCTTCAGACACACCAGAAGAGGGCATCAGATCCCATTACAGATGGTTGTGAGCCACCATGTGGTTGCTGGGATTTGAACTCAGGATCTTTCGAAGAGCAGTCAGTGCTCTTAACTGCTGAGCCATCTCTCCAGCCCCTTGCTTTTCTTCATAGCTTCATACGCACACGAACCTTTTTGTTCAGAGATGTTCTTCCTGAATGAAAAGGCTTCCTTCTTTTATGTCCTTTCTGTAGGCTGCCACCAGAACGTGTGGCTCAGATTAAAGCTGGGTCTTCCCACCTCAAACAGTTGAAGAAAAATCCCTCAAGGTGTATCCAGCTGCTTGAGTTTTGGTCAATTCCTGATGTAGTCAAGTTGACAACCAATAATTGCCATCACAAATAGTGTTTGATGTGTAAACATTAATTAAATTAGCTTCTAGCACAACATTATCAGGGTCCTGAAGAATTACCCGGTGTGACCCCTGCAGGTGAAGAGACTAAGCTTAGGGGAGAAGTCTGTGGGAGGAATTCAAAAGAAGATAATGGGACTGTGGCAGGGTGGGAGGATCCAGAGAGAACAGGATGTTGAGAGGAGCCTTGCAGAGTGCACACTGTGAACTCCACCATGTACTCTCCTCTACACTAATATATCCACTGATGCTAGCCAGCAGGAGAGTCAGGAGAAAAACTCCTGGGGAGGCCTCTACCCAGCATGGGGGGATTCCCAGGAGGTACTGTCTTGGTCACCCCATTGTTTGTTTGTTTGTTTGTTTATGCAGGGTTATTTTTGTACAGCCTTGGCTGTCCTGGAACTAGCTCTGTAGTACAGGCTGGTCTCAAACTCACAGAGATCCACTTGCTTCTGCCTCCTGAGTGCTGGGATTAAAGGCATGTGCCACCACAGCCTGGCCAGCTGCCCCATTTTCAGAGAGGAGACTGATCTTCACTCTCAATCCTCTCAGGCAAGATCTCCTGGGCTGAGTATCACCTCCACAGGGATCCTTCCTGCTACTGCAATGCATCTTCTCTATTTTGAGGCAATGATCTCAGTATCTTCAGTATCCAAGTGTAATTAGAAGCTCAGTGGAGTCAGGTATCTCTGTCTAGTCTATGCCATACCACCATGAACATGCCTGATCTCAGAGGCTAAGCATGCTCAGGCCTAGTTAGAATTTGGATGGGCAACATCCCAGTTGTGGCTTGAATGAGAATACACCCTCCCCACCCTCCCAAACAAGGTCATAGATCCAAATACTTGGTTACCAGGGAGTGTTACTATTTGAAAGGACTAGGAGGTGTGGCCTTGTTGGAGGAAGTGTGTCACTGGGGGTGGGTTTTGAGGTTTCAAACGTTCATTCCAAGCCCAGAGTCCCTCTCTTCCTGCTGCTTGAAGGACTCTCAGATACGTCTCCAGCAACGTGTCTGCTTGGGTGTCACCACCATCTTCAGCATGATAATAATGGATTAAACCTCTTAAACTGTAAGCCAGCCCCAGTTACATTGTTTCTTTTGTAAGAGTTGCTGTGGTCATGGTGTCTCTTCACAGCAATAGAACACTAAGACACCAGTCTAGACTATGACATAAGCTCTAGAGATTTTTAGAAAGGGGTTGTAGAAAAAAAAACCCACAAAGGTTTTTATTCTGTTGTGTTCCTCCTCCTCTTCCTCCTTCTGTCTCATCGTGTAGCCCTGGCTGTCCTGGAACTTGCTCTGTAGACCAGGCTAGCCTCAAACTCACAGAGATCCTCCTGTTTCTGCCTCCAAGTGCCAGGATTTAAGGTGTGAACTACCACAAAGACTTTTTTCTTTTTCTTTATTGTTGTCTGTGACCAGAAAGACACTTAAGGGCAAAAGAATTTAATTCATGAATTCAGAAATTTCAGCCCAGAGACCTTGACCGCAGTGAGTCTGGGCTCGTGTTGAGGCAGAACATCAAGGCAGTAGTGAGTGTGTAGAAGAGACAGCTGTTTACCTTATGATCTTTCTCCTTAGCGTATCCTACAGAAGTATAAGTAGATGGATAAGCTGTGGATGTGAGTCTTTTTTTTTTTTTTTTTTTTTCCGGAGCTGGGGACCGAACCCAGGGCCTTGTGGTTGCTAGGCAAGCGCTCTACCACTGAGCTAAATCCCCAACCCTGACAGCTGTTTACCTTAAGGTAGGCCATAAACAGTGAAGACAGGACTGGGGACCTGTGAAGCCTTCAAAGTCATGCCCCAGTGATCCCCTCCCTCTGACCAGACGCACCTCCTCAGGTTTCCAGGATCCGCCAGCACACCACAGATTGATGAACTTCCCTGGGCTGTAGTTTGAAGAAAGAGACCTATCTAAGGGCTTCCACAGCGGACAACTAGAAAGCAGCCATCCCAGCACAACTCTTCCTCTTGGAAATTAGGAACAGTCCCCTCTCCCCACATGGTTATCCATTATATAATTATATAATTCTGTCCTCAGAATTGGTCCAAGTGTGGGTCTTGGCAAAGGTAGATCAAGAAAGTTCTCTCTTACCATTTATTGTTATATGAATTTAAAAAATAAAATATTATTTATTTATTTTGAGATGGGTTCTCATTATATAGCTCTGGAATCCTCGGAGTTCATATATAGTTCAGCCTGACCTCAAACAAAGATCAACTGCCTCTGCCTCCTGACTACTGGGATTAAAGGTGTATGAATGACACTACGCTCAGCCACATACATTTGTGTGTATCTGTGGGTATATGTGTGTGTGTGTGTGTGTGTGTGTACATGCATGTATATATGTACACGTGTGTGGTATGTGTACATGTATATATGTGTATACTTGTGTGTATGTGTATGTACGTGTGTATGTACATGTGTGTATGTGTAGTTCAGAAGATATTCTTCTATAATTCAAGTCCTGTGGATCAAATTCAGTCATCAGGCCTGGTGGCTGCAAGCACCCTTACTCACTAAAGCAGGCTCACTGGCCCTTCCTCAGACATTTTTACTCTTCCAATTAGTTGTCTAGCCATTTATTGGCTTTTATTACCTTACACATTCTTATCTATGCTTAATCTAGTTCAAGTTGGATTTCTGTCACTTCCAAACCAACAAATTCAAATAAAGAGTTGCTGTGTCGTACAGGGAAGCAAATGGCAGAACCTGAAACATGGAACTGACTCCGTTGATGTTGTGGATGGGATGCAGTGAGGTCCCTCCATCAGAGCTAGGAAATGAGCCATCCCTGTCAGGAGACAAAGCAGCAGCTAGGACAGTACTGCAGGCTGTCATTTGGGCAACTTCAAGGATTAAAGTGGAAAATGGCAAAATATTTGAGTGCACTTTGTGGAAACCTAAGAAGAGTCCTTGAAGAGAAGGAGAAGCAAACTGGCACTGTGAGGTTGAAGGAAGCAGAAGGTTCATGTGCTGTGGTGGTCTGGATAAGATTGGGCCCCATAGGCTCATATATTTGAATGTTTAGTCACCAGGGAGTGGAACTGTTTGAAAGGATTAGAAGGATTAGGAGGTGTGGCTTGTTGGAGGAAGCATGTCACTGGGGTGGGCTTTGGGGTTTTAGATGCTCATGCCAGGTCCAGAGTCTGTTCTTCTGCCTACAGACCAGGATGGAGACCTCTCAGCTACTTCCCCAGCACCATGTCTCTCTTCATGCTGCCATGCTCCCTGCTGTGATGGTAATAGACCAACCTCTGAACTGTGAGCCAGACCCAGTTACATGCCTTTTATAAGAGTTGCCATGGCCACGATGTGTCTTCACGGCAATAGAACATTGACTACAACATGGGCTTAAGGCCATCTTGGGGTGTGTAACAAGACACAGTGGGGAGGGGAAAAAGAAGGGGGAGGGCCAGGGAAAACAACAGGACCATGTGTGGTTTTGGTAAGGAACTCTCTCCTGGGCTGAAATCTGAGGTTGCTTCAGGAGAATGATCCAGAGTCACACGAGTCACAGAGTCACATGTTTTATAGATTAGCTAGACTCAAATCCCTTGCCCCATGCTAGAGTGAAGCGTGGGTTAGGAACTGAAGACAGCCTGGCAGGTGAAATGGAGATGTCCGAGACAATCTGGAGGAATGAGGGAAGATGACCTCTCAGCACCTGAGAGCTTTGGCCCAATGGAATGGAAGAGTTGACATTTATTATTCCTCTTTTAAAAAAGAAAGACTTCTTTAATATGTGTGTGCATTTGCCTGCGTTTCTGTGCACCACGTGTATGCAGGAACCAAAAGAGGCCAGAAGAGGGCATTTGTCCCCTGGCCCAGTAGCAATAGTCAGTTGTGGGCTGCCATGCTGGTGCTGTGAACCAAACCCTGATCCTCCGCACGTGCTCTTAGCCACTGAGCCACCCTTCCAGCCCCAACAGTTACTCTTTGCTGGCATTTGAGGCCACTTCTAAGTTAGGGAACATTCTTGTCTCAGGAACCAGGAACTTGCTTTCTGGACTTGCCTCAGAAGTGGAGCTGATGGTTGATCTTGTATTAGCCATCCATGCACCGAGTAAGCTAAGGAACCTGTGGATGACAAAGTCAGAACATTGCAGGCATGATAGCACACACTTTTTCAAAGATTTATTTTATTATTTTATGTGTAAGTATGTGGACCATCTGTGTGTTTGGTACCCAAGGAGGTCAGCAGAGGGCATTGGATCCTCTGGAACTGGAGTTATGGATGGTTGTGAGTTGCCATGTGGCTTCTGGGAATTGAACCCAGGTCCTTTAACGAGTGCTCTTTAACACTTAGCCCCTCTCCAGCCTGTGACACACGCTCTTAACTCTAGCAGCAGTGGGCAGATCTCTTTGAGTTCAAGGCCAGTCAGGTCTACATAGCAAATTCAGGCCAGGCAGGGCTATATAGTGATTTCCTCGAACAAGCGGAGTGAGACCGAGTCTGTGGATGTAGGCACAGTAACTGGAGAGCGAGACTCCATGTGTCCGTTCTAGCAATAATTGCAGGCAGCAGACACTCTGTCAACTCCCTGCTCCTTGATTTTTTTAACCTTTTTTATATTTGAATTGATTCAGTAAAACTATCGTGGCTTCATCCTCCCAAGGCTCAGGGACTGTCTGGGGTGCAAAGGAAGCAGGACTGTAAGATTGGGGTGGACTAGAACAAAGCTTGTCTTCCGGCACCACAGGGCGGGGACACTCATGAACTCACAGTGGCCATGGTTGCCTGAACTAGACCTGAACAAGATCAAGCCAGTAAATGTGGTAGCATGAAATGAGATGGGATGTCTAAGTCCCCATCCCTAACTGAGGAGCACTCGATGGCTTCCGAGGGAGGGTATGGCTGCTGAGAGACCAGTCACACTCAAATGGATGACCCTACATGTGGACAGCACACCCTGGAGTCCGTGGACTATTAACTAAAAGGGAAAAAGAGGAGATAAAATGGGAGGGTGGGTCTGGAAGGAACTAAGGGCGAATATGATCAAGACACACTGCATAAAATTCCCAAAGAATTATTAAAAATATTTTATTTCAAAAAAGACTGCAGCTTGATACAGTTAGTCTGTCAAATCATTGACTCACTCCATCCAATTGGCAAACTTCATCAAACACACCAAATTCCAGCATCATAGTATCTTCCCCTCCCCTCCCTAATGCTCCGTTACCCTCCCTCTCTCCATCTCTAACCCTCCCCCCTCTCTCCCTAATCTTCCCTCCCTCTCTCCCTTCCTAACCCTCCTTCCCTCCCTAACCCTCCCTCTCTCTCCCTAACCCTCCTTCTCTCTCTCCCTAATTCTCCCTCCCTTCCTCTCTCCTTCCCTCCCTTTTCCCTCCCTCCCTCCTTCTCTCCCTCCTTCCTTCCTCCATAACCCTCCCTCCTTCTCTCCCTCCTTCCTTCCCTCCCTAACCCTTCCTCCCTTTCTATCATTCTTTCTTCTCTCTGGGCTGACATACACAGAGGTGAGCTTTAGAAATCTCCTAGGTCCTTTTCATTCCAATCAAATTGACAAGCAAGATTAACCATTACAATATCTCATTGTGATTTGCTGTTGATGACTAAGACAGGTTCTCAAGTATTCCAGGCTGGCCTTGAACTCACTGTGTAGTCAAGGACACTGCTAAAGAAATCTTTTTTTATAAGAGACTTATTTGTTTATGTATTTTATGCATATGGGTATTTGTCTGCATGTAGACACACCAGAAGAGGGCACTGGGTCTCATGAGACTACAGTTACAGACAATGATGAGTGCTGGGGATTGAACTCAGGACCCCTGGAAGAGCAGCCAGTGCTCTTAACTGCTGAGCCTTCCTCTCTCCAGTTTTCAGCTTCTGATCCATCTGCTTCCGCCTTCCGAATGCTGGACTTACAGGCATGGAACACTATGTCTGTCTTCTCGCTGTGGTTTCAAATTGCAGTTCCCTTAGGCTAAACCTTAAGCACATTTCCTGCGTTTATTGCCATTTATCTTCTTCGGATAAAGTGTATTCAGACCCTTTGTTCGTTTTAAAAGTCAGGTTGTGCTTTTATTGTTGAGTCATAATTTCTTTCAGTAAATATGCTGTTTTAGATATTTCTTTCAATGGCTGATTATCACTTTTGTTTTTGTTTTTGTTTTTGTTTTTGTTTTTGAGACAGGGTCTCACTATATAGCTCTGGCTGTCCTGGAATTCACTAGGTAGACCAGGCTGGCCTCGAACTCACAAAGATCCTTCTGCCCCTGCTATTTGAATGCTGGAATTAGAGATAGGGTATTTTTATTTACATTTCAAATGTCATTTCCTTTCCTGGTTTCCTGTCCATCAGCCCCCTAACCCCTCCCCTCCCATTCTATGAGTGTTTTCCACCCCATCCACCCCCCATTACCATTTCCCCCTAACAATCCCCTACACTGGGGGTCCAACCTTGGCAGAACCACTGGTGTCCCAACAAGGCCATCCTCTGCTATCTATGCAGCTGGGGCCATGGGTCAGTCCATGTACAGTCTTTGGGTAATGGCTTAGTCCCTGGAAGCTCTGATTGGTTGGCATTGTTGTTCATATGGGGTCTCAAACCTCTTCAAGCTCTTTCAGTTCTTTCTCTGATTCCTTCAACGGGAGTCCCGTTCTCAGTTCAGTGGTTTGCTGCTAGCATTTGCCTCTGTATTTGACATGTTCTGGCTGTGTCTCTCAGGAGAGCTATATCCGGTTCCTGTCAGCCTGCACTTCTTAGCTTCATCCATCTTATCTAATTTTGGTGGTTGTACATATATGGGCCACATGTGGGGCAGGCTCTGAATGGCTGTTCCTTCAGTCTCTGCTCTAAACTTTGCCTCCCTATTTCCTCCTATAGATATTTTTGTTCCCCTTTTAAAGAAGAAGTGAAGCATTTGCATTTTGGTCATCCTTCTTGAGTTTCATGTGTTCTGTGCATCCAGGGTAATTCGAGCATTTGGGCTAATATCCACTTATCAATGAATACATACCATGTGTGTTTTTCTGTGATTGGGTTACCTCACTCAGGATGATATTTTCCAGTTCCATCCATTTATCTATGAATTTGATGAAGACATTGTTTTTGATAGCTGAGTAATATTCCATTGTATAGATGTACCACATTTTCTGTATCCATTCCTCTGTTGAAGGGCATCTGGGTTCTTTCCAGCTTCTGGCTATTATAAATAAGGCTGCTATGAACATAGTGGAGCACATGTCTTTGTTATACAGGCTCACTTTCTTCATAAGGCTATCTTTTATTTAATATTTTGAGATATGGTCTTATGCTGCCTAGATAAGGCAGGCACTCTGCCAACTGAACTATACTCCTACTGTCTTGGAGAGAATTCTTTACAAATGAGTATGTGTATTTGTATGTGTATGTATAGATTTATGACATGTGTGTTCAGGTATTTAAAGAGTCCAGAAGAGGGCGTCAGATCCCCTGGAACTGGTGTTTACAGGTGTTTATGAGCCACCTGATGTTGCTAGGAACTGAACTGAAGAGCAGCCACCACTTTATTTATTTTTTATTTTTTAAAGATTTATTTACTTTAAATGAGTACAGTGTCGCTGTCTTCAGACACAACCAAAGAGGGCATCAGATCCCATTACAGATGGTTGTGAGCCACCATGTGGTTGCTGGGAATTGAACTCAGGACCTCTGGAAGAGCAGTCAGTGCTCTTAACCACTGAGCCATCCCTCCAGCGGGCCCCACCCCCTCATTTTTTTTCTCTTTTTTTCGGAGCTGAGGACCTAACCCAGGGCCTTGCGTTTGCTAGGCAAGCACTCTACCACTGAGCTAAATCCCCAACCCCTCTTTTAGTTTTTTTTTTAAGATTTATTTATTTTGTGTATATGAGTACATTGTCACTGTCTTCAGACACACCAGAAGAGGGCATCAGATCCCATTGCAGATGGTTGTGAGCCACGATGTGGTTGCTGGGATTTGAACTCAGGACCTCTGGAAGAGCAGCCAGTGCTCTTAACCCCTGAACCATCTCTCTAGTCCCCCCCCCCCCACTCTTAATTGGTGACTATTCTCTGTGGCCCAAATTTTTAAATTTTGATGAAGTCTGATTTCTTTCCGTAAAAAAAAAAAGTGTGTGTGTGTGTGTGTGTGTGTGTGTGTGTGTGTGTGTTTATATTTTCTTGTATCACAGGCTGTTTGCCCTCACTGTGTTGAAGAGTATCAGTTCTCAAACTGTGGGTCAAGACTTTGGGGAGTCCTTTGTGGTGGTCGAATAATCCTTTCACAGGGCTGACAAATCAGATATTCTGCATGTCAGACATTTACTAACAGCAGCAAAATTATAGTTATGAAGTAGTAACAAAATAAGTTTGTGGTTGGGATCACCACAACATAAGGGACTGTATTAAAGGGTTGCAGTGTTAGGAAGGTTGAGAACCACTGTTTAGAGGATGACCTTGAACTTCTGATCCTCTTCCCTCCACCTCAGTGCTGTGATTACAGGAAAGCACCCCTGTGCCTATTTATATCAAACCCAGGCTTTGTGCAAAATCACTCTACCAACGAGCTACACCACATATCCTTGATATCTCCTCTTCCTCCTCTCCCTCCTCCTCCTTCTTTTTTAAAGATTAATTTATTTTATGTATATGAATACACTCTAGTGTCTTCAGACACACCAGAAGGGGGCATCAGATCCCATTACAGATGGTTGTGAGCCACCATGTGGTTGCTGGGAATTGAACTCAGGACCTCTGGGAGAGCAGTCAGTGCTCTTAACCACTGAGCCATCTCTCCAGCCCCTCCATTCTCCCCCTTCCCCTCCTCTTCCTCCTCTTCCTTCTCCTCTTCCTCCTCCTTTCATTTTAGTCCAAAGCTTGAGACAATTTTATTAGCATTTAAAAGATAAACCCCAGGGTAGGCAAAGTGTAAATCTTAGCGGCTGCCTGTAGGAGGAGAATGGGGAAGAGAAGACATAAACGCTACAGCAACAGAGTCAAGCTGGCATGGAGTCAGCCACAGGTGACTAGGCAGCCTGTGGGAGGGAGGGGGACTTTAGGAAAGGAGCAAGGTGGTCCAAAGTTCCAGAAACACATGCTTAAGTTCTGGTCATGATCAGAGAGAGAAAGAGGGAGACAGAAGAGTAGGAGAAGACTCAGCAGAATTTGTGTGGCTGGTGGGAGAACCTGCCTCCATGCTTTTGATATTCATATCTAAGACATCGCTGGCCTAGTCTAAGGTCATGAAAACTACATCTTTCAACAATTATGGTTCACATACATATACATACAAACACAAACACTTGCCGTTTAGGCCGCTCTAAAATGTATTCCACTGGCCATTGGTGGTGGCACAAACCTTTAATCCTAGCACCTGGTCAGCAGAGGAGGCAGTGCTCTCTGAGTTGAAAGGCCAGGCCCCTGGCCCCTGGTTTCTATTGCTGTAAAGAGACCCCATGGCCACGCTAACTCTTACAATGGAAAACATTTAATTGCAACTGGCTTACAGCTTGAGAGGTTTAGTCCATCACAGCCATGGAGGGGAAGCTTGGCAGTGTCCAGGCACTCATGGCGATGGAGAGGTAGTTGAGAGTGCTACATCTGGATGATCAGGCAGCAGGAAGAGACTAAAACACTAGGTCTGGCTTAAGCATTTGAGACCTCAAAGCCCAGCCCCTCCATGACACACTTCCTTCTACAAGGCCACACCCCCTAAAAGTCACTCCCCATGGGGCTGTTTTTGTTCAAAGCACCACCATTACTTAAAATTATTTCCTGCATTCACCGTGTGGCAGGACAATATTTCTATCTAGGTCCAGAAGTTCCTACATCCGTTAGCTACTGCTTCTCATTCTTCCCATTTGCTGGCACCTGGCAACCACTAACCCACCCTCTGTGTCTCTTCTGGGTGTTTTATACAAATGGAATCATGGAATATGTCCTCTTCTGTGTCTGCTTTCTTTCACCCAGCAGGAGTTGTAGCATGTGTCCACTATGTGTGCATAGTGCTCATGGCACAGATATGCTACACTCTGTACTCAGTTAATAAGCTTGTGGACTGTTTCTAAGACCTGATGTTCTAAGTCACGTAGAAGTTTTCGTTTGAATGCCTGCACTCTCTTACATCTCCACCAGTAATAATTAGGATTTCAATGTCTAGATTATTTTTTTTTAGTATAGAATAGAGTTTATCAGGGCATGGGGGTTTGAAAGGGTAGAGACAGAGAAAGGCAGAGAGATAGAGAGAGAGAGGAGGAGTAGAGGCCCACCATGAGCATGTGGACGGGGATGGGCGAGATGGAGAGAGAGGATTAGGAGCAAGAGGATAGAGCCCAAGGTTTAGATTCTTTTCAATGGTTATTCTTTATGGTTTACTTTAAATATTAGAGTTTTCTTAATGAGTGTGAATAGGATTATATTCGTTACATCATTTGCATTTTGGTTTTGATTTTGCATTTGATTTACATTTCTCTCAGGCATCGTGATGTTGTAGTATATTTTTGTAGGTGGTGGTTGTCCTTGCATGTCTTTCTGTACCTTTGTGTATATAGCTTTGTATTTGAGTGTGTGTCTTAGTTACTTTTCTATTGCTGTGAAGAGATACCATGACGTAGACACTGGGGGCTTACTTACAGTTCCAGAGGGTGAATCCATGACCATCATGGTGGAACTGTGGCAGCAGGACAGTATGGCACGGGAACAGTAGCTGTGAGTTTATGTCCTGTTCTTCAGGTTGGAGGGAGAAGGAGGGAAGGAGGGGAGGAGGGAGGGAGGGAGGGAGGGAGGGAAGAAGAAGAAGAAGAAGAAGAAGAAGAAGAAGAAGAAGAAGAAGAAGAAGAAGAAGAAGAGAGAGAGAGAGAGAGAGAGAGAGAGAGAGAGAGAGAGAGCATGTTAGGAAAATGGACTGTCATGAGCTTTTGATACCTCAGCGGACACACCTTCTTTAACAAGGCTACACCTTCTAATCCTTCCCAAACAATTCCACCAACTGGGGACCAAACATCTGAGCCCATGAGAGGCAAAGACACTAGTGTGTATGTAGGTGCTTATGAAGGCCTGAAGGTGATGTCGGTTGTATTTCTTAATTGCTGCACTCTGCCTCATTTTTGAGACAGGGTTTCATACTACAACCTGTACTAGCCTGGTTGGCCAACAAGTCCTGGAAAAATACTAATATTCTTTCTTTGTTGTTGTTGGTTTTGTTTTTGTTTTTCTGAGACAGGGTTTCTCTGTGTAATCCTGGCTATTCTGAAACTCAATCTGTAGACCAGGCTGCCCTCAAACTCAGAAAAACAGAGATCTGTCTGCCTCTGCGTCCTGAACGTGGGCTAAAGGCATGTGCCAACCCCACCCAGCTACATCTTCAATCTTACACTTAGGCCTTTCATCTGTGTTGTGTTAATTTTTGTGTATGTTGTAAGAAACAGATCAAGTTTATTTCTTTGCACATGGATATCCAGTTGTTCCAATATTATTTTTATCCTTTTGAATTGTAATTCCTAAGTTTTGATTTAACATGGGACACCGTTTGTGGGCAGCAGATGCCGTAACAGTAATTATGTCTAGATATGGGTATGGCCCTTTGCTGACTAGCAGAGTGGGAAAACTAGGAAACATAGTGAAGACTGGATTTGGATATAGCGTTTATTGTTGCTATGGTTACTGTAATGGAGGAGAAGAGCCAATAGAATCGATATATAATTATAAAGGGGGCTTATTAGATTGACTTACACAATCAGAGACTGGGTAGTCCCACAACAGCCATCTGCAAGCCAGAGATCTAGGAAAACCAGTAGCTGCGTGGCTGAGGAATTTGGAAGCCTCAGAGCAAAAAGGACCAATGAAGAAGCCCAGTCAGAGGCTGGAGGCCTAGAAACACCATGTGAGCTGGAGTCTGCTGTCTGAGGACAATGGCAGGGGCAGAGAACATGCAGTCTGAAGAAGCATTGGATCTGCTCTGGCAGGCAACTGACTAATTGATTAATTGATGGTTGGTTTATTGGTGCTAGGGATTCAGGATACTGACATCTCATACACTCTAAGCCAGTGCACTAACATTAACTATGTCTCCAGCCCTTAAAATGGCCATCTTCTCTTTTTCCCTCCTTCCTTCTTTAAAAATCTTTTATTTTGAATTGCTGGATTCCTGAAGTTGGAATTATAGACAAGTGATTGTGAAATATCCAACCTGGGCGTTGGGGAACTAAACTTGGATCTCCAGACTCTTTAATTCTTTATAAATATATTATATATTGATACATTTATGTGTGTGTGCATGCAGGTATGTGTTTGTATCCCATTTGTGCCTGGTGCCCGTGAAGACCAGAAGAGGGAGTCAGATCCCCTAGAACAGGTTGACAGACAGCTGTAAGCTGCCACATAGGCGCTGGAAACTGAACCTTGGTCCTCTGGTAGAGCCGGAGGTGCTCCTAACTACTGAGCCACCTCTCCAGACTCCATATTTTTTCTTCAAACTTTTTTTTTAACATCAAGAGAAAACATTACATTTCGTCAGTTCTTTTTCTATTGGAAGTAAGAGGTTCATGTGGATTTGTCCCCTCTACCCTGTCAGTGTGGTGTAGTGCACTGACAGATTTTTCTCCTGTGAGTTACTCTTGCACTCCAGGGAGAAATCCTGCTTATGACATCATGTGATCCTTCTAATGTGCTACTGAATTTGATTTGCTAGTCTTTTGTTGAGTATTTCAGGCATCAGAGTTCATAGGAGATGTTGACCTTCCTGCCTCAGCCTCTTGGCTACTGGGATTACAGGCATGTGTTACCTTGAACTCCTGTGCACATTTGCGTGTGCGTTTGTGTGTGTGTATGTGTGTGCATGTGTGTATGAGTGTGTTGGAGGTCAAATCCAAGGCTTTATTCATGCTAGGCAGGCACTTTACTTCTGAGTTACCCTCCTACCCTGATATTTATATTTTGTTCACAGTTTTAAACTATCCATTTGGGGGGGTGGTGGTTCTATGAGAACCTTAAAGTCAGCTATTAAGATTTTTACTAACTAGGCATGGTGGTGCATGCTTAAAATCCCAAAATTAGGACTGAAGAGATGGTTCAGGGATTAAATGTTTACTGTCCTTGCAGAAGACCCAGGTTCAAGTTCCACCACCCACAAGGCAGTACACAATCTTCTGCAACCTTAATTCCAGTGGACCTGATACTTTATTCTGCTTCTGTGAGCACAAGGCTTGCATGTGGAGCACATACATACATGCAGGCAAAACACTCATACATATAATAAAAAAATTAAAAGGACCCCAGCATAGGGAAAGTTGAGCTAGAAGCAGTACTATTTCAAGTTTGAGGACACCCTGGGCTATGAAATAAGTTCACAAGGCTAATCAGGGCTACTTCTCAAAATCAAAACCAAAACCAAAAGGACTTGGACTTGGTACTATACATTTCAGAGACAGCTTCTGTTGTCTTTTTTCCTTCCTTCAAATAGGACAAAATCTCCCCCTGCTTTGCCTTTTTTTAAAAATTAAAACGGGACAATTTAATCTAATAAATGTGGGAGCTCAGAAGTCAGATTTTCTCCTCTCCAAGGTTTGCAAATTTTAACTGCTGCAGGCTACCTCCGTGACAAGAATCAGCCTGATTTTTATCTCCATCTAAAAAATATTTTTGGGTGACAGGATCTGCCCCCGAAGCCCAGGGTAGCCCAGAACTTGTTCATCCTGGAGCTGACAACAGCCCAGGGACCCACACATGCCAAGCAGTCGCACCACCAGCTGAGCTACACGCCCAGCTGTTTTCACCGCATCTTGTGCAGCTTCTTGACCTCTTGTGAAGTTTCATGACTTTATATTGAATGGGTAGCACACTAACATGGTTCAAAACGTGTCCCTCAGATGCCTAGCTGCCTCCCCCTTTTGCCGAGGTCTGTGAATGCCTGAGTAATACACCCACCTGTCCAGTGCAACTGAGAACATTTCCTGTTCTCATCACTTGTAACTGATTGTGGTGGTCAGGATGACATGTCCCCTATGTTCTAGATAATCTGAATACTTGGTGTGGCCTTGCTGGAGGAAATGCATCACTGGGGACATAGTCTGAGGTTTAAAAGCCTCTCATCATCCCAAGTTCATCCTCTGCTTCCTGCTTATGGTTGAAGATGTGACCCCTCACCTCCAGTGGGTCCCAACGCCTGCCTCCTTTCACCATTCCTGGCAGTGATGGTGATGGACTCAGGTAGTGGGTTGGCCTAATGCTACTTGTATTCTAATGCTAATACTGGATCCCAAGGCTGGCTGCCCAGAGAGAGTCCTCATATAAGACACTAAGTGATCCTGCCCCCAAGTTATTTCTGATTGGTAAATAAAGATGCCAACAGCCAATAGCTGGGAAGAAGAGACGTAGTGGGGTTTAGGTTTCATCAGCTTGGGGTTGGAGAACCACCACAAGGGGGGAGAAGAAGAGTGAGGGGGAGGAAGGAGAAGTTGCCATGGATTAGGAGTCAAGAGAACATGGCCTTGAGGGTTGGTCAATTGGAGTTAAGAGCAGCTCAGATGAAACATAGTAATAACTCGGAGTTATCAATAAGAAAGTAGATTCTCACAGTATAGAGAGCAGTGTCTGTGCAGCTGCCCTGCTTGAGGTATTTTATCTCAGCAACAAAAAAGTAACCAATACAATGTACAATAAAGAGGTTTTTTGGTATATTAAGCTTTTATTTAGTCACTCACCAAGTATCTTTAATGCTAATAAGTTCTGGGTTTTCTAAATACACAATTGTGTATCAGAACAAGATCATTTACTTTCCAAAATTTGTCCCCATTTGGTATTCTCCCCTAGCTTCAGTCTTGAGAGAGAGCATTTATAAGTTAAACACTTAGTAGTATTTTAGTGATCTATCATATACAAATATTTTTTCTTGAACTCATCAAACATGGATACATATTTTATCTTTCACTTAAAAACTTTAAGTTATTGTAAACTTAAAAGAAAAGTTGCAAAAATAATATAATCTCTGTACACTTTCCTGCAGATTTCCCAACAGTAACTGCAGCTTCTCCTCTTCAGTGTACACGGTAAACTAAGATCCCAAGTTGTCTTTATATTTTCTAAAAATGGGGGCATTCTCTTCAATAGTAATTGTAAAGGTGGATCAGCTAGTCTCCTTCCAGAGGATTAGCTAGCGTTTGCTGAGTTGATGGTATTGCTGACGCTGGTCGCAGCTATGAGATCAGTGTCTACAGTTCAACTTACTTAGTGGAACTTGTACCTATAGTCAGAGGTGACGCAGATGATTTCTTGGATCAGACTTATCAAGTCTGAGTGTAATTTATTTATTCATTCCATAGGGTCTCATGTAGATCAAGTTGACCTCACAGTCACTATTCAGGGATGGTCCTCCAGCCTCCACCTTCCAAGTGTTGGGATTACAAGAATGAGCTACTATGGACCCCACCACCACCTTTTCAAAAGACAAAGACTCATATAGTTCAGGCTGGCCTTGAACTTATAACTGAGGATGACTGAACTCTTGATCCTCCTACAGGTATCTCCAAGTGCTATTTTTATAGGAACGTATCACTAAAACAGATTTTTTTTTAGATTGTTCTAAAGCATTTAGAATTCATCCTTTAATATTGGGGGGGGCAGTGATGGCTACATGTATCTACACATATCATACAAAACACACACACACACACACACACAGGTGTATTCTAGTTTGCTCTATATCATTGTAGTTACTTTTCTGTGTTAGGATAAAACACTAAACAAAAGCAGCTTGGGTGAGTAGAGTTCATGGCTCTTTGCATACAGATGTCCACTGAGGGAAGCCATCAGGAACTGATGAAGACGTGATGAAGACATGTGATGTGTCATTCTTCGCTAATGACACGCATGTATTGGTCTGCCTTACATTGCGTAGTTGAGCTCCATTTGTTGGGACTCCATAGAGAAAAAATGCACCAAAAAACTTCTGGTGGTGTGTCAGTTTCTTGCTGCTTCCACGGAGTCTGGCTGATTGGCAGTGAAGTCAGCTGAGAAGGATGCGCATGTTGAGGCCAGACCCGTGGAGGACATGTGATGTTTGAAGGAAGCATACAAAGGACTCAACAGTGACGGAGGCTGAGCTTGGCTTGCTTACAAAGCTAAACACTTCTTAGTCTCTTGCATCTCCACAGACCTTCACTTTGCTGAGAGAAGCACAGCCAAGACCTTCTGGTGTCCCTCCTGCTGACGTGTGCTGAGGCTGAGGCCTGGCTGTCTCTGCTAGGTACTGCTACCACTGCTGATTCATGGTTGCTATCCCGACACTTCAGAACTGGACTGCTGGTGTATCTGATCTGTGAAGTGTTTGCGAGCGCATCGAGCTGCCACTGCTGACCTGTGAACTGACTGCTGATTTCCTGACAATGCAGATGAGAGCTGCTCCAAAGAACCTTTTCTAAACAGGTCCACTTCCCCCAGAATCCTTTCTTTCCACTACTTCTGCTGGGTGGTGGGCTACAAGGGAGGTGAAAGCGTTTAAAAACCATCAGTAAAAGTAGGATTTGAAAAAAAATTAAAAGTTACACTGGGCAGTTAAAAATGCCTACATTTTTGCCCACCAGCCAACCAAATGGAGGCTGTTCCTTAATTGAGACTGTTTTCCCAGGTGACGTGCCACGCTGAAACTAACTGAAATATATATATTTCAATTCTAAAGTTTAACTATGGGGGTGGGGAGACGGCTTAATTGGTAAAGGGCCTGCTACATGAGTACCTACATGAAAAGCTCAGTGTGTGCTTGCTTGTAACCCCAGCACCAGCAAGGGAGTTGCTAGCTCAGCCTCCAACCCAGTGCAATCCTGTCTCACACACTATGAGCCAACTGATGGCTTAGCAGGTAAAGGTGCCCTGGCTCCAAGACCTCCACATGCATGCATGGCACACACGCCCTCCCCATCTCCACACACAAACTACGTAAAGATGTGATAATACTAATAAAGTATGATGCACTAACAGAATACCCAAGGTGAATGGCTACCCAGAACACACCTGAGGCTGACCCCTGACCTTTGCGCACACTCTCCCCACAACATGAGCACACACATGAGTTTAGCTAAAATGCTTTTTTTCGGGGTGGTGGGGGGCAGAGGCAGGTGGACCTATGTGGATTTAAGGCCAGCCTGTTCTACACAAAAGATCCTATCTCAAAAAATAAAAATACTCAAAAAGTCCACAGCCACCAAAAACCAAACCAGTTTTTGTTATTTTTTGGGGGTGGTGGTGATGTTTAACCTCACACCAGGTTAAACAATTGCTCTGTGGTTAACTTACACCCTCTACTACAACACAATCAAACTACATCTTCAGTGTTTTCTAGAAAACCATCATTTGCCATTTTCCTATTTGTTGCTGTGAAATTCCTCTCAGAACTATCTGTAACTTCCTACTCCTTATCCTGTATTTTCATTTTTGGCCTTTTCTTGACTCCCTTTTCCCTTGGCAGCTTCAGCAAACTTTACTGCTTTAACTTAACACTTTTAGCTGATCCATAGAGAGCGGCCTGCTTCAGCCTCCACAAAGCTGGGATTCTAAGAGTGGGTCACCACTTCTAATTTTTTATTTTTTATTTTTTTTAATTAATTTTTTTTTTTTTTGGTTTTTTTCGGAGCTGGGGACCGAACCCAGGGCCTTGCGCTTCCTAGGCAAGCGCTCTACCACTGAGCTAAATCCCCAACCCCCTAATTTTTTAAAAAATCTTTTTTCTCCTAAAGCTCAGCTTTTATTGTATATTTTTTGTTCATTTCTTGAGATTTTTCTTAAGATAATCTTGAGGTTTAGGAGCATCATTAACATTTTTTATTTACTGTGTTTGTGTTTGATCTTCCTACAGCTATCTGTATATCAGGTGTACCACGAATGCAGGAGCCCAGAGGCCAGGAGGCACTGGATCCCCTGGAACTGTTGTTACAGAGGGCTGTGAGCTGCCCCGTGGGTGCTGGGAACCGGCTCTAGATCCTCTCTAAGAGCAGTCAGCACTCTACACTACCAAACCATCAATTCAGCCCCTAAGGCAGTGTTTTTCCTTCTCACTGACTAACTCTGAATCTGAAATAATCACCACATACCTTAAACTCCTCCTGCCAGAGGCCCCGATCCTGACTTACAGGGATTATAGGTTTGTGCACATCCTGCTCAGCCATTTCTCTTTTGCACCATAGCCAGGTATGACAGGGCCCTACATAGGTAGTCTGCTGTCACCTTGCTCTGCTTGTGCAGTTCTCAACCTCCTGGCTACACGTCCTAACAAGTCTAAGTATACAGAGCAAATAAACAAGTCTGTCCTGCCCTAGGGCGTCCCCGTCTAAATATTCTGGAGCATCTGTTACATGCTGGACTACGGCAGGCTCTGTGAATATTAAGCCAGACGGTAAGCATGTCCTCCTGGAGCTTGTGTTCTAGTGACAAAGACCGATACCAGAACAAGTGATGCAAGCAGGAAGGGACTCAGGCACTGGACAAGTCAAGCACAACCAATGGGGTCTGGCCTCTTAAAGGGAGTGACAACCCAAGTTCTTCAGAGCCCAAGGATCTATTCTGTCTCCCATCCTACAATCGGGAAGGTTTTTCAGTCATAAAATGGTCTAGTTTTGAGTTAGATGCCAGCTGTCCCTGGCCACAGCTGAGGATCCAATAGGAATGAGGTCTAGGGGATGGGCACTGACTGACTTAAGAGTCTCTAGCACAGTGCTTTGCAACCTTCCTAACACTGCGACCCTTTTATACAGTGCTGACCCCAACACAAAATTACTTTTTTGCTACTTCATAACAGTAATTTTGCTATTGCTGTGAATCAATGTAAATCTCTGTGCTTTCTGATGGTCCTAGATGAGCCCTGTGAAAGAGTTGTTTGACCCCTAAAGGAGTTGTTACCCATAGGCTGAGAACCACTGCTCTATGACAAACACAGGAAAAGAAAAACAAACAGGTGAGGAAGAAGCAGAAAAGGATAGTGAGGTTTTAAGAAGGCCACAACATGTACTGGAGATGACCCAGTGGTTAAGAGCACTTACTGCTCTCAGTGGACCCAGGTTCTAATCCGACACCTACATGGCGGCACAATATTGTCTGTAACTCTAGTTCTAGGGTATCCAGCGCCCTCTTCTGGCCTCCAGAGGCACTGCACACATATGGTGCACAGACATGCACTCATGCACATAATTCTTTAAAGCATCAAGAACCCACTGGTTCATATGATAAAAGAAAACAGGAATGCCGTGGAGAAATGGGAGCTGTGGTTTGGAGGCTGTGAGTGGGCCCAGAACAGTCTGTGGGGCCAGAACGTGAAGGTGCACGCAACGTCAAGGCTGAAGGAGCTCGCCTCAGTCATGTGGGGCTCACTGAGCAACACGCTTCCTACTGCACTACAACCAACAGAATAAATGAGCATACACTATTGAACAAGGGAATGAGGTAAAAGCTTTGGAACAGAATACCAATTATTAAATACAGATGAATGAGAAACAATAAAATCTTCATAAGTAACAGCAAATTCAACAGTAAAATGTCTTAGCTAAGATGGACACTAAGAAAAATTCTAAGCACGTGATATTTAAACAGCTTTAAGTATCTTCCCAGAACATTATCATTACGTTTAAACATGTATTATTACTCATGTGTATGTGTCTGTGTATGGATGGGGGCGGGTGCTCATGCCACCACAGTGTGGCCAGAGGACCATTTTTTTTTTTTTTTTTTGAGGTTGGTTCTCTCCTTCCATTTTTGTATGAGTTCAGGGAATTGAACTCATCAGATTGAGCACCAAGTGCCATAACCCGCTTGGCCATGTTAAGGGATTAGGGTCTCACTATGCAGCCCTGGTTGGCCTGCAGCTCACTGTAGACCAGGTTAGTCGTGAATTTATACAGATATACCTGCCTGACCCTTGGAGACAGTGTTTTACTATGTAGCCTAGGTTGGTCTGGAACTCAGTATGCAGCAAAAGGTAGCCTCAAACTTGTGACAGTTCTATCTCAACCTCCCAATTGTTGGGAGTCCAGGTATAAGCCAGTAGTCTGGCTTGCTTTCAGTTCCAGGGGAAAATTATATTTATTTATACACTTATTTATTTTTGTGGCACTGGGAATCAACCCAGGCCCTCATGCACGCTAGCCAAGGTCTAATACTACAGTATTAGTGTTACAGTAGAGAACCTTTTTACAGACAGCTCGAGCTTCTGGGTCATAGCTAACAGTGCCAGGCGCTGCGAAGGAGGTGGCAGGGCACTGACTTCTGTGGATATCTTGTCAAAAACACAGGCCCCCAGTCTTATCAGTGAAAGCATCAGTTAGATTGCAACTGAAGGATATTCTACAAAAGAACTGGCTTGGACTCTTCAATACGTCACGTCACAGAAGAACAAGGAGGACACACACATGGCCTTGGGCAGACAGAGGGTTCTATGCTGTGCTACATGAGAGGTTGAGTTAAAGCTCTAAGAGTTTTACTTTTTTCCCCATTATTTTCTGTAAGCCTAAACAATTTCAAAGTAAAAAGTAAAGAGAGAATACAATTATTGAAGTAGTGAGCAGCAGGTTGCCTCTGAAGGGCAAGGTGGTGTCACCCAGAGCTATGACCATCTTGTGACCACCACATTCTATGACTCATGCTACCGCCTTCATCTCTAACATCTCGACAGGCTAGCTAACACGCAGGAGGGTTCTACTCAATCCTGTAGTGGCAACTGTTGGTGGCCTCTACAGATGATGCAGAGTGACTTCCCAGGCCTTGCTGTGTCCTGCCCAGCTGGGCTAGAACACATTGTCCTGTTGTTCTCCATGGGTGTACCATGCCACTGAGTCACCTCACTGGCTCACCTGGCTGGGACAGCAGTTAAGAGACAGGGCTGAGGCAGATCCAGGTCCACCTGCATGGAGCCTGACCCCAGCCTTGCTCCCGTGTCTCTTCCCATTATCTGTATTGCCTGTCTGCTGAATGAGCCCCATCTCAGCTGCGTCTGCTCACCCGGGACCATGGCCCCACCCCAGAGGACGGCAGGAAGAGGAACCAGTCAGATCTATGGGTGCCATTAGGCTTGACTCTGACAGTTGCAGGGCATGGGAAAGAGGTCGCTGGAGATTAACTGCAGAGCCACCTGTGCTTGGGGCTCTGCCTTCCCCCATGCCCATGGGGCCATCCTGGGGGTGAGCTGCATCAGCACAAGTAGAGGTGGCACCACTGCTCTGAGTGAGCACAAGGAATAAAGTCCACACTGAAGTGCAGACCAGGCTTCCTGTTCTTTGCCTTGGAGATCATAACAGACTATGAACCTCACGACCAAGGAAGGCAGGAGAGGGTGCTAGGCATGAGGGCCAGGTGGATTGGTTGCCATGCCACAGCAAGGGGCCTTTATTAGATGTTCAGGGCACAGACAGGCAGGTGGATGCTAGATGGTGTAGCACACCTTCTCGGGGTGGAGTGGTGCCTGGATGTCCAGTTTGTGGGTCTTGCTGTCCTTATCAATGATCTCCAGTCGCAGTGTAGGCGGACGCTTTTCAGCCTGGGGCGAGGGCAGCTCAGGGCTCTTGAGGAGCTGCTTGTCTGAGTCCTCCACAGTGATACGCAGGGTGCAGCCCCCTGGTAGCAGGTCCTGCTCATAGGCTGCCGCCAGCTGGTTTACCACACGGCGCTCTACCTGCAGTGGTGGAAGATGATGTGGCCATTACTGCCTTGGCCTGCACCTGCCCGGTGGCTTGAGCCAGGAGCTGGCCCCTGTCATGTGTTTGGGCAAGTCAGAACCTTGACGCCTCAGTCCTTACTTGCAAATTGGGCTTAATGGCAACAAGCTCACAGGTTACTGCTAAAGGCTTCATAATGGTAGTTTCTGAGGCTCTCAGCCTAGGTTCTTGTAATGAGGGTTCACACATACAATCGCTTACAGATCATTTTTTAAACTTTCTTTATTCACTTTACATCCTGACCACTCTTGCCCTCCTCTCCTCCAAGTCCCTTACAGTTCCCTCCCCCATTCCCCATAGGTTTTTTTTTTTTTTTTTTTTTTTAATGTACATTGGTATTTTAACTGTATGTATCTCTGTGAGGGTGTCAGATCACCAGGAGTTACAGACAGTTGTGAGTTGCCATGTGGGTGCTGGGAATCCAACCTGGGTTCTCTGGAAGAGCAGCCAGTGTTCTTAAGCACTAAGCCATCTCTCCAAAGCCCTGTCCCCACCACTTAGATTTAATTGATCATCTTTTTTTTTTAGTTCTGAAAGGACTTCTGTTGGTATGGATTAATTCTAGCAGCTAAACTACAGGGAGACTGGCTGAGCCTGAAAGTTAGGTCTATGGGCACAGGGAGGAAGGTATACAGGTTCCATGTTTGTCTCAGGTTTCTGTGCTCACCTCATGCTTAATGGAGCGGGCACCATAGTGGACGTTGTAGCCATCAACCAACACGTCTGCCACCTCGCGGTCCCACAGTAGTGTGATGTTGTGTCTCTGCTTGGCCTGAAGTGGGTCAGAGAGAGGACTGTCTACGTGTGGCCCAGTACCTTCCAGCTCTAGGCACACTGGTCCAAGGGGGCCTTGAGAGACTGTGCCCCCTGGACCACTGTCCTTATTGTCACCTTGGGGTCATTCTTTGAGTTCCAGGTATCTTATCCCCACCCATGGGCAGTCACGTCTCTTACTCTCTTGGCCCAGAAGTTCAGTTCCTTGTTGACCAGCTGGATGAGCTCCGAGTGGCAGAAAGGGAGGAAGTAGACAATCTCATTGATCCTTCCCAGAAACTCGTCTCTCCGGAAGTGAGCCTGCAGAGCCAGGATAAGGGGGAGGTATCAGTGATGGTGGGCAGGAAAGTTTCTGGGCCAATGGTGAAGACAGGGACTTCCGTATTTCAAGTGTGGTTCCTGGTTCTCAAACCCCCACAGGAGGTCAAAAGAAAAACTCACTTTCAGGATGGGTCGGATCACATTCTCTTTGAAGTTCTTTGAGATGGTGATCTTGTCACTAATCTGGACATCCCCTGGAAAGACAGACCATACAGTACTTACCCACCACCCTCAGGGAACGCTGGGCTGTGTTGGCTCTGTGGAAGAGTCATGGGCTTCTGTAGAGTACATGCAGCCACAGTCTAAGGTCCCTGGGCTAAATTTGGATTGACCTCCTCAATAACTAGGCACTTCTGAGGCCCTTTGGCTCATAGATACTTCAAGCCACAAACTTCGGAGGGAGTTGTTTGAGAGAATATTAAGGATGAAGGCCCGAGCGCTGACTTAGCAAAGAGGCTCCGGGGCTCATCTTGAGGAGAAAGGCAGATGCAGTCTCTCTCTGCTGTCATCTCTGAGAACCTCATGTGAGGCCTTGCCCACTTCCATAATTTCTGACCTGGTATCTCCCCAGAGTCTGAAGCCCTCCTGTAAACCAGCAGACCTGGGCTTTACAGAGGGAGGGGCCCACTCTCTTGTCCTTGTTACTCTCTGGTATAATGCCTGCTTTCTGCTCTAAGGATCTCAACGACATTTCTGCCTCTAGGTATGTCAGATGACCTCCCTGAAACAGCCCAGGCCAAACATCATACCAAGGTTTTCAGCTATTCGATTTCGGCTCATCTCCAAAGCTTCCTGTCTCAGTTGCAATGCATGCTGGGCGATCTCATCACTGGCTACATTGGAAGTCATGATGAAGATGGCATCCTTGCAGTCAATGGTCTTCCCCTTGCCATCTGTCAGGCGGCCCTGGTAAGGATGAGGGAGGGAGGGAATGTTTAGGAAGTTGGTACCCCATCAGACGGCTGCTCTGCTCTCTGGCATGGGACTCACATCCTAAGAACAACAGCTTCACTGACAGACTCCTCCATGTGATGTGGACCTGCTTTTGGAACCTCAGGACACCTAGCATGCCAGGGGCTTCCAGGCCAGTCTGATTTCCCACCAACACACTTCCTTTAGAGGCCTACTCTGCGCTGGGACTCCTGGAGCCTTTTCATGATCCTGGCTCTAGAGAGTCAGTGAAACCATAAAACCATGACGATGATAAGGGAGGCCTGGGCTACTATAGGCATGCAGGGGAGGATGCCTTAGAGAGTGATTAAGAGGACCAGAAGTTGTCACTGGTGTTTATGAAACCATCTGGGCAAATGGTCAGATAGCTGTTATTCCTGTGGCCTAGGATATCTTATAAAGTCGGACAGCAGCACTCACTTCTACATCTTGTTTTTTTTTTTAAAAAGACAAGGTTTCATTATGTAGCTGGGACTATAGAGACCAGGCTGGCCACAAACTCACAAAGATCAACTTGCTTCTGCCTCTCAAGTGTTGGGATTCAAGGCTTATACCACTATGCACAGATATTTTTCTTTTCTTGATATATATATAGTATTTTTTATATATATATATAGTATTTTATATATATATATATATATATATATATATATATATATATAGTATTATAGGTGTAGGCTGTAAGCCACATGACATGGCTGCCAGGCTTGAACTGTAAGAAGCACTTTTAACCACTGAGCCATTGTCTTTCTAGCTTGCTTGTTTATCTACCCACCCACCCACCCACCCACCCACCCACCCACCTACCTACCCACCTAACTTACCTACCTACCCACCTAACTTACCTACCTACCCACCTAACTTACCTACCTACCCACCTAACTTACCTACCCACCTAACTTACCTACCTACCCACCTAACTTACCTACCTACCCACCTACCTTACCTACCTACCCACCTAACTTACCTACCTACCCACCTACCTTACCTACCTACCCACCTAACTTACCTACCTACCCACCTAACTTACCTACCTACCCACCTAACTTACCTACCTACCCACCTAACTTACCTACCTACCCACCTAACTTACCTACCCACCTAACTTACCTACCTACCCACCTAACTTACCTACCTACCCACCTACCTTACCTACCTACCCACCTAACTTACCTACCTACCCACCTACCTTACCTACCTACCCACCTAACTTACCTACCTACCCACCTAACTTACCTACCTACCCACCTAACTTACCTACCTACCCACCTATTTATTTCTGAGACAGGGTCTCATGTAGGCCAGCCTAGCTTCATACTTATTATGTAGCTCTTGAACTCTAGATCCTCCTGCCTCTGCTTCCTTAGTGCTGGGATTATAGGTGTGTGCCACTATGCCCAGCCTAGCTATCTTTGGAGACATTCTTCATCCTGGCAAAGAGGGATGGATGGCAAGGTTCCTTCTTTAAACACTTTAGGATGTTTTCTTGGAATATTGAGTGCTTTCCAGAGGTGACACTGAGGAAGCATCCTTCCTGCAGACAAAATAGGAAAAGGAATGGCAGAAACAGAAGAGTACGTATAGTGTTCTTAAAGTAAGGGAGCCAAGGGAGTCCAGCCCCAGGCATAGAGCAAGCCTCAAGGTCATGTGTGCACCAACAATGGACAGTGTGACAGTGGTGAACAGGGTCTCATTGAGAGGAACCAATGGGTTGGCAGGTGCACATGGCATGGCGCATTCTGTCACCACAGTGCTTCCTCCATCCGTCTCCAAAATGGAACCCTGGGTATAGGCCAGGCTGCTCAGTGTCTGGGGCCAGTGGCTGGCCTAGGTGTCCAGCACTCACTTGCTGACTGCTTGAATCTTTGCAACCACAGAGAACTCAAGCTCAGAGACTGGCTGCATGTTTATAGTCTCGTAGCTAGAATACAGGACAACAGAGACAACCTGATCCCAGAGCTACGCCTTGCCCTCTGCACCAGGCTAGAGAGCATCCCAAGGGTACCTCACTGTACCCGGCTTTTCTTCTAGGCCAAATTTAATTTATACTCTTTATCCTTTCCTCCTTAGACAGGAGTGATGGAGAGGGAGAGAATCCCTGCCTGGGGTTGTCTGAGGAAAGTCAGAGCTAGAAAACATGGCCCTGGGGACAGATCACTGAATCATGGTGGCTTCTACCCCAGTTTAAACCTGTCACCATGTTTATGCCAGATGATATTGGCTCAGTCAGGGTTAGTCTGTGCCTCAAAAGTCCATGTGCTGACAAGAACCCGAGGTTGAGCATTGCTACTAGGCTTCTTTTGCCTGGCTCTTGGCCTATGCGAAAGCATTAGTTCTAAGGCAGCATGGCACTCCATATTTTGGAGTTGGTCACCATGCTGTCCCTGGTTTGGGGTGGGAAAAGGGAGGAAGGCTCAGCTCTTGAGCTGTTACTCCCCCAGCTCTTTGCTTTGCTAACTGGCTCTAACACAACCAAATCAGTGGGGGGACAGCTTGAACTTGGAGTCAAGTCTGGGTGCTCCTGTGACATGACCCAAGCACGTGCATATGGCACTGTGTGTTCCACACTGGCCCCCTGAGCGAATCCCTGAGGATTGGGTTCATGCACTGCTGCCCTGGTCATAGCAATTTCAGTGGGAGACACCAAAGCTCTGTTCCTAACTGGGCCTTAGGACAGTTCAATGTGGGCTAGAGGAGCAGGTGTAGTACATACACAACTGATCCCAACAGGGACTCTCAACATCCACATCTCAGTTTTCTTGACAATTAAGATGTATCACAAAGACAGAACTGTCCTTGTTAGTTATACTGGCTGGGGTACAAATCTCAGCCTAGGCTTATGAGCTACCCATCAGCCCTGCCAGTACTTAGGGTTAGAATCCTTATGAGTTTTTGAAGGGTAGTGCCCGAGGGTCCAGGTTTTTCTTGGGACTTTACATTGGGCTATAGGCTCTTTCCTGGAGATGACCCAGTGTTCATGGTACTTTGGTGACACCTAGAGAGTTCTTGATTTTCTCCATGCAGGATTGGGAGGTCAGGCCTGGCAGGGTCCAGGGACTTCTGTCACCCCAAACTCTGGATTGCGTGCCTTTATAACTGCTGCATTTGCTACTTTCTTTCCTCAGAGGCCCTGTCCACTCAGCTCATCAGTGACACACAGGCTGTGCCCCCTTCTGCCTCAGGAATGATCACATGCGCTACACTGTAGAGCCCATTGCTATGGTAACTCCTCCTTGAACCTCTCTGGTCCATGCTGAATCTGCAGGCTAATGCATGTGGACTTTTGGCCACACTATTCCTAAATATGCCTAAACTGGAGCCTCTCTGAGTGGGTCCACAGACACTACATTCTCAGCAATGCCCAGGGTCACTTTCCTCCCCATCTGCATCTGCTGCTTGGCCTGCAGATTTCCTTGCTTCAGTCCATGGCTCAGCCACTTCATTACTCAGGCTGGACACTGCTTATGGTGGCAATACCTTTCCTCCTCAAAAACAATGTCTAGGGCTCATGAAATTTGCTTTGGACCAGCCTGCTGCAGCTACAGTTGGATTCTTCAGTTGACTCCTCATTGGATCTCCTGTTAGGCCCCTCCTTTGCACACCTGCCTTCAGGGTCTTTGTAAAGTGAAAATCTGACCTTGTTGCTTAAAGGTCTTTCAAATATTCCTTACTATAAGATAAATCTCTATTCTTTGCCTGTTTTAAATATTATTTGGGGTGTGTGTGTTGCACCAAGGATTGAACCTAGGACTGTAACATGATCTGGGCCCTCTGCCTGGCTGTCTCATTGGCCATCTCATCTGTACTGCTCTGCTCCTACTTTCTGAATGAGAGCCCTGGTAAAGGGCTGTAGACCCTGGAGCCTTGGTGTGTCAGTGTTCTTCCAGCCCTCTGCGTCTGCCTCGTAAGCACATGGTGGTGCATACCTTTAAACTTGGCACTCTGGAGACAGAAGCAGGTGGGTCTGTGATTTTGAGGCTAGCCTGGTCTACATAGAGTTCCAGTTCAGTCATGCCTGTGTTCTGAGCTTCCCACTCTGGGCCTCTTGGTGAGATTCAGGGGCTCACCACACCCACCCCTACCTACTGAGCTACCTAGGAAGCAGGTAGAATGAGAGGGATGAGAACTGCAGATTTGCACTTTGTGTGCTACCACGCACCGTTCTAAGAAACCCATATGAATCAATTCATCCCATCCTCAGAGTAACACTGAGTTAAAGGTGATTAAACTGGAGGCCATTCCAAAGCTTACAGGGGTTACACAGAAAAGCTGTCTCAAAAATCAAAACAAGCAAGCAAGCAAGCAGGTAAAATAAGAATTTGCAGTTGAGTCAGCCAAGCATTTTCCAACTTGGGGAATGGCTGGAGTGCACCAGTCCAAGAGCCCATCCTCAACAAGACCTATGCTTAAATCACACTGAGTAAACTCAGACTGCGGCTTTGGTCATGGGATCAAGAGCTTCACAAACTAGCAGACTGGGCTGTGCGCTGCAGGGAGGAATTAGCATCAGCTTCCTAAAGGTCTTCAGTGGAACTGTGTGACAGGACAGGGGATACTGGCTTTAATGTGAGGCCATTAGTGTGCTCCAGTGGATAGTGTCAGCGGCTGCCTTACTTCTCCTGGGGCTGAGGAGGTCACCATAGGAATCTGCAGAAAGGCCAGAGGCCAGACAGGCTCACCTCTCTAGACCAGCTTTCCCTTGAGTGCTTCCTTGCAGACTGGCCTCTTCTGGCTCTAGATGCCCCCAAAGCTTTGGAATGGCCTCCAGTTTAATCACCTTTAACTCAGTGTTACTCTGAGGATGGGATGAATTGATTCATATGGGTTTCTTAGAACGGTGCGTGGTAGCACACAAAGTGCAAATCTGCAGTTCTCATCCCTCTCCTTTCTACCTGCTTCCTAGGTAGCTCAGTAGGTAGGGGTGGGTGTGGTGAGCCCCTGAATCTCACCAAGAGGCCCAGAGTGGGAAGCTCAGAACACAGGCATGACTGAATGTGGGCAGCTCTGGAGGACAGGCCTTTTCTTCTGCAAGCCAGCGAGCTGGGAAGATGGCAACACACCTGGAGAAAAGGCAAAAAACCCTGGGCCTGCTAGGAAGGCTTGTAGCTAGTGGACGTTTAGATCCTGCAACTTGGTGCCTACATTTTTACTTGCTCTGGGAGAGCCTCTCCCTGTGCCTCATTTGACATGGGAAGCAAAACAAATCTTCACTTTCCCAAAAGTGGAGGAGACAAAGACAAAAGTGGGCCAAATCCTACCTGGCACATGGTGCTAGCTAGCACAGCTCTTAGAGAAGAGGTCCTCATCTCCACTCAGCCCCTGGTCCTCACATTCTGGAAGGGCAGAACAGGTAGAGGCTATTCTCTGCTTGAGGCTAAGGACCATTCAGGTTCAAGGAGACAAGGTGTAGAGGAGAGCTGGCTCTGGGACCACGTGTCTCCACACTCTAATCCTGTGTTTTACATGAAGTTCTGCAGCTGTGTGGTTACCGTTTATACCTTGGAACTTGGTCTTTTCCTTTGTAAAAAAATGAGCTGACTTCTTCTTGACTATTACAGTGACCAGCAATGATGTCTGCTCAATCTTTTATATTTTGATTTTATGGGCATTGGTATTTAGCCTGCATGTATGTCAGATCTTGGAGTTACAGACAGCTGCAAGCTGCCATGTGGGTGCTGGAATTGAACCTGGGTACTCTGGAAGAGCAGCCAGTGCCCATAACTGCTGAGCCATCTCTCCTAGCCCCTTCTGTTAAAATCTTTCCTACAGGTAGATATCAAATGGACAGAGAAAAATAACTTCTTCTTTATAGCCTGCCTTGACCAGTGGGGGGGATTGTCCAACTTGTCAAGAGATGGGCACTCTGAGCCCCGGTAATACCATTTCATCAGTAATGATGTGGCTTGCATTTAAAATGAGTTAGTGCAGGCCGGGAGAGGCTTGCAGTTGAGAGCACTGCTGCTTGTCCAGAGGACCTAGGTTTGATTCTAGCACCCACATGGTAGTTACCATCTATAACTCCAGCCCTGGGGATCTGATGGCCTCTTCTGGTCTCTTTGGGTACCACACACATGTCACACAGACACATATGCAGGCAAACACCATATAATAAAATGATATGTCCTTGTTTGTCACTGGAGACCTTTGATGTCTAGAGATGGGCTTGCTAAAATCAAAAAAGCCAATTAGGAGCAGGGGTAGAACTAAATTCTTGTATCCCTCACCCCTCACCCTGGTGCATCTCTACAAGGCAGCATGGGAGGCCACGAAGTCTAGCTGCTTCCTTTCAAGTGCCTCCCCTGTGTCCCAGCTTGCTCTTACCTCATCAAACAGCTGCAGCATGATGGTGAGCACATCTGGATGGGCCTTGTCCACCTCGTCAAAGAGAACTACTGCATTTGGGCACTGTTTCAGTTTCTTGGTCAGTTGGCCACCTTCTTCATGGCCGATGTAGCCTGGCGGAGAACCGATAAACTTGGCTACCTGGCAGAAGGCAATAACATGTTAGGAATGTCTTTCCTTTTTGTGTTTTTAGCTTACAATATGGACCAGTGTGAGAAGATGGCTGCATACAGTTAGTCTCATCAAGGATAGTCAGGAATCCTGCCATGATGGGAGAGCAGAACACATCATTGTTACCCTATTGTATGCCCCTTTCTGCCCCCAGGAAAAATCCCAGGGCTGCTGAAGAATTATTGGAAGCCAAAGGCTCAAGTGACAAGTCATACAAAACACTAAGCAGTGATGATTTCAGGCCTTCTGAAACACACTTCCCCGAGGACTGTCTCACCTCATGTCGCTCCTGGAACTCAGACATGTCGAGCCGGATGAAGCCCTGAATGAAAATAAGGTTTGTCAGTGTGAGATAGGAGGCAAGGCGAGGGCTCAGGCCAGACCCCTTGAATACTAGGATATTCAGATGTACCATATTCTTAAATTCTACATTTTCCCTAGTCTTTGCCTTCTTCTCTCACCTACTTCCCCACAGGATACTTTTATTTCCTATCTTAATAAGGTCAAATCGTACCTCTGCCCTTATAAATCAATTCAGGATGTCCCTTCCCCCAGGCAGCTTCAGGTCTCATTACCACAATACCTATAGTTTCTACCCCACCCCCATTCCCAGAGTATGTTCCATGTGTGCCCAGCACTGAAGCCAGGTGGCAGCCTGGTAGTCTGAGTGGAGCAGGCAGGCATGGCCAAGGTCAGCACCACCAGCAGAGATGGTGAGGACATGAAGGGTGGTCTCCACAGTGCTCCTCAACTTTGCAAGACTCTGGCAGGCATATGTCCCCTGGTGTGCAGGACTCTGTCCTCTTGTTCTCTCTTTATAGCTCACAGCTATTATTTTACATTTTTTTCCCGGATATTTTGCATTTTTTTAAAAAAAAGGCATCTATGATAAGCCTGTATGTTCTTTTCTGTACCACGGTCATGCAGATGATTTCCCAGAAAGCCCCTTAGGGAGAAGGCCACAGTTAGTGCCTGAGAAAGAGAAACCAGAGTGTGTTATTTAACACAGGCAGAGAGCCCTTTCCTTGTCAGGGGTACCAAAAGTGGTGAGGGCGACACAGCACCAGGAAACTCAGAAAAAGGCATCCACAGCTCAATTCTAGCCAGGCCACACTTCAGGCAGCCACTCAATGAAGGAGATTGTGTTGTCTGCCCTGTCACTGCACACAGGTACAGGCTGGAGGGATGAGCTTAGGCCAGGAGCAGGGGACTGGACCCAGTTCTTCCACTGACTGTAGCTTTAGCCCTCAAGCCAGTATCTTCCTGGCTCTTGGCTGAAGAAAGACCTAAGCCAACAGGCAGGAAAGATGTTAGAAGGGCCATTATTAAGGCTATATGGTGGGCAAGGGGTCTCTCAGTTAGTGGGAATAAGCGGCACTTCCAAGAGAGTCAGCAGCTCATTCAGATAAGTTTCTGGAAAGGAACAGGACAACTGTGGGAAATCTCAGAGTGCTGACCACAGGTAGCAAAAATCTACAAGAGTCGGGGTTGGGGATTTAGCTCAGTGGTAGAGTGCTTGCCTAGGAAGCGCAAGGCCCTGGGTTCGGTCCCCAGCTCCGGGAAAAAAAGAACAAAAAAAAAAAAAAAATCTACAAGAGTCACAGACACATGTTGACATTTCTGTGCTTACTATATGCCTAGCAATGTTCTGATGAAGCTATTAAATGGCTTAGAGTGCGTACACACCTGTGGCAAGCAGGAGATGAAGAAACAAGCCCAGACTAGATTATCTTGTTCACGGCTTTGCTGTTAAGTTTTTGGTCATGACAAGTACTGCCTTTCATTTCCCCTGTTAATAGCTGGGTTCTCAGTAGTCTTTTTTTTTTTTTTTTTTTTTTTGGTTCTTTTTTTCGGAGCTGGGGACCGAACCCAGGGCCTTGCACTTCCTAGGCAAGTGCTCTACCACTGAGCTAAATCCCCAACACCCTCAGTAGTCTTTATCTGAAAGGTTCAGCGGTTTGTGCTCAGAAGGGACTGTCACAGGACCCAGAGGGTTTAGAGTGGTGCTTTCTTTTTTTTTTTTTTTTTTGGGGTTCTTTTTTTCGGAGCTGGGGACCGAACCCAGGGCCTTGCGCTTCCTAGGTAAGCGCTCTACCACTGAGCTAAATCCCCAGCCCCAGAGTGGTGCTTTCTTATGACAAGTGACCTCACCCCAGTTTTCTAGAGTCTATTCTAGAGTCTTGCCAAGTGGCTTGGACAAGTTTTTGGGCCTCATATCCTTGGTTGGACTCTTTTTGGTTTCATGTGACTTTAATTGGTTACATACAAAGTGAGAAAACAGAAACTATGGTTACATCCAACATGTCCTGAGTGTGCATTATGGGTAATATGTAATCCTAGGAGTAATGGAGTTTACCATTTTTATCCCACAGTTTTAGTAATCCAATGGGAGAGCAGATTACAGAACCTACTACTTAGGAAATGGATGAAAACAGAATCCCGGTCAATTCCACACAGGAGGAGACTCAAATAATTGCTCTAAATCTGTCACCACAGTGCCACTTTATAAAGCTTGAAAGTCTTTTGGGCTCCAGTCCCTGGCCCTATGATGATATCATAGAACAAAAGGTTCTTTCTCAGAGATTACTAAGTCTGATGAGAGTTAGCAAGGCTGTCCAATTGGGGGAAATAGTACAGAAGCTGAGGCAAGAAAAACCAGTAAGTTCATAAATGGACTGGTAAGAAACCGTGCAGCTATCAATAACGCCTTGTGAGGCGGTAAGCATTAGTGTTTGTTCACAACCAGTGAAGCAAGGGTCAGAGAGGCAGACCAGAACCGGCCCAACTCCCAGGCCAGTGCTCAGTTCATCTCATGAGCCCCTTGGGAGGCACAGGAAGAAAACTCCCACTTGTGATGAGCCTATGTGACCCTGGACTCACACCTAACACTGTCTGTACTTTACCAACTGTCCTGGAGGTGTCAGGAACACTGCTTCTCAGCTTACAGTCCAAGGCTCCCTTGGACTTTGATGGTGTGCTTCAAACATGAGTGTTCCTGACTAGGCAACGTCCACGTAAACATGCTCTGTAATGGCTGGCACAGGGGTTGTACTGATAAGTGGTTTTACAGATCACACGGGATTCAGTATGTGCTCTTTTGGGGCCAATTATGCATCTCATCCTCCTCTGTGAGAGACACACCAACATGTTTCTATCTCACGCCTAAAGCAGCTGAGAATAATAATACTGAAAGACTGGGCTCACGATTCCTCCTAACAAATGACAGTGGGCAAGCCTCCTGCTACTCTAGGGCTTCAACTCTCCTCAACTAGAAAGCAGATGAAGTTAGTTAGCATTGTTCCTTATAGGATCAAGGAAGAGCGTACAGCAGGTGGGCACTGCTAGGGCAGGCTAAGGAGAGGTGGTGTCTTTAACAGTGTGTTGGAGCCTGAGTAAGCTAATGCTCACTACAACCTCAGGAGAGGTACTGGAGAGCTTCCCTGAGGCTAGAAAGCTGGGTTTTGTGGGGAAGGACCTACTTAGGAGAAAACAGAACTAGAACTCGAGTCAAGGGTCCACAGTTCTTGAGCTTGGTGCCCCATAGTGCATTGCCTAATAGCAGATGCAGGAAGGAGAGGGTGCTACTTGCTTTGTGGGGGAGGTGTGTACTGATCGAAGACTCCATTCCACCCTTGAGAAATCCTGTGGTGGTGGGGGTTTCTGTCCCCATTTAGATGCACCAACTAAAAGGTACCCGCATCAACAGTCTTTCTACAGCAGCGAGTCAGCAGATACTCTCCTCCCACATCCACTGTGTATAAAGACATATTAAGACAGCATGGATAAGGAGATTATAATTTGTAATTAAATATTAACCTTTCTGACAGTATTAAAATTAAACCACTTGGAATTCTTCATCCCTAATCAGGTGGTTCCTGCCCGTAACTGCATCTTTCCTAATAGTCTTGCTAGTTTATGGCCCTTTCCAGAGTGCTAATTGTTTCAATCGCTGCCAACCTGATGAATTGTCTAAAGCCGCTGTTTCGGTTGGAGCACATTAGCATGCCACACACTTCTTGCCTGCTTGCCTGCCTGTCTAGTGGGTCTGCAGTGGTCTGGTAGAGGTTGAGAATAGCTGCTGGCAGAGACAGGTAAGTTTGAGAGTTTTCTGCCAGTTGCTCCATAGAAAGGGCTCAGCAACCTGGGCTACTTCGTTTCTATGGATCAAGGATCCTCAGGCAAGTGGCAAGAACACAGGCAGGCTACAAGGGGACAGTAGTTCAGGACTCTGCTCCTGGGCTATTTAGCTGGCAGGGCTTAAGCAGCTCTTCTTTGCCTCTAGGGAAGGGAGGAGGTGGCCATGAAATCAGGCAAGCACACTGGAGTCTTAGGCAACCTCCAGGGGCAAATGAGGGGGGGTGGGGCTTAGCCTTAATGATGGTGAGGTATTTAGCTTTAACTGAGTATTTTGTAGTGTCACCAAGGACTGCTTTCTTAAAAGCATCTCTTGTTCACCCAAAGTCTTTAGAGCCAGGTGTGGATAAACGTAGCTGGGGAGACTCCAAGGCTCCGGGTTAGCAGCAGAGTGGAATCCTAGTTGAGGGCACGTGCCTGATGGAGAAGCAGCAGACACCATGCCGTTCCTACTTGTTTCTCCAGTAGTCCCTGGTTCCCTGTAGCATAGCCCTACTAGCCTGGGAAACATGGCCAGCCTGAGCTCCTGCACAGAGCCCTCAGTAAGCACTGCATTAGCTGTGAGTTCTTCCAGCAGGGACAGGCTGCTCAGCAATGTGCGGATGAACCTCACCCAGTTCTCCCAAGAGCCCTGGCTCAGGCAGGCCAAAGATGGTCCTTGCTATCTCAGAGCTGAAGAAACTGAGGCATAGAAAAGTTAATTCTTAGAGCAATCTGGCTAGATCAGAGGCCTGCTTCTGGGGCCAGGCCCAGCTTTTTGATTGGCTGCTGCTTAGATTTCAGGACAACAAGTACAAATGACAAGGTTTTCCTGGCTTATAGACTAGACCTTGGTCCCAATTCCTTACCTTTTTGGCATCTTTGTGCATATACTTGGCTGTCTGCTTGGCCAGCTCAGTTTTCCCTAGGAATAAGGGAGACGAGTGTGGGTCAGAACCAGATGACAAACTTTGGAGTCAAAGTACACTAGGGACAGCTATGGTGGTACCCATCTTTGATCCCAGCAACTGGGAGGCAGAGGCAGGAAGGTTTATATAATTCTAGGACAGCCAGGGCTATGTAAAGAGACCTTGTCTCAAAAAAAATTAAGGTACTAGGAATGCATGGACACTGATGAATACTCCTTTTATGGATAGGAAGCTGAGGCCAGAAACTCTCCCAAGGTGAAGCTGAGACAACAGAGTGCACTCCCAGTTTTCTTGTGATGGAGCCAAGGACTTCTCTCTGCAGCAGTGCTATAGGAGCGGAGGCAGGCAATAGGCCTTGTAATCCAATGCACCCTCTGAAGTGTAACACAAGCTTCATCTCTTCTAGGTGAGCCCCGACTTCTGGCCTCACACCCTGCATCCCTCTTAAACACTCATAGCCCTGGAACCTCAGGCCAAGAAAAGGCTAGACACTTTCCACTGGCTCGACAGATCTTGTGACAAAGAGGACAACCCCAAAGTGGTAGCTTGTTGGAAGGGCAATCTGGAATGATGGTAAAGCCACTATGTGGTACACAGAGCTTCATGGGCAGGCCCATGAAGGTGCTGGGAGGTAAAGAGGTAATGGCTATACCAAGAGATCCGGATCAAGACCATGGAAGAGGGTGGTAGGGGCAGAGGAAGGCAGAGGACCCCTCAGATGATACAGCCCGTCCCCCGCCCCTGCATATTAGTTCTGCTGTGCCGTGCGCACAGGAGCTTTCCTGAGCTTCCCAAAGGTAGGCTGCCCTGAGAACAACTGGTGTGCCCGGCAGTGAAGGCGGTTCGTTTGTCCCCAGAGGTGAGCCTATGGGATGCACAGGGCTAATAGGCCCCACGGTATGGTACCATGATAGGTGAAGGAATAGTAGTTCCAGCTCTTGATAACATGGGAAAAGGTTAAGAAGCCCAGGTCTTCTTTCTTGGTGACTCTGTGATCTAGGGCAGCTGTTTCTGGAGCTGTCAGGATCAGGCCAAATGCTTCTCTAGTTCTGCTTCCCCAGTGGCTGATCTGCCCATGATTACCTATTCCAGATGATCCCAAGAAGAGGAAGACTAGAGGGTGCTCCTCATCATACCAGCCATTCTCCTTCCTCCGGATCGCTACAGCCAAACACACAACATGGGATGGGGAGGGAGACAGATAAATCAATGACACAAAAGGCAGGATAATTATCACTAAGTATACAATATGTTTTACTGCTCTGCGCCCACTCAAAGTCCTCACTACCATTAGTGCTGCCTAATCTGATTAGCTGGCAAGGCCCCCAGAGACACCTAATCAGGTTAGCATGGATTTGGAAAGCTGCCCAGAGCAGATTTCGGATAAAGTTTTCCAGGATGAGCACTCAGTGTTGCCAGGGAAACCAAAAGGCGGGTGGATGGTGAATGGAGGTGAGGGGGGTGGGGGACTAGTGAAGGAGAATCTGAGAGGATCGTTCGCTCTCACTGGTCACCCCCTACTCACCTGGGAACCTGGTAAAGAATGACACTGTGATACCCAGGAAGGTACAAGACTTGGGCTCTTTCCCATTTGGGGAAACCAAGGTCTGTTCTGAAGTGTGGTTTAAGAAGTAGAACAGAGCCAAAAGCATTTACTGGAAGCCAACCAAGGACAATGTACAGCCTGAGGTCTATCTCCGATATGGCTTCTGGAGGGCTGGGGGTGAGGAGAGGGACAGACAGATCTGTACTAGGTTTCTTGAGGCTCTTTAAGAGGAAGTAAGTGGTCAAGGGCTATGCATGAAGGTGAGGAAACCCAGTCTCAGCTACAGAGTGGAATGAGGCAGAACCATAAGAAGTATCACATTTGGACACCCTGGACACTAGGTATAACTGGAAATCACCGACAATGTATTTAAGACCCACAGAAACACTGAAAGGGAAGGGTTTGTAACTCCATTATCTGAGGCAGCAAACAGGCACAGATAGAGATGTGTTAGGTCATATAGTTGGTAGATGGTATGTGAGAGTTGCTTCTTTCCCAAATGTGCCTTTAGAAAAACAAAACAAGCAAACAATCCCCCCTAAATGAACCAACCAACCAACCACCCACCCACCCTCCCCACCAGGCCCCAATACAGTTGCTTTAAGAAGCGAGTGCCAATTTGGGTGGCACTAATGGAAACACAGTGGAGAGGAGCAGGAAGAGGACAGAGCACTGTGCAGTGTCAGGGTCTGTCTGCAGATGGAACAGTGTGTCTGGTCTGGTCCCCAGAGTGTCACAGGACAATACGAAAAGGATATATGTCAGAGGACAAGGCCTGGAAACTTACTTAATGGAGGAGTCAACAGTCTTAGGGACTGCCTGCCAATCTGGAGGAGTCAAGCTCCCAAATGTTATGTAGCTGGGCTTCAAAGCAGCCACAGGACTGATGACAGATCACAGCACTGACAGAATCTGGAGAGGTGGCAGGCCCAAAGTGCTGGGGAGAAGAACTAATGTAAGGGATAGGTAAGAGCAGACTGAGTCTGGGCTGCCCCATGCCTGCCTTCTTCCTCGCCTTTTAGAAACAGATGGAAACAGTGCAAGCTCAGGAACAGACTAGGCCCCCTGTGCTGCCAGGAGTTGCTCCCTGAGAAGAGCTTGGGGAAATGGCCTGATTTCCCTCCTGGGCTGAAATCTGGCTCTTCTCTAACTAACTCACTGGGGTTCTCTGAAAGGGCTGGTTAGCAGGGATGCTTAGAGACTGCATGGGCCTGAACATAGGGATAAAGGAGGAAAGTCAAGTCTGTTTGACAACAGAAACAAGGAGTTAGGGGTAAGAGTATTTGGGCACAGGTTGAGGTAGTAAATTGGCAGAAGTTAAGCCACTTAGTAGTGGCTATGGGTAAAAAGTGTGTACGTGTACGGGCAGGGCTGACAGAGGGTCAGCTGAGAAGAGCCAAATTCTTCCAAAAGCTGGCAGAGATGAAAATCTGTTGAGGACAGAGGAAGCCTGAAGCAGGCTTAGGTTTTGTCTATCTGGGAAGGCAGAAGGACTTCACCCCAGCATCACTCAGACAGGTGGAATGGCCCCTCAGGCAGGGCATCATGTTTGTGAGGTTCTACTCTTGGCTGTTCTTTTGGGGTAGTGTCCTAGCCCATTGAGAGCTGCACATAGCTGGGCTGTGCAGCACAAAAAAACACCATGGAGAATGTGGAATTGAATTACGCCTGGGGCCATCTTTCCCCTTCCTTTCTAATAATGCACCTGGGAAAGAGCTCTTTATAATGCCAGGCAGACTCCACTGCACAGCTGTCCCTGGTCAATTCTGCCAGACCCAGGGCAGGAGTCTGGGGTGGGCCTGCTCTGGGGTCCCTGTGAAACAGGAGAAATGCCAACCATTAAACAATTATAACTCTGGATATTTCTAATAATATCTGAAGAGAAAAACGGCCAAGCAGATGGAGTCCGACAGAATGAAAAATGAAGGCAGCTAGGAGAAACTGGGGAAGGCAACCCCCAGGGTGTGTGTGGCTGGTCATGGCTGAGGACTGAGGCTGGGGAGCCTGGAGAGTCCTGTCCGTCCAGGGTAAAGGTTAGGCCAGATGGAGACTGGAGGGGCCCACACGAATGTGGCCATAAGTGCCGACGCTCTTACCCTGCGCCTCAGCAATGTGCAGCTTATTTTACTAGCACTTTATAAAGAATCTCTATCAGTGTGGTTATATGAGGCAATGGGCAGGGAACTTGATTCCTGTTTTATAGATGAGAGTATATCCGTAGACATTAGGAAACCTGCTCAGGTCCACGGGAACACAGTCGGAAGAGCAGGGCTTTAACCCCACTGTGGCTGACCCCTGCCTACACTGTCAGGAGCATAGCAAGGAAGGGCAGCTCTAGAAGCCCTAATCCTGTCTTCACTACTGCTCTTGGTGCTCCTCAGTGTCAGGGGCCTTCCACAAATGCAGCTCAGCACCTCGCCCCCACAGACCCCAGCTCTGCAGGTCCCAAGCAGGCTCTTCTGCTCCCACACGCTACTTGAGCACACATCCCACTTGTGCTGCCCTCACCAGACGCTCTCTTGGCCATGTCTGTTACTTCGAGACCACTGGAAAAAAGAGCTCTGTAGCAAGTCTTCATGATCAATTAATTCCATCATAGTGCCTCTAGCCTATCAGTTCTCTTGTTATGTATTCATTTATAGAGCAGTGTGGTGGAGTTGATGCGTTAAGAGGAGCTTGCGTGGAATCTTGTCTTCCGCCACTTCCTCACTGGCTAATAAAATATTTACTCCTTTTTAGTCATGGCAGCAATGATGGCAGTCACTGTCCGTCCGAATTTTACATTTTAAAAATTTATTTATTTACTTTTTTTTTTTCCAAGACAGGGTTTCTTGGGAAGCCCAGGCTGGTAGAACTCAGAAATTCACTTGCCTCTATCACCTGAGTGCTAGATTTAAAGGTGTGAGCCACCACTACCTGGTTCAATGTCACCTTTTCAAACATCTCCTTCAACAATGTAATAATGCCAAGTGGTATATAATGTCTCTGTTTCATATAGGAGAAAACTAGGAACCAGACATGGGGAATCAATATAAGGGGTTTCCTCTACCTGTGCCCTTTTATGGGCAAGGCCAGCAGGTTCTGGGCACTCTAATTCCTTATGGATCTCTGAGACTAGCCTCTCACTGGCTTAATGTTTGTTGACTAAATTAACTCTTGGTATGCCTGGGACTGCAAAAATGCAGGCTGATTTTTATCCCCTTTTACAGAGGACAGTGTGTCTGGAAGAGACTCAGTGCTGCAGGTCATTTCTGCCACCCTGGGGGAAAGGCTACTGTTCTCTTCTGAGCCCACTAGGGAGCCTTACGCATCCTTTCTGCAAGCAAGCTCTTGGCATGGACTTGGCATGCGCCTCTGAGGTAAGACCGAGGGCTGTAGCTGGGATGGATGTGCTAAGAGAATATGGCAGTACCTGGATACCTGAGGCACAAGGGATATAACAGGGCATTCTGGGAAGGCTCTGGTATGTGAAAAAGTAAAGAGGGAAAAGGACTGCCTACTCTCAACCCAGAGCTTTGCTTCTCCCCAACTGAAGCTCAGGGGCAGCCTGGGCTCACACTTATTGATAAGTTCCTTTATTTTTAAATTTATTTTTATTTATGTGTGTATGCCATGAATGCAGGTAGCTGGCGGACAGAAGAGGGTGTCAGACTCTTGAAGCTGGAGTTATAGGCATTGTGAGCCACCCAATGTGGGTACTGAGACCTGAACTCAGGTCCTCTGGAAGAGTAGTCAGGGCTCTTAACTGCTGAGTCATCTGTCCATCCCCCTTCTAGGTAGGTTCTAATGGTCTCATGTGAGGATTTTCAAAGTAACCTAGTAATCTGGACACACAAGTATTCAATGCTGTGGCATTCCAGGGGAACCTGCCATTTGGAGCAATGCTAAAGGTTGAGTGTCACCCTTGTGTCAACTAGCAGTATCAAAAAGGTTCTTGTAGCCAGGCTGTGGTGGCCAACACCTTTAATCCCAGCACTCTGGAGGCAGAGGCAGGTGGCTCTCTGTGAAATCGAGGCCAGCCTGGTCTACAGAGGGAGTGCTAGGACAGCCAGGGCTACACAGGGAGAGGGAGAGGGAGAGGGAGAGGGAGAGGGAGAGGGAGAGGGAGAGGGAGAGGGAGAGGGAGAGGGAGGAGAGGGAGAGGAAGAAAGGGAGAGGGAGAGGAGAAAAAAGGGCTCTGTCTTCATTTACCTCTGTACAGCTTTGTTCAACCTTTGTATAGCTGTGGCCCAACCCTAGGAAACAGTTTACACAAGGTAGGGTCCTGATCTCTGAGAGAAAACCACAGAAACACAGTAGATATCAAACCACTAATGTAATGATAGGAGTTCACATTCTTGAGAATGGCCCTGAGAACTGGAAGACATTTTGGGAAGGGCAGGCCCTACTGCAGAAGTGCAGTGGAAGCTATGAATTGTGTGAGGCAGTGCAGGGGATTCAGAGAATCTGCTGGAACCTGGGGGAATGTCTGTGAGGCCCATGTCCTTACACAAACAGTTCTGAAGCTGCCAGGTATGTGCAGGCGGACCTACTGCCCACCCAGAATATCAAAGGTGAAGGAATATGCTGCAATTAATGACCTCACTAGATTTCCCTTTCCAGTATGCTGTGAGCTACCATAGGCCACAGTACCTAAGTGAATTAATTTTATAAGCTGCTTCAATGGGGATAACACAAACATATCTGGCCTCTCACAAGGAAGCTCAAGTCCATTGCTCCTGAATTGGGTTAGGCAGTGTGTAGGGCTGGGTTGGAGCCTCGTTACAGGAAGGCCTAAAGAACTATAGGCTGATAGGGCAGCAGTGGCAGAGTCAGGTGGGAAGGCAAAGGCAGGCTGTGGTGGTTGGTGTGAGTGCAGCAAGCGGGGGAAGTGAGGGAGGTTGGCAGCCAGTGGCAGTAGGTCCTTTACACCATGTTAGGACAAGGGAATGATTTAGATTTGTGTGGTTTTTTTTTTTAAAGATTTATTTATGTGCATTGGTGTTTTGACTCTGTGTGTCAGATCCTCTCAAACTGGAGTTAGACAGTTGTGAGCTGCCAAGTGGGTGCCAGGAATTGAATTGGGGTCCTTTGGAAGAGCAGCCAGTGCTCTTAACCACTGAACCATCTTTCCAGCCCTAAATTTGTGTTTTGTAAAGATCACTCTGGCCTAGCAGGGACACTAAGGGAAGGAAAAGAGGCCAATAGTGGTCAGATCAGAGAATTAGGATGTGATGGTTGGTACTGTCAGCTTGACAGGGTCTAGACTCACCTAGGTGACAAGACTCTGGCCATGCCTGTGTGAGGGATCATCTAGACTAGGTTAACAGTAGTGGGAAGACCCACCTCATCTGTGAATGGCACCATTTCATGGGCAAGCATCTCAAACTCAATAAAAGGAGGACGTGAGCTAACACCAGCATTAACTACTCTCTGTTGCCAACTGCATGAAGGTCCTGTCACCAGGACCCTCTGCAACTACGGACTGTATTCTTCAGCTATGAGCCCAAATAAAACCTTTCTTCTTTGCCTTTGCCTCTTGTACGATATTTTATTGCAGCAATAAGGTAACTAAATAAAGTACAGGAAAAGGAAGAGAGGTCTGGTTTGAGAACCGTAGAAGAGAATGACAGAACTTGATACTTGAACTGTACCGGGTGAAAAGGAAGGATGGTGGTGCCAAGAAAAAGTGTATGTTTCTATCTAGGAGTCCAGTGATTGGAGGCCTAGTTCTGAACATGCTAACCTGACAGCCTTTCTGAGGTGAGTGGGACTTGTGCTTAGCTCCCAGCAAGTCTGATAGCTAAGACTGACATCTTCCATCACTTGACCCAGACCGGCTCAGGGTTCTGGAAGGAGAGACTCACTTTCCATACCCTTGTGATAGTAGGCTGGCCTGGTGTGTCATGTGATGACCCTAACGGACAAGAGCGGCCATGGGGTCTGGTTTGCGGGCTGGTACTTGAGCTCCTCCATTTGTAAGGCAGTAACTGTGCGCCATCCTTGCTAGAGGCCCCGCAGCTGGGGATCACACTGATAAATTCACTGTATTACTTTGCACAAATCAATATCCCAGCACTTACCAGGGGTTGATGTGACCGAAATTGGTTTCAGCCAATTCGTGAGGGTAATAAATGGCCATTTATCAAATCAATTCATTCTGTAGCACTTCTCTGGCTGCCCATCCTCATGGTACCCATGGGGTGCCAGGCTCTGTCCCCCTCTACGTAGTCCCTAGCACACATTCAACATTAGTTTAGAGAACCCACCGAAGCCTGACATAGCCTCTAGATATGCCCACCCTTCTATGCCTGCTGGGGTTCTAGGGTGCCGAGGCTCTGGGCATTGCTTGCTTACCACAAGTTCAGACCCAGAAAGTGCCTCGTGCTGTGACTAGGCCACTAGGCTGCTTATTCCTTCTTTTGCGGATCCAGAAGCTTTTGGGGCTGGTCATAGAGGAATGAACTCAGTGCAGGGCATTCTCAGTGTGATCCTAGCTGCAGGGCTCATCAGCAAGGCAGAGACACAATAAACAAAAGTAAAAAAAGGCACAGCCCTGGACAACCAGGACCCCAAAGGATCATCAGAGCCTTGGCAGGGCCAATCTATACAATGGGGCAAGGAGTGGGACTTTCTGATAGCCAGTTTACCACTGACTTAATGGGGAGTTCAGAAGACAGAAGAGGGGCTTTGAGAGACGGTAGTTCCCAGGATGCATATTCTAACAGTTCTTGGAGGCAGAGAGCAGATCACCCAGTCTGAGCCAATTGCAATGGGATGACAGTAAGACAGGCATCAGAGGCCAGCTCAGTGCTGGGGAAGAGGCAAGTTGGGACTGGAGGCCCAGTTACAGGTGAAAGAAATGGAATACAGGGCCCAACCCAAGACAACATTTTGAGGATAGGACTAGGTTGTGTGGCACAGACAGGAAAACATGGGCTTCTGAGTCATGGGGTATTGATGTTGGCACCTCGATATAGAGGCAAGGGAAGTAATATCAAAGAAGCTGGAGTGCACAGAGGAAAATGTGAAACACTATTTCTGAGAAGCTTTTTGGCTCCTGGGCTTGGGAGGCTGCTGAGGAGTGGAGGCCAGAGATTAGGAGAACGCCTATTGGAAACGGGTTTGTAAGACACTCAGTTGTTGTGAGGTTAGCTGTAGTCCAAGTCCAAGTGGATGTGAGACTCCAAGTAGAGTGTTCTGTTAGGCCTTCGGCTGTGATTCCCATCTCCTAGGTAGCAGCTGGAGACAGAACTAGAACGGAGCATCCAGGTGCAGACTGGGCCCAAGTGGTGGCTCTTCCCAGCATCTGCGTGACTCCGACTTACAGATGGGATGGCAGCTTTGGTCCCTAGGTTCCATTTGTGTGCTGAAAGTCAGGCCCCTGATGAGGGTCTCATGAGCTCTCATGCTACATGAGGATGGTAGAGAAAGATTGGGCTCACCATGTCTTGGGGTAACTGCCATTATTTTCTAGTTACTCCCTAATGTTTCCCTAGAATGCTAGAATGTGCCAAAGAGGGCAGATGTCTAGATTCCAGCCTGATGAGGTTCCTTCTTAGTACGCAGAGCCTGGTGAGTCCTGAGCAGATACTGAGGTGCGTGTAACGGGATGAGATACTTAGAGAGTAAAGGGCGGCCAGTCAGGAGGACTGGCAAAGACAATGTAAATAGAGGGTTAGACTCTAGCTGAGCAGCAGGTGGCCTGACGGGAGCCTGTTAAAAACATGAAAAATGGGGGCTGGGGATTTAGCTCAGTGGTAGAGCGCTTACCTACGAAGCGCAAGGCCCTGGGTTCGGTCCCCAGCTCCGAAAAAAAGAATCAAAAAAAAAAAAAAAACAAAAAAAAAAAAACAAACAAACAAAAAACCATGAAAAATGGGTTCTGACTCTACAGGTGTAAACTGAGGTCTAAAGCTATGACCCTTGCCCAGAAAACATCCTTGGAGAAACACATGTCCCAAGGGAGACCCCTTAGTCTGGACAGGAAACTGCTTCCCTGCCTCACCTGCCTTAACTCCCCCTGAAACAGGTCTGAGTTGTAGAACAAGGTGAGGCCCCTGCCTTCAGTGGCATATGCTATGCACATCTGTTGAAAGAGAGCTGTGCTTGGCAGGGGCTTCAGGATGGCAGTAAGCCCTATACCAGTGGGAAGACAGCGTTTCTTGGGATGTTTTCTGTAAGATCCAGTCATACAGCTACTGGCAAACCATTCTCAGTTTGGGACTGAGTCCTGGGCTAGCTGGCATAGAGAAACTGAAGTTTTGTTCTAGCTCAGCTCCCATCCCTCTCTGAGTCTCAGGTGTCCCACCTTAAACTGGGAGATGAGGCTAGGGGAACAGATGACGAATAGGGGTGTTTGATGGTGACCAGCTCACAGCACTGCTCTAAGGACTAAAAGACCTAAAACATGCAAGAGCTTAAGACTGTAGGCAGAGTACTCCTAGGTAGTACTCAGCAAACAGTAACTCTGAATATAGACTGCATATCTTTGGCTTTGGGGCAGCAAATTGTGCACCTCTCCCACCTACTGGCACTGAGGACAGGACTCACCAGCACCAACGGTAGCAATGGCACTCTCCTGGCCAATGATGTGCTCCTTCAGTCGCTGCTCCAGTGGGAAGCGGCGCCGTTCTTCTGCCTCACGCTTCCTCTGCTTCTCCATGTACTAAGGGAAAAAGAGCAAAGGTTCAGGGAGGCGGGAACCTGCAGATATTGGTGCTCCAAGGGTCCTGCTCTGCCTTATAACCACCGGAGATACTTTAGGTCACTCCAGCCTGCTGTTCAGGAGGCAGAGCCTCATCACAGACAGTTCTTGGGCAGAAACGACTTTCCTCATGGCTTGAGAGCATGAAGTGCTTACTGTACCTTTCACTAACACTACTCCTGGAAAAGTTTGCTACACTCTTTTTTTTTTTTTTTTTTTTTTAAAGTGCAGACTCCAGAGTGCTTCCTATAGGCAAGCTCTAGCTGTCTCTGGCATGGACTCTGGCCCAGCAGCAGCATGTGGTCTATGTCACTGTTTACAGACACAAGAAGGAGAGAACTGCTAGACAGGATGGTGTCGACACACAGACGGGAAGATACACAAATATGGGCTGCTTGGGTGTGGCTTTCCAGGGTATAGGAAGGAGATGGTAAGAAAGTAGAGGACTGGTGACCAGGGAGTTGGGGCTGCAGGAACTTGGTGAGGACACATTCACTGAAGCAAACCAGACAGATCCTAACTGAGAAGCAAATGCCAGGTCTTCAGGTGCCTTTTCTCCCCAGGTCACAGTACCATGGGCATCTTTCTTGGAAGAGAGCTGCCAAGGTAAGGCCCTGTCACAAAAGTTGTGTTTGCAAATTGTTCTTGTGGGTAGAGTGGAAGAAAAATACCTGCTGCTTGGGTAGTGTTTTCCTGTTATAGTAGTGACCTTGACAGAAGTTAAAAAAAATAAATAGCAAACAATCCAATTTTGGCTGTTGCTATCAGTCTGTAACTGAAAGCTCCCATCAGTCCTCGGTTTCATATGGAGCAATAATTCGGCGCTGATCCCAGTGGAGTGACGCTTGCCGGCTGGAATCCAGAGTGTCACTGTGCAACTCCCTCAGGCGCCACATACATCACCTGGCTCTGCCAACTCCAGCCATATATCTGCCTCTTCCTCCTCCCTGTCCACAGCCATTCAGCACTCAGGCCCACTGGGCTGGAAGGTGCTGATGACAAGTGTCTCCCTCTCTCTCTCTCTCTCTCTCTCTCTCTCTCTCTCTCTCTCTCTCTCTCTCACACACACACACACACACACACACACACAGTTACTCTCATACACACTCGCAGGGATGGTGCCAACTTGTTGGACAGACCCTGAAGGAAATGGATTGGCTGGGCGCATTTACACACCGCTGTGTGCCAGGCACTGTACTCAGCGCTTCGTTCAGTGTCTCAATTTTCAGAGTCACCTCCAGTCTGAAGTTGGGCTCTTCTGGCTCAGGGTAAACCAATTATATGGCAGAAGAACAAGCTTTTCTATAGACAGATATGAACTCCAATGACCTCATCCATTTAAGAGCTAGAGACTAGGGTAGTCAGAACCTCTCAGGATCTCAGTTTCCTCACCTCATCACGGAGCTGGTGCTTGCACCCACACTTTAGGATGCTTGAGGAGGAAATGAGAGAAGCATGTGGCAGAGCCTGGCATGAAGTAAATGTGGGTTGGTAGTAAGTGGTAGTCAGGTGACTCAGATGTCTTCCAAGCACCTACCCGCTGAGCACATTTTCTCTCTTCCTTTCCTTTCCTCCCACAAGTGGCAACTGAGCCTAGGGTCCTTGCTCACACTGGGCAAGCACTTTACTCTGAGCTGTATGTCAGCCCTTGGGTAAATGCTACTTCCCACCAGGTGCTGGGTCTCTGTGAGCTCAAGGCTAGCCTGGTGCTCAGAGTCCCAAGACAGTCAGGGCTACATAGAAAAACCCTGTATCAAAACAAACAAACCAACCAACAAACACAACAACTACTTCCCTTTACTCCATTTAGTATCCAATCAGCTAATCTGTTTTTTTTGGGAGGGTGGGGGGTGGAGCAGAGTAAAGTACAGGACTCCTTTTATTTAATTTGATCAGAGGCAGAGATCCATAGACTAAAAGAAGAGGTGCTCTAGCTTTAGTGCCAGAGAGATCCAGGAACCAAGTCCACTCGATGCCCACTGCCTTGGAAACACCTCTTAAGGTGCCCTCTCTTGGTACCTCAGTGTGCGGGTGCTGTCTCCACAGGCCCATTTTCTGGAGACACCCTGACTACTTGAGGCAGCCCTCTTTGGCCATCAGTTTTCCTTACATGACATGGAATTCTGTCTGCATTATTTCCATCTATGGGGGCCTCACAGCACATACCTTTCCTCTTGTGTCAGGCAAAGCCTGAGGAGATTGTATTCTGCTATTTGAACTGAGGTATGACCATCATGGTTCCCTGAGTACTCTCTAGAAAACATTTCTTCCTAGAACTCTCCTTTGGAGTCAAGATCTTATGTTGCTTTAGAAGTCCCATTAATTTCTTGGACAAAGGGCAAGAGTTCTAATTACTATGAAGCACTGGGGGAGAGTCTGAATGAACTGGGTGGATTTTGGGAGCTTCCTAGATGGTGTTGGGAAAAGGGTCCATTAGAACTAATCTCTTGCTTGTGTTGCACATCTGAGAACCTGTTTTCAACTCCCACAGCCTAGAGTTAGGGTAGAGCACAGACTCCTGAAAGTTGTTCTTTGACTTCCACACACATGTGCGTCACGAAGTACATGAATATGTATTTCTAAACATATGTATCATACACACAACTAAAAGATGTATTATACTGGATATTAAATGAGGCTATGTGTAGTGCTATCTGTTGTTTTGCCAAGGTGTAAAAGAAATCATCTTTTAGTTTGTATTGTTTTACACTACTAGGGATTGAACACTGGGTCTTGTCAATACTAGGCATGACCCTCTTTTTAAGGGCAACTGTCCTCAGCCCAGCATTGTAGAAAGTTAGTCAGTAGGAAAAAAACCAAACCAAACCAAACCAAACCAAACTGGAGAAGGAAAACACTTGCTTTGTATTTGTTCAGCCTGGGGGAGAGGAGGAGCTCAGCATGGCTGCTGCGCTTGGCTCTTGGAAGGCACGTGGGGAAAGGCTACAGAACTGAGTTCAAGGCTCTGCTTTAGTGGGGTTCCACTTATCTCGAAGACATGGCAGGTAACAGACGCAAGGGGGTGGACTGAGAGGTCCTGTGAAGGGGCTGCCAGGAGAGCAGGTGTGGGGAGTGACCATCTTAATAAAAGCCTGGAACAATTAACTTCAGATGCTCTCACCTGGAGCTGGCAGCAGCCTGCCCCCATGCTGTATCTTGGCTGGCTGATCGCAGCTCCTGGTTTCCATCAGTCTTGATTTAATATGGCACTCCTGGCTCTGAGTGCATTTACAGGAAAGGGCTGGGAGGCCTAGCTAAGCCTGCCTCACTCAGAGATGAGTGGCAGGGCTGAGTGGTGCAACAAGGGAGGGCTTTGGGTAGAAGTGTATGATAAGCATCTTGATTACTGAGCATGACTTAGGTGACAGGTTTGACAATGAAGCTGGTAAGGAGAGGGCCGCTGTGGTGGTAGGTGGCCAGAATAAGTCCCTGAGCAAAAGTGGGGTTGTGAGGTGTAGAGGAACAAGCCAAATTTGCAAACCCTCTTGGAGATGTGAGGCCATCAGAGATACTGGCTACTCTGTGCCCTTGGGTGTTCCTCATACTTCTGACTCCTAAGTCAGTCTGAACTTAACTCCTGGTCAGGACATTTGACTGCCTGAAATGTGGGGACAGGAAGAACAATGTAGGAAGAACAACACAGGGGACTAGCAGGCACAGAGACTAGGGTAGGAGAGATGACAACACAGCAATCCAGGGTATCCAACACAAAGAAACTGCCTTGTTGAGGCACCCCAGCCCCACATATACAGATGTGCAGCTTGGTCTTCATGCAGGTCCCCCAACAACTGGAACGGGGGTTTACCCCAACTCTGTTGTCTGCCTATGGAGCCTGCTCCCCTAACTGGGCTGTCTTGTCTGGCCTCAGTAGGAGAGGATGTGCCTAGTCCTGCAGTGACTTTGAGGTGCCAGAGAGGACTGGTTCCCAAGAAGGGGCTTCCCCATTCTCAGAGGTGAAGGGGAGGGGCCACATGAGGGGGAGACTGGGAGGAGATGTGGGGGTTGCGATCTGGATGTAAAGTGAATAAATAAATTAATGGAAATAAAAAAGAGCTATGGATGCCAATCAAATGGAACAGGTGAGAGGGGTAGGAAGGGACTTGAAAGCTTCTTGTACTAGCCCATAAAATACACTCTAAGTGAAGAGGGCTGGCCACAGGGCACCTTCCACAGTCCACTCTCTACCTTTCCAGTCCCCTCCCCTATTTGTGCTAGAGATTCACACACCTTTAATTCCAGCACTCAGGAGGCAGAGGCAGAGGCAGAGAGGCAGAGAGGCAGAAAGGCAGAGAGGCAGAGAGGCAGAGGCAGGCAGATCTTTGTGAATTTGAGGTTAGCCTGGTCTACACAGAGTTCTAGGACAGCCAGGGCTGTTACACAGAGAAACCCTGTCTTAAAAGACAAAGCATAACATCTCATCTCCCAATGTCATCCCAGAGGTTCCCAACTTCTTTTGCAGGCTCCAGAGCCATCCTGCCAGGGGTGATTTCAACCACTGCCAAGAGACCTGGCTTACATTTCCTTCTGTGATCTGACCTGCATGTGTCTGTAAATGGCTGGTTGGTTCAGGAGACCAGAGAGAAAGTGAGAAGGGGAAGCAGGAGCCAGGAGAGAGATGGTCTCAGACTCTGGGCATGTGATGCTGACAATCCCGTGATTCCTGATCGTCCATCCCTTGCATAAAGTAACTGCCAGGTCCTCCCACCGCCACTCTCCCTTTTGTAATCAGTATTTTTTGGGGAGAGACTTTGACATAAAGTGAAGTAAATATCCTGTCACTCTGCAAACTTTAGTCTCTAGTTTTGGCCCTCACTGGCAGGTCTTGTCTGATGTGGGGCCAGTGATTTGATCCTCATAGTTCTATGAAGTTGACCGTGTCTTAGGGAGATTAGTGAATCCAAGCCAGCTCTGCTGGTGGCAGGAGACACAGATCATTAACCCAGGAAGGCTGCCTCTAAGTCTGTTACTTTCTACCTGGTGACGAGGGAAGGCACCCATCTTCACTGAGTTTAAGGTCTAATTATGGAGATGAGATTAAAAACACAAATTTGCTCTATTTGTTTCTACTTCTGGGATACACAGTAAAATAAATACCAGAGGGTGTTCTAGCCAGAAATATCTAATGAGTTGAATCAGAAGTAAACAGTAGGACATTCTACAAAATTACCAGCCTGTATCAGCCTATATCTGTGACAATGGCAAGATCATGAAAAACAAGGGGAGGCTGGGAAACAAGTTCTTTTCAGAGGAACATGATGACTAAATCCAACATAGACCCAGACTTTCTTCCTTTGTAAAGAGAATACTGGGGAGCTGGGGAATCTGAATACCACTGGAGGGTGACTTAGTATCAGTGATTTGATATTTTGATTTTGGTGACTGCTCACAGTATATAAACATGTGGGCTGAGTATGTTGCTCAGTGATACTGCACGTGCTCAGTGCTCCTGAGGTTCTGAGTTCAATCCCTAACCACAGGGAAAAAAAAAAGCAAACTCCAAAAGTAAAAACAAAACTGGGTGGTGATGGTGCATACATTTAGTCCCAGCACTCTGGAAGCAGAGGCAGGTGGACCTCTGAATTCTGAGTTCAAGGCCAGTCTGGTCTACAAAGTAAATTCCAGGACAGATAAGGCTACACAGAGAAACCCTGCTGGAAACTCCCCCAACCCCCAAATCTTGCTTTAAAACAAATAAACAAAAGCAACAAAATCCACATACACAGGAGAGTAAAGAATCAGCATGAGTATAACCTTAAAATATTTACTTTATGTAATATATAATTACATTAATTCTGTCTGTCCATCCATTCATACACACATACAACCACTGTGTTAAAATATTAACAGTTGGGCATCTAACTGAAAAGTTGATTGAAACTTGTTACATGATTTCTGAAATTGGAACAAAATAAAGGGGAAAAGGCTAGGAATGGGCAGGCAATGAGATGATTTCTTTATCAGGAGTGTTTGTTTGTGAAAGCACACAAACTGTGTCTCTGATATGCATTCCTGTCTTATAGGAATATATTTTAGCAATACGTTCTTGAAGGGGTGGAGGAGAGAACTCATAGTCAGCACCTAGCACCTATGTGGCCCACAGTAGGCTACGGAGGCAGCAAGCAGGTAGTTGTGCTGAGATGTGCAGCAGAGAACATGGCACACTGAGCAGGCTGCTGGGAGGAAGATGTACCCGCCCTACCCTCCTGGGTGCTCCCCCCAGCACTCCTGCATAGTTACACTCAGGTCTGGTGGGAGCACCCAGGTTCTCTGCCTGGGATGTGGGCCCAGGGGAGCACCACATCTCCAGCTACCCTGCAGCAAATGAAAAAACACAGAGCCAGAGATTATGCTTGTGATGCTGCCACTGGGATATGCAAATAAAATATATAGGACGGGCCTATCTGCCTAATATTCCTGCCAATTCATTCTCTGGGTGTGATTAAAATGAGCAATAAATTCCTCGTGAGTCTCAGTGGAGTGAGGATCTGGAGAGGAGCTGCGGCTGGCATGCGCGCATCCCCCTCAGCTGAATATTCATCATGGGATAGCTCCCCATATTTTTGTTTTATCTGCCGTCATGTGCAGAGATGTATTTCTACCTCACTCTCATCCCTTAGTCAGGACATGAAGATGGTCTAGGCGTTAAGTATTAAACTCTCCATGTACTGAAATCATTCAAAGTGAGATCTAGGCTAACCCCTCTCTAAGCCTGCCTTGCTCACTCTGCCAAAAGAAGTGCAAGCTTTCCGGGGTGCCCCAGCCCTTTGCATCCCTCCTGAGGCAGGGTTGGTTTTTGTTTTTTGTTTTTGAGTTAAGAATGCCTGCCTCTCCCACAGTAGGACAGCAAGCTAGGGACAGTGGCTGGGCCTCTCCCACTTTGGATCTTCCCAGGAGGTAAAAGAAACTTAGACCTGGAGAACACTGAGACCTAGAGAACCTAAGAAGTCATTTTGAGAAAATCATTTCGTCCGATTAACGGTGACAGATCCTAAGAGTCAGTGATATATTTTAAGAGGAGGAATAAAGTAAAAAAAAAAATCAGGCTTATGGATAATTTTAAATATGTGGAAATCATTAATAGTAAGGGGAGAGGGGAGCTTTCAGAATCACCTTCTGGGCCAGGCAGGTAACACAAATGAGGTCATAATTCAGAAGGGACACGACAGCAGAGTCTATCCCTCAGTCTGGCACAATCCCATTTGGCATCTGACAATAGATGGAGAAAATTCAATGCCACAAGTCCTGTGTCACAGTTTTGGAAGTCTGGTTGGCATATAAGACATGGTTGCCAGTAGGTTTAGGCAGAAAGGGCACCTATGTAAAGAGACGTAGATAAAGTCTGGAAAGAGTTAATACACAGAAGCACATTAAGACCCTCACAGACAACCTGGTTTCTGTGTGTCATGTCTTTCTTTCTTCCCATCTGTGGGACGGGTATTAAGAGTGGCTGCACGAGTTTGTTACGGGAATACAGAAAGGGTATGTCAGGAGCACAGCAGTACCTGATCAGTACGGCTAGGAATGGCATGTGAAAAGCACTTATACGCAGGCAGCAGGTTAGGATACTTTTATGTGCAACTGGGCTGGGAGTTGACCTCTCTTCCAGGAAGCCTTTCTTGACTAGTAATACCACTGACTCATCTGCCTTCTGTCCAGCTGTCAGGCAACAAGCTCCAGGAGTGACTTACTCATCTGTTTTTGGCTATCTAGCCCACAGTCCAGCACAGAGCTGTCATTCAGAAACAGGTGAAATAATATTAAATTCTCCCCATCTTACTAAATTCCAAATCTTCCGTAACCAGACATATAATGCTGATACTCACAAATTTTCTACAATGAGCATAATTTAACTAGAGAATATAGGTCAAGGTGGAAGAGGTCTGGGTAGTGGTGGAGTGCAATGCAGGAGGAACAGAAGGAGCAGAGCAGAGCAGAGCAGAGCAGTAACACTGTGCTGGCTGGCTTTGTGTTAACTGGGCGGGTCAATGAGAGGAAGGGATCTCAATTAAGAAACTGCCTCCATAAGAGTGAGCTGTAGGCAAGCCTGAAAGGCATGTTCATAATTAATGATTGATGAGGGAGGCCCAGCTCACTGTGGGGAGTGCCATACTTGGGCTAGTGGTCCTGAGTCTTTAAGAAAGCAGGCTGACGGGGTTGGGGATTTAGCTCAGTGGTAGAGCGCTTGCCTAGGAAGCGCAAGGCCCTGGGTTCGGTCCCCAGCTCCGGGGGAAAAAAAAAAAAAAAAAAAAAAAGAAAGCAGGCTGAGTCAGTCAATAAGCATGGCTCCTGCCTCAGGGGTTCTTGTCCTGTGTAAGTTCCTCCTCTCATTGCTTTTGATGGAAGTGTGAATAGAAACCCTTTCCTTCCGGTGTTGGTTTTGGTCACCACAGTGGTTTTCATTACCGCCACAGAAACCTTCAGACACTCACAAAAGACACACCCCGAAGCCAGGGCCTCAGTGCCCTCCAAGTCTGAGTCACTGCAATTGACAGTAGAACTCTTAGGGGCAGCTCTGCTTACTGACAGCTGAAGATGGAGCTCTGCTCTAAAGCAGTGCTTTCCCCACAAAAATCTGCTGTAAAGAGCTAGATTTTGCAGTTTGGTGAAAACTAGCAGAAGAGAAAGGAGAGACAGAACAACCTACCCACAGATGATGTAGACAGCAGATCAATGAGGTGGAGATGTGGAGAGCCTTGGCCTTCAGGACGGAGGGGTCTCAACTGGCTGATGTCTGCACAGAGCTGATACTAGAGAACAGACTTCTGGCTGTGAAGCTATGGAAACTGGCGGCCTCTAAGTGGTGTTTTGCCTCCCCACAGAAGCAAGCCCTTCTGCTGTGGAAGAGCTCTGACACTGAATGTCTCACTCCTCCCATTGAGAGCACTCCTGCACTTTGGAGTGAGCAGCTTCTCCTTGCTAGCCAGATACTCCCGTTGTCTTCTGCTTTTATAAGGCAAAGCATTCTGGCCACCATACTGCTGTCCTCGACAGATGGAGTCTCAGGGCTCAACATTTGCTGACATGTGCAGCTGCCCTTGGAGCTCTAACAGGGTCTGCCTGCACAGAAGAATCCAGCCATCAGGTTGTTCACTCTGGTACTAGCTGTGGTACTAGGCTAATACTATGGCCCACCTCCCTGAGGTAACACACTTGGTTAAGTGGCCTTCAGTGGCCCTAACCACCTGTGCTGACACTAAGATGCTTGTCCATTCTGAAAGAAATCTTTGCACAACCAGTGCCTGTCCTATGTCAGGCCACATGACACACCACAGGTGTTCTGGCAAGTGCAGTACTGTCTTTCCTTCGATGAGGGGATACAGTACCAAGGCTATCTGGAACCAACAGAAATCTCATCAGAGCATGTGGGGAAGCTGACCTGAGTGGCAGTGCAGCTGCTCTAGGGCATGCAATCTGAACACATGCAATCTGGAGGGAAACAACAGCCCCTTGAATGTAGTAGCTCATTTTGGTCCAATCTGGATGGGCTATGAAAAGCTAGCTACCATTTCTTTTTTTTTTTTTTTTTTTTGGTTCTTTTTTTCGGAGCTGGGGACCGAACCCAGGGCCTTGCGCTTCCTAGGTAAGCGCTCTACCACTGAGCTAAATCCCCAGCCCCTAGCTATCATTTCTTAGCCCATCCCTTCCCTTGAGGAAACTATCCTAAGACAAGGAGTAAGTGAGGTTGACCACCAAGGGGTTCCAGCTCTCCTCGTCTTCAAGAATGGTGGGATTACTTCTTTTGCCCCTTTGATTTGATAGGCTCTTATGGTTAGTTCTGGCCCATGAGTTGTGGGAAGTAAAGGGTCTGACTTCCACGCTGAAGAGTCAGCTGTGGCGTGTTGCTATGGTTGTAGAGGTCAGAGGGCAATTTTGTGGAGCTGATTCTCTCCTTCTGCATTTTTAGAGATCCAACTCAGGCTGCCAGGCTTGTGAGGTAAGTGCTACTTGTCAGCTCTGAACTGAAACCTTAAAGACACTCCAGAGTATACTTTCCCTCTGGTAAGCAACAGCAAATGAGGCTGGGGTAGGGTAGAGGGAGAGTATGCTCTAAGGGTGGGTGGGGTCTGAGTGCCCTCGTTGAGCAGAGCCTACCTTCATCCCCCAGCAACAGTGAACATCAGCAAAAGGCAAAGCAAGCCTTTGTTGTTCAAACCACTGAAATTTTGGATGACCGCCAGCAGCACAGTTCCACTCATCCTGATGAATATGCACACGGATAGCCAGCTGAATCTTAGGGACTCTTGTTTAGTGTTTTTTCTTTTCTGGAGTGTCACTGGGGTTTTGGTGAGGAAAGCACTTGTCCCAAGGCCGTGTAGGCATTTCAGAGCTTGGCTAAGAACCCAAGCCTTTGGTATCTCAGGCTGGCAGAGTATCTGCCAGTAGGTTGGACCTGTCATACTGAATTACCTCTTTGGACAATAACTCAGTGTCAGAAAGAGCAAAGACCAGGACTCAGAAGCCCGGGATTCCAGGCCAGGCCCCGCCTTGTAGTCAAGTGCACTAGTTTCAGTTTTGATGCAAACTCAATATGGAACCTACAGCACGTCACATCATAACCCTGGCTCCAGTATCTACAGGAGTAAAACAAGCCAGCAGGTTCACACTTCAGAAATTTATATTAATGCTACAGCTGCGTCCTCTTGCAGCTGCCAAGAGGAAAGAGTGTGTGTGATGCATGGGCGACACTCAGGGCCATCTTCCCTTCAACCAGAAGAGGGCCATTTCCCTCTGACTCATTTGTTTTGCTTTCCTAAGATTTCCCATCACAGATCTGATGTCTAGGTTCCTGCCAGATCTGAGATTTGTGACTTGGTTCTTGGATTCTACCCAAATGTACCCAAATGGTAAGTTCTGTTACTGCAGAAGATAGAAGTCTTAGTCTTATTGTTTAGGCGTTCGAAAGTCTGGTTGAGGAAATAGCATTAGGATCTCTTGCTTAGGCTCTGGCACGTGTGTGGAGGGTAATGGTTAAGGAGCTATGGTGAGAAAGGATGTTGTCAGAAGCTGTTGGGCATGTGAGGCCTAAGGAACTCATGTTTTATTCAATACTTCATTTGGTTGGTACCTTCTGCTGAAAAGAAGCTAAGAGGCCATCACCTGAAAAATGAACATGACAGCCAGGTAGTGGTGGCACATATCTTTAACCCTGGCGCTTGGGAGGCAGAGGCAGGTGGATCTCTGAATTTGAGGCCAGCCTGGTCTAGAAGGTGAGTTCCAGGATAGCCAGGGCTACACACAGAAACCCTTTCAAGAAACCAGGAAAAAAAGAGTTAATTCTCAGAAGCTGCAAATGGCTTGGGCCTCCCCCTCTACATGGTAATGACCAGAAACCTTGTTCTTGGTAAGGCCAGGGCTAAGTGTGAATTTAAACAGACAATAATCAAGGGTTGGCTTGGTGATGCATGCCTGCAATCCCAGCAATTGGGATTGTCTTAAAACATTTCAGCTGATCTGCAGGCTAAAAAAAAACCCACAAAGGATCAAGAACAACATGCAGTCTGGGGTCATTTCTGCACAGAACATACTATATATCCTGTGGTTAACTGCATTTGTTTTAGTCTTGATAACTTACTCTGAGAGTGTAGCCATGGCTGTGTAGTAAGACCAGTTATCAGAAAACAAAAGATCACCTAAGAAGGTGTGGAACCTGAAGTAATTTAAAAAGTGGAAGGTCATGGGGCTGGAGAGATCACTCAACAGTTAAGAGCATTGACTGTTTTTGCAGAGGACCTGGTTTCTATTCCCAGCACCCATATAACTGCTAACAATTGTCTGAACTCTGGTTCCAGGGATCTAATGCCCTTTTGCAGTCTCTTTGGGGCACTGCATGCACATAGTACATAGCACAGACACAGGCAAAACACCCATAGAGAAGGATAGGAGGTTAAATGATGCATGGAGTCGCCATAGCCTCCTCTCTATTCACCTTGGTTTCAGAAGTTTTCAGAAGCTTCATAACCTCCCCTTCCCGGGCATAATCCAGGGGTGTGTGTCCCATCTCATTCCTCTGAAGGGGGTTGGCTCCTGGCAGAAAAAGAAGGATAAATGGTCAGAGGCTATATGAATGATTAGAGAGTCCCCAGTATTTACGTACAGGTGACTTGAGCACCTCAATTTCAGTATGAATCTCCATGGAAATTTATGAGATTGCAGAAGGAATGCAGGAAAAACATATCAAGTTACTCTGGAAGGAGAGAGGTCAGGATAGTAGGGCCTTCTTCTACAACTATTACTACAACAACACCCACACACACCTGCACCCACACCCACAGAGCTAAACATGCTAACAGGATCCGACAACTAAATAAATTCATATACCCAACACAATGCCAACACGAATTCATACATAAATATTTACATACATTCACTAAAATGTTCACATTTTCCAATGTAACTGCACACAAAGGAACCCTGATTCACAGTCATATAGAAGGTTCCTTCTAATACAGAACAGCCTGAGTAGGAACTTCAAGGTCTTATCCTGGTTCTTTCCTATCTTTTATTTTTCTCTTTTGAGACAGAATCTCCTTATGCAGCCCTGGCACTTGTTATATAGAGTAAGCCTGCCTCAAACTCAAAGCAAGCCTTCTCTCTCAACCTCCTTAATGAGTGAGTGAGTGCGTGCGCACATGTGTGTGTGCGTTATAGGTGTGACGCATCACACCCAGCTCTTCTCTCTTTCCTGCCAGCCTGAGTCAGCCAAGTGCTCTGGGAGTTGTGGGCATCTCAAGACCTTGGCTCTGGCCTGCTTGGGTTTCTAAATGCTGGCACAGATCAGCCAGTGTATGGCGTGTATTTGGCAAGGCTTGGAATGACAAGGAAAGACTCTTCTCACTCCCTGTACTGCCAGACTCTCCTTCCTACTGTCCATCTCTGGGCAATTCTCTTCCCAACCCTTACTGTAACAAATGCCAGCTATCTTGTGAACCCTGAGCAATGGAGCCTGAGGACAGCGCTGGCCTTGCCTCACAGGCACACCTTCCAATGTTAACTGCAGCTGTGGTACTCCATTTCCTGTACATTTCCTTTTTTACTAGAGAAATGTACTTAAGTTAAGGGGAGTTATACTAATCACGGCCAAAGGAGCATAATGGAGACCCACTCAGCGTGGGTACCGACCACTGTGGACAGGAACAAAAGCAGTTTTTCCAAACCAGCCTCTGGGAACATTTATCTCCCCCCTCAAGTTCTGCTTCTTTAGATTCCATAATTTAGCAATAACTGTAAACATTTAATAAGTGCTTGCATGTTTAGGGGAAGGAGGTGGGGCATAGGAAACTTTTAAATAAGAAAAAACTAAGTCAGGTATGGTAGCATATACCCTAATGCTGCCAGCACTTGGGTGGCTGACACAGAAGATCCAGGGCAGCCAAGGCTACATATTGAGATATTGTCTCAACAAAATAAACGACAATTACAACAACAACTTCTCCCCCCCAAGATTATATATGATCTTTGTTTTTTATTAGGAAAAATATTAATATATATTTTATTAATATAGAATTCATATCCCATAAACCAGTGCTGGGAGTGGGGCCTCACACACTTTAGGCAAGTGCTCTACTACTGAACCACATTCCCAGAACTAGAACCCTGGTGCCTGGTGCATGAAGAGGCTAGGAGAGGGTGTCACTGCAGTTGTGATGAGTCACAACATGGATGCTAGGAATCAGACCCAGGTACTCTGGAAGAGCAGCCAGTGTTCTTAACTGGTGAGCCATCTCCCAGCCCTAAATCCACTCTTTTACAGCATACCATTTGGTGTTTAATCTCAGGTTGTATAAATATTACTAATATCTAATTTACTCCCTTCCCACGAAGAAACCCCATACCAACTATCAACTCCCGCCAAAACAAAACAAAAAGCCTAACCAACCACCCGCCTCCCTCCAACGCTTGACTTTCTCTCTTTGTGGGTATTTCATATAACTGGAATCGTGTGATGTGTGACCACTGTGTGTGGCTTCTTTCATGGCACAATATTTCCAAGGTTCCTTCATGTGGTAGCATGACTGGATAATATTCTGTTCTGTGATGATACCATCCTTTCTTATCTATTTCATAAACAGCACATACATGTCTCTGTTGTATTTGTGTTTGCCTTTTGTTTTCCTGAGATACTGTCTTGCTACATAGCTCAGACTGATTTTGAACTCGAGATCTTCCTCATATAGTTCTCCGGGTGCTTAATGGGTATGGGCTATTAAGTAGCCACACCCACCGCTCTCTCTGAAGTGGTCTTGGATGCCTAGGCTCAACTATTCCTGCTTCAGACTACTGGGACTAGCTGTGTACCCCACCATGACCAACTCTGGTCTGCATGCTTCATGTCTTTTTAGTAGATGCCCTGGAGTGACGGTAACAAGAGTCTACAGATCACTATATTTGTTCTTGGCATTTTTTTTTCTTTTTTCTTTTTTTTTCAGAGCTGGGGACTGAACCCAGGGCCTTGTGCTTGCTGGGCAAGCGCTCTACCACTGAGCTAAATCCCCAACCCCCCTTGGCATGTTTTTGTTTTTTCATCTAACATTTCAACCGTGGGGAATCAAAATCTCCAACATACAGACATGGAAACTGGACTCAAGTGCAATCATTAGCAGCGGGCCTATTGTTTTGAGCCAGAAGTCGACCCTGGTCTGGGTTTTACTAATTTCAATTCTCCACACCCTCAATGATGCACCACTGCTGAAATCCCACCAAATGAGGGGAGTGTCTCAGCAAGGTGCAAGGAGGGATCTTCCTACCTCAGCATTGGTGTCTACTGACCACCAACCAGTAAGGTAGCCCTCTCCTGCACAGCCCAATGGAATGAGTGTGTGAGTGCTTACCATCATTACTGTTTCTAGTCTTTTAAGAACTTAAGATGCTCAAATAGAGCCTCATTCTTTCTTTTAGATCAGTTGACACTCACTGGACACTGCAGCAGCAGCAGCACTAAGTGCAGAATGGGGACTGTCAAGGCCAATGGGCAGTTTCTTCCTTATATACAACCCCCCCCCCAATATTTACTTTAATTGTGTGTGTGTGTGTGTGTGTGTGCGTGCGTGTGCGCGCTCGCGCATGTGCCTGAGCAGGGAGGGACAGAGGGAGGCAGCTGCCTAGAGGTGAGAGGCAGAGGAGCTGGTCTTGAGTGGTTGTGAGCTGCCTGGCACGTCTGTTCTCTCTAGCCCCCTCTCCAATGCTCATCTTGTTTTTGGCTTTAGAGACAGCTAACCTTAAACTCATTACATAGCCCACCCCACCCTTGAACTTGATTGAGTCCTGTTATTCTGAGTGCTGGAAATCTGTTTTGTTGTTGTTTTAATACCTCCTTACTGTTCTGTGGTAACTGGGAACTTGGCCATTGATTCCTTTGAGTTTTTTAAGACCTCTTCTCAAATTCTCACCTCAGTCCTGTGACCAGTCTTTGCAGACATTTTTTCCTGTTTTTTAGAAGCAGGTCTTTTTTGAGTTTGGGTCTAGTATAAATTCAGTTCTCCAAGAGCTATGGGGGCATGACAGCACAGGCAGAGGCTGACTCCTGTGCTGAAGGATGGGCAGATAGACAAGAACCACAGAGCTCAAGAAGGACCAGAGCGTGTGGGGTTTATTTTCTTGGCATGGCCCTGCTTTCTGGGTGCTGGGTACTGAATGGGATTGGCAAGGTCTGGGGAGCCAGTGCCAGACAGCATTCCTCTCTTCCCTATAGCACAACTTTGGCAGGAGCTTCAAGGGAGTGATGGAGAAGCCTCTCCTTTCTCAATGCCAGGAGGGGAGTATGTGCTCTGTGCAATGGGGATTAGGAGATCTCCAGGAAGAAGAACTAGAGAAAGGTGAAGAGGAATGGGTATAGGGGGTGGGAGGTGAGAAAAAGGCAGTGAAAGAAAGAAGAGAGGGTGAGATTAGCTGCTCCAAACAAGTGCTGTCAGTGATCTATATTTGCTTACAGAATGAAAAATGTGTGCCATAAACATTGGCCACTGAGTAATTTCTAGCAGGAGTCATGTCACTTCTCATAAAGCATGGGGTAGGGACAGGTAGGACATCTCTGCACCTGGGTCAGCCAGCACAGGGACTCCCTTTACAGTGCTGGGCCTTGGCTCCAGTCCAGAAGACTCTTGGGTCAGGCTACTTACCGGGAGAAACCAGTCAGGTTCTCCAAGGTTCTCGAGCCCCAGGGCAGCACATGTGCCCCCACTTTAGGAAGGCTTAGGCCGGGGCACCTGGATAATGTCCATCCAATATTACTCCCCCAGCCTCATACCCTCCCTCTGACTTGACTAATTGCTCTAATAATTGATAGAACCTGACTTCTACCACTGATCGATTTCACCTTCACGACCAACGGCCACAAACCATTACACTCCAATAAATAACCATGCTGGGCCTCACCCGGCTGCCCTCTCCGGGAGCATCAGGATGGCCCGTGCCCTGGCCTGACCTCCCCTTGCCTCCCACCCAGGGCCCCTCCAGGCCAAGCAGCTGGTCTAGAGGGTCAGGCCTCTGGGAGCAAGTGAGAGGGCTGGGAGGAGGTGGGAGCGCTAATCGCAAGCCATCCGTCACCTCCCACTGGCTGTCTGGGGCTGGGGCAAACACCTGGAGCACCCTAGGCAGTGTGGTGCAGGACCCCTCCTTTCTCTCCTGCTCCAGATTAGTTGTCCCAGCTTATAATATTTGATAAATAGCAGCCCAGCTTCCTGGCAGCGCGGCTGTGCCTGCCCGCTACAGCTGTGGAAGGTCACTCATTGGGGAAATATGTTTCTGTCAGTGGTATTGAAAAAAGTTTAGTGGAGTGACAGGCCTCAATTTTTCAAATTTTATTAACTCCATCCTCTTAACCATTTGTCTTGAATTCCTTCAGATTCTGGGGGATCTGTCAATAGGGATCGGGCCCAGAAAGTAGGGTAGGGGCGGTTGGTTGTGCATGGTGCTGGTTGCTGGCTGACATCTCTTTACCCAGGTAAAGATGGTGAGAGAGGCCTGGCTCACTGGTGCCTAGGGAGCAGCTCTTCTCTGCTCTAGCATCTGCCTTTGATTTGACATAATCACACACACTCCGAACGGGAAAGACCCTCATATGAGCTCTTCTAATTCCCAAGTATTTCCTTCAACTGCATCTGGAATAGAGCATCCCCTGGCTCCACTGACTCCATTTTTTAAGACTGAATCTGTCTTCTCCAGAAAGGCTTCCCGACAGCCCTCCCACAGGCTGTTTTAGGATGGGGTAGTACTCAGCAAAAGGTGGGTACCATCATCTATGCGCCCATAGCCTTCTGCCTGTCTTCCTGCAAGGATTCCTTCCATTAAAGGCTGTCACTATTTCCCACTTTGCTATACACCAGCAGAGGGCCCAGTACCGACACTTATTTGCCAGGAAAAACCGTCTATTCAGGAGCTTTATCTTGAGATTGACTGAACACAGCTATTTGGTTTGTTGGAAGAGCCTTTCTGAGGGCAAGTGTGTGATCTACCCCTTGTTCCTGTGAGCAAGAGCCCTTAGACTCTTGACTGGTCTGGACGCATCTTCATAGATGTTACTGTCCTGTGGGTGGGAAGAGAAGCACTTCCCACGAGAGCTGGAGCAGCTGGGTGAGGAGTACCTCCTGCTGGTGGCTGCCACTTCTGCCGGTAGCTGCCACTTCTGCCGGTGGCTGCTGTGCTTACTACTTTACTGCCTACCTCTCTGGACTTTATGAGGACTGAGTAAGACAGAAAGTTGAATATGGTTGAACAAAAGATGACTGTGATCTCTATAAAGACTTTCTCATCTACTCGTCCTTTTCACATTTACCTCTGCTCCCCACTCCCTTTGTCCTGACTTTTAAAATGTCTTTTACTATCTCCAGTGAGCAGTGTATTAGAGATGTCCTTCATGACTAGAGGTGCCTATGTAGACTATAATTTCTGGTAGTGAACTCCCTATCAAGGAAGCTTTCAGAAAGATGCCACTCTCTGATATGGAATCTGCATAGTTCCTTCAGTCCAGAGCCTTACTCTTTGTCTTCCTGATTACCTACATTCTTCTAGGCCAGTCAGTGGCCAGGAATCTCCACTCTGGGTTCTTGTTCTCCTCAATCCCTTTTCTGGTTGTGGCCTGCTACATATCAGTTGTCACCGCCAGTCTATTTATCTCCTGAGGCCAGACAGAGGCAGGAGTCTGAGACTTGAGAGTGACAAAGGAGAAAAAGTAAGGGGGACACTCCTGAGGCCTTAGCTGGAGTGTCCTTTATTCACCACATGATGACCACTGCAACACACACACAGTGCAAACTCTTACAGGCATGTGTGTATCTATATCTATATCTATATATCCCTTAGCCAAGAGTAGTTATAACACATGTGTTCCATGTTGCATTTTCTACTGGCTACACCCATGGGTTTAATCTTTAGCAATTCAGTGAAGAAAGCAGGAGAGTATTGTTTTCCCACTTTACAGACAGTCTTGGTCGGCTGGAAGAGTAAGAACAGGGGCTAACATTTGCTGGGTACACAGTCTCATATTGTGCCTGAATAATTCATGACCCGAAGAGAAAACAGGCTCAGAGTTGAAATAATTTGCCTGTGGTCATATAGCAGGCAAACAGGGAAGCTAAGATTTAAAACAGGGATTCAAATCTCTTTCATAAATGTTTGAAATTTTTAAAAGAAACTAGCTCTGCTCCTCTATCCCACCTCAAAGTGTCACCAAAGAAAGGTCTGATGACTTAGACAGAAGAACATCTTTTTTCCCTTCCCTTCCAATGTGCTTAGATGCTTCAGGCCCCAGGAAGACAGCTGAGTTTCTCAATGTGAGTTGGGGACAGACATTTCTGTAGAAAGGGTACCTAGCAAGTCCTTTCTACCCATTCAGGGTTCCTTTCTGGGCTAGGGAAATGGTGAGCTACAGTAATTCAACTTCCTGGACATCACCCAGAAACCTCTCCTTAATGCCCCCTACCATGGCCAGCCAGAGTGGCTCCACTGTCTTCTGGAGTTTTGGGGGACAGAAAGCTACGTTCCTCATGGCCTCACCCAGAAACTCCATTAGTCCCAGTTAACAAACAGGCCAAAGACTGGCACACAGTGGAAGCAGCAGGGGAGACAGACTAGAGAGAAACCGATAATGTTGGACAGAGGGAGGAGGAGACGGACTGGCCCCTTTCCCTTATGCAGGAGGAGAAGAAGAGAAACCACAGCCCCAGCTGAAAGGAGCAGAAGACAAACTTAGTCCTTGGGCTTAGCAGGTAAAGGAACCTGCCACCAAGCCAGGTTACTAGTATTTGAGCCCAGGAACTCATATGATGAAGGAGAGAACCAATTCCCATAAGTTGTCCTCTGTCCTCCACAAGTATGCTGTGGCATGTGCATACATGCACACTGCAAATAAATAAATGTAGTAAAATAAGTAGTCTTTGAGTCCTTTCCTTTTTTGAGTGATAAAAGCCATCATCGATCATAAACTTTCCACAGGCTGCCACATTACCAGAAGCAAACATATCAGTAGAGGGCTTTGTGAACCTCTAGAAAGAGGTGGTGACAGCTGGGCATCTGATGGGTCCCATCTGTATCAGGATTACCTGTGAGCTCAGTCAGGTAGTTAGGGCAAAGCGTGACTTCATCATTTGATGGGATGTCTCTGGAAAAGCTTGTGGTCACAATGGAGTGTGGGCTGGATGCCAGTAACATATGGAATGTCAGTCAGTGACTAATAGGCACCCAGACCCCCAGGGGAAGGTGGGGGTGGGATAAAAGACAGACCAGAAAAGTCTCCAGTGACAGTAAGCAGGTTTAGTCGTGTTCAGCATGTTTATTTCTGATATGGACATCATGGGGCTGGGCCACTCACTAAATCTGCAGATGTAATTAGGGTGGGAAGGGTACCAAATATGCCGACAGAAGACTGACACTAAAGAGGTAAAGTATAGACAAGGAGTCATGGATTTTGGAAGAGAGACAAAGTCGAAAGACTGTTCTGGGAAACACAACTGGTGTGGAGAAGGGTTTAGAAGTCATGGGAGGGGGTTGGGGATTTAGCTCAGTGGTAGAGCGCTTGCCCAGCAAGCGCAAGGCCCTGGGTTCGGTCCCCAGCTCGGGGGGGGGAGGGAGGGAGGAGAAGTCATGGGAGAAAAATGGCTCAAGGAATTGGTTGGTGGTTTGATCTTGAGGAAAAAAAAAGTTCTGAGACCATGCCTGCTACAGTGCAGAAACGGGAGGTTAATAATAAGACCCTTGATGCCTTCCATGGTTGACCTGCTAAGCATCAGAAAGTAAGAAGAAAGAATATGGCCTACCAAATTCCACAGCACTGGAAGTGCTCATGCACTGAATTAACAGTTACTTGTGTAAGTGGACGCTGATATGTCACAGTTTACTATTTGGTTTAGATTTTTATTTTATGTAAATGGGTATTTTGTTTGCATGTATGTCTCTGCACCACATGTTTTTCTGGTGCCTATGAAGGCCAGAAGAGGCTGTCAGATCCCTTGGAAATGGAGTTAAGTTACAGATGGCTGTGAGCCGCCATGTGGGTGCTGCATGAGCAGCAAGTGATCTTAACTCCTGATCCACATCTCCAGCCAGGCCCTATTTTTCAATATTAACTAAGACTAATAATTCACTTATTCTCTCTACGGCACTTTCTGAGAGGCCCTTTTTATGTCTGCCACAGTGCTAGGCAGGTATGAAGGATACAAAAGTGAGTAAGATGATGTCTTTGCTCCTAGGGAGCTCCTGATCCTGAAGGTGGAGAGTGGGCACATCTATCTCCAACAGTAGCCTGTGCCTTGACTGCAGGACTCAGGAAGTCTAACTTCAGTTTAGAGTTCTGGTGGAGACGCACACACACCCGGCTGCCAAATTCCCCAAGTAGCTTAATCAGGACCAAATCACTCACTGAAGCTAACCACACTGTCTGTGGGAATAGGAGCAAACAGCGAGACCGGATTTGTGAATTTTGTACTTGATGTTTTACTCTTAGAGCTTGAGTTGTGGTCTTTGGCTGGGACTTGTTTATGTACCTGCAGCTTGTCTTACAAGTTGCCGTAGTGTCGGGGTGAAGTGATTTAGCCAGCAGGGCTCCCCACCTCTCCATTTCTTACCCACCCTATGGGGACTGCTTCAGCACAGACATAAACATGCTCCTGCCGTTACCTTATTGCACTCGTCACATGGGGAGGCTAGAAGGCTTGATTCAGGGATATGATTGGATTTTAAATCCCAGTCTCACAGGATTTTAATTACTGGTCTGGGGCAGCAGGGATAGGCGCAGGCTGCCTTTGGATGGAGGAGGTCGATACACCAGTCCACAACATATTGAGCCACAATGCCTGCAGACTCTATTGCTCTATTTAATCATCTTTTGCAAAATTTACAGTGGAACAGGAGGGATCAATACAGAATTTATCACATTCTCTTGTAAATATGAGCCAGGAAAGAGTTCCAGGCAGTTTGTTACTGAGTGGGAGGGAACATGTCTGTGTACAGCTGTGCATTAGGAGATGAGACAAAATCCATACCTCTTGGCATAAGCTACAGACACTCGGCCAAGTTCAATGGGACGAACACTGATCCATTCAACCAATCCATCAGCCAACCAACATTCTGGTACCCACTTTACCCTGTAGAAACTCTGGGGCTGTTGACTGTGGAATTTGGCTCATGAGAACTTAATCAAAATATACTGCAAGGATCCTGCACTTATGAGGGTGACCCTTGTGCAAGCCCCTAAGCTCTGGTTCCCTTCTTCACACATGGGCCTGCAGATGATAAGTCTCATCCTTTCAGAGTTAGTAGGTATTAGAAGAGGGAAAGCCTTGGCATGTGCTCAGATTTCAATGACTGGCAGTACTGTTACGTTCCTTCTAATCACTATTACTGAGACGTCCTTCTTCCACCATGTGCCGCCTGTGACTATGTGTGGATTCGTGGGTGAGTAGGAGCTAGCTACCTTACTTTCACAGCAAAGAGAGGGGGACAGGGTGGTCTTCCTTCACTAGTAATCTGGCCAGGGCTATGGGAGGCAGCAGAATCTGAGGAGCAAAGAGAAGGGGTGTAAGGAGGAGGTGTATAGGAATTTGATTTTCAAAGCTTTAATTGTAATCTTTAAAACCAGTTTTTGTTTATTTTTGAGACAGGATTTCTCTGGGTAGTCCTGGCTGTCCTTGAATTTACTCTGAAGACCAGATTCAAGGTCTGGTGTCACATAACATCGAGGCCTCAAACTCAGAGATCTTCCTGCCTCTGCTTCTGCCTCTGCCTCCAGAGTGCTAGGACTGAAATATATGCCGCCATCGTGCCACTAAAAGCTAGTTTTTGTACATTTTAAGCTTGTAGAGGTTAAGAAGTGAGTTTCTTCATGTAAACACACCAGGGAAATCCTGAGAGACAACATAAGGAGCTGCCTTTTGAAGGATAAGCAGATCTGGATAGCAGGAGAACTAGGGAAAAGTGAACGAGGTGGCATGGAGAAGAAAGACTGCTAGGACACAAGTGCTTGTGAAGGCCCTGCAGATGGCTCCTGGTTCCCAGGCAGTCTCCTAGGGCCCAACAGGTACTGGCTCCAGTCTCAAAGCAAACCACCACCCCTGTATCTTCTCTTAAGAGACAGGGAGGCAGAAGACTCATGGTGAACTGCAAAGTACAAGAAGGCCGGGTGAGGCATTTGAGTTGCCCTGAAGGTTTTAGAGCATGGCAGCAAACAGCTTTGTAGGGCACTGACTAGGTTGAAAGAGATCCTAGAAGGGAGGCCAACAATATGGCTGCTTTATATAGTGCTCTTGTTATAAAGTCTAAACTAGGGTAAGGGGGTGATGGTGGCGAGATGGCCTTGAAAGGAAATCCTCAGACAGACAGGGTTTGTCAAACACTGAAGCAGAAGGCATTAGATGTACTTATAGTGCCTTCCTGTTGAAGCTGGTAGATGGTGACAATGCCATTCAAGCATGGGGTGTGAAGAACAATAGGAGGAAGGCAGGTTTGGACACACCACATAGGAGTTGTTTACAGAGCTACTGGCAACATGAGAATGCCTGGTTCGTTCTGAGTGATATACACAGGCCAGTGTGGTCAGTAAAGGAGGTGCGTAACCACAGAAATGAGCACCCAAACACTTGGCACATATGGAGCCAGGTTGCCTCGGACTCCAGCTCACTGAACGCTGTGAGGCTCTGCATAGACAGATCACACTTTGTCTGGCATGTAATGGCACCAGGGGTCAGAAGCCCAGCTCACTCTTTTATTTTGGGCAAGTTTTCTGAAGTTGTGGGTTTCAGATTAGTCCTATTCCTCCTTCTTCCCATAATTCAGGTTACTCCCCTAAGGTGTCAGTATGTTCTGCATACAGCAGAGCTCAGAGCAGACTACAAGAGCCTTGAATCTCCTCCCCTCCTGCCCTCTCTTGCTCAGGACAGCTGAGACTGAGGAAGCCAAGCTCAGGTCTAGGCTAAATTCAGCAGCAGTAATTATACTGCTGACGTCTGGGGCAGAGCCACAGGCTGCAGGAGGCAGCAGCTTTTGCTCATGAACTAAAACCACAGCATCTTCAAACATGCTAATCACATGTCGGCTTCCATCTAACAACATTGGAGGGGGCTGAGGAAAGGGCACACAATGCTCACACATCTGGCTAACTCAGTTAGAAGGCCAATCAATCTTGATGGGCTGTCTATAAAACAGTACTCCACCCCAAAGGGCAGAGTGACCAGATGTTTACGCGTCTGTTGACCAATCCTGGTTGAATGTCCATAGCAGCAAAGAGGAGTTATCAAGACAAGGCTTCCATTCATAAGTCTGTCCCCGAAGTTCACTCTAGACTTCTGCTTGTATTAGCAGTTAGGGCAATGGCTGAAGCTGATTGTGGGGCTCACAGCCGTTATCTTAGCACTGTGAGACTGAGGCAGGACTGAACCCACCTGTGTTTGACAACAATACATTGTCTCAAACAAACAAACAAACACCCCCCCCCCAAAAAAAACCTCAAGAACAAAAAAACAAAAGCCAAAACCAAAACCAAAAAGCAGTGAGTGAGTTTCTAGATTAAGGCACATCCACAGATTTCTATTCTGCACTTTAGAAAGACAGGAGCCCTTATTCATAGTTGACTTTGCAAACAACTGCAGGAACATCTGCATGATTTTCCTAACTACTCACCAGTATAAAGAGTCACAAATGTGTCTAATACAGTATCAAATGTTCTAAGCCTCCCATCAAGACTGAAGGAATTACTCATCATCCTCATAAAGCTGCTGCACTTTCCCAACACAGAGGTTGCTGCCAACAACTCTTCAGTTTGTGCTCCTTCCTTTACCTCCAGCAGTTGTCAGCTGACTATTTTACAAATAAATACAGGAGCACAGAGGGAGAGGAGGAGACAGGGCAGACACCAGCAAGACCACTGTGAAGGAGCTCCTTGCCTGGGCTAGATTATTTTTCTCAAAAGTGCTTTTCTCTCATGAGTTCTGAGGACTTTACCAAGTCCTGGGGGGCATCTCCAGGACGAGACAGAGACCTAGGATAAGGGAAGCACCAAGGATCTATGGGGGTGACCTTAGCTATGATTCACTGCATTGTAGATATGGAACCTGAAGAGGCCACCTCCAGTAGCCAGGCAGGGATCCCAGTGGAGCAGTAGAGACATCAACCCACCCACAAAATTTTCAACTCAAAATTTATCCTGTCTACAAGAAATGCAGGTATGGGGGATAGAGCAGAGTTGAGGGAGTTGGCCAACCAATAACCAGCCCAACTTGAGACCCATCCCAAGGGCAAGCACCAATCCCTACACTATTAATGATACCCTGCTGTGATTGCTATGCTATGTTATGCTATGCTATGTCAACTAGTCTGGGCCCTTGGGACTCTCAGAGACTGACCCACCAACCAAAGAGCAAACATGGGCTGGACCTAGGCCTTCCTGCTCATATATAGTAGATGTGCAGCTTGGTATTCATGTGGGTCCTGAACAAGTGGATCAGGGGCTGTCCCTAAAGCTATTTAAAGATGTACGTGGGATATGTTCTCCTAGCTCAGCTGCCTTGTCTGGTCTCAGTGGGAGAGGAAGCGCCTAGCCTCCCACAGACTTGAAGTGCCAGGGTTGGGGGTGGGGGAATACTTAGAGGGGTCCCCGCCACAGCTCAGAGGATTAGATGGAGGAGGATAGAAGGGGAGGGAGGATGGAGAAGGATTGTGAGAGTGGGTTAACTGGGAAGGGGGCAGCAAGTAGGATGCAAAGTGAACAAGTTAAAAATTAATTAATTAAAAAATCTAAAAGACAGTAGGGTATTTTGGTGTCTATCTATGATCCCAGCACTCAGAAGGCTGAGGCAGGTGAATTACTGAGTTTGAAGCTAATCTGAGCTACACATCGAGTACCAGGCCAACTGGTACAGCATGGCAAGAAATGGCCAAGCTATGAACAGATAATTCCCAAAAGAAGATCAAAATCATTCTTAAATATATGAAATGATGTTCAAATCCATTTGTCTTTTAAAAAGAAGATTTATTTATTATGTATAGAGTTTTGCCTACTTGCGGAAGAGGGCATCGGATCTCATTACAGATGGTTGTGAGCCACCATCTGGGTGCTGGGAATTGAACTCAGGACCTTTGGGAGAGCAGCCAGTGCTCTTAACCGCTGAGTCATCTCTCCAGCCCCCTCAAATCCATTTGTAAAATAAGAGAACCAAACTAAAACTCTAAGTAACATAGATACTATTTCCCTTCTGTGACTGACAAAATTCCCAGAGTTTTCCAGGGGCTAGAAGCACACTCTCATCTAGGATAATGGGGGTGTGAGGCAGCATAAGTTCTTTGGAGGAAAAATATCCAGTACATAACCAAAGGACCCATGTATCTGTCCTCCTCCACAGGCCTGCTATTTACAGGACATTACAACAGAAACCAAGGCCGTAATAACAAAATGTAAACAGGTCGTATACAGTTACATTGTTTATGATTACAAAATATTCAAAAACTTTCATGTTTATGTGTAGGCCAGGAATAGAATACTGTGCAGCTATAAAAAGAGGGAAGGTAAATCTATATGAAATGTTTCCTGGGATCATACAGTATCAGTTCTTACATAGGAAGTGAGGCAAAATAAGAAAACATGAGCTGGGGAAAGGGCATTATTGGTGAGGCAGCTGCCTTGCAAGCATGGGAACCTGAGTTTGATCCCTGGGACCCTTGTGAAAATGCCCAGTGTGGGAGCATGTGCTGGTGGTCTTAGTGATGGGGTGCAGGTTGGGATAGAGGAGGCTTGTTGATCAGTCAGTCTAGCCTAATTGCTGGGCTTCAGGTCATTGAGAAATCCTCTTTCAAGGGAGGTGGATGGCTTTTGATGAACGAACACCCAAAGTGATCCTCCGATTCCATGTGTAAGAATACAGGAAAAACCCCACATATGCACCTGCACACACACCACATATGCACATGTGAGTACACACATACACAAACCAACCAACCAGACAGACAACCCCCCCCACCCCCTCTATTTCCTAAGTACTGGAATCACAACTTTTACTATCATGCCTGGGTTGCTGTGGTGCTGAGGATTGAATCCAAGATCTTATGAATGCTGGGTGAGCACTCTATCAATTAAACTACGTCCCCAGCCTCCCTTTCACAGTTTTGAATTTTAGATGCAAGCTAATGCTCTACATATTTAAATTGCAAACTTGTGCCAATAGGTTAGGTAGGGAGGAAAAACCCTACAATGGAAACCAAACTGAACTGTCAACCTACTGCATTTCAAGTGAGTAACAAATACGCCAAAGGGGAGAACATGAACTTACACGGTTTATGAGCTCAGTACATGCAAAGACAACATGTGTGGATCACACATCTCTGAAGGAGTCAACTGAAACACGACTCACTGATGTTCTTAGGATTTCCATACTATGCATGTGTACAAGCAAACACTCAATTCTGGTAGACATGTATGCTCTTAAGCTAAGGTGTAGCTAACTGGGCCGAGGAGATGCTGTCTGTAAAAAATTGCCCAGGTAAGCAAGAGGACTTCAGTTTAGATTCCCAGACCCCATGTAAAAGTGGAGCACAGGGGCACATTTGGAACCCCAGTGCTGGGGGACAGAGATGAGGAGATTCCTTTAGCTTGGTGGCCTGTCAGTCTAGGCAATCAGTGAGTTCCCAGTTCAACAAGAGGTCCTGTTTCAAAGCAGTCAGGTAGCCAATGATTGTGGAGAACAAACACTGATGTCTACCTCTGGCCTAAACACACACACACACACACACACACACACACACACACACACACACACACACACACACACACAAACAGAGAGAGAGAGAAAGAGAGAGAGAGACAGAGAGACAGACAGACACACACACACAGACACAACACCCTTCTCAACACCCCAACAGAAACATGAAAATGTTGGCTGACAACAGAAAGTACAGAAAGTGTATCCAGCCCTTCTTCCTCCTTGCTGCCTGTAAGGTAGCTGCCATTTCCTCTGTGGAGTCATGGCTATCCTCTAACCTCTGGTACAGAACAAGATCATTAAAAAAAAAACCAAAAAACAAAAAACAAAACCCAAAAAACAAACAAACAAAAACCCCAAAACAAACAAACAACAAATTAAAAAAACAGAAACAGAAAAACAAAAACCCAACCCACAAAACTTTATGTGGCACTAGCTTGGATGTGTCACTGGGGATGTACTCTGAGTTTCAGCGAGCCCAAGCTGTTCCCAGTGAGGCGACTGTCTTGTGCTTACAGATGGAGATGTGAGCTCTCAGCCACTGCTCCGGAGCACCACACCTGCATTTCTGCTCCCATGCTCCCTACCATGGTGGCCATGGATTCTAACCTGCAACCACGAGCTCCAAATCCAACATCTTGTCTTATAAATGCCCTGGTCACACACAGTCCTTGACTGCAGCACTGGACAGGTAACTAAGGCACTGGCCGTGATGTCAGAGCTGACTGGGCTGCTGCAGAGCAGCAGATCCTCCTGGCCCATCCCCTGCTTCTTCCTAGAACTGCACTGCCCTAGGAGAAAGAGCAGTGCAGCTGGCCATTAATGCCACTGACCCCAACACCAGGCTGCGCCACAGTGAAAGGGAGAGACGGGGCAGGCATGTTTTATTCTTTTTAGTAAAACCACAAAAACTGCAAAAGGAAAAGGAGTACTAAATTTCAGTCTCCAAGACAAGTGTTCACTAGAAAGTCCTAGCACTTCAAGAATGCCAAGGCAGAAACGAGGTGGGCACAAGATAAGTCTCAACTATTCCAGAAATGAGAAAATGCTAGGAGAATAAAAGGAAACATGGTGGGGCTTCTAATGCCAGCACTCAGGGGGCACAAGCAGGTGGATCTCTGAGTTGAAGGGCAGCCTGGTCTACAGATGGAGTTCCAGAATAACCAGGGCTACATAGAGAAACCCTGTCATGAAAAACGAAACCAAGGGGCTGGAGAGATGGCTCAGAGGTTAAGAGCACTGACTGCTCTTCCAAAGGTTCTGAGTTCAATTCCCAACAATCACATGGTGGCTCACAACCATCTGTAATGGGATCTGATGCCCTATTCTGGTGTGTGTCTGAAGTTAGCTACACTGTACTCATAACATAAAAAGAGTAAGTAATAAAAAACCAAAAACTCCCAAACCCCCCAAAACTTCCTCTGAACTCCGCCCCTTGGGGGAGGTTAAAAAAGTAAGCAAGAAAGAGATATAAGAACCAAAGACAATTGTAGCACTAATATAATTGAGGATGGAAATGAATTGCAAGCCAACAGTATGCATCATAGATAGATATATGCATGCTACAGAACACCACATGCCAACTGGTCACGGTGGGATAAGTGTTAGGGCTAGAAAACCTGGAAAACATTCACCTTTGCAAATGTTTCATTAAGACTGGTTTTGGCAAGGGGGCATCGGATTCAAGGAGAAAGTCTGATAAACCAGGTGTTTACTTGGGATCGTCTCCGATGATTACTTGGAAGGAGGTTTAAAAAAAAAAATCAGAGAACGGACAAAAATTGTGGTTAAAGTTGGGGTGGGAGTAAGACTTTTTTACTGAAAACTTTTTAAGTTATGCTATGTGTCAATATTAACTGTTCAAAAAACAAGAATACAAAGGCATGCATCAAATATTTCTGAGTGTGTTCTAGGCAGAGCATGCCCACAAAGATGTTCACAAATCTCGGGAGCCTGTGAGTATGTCCTGGAGACAACGACACACAATCAAGGCTACTTATCAGCGGACTCTGAGATTCCTCGGGTTATTCAGGTTGGCCCAACATAACCACAGGGTCTTTATAAAGGGAGAAGGAAGGGAGAAGAACATCAGGAAATGAAACAGGAAAGAGACTTGACTGCTCACTGCTTGCTGTGAAGATGGGTGCTGCTGCAAGGCATGGAATGAAGACCTCTAGAAACTGGACAAGGTGAAAGAAGAGATGCTTTACCGTCGTCTCCAAAGTGAAACATTCTCTGAAAACACCATGGTTTTACCCTAGTGAGACACATTTCGGACTTGTCCCCTAAGCTGCATGGTGACACATTCTTGTGGGGTCTGTCTCACTGTACTAACTGCTAACAGAAGCCATAAGGAGGATCATAAGAAAAGTCATGGGGTCTACCTCTGAGGAGGACCAGAAGTGTGGGCAGGGACCTCTCTTTGCCATGTATCCCCCATTGATACCCTCCTCTCCTAAAGCACTGCATGAAACTTTATATTGTATCTTTTAAAAATAATTATTTACACATACACACACACATACGCGAATACATGCACACATACATGCAGCCCCTCCCCCAATAACTTAAAAGTTATTCTGACTACAAAATTATCCTGTTTGTTTCATCCCAAAGGCCTTCCTAACTCGTCTCCTTAACAGTCCCGTGGGTGGTCGTTCCTATATCTCTGCATAGCACGCAGGTTCAGGGATCAATTTGTTTCCACCTCACAGAGTAGCTTTGTTCTTTCCCTTCGCCTGCTGGAATTCTGTGGGGCCTGGGCCTGCAGTTCCACCTAATCCTCATCGCCTGCTATAAGGCTAGTGTGGGTCTTCTACCTGTGACCAATTACCAGGAAGGAAGACAAGAGAGGAGCCTACACCTCATCTTTTATTCTCTATATTGCCTGTGCCCACTGAGAAATTTAGTTGACAAACCCTTATTGTCATATGCTAAGAGCAGTGTGAGATGCCCAGTACCTTACTCTGCCTTCTGAGAATGTGTTTCAGTGGGAATATTGAGTTCTGAATAAGGGCAGTAAGAAAATTAGACAGGATGTTTTAGAAGCACACAGAGAAGCCTAGAGAGGAGATGGTAGTGATCAGTTGCAGAAGAAGTTAGTAGTTGCTAAATACATCTGAAAATTTAGATTTGCTCTTGAGTAAATCACAAGGCAACTGTTCATTCAATGTCACAAAACATCATAATGGAAGGTTTGGGTATCACAGGCTAACTTATTATAGGATGGGTAAACTGACAGGGAAGGACTCAGGTCAGATAGGGTCAGTGTCAGAATGATGCAAGTGTCAGACCCCAATGCCCAGTCAGCACTTCCTACCACTCAGGAATCCATTAGTTCAAATGGGGGGGGGGTGTCTCTGAAGGGTTTCTTAACAGCAAGCTCTCTTCTGTTATAATAAAAAGAATTTATTTCAACATGCAATCCAAAAAGGAGTGTATGGTTCAAACCCACAGAGAGAACATCCTTGTTGAGTCCTTCCCAAGACAGCTAGGCTTCTCTTTAGAGAGAAGGGCACAGGAAGGCTAGAATCAAACTCCTTTCGTGGGGAAGGACTATTGGTTCTGGCTCATCTCCAGTCTGACCTTTTGCTGTATTATACTGTAGGCCCTGACCTTCAGTTTGATACCCTCCCTTCCTAAAGCAGAGTCCCTTTCCGGTCTAAGATACGTGTCTGGTGGAGGGGTCTGAATAAGTTGGCAAAGGACAGCTGGCCTTGGAGTTGAGCCCTATCCAGGTACAGTGCAGGTGGAATACAGAATGACCTGCCTAGCCAATGCTGACCTCTCCTTCACCCAAGGGAGCCTGGGTTTCCAGGCTGCTACTGTTGGCGGTGATGAGCTCATGCCGGATGCCAGCCAGGCTCATCTGAGGACTGCTTGGAGCCCATTAAAGTCTTGATGAAATGCATGTGCCTGGATGGCAGGTGTTCTGGAGAGCATAGTGACCGTCTCTGGTCTCTCTTCAGCCACTCACAGATTACACAGGCATAGGGGTACAGAAGTACCTCATCCTGGGGATGAGCAAGGGAAGCGTCATTCTGAGCTGGTTGAGTGCTGAGCATAGATCTCCGCATCATGGCGGGCCTATATCACACCTGATCCAAGGTATGGATTGTAATGACAATACCACATAACTGGTTCTCAACCCATGGGTCTCAACCCCCCTGAGAATCCCATACCAGATATCCTGCAATCAGGTATTTACATTATGATTCATAACAGCAGCAAAATTAAACTTAGAAAGTAGCAACAAAATAATTTTATGGTGTATGTGTGGGGTCACCACAGTATGAGGAATTGTATTAAAGGGTTGCAAGCATTAGGAAGGTTGAGAACATTCCTACTTCCCAGCATCTCTGGATCCAAGGTACCTATGGGAGATGGGTGGCCATCTCCCTCCACAGGCTGTTTTAAGCTACATGATGGGTTAGTATCTACATTTTAGATGCTGGCAAAAATGGATTTGCTCAGAAGACTTCCTCAGCTCCCCTGGACTAGATTAGGTTTCCATTAGCCTCTCATAGTACCTTCTTCTCTTCTGTAATTGTACTTACATTATTAGCCAATAACTTAGTAATTATTTGTCTGATGTTTCTACTCTGAGATACTTGAAGCTTTGCAAGGGATGGGGTATGCAATAAATATTTGTTAAGATAATAAGACGAGGGGCTAGAGAGATGGCTCACTGGCTGCTCTTCCAGGACCTGGGTTCTGTTCCCAGCACCCTATGACAGCTCTCAACCATCTGTAACTTCAGTTCCAGAGGATCTGATAATCTCATACCAATGTACATAAAATTAAATATTAAAAAAGATAATAAGACTAAATGAATCAAAATATCATTAAGAATTAAGAGAATGTTTACAGGTAAATTTTTACTACCATTCTTTAAAAAATAACTATTTATATGTATGTGTCACACATATACAGTGACTGCAGAGGTCAGAAGAGGATGCTGGGTACCCTGGCGCTAGAGTCATAGGTAGTTGTAGGCAGCCCAGACTGGGTGTGGAAGAGCTCAGCTCTCCAAGAGCAGCAGGTGCTCATAGGCCATCTCTCCAGGCTCTCAACAGCACTCTTTCCCTGATGGCCCATCTCATCTGATTCCAGTTCTCTTGGCTTTCTGACTTGCATCCAAGCAACCAGCCACCCATTCAAGGTAGTATTTTTCAGTCTGAAATGGCATAGAATATTCTTTTCTTTTTCAACAGCTTTACTCAAATATAATTTATATGCCATGAAGTTTACCATTTCATGTATACAATCTCATGCTCTTTAGCATACAGATAGTACTGTACAGCCATCATCACAATCTACTTCAGAACATTTCCACGCAAACCTTGTGCCCGTTGGCAATCTCCTCTCAGTACTTCCCTTAGATATCTGCTTGCATTAAGCAAAAAAGAAACTTTCTTGTCATCGACGTGGTCTCTTCATTGTTAGAGGAAGAAGTGATGCCAGAGAGGCGCTGTGATTACAAAGAGGAAAGCGGCAGGGCGGGGCAGGGCACAGTTCCCGATGCCTGCAGCCTCTGGCCACCCAGCCATGCATTACGACTGTATGTGTCCTCAACTGTATACTGAGGGCAGATGCTGTCTTATCTTCTGTTCATCTGTCGTCTCTGTCTGCCCAAAGGACCAGTACAGCAGTGATGCGTACTGTGGAGCTTGTGAACCAGTGCCAGTTAGTGAGTCTCACTATCTGTCCTCTATGAGACATTTTCGTAGTGACTTGCAGGTCATTTTATGTTTATGGAAACTAGTACAAATTTGGGCATGTAAATGGCATTTCCTTTGAAAATATCTCCTTTTCTAGTATTTCATTCTGACTGCACTTAAGAAAGAATTATTATTTCTCAGGCAAATTTTGGCTAAAATCTAGTATAGAAGATATTGGTCTGTGGTAAATTGACGACTCAAACAGATAGTGAGAGATGCACTGCCTTACTGCAAGAGCCTCCTCCTCCTCCTTCCTGCTTCCCGAGTCTCTCACACAGCTCCTTTTCCTGGGTTTACATCAGTGGGGTCCCTGGGGCTTTTCAGCTGTACTACCTTCCACCGACAATGTGCAGCCTTAGCCAACCCCAAGAGACTGACCACCTCCAATCTTCCTGTTGCAACCTAGCCATGCTGACAGGCCGTGAGGCTCCCATGTCGGTCAGTACTTTATGAGTCACCTTCCACATCCTCACTATGGACTGTCCTTCTAGGAGCAGTAACACAGTGGTACTGGAACAACATGTACTAGGGTGGCTTGGGATGGTCCCTGAGAAGGGACATTTAAGTTAACACCTAAATGATGGGGTGGCCATCTTTGGAGAGAGGGGCAGAGTTGCCGTTTTTTTCTGAGAGACAACCAGGGCCAGTGTTTGTGAAGAGGGCGAAAAGGGGGAGCTGCTCTGCAGGGGTGTGATGCTGCAGAAGTCTAGGTGATAAGGCTCTGATAAGAAGTCTGGCCTGTGCTGTTGCTTCAATACTGAGGTGAAAGGCTTTAAGTAGGAAACTTTTTTGTTTGTTTGTTTGTTTTTGTTATTTGAGACATGGTTTCTCTGTGTAATACCCCTGGCTGTCCCAGAATTTGCTCTGTAATCAGGTTGGCCTCAAACTCAAATCCTCCTGCCTGTCTCCTGAGTGCGCCACTGCCACCACCGTCAGCTGGGACATTCCCTTTGACTGTTATTGGTGAAAGGCTTGAGAAGACCAGGCGTGAGTGAGAGAGCATTCTTCTGAGGGCAGTCCAGAAGAGGTATGTCCATGAAGTAAAAGAGAATAATTGAAGGATGATTTAGGTTTTAGGATCTGACAATTGGGGAGACGCTGGTGCCACTGAGGGTAACAGTTGAGGTTCGGCAAACAAGGGAAGCTGAGGAAGCAGAGTGAGGGGTGTGATCCTTTCCTTGGGATCTTAGTCATTAAGACCATGCAGGAAATGGGGTGAGCTACTATGGGGCTGTTGGTTGCTGTTGTTTCTGAATGCATGAGGTGAAGGTACATTTTCAAACTTATAAGAATGAGCATCTATGGCAGGAGAAAGTAATGCAGGAGAGAAAAGCTGCAGTGGGGGAGGGGAAGCAGAGTCCTTGAGAAAGTGGGAGGAAAGAGGAACCAGAGCCCCTATGGCTGGTCTAAGGAACAGCTTTCATTGTTGGAGACAGGAAGGGGTCATTCTGGGAAGAGCACAGTGAGGGCAGACAGGTAGAGAGACACAGCAGCAATGAGGAAGTTACCTTCCAACTACAGAGCATCTTCTTGGTGAAATGTGAGAACAGCTTGGGAGTAGGCAAAGGAAGGGCTTAGAGATCTGAGGGGTGGAAAAAGTCTGAGAAGCTGTCTTGGTCTAGAATAAGAAAATGATCTTATTCATGAAGTTCAGTGCCTGTGGCTTGGCACCATGGTGTGAGATTTATGGTCATGCACATGGAGCGAGGTCAGGTACCATACACGGGACTCACAGAGAAAAATGCAGAAGTGCAGGAGAACGCAGTTCAGTCCAGTTCAAGGTAAGGACCCTGCACAACTACACAGTAGAACACCATGGAAGTCCTGTGTCCTCTTCCAGTCACTCCTAGTGTCCTAGAGCTTAGCCACTACTCTGACTTCTTATGCCACTGACTAGTTTTGCCTCTCTGAACTCTAAGCAGTGGCACACTGCTAAGGCATATGACTCAAGCATGTTGACAGAGCATAAGTTCATTCACTCCCACTGTTAAAAAAATCCCACAATTTATTCACTTATTGCAGAAGCAGATCAACATTTTATCAGTGTAAATATCTCCTGCACCAAGTTTTCCTTACCTTATCATTAGAGACTCAAAAAAGTTCTGTTTTGTGACAGGTTCTCTTTTGGTTCTCTTCCCCCCCCCCCCGGAGCTGGGGACCGAACCCAGGGTCTTGCGCTTCCTAGGCAAGCGCTCTACTACTGAGCTAAATCCCCAACCCCTTGTGACAGGTTCTCATCTCAGACTGGCTTTGAACTCATGCTGGCCTCAAACTTAGTATTTTATTGCCTCGGGCTGTGATTACTGGTGTGTCTCACTAGACTTTTATTCTTTTTTTTGAGGCAGGGTCTCATATAGCTCAGGCTAGCCTCAAACTCTGGATCCTCCTGCCTCTGCCTCCTAAATGCTGGGATGACAGGTGTTTTACAACATGTAGCTTAAGATATTTTCTGTGATCCCAATATCACATCAGAGTTATTATTAAATGTCTCAGTTTCTTGTAAAATATGAGTCCCTGGGCCTAGGCTGGCGGCTGTGACAGGAGAGGTGCTCAGCAGTGTGATGGCTAATCTTCACTGTCTCCTTGATTAGGCTAAAAAGCCCCAGAAAAGGGCTAAAGCATCCAGAGATGTGCTACTGACTGTAAGTTTCCAAAGAGGATTTAGCTAAGTAGGGGAGTGGGCAGGGATGGATGGACAGATGGACAACACAACACCCATTCTGAATGTGGGTAATACCATCATATATGCTGGGGACCTGGAAGGAATAAAAGAGGGTGGGGGAGAGAATGCCAGCTCTCTCGTCTCCTGTCTCCTCTCCTTCCTCATGTTGCTCTCTACACCTTCCCCACCATAATGATCTAACACCTCTGAAACTGTGAGCAAAACGACTCCCCTCTCTCTATTTATACTGGGTACTGTCACAGCAATAAAAAGTTTGACTACTACAGCAAATGTCTGATAAATGACAGAAGGGACTTGCTCAGAGGCTATACAGGACACCAGGGCTGGATGAGGTTCTTGACTTCACTTCAGTAGCTGCTCTATTTTGTAAGAATGAGAAAGGGTTTGTACAAAGGAGAATTTGTGGCCAGAGCCAGAACTCCTGGTCCTTCTTTGTGCTGCTGGGTGTGAAGTTTCATCAGAGAGCAGACAGCCCCAGGCAAAGAAAGCTGACGGCACAACATCTGCCAGTATAGACAGATGGACAGACAGTGAAGTGGAACAAGAAACGGAACACTAAGTTTTGGTCCTAATGATGGGCAATAACAGGCTGCTGCAGGGAGGATGGTAGCACTGGGCAGGCTCTTTGCCTCAGGCGGACAGCAGGAATTCAGGAGCTCAATGGATGTTAACTCAGGTTAACACTGATAATCAGCCAGACACTCAGAGAAGGGGTCAAAGAGGAACCTTGAAAGTAGGAAGGAAAGGCTGAGGAGGGGGATTGGATTTCAAAAGGGCCAAGTGTTACTGAGGTAAGGAGCACCGGTGATGAAACAGGAAGCAGCAGCGGGAAGGAGAGATACAGAAGTGCTCAGGTGGGAGGCAGCAGGATGCTCAGAGTGGGCAGGTCAGGAAGATCCGTTAATACTTACAAACACGCACTCAGCAGGGTGCCATCGTGAAGCTAAGGAGGGGGATGAAAGGAGGGGTGTGCCATCCACCTTAGTGGATGTGATGTCACACTCGGGCCAGGAAAGATGCACAGCAGGAAGGTGGCCCAGGAACTGGGGGTTGGCTGGTAGAAGGAGGCCTGCCAGCCTGAGAAGGCCTCAGTGGGGCACAAATGGCAGAAAGAATTGCAGGAACAGAGGGGCAGCACTGGAAACACTGGGTGGGTGCTAGAGGCTGGCAGGAAGCGAGTGTCAGGCTGATAAAAAAATGATTTTATCACCTCTCCCTAGAGTGGCATTTACCTTGTACTATTTTAGATGCCTCAGAGAAAAGTGAGTTCCTTATATACAATGGATGCCTTGGGGCTTTAGAGTTTATTTCTCCGAAGGAACTGAGTCAAAAACCCCACTATGATTAGAGGCATGTTTTAGGCAGACAGAGATGTTCATGGGAGCACATTCCTGAGAGGAGACAGAGTTAGTGCAGCTTAACAGCCCTGGGTTACTCTCATAAGGCAGCTGCAGCCACCCCGCCCTCACCCCTGCCCTGTTCTTTCTAGTCACTGTGTCCACCTGTCCTCCGTGTTTTCATGTACTTGCAAAGTCAAGTATGAAAGTAGAGGCTTCCTGCTCTAAGCCAACAGCAGAGGCGGCAGCGGCAGCAGCAGCGGCGGCGGCAGCAAGGATGAGCATACATGGTCAGTATACTGCCTATACTACAGGACTGACACCAGTTAATTCAAACTTCTACAAGAGAATGAAAGTCTTCCTATTAGTTTTCCTGGAAAAGGGGGATTATCCATTCACCCAGCAGTCTTTCTGTAATTTATTCCACCTCCTTGCCCACCAGTGACAAGAGAGCACTTCCTCCTTCATGTCCAGAGAGCCCCTTCTTCATCCTCCTGTGGGAACGCCCGCCCCATTGCCATGGCCTGTTTGCATATCTGTCAGCATAATAGTCTCAGGGTCAGAGACAGTGTGCCTGGTCCTTAAGATGTCTTGAGGCTTATGATCTCAGAGATATGAAATAGTTTAACATAAGGATATAAGAGAGACATGTTTTAAAGTCTGTCTCCAAAGCTTGTACCTTTTCAGTTATGGTCAGTGGTATGCTCTGGGCCAACAATGTACACATTTATAGGAGGAAGAACCCGAATGGGGGACAAGCAGGAAACACTTCCCATGGGAGGGAGGTCTCTGAGTGTATGTGGGTGACAAGTAAGCAAATTATACCAACCCTCTAGGCAGCATGGGGATGTTGAAGGCAGAGACAGAGTTTAAGAGAAATGGAGTTAAAGCTGCCAGCATTAGAGTGTGATTTCTGTATGTAAGTCATAATGATAACTGCTAATGAGGAAAGCATGTTTGTCCTTCAGTTTGAATCTGAGACCGCACCTAGGCACATAAATCATTTACATATATACATGTGGTGAAAGGAGAAGTGAGACTGAGGGTGTGACTCAACTAGAGGACAGCAGGAGAGGGAAGGTGGGGCACTGGGGACTATGATCAAAGCACAGAAAACTACAATTAAATGCAATTAACACGCCCCAATAAAGAAAAACAGAAAAGGAACTACTTGTCACAGAGCATTTAATATGTGTCTGCCAGGCAGTTTTACATCTATTATTAATCTCCACTTACTCCTGTGAAGGAATCATGTGACAAATAAACAATGAAGACAGAGTTAGGATCATCTGTCCAAGGCAACCTGGTTAGCTAATGGGAGACTGGGATTCCAACCCTGGTTAGCTGATTCTGAAGCCTGGCCTGCACTCTTTTCTATTACTCCATGCTGCCTCCTAAAGGCTGAAGGGTGTCCACATCTTCAGCTTGATGCTATTGCCTGAGCCTCTTTACGACTCAAATAGAGATCATCAAGGCTGTTCCCTCTATCCCTCACCATAAACCCAGGAATCTAAACCTCTGTGGACTTTGTGAGCAGACAGTTTTTGTGCCTAGGCCTGCCTTGGGTGTTGCTACGGCAAAGCTGGTGGCCAGAACACTCTGATAAAGCTGATGGGCAAAAAGACAGACCCTTTGGAAAAGGTCAGCAGAGGTCAAAGACTTTGGAAATGTTACTGACAACAGCCCCTAGGACAAGAGAGCGGGATCCTGCCTCTCGGTTGGCTGGTCACATACACTAGTAGACTAAGGGAGGTCAAGAAGGGGAGAGGGGTCAGAAGTTGGCAGGCCTGCAGGCCCTGAGTGACAGCAACTTGTTCAGGTCTAGAAGGGAGAAATAAGTGGGCTGATGGTTTTGGCCCTCGAGGCTGGGAAACTAGGGTAGTGGTATAAATGGATGACTATTAAAAAGGCAGGTGGGAGAAACGCAAAGGTGGGGGCTTAGGGCATCCGTTCCAGTCACCGGACAGGAAAGCAAGTCCCTGGAACAGCTCAAAGGGCTAACCTTGGCCTGGGGGCCTGGGGGTGGAGGGAATCTCATAAAAGACCCTCACTTCTTCATTTTAAAGGTGTTCGATCTGGAAGAGGAGTGTGGAGGGCTTCTTGTAGAGTGAACTCTGGTAGCTAGGGGAAGAAGGGATATGAGCCAGGAGAAAGTGACTAGGCATACTGATTTTAAGGCACGGCAGAGAGAAACCCCACATACACGCTCTGATGCTCCAAATGTCTTGCCAGAGAGCTTTCCAAAGGTCGGAGTTGGAAGCAGTCTGCTTGGGGGTGGTGCTGAAGTCTCTGCTTCTGGGGGCACTGAGTCCTTGTTCTAAAAGTTCCAGTCACCCCAGGTGTAGTCGCCTCGCCACAGGGCACTTGAGAGCACAGACAAGGTCCAGTTAGAAACCAGTATGCCTATGGCTGACAGGAGGTAACAAGACTGGGTTCCTGGAAGTGTCCCCAGCCCAAGGACATCACATATGCTGGAAAGTAACTGGGATGGCTGGCCTGGAAGGCAAAGGCTGCAGGACAGAACAAATTTCACAGGCTGATGTTGGGAAAGTCAGCTGGTAGAAGTTACACACTGATCACAGCTTCTTAAAAAGGCGTTCCCATCGGTCATTGTGAAGCAAAGTGGGACACCCAAGCAAAGACTGGGACGCCTCAGTTTTTGACAGAACCCAAGGGAATGGCCACCAATCTTGGAGAGATAAGACAATCATTTGGGTGATGCAGAGGGCCTGAAAAGAACCATCTAGTCCTTTCAGACCCCATGGAGAATGAGCCGTACCCAGAGGAACCTAGGCTCCAGCCCCAAGAATGGGTCCCCAGCCTTGTAGAAGCAGTGGCCAATGAATAAAGAGATGGTCTTCCACTATCATCTCAGGGTCTGGGTCTCCCACATGCTGGCTTTTAGAAGTTGATAGGGATAAGGAGAACTAAGAAGGAAAAGGCTGCCTGAAGGTGTCTGGCAGTGAACTGAGCGCCAGACTTAGATAGGACCAGTCTGTAATGACGCTGACACTCCTGAAGGGAGGACATTCATCAGTCAGCAAGGGTTTATAGAATATTTACTATGTGCCAAGAACCATGCGGGTATGGGGGATACGAAGTTCGTCAGTGTGGTTTGCAGTCTCAGAGGCCGGTCAGATGAGAAGCCTCCTACTTTGTTACTGTTGATTTTGGTTTCTTTTGTTTTGTTGGAGACAGGGTCTGAGTTATAAAGCTCAGGTTGGCCTGGAATTCACTCTGAAGTTCAGGCTGTCCTCAAACTTAACTTCCTCATGTCCCAGCCACCTGAGTACAAGTACAGATGTGAGTGAACAGGACACCATGGCTCAGAATAGTGGCGAGGCGTAAATGACATTGCAGCAGGGCCGAGACCCAGGAGAACAAATCTGTAGCAGGGGTCAGCAGGCTTGACAGGACTTCCCTTGCTCCCCCGATCCTATTCTGGAGGTCACAGGAGGAAAAGAACACTCTTGGGAAGGGCCACCAATCAAGAAAACTCACACTGGGGCTGAAGAAATGGCTAAGCAATTTAGGGAACTTCCTGTTCCTCCAGAGGACTCAAGTTCAGTTCCTGACAACTGTGATGCTTCTATAACTAGAGCTCTAGAAAGACTCGATGCCTCTCACCTCCAAGGACACCTGCACTCACTCAGCTGGACATATCTACTTCACCGAATAATTTTTAAAAATGTTGAAAACAAACCTTCACAGTTTACTGCAGAGTAAATTTACACCCCCCCCCCCCCCACCGGGTCAAGAACATACACCAACCACCAGAGGACAAATCACACATTGACACATTGGGAAACAGATCACTCTTTTAGCTCAAGGAAAGTAATGGTGCTACAAGTGTGGCTGGAGCACTCTCCTGCCAGTCTCCCCCTCTCCCCCCACAGTTCTCACCTCCACCCAGTAGTTCCTTGACGATGCTGTAGTCGTCGGCCAGGACAGCATAGTGCAGGGCTGTGCAGCCTTTGAAACTTGCACGGTGGTTTAGTCGGTTGTTGAAGTCATCCTCTCGAGTGACTAGGACTGAGGAACAAAAAAACCCAACCCTCCATTAGTAACACATCAGTCTGTGCATGCTCAGGGTTCCCCCTCTACTTCCCTTACCCACCTCCTTTTAGTGTGTGTGTGTGTGTGTGTGTGTGTGTGTATTGACAGGGCCTCACTATGAAGATCAGGCTGGCTCAGAACTAGCAGAGATAAGCCTGACTCTACCTCTCAGTGCTGGGATTAAAGTGTGTTCCACCACATTTAGTTCTTTTTGCTCCAACCCCCCCCCCCCCCCCACTTTCCTCTGAGACAGAGTCTCACCATGTAGGCCAGACTAGCCTTGAACTCACAGATCCAACCACTCTGTCTCTAACCTAGTATTGGCATTAAAGGCCATTGCCACTGTGCCACTGTACTGGTCTTCTTTGATCTTTTAGGACAAAAGACCAGCTATGGCTGGACTTTAACTGGCAGTAATCCTCCTGCCTCTACCTCCCATGTGCAGGGATTCCAGGTGTGAGCCACTATGTCCAGTCTCACTTACTTTCTTTTGATTTTTTTAAAATGTTTTTGAGATCAGGTTTTTTTTCTATATACTTCAGGCTGGTTAAACTTACAGTAGCCTGTTTGCTTCAACTGCCTGGCTCTTCACCATTTTAATTTATGTATGTAATTCTAAACATTAAGTAGCACCTACACCATGTGTCTGGCCATCTAGGCTGGGCAAGAGGAGGTAAAACAGTGTGGTTTGCTTCATGAGCACTGGCCAACATGTAGGAGCCATTCTGGGGACTTGAACTGAATCGGTGTGGTGTCTGACCTAATCTGACAAAAGAGCAGATAATGCGCAGATGTTCAGTGTGTGCAGATAAAGTCTGTGTTGGGGTGTGTTAGGATGACACAGAGCCGGGGGCAGGTGAGCTGAGCTCAAAAGGAAAAGGTTCACAGAACACTGGGTAACTCAAAGAATGAGGAGTCTAGTGAGGAGGTGGAGGTGGGAAGTAGACTAGAGCAGTGGGGTTGGGGCCAGAGGCTTATCTGTGCAAAAGCCACATACCTCTGCTGTTGACAATTTGGCATGTGACTTAAGGCTTAAGATCTGATTTATAAAACTACAGAAGAGTACGAAGAAGAAAAAGGAGCCAATGAATACCTCAGCAACCTAAGAACACATTTAACATTTCAGTCTAGCTCTTCAGAGATTGCATTGGGCCTGTGTGTGCATTCCCTACAAAGTTGGAATTTATTGTATCTGTAATTTGCTTTTTGGTGGCCCCGAGGATTGTACCTGTTGTTGAACACATCTTTGTGCATGAGAGACAGAATTCTACCACTGAGCTCCCTCCCAGTTCCTGCAATCTGAATTTTGTTCCCCCCCAAGACATGGTTTTTTTGTGTAGCTCTGGCTGTCCTGGAACTTGCCTTGCCCACCTCTCTCCCTGAGTGCTGGACTAACAGCGTGCACCACCACTGCCCAGTGTCATTAATTTTTTTCACTCTTAAAAACATTTTCAGAAGGTAAGGATAGACAAACCCTGTAAATCCTCAGGCTTGCTTCAGTCCTCCTACTCATGTTCCTCTCTTTCCTCTCTTCTAGTTCATTATAAAACAAGCAAACAAGCAGGCAGAAAACAAACCTGAGGTTGTTAGCACTGTTCAAACCTTCTAGGTTGGTGGACAGATGCACATCTGCTTACCAGACAGGTCCTGGATTATGCTGTTGCCAGACACTTTTAGACTGGCTAATAAACTAGAAGGTTCTACACCTCTGAGGCATGCCCTGAGAGGAAAGGCCCCACAGAGTAAACAGATCCTAGTCTGCTTTTGTGATGAGGTTTCAATTTTTTCTAATGTTCACTCTTGAACTCAATTTGTTGGGGGCAGAATCTAGGACCTAAGTCCTACCTCCCTATGTCTTGTCTCTCCTGTCCTGGTACTAACCCTGTAAAGGGAAGCTCTTTCAGCCTCTTGAGGTACAAAAGAATGTGGGCAAAGCAAGGTGTGACCTTGCCTAGACAGAAGCATAAGGCAGGTAATTCCTAAGTGTTTTCTGAGTGTCTTCCTGAGTGTTTTCTGAATGAGCTGATAGCATTCCCTCTCCTATAGACACTATATAAATAAAGTTCTAAAAGCCAGAAGGCTGTTCAGTAGTCATAATCCAGTCCTACTTTTTAAGAAGAGAATAATATGAAAGCTCAGCTCACTTGGCTAGTTAAGTGGTTGTGTAAGAAGCGTGGGAGGCTGAGGTGGAAGGACTGCTAGAGCCTAGTCAGACTCACCTCAGCACCAGGGTGAATTCTTGCTCTTTGTGCCAATAAAAGAACAAAGCACAGAGAAAGCAGAGTGGGGATGTTGTGGTGCCAGCCCTAGCTTTTTGTATTCTCTTCTTTTCTTTCTCAGACAATGCTGTAGGACATTCAGTGGAACCTAGCTATACCATATGACAGCCTGAGGTCACAGCCAGCATCCTAACAAGCTTGCCTGCGTGGAAGCATTTCAAACCTCTGGCCAAAATGAAGATGGCAGAGCTCAGAGCTGGAGACCAGACCACAATGCTTGCCCTTGAGTGTAATGTGACCTCCTCTTGGGTATCCAGAACAGTAAGAAAATTTCTGAGTAGCAAAAATTAGATGGACCTCTAGGCACATCTGAGGGGGCAGTATTTAGAATAGCCTAGCCTCTGGGCACACCAAGCTAATTATGTATATTAGCCTGGGCACATTTGAGGGGTACCGGGATTAGCCTGGCCTCTGGGCACATATGAGGGGGCTTATCTAGACTAGCATAGCCTATGGGTGCATGTGATGGTATCTGTATTTTCCCTTTACAAGCCCTTTAAGAACTCAGTGACCAACCTTTAGTCACAGTCATGATAGTCACTCACTTGGTTATACCCCACACTGGGAACTGTATCTTTAGTCCACTGCAAATTAGGAGAAGGAAATAAGGCTGGGAAAGACAATTCAGAGTCAAGCAGATTGATCACAATCAAACGCTAGCCAGGCAGGGAGGGAAAGGAACAGGACAATGAAAAGCTGAAAAGGATTCTAAGCACAGCACCTCAAAAGGCCCTAAGGGCATCTCTGAACTGCCACACAGGACATTAACTGCTGGATGTAATGATAAACTGGAAGAAAAGTGATAGTTGGCTCAAGAAAGCAAGAAGGGTGTAATCCATTTTACAGAGGAAGACTATCATTCATTCAACAAACAAGTGTAATGAGCACCAGCCCACATGGTAGATGTAATAATGAATGAATAGGGCCATTTCCAACTTTAAGAATTAACTGTCTGATCCAAGAATCAAACCAATACTGTGTTTTCACAAGTGTGCTGGCAAGGCTACGCATACAAGGTGCTTACCACAAAAAGCAAGTGATTTCAAGGAACACAGAGGGGGCTATGTGAGGAAAATGTCAGCTCATACCATAGTGAGGACCAGTACCATAGCCCAGTGACAAGCACTGTTCATGAAGCATCCTGCTCACTGAGGTCTCACCTCTTTTTCTGAAAATACAGTTGTACCAGCCAGAATGCCGCCCTCATCCTTTACTGGTCACTTGGCTGGCTAGTTCTTTTTTGGCCTTGAACAAAGAGTCACTTTGTCCAGTGATCCTTCCTGCACCTGAGGTAGGTATTTGCTCCAGAGGGCTCCTCTAGCATCTCCTCCCTCTCAAAGACATTCCACCGCAGTCATGTGCGCCTGTGCCTGGGCTTTCCTACCAGGCAGAGTCACTGTTTTCTTCATAGGTAGCGAGTGAGTCCAGAGCTCAGCACAGCCCGGTCCCAAGCTGACAAATTAGCAAGTAGACATAAACTGAGTGCCTCTTTTATGAATAGCAAGAATCTAAAATACTAAAAAAATTAAAACTTTTTTTCCCCAAAATCTTTTCCAATGCCGACACCTTTCTGATTTTGGTTGGGACTGGTGACAGGAGCAGAGGCAGGAGGATTACAAGTATGAAGCTATCCTGAGTTATACAGAAGACTTTGTCTCAAAAAAAAGTTCCTGATTTTGGGGCATTTAGAGTTCATATTTTTGGATTAAAGATGCTCAACCAATAACACCTATATACAAACATTCCAAATTCCACACAAACTCCTAAATCTGAGATCCTTTTGGTGTCAAGCATTCTGGATAGGTATGTTCAACATCTCACCCAGATAAAGTCCAGATATTGGTTTGTGGAAACCAATAATAACATCTACAAACAAATATTTAGTGAAGGCAGCAGAGAGTGGCTAGCAATTGAGCAAGCTCTGGAGCCAGACCACTTATGTTTGAACCCTAAATTTACCACTAAGGTTCACACCATCTGCTTGACCTCTCTGTGCCGACGAATGTGTAATGGAAAGAACAGGAACATCTTGGTGAGCGGGTTTGGTAACACATCTTATACGCACCTTGTCTTGGTGTCAGCCATTATCTTTTTTACCTAGTCTCTCACAAAGGCCCTGCCTCACAAAGGCACAGGCAGGTATGAGGTAACAACCACCTGTTCCATGTACACGGAACCAGCAGGGTCTGGTTAGAGCCCCGCAATGATGGTGCTCTCCAGAGTCCATAAGGACTTTCATTTCAGAACTTCTCTGGGGGCTATAAGTTTAAGTTCCCATTTCATAGGGGACTCTGTTCAGAAGGGTGACATTTGGTGTCTATTCCATGCTTGGCGTGAAGCTTTCTCTACAGTGCCCACTGTTAGCAACCTGTGGTCACCACAGGTTCATATTTGAAAGCGAGGTCCCAAGCATCTAACAAGCTAGCCTGGGTGGAAGCACTTCACACCTTTAGTCAAAACGAAGACGGAAGAACAACTTTGGGAAGGATTAGGAGGTGAGGCCTTTTTGGAGAAGATGTGACACTGAGTACGGGCTTTGAGGTTTTAAAAGCCCATACCTGGCTCAATCTCTTTATCTCTACCTCCAACTTAGGGTAAAATGTGAGCTCTCAGCTACTTCTCCAGTGCCAAGCCTGCCTGTCTGCTCTCATCATGCTTCTTGCCATGGGCTTAACCCCTGGAACTGTAACCAAGTTCCAATGGAAAAAAATGTTTTTGCCTTTGTTATGGTGTTTCTTCATAATAGCAGAGGAGTAACTAAGTCACAGCCTCACTGCTAAGTGCTAAAAAGATCCGCTCCTGAGACCCATACTCTTCTCAAGCCATAAAAGATGGACGGAGGTGGAACGGGGGAGAAGAAAAGGGACTACATGGCCCCAGTCCTCTGCCCAGGAGTAAGTAAGTTCATCAAGGGAGATGTCCAAGCCTGTCTCACTAGCGGGCCACCAAAGTGGTCTTCTGAGGCAGGCTGGCCTTTATCCAGTGAACTATCTCCTTCTCAACAAACGTATCTTCCCACTTGTGCACAGGAGTGGCAGGCTTTTCTTCCAGAGAAGCTTTTCCTGTCTCTGCAGAAGGAAGTCCCATACCCGTCTGCCTACAGTGGGAGTGACAGCCACTACTCTGCTCACTTCGGCCCCACCTCACCTGTGAAAGTTAGTACATTTATGCCTAAGTGGTCCACAGTCAGGCCAGGGCCACAGCAGCAGAATCTCCATGGCCTTCATGAAGCTCTGACCACGTACTTGCCCCACACAAACAAACAGCCCTGCTTCCCATGTTGAGAAATATTTGAGGTGAAGATGTCACAAAGTCTGCCTGCCACCTTAGCTCTGTCACGTACTAATTTCTATGTAAAATGGGTATGATGGTTATTAATATGAGGAATGCAGAACAGTTAATGTTATGGTACTGAAGTACCAATACTTACAATTAATTTTAAGCATAAAATCTTACTATAATACAAAATAATTAAATATGGCAGAGATTGAGGGTGTCACTATGCACCCCAAGTAGTACATAGCACTCAGGAGAAGAGGCAGGTCTATATATGAGTTCAAGGCCAGCCAGGCCTACAACATGAGACCCTAGCTCCAATAAATAAATAAATCATCTAAAAAGTAACACGAATACTTACAGCAATGAATTCATAAAGGCCAAAGGTAGAAACGGCACAGCATCCATAAACTGATGGATAAGCATGTTACAACAGAGCACTGTTCAGCCACAAAGAGGAATGAAGTAATGACATTTGCCACTATGAGCATGAAACACAATGCTAAGTAAAAGTTGGTCACAGATGAGCATGTAGCATCAGGTTTAGTGGCACATGCCAATAATCTCAGCACTTTGAAGAAACAAGAGTCTTGGGAAGGCCAAGGCCAGTCTGAGTTCCTACCTCAAAAGCAAAGCAAAATGTCCCTAAGAAGAAGTGCATATTATCTGACATTATCTGAGTTCTTCTGATGTTATCCTGCTTGGTTGGAACCATCCCTAACACTAATACTGGCAGAAGAACACTAAAAATGGCAGAAGCTCATTTCATATTCAGCGGAGGGTAAGTACTACGGTAAGAAAAATAATGGTTTGTATTTACTGAATTTTCTCCCCAAGACAGACTTTCTCCATGTAGCCCTGGCTGTTCTCCAACTAACAGACACCAACCTGCCTCTGCTTCCCAGAGTGCTGGGATTAAAGGTGTATGCCACCATACCCAGCATACTGACCTCTTACTGGTGTAGGATCAGGCCAGGCACTTGATCAACTATCTTCCTCACAAGAGTATACTAGGCTGCCATTTAATAGGTGAAGAAACAGAGTCTCAGCTCAGGTAGATGGTTTAAAGTGGAGCCATCAGTCAATGGCTGTCTGTTCAGCTCAGACACTTGCCTCCTTTTCTGTGTGATTATGACTTCCTTTTGGTCTCTTATTTACTTACAGTGAACTCAAGCAACCTGAGGTCATGATCTCCCTTCCTCTATGTATTCTAGTCATGTCTAGCTCACACTACATTAGTTGACATTTTCTCCTGCATGAACTTAGACTGTTTTATGCATACATTCTTGAATGTGGCAAGTGCTCAATAAATATTTCTTTAGTGAAATTTTAAGTCTGTCTTCCCAAGAAGAAACTAGGTTCTTGAAGTATGGATATTGTTATCAGTTTTATCCTTTGCAGAATGTATGAGCCATGGCTGAGGCTGGCTTCAGGTCCAACCTTCACTTAAAAATGGTGTCACAGGTACCATGCTCTCAGTTAATGGACTCTAAACTTTCTCCTTAACAACAGGGCCCTTCTTGCCCCCACTCCCACCCCAAGTATAACAAAAAGGCTGGCACATACAGGCTCAGCAAAGGTGTGACAGATGAAGAGTGGGCCAACAATCTTCTGATGGGCTGGCTGGCAAGGAACTTGAAGGTTGCTTGTTGATTCTGGGTGGCGTCCTCTTGGGCCCAGGGTTCCCTTAGTAGAGAACCAGGTGAGGCACTTCAGACCCAAGTCACACCCTCCCATTATCAAATGCAAAAAGGGGGCAAACTCCTAAGAGTCTATTACGGTCTGTATCAAACCTAAGCATTGCTTCAGTTTCTTTTATTTCGTGCCTTTCCTGATTCTTACAGTAATATGGTGCTCAGTGGTCTCTGGACCCCTTTGCTTTGCTCTATGATTACCTACTGCTCACCCTCTCCCATCATAACCAAAGTGTACCCCTGCAGCTCCAGCGTTCCTCAGGGACAAGCCGGCAGAAGAGCAAGAAGCCTACTTCTCAGTAGCTACACAACCTGGCTGGTCCAATTCGGTCCCTCAGTGATCCCTGTCTCTGCACCTGCTTGCCTCTCTTCTGCCTTTTCTTCAAGATGTTAAAAACTCGCAATAAAAAACAAATACAAAACGCTGTAATTAATAGCCAATTCTAAGCCAACCAAGTATCTCTACTAATAAACCTCAACACTTGCAAAAAGAACAATAAATTCTGCCCCTCTCTGGTTCTGAGGTGGTCTCTTTTATATACTCTGTGTTGTGTGTATGCATGTGGGTAAGCGTGTCTACATATATATTTATTTTCCTTTATTTCCCATCCAGGGAGGGGCAGAATAATGAACTGCGTGCGTCAGGGAAGATGAATCTGGGATACTAGGGAGCAGTGCAGTAAAAAGATTAAAGTGTTATTATTGTTGGTTTTTTTCCCCCATGGTCCATTGTGACAGCTCGACCGTCATCTGTAAAAAATGTCTCAGCGAGAGATAATCATCGGAAACTCAATAAAGCGTCAGGGGGAGCCTCAGCCCCCATCAATCACTGGGTGCCTGGAAAATTTCAACCCTCTGTCTCCCTTCCTGCTATCCATATAAATGTCTCTAATATATTTTGTGTTGTGTGTGGGACCCAACCCTGATTTGGAACTTTTGATGAAAAAATATTTATACACAAAATATGTAAATCAGTTAAAAATCACAAGACTAGCTCTTTGCCACCCCATCATACTTTTCTCTTATTTTTATAAATGTATCAAATTTATTCTTTTTAATAAAACATGCCAACTACTCTCTATCTTTCGCTTTTGCCTAAGAGAGAAAGATATATATTATATGTATGTAGGTTTGGAGGGCTAAAAGTATGGACACAATTAACCTAACTAACACATGTCATCTTGAAGTTGGCCAAAATGCCAGAGTGACAGCCCTCTGTCCACCCTGCTGACTTTATGGCAGTATTGAGAAATGGCTTACAGAACTACTGGCTCTGGAGGGGCAATGAAACTCTTGAGTGGACCTGGACAAGGATGAAGAAGAGTCAGGGCATTAATAAAACAATGTGCCTAGGAGCTTTTAGCCTGCTGATTTCCCAAGCCTCTGGAGAAGCCTGAGGTCTTGGCACACTCAGTGAGAGGCACATGCAGCCTGGAATGGTCTCTGAGCTCTATACAAGGCAAGGAAACAGTTTTGTTGGCACTGGACATCACTAAAAAGATGATATCCTCTCTCTGTGTCTCTCCCTCTGTGTGTCTCTCTCTGTGTCTGTGTGTCTATGTCTGTCTGTCTGTCTGTCTGTCTGTCTGTCTGTCTCTCTCTCTCTCTCTCTGTGTGTGTGTGTGTCCGTGTGTCCTAGAGCTAGAGTTATAAGATCCAACTGATATGAGTGCTGGGAACCAAATTCTAATTCTCTGAAGGAGCAGTAAATGCTCTTTCACCTCCATAGACATCAGTGTTATTTGCCTTGGTTTCCTTGAGTAAGCACATAACGTTGAACACCAGATCAATAAATGTTACTTGCTGCTGCCTTAGCTGTCCACATGGTGTGGCCTCATTAGAGAAGTACTCTCCTCTTCTCTACCCATGAAGTAGTCAGTTCCTGTAGCATCCTCTCTTTGAGGAGTTCGGCGTTGTCTGTTTTGATAATGGAGTCCTGGTGTCTTGATCTACCCCAGTCTGCTAATGCTGTGTTGCTATGGCTCACTGCTCACTGCTCACTGAAAGATGTGCTGCATGGACAGTATACCCTAGGATGTTTATTCACCAGCCTGAAACAAGACTTCTTCTTCTTCTGAATATTTATTTATTTATGAGTACACTGTAGCTGTCTTCAGGCATACCAGAAGAGAGCATCAGATCCCATTACAGATGGTTTTGAGGCACCATATGGTTGCTGGGAACTGAACTCAGGACCAGTCAGTGCTCTTAACTGCTAAGCCATCTCTCCATCCCTGAAACAGGACTTCTACATTTCCCACCTCTGAGCATTTTGGACATGGCATATCCCTGTTGCACTCACACCTATCTGTCCTCTGGAAGCTACCTCAAACCTTCCTAGACAGTGAGAATCAAAACTAATTTTTTTCCTTGACTACTTCAGCTCAGTGTTCTTTGACTGAACTCTGCTGTGATTCGTACTTGTGAGTGGATCCTTCTCTAATGGTCTTGGCTGCACCTTTACTATTACTAGCTGTTGCCATTCTTAGCACATTATGCTTGCATGCTATCTTGCATTTTCTCAATTGCTTTCAGGAGTATGTCAACTGACCCCCTCCCCTGGGGGTTGGGAGCAAAGGGGGCTCATAATATAGCCCAGGCTAGCCTTAAGCTTTCAATCTTCCTGCCTTAGCCTCCTGAGGGCTGGGATTATAGGTGTGCAACACTATACCAGAGATCAAGTGATTCTTATAACAAATCTGTGGTATGAGAAATAAGTCTCTATAGATGAGAAAACCAGCACAGAAACAGAATGAATTGCCAAGGTCACATCATTAAGTAGTGGACAACCCACTTCTTAGATTCAAATTAATATTTGGCTCTCTGAGGATACTCAAAGACCCTGCAGCTTCCTATGGACATAATGAGACTACTGATCATGATGAGGCACAAAGAGGTTTTCATTAGTGGAATTCCTCTTACATTCCAAGCAGAGGGAGGGATAAATATATTACTTCTAGCTCTCTTAATCACTTTTATTTTATAAATTAGGAGAGAGCATTCTGAGAAGTCTAGGGAACTGCTCCAGGTGTAAAACCTACTGAATAGTCAACAAACCCACCAGGGCTGGTGGAAGAGGGCTAGCACGTATGCAGGGTTAGGTCTTGGGGGTGGGGGTGGGGTAAGACCCAAACTCTCTCCTGGGAGCCTCTGTATTCCTATTAGTCTGCATTCTCTGGGGTCATGTGTTCTCTCTTGTGCCAGGGAAGGCTTGGGCACGTGGTGCTTAACAGACACTGAGTGATTAGCTTATTTGGAATATACACTGGTGAGACTGCATCTGGCATGGCCTAGGGGTGGGAAGAACTATGATAGTATAGAGAGCAGTTCCATTACCGCCAACCGGGACTCCTAGCCATCTCCTGAACTCCAGGGCACTTGTCCACTGGTTTGTGATTCGCCAGCTTGCACAGTCTTGTCTCCCATCTGAAGGCAAGAGATGGGGGAGTCAGCTGGAGCAGGCCAGGACCTGATGCCCCTGTGGAAAGGGGTGCATGGGTAGGAGGGCTTGGCTCTGGCAAGTCCAGTCTGACAAACCTTTACCCCAGAAGAGCCCTATGCCAACCCAGTTCTTCAGGACTCATCTTTATTCAGCTGCCACTTGAAGCTGAGAAGAGAACCTGATTTACAGCCTGTTCTGGCCATGTTTCTACCGTGTTTTATTGTTTTAATTGTACATATGAGAGGCACTCGGAGTGCTCGCTTGCATTTCTGACAGCACCAGACACGATGTTTATAATCGTTACTTATAAGCAGCCTGCGGCATCCACAGCTGGGCGACTTGTTTACTGTTACCACTAATTTAATGCCTCCTCCACCTGAGGATCGGAGCCCAACACCCACCGCCCAGCCACAAGTGGAAATCTCCTGGAATGAACTGATGGGCTGAGGCTATGAAGGGAATGTGGTCAAGACAGGGAAATAGCTGCAGAGATGGCTATATTCCCACCTGCCATATCTGTCCCATCAGTGTCCCCTCCTTTGAATATATTTGCTTCCCCCTTCCTCTTACCCCTGAAGCCCAGCTCAGATCTCTCTTCCTTTGAGCTTATTACTTGTTCTATGTGGAGATGAGCATTCAAAACCATAGAAATCATACAATTACAGAGGCCTTTGGCCTATATAATCCAGTGACCCCTGGCAAGAATCTTCCTCAAGAAAGCCTTGTGGGCAGACATTGAGCCTGTTAGTGCTCCCTGATATATTACTCACTACCTTCTAATCAGATGTCCTGACTTATACTGAGCCCAAACTTATCTATCCAGAGAAACTTCATGAAATGCCACTGAGTTTTAGATCCATATGTTTATTGGTATTTAGTCTAACAGTCCTATAACATGGGTATTGTTATCCCTGTATTACAGAGAGTCTGGAAGTCAGAACTTTATGTCACTTGCCAGTCAGTGACGGGACTTAGAGGAACCATGGTTTCCTGGCAGTTATCTCCTGAGTTTTTTTCCAAGGCACCATTATGACTCTGAAGACACCACTCTGAGAGCTGCAGAGAATGGCAACAACAGTTAAACCAAGGATATTTCCACACCAAGTATTCCTGGATCAGCTGCACAGCAAGCCAATCCTCACCCACAAACATCAACCTTGACAACGGGGCACACGTTTGCAATGTACCTGCCTAAGCAGACTTCCTCGAGGAGCCATGCTGGCATAAAAGGCAGAGAGAGAAAGGCTTTTCTAGGCATGACTGACCAATGACAGAGCCTCAGCAAGAAGAACAATGACCATTCTTCTCTCTTCAGGCTGGGTATGTTCTGGGCAAGCAGCATAGACACAAAGTGTCTCCTATCCTTTAGATTTACAGTTTGGAGGGTTCTCAGACAATGTAGCAATCTCCAACTCACCCTTAAGACCCAAATCAAAGTCACTCATCCAACGACAAGTCCAAGACACAGCCTGCTCTTAGTAAAAGATCATCAGTACTTGTCTGTGCTGCTTACATTCTTCATACAGCCAACTACTCTACCACCTGGTACTGAGATTCCTTGTTAAGATCCATTTCTTACTTGGCTATGAGAAATGCTGAGGGGCCAGACCACGTGTGATTCATTTAGATATTCCCAGCATCTGGTCGAGTGCCCAAGATGTGGTAAAAGCAAGCTGAATTATAAATAAATGGAATTAATAAGCAACTGGAACTGTAGAGAACTTTGCAATTCACACATCACATTATTTTAGGTCTTGATCAACACAGCAATGCTGACAGGCAGACACTACTGGGGTTAGGGAAATCTGGGCAAGGTCACAAGTTAGAATCTACCACCTTTCCTTAGCATCAAGGCTAAGCTGAGACCCACAGAAATAACAAATATAAAATGTAGTACTGACTCTGTGCTCTGATAGCAAAGGACTGCACAGCTGCCTTGAGCCTGTGGCTTTTCTGTGGTACTGAGATTGACTGTTCTAAGTTCTTCCTCACATATCTTCCAGACACAAACCATGAAAGCATGTGTGCGCACACAGACAAACACAGACACATGCGCACACAGGCACATGCGCTAATTCAGTCAAAAGAAAACTAAACCTCAGGGATCTTACACTTCAATCTATATCACCAATGCGGGGTGACCCAAAGCTGGGCACAGTGCCCCGCTTACAGCAGGCAGGCAATGAATACTAATAAAAGGAAGACAAGACAAAGTGTCTTTAAATGGAAAAGGTTAATAAAATGCTAAGGATACCGGGGGTATCCAACGTTTTGATACTGGAACCTGACGATTTGGTCTAAAATATGTTGTATGGTCCTCATAGTTAACCTGGAAGCTAGAGAAGAGCCCCAAGATGACATATATGAACTGTCATCACCCTAGTCCCAGTCAGAAATCAGAGAATAAAGTACACAAACAGAAATACCTTGGAAAATAAACTACAGTAGACAAAGATGTTCAATGAAGGCTCTTATAAGATGTTCTGGGGCTCTTATAAGCTATCAAAAGAGTTTATTAATGACTCCTGAAAAAAATTCTAGATTATACATCAAGAGCAAGAGTTCTGGAGATGGAATTCAGGGCTTCATGCTTACTAGCACATGCCCTACCTCTGAGCAGTATCCCCAGCCTTAGAACAAGGGTTTTCAAAAAAGGTTCTTAAGCATTCTGATGGTTATTGGGTGCCTATAGGTTCCCTGACAACAAGGTATTAATGTACAGGAGTAGGCAAGAGTCATTAGGACAAGGAAGGAAAATAAATGCCGGACACATTTTTTTGTTTTAATAACAAATGATGAAAAATTTTTCTCAATTTTGTGGACAAAATATTTAAATGGAAGATGGAAAAGAAGGAACTTATTGATAATAGTTGTGATGTTGAAAATACATCAAAACTGCCTTGCCACAAGCTGGAGGGCTCTGAATCAACGGCCTTATGATCACCTGGCCTTAAAAGTGCGCTGTGATACAAAGTACGTCTGCCTATAAAACAGTGCTAGTGCACAGGAATGTGGTCAGTATAGTTCTGCATAACTACTCAGTCTACAGAAAGCCTACTATTAATTGCAGGCCATACGGAGTGAGAATCTTTCTTTCATGGCAGGTTTTCCTAGTATTTTTATTGTTTGTCTACCTACCTGTCTACCTGCAATGAAGGTTGGTCAGCATGGCATTGAAAAGAACTCAGAGAGACTGGCCAAATTAATAAATGAATAAAGTCTTCATATGCACTATCTATGGTCCTTCAGTATTGAAGAGTCAAGTGGAGTAGTCACACCTAAGACCAAATGGCCCCTAAAGTTGAAATTGCACACAATTTGGCTATTCCTAGGAAAAAAATATTGACCACTATTGTGTTGGCTTAGAATGAGCTTGAGCATCAACCTACAGAGCACTGGAGCATAGGGCACCTGGCTGCCAGCAAGCTGGACTGGACTCAGGGAAATCTGCTAAAATTCTGAGAACAGAAGAGAGGCATTCAAAGAATCCCTACTCCCCCTTGGCCCCACCATCTAAGTTTCTTTGCTTTCTGGTGAGAACACCAAGCAGCAGACAGACCCGGGCAGAAGGCTGTTCTTGAGAGACAGGAGGACAGCCTTCAGCAGAGTTCATTCTAGGCAGCAAACATAGGGCAGGTTTGGTGCTCCTAAACTTCACTTCTGTTTGAAGCATAAAGTAACACTCTTCCATCTCAAGGGAATTCACAGAGATGTAAGTCATGGCTTATACATGGGACTGTCAGCTGGGAAGGAGAGAAGACATATTGGCAAGCAAACAACCATAGAAGAGGCCAAGATTTAGGGAGCATTCAGAAGAGCAGCGGAGGGCAGGGTAATGTCACACTTGATGTGGGCATAGTGCCCTGGTGCTCTTGGACACTCCCCTCATGCCACTGATCTGAGGAACTTTTTCCCTGGGCCACCAGAGCCTCTTCAGTCTCTCTTCACTAATTCAGAGGGCTGAGCAAAGTGAGTGAGTTTCTTGTCTGCTTCATCTCCTCTGGGATACAAGTACTAACTTTTAAGGCAGTCAACTGGGCTACTGTTCTGCTATTACTAGTACCAACTCTAAAGCAGCCAAGCTGTCATGTCACCAAATATCAGAGGAACAGAATCTGCCTGGATGATAGTGGACAATGGGCAGGAGGCAAGCACAGTCTGCAGAGACAAAAGCCCAGGTATAAAATACACGTCTGCAGCCAGGGTAACCTGTGCTCTTCTCGGTTTTTTTTTTGAAGAACTACTCACCAGAGACAACACTGACTGACTTGACCAGGAGCTCTCCAACAGACAGGTGCCACAACACCTCTTCTCAGTCTTGGCAACCACCACATGACAACCCACGAGGTATTAGAAACAAGTCCATTTTTATAGTTCAGAACATCAAGACACAAAGAAGGTCTTGTTCCTCACTCTAGGTCACAGCACAGCAAAGAGTCAGTCCCAGAGATAAGACCACACACTGAAAAGCAATATTCATAGTTGTACTTATATAACTCTACGGCTAAGGGAATCATAACATTATGTTCTAGTATTGGGACAGGTACGTTTTCAGGAAGTGAAAGGAGCAAGTCCACATTCCACACAGAATCCTCAACCATTTCATTGAAATCTGTTTGACTGCGTGCTCCTCAGAGGTTCCCCAGTCTCAGGAGACACCAGGTGAAGTACACTTCACCTCACTTAAACCATGAGCGTGGGCTTTGATCTCTTTCCCCAAACACTCGAAGTGAAGAGACCTGTGAAAAGCATGTATTCTAAATCCTTCGGGAGACCTATGAGTGCCTGCTGACATTGAGCAATGCTTAAGGAAACCACAGGTGGAGACGCCCAGAGCAGTGGGGTAGCCCAACCTTACCTTCCAAAGAATGGACTCCCTGTTCATTGGCAGTCTTGTAGACACTGCTGAAGTCGTCCCCAAGGTTTGGGTCAGCTCCAGCAGCAAGGAGAACCTGTACCACACTGGAAGCAATTAGAAAAGTAGATCATAAGGTCTGGTTTTCACAGCTATAAGACAGACAATTCATCCAACAACTCCTTATCAAATGCCCACTACACTCTAGTCTGGTCTATGGGCTCATGTGGTATGAAATGCACAGACTGCTAAGAGGGAAGCAAAGAAAAAGAATACGAGTAGACATGAAGCTGAGACTGGGGCTGTGGGTGAGAACAGGGGTGATAGGAACAAGGGAGGGGTGAAGGCTTAGAGGGTCAACATGTTATGTATTTATATAAAATTGTCTAAGAACAAATTAAATCACTAGAAACACAGCTAGGAATTAAGCTCCTAAAGGAGGTGAAAGCATTGCAGTAAAGCGTAGGGTGGAGGAGCGTAGGGTGGAGGAGCGTAGGGTGGAGGAGCGTAGGGTGGAGGAGCGTAGGGTGGAGGAGCGTAGGGTGGAGGAGCGTAGGGTGGAGGAGCGTAGGGTGGAGGAGCGTAGGGTGGAGGAGCGTAGGGTGGAGGAGCGTAGGGTGGAGGAGCGTAGGGTGGAGGAGCGTAGGGTGGAGAAGTACACAGAAGGGAACAGGAGGAGCTAGAGTGAGACACAAGCAGAACACAACAGGAGTCCAAAGACATAAGCACTTTATCTGAGGTGTGAATGAGAGGAAAAACAGTAGGATAGAAGGAAAAGCAACCTGATCACATATGCTTTCTTCTACACACCCACACATGTATGAATTCTGACATAAAATACTAAAAACAGAAGTATCACCTTAGATCCACCTCCTTAATCCAAATTCTAAGAGTAACCATTATACAAAGTTTGGCATATTTTGTTCCAAATGTTTGCAGTTAAGGGGATCATTCCAGAAGCTTTGTAAGAATGGACAGGAATGGGGTTGGGGATTTAGCTCAGTGGTAGAGCGCTTGCCTAGCAAGCGCAAGGCCCTGGGTTCGGTCCCCAGCTCTGGGAAAAAAAAAAAAAAAGAAAGAAAGAAAAGGAAAACAGAATGTCTAATATTTTGATGACAATCAGACAAACTACTAGGAGATAAAGCTATATAGACAAAGCCTGACGAGTTCTTTCTTTCCCCAACTGAGACAAGGACTTGCTATATATACAGCCTTGGCTATTCTTAAATTTGTGACAATTCTCCTGCTTCAGCTTCCCAAGTTCTTGTTTTACAAGTCTATGGCACCAAACAGGGTTAGGATAAGCATCTCAAAGGACTTTGCTGAGTATTATTAAGCTGCTGTTTTGTCCTAATGACAGTTGTCTTAGTCAGGGTTTCTATTCCTGCACAGACATCATGACCGAGAAGCAGGTGGGGAGGAAAGGGTTTACTCAGCTCACACTTCCACATTGCTGTTCATCACCAAAGGAAGTCAGGACTGGAACTCAAGCAGGTCAGGAAGCAGGAGCTGATGTGGAGGCCGTGGAGAGATGTTACTTACTGGCTTTCTTCCCCTGGCTTGCTCAGCTTGCCTTCTTATAGAACCCAGGACTACCAGCCCAGGAATGGCACCACCCACAAGGGGCTGGGCCCTCCCCTCTTGATCACAATTGAGAAAATGCCTTACAGCTGGATCTCCTGGAGGTATTTCCTCAAGGAAGGCTCCTTTCTCTGTGAAAACTCCAGCTTGTGTCAAGTTGACACAAAACCAGCCAGTTCAGATTCATAACATCTCATCAAATAAACGTCCACATTTAATCACAGCACTTGGAGGATCCAGAGTACATGGTCATCCTCAGCTCTATAATGAATTCAAGGCTAGCCTGGGATACAAAATCAATGATGTAGGAGAAATGGCTCATGCCAGTAAACTCAATAGTGAGAAAGCTGAGAAAGGAGGACTGCAAGAAATTTTAGGCCAGCCTATAAGTGTGAGACACTACTAAAAAAAAAAAGTAATCTTTTATTTTTGAGCCAGGGTCTCTTGACCTGCTGTATAGCCAAGACTGGTGTAGAGCTACTGAGACTGCCTCTGCTTTCTGAGTACTGAGATTACAAGTATGCCAGCCCTAGCTGGGTGAACTCCCTCATAGGATGTTAACTAATAGTTGTAGAAGGTTCCAAAATTAGAAATTTACTATTTAAAAATTTAAATTCCTTTATTTATTTGTGTCCGCATGTGCAGCTGTGATTGTGCCACAGCATGCACATGGAGGTCAGAAAACAACTTTCAGGAGTCAGTTCTCTACCATAAGGGACTCAAGGATGGAAAAGTCATTGGGTCTAGTGGCAAGAGCCTTTACCTGATAAGCTTTCTTGCTAGCCCCAGGGGGAAAAAGGCATTCTATAATCTTAGGTCATCTTTGGAAACAATGGGGCTGTGTTAAATTCAGTCCTTAGGACAGTCCTGATGATTAACAAACGCAGCACCACTATGTACCTGACCCTGTGTCTGGGCTTTGTGAAGCCCAGAGAAGTATGAGCTAAACACTTAACCTGAGTAGATAGTGTGGCACTTTCTACCATGCACTGAGACTTGGAGTTCAAAGGCAGTAGTTCTGTCATTTGCCAATGGTATTTTTGGATAAGACACTTGACCTAGAGCCCCCTTTTCCTTAACAGAGTAACAAAAGATAGCAATGCTTCCCAGCATACTATGAGTGAAGTAAACTCCACCTTGTCTGCAGATGTACGGACAGACATGAGCCTACTTGCTTGGCTGACACAATCAGAACAATAACTTGAATCTGGGCCCGAACTGACCATTCCCAGCATGAATGCCGGTACAGCCCTACACAAAGTAGGCAGCCCGTCTATAGTCTGCACAAGCTGACATGTTTTCAAGTCCAAATGAGAAGGGTCTGTCAATCTAAATTCAAAGGGACATAATTTGGTTAATCCTCAGCTGCTGTGTCCAATCACTATTCAATCACACCCCTCTTGTGGCAGGCTGTCCCTCTAGGCAGCTAGCGTCCCTAACTGTGCTACCTGGGCCTCTTTAGGTTCATGAGTATTGATTCCATCTGTCCAATTTGCAGGCTACAGGACGTGTCCAGGCAACCGTGTATGCTGCCCTTGGCCCTGGAGGGCAGACGGGTCTGGCAGGATGGGGAGAGGACAGTGGCTAGGAACGGCCCTTGGGCTGCTAACCCAATCAAAGAAATGGGCAATTCACTTCAAAAACTTGGAGACTAAAGAGGATAAGCAATCCAAGATAGTGATTCATCTGCAACCTTGAGAAAATTCCCTTCATTCCTGATAAAACTCAAAAGGCAGCAGCCCCACTAAGGGAAGACAGGCCTAAAGAATCGAGGGTGCTCGGTGCCAACCATGGCTCCCAACATCTTGCCAGAAGGCAACAAAGTTTTCTCTCCAGCAATGGTCACTACAAAGCACCCCAGCAAAGAGCTTCAGATCTTTGGTCAGTGCCTTCTTGTAGAAGGCAGCCCAGCCTGTGTTAGAAAACCATTCGCTTTAGTTTGGATGACTAAAGCTCCTCACTGCACTGTGGGCTACAGAACACAGACAGGCTAGGGGTGAGCTAGGCTAGAGAAAGCAACCATGAGGCTGCTGAGGACAAGTTTAGCTGTAAGCCAGGTACAAGGATTGCCAAGGAGTTTACATTGGTGAAGGGATGCTGGGAATGAAGTGATTTCTGCTTCTTTTCTGCTGTAGGGGAAAGAGATTCCCTGGTCCAAGGCACGAGTGGGAGGAGAGGTGAGCACAGGGAGTGGTGGGTCAGTGAGTATGAACAGTAAGGAGAAAGGCTGACAGCACGGTGGCAGGTAAGGGCCCATCAAAGGTTAACTGGGACTGCTTCTCTGTTCTGGTGCTGGCTGCTGGCTGCCAAGCTGCAGGAGCACTAAGGCGCCACTGCCTTAAAAGTGAGTAGCTACTACCAAACAGGATGGCCCAATACCAGATCTTAATCACTTGATAAAGAGGCAGAGGACACCACTCAACTCATTAGGGTTTTCTTCTAACCTTCAGTCTCTGTTCAAAAGAACTATATTTATTGGCCTTGGAACATCAGCAATTCTCCCACGTAGCTCAGGATCTGGCCCCTGGTGGTCTACAGAAAGATCTGCCTATCTCGAAGCTAGAGATCATCTCCAGATACCCTACTTCACTTACCAATGAGAAGAAGCAGAGATGAGGTGTGCTATACTCTTATTTCCTCATACTTATTTTCAGCCATCAGTCTGTGACAAATACCTGGCTTCAATTTAGATTTGAACAGACATGAATGGGGAAGAAACAAAACAAAACAAAACCAAACAGGGCGAGGATCTGGTCACCTTCCAGCAGAGGACACCAAGAGAACAGATTAGCTAGCATATAAGAGTTCTTAAGTTCGGGAGCTGCAGAGATGGTTCAGCGGTTAAGAGCACTGACTGCTCTTCCAGAGGTCCTGAGTTAATTCTCAGCAACCATATAGTTGCTCACAACCATCTGTAATGGGATCGAATGTCCTCTTCTGGTGTGTCTAAAGACAGTTACAGTGTACTCAGATATAAAATAACTAAATCTTAAAAAATAAAAAGTTCTCAAGTTCATCTGTTATTAGAGCAATGCAAACTAAAATACTTCTTCAAACACAACATATTGACAAAAGTTAGAAAGCTTACAATATGACAAGTGCCAGTGAGTACATGGGAATCTGGGATCCTTCATGAACTGTCAAGAGTATGGAGTGGTGCACTCATGCTGTTCTGGAAGCTCCTCTTATAACACTTCATCGAATTAAAGTGCCTCATCCTGTGACCCAGTACCCTTGTTCCTGAGTATGTATTTTCCACAGAAAATCTTATAGGTTGGTTCAGAAAGGGCAATACACGAGACTTCATCACAACATTCTGCAGTAGTGGGGGTTGCCTGGAAGCAAGTGTTTATCACTGGAGGATGGAGCGGAGTGTAGGAGTCATATGCTAGGACATGATGCAGTCAGCTAATGTACGCACAGCAACATGGATATGTGACCTTTAAAGTGGGAGATGAGTACCCACAGAAGTTTATTTTATATTACATAATTTATACATTGAGCTTGGCTATTTGTTGAAAAGTTTATTCCTTTTAGGAAGTCTCTTCAACTATAGAATTCCTAACTCCAAACTGATCTTGCCGACTGAAGAAAACCTGCATCTTCAGTACCAGACCCTCCCTGGCTGCACTGAGAATATGCAGGGAAGAGTGGTCCCCAACTAGCAGTTCCTGGGATTCAGGAATTCCCTTTGGAGCCACAGCTAATTAATTTGTTGACGGAGCAGTAATTAGATTAGAAGTGGGAGTGCCTGTGGGAAGTTGGCTCCCTCTGACCTCAACGAGCTGTTGCTTTCAGGCCCCAGTGAGGGAGAGCACTTTCACTGACCAGTGTTAAAGCTGCAGTGGCGTGTGGTCCTTGCACTGTTTAGGGGAGAGAAGGGAAGACTGGTGTGAGCTGGGGTCAGTGCTGGACCAGATGTGTGCAAGATGGCTGGAGTTGATGAACTAAAAACGGCAGCGATCCCAGATCCAGGTGATCCCTAAACAATGTTAGGCTTTACAAGACACTCCATGTCCTTCTCCTCCCCCACATCCCACAACTAAAGCATATACAGGGCCACTGTAATAAGGTCAAAGGCAGGAGAGGGCAAAGAGTGACCTATTTTTAATCCCGTTCACACCTCGATGAGGAAGTCAGGAAGTCAGTTTAGGAGCTTGGCTGGAAAGTCTACTGACTGCTCATGAGGCTGGGCAGCCTGGCCATAGGCACTGCTGTGTGTTAACTCTAGAGGCTCTGCAGCATTGCGTATGAACTGGGGAGGTGAAGGTCTGGGAAAGAGAATGATCTTTTTAAACTGGCGTCTTTACAAACAAATTAAAAGGTAGTAGGTACCCATGAAAAATGTGTTCTATTCTCTCACAGAGCAATATTAAGTTTCTGCACAGTTACTACACAACCAGTAACCATCCAGTAAGCTCCAGGGTACATCTCACAGAATCACTATTGTAGATTTTTGTGCAACTTGCAAAGGACAGTATATTTTATAGAAGAGTAAATGGAGGCACAGCAAGAACCAAAAGTATACAGTAAATAAGTCAAGATTTGTAAATACAGGTCAGACTGGGTCTAAACCCAGCGTGCATTCCGGAAGCCTCAATGGTTCTCATCTACCTCAGGCATACGTTTGTACTATCTCTGTAACAGGCTGGTCTTGAACTCAGAGGTTTACCTGCCTCTAACTCTCAAGTGCTGGAATTAAAGGTATGTGCCACCTCCATCTGGCCTAGTTGCTCTGTACTATCCCTGGCCGCTGATCCCTACTAGGTAACTGAGGACACGGTTATCTCCAGCTGGCAGTTAAAGCAGAGCAGGACACAATGGCTAGCTGAAACAAGAGAGAATGTGCCAAGATGGATAAGGGTCAAAGTTAATGATGATCCAAGACGGGTGACACATTTAGGTGTTCAAGGAAAGCATGGCATAGAAAGGTGAAAGTTGAGGAATCAAGGTCACCCACCACAGCCTTTCTAGGACAATCCTTGACTAGTTCTAAAGAAGACTCCATGACCTCCAGGCTGTGGCTCATAATAATATGGTCACCAAACCTTATTGTCAGAGCTTCTTAGTATAGTATGAGCCTAAATTAGACTCTCTGGGCAAATGACCCATCCGAATATAACAGGGCACTTGAGACAGGTTTTAGTGAGCACTTAACCTGGATTTCATAGGGTTTGGCTTTAACTACTGACTATACATTCACCCCTGTTATTTTTTTCTTTATTTTTAAGGATTCATTTTACTTATATGTATGTGTGTTAGAGAGTTCACATTGGGGTACAGTGTTTGGGAGTTGTTTGTTACCAGTGCTGAAGCTGAGCTCAGGCCCTCCGCAGGGCTGCAGGCAGTATTAACTACCGAGTTGTTTCTCAGGTTCTCCTATTAATTTCTGTTTTCTTTTGTTTTTTTCTGAGACAGGATTTCTCTGCATAAAAGCTCTACCCTGGAACTCAATTTGTAAACCAGGCTGGCTGTAAACTCACAAAGAGCCACTTGCTTCTGTTTCCCAAGTGTTCGGATTAAAAGGCGTGCACCACCATGCCCAGCTAATTTTTTTAAATTAACAATAATTCTTAGGGGGCTGGAAGGATGACGCAGTGGTTAAAAAAGAGTACTGGCTCCTCTTCCAGGTCCTGGGTTCAGTTCCCAGCACCCATATGGTGGCTCACCACTACCCGTGTAATAGTGACTTTTCTACTGCTAAGACACCAGGACTAAGGCAAGTTATCAAACGAAGTGTCTAATTGGGCTTATGCTTTCAGAGGGCTAGAATTCATCAGGGTGGAGTGAAAAGAAAGCATGGCAGCAGCAGCAGCAGGAACAGCCTTCCAGCCGAGAGCTCACAAGCAGGAGACAGAAAGGCACACTGGGAACAGCTTGAGTCTTTTACAACCTCAAGGCCCACCCCCAGTGACACATCTCCTCTTCTTCCCAAATAGTGCCACCAACAGTGAACCAACTACTCAAATAGACAAACTTATGGGAGCCATTCTCATACAAATGATCACAGCCTATAACTCAGCTTCCAGGGATCTGACACCCTCTTGTCTTTGTGGGTACCAGGTATACATGTAGACAAAATACTACATATATAAATACATAAAAATAAAGCTTTTAAAGCCCAGCAGGAGTGGCACGTGCCTTTAATTCCAGCACTTGGAAGACAGAGGCAGGCAGATCTCTGTGAGTTTGAGGCCAACTTGGTCTACAGAGCAAATTCCAGGACAGCGGCCTTGTCTCAAAAAAAAAAAAATCTTAAAAATAAATAAGACTTCTTGGGTTAAGAAGATGGCTCAGTCAGTCAGAAAAGTGCCTGCTGTGCAAGTGTAAGACTTAAGTTCACCCCTGAGCACTCATACAGAAAAGTCCAGTGTGGCCTCAGTGCTTGTGATCCTGGAGCCAGGGTAGACTCCTAGTGCTCACTGGCCAGTCAGTTTAGCCAAATGGTGACCTCCGGGTTCAGTGAGAAACCATCTCAAAAAATAATGTTTATAGTCACAGAGGAAGAAACACAATGTTGTTCTCTAGTTTTCACTTACACACACACACACACACACACACACACACACACACACATACACACAAACATAAATTCTTTTTGCAGTCCTGGGGACTGAATCCAAGACTATATATGACATATAAGCACTATAACCCTGAGCTATACCTCTGGCCCCATTAATTTTTACCAGCACTGATTTAACCATTACTATAACTCAGTGAGATAATGTTCTTTCACATAACCTATCAGTATGCCTTTGCGCATCATTTAATCTGCCAATTTGGTTGGCCTCAATGAAATCAAGTGATATAGCTACTGAACAGAACACAGTCATGACTCATCACTTGACAGTGACTCTGTAGCTTTACATCTATATACAATTAACCAGGTTATTTCACCATTTATTAGTGTAAATATATTGTTTTCTACATCATCTTTTATTCATGTAGACGTCACAAGAGATAACTAAACACTGAAATGCTAAAACCTGAGACACGACAGCCTTTTCTAACTCCAACTCCTGTCCACCTCCAACCCCCGAGCCTTGGAGTCCTAGTCAGATAAGCCCCTATGGCACAGATGCACTGGAAGATGTCTCTTAGAGAGGCATGGGTCTGGACCACATCACAGTACTGAAAATGACCAGCCTTTCCTCCACAGCTGAACCAGATGGCACTAGACACCTCCCTGCTCCAACTGACACTCTCCAGAAGAACACACTGAACACACAACCCATGATAGGACACAGAATTGAAGGAGGAGGGGGAGGGCCGATGCTGTCACGTTAGGCAAATGAGCTGGCACAGCTTTCCATCGAGCAGTGTCTTGGGTTGCCTGAGGTCGAGGCATGCATCTGCCAAACTAGAAACGGGAGCATGCTGCAATTGGAATATCATTACTACAAAACAGGATTATCATGAACAACGATTCCAAATGGGATTAGAAATGATTCTTTGTTACTCAGAGGTAATCGGCAACAGCAGCAGCAGTGGAGAAACATCAAGCCCTGAACACTTTTCTGCAGGCATCATACTGGCATTCCAGGCACTTGGCCAGCACCCTTACCCACCCTCCTTGCTGGGAAATACTGGGCACTATCCTGCATTGGGCAGAGGGCCACCTGGGACAAAAGCCAGCTACATATCAAGGAATCCTACTCAAGGGTCCCCTGGTATAGGCTCAGTTTAGAGGGAAAGGGGTGGAAAGAGAACCTCAGAGCCCTACTGATTCAGCCACCTAAGAGTATCTGAGACAGGTACCAATGCCACTACATCTAAGGCAGGCTTACCTGGGGCCCTCTGGGGAAGTTGGTTAACAATCAAGGCAGCTTAACCTCACCACTGCTTACTACATGGCAGGCACTGTTCTAAACTCTTTATACATTTAACCTCTCAGCTTTATTATCCTATTTTACAGCTGGGGAAACAATCAAGTAAAAGTCAAATAACTTGCCAAGCATCTAATGAGTAAGAGAGAGAATTTGAATTTGAACACAGGTATCTGACTCTAGAGCCCACAACTGTTCACATACTAGTTAAAGATGTCCAACCTTCTGATGTTGATATGATGTTGCCATTTTCTAATGGCTTGGATCTGCATTTGTAGATATCCTGATATGAAGGCTAGACAGGCAGTCACAGCCAGAGAGAAAGGTGCTTAATGCTTATAACTAAGGCATGTGTGCTGGACAGTTTTATGTCAACGTCACACAGTTTCTAGTCTACTTGACTAAAGTCATTTGAGAGAAGTGAACCTCAATTGAGAAAATGCCTCCCTGAGACCCAGCTATAGGGCATTTTAATTAATGATTGACGGGGAGGGCCCAGCCCATTTATAGATGCTACCACTTACTGAGCTAGTCACAGAGGAAGCAAGCCAGTAAGCAGTAAGCACCTCTTCATGTCCTACGAATCAGCTCCTGATTCCACGTTCCTGCTCTGTGTGAGTTCCTATCCTCACTTCCTTCAGTGATGAACTAGATGTACAAGTATAAGCCAAATAAATCCTTTCCTCCCTAAGTTGCTGTACTCATGTTTCATTTCAGCAATAGAAACTATAAGAGAGTCTTCCCTTAGCATTCTCTGTCGTAGATCCTGCCAGTTCCTCCTTCTAGCCTGTTCTACCTCTGATCCAGGCAACAGCGAAAGCTGCTGCCAGAAGTCCAGCAAGGGCAGCATTGGCTTCCTAGTACCAAGACCACCTGTGGAGCCTCTTAGTGCACAAGGGAGAGGCTTACAGAACCTCTTCTGTAGGACAGCAACCTGGCTGGTACTGCTGGTTTCTTACAGACAGGACTTAATGGTCTCCTTCCCTGGGTGAGGTGGAGGGAAAATAAGCAAATGCTAAAAATAAGTGACTGTTCTGAAAGAGAATTAAATGGTCATCAGCCAAGGATGGCAGCATCTGAAAATTAACAAAGCCCAGGTACCACATCCAGGAAGGCCTTGGCAAATGCGTGTTATCCCCTCATTAGCTCAGTTCCTCAGGGACGCCAGCCAAGCAGGGCAGGCAGTGCCGGGAACCAGTCCTTCCTTCCGATGCTGATGAAGTGCACTTGGGGGTGGGGGTAGGCAAAGGCAAGAGGAGGAGGGAAGTTCTCATGGGGAATTTCAAACAGTTCTGCTGGTGTCCTCTCTCTGCCTATGATTCTCACCTTCTCTGAAGCAGAAGCTTATAGGGCAGGCCCAAGAAGACTCAGTCTGAATGTTTATACTACTAGTCTCTTTCAGGATCCTAGAAATAACCTTACTATTTAGGACCAGCAAGCCTAGGGGTAAGGAGCCCGACAATGGTGCGGCTCAACTTTCCCTCCACTGGAATGAAGAGTCACATGCCTTGTGAGCTTAGAGCAAACCCAATGTGTGCTGTGCCACATGAGGTGACTGTCATGGTTCATCAGGAGCAATACTTCATGAATCACCGATCTCCATTTGCTACGAACAAAAATAGTACTCTATTGCCAGTCATCACCAACAGAAAGAATTAAAAACACTCCAACCTTATATGAGTAAGAACTCTGACACCACAAACATGAATTCTAAGTACATCACAGGTCACAGTTAATGAGTGTTAGAGAGAGGTGACAGCTTTTTATCTATCTATCTATCTATCTATCTATCTATCTATCTATCTATCTATCTATCGAACTTGTTTGTTCTTTTTCTGAGAAGGGCTGGAGCTTCCTATGTGAGCTCGCCTCTGCCTGAGTACTAGGATCACAGGTGAGCCCAGGCTATTTATATTGATTTTTTTTTTTTTTAAAGACAGGTTTCACACTATGTCAGGCTGGCCTGAAACTCATTATATAGGCCAGACTGGATTCCAGCTTGTGGGAATCCTCCTGTCTCAGTTTTTCAAATGCTGGAATTGCAGAAGTGAACCACCACATCCAACTTTGGAACGACAGTTTTTAACATTGCTTTTCTAAGTCAAGTTTCCTAAAGGGTCATTTATCCTTTGATGTATCATTTATTCTTACATGCATCCTTTTAAAAACTATAACTTTTTTGAGTCAGGGTCTTAATGGAGACATAACCAAATTGGTCTTGACCTCACTTTGTGGCCGAGGACAACTTTTCAAAATGTATGATTTAATGCAATTTGATAACTGCACAGATAAGCACCACAATCATTGAGACACAGAATATTTCCACCATCCTAAAAGGTCCTATGCCCCTTTGTACTCCCAAACCCAACAACTCATCTAATTATTGTCCCTAGAACACTACCTTTTCCAGAACATGACATAAGTGGAGTTTTACAATAGGTGCTTTTGGTGTGGCCTTCCTTTAGAATAAGGCTCTTGAAGACACCCTTTCTGCTGCATATACAGCAGCTCCTGTTCCCTCCTGTGTGTGCAGGTGGAGATACTTGTGGCTGTGCATGCAGAGGGGAGAGGAGGACTTGGGTGTCAGCTATCATCCTCTGTCACACTCTGCTTTATTCACTTGAGAGAGGTCTCTTCTAGTACCTGAAGGTGGCATTTCAGTTAGGTTGGCTGGCTAGCAAGCTCTAGAACTCCGTCTGTCTCCAACCTTCAATATTGAGTAATATGGATACTCATACCCAGCTTTTTTTAAAAATGTGGGTACTTGGGATTGGAACTCAGGTCCTCATGCTTGCACAAGCAAGCACTTTTACTGACAGAACCATTTCCCTAGTCCTCTTGTTCCCATAAAAAAAGGGGAGGGGTTCGATTTATTGCTAGAGGTATGGTGACACAAACCTTTAAAGGAAGCAAAGAAAACATCTCCGTGAGCTTGAAAAATGGATGGGACTATACGGTAAGATCCTATCTCAAAAAGCAGAATTATTCTGAATTATGCTACGGGGGAGGGGTAGGTGCAGATGCCTGTGGAGTCCAGAAGAGTGTGTCCAATTACCTGGAGCTGGTGTTACAGGTGTTTGTGAGCTGCCTGATATTGGTGCTGGGAACTAAATAAACTCAGGTCCTCCATAAAAGCAGTATGTGGTCTTAAATAATCTCTCCAGCTTCCCTTGCTTTTGACCCCTAAACTATGGATTGATTGTATGGATATATGACAATCTGTCCATTTGCTACTTAATGGACAAGAGTGCCTTCCAGGTTTTAGTTGTTCTACAAATAAAGCAGCTACAGGTATTTACAACTGAAGTCATATACTCTAAGACAAACACCTTCTTTCTCTAGGGGTTGGTATTTCTGGGCTACATGGCCAACGTCTGCTTTCCTTTTGAGAGAAACCGCCCACATGCTTTTGTATGCAGCTGCATCATTATACAGCCCTACAACAATGCATGGCAATTCTTTTTGCAACTTTGCCAGGACTTAGTACATACCATCATAATTTTAATTTCCATTTCCCAATGACTAAGGTCATGTCTTTCATGTGCACATTTTCTACCTATCCCTTACTTAAGTGAAACATCTCAAGTCTTTTGCCCACTTTAAACAGAGATTAAGTTGCTTGTCTTTTAATTGATTTATAAAAGTTCTTTATATATTCTAATACTAATCCCTTATTAGACATGTTTTCACAACTTGTTTTTGGAGGAATTAAAAAATTAAAATGATTTAAATTATGCCTTTTCTCCCCATACCACTTCTCTCTGCACATATACTCTGATGAAGGGAATAAAAAGACTTAAACTTTCAATTTGCAAGTACCCTTGGCCTACTGGACCTTAAGAACAATCTGTACTTGGTGTCTGCTATTTTTATTTCCACTGTATGCTCCCAACTACCCTGGGACTTTAAGGAAAGCTACATCTGGAGAAACGACTGTTGTGAAAACAGCTTTTGACATACACACATCCCACACACCCGCCCACCCCGTATTTCCAAAGCCCTGTTCTGGTTCGCCAGGCTTCTGGAATGGTCAACAGTCGTCACACTCCACCGGTGGCCATTGTCCACTGGGAAAGGTAGGAGGCTCCCAATCCATCCTTCAGTGAAAGAGCAAATAGTGGAGCCTGTGGCTTCTTGGACATCAAAGTTGCACAAACAAGGCCTGGCAGACCCTGCCTCTCCGCCTCCATATCCTGCAACTGCCATCTGAAGGAGTTTCTCCAAGCAGGTCACGACTTGCAGCTTGTCATCCCACACATCAAAGTCTCCACCACACACGAACTGGGTGCATGGGTTCGAATCAAGTCGCTCGACAGCGGATACTCAGACATTGTGTCTAGCTTTAATCCTGTGTTTTCCCAAGTAATTAAGCCTTCTTGCTTATGAACTTGTGACTAAGTAAAGCATCACTGAGAGGTTGTAACATCAAAGTGCTGTCCACCGTCTGTCCGTGTTTGGTAAAATTGGATTTCTTTTCCTTCTCAAAGAAAGACTAATTGAATTTCACTGAAAGCTCCATATATTTGGACTAGCTGGGGAAGGCTATTCGAAGCCGAAGTGATCATCCCAGGACTGTGTGGCTTAGCCTTTGGTTTGGTTGGGCCAGAGTACAACACAGAATGGGGCACCCAGACTCAGGCTAAACAACTGCCTTGTGGCAGGAGGCTCATCAAGGGCTCAGAAACCAGTTACTCCTACTGTTAAAATTCTATCCAAGTTGCTACTAGGGCTGAGCAAAGAATGGTCCTGGTAGAGTGTTAGTAAGTCTTTAACTATTGAGGACAATGGCCATTATATACTCAGTATCAGCAGTCAAACTGTGTGTGTGTGTGTGTGTGTGTGTGTGTGTGTGTGTGTGTGAGATTGTGTATGTGTGTGATTGTGTGTGTGTGTGTGTGACACATATTATATTCATGGGCACATATGTGTGGAAGCTAGAGGATATTGGATGTTTTCTTCAATGCTCTCTACCTTATTTTTTGAAACAGGATCACTCATTGGACCCACTGAGCTTGGTAGGGCAGGCCAGCCAAGGCCCTGGGACTTGCCCACTTTTGCCTTACCAGGGCTAGGATTAAATGCAGGTGCGTACACTGTCCTACCCAGCTTTTTATGTGGGTCTTCTTATATAGCAGACTTTACAGGCCAAACCATTTTCCCACTCCCTCAAGTAATGTATTTTCAGGACAAAGTTTATGATTGCTACCTCTCTGAATCTTCATGTGGCCCAGCACATCGGCATCTGACACAGCATGGTTAAATTTTGCTAGACATATGAAATAATATAAAAGGAACTTCAGAACAAAGTTTCTCTTTCCAGAAAAACAAAACTCCAAATTATTAATTGGCTTTATTAGTTATCTAATTTACAATCAGTACATCATACTCCCTCTAACAAAATTAGAACTCACTTAAGTGTGACTCAAGGTTTAATCTCAAAATAGAAGAAATTCAGGAGACTGCTACATTATCAATATTTTACACAAACAACCTACTTTTGGAAAAGAAAAACACTGGTTCAATATCCATATACAACTATCTTTTCTTTTGAAAATATTGCTTTGATCTCGATCCAGTTTTAAGTAGAGCGTGTGTGTGTGTATGTATGTATGTGTATATATATATATATATATATATACACATACATAGTTGATATGAATATATATGCATTTAATTTAAAGTCACTTCAAACCCTTTTTATAAATAAAGGAGTAAATCTTAAATTAAGCTTCTGTGCACACTTATAAAATTTACAGTGATAACACTGCATTTCCTATTCAAAAACTAAATAAAACAAATACATTTGGAAATCTCAACTGGTGAGAAGTTAAGCTCCTTAAAGATCTGAGGCGATTATGTTCTAGATCCCTATGGACTTAACACGTTAAGCTGATGCCTGAGGGTAAACTGTGTTACTGGTCCACAGGCTGCAAACATCTAAAGGACGCAGAAGCCCTCTGCTGTCAGCCTTGAATGAAGGGGCAGGGCCTCTCTACTTTCCATTCATATTTTCCTTCCAAAGAAATCTATATGGCCAGAGATCCATCTATCATTGATCCTATTTCAAGTACCTAACAGAAAGTAGGGACCCCAAACTTTTGTTATTATTAATAAATAAACCCAACCAGACAAGTGTCCCATTTGGATAATGGAAGGAAGAGGAGGACATAGAATGGATGCTTAAAAACCCAGTGTGTGGCCAGCTGGCTCAAGGGGTAAAGTACTTGCTGGGAAAACATGAGGCCTAAGTGTGAACCTCAGCACCCATGTAAAAGCTGGGTAGGGCACTGGTTCTCTAACTCCAGTGCTGGAGGTAAACAGAGCCAGGTGGATCTGGGGCTCTGTTAGCTAGTCAATCGAAACAGCAAGTTCAGTGAGGGACTGCACCTCAAAAAATACAATAAAGAGTGATGTAGAAAGCTGCCCAACATTGACTTCTAGTCTCCATAAGTACACAAATCAGTGAGCATACCTACATACATGTGACTATTAACCTTGTATATAACCTTCTAATATACAACATTTAAAAATCAAAATGCTGGTAATTAGGCTGGGCATAGTGGCACACACTTAAATCCCAGCACTCAGGAGGCTAAGGCAGAAGGATCAGGAATTCAGAGTTAGCCTGAGCTACATGAGACCATATCTCAACCCATACTTCCAAAGAAGAGGGGCTGGGGATTTAGCTCAGTGGTAGAGCGCTTACCTAGGAAGCGCAAGGCCCTGGGTTCGGTCCCCAGCTCCGAAAAAAAAAAAAAAAAAAAAAAAAAAGAACCAAAGAAGAACTAGGTTCAATTTCCAGCATCAGTTAAAAAACAAAACAACAGAAAGGGAGAATTTAGGGTTATGCCCAATGTGTAACAAATATAGTATTTGTGTGAAAAAAATCTTTAAAAAGATAAAACATACAATAAAACAAAACCAACTAGTAATAGTCTTAGGAACCAAGGAAGCCAACACTCTCACAGGCATCACTGATTTGCTAAGACCCCTGGGTAAGGACAGAGCAACCAGTTACAGCAACACAGCACTGAACTCAGACAGCATTGACCCCAAAAGCACATCTTCAAGCTATCTGGTCACTAATTGAGTGTTACTAAGAAGAGTGCTGTTTCCTACCCAGTCTCAACTTTGCAAATACCACACACAGAAGAAACACACCATTTGCTTCTTCACCACTGGCTCTTGCCCACAGGTGGAAAAACGTGCAAGTTGGGGAAGCCGGTGGGGAGGTGGGTAGAGAGTCATCGGTGGGAACAATGCATATGTGTGCTGTGTACACAGAGGTCTGTCTTGGTCACTGAAGAGAAACCTCTCCCCTTTATAACCTGTAGCAGACAATTCTTACTCGACTCATAGGAAGCAGTGAGACTCATTCTGCTTCCAGACCTTTCACTCCTCTGCCTCACACCCTGCACCAGATCACTGACTGACACTATTCTCATTCTCTCTTTCCTTTCCTGTCCACCCCCTCTTTTTGAGTTTCTTGGAGACACCTTTTATTCCCTTTACTTGTTTACTTGTACTTCTTTCCCACATTAAATCATGAGCTGCCCAAGGTTTGATTTTTTCAAAGACTAGCATAAGGCCCAAGAATACATATTTACTGAATGTCTGGGAAAACAATTTCTCATGGAGAGAAACAGGTACTCATGGAGTCCTGAAATTCAATGAAGGGTCAGAATCACAACTGCATTCTCTCCAAAGCAAACTATACATAGTTTCTTCTTTTATCTTTTGTTTTATAATGCTGCAGATTGAATACAGGGCCTCAAGCAGCCAGCATGTATCTACTACCTTTAAAAGATAAAGGCTTGGAGCTGAAGATGGCAAACAAGGAAATAGCGATTGGGACCAAGTTCATGATAAAAGCAAAGAGAGACCTATCTCAAGGAGAGCTACATGTTCAGGTGATCTGAAGCAGATTGCCACCTTAAAATCCCAGTTTGATGGCTCTCCTCCACATTTTAGATTCTTCCAAAGTGGCCAGCACTAGCAGATAAGAGCTTTAAAGACCTGCTTGAGGGGAGAATTAAAACTGGTTCCTCCAACTATCAATTTGAGTAGTTGCTACTAAAGGGTCTAATATTCTTCTGAAAGCATCCCTTTAAAAGCTGGCATGTCTTACTGGTAAAGTGCTTGCCTTGCATGCCTGAAGCCCTAGGTTCAATTCCCAATACTGCATGAAAAATTCTAAAAAAATTTTTTTTGTTGCTGTACAATTTCTATCATATAATTACAACTAGAGTGACTATATACTTTGCTCCATCAGACTTATAGAGACCCTGGGGCAGAGATCAGAACAGCCTGGTCTGGAGCACTAGGAGGGAGTACTGACATATAGAACAGAATGCACACCACGCATGCTCGGTTAGCCTGCCTACCTGACTTAGGTAAATAACTTTTTTCTCTCTATGCTTCAGTTTTCTTAACTGCAGAACGAGAGTAACAACAGATTTTGTGGAGTGGCTCTGAAAATTACAAGTAGTTACCTATGCTACGTCTGGTGTGTGTTGTGTGTGCCTGTGCATGCATGTGCTCATCCCTGGGGAAGGAGCAGCACTAGAGGCAAATGTTAGGTCCACTGACTTATTTATTTATTAAAGTTTTGAGACAGGGTCTCATTATATAGACCTGGTTGGCCTAGAACTAGCTATGTAGACTAAGCTAACTATAAAGTCAAGAGATCTAACAGCCTCTGCCTCCTGACTGCTGGGGTTAAAGACCCGTGCCACCATGCCCAGTCTATTCACCTTAGTTTTTTACACATGGCCTTCATGGAACCTAGAACTCACTGACCGATCGGCTGGCAAAGAGTCCCTGGGATTCTTGTCTCTGTTCCCACAATCCTCTCCGTGCTGGGGTTACAGATGTACTTGGCTTGTACATGGTTCTAGGGATCCAAACTCAATGCACTTTAGTGACTGAGTTATTTCTCCAGTCCCTACTTTTGATCTTTACACAATAGCTACAACCTTGAATGAAAGAAATAGTAGGTGGGAAAACATCACAGCTACCAACAGGCAGGAGGGTGAAGTCTCGAGATCCTTCAAATAAAAAGCTACTAGAGGGGGCAGTAACTCAAGGCTTCTCAAGATGATAAAAAAACTCACACATACACATGTAACCATTTACAATCTATTGGTTACTATGATAACACCAATGAGTCTTTTTTTTTTTTTTTTGGTTCTTTTTTTTCGGAGCTGGGGATAGAACCCAGGGCCTTGCACTTCCTAGGCAAGCGCTCTACCACTGAGCTAAATCCCCAACCCCACCAATGACTGACTCTCTTAAGGTCGACTGTGCTGCTGGGATCTGAAACCACATGTGGTTCTCAACATCCACTATGCAAGCCCAGCACCTTGGACAGCTCTGAATAGAAGGAGATTCTTACCTCTCATTGTGGCTGATGGCTGCCACCATCAATGCTGTCCAGCCAAGTTTGTGCCTTGCGTTGACATCTGCACCTTCTGATAACAGCCTGACAAGAGAAAGAAGATATTTTCAGTGTATGGCTAACAATGGACAGTACATTGTAGAATGCACTAGAAAAAATATAGGGCATATAGTAAGTGCAAGGCTGAGCTGCACAACATAGTGATACCTCAACGGATACACACAACTATGGAGGCTGGATGAGTCTGGAAACAGACCTTTGTGCACTAACAACCCTCAATCGCAGCCTCTGATCGTCACCTGATCCTTCTCCTTATGCCCTTCTCCTTCCCAGATTGTCCCTCTTCCCTATTGTCATCCTCCCAAGCCATCTGAAAAGGACTTTGCCTTAATATCTTAATAGTGATGCTATGACATTCCTACTTCCCTGGTCCAAGAATCACTCAGTTTCTTTGCAGCCTAAAGTTCTGCCCTCAGGCCATGTGATACATAAACCTGGTGCCTATACCTTCTCCTTTAAAAGACCTGACAGGCCTAGTCTTGTCTAGATAGTTCCTTGTTCACAAAAGGAACCTTGCTCAGCTCTATTTTATCATTGCTATTTGGAAAATACAAATCTTTCAACCCAAAAAAAGTAGGAAGGAGTTTTAGAAATGCTAAGTTAGGTTACCACTAGAGCCCATGCAGAACTATTGGGACCTACGTGGTAGATGCTTAGTACATAGGAGCTCAGTGACTGTAAAGCAAACCAACAGACCCAAGGTAGCACATCACTGTAAATCTGAATCCTGGGTCCTGGTCCATAGAACACAAGGCAGACAAAGACATGTTGAACAAAGTTGTGTCTTACTTAGCACCTCGTAGAGCATGGACTACTCTCTTGGAACTTCAAGTTCCTGAGTTTATTTGCTCTTCATAAGCTTAAGAAGCAGATAGTAATCCCTTTTGTGGATGAGGAAACAGGTTTTAACAAGGGAAAATGACTTGTGAAGGGGTCACAGCGGGTTGATAAGGATTCTACAGATGGACTCTCCTCATCTCATCTTATCAGCCTACCTCCAGACAGCACCTCTCTTCATATAACACAAAAGGAAGAGGCAAACTGATTTTGCCAGCCAATGGCATAATTTTGTACTAGATTTTATATGTGGGCAAGAAGAAATGATTTCCTGGGACCTATGAAACCATTTCCTTGGGGACGGGACTTGTGTGGGTCACAGGGCATACATGTATGTGGTGTGAAAAACAGGGTCAGTATCCTCAGGATCATCTTTTTCTGTTGGCCTTTATACCAGCAGGACAGGCACTTGTGCATGCCTCCTCTTGGAATACTTGGCAATACAAGACTTTTCATTTTGTTTTTAAATAAAGTTTTTATGTTGCCTATATCAGCTTTGAAATTACTAAGCAGCCCTAGCTGGCCTTGACTCATGAACCTCCTGTATTAGCCCCTGGATGTTGGGATTACAGATCTAAGGAATACAAAGGATATATTGCTGTTTTTAACTTGTGATAATAAACAATTTTGGGGGTTGGGGATTTAGCTCAGTGGTAGAGCGCTTGCCTAGGAAGCGCAAGGCCCTGGGTTCGGTCCCCAGCTCTGAAAAAAAGAACCAAAAAAAATAAATAAATAAACGATTTTGAACTACTTACATATACAGGGTTATCTTTTCTGCAAAGTTTTTCTTTTTGGTTAGTTTTAAGAAAAAAAACCTCTTGGCAAAGGGTGCGTGGGGGCGGAGGGTGGGGGGAAGATCCTTTTGACTTGCTGTCAATGCTTACATTGCTAAAACAATGTAAGTATAAGATTCAAACTTTAAGGACAAAGGCTAAGACTCAAACTTTAAGGACAAAGGCTGCCTTAGGGAAACAGGTGGCTGGGACTTTAACACACTGTCCAAAGAATTTAGGATAATACCCTGTTCCAGGAAATGAGCTAACCATCCTTAGCAGTCCCCCATCCGCATGAGCTAACCACGAAAAGGGAAGGGCTCTAAGCAATCCCCCATCCACGCACCAAAGATATCTCACCATTGATGAATGTAAGGGTCAATGTGCATCATCAAGGACCAACTCATGCTGTTCCACTAGTGTATAAAAGGTGTGTGCTTTTGTTACTGGGGGTCGCCTGTCCCGACTACAGGGCCACCCCAGTGCACTGGATTATTAAACCTCTTGCTTATTGCATCAATCTCCGTCTCTGTGTCTCTGTGAGTGGGACCTCCCAGATGTAGGGTTTGGGGGGCCTATTCCTACATAAGGCCAGTTCAGTATTGTAGTACATACCTTTCATTGGGAGGCTGAGGCACTAGAATTGCTGCAAGTTCAAGGCCAGCCTGAAATATACAATGAAACCTTATCTCAAGCAATAACGACAGAAATTAGAAGCCGAGTGTCTAGTGTAGCAAAAGCTCTGCACTTCCTACCCTAACATCCTAAGCAGTCACAGCCCCTCAGTGAACTTCAGTGAGGTCAGTGAAGACTGCACTCTCACTTACACACACACACACACACACACACACACACACACACACACACACACACCCCAGGGAGGGGTTCTGAAACCTGGGGTCAGCCACAGGAGAAGGAGAACCATGATGTTCTTCAGGGAGACCAGCTCTCAAGCCCAGCTCCTGACTGAGCATCATTCTTCGAAGCCTCTTGGGGCCAAGGTGTAATGGAAGAGAGCAGGGATCCAGGCTCTGTGGTTACTTGCTGTGAAGGAGAGGATGCTAACCCCTCCCATGCAAGGTGGTTGTCAGGGCTGAGAGACATACCATACGTGTGGGGCTCTCTGTAAAGAGTGATGTCTGGTAAACTGAGGAAGAACCAGAGCTAACCTCACCAGCACCACAATTTATCCACTTGTGCTGAGTCAGAGATGGGGAGGGCACTGTGTTTCCTCTGCTTTCCCTCAGTGCAGAGCATCCCCCAAAGTTAGGACTTCACAAACCAGATCTCCTTATTTTTGTTGCTTTTTGTCAAGTGAATGCCCAGCAGGCACTCATTTCAAAGTCCTGAGCCAGCTGGGTGTGGGGTGAGGCGGTAACTACCTGCTGAGAGTGGTTGAAAGGGCCTCTGGGGCCAGAGAAAGCCACCCTTGCTCCCCCTGGTGATTTTCACCAATGGACAAAATGCGGCAAGTGAATTAATCTCTTTTAAAAAGAGCAATGCTTGTGACAGAGCACGGTGTCTCAGAAAAGGTTAGGATTCCATCATCCCTGAGATGATGAGTAGAATGCTTAATGCAGGCTGCCAGTCAGGGCAGAGCAGCTTGTGTTGCGCTGGGGAGAGGGGGTGGGCACAGCAGGCTTTCCTGGGCTCAGACTTGTGGCCAGCTCTCTCTAATAAACTAACTCTCCCGCTTGGCAGGGCACTGGTGGGTGATACTAACTGGGGATGGCTCAGGGTAGCAGACAGGAGAACATAGCTGACAACTAGAGTTGAATCCCAGCTCTTGCACAACTCCCAGGGTATACAAGGCAGAAAAGATCTCAGTTCAAACACATCTGCTGCCAGCCACTTACTGAGGAATGGCCCATGGATAAATGTATGACTTAGCTTTTCTCCATTTCCTCCCACAACAGCTCCTGCTCTCTGTTTTTGTTAGTAAAGGAACAGGACCTGGGTATGGTGGTGCATGCCAGCATTCAGAAGGCTGGGGCGGGAGGATCACCGTGAATCCAGGTCAACCAGAGCTTATGTGACAGTAGTACCTAGTCTTCCAGAACCCGCCCCTCCCCCAGCCTTACTACACATCTGCATATCACACATAGGGTGTCAAGAGATAAGTCAAATAGATCAAAATGGCTTAGGCCTGTGGTCTATAGTAAGGCACTGTGAAGATAGTGTGCTTGCTTGTACCGTTAGCATCACTGGTCATTTTACACCAGTGATGGGAGGACAGGGCACGGGGAATGGCTCAGAGGGTAAGGGTCCCTTGCCACCACACCTGATGTCCTGAGTAAATCAGGATGGCATAAAAAAATAGCAATTACCCAATGTATCTGTGGATAGAAAATAAATTGCCCCTGGGCAGTGGTGGCTCATGCCTTTAATCCCAGCACTTGAGAGGCAGCAGCTGGTGGATCTCTGAGTTCAAGGTTAGCCTGGTCTCAGAGCCAGTTCTAGGACAATTAGGTCTACACAGAGAAACCCTGTCTCAAAAAGCAATCAAATAAACAAACAAAAAGAAAATAAACTACCTAAAACCCCCAGGCGAGGGAGGATAGTACAAGCAGAGCCTAAGAGCAAAGAAGGGAAAAAAATCTTCCCTAGTAACCAGGAATGTGAGAGGGCAGCAGGCTAAAGAAAGGCCAAGAGGAGATCTCTCTCTTCTGGTAGGAGCCAGAGGGCAGCAGGCCTGCTTCACTCTGCTCTGAGCACTTCCTGCAACTGCAAGTTCTACTGTTGTTTTCACAACAGTGATCACAACATTGCTCATTTTTGCTTAACCATTTTCAAGTTTCATCCTTTAAGGTTTCCCTAAAATGGTCAGTTTGCTTCCCAGTCCCCTGTACTAATCTGTATTAAAACAGTCAACATTTGGCTGGTTTGTCTAACTTCTTCAGTCACTAGTAACCTCCAGAAATGACCTGTTTTCATCTGCCCCACCTCCCACCCAATTCCTGCCCTGGCAGTTGGCACATGGGAGTTCTCAGGTTGAATCTCTATAGCACCTGCGTGCCACCAATACTTCTCTGCCTTGTGGTGGAAAAACTGCAGCAAAAGTCTTGTTTCAAAGTACTTAGGCTCCTGTGTCTAAATATGTTTGAGGCACTCAGACTCAGGAGTGGGCACATGGTCTGGAGGACTGATGGTCATGGGTTCTAACCATAGCTGTTAGGTACCTGATGTATTGCTCAGGATAAATCTACCTCTGTGGGCCCTTATTATTTTTCTGCAGTCCCTATTACTTCTAAAATGTTATCATTTTAAATATGTGTAGCATCTGGAGCTGGAAGGATGGCTCAGCTGTTAAGAGCATGAGTTATCCTTGCAAAGGACCTGAGTTTAGTTCCCAGAACCTATGTAGTGACTCCCAACCACCTGTTAACTCCAGTTCTAGTAGATTCAATATCTTCTTCTGACCTCCAGAATAAACACACACACACACACACACACACACACACACACACACGAGAGAGAGGGGGGGTGGGGAGCGCACATATACACACACAGGCAAAACAATCACATAATAAAGATAAATAAACCTAAATTATAAAAAAATATACATATAGCACCAAAATGAAAACTGAGAAATAGATTCCTAGTGGACCTGACACAGTAAGACATCCAAAAGGACAGTTTCTTAAGCTTGGTTGCTTGCAAAAAGGAAGAAATCCTAGGCGGGCAGATGCACATTTAAGTCTTTCAGACTAACTAGCTCTTCTCAGGGAAAGAAAGAAGATACCACTTCACTTTTCTCCCTGTTTCTTTATGACCAATCAATACAAAGCGGCCAGTGAACTTCAATCATGCATTGTTCCAACTGATTTCCGGATCCTTTGCAAGAACTGGCCCTCAGCTGCAACCAGGGAGGGGCTGAAGAGTGGGAGCCCTGTCCCACCTGCATCAGAGGCTGGAAGCACTGAGCCATGAAGACCCAATCATGATCACTATCTGGGCAACAGGACCCTGGTCGGAGCCGCCCAGAAGGCCCTGTTTACAGTAATAACAGCACCAGGCCCTCTGTCTGAGCCGAGACAAGGCGCCTAGGGCTAGAATCCCCAGGCAGCCTCCATCTGTGCCTTATCTCCCAGCTAGCCAGAGACAGGGGGGTAGGGGGAGGACAGCAAAGGCTATTTGTTCTTGGACCCCAGTCTGTGCCTACAGATTTCAAGGTAAGGGCCTATATTATTCCTGACTGTACAGGCACAGGGCCCCTTTGGCTTCTTTTGCACTGCCTATTTAAATTGAGCACCAGCCTCTTAGGCTCAGCTCAGGCCCTCTCCTCAAGGAAGCCCTCCAGGTGCCTTTGTTTTCACTCTTACACCGGGTAGCCTCGGGAAAGCAAGCGAACAATGAGAGTACAGAGACTGGCATTTGTATAGCACCTACAACCCAGCTGAGTGAATCGAACACTTCATCCCCCAGCCTCTCTTACTACATACAGTGAGTCTCAGTGTTTGGAACATAAAGACTGCCCTAAAGAATCAACAGTCCAATCTTTAAACACACAGATGAGCAGCTTCACCAAGCCTCTCTGGGAAAGAACTGAACCAGACAGGAGCCTGTCTCTGCCTCTGCCCAGCTGTGTGCCCACAGACAGGTCCAACTAACCTCTCAGAACCTCTTTCACCTCACCTCATCGGCCTGCCAGAACCTCCTAACAAGAGTGGCCATATGTCACAGGAGTGTGAATGAATGTACAGGGTGTTTTGCAATGGTAGCTGCTACTTCACTATCTGTTCAAATGTTCAAAGGCAAATGGTGAAGGACTTGATCTGCAACCTTAATGACACTTGCTGGTCTAACTAAAGCCCAATGCTGGGTGGCCAGTCTTTGTCCCATTCTTTACAGACATCTGTTATGTATCAATGTGCAGACTGCTATTTTTAAATTGTTAAACTTAGAAACCAGCTACAAAAATAGCACCACAAAACCCTTCACAGGTCCTTGACATGTACTACTTTAAACTTTGATTTATTTGGTTCCTAATTCTAATACATTTTACTTGCCCATGTGAGAATTAATTTTAGACATTATGTCTCTTATCTCCAGATACTTTGAAATGTATTTCCTAGTACAAGGGCAGACTTCTACAGAACCACCAGCAATAATGGCCAAAGCCTCAACGTGGCAAAGATTCAACAAGTGCAGATCATAAACAGAAAAGAATTCAAAAACTTAAAAACCCCTGCATCTATATGTTCAAACATAAACAGATATTTTTGTTGTCATTATTTCTAAAAAATAAAACAGTATGCCAAGCCAGAGATGATTTAACTATACAAGAATATATATGTAGGCTTTATGGAAATACTATGACATAATATATAAAAGGCTTGAGCATTTGCAGATGGGGGACCCATGGAGGATCCTGGGACCTCTGACACCCACAGGATGAACATTTTATCCCATATTCTGCCTATGTTCAAATGTCTCCAGTTATCCTAACAGTTTTCACAGCATTCTAGTACTGTGATCAAGATGGAAGACAGAATCAATGTAAAGATCAAACACTGTGTATCTCACTTCACCTAGAATAGTTCAACCTTTCTGCGACCTTCATGTTATTGGCATGTTTTGCACTGTAAGGCCAGCTTCTGTGTCTCCCTTTCAGCTTTGAGGTACCACTTCCTCCACTCATCACTGTGTAAGCACTTCCGAGGACTAATGATTAATGAGTGGGTGTAGACTTCCACATACTTGGCAAACAGCTAAAATACAAAAAGAACCCTGGAGACCAGTGCCATGTGAGCGGTGGTCAGGGCAACAAGGCAACAGGAATGACTTTATGAATGCAGAGTTTTTCTATTAGAAGGGATAGCTACATAGGCAGAAGCATGGATTCCTCTAATAATCTCCTAGGATTCCCTAAAGCACACATCTCTGCATCCCCAGGGAGCTGTGCCTGGCTGAGACTAGATGAGACATGAACACAGAACAAGTAAAGGCGAGGAGCGACCCAGGACACTGTCATGTGGGACACCTAGGCCCAGGGCTACAGCCTGTCAGCAGCTGCCTTCATGACTGCTTGGTCCAGGCAACTGAAGTGTGGGAAAGGGATATGGGCGCCACCTACTGGCCCCAAAGCAGGACTCTGGGCTGCAGCAGAGGGCAGGTGGGTGCTTGCCAGGAAGCCTGTCACAATTAGCAATAGTGGATCCAACTCCTCAAACTCACTGACAATCATACAACTACAGTCAACCACATGTAGGTCCACATGAGATTTTCAGTGAGGAATAGACTGGGTAAAGCTAACCAGAATACCTGCCCCCACCCACGGGTGACAAAATACAAAATAGTTCTCAAGAGGCATCCATCCTCTGTACTGGGGACTGAGGGATGAAATGGGCCAGTCACAGACCTTGTCCACACAGAGAGTGCTCAGTTTGAGTTTGGAGAGGCATAATGGAACAGGTTCCTCCACCACTAATAATGCATTATCATGGGTCCTCTCAGATGTCTGTACAGGAAAGCAATAGTAAAATGTTGGCTCTTCATATCTGGCAAACTCTTGAATGAAGATTTGGAGATTGAACTCTCTCTACCACTGAGCCATAGCATTACCATGGCTTACCTTCTTCTTTCTTTTCTTTCTAAGTGTGTGTTTGTCTGAGTTTATGAGCATACAGGATGTACAGCTGCCTGCTGTGGGTGCTGGGAGCTAGACTCTGGTCCTTTACAAAGTAGTAGCACTCAACTGTTAGCCACCTCCCAACATCCTCCCCATTATTTTTGTTTAATTTTATGTATTTATGTATTTATTCATTTATTTTTTGAGACAGGGTTTCTCTGTGTAGCCTTGGCTGTCCTGAAATTTGTTCTCCAGACCAGGGTGAACTCAGAGATCTGCCTGCCTGTGCCTCTGCCTTCTGAAATGCTGGAAATAAAGGTGTATGCCAAGGACCACCCAACCCTCCCAAGGCTTTTTAACTTTCAAAAAGTTGCCCAAGCTGCCTATGAACTCACTCTGTAGTTCAGGCAGGCCTTCAACTTGTGATCCTCCTGCCTCAGTGTCCTGGTAGCTAGGATTAAAGTCCTAAATAATGGACTCAAATGTGGAGTTCAATGTCTCATCTCTCAGTGGCTGACAGCAGTGCTTAAACACTTGGCATTTATGATCTTATCTGATCCTAAGAATTAGACAAGAAAGCCCATCTCACACAGTGACTTCAGATTCCATGGCAGTAGGTGGCTGCCTAGAATTGTAGCCCTACTCACTCTATGCTTCCCACAGCACACAACCTGTGCTCTCTGTACTCAGCACTGGACAGCACACCCCAGCTCTCTGACAGGACTATAGCTGACAGAAAATCATAAAGGAAGAGCCTCCAGGGGGCAGGTGATCTACACGTTTGTTCCATCAGAGGCTTCTCCCCTAGAAAATGAAGGAGAGGGAGAGGGAGAGGGAGAGGGAGAGGAGGAAGGGGAGGGGGGAGGGGGACTCTTCTAGTCTCAGCATTTGAACACCTTATCTTCACAGCAATCTCCCCACAACCACCAACTTCACACACCTATAAGCAGTGTCTTCAGTGGCTGAGCCTTTGCTCCAAACCAAGCTAAGCAAGCAGATGCAATCAAATGTTTACAAAGTGAAGCAGTCCTGATTCTCAGCTTGATTGAAGCTTAACAGACTGGAGGAATCCAATGAGACAGAGGCAAGAAAGCTAATGTAGGCTCTGGCCATATTAACAGAAGCACACGTCTCTTTCAAGGGTGTGACCGCCTTGCCCCCACAACAGTAATGCCACACTGGAATTCAGAGAGAACAACGAAAGTTCACAGCCTTTTCACCATAAAATGGCCAGGATATGGCAACTTGAAACTATAACTTAAGGAGCTAGACTTGGGTAGAGGGACGTGGACTCCTAATATTTATCTCCTAGTAGCACTATCTCATCATTTAAAAGATCTGAACACAGAAAACACAGAAAGGGAGCCCAGTGAATAGTCCTAGAGGACAGAATTGGGACCACACTGAAGGACTGGCAGGCAGTGGCAACCCACTGTGCCAAGTGTTATGGGAACTCCACCCATGTCATCATGGAAATAGTTACCTTGGGAAAGATTATCCAAAGAATGAAGAGATTAATGCAGTAGAAAAAAAATTTAAAGGGCAAGTTGGCCTTGTTCATAATGTAACTGTTGATCATTTTCACACTGTGAAGACATGTCTGTCAACTGACGGATGGATTAATCAAAATGTGTTTCACTGTACATGGAATGTTATTTGGCTTTTAAAAGGCATGAAGTAATGACAATGTGCTACAACACATGTGAATCTTGGGAAGTTAAAGCTGAAGAAGCCAGATACAAAATTTAGATTGTGAGATCTCATTCACATAAAGTGTTGAGGATGAGCAAATCCACATACAGGAAACAGACTAGCGGTTGCCAGAGGCTTGGGGTGGAAGGATGGAAATGACTCCTAATGAGATGGGGTTGGCGGTGGGATAGGGTCGTGAAACGTTCTAGAGTTAGACAGTAATTGCACTATCTTATAAATATATTAACAGTCACGGAGTTTTTTGTTTTTTTTTTTTACGTTAAAAGGGTGAATTTTCTGACAGTTATATTTTAAAAGGAGAGGGAGAAAGTCTAGGTGTCCAAGTCAATGCTTGTTTAATCAAAATCTACCTCTGCTTCAGGAGCAGAGAGCACCTGAGACTTTGGGGTAGAGTAAAACTGCTAAGCCAAGGATTGTGACTGAGCACTCACCAGCCTTAGCCTTAGCCTCAGCGGAGATCATGCCCTGCCTGTTGTATTCCAAGTCCCGAGTCCATGGGAATTCCAGGGCCTTCCAATTGTACTTTAAGACTGCCCCTGCTCACTGTCCATCTCTGAAGGCTGGTCAAACACACAGCCTTCTCAGGAAGCCAGGGTGCTAACCCCAAACAAAAGGCCATTGAGATGGAAGTTTCAGCCCAGCCTCAGAGGGGATTCTTATGCAGGCTGGCAGGGTCTCTCATCCACATGAATGGAGACTCCTGGAGATCAAGGTAGCTGGCCCAGCTGCTGCCCAGGGCTGGGCTCTCCTACTGGGGAGTCTTTGGAGAATAAACAGTACTTTAATCAACTAATCAATCAACAGGCTAGACTCTATCTCTGCTTCTTTGGAGTGCTTGGACAGCCACTTGTGACTACCTAAGGTGGAGGCAGGAGAAGCAGGTACTATCTGGCATACTCAGTCAGCTGAAGAGAAACAAAACAACTGGAGAAAAAAGGAGGTGAGTTACTCAGCCTTTAAGATCCAATATCACTTGGTAAGAAAGAGATGAGCACTCAGTATGAGCTGCTGGGGAAAAAAGTACAGACTATGGATGGATGTGGGCCTCTGTGTAAGCACAGTATACACTGGCTGTGAGGCCACCAGAAGGAACCAAGTCTAAGTACTGAGTTTTCTTATCTGGAAATGTCTATTTTGTAACAATGGTGAGATACACACAGTATTTACTGTCTGCCGGCCCCAGCATCACAGGCAGTGAACAACAGCTGCTGTTACCAGCCAGGGCCAGCTTTCTGGAGGAAGAACTGAGGTGAGCAATGAGGCAGGGCAGGTTGGAGACAGGTAAAACTATAGAGAGTGCTGCAAAGCCTTGGGGCCGTTTATTCTTAGGAACCTATGGATTCCCAGCAAACCTGGCAGAAATGGTTGTCCCTTTGGCCAGCTTCCTAAGAGGAAATGGAAACCCAGGCCAGCCTCTCTCTGGCTTCCATGCTCATTGATAGATAAGGAGGAGGGTTACTTTCTAAGTGGGCAGCTTTGAGAGATTTACTTAAGCAGCCTGAACTTCTGTGTCATTATTTGTGAAGTGGGCTGTTGTTATTGGAAAGATTGTGACATCTTAATGTCACACAGCTGGCTAGTAATTATGACAAAAGCATACCCTCCGCCTTCTAATTCTGGAACGCTTACATTCTTTCTGAAACATTATGTTGCCTTTCAAAGTCCTAGCATTCAGGCCACCTATGAAGGTGACATTAAAAAACCTGGACTCCCTAGGAAGTACAAACGACCAAATTACAGAAAGTGATGCTGTTGTAGGCTCTGACCTCTGCTGGTCTGAGATAGAGATCACGTTTCAATCCACTGCAAGCCACAAAGACATTTACATATTTACTGATTAAGAGAGCTGGATGTTTTGGTTGCTCTGGTGCCATCATTAATATCTTCCCATCCAGCCAAAACGATACGATGATCAATAAACAGCCAGTCTCTCTGAGGCCCAGAGACAGCCAAATGTGTTTACCAGGCAGGTCTTCTGTTAATTAGATAAAATCCCCAGATCAATTCGTACAACATTCACCTATGCTGTAGCTAAACACATTTGGGACACCTTGATCCCGGCACACAGACAGCAAGTGCCTCAAGCTGGGGCACCAGGGGACAAGAGCCAAACCAAACCATCAGTGCAAAGTTAGAATAAATGCATTTACCTCTTAACAAAGCCCAACCTGTTTTTCTTTCCTGAACTGTACATTTTTTTCCCCAAAGTCACCTAATAGACCAGTTTAATCCTTTATTTCCTAAAACCATCAAATCAGAAACCAAAACAGTATGTCAAAAGAATTTCCAGGTAACTGATAAATCTAGCATGTTTATTGATTAACTAGAGACAAGGTCTCATTGTATATACAGCTTTGGCTGGCCTGGAGTACTATATAAATCAGGCTGGCCTTGAACTCAGATCTGCCTGCCTCTTCTCCCAAGTGTAGGGAGTTACAGGCATGTGTACATCTGGCTAAATCCAGCAAGCATGTCTAAAACAGACCTCCTGGGTGGGAAAGATGAATTGAGATCCATTTGCTGCTCTTGAGTTCAGTTCCCAGAACCAACATTAGGTGGTTCACAATTGTCTGTACTCCAGCTCCAGGGATCCCACACTCTGCCTTCCACCATGCATACATACACTTATCCATAATTAAAATTCATAAAAATAAACCTTTAAGTGCATGCCTTTAATCCCGGCACTTTGGGAGGCAGAGGCAGGTGCATCTCTGTGAGTTGGAGGTCAGCCTGGTCTATATAGTGAGTTTCAGGGCAGCCAGAGCTACATAGTAAGACTGCATCTCAACAAAAAACAAAACAGACTTCAATCTTTTTTTTCTGGCTCAAATCCTCCAAACCCTCATTCAGTGCATGGCAACAGCATCTGTACAGAGCTTCAGCCACAAAACAGAAATTCACTAACATTTCATTTCTGAAAGAAACACATGCAGCCCTATTCATTCACTCAGCATTTATCTGTTGAATATTTACTATGTATTGGACTCCAAATCAGGCATGAGCACTAGTCCAGCTAACTGCCCTCATCTATGCTATTAACATGTTAACCCCACCCCATCTATTTGGACTCTTCCAGTTGCTTTTCTTTTCTTTTCTTTTCTTTTCTTTTCGGAAGCAGGAATTGTACCCAGCTTTACCAAAACTAGACAAGTGTTCTACCAATAACTGTACACAAGTTATAGCTATGTTCCAGCTGTCTTCCTATCCTAGTAGAGCAGCTGACTGACATGTTTTCCACTAAGCAGCTAATCTTTTTTAAAACAATGATCTCTAAATCTGTTAACATTTTTGCCTTTTATACACACACTGCTTTAAACAGTGTGGATGGTCCTTCCTTACAGCTACCCAGCACTGTTTCATAGCACCCATCCTTGCTCTCCAGAGGCGGCTTCTTTCTCCCTCCCAATACAGGGCATACGACGATAGCAAAGGTTGGCCTCAAAGTCATCAACCCTCCCACCTTTAGAGTTCTGGGATTACAACTGGATAACAGCCACATCCAGCTCCACATCTTCTCCATCAAAGGACAGAGTCATGACTGCTCAGATTCCCTGTGCCAAGCAAAGAACCCAGCAAATGGCAAGTACTCAGTAAATGTTTGTCAAATGGACACATGATCTGTGCAAAGAAAGGGCACCCAGCTATTAGAGGTTCAACACTTTTGTCACCAGGCTCTCTTCATCTGAGCCTGTTTGGACTGAGGAAGGACCAGTTGGGTAGAGGCTAACAGTGAAGGGAAAAGAGCGGAGAGGAGGTTGTCTATCGCCAGCATGATCTGAAGGAAATGTGATCTACAATGGAGGGCCAGAGGTCTCTGTCCTGAGTCCCCGGTCTGACAGGCCCTACATGACTTTGCCTGGGCCCAGAATTATGTGCTGCAGTCTGTCTAGTACCTCTTGGTCTTGGATGAGTGCTCAGGGCAGAGAAGCTGGGCTGGGCTGGGCTGAGAAGGGGAGTCACCTGCTCTCATGGCTGACAAACTTGATTGCGAGCTGGTGAGCTTGCAAAGTTTAAGCACTTCAAGGCAAAAGAAGGAAATGGCTGCTGCACAGGGAAGGAAAAGGAGGAAGAACCCAGCCTTTTTGTGCAGCAGTGGGACACTGGAACCAGCTCGAGACTGCCTGCTTCTGTTGTATTCAAGTCGCATGTATTTGGGGACAGTGAGAGAGGGACTGTAGACCCTGCCTGCCCTTGTCTTTGGGGAGGCATACAATCCAATGACTCAAACTTCTTTTGTTGTTTCGGTGTTCTGTGTGTTTATTTTTGTTTTGTATGAAGATAGTTTTGCTGACCTCTAACTCATTGAGTAGCATAGGCTGGCCTTGAAGTGGAGACCTTTCTGTTTCATCCTGAGTGCTAGGATTACAGGTTTAAGCTAGTATGACCAAGCCAAACTCTTTAATAGAAAGAATACTGTGGAATCAGTGAACTGGCTCAGCAGGTAAAAGTGCCTACCACCAAGTTTAAGGTCCTGAGTTCAACCCCCAGGACCCACAAGGTGAAGGAAAAAACTAATTTCCATTGGTTATCCTTTAACCTCCGTATGCTACAGCACCAGTACACCCAAACACAAGGACACAAAATTAATAAAATGTAAAAATAATGTGTGGCAAATGGTAGATCTTGGCTTATCTTTTTAGTCAAACAGCCACCCCACATACAATTAGCCAGATCCTCATAAAGCAATAAACAGTCCCCATCACTAGGACCACAGTCCAGGGCTGCTGACACTCAGTCTGTGAGCATAGAGCTGTGTCTGACTGCGTTGACACAGAAGGGGTCACTAGTTTTCACCTGAGCTACTGACTGCATTATTGACATTTAACCCTATTTCTCCAAACTGACCTCTAATTTCTCTTTCAGAAAAGGCTCACACTCCCACACCACAGGAAAGGATACAGTAGGAAGGGAGGAGAGACATGGCAGCTAGGTTCAACAAAAGGCTCCTAGGAGACAGCATTTCCACTTGAGCCTCAAAGCCTGGCCCAAGGGAAGCAGTGGTCAGTGAATGGGCAGTGAGTGCAGTAGGGGTGCAGCAGAGGCTCTGCAACCTGTCTCAGGGAGTACAGATTCTGGGGTGAGCTCCTCTTCTTAAGCAGAAGAGCCCCAAACATCAGTCCGTCCCCACCCTGAGTCTCCGGGGATTCTGGACCAAAGCTAAGAGAGGGCAAGGCCCAAGAATGACAGAGCCCCAAGATGGCAAGAGTGTAGTAACACAGTCACCAGTATTTGTTGCTTTATGCAGTAACCATGCCAATCACACACGTGGCAAAACAACTGTAACTGAGGGGAAACCTGAGACTAGAATTCTGTCTTGCTACAGGCAGGCAGGGCGGCTGGACAGAAGTAAAGGCTAGCACACACAGGATCACGTACAGAACAGTGTGGCATCAGCGGAGTCAAGGGTATATACAGAAAAACAGAACAAAACTCAAGACCACTTCCTTCTAGGAGGATGTAGGCTCTTCACTCCTGCTCCAGGCTAGCTTGTCAGCAGGAGACCTGCAACTGGGGGATTACATGTCTGTTTCCTTGAGGCCTGAGACCGTCATCTCTCTTCATGCCTTCAACCATCTGCAGTGCCCAGATGAGGCCATTTCTTTATTTTGCTGTTTTTTTCCCTTGTTGCTGTTTAATTTTTTAGACAAGGTTTCACAAGGTGTAGTTTTGGCAAGCCTGGAACTTTCTCTGAACATGTGGCTATCCTGGAAAGAGATCTGCCTAACTCTGCTGGGAGTACCACTCTTAACCACTTGTTCCTTCCTAAGAGCTGCTTTCAGTGAGGAGGGAAGGGCATTCTGACCAATGAAGACCTTCCTCCGTCTGGTCTTCCTGAGAGAGCCTCTCAAAAAGACTACCTTCAGCTTTTCCCCATTTATTCCAGCCTCTATCACTGAAACAGCCTTACCTGGCTCAGTCCCCTGCTCAAAAGCCTCCTAAACCCTATCTACTACTCACAGAAGAGCACCCAAAATGCAGGGTAGGCCAGGTGTATTCCCACATCTCAAGTCACCTTCACTTTTTCCTCATATCCTGCATAAGTCCTGGGCCTGGACTGCATTACCTGCCTCCTGCCTTGCCCAGCTTTTCCCACCAGCTCTATGGAATGGCATGAAAGGGGGCTGAGAAGAGTCAGTGTCTCACTCAACTGCTTCCTTACAGGGTGTGGTGGTTTGAATAGGAGTGGCCCCATAGACTCATGTGTTTGAGTGCCTGACCCATAGAAGTGGGACTCCTAGGAGGTGTGACCTTGGGGGAGGAAATGTGTCACTCTGGGGGTGGGCTCTGAAGTCTCAGAAGCTCAAGTTGTTCTCTGCCTGCTGCCTGAGGATCAAGCTATAGAACTCTTACCTCCTTCTCCAGCACAATGTCTTTTGCCATGACTATAAGGGATTAAACCTCTGAACTGTAAGTCATCCCTAATTAAATGTTTTCCTTCATAAGAGTTGCCATGTCTCTTCAGGGCAGTAGAACCCTAAGACAAAGGGTAAGAAAGATGCTAACAGAAGGGGATAAGGAGGGACAGAAAGGCGGGCTAAAGACTAGGGGCACACTTGAAAAGTTACCCATGGTGTGAGATAGTCCTAACAATTCTGAGTCACACAGTGGGAATCCAATCACTTTCTGTACCCCACTGGCTGGTATTTAGTTGCCATTACAAAAATAAGTATTTAGGGACTGGAGAGATGACTTAATAGTTAAGGGCACTGGCTGTTCCAAAGGACCCAAGTTTAATTCCTAGCACCCACATGGCAGCTCATAACTATCTGCAACCCTAGTTGTAGGGAGGTCTGGCATCCTCACATAGATATGCATTCGAGCAAAAAACCAATGCACATAAAAAATAATAAATCTTTTTTAAAAATATGTGTTTATGGCTAAAGAGATGACTCAGGAGTTAAAAGCATGTACTGTTTTTCAGGTCCTTCATATCTACCTGTAACTCCAGCACCAGAAAATCTGACACCCTCTTCTGGCTTCTGTGGGCACCTGCATGTATAGGAGTATACCCTTCTGCCCCTTGACATACTTTTTAAAAACCTTAAAACAAAACAAACAAACAAACAAAAAACAGGTGGTGGTGGAAAAACTCCTTTAATCCCAGCACTTGGAAGGCAGAGGCCAGGTGGATCTCTGAGTGTGAGGCCAGTCTAGTGTACAGAGTGAGTTCCAGGACAGCCAGAGCTATACAGAGAAAGCCTGCTTTGAAAAACAAACAAAAAACCAAATATTTATGTATGTATTTAACAGGGTGTGTATGTATATAATCCCAGTATTGCAGAAGCAGAGGCAGAGGAAGGAAGGAAAGAATTGAGTGAGTATATTTGCCAGGTATGTTAGCACCTGCCTATAATCACAGCACTTGGGAGGCCAAGGCAGGAAAATCGTGAGTTTTTAGACCTATATCTGGACCTAATAGCAAGAACTACCTCGAGAACAAAAACCACCCCCCTGCCCCCCAACAAAGCAATAAAGCTGCCCAAATATCAAGACTCAACTGGCAGGGAGCCTTTCCAGCATGCACAAACTCCTAGGGTCGATCCTCAGCGCCCCATAAAATCAATCATGGACACCTGCAGTCACGTCACTCAGAAGGTAGAGACAGAAGGATCAGAGTTAAAGGTCATCCTTGGCTATGTAATGCATCTGCAGCCAACCTGGATTACATGAAACCTGGCCTCAAAAAACAAAAGCTAAAAAACTGTACAAATTTCAGCACTAAAGTCATCACCCTTTGGAGGGGACTTGAGGAAATAAGCTTCAGCTCGGCAGACTGCTGCCTACTTTGGCTTGTGGTGGTGGTGGTGGTGGGGAGCTGGGGTATGTGGGGGAGCAGCAAGAAGATGCACACTGGCAGCCTTTGGCAGTTACCAACAGGTGATTCCAGGGTCAGCAGAGCCAGTTTCTACTCCGCCCTTCCCTATAATGAAGCTCTGGAAAGCAAGGCGCGTGTCTGGGGCAGGAAGATGCTGCATGCAGCTGCCGTTATGAATGGCTCTTATAACAACAAGATGACATCTGCGCTTGGTTTTTAAGATGCATCATCACATGTTTATTAAACCGTTGCTCCATCATATTTATTTGGCTACAAAACAACTCCCAGCCCATACTTCCAAAAGTGGTTTATTAAAAACTAAGCCTTGAACATTAATACTCAAAAGCACCCCTGAGAATCAATAGTAATGCTGCAGATAAAATGAAGGAGAATCAAGGCAGTAAGTCTTGGTGGAGCCACGGCTGCCGTTCTACACTCTCCCATGCTCAAGCATCTGGAGTGGGAAAGGGCACCCCAGGTCCATGGTAATGACCCCAAACACTAACTTCCTATCTAAAATGTGAACACAATACCAGACACAGTTGTCCACACCTGTAATCCCAGCACTCAGGAGGCTGAGGCAAGAGGATTAAGAGTTCAAAGCTAACCTGGGTTACATAACAAAATCTATTATCAAACAAAAACAAACAAACCAGTTGGATGGAGAGGTGCTCCGAGGGTAAGAGTACTAGCTGCTCTTACAAGGACCTTGGCTTGATCTCCAGCACCCACATGTCTCCTCACAGTCTGTAACTCCAGATCCAATGGCCTTTTCTTACCTCTAAGAGCACTGCAGGCACATGATGCACAAAAAAATACACACGGGCTGAGTGCCAGACACATAAAATGAAATAAAACTGGCTGGTCATGATGGCGCATGCCTTTAATCCCAGTACTCCGAGGCAAGAGAATCTCTGTAAGTGCAAGACCAGCCACAGTCAGTTCCAAGACAGCCAAGAGTACATAGAAACTCTGTCTCAACCTGTCTATCTGTCTGTCTGTCTAAAAAAACCTAAAAAACAAACCTAAAAACCTAAAAAAACCTAAAAAACAAACAACAAAACAAAACCAAGGATGAGAGCAACTGCCAAGTGCAATGTACAAGGCCTGTTCAGATCCAATATGGCAAACACAAAGACAAAAAATAAGCAAGGTAAGAGGGAGGGTCCCATGGCCACTTGGATAGATCTGAGGGGCAGAAAGGCCCAGGTGAGGCCCAAGAGGAAGGAATACTGCTTCTGAACAACAGCCCTAACTGATACTCTGGCCAGGTCCCAGCCTCAGCACCCATCTTAGATGCACTCTGCCCCATCCATAGTCCAAGCCCAATGCTTCCCTACTCAAGTGGAGTCAGCCTCTGCAGACATAGGCTTCACGCCACTCAGAAGCCTGAGAGCACAAGGTGAGCCACTGAGCTGATGACAGGCTGCCTCCACCCTGCACACAGGCCTTCTTAGCCACATGGGATGTTCTGGTACAAAGAGCATTTAGGAGCATCCTAAAGATGCCCATCTACACCAGGTCCAGGCAGCAAACATTAATAATGGTCACTTCCACAGAGGAACAAGAACAAACTGGAAGACCCACAGACTCCAAGTCACTGCAACTCAACACCCTGAGGTGTTTGGGAACCTGCCTCCAAACCTAAAATGCAAAAAGGCTGACCTAGACCAGGGGAGCCTGTGTCTGTGGCTACAGGAAACTTTCAGGAAACAAGTGCAGGGCAGGGAAAGATTTCCTCTGGGGCAGGATGGCCAGACTGCTCAGTCCTTCTGTATAGGCCCAGACACTTACCTTCTGACTTCCTGCACATTATTGGCTCGGGCAGCTTCCATCAAAGCTGCATCTGAAAAGAGAGGGGTACTGGTCAGACTCCAGCCCAGGACCTACCCCTCAAAGCCAAGAAGAGGCCTAGGAAATCAGCTGAAGTTCCTCCAGAGAGCAGAAGGCTGACAGGAGAAGGCTAACCAAATCCCCTCCCCAGCTGCAATCCACCCAAGCCCTGCTCTGGGAATGCAGGTAGATGTCATGCCCCGACTCTTCCCAAGCAGTAAGGCTTGGGTATGTGGGTCTCCCTAAGAATGGAAGAACCTCAATCAGATGCCATGGACACTTGGGATCCAAGCCACTCTATTACTCAGTGTGGCCGCTGCAGCCCTTCCTTCTTAACCAACTTCCTTGATATTTGGCAGACAGTAATCCTTGCCAACCTCACAGGATGCTGAGGAGATAAAATACCAGCTGAAAAGTCTCCAAAATCCTTACTGCAAGCACAGTGACGGGAGACCCAAATTGTTTCACTGGATCCCTGAGGACTCAGGCCTAGCTGAAGCCTGGACTGGTTGTTGGCACCACCCTGTGGTCACTTGGAAAAACAAGTTAACAGCAGATCCCAACTGGTGCTCTGTGCCCAGCCTGATACTGAGCTGTACCCACTAGGCTGACTTCTACTCAGCCTGCATCCAGTAGCCATGAGACCCCTAGGTAAACACGAGAGGTGTCACTAGCATCAGTGGCAAGCTGAGCCCCGATCTGGTCCTGGCACGAAGACTTACTTGCCTTGCGACCTGGCCAACTCATCTAAGCTCCTGAGCCTCGGCTTATGTGAAAACGGCTAAGACGCCAGGCCTCATCACGTGCCTAAGTCGGGTTTGCTCAGGCTGCAGTGCCTCCACTCGCCAACTAGCCTCTGACTAGGAGCCGTCTGTCCTACTTAGCTTATGGTACTTGTTTTGGTTTTTCTGAGATAAGATCTCATTTTGTATCCTTGGCTATCCTAGAACTCAAGGGATTCCCCTGCCTCAGCCTCCAGGGATTAAAGATCACACCCAGCTCTTATGAATTGTTCTCCTTCATGTATTTAATTGGGCCCAGATAGTCTCCAGCTGAAAAAGGAGAATCATTCCTTATAGATACCTCTCTTGACTCTCTTTACTCGTCTTCTTTCTCTGAAGGCACAGAGGAGGGAGAAATGAGCTGAGATTTAACTGAGGCATTCTGGGCTCACAAACTTTCCATGGTTTTCCATTACCATGGTTTCCCCCTGGTTCCTGAAAAGACCCATTTCTCAGAACATTGCACTGAAGGACTCTGCTCAAAACTTGTTTAGAACCAGCCATAGTTTTCAGTCATCCCCTCTTCTGTTAAGTAGACATCGCTGAAATTTACATGTCGTAAAGTCCAGTCTAGGGCTCCCAGTAACCTCTCAGGCCAGACTTCACACATTCATCTGTTGTTCCTCCAAACACACTGTCTGCTAGAGAGTCTGTTCTCATGACCCTTCCATGGGTCTTCACTGCCTACAAAATTCCAAAGGCTCCTGCCTGACACGCAGGGCCCATTTCATCTTCTCTCACCTTATTCCAAAGCCCTGTCTTCACCCTCACTGGCCAAACTGTTAGCTCCTGCACATCAGACTAGCTGAATTCTGGGTATGAAATCCACCCGAGGCACATCTGTAAATATCTCCCTTCTGAGATCCACACACTGGTGGACAGACTCTTGGTATTAGGGAACTACTAATAAAAGTAATGGATGCCCTGCCCTCGTGGGTTACACAAGGCCCCGCCCCCTTGTTTCCTAAGCTATGCTTCAGAAATTAAGCTCAAGCTCCCCATCTTGAGAGGACTTCCAGTCCTCCAGGAAGGTTGTCCCTGCCTCCACTAGCTCTCTGATCCTCTGTAATACTCACTAGTCCCGCACGACCAGCTGCCTGCACCTCCCCTTAACAGGCTAGCTTTTAAGTTGGAACTTTCTGAACACCTAGCTCCAAGCTAAACACACATAGTGCTGCCTTCACATACACACAAGTAGAAATCATACAATTCATGCAGCCTTAAGCTACAAAGGTCCTACTTCAATGCCCTCATTAATAGAAAGAAAACAGAGGGTAGCAAAGAAGAGTAAGAGCCCAGATTCACAAGGACAGTACAAAACAAGTTCCTTGGGGTCCTTGTTCCTCATCCAAAAGCCCTTTCTTTCCAACTGGCCACATCTTATTAAACTAACAAGTCAAAGTCAAGGCGGTCTCCAATCTTGTTCAACAATCCCAGAGTCTGGGGTGCATGGAACGCACCAGCACTGATAACTGAGAACTTGAGCTACCCCTCCAGCTCCCACTCAGCTGTAACAGATGAGGTAAGATGCCAAGCTGAGTTAACTACCTCCTCCTTCTACACCCCCAACACCCCCCCCCGTGTCCCCCCCACACACACACACTATAAGTCTACAGAGAGCCACTTTCAGCCAACTTCCTGTCCCCTAAGGCTTCACCCACCACACTATCCAGCTCACCTTAACCCTAACTCTAAGCATAGCAAATCTCTATCTAAGCAACTGAACAGACTCTGAACTCCAGAAAAGGAAGACTGAGAACTTGCCTTCAAAAGACAGTGGGGAAACTAAGACTAGAGAGAAGCATGGGGGTCAAGCTAGCATCAGAACCAAGTGTCCTCCTTCCTTGGACCTATGTATGCAGGAAAACATGTAGAGGCTGTCCCTAAAGCTGTTGGGACTTCCTGGAGACCTCTTGAAAGACTAATGGACTAAATATAATACTGGTACATAAAAGGACCAGGCTGCAATTAGTCAGTCCAATGTTCCCAATTATACAGGTATACAAACCGATCCCAAAGAGGGTGCTAGACCTATAATGGGAAATTATGTAACTTCAAGCACTGAGATTTCCAGGGCAACATGCTGCTCCTGGCAGCAGACGGTAACTGGGTTTCTCCAAGGTTAAGGTTATACGGGTCTAAATTTATAAATACCTTCAACATTCCAAAAGGGTCATGACCTACCCACACACCCACACACCTCTCCCTTGAACCCAGTATGGCCCCATAATCACCCTTGTTAGATGGATTCTTGTTGTAGCACTGAACCACCAGCGCCATGGCCAAGGCCCACATGCCCAATCCCGCCTTGTTGGGGACCCCATTCCAGCTGTCTTGTCCTGGGAGTGTTTCTTCCGGGCTAGGACCGCGTCCAGACGAGGCGGCAGTCAGGTATGGGATCTCGGTGCGTTCTCCACGGCGCCCCCCGGTGGCTGCCCCCCGTCCGGGGAACAAGACAGAAGATGCTCCAGGGCGCACCCAGGCGGCAGTTCTCAGCCGCTGCGGCTCCCCGCGGTCTCCGGTGATTACGCTACGGTTGTAAGCACCTCCCCGGCTTTGAAGAGATGGAGATTTGATTAACCCTAGGAAGAGCCGAGGCGCTGGCGCGGTTCTCCTCAACACCGCGGACAACATCATGACACCTGCTTCTAAAACCTGCTGGTGCCGGCCCCCGTGCTAGCCACGATCAACATGGCTGCCGCGGCGCGTTCGAAGACGCCGCTTACGGGGTGGGACTGCGCACTACCTCACGGGAGTGGTAGTCCACGGCCCCAGATCTTTCTCTAGCTGGACAATGAACAAACTACATTTCCCTGAGGGCTGTGGGATGACATCACAATGACCGCTGACAGCGGAGTTGGAAGAATGTTGGGAAATGCAGTTCTGGCAGAGGGGCGTGGCAAAAAGGAAAACTCTAGCGGGGAGTGGCAATAAAGATTCAAGATTCCAGAGCCCAGAGTTTGTATTAAAACAGAACTTTAATCCCTGCCTTTGGAAGGTGGGAACCTGAGAGAACAGGAATTCAAGGTCTAGGTCAAAATCACTTTCTTGGTCTAGGTCAGCCCCAGCTGTATAAAATATCAAATATCAAAATAGCGAAAACCAAAATACAGGAATCCTAGAACAATTTCCCTAGTGTTTAAGTAAAATTGTATTTTCGATGAAGACCTGTTAAGTAACTTGTACCCCTCCCTACTTTTATTTAGAGTTGCTTTTCAAAAAGATGCCTAGGGCTGGGGATGGTGGTGATCACCCTTAATCCCAGCATGCCAGGCAGAGGCAAGCATATCTCTGTGAATTTGGTAAAGTCTGGTTTACATAGTTTCAAGACAGCCAGGGCTGTGAGCCAGAGAGACCCTGTCTCAAAAGACTTTAAGACTATGCATGTGTATACATATAAATACATGTATGTAATGTATATGTATGTGTATATGTATATATGTATGTATATATATATATTTTTTTTTTGGTTCTTTTTTTTTTTTTCGGAGCTGGGGACTGAACCCAGGGTCTTGCGCTTTCTAGGCAAGCACTCTACCACTGAGCTAAATCCCCAACCTCCCTTTAGAATATTCTTAACCCCACACCTCTGCCATTGCTAATGGTTTCTGGGTCTCTCCTGACTCTTCCCATTTATGCTTTCATTTTTCATATGGACTTAGAGTAAATGTACCTGTGTCGTGGAGGAGGGGAGAGCCCTCAGCTCTGGAGATTTCACTGCCTTTCACTGTTGTCTGACTCCTGTCCCTAAGAAACATTGACTTCTCCAACTTAGTTTTATGTTCTGTTCTCTGACAAATGAATTCTTATGGTGTTTTCTTGGTTCCCTGCCTCGGGCTCACCAGAGCTGTGATCTGCAGCGGAGACAGCTTGTTTCTTTCTTTCTGGTTAGTGTGTGTGTAGCCACCCTGGTGGGCCTGCCACCAGATCTTACGTGGAATGTGTGGTCACCTAGTTCCATTCCTGTGTTTTGAATGCCAAACTGTGGCGACTGTAGTACTTGGCTCTTTCTGTTGGTCCGTACAGGTGAGGGGGATCCTCCTTCTATGTGTGGGGATTGTGGTGGGATTTTGAAGTGTGCCCATGTGAATTGTGGTGGGATTTTGAAGTGTGCCCATGTGGAGCCTGGGGTTCAGGGAGCAGTTACACTTTTCCTACTGAATGAATCTGCAGAGGTTTCTTGTTATTTACTGGATTTGTCTAAGTCATGGATACCAATCTTTTCACTTAGGGTTCCGAATGCTCGAGCCTGAACAACAGCAGTCACTCTCCTACGGTCTCTGTGTGCTCAGGAAGAGAAGAGCCATCATCTCTGTCCTCAGAGCTGTAATTGCTGTGGGGCTCCAGGACTATTGCAGGTGACCCTGCACCCATGCCTGGCCTCCTAAATCTGCCATTGGCTGGTTGGAGGACTCAGCACCTCCTGACAACAGGGGCTTGGCTTAGTAGCAGCTGCCCTACCCTTCAGTGCATCACCTGCACCTCTGAGGCTCTGTCACGTGAAGAGTGAATACACTTAACTATTCTCGACTCATATAAGTCCTTAATTTTTTTTTAAAAACAAACTTCATAATTCAAAAGTTATGCACAATAAAAGAAGCCTATTTTAGGTGTACCATTTCAGGAGCCCATTCAGGTGTGGTTATGTTTAGACAAGCCAACGTCATTTGATGACACCCAGTAAGTATTTGCATGACCCTGGAAGAAATCTATCCCCCTTCCCAAGTGTTCTCCTACATGCCAGCTAACCAGGACTTCTGATGCTCTAGGTGAGCCCAGCCTGCTCAGAGAGCTGAATCTTAGAAGAGGCATACACTGTGCATTCATCAGCCTGGATTCTGTCACCTGATAGAGCAGGGTTCCCAGGTCCAGCAGATGTCACAGGTGGCAGGAACCTGCTCCTTTTTCTGCCAAGTGGCAGTTGTCCCTTGAGTCCTGCTTTGTCTTATGTGAACTCTTTAGAACAGGACTTGGTTTGGAACAATAACTTCATTCTCCTGGAAAAGGTATATGAGAAAAAAAACCCTGAAGAAGCATGTTGAGTTTCTTTTTAACATTTGAAGAAGCCATTGGTGCTGGGTATGGTGGTCCACACCTTTAATCTCAGCACTCAGGAGGTGGTAGCAGCAGATTTTTGTGAGTTCAAAGTCAGCCTGTCTCAATGAAGAAGAAGAAGAGGAGGAGGAGGAGGAGAAGGAGGAGAAGGAGGAAGAGGAGAAGGAAGAGGAAGAAGAAGAAAAGGAAGAGGAGGAGGAGGAAGAGGAAGAGGAGGAAGAAAAGCCATTGTCATTGTTGCCACTGCTGCCAGCATTGGATGTATGATGTCTCTGTATGATAAATGGACTGAGAAAGAAATTAGGGAAATGACATCCTTCACAATAGTCACAAATTGTATAAAATATCTTGGTGTAACTCTAAGCAAGTGAAAGATCTGTATGTTGAGAACTTCAAGTCCCTGAAGAAAGAAATTGAAGAAGACGTCAGAAGATGCTCATGGATCAGTAGGATTGGCCATCCTACCAAAAGCAATCAACAGATTTATTGCAATCCTCAACTAAATTCCAACACAGTTCTACACAGACATGGAAAAAGCAATTCTCAGCTGCTTATAGAAAAACAACAACAACAACAACAACAACACCCAGGACAGCGAAAATAATTCTCAAAAATAAAAGAACTGGGAGAATCACCATCCCTGACCTCAAGCTGTACTACACAGCAATGGCGAGAAAAGTTTTTTTGTTTTGTTTTGTTTCCTCTCAAAGGTGGCTAATCTGCCAAGGGCCAAAATTACAAGAAGTCCACCTCCTACCTTGTAAAAATTCCCTATCTATTAAAGCCTTTACAGTTGCAAAGGCCACTTAAATGACTAGGAGGCAGCAACCCTTCCCCATTTCTTTCATTTTCTGTGATGATTATAAATTAGCCAAGCAGGACATTGTAAGATCCGACAATATTCTTTAAACATTTTTATATTATTATTATTATTATTATTATTATTATTATTATTATTATTATTATTCATGTGTTTATGTGTCTATGTATGTGGGTGGAGGTGTCCAAAAAACCCAGAGGAGCTGGCTCTCAGAAACTGAAGTTATGAGCCACCTGATATGGGTACTGGAAATCAAAACGTGGTCCTCTGTTAGGAGTATATCCTCTTAACCACTGAGATATTTTTCTGGCCTCAAGTATACTCTTTTCCAACATAGACATGCAGGCAAAATACTTAAGCTTAAGAAAAAAAGAGGAAGAAGAGGAGCAGGAGGAGGAGGAGGAAGAAGAGGAAGAGGAGGAGAAGGAGATGAAGAAGAAGAAGGAGGAGAAGGAGAAGGAGAACAACAACAACAACAAGAGGAGGAGGAGAAGAAAGAAGAGGAAGAGGAGGAGGAGGAGGAGGAAGAGGAGGAGGAGGAGGAGGAGGAGGAGGAGGAGGAGGAGGAGGAGGAGGAGGAGGAGGAGGAGGTGCATTTGACACTAGCTTCTCTGTGGCAGGCTTTCTAATCACAACCAATTGCAGGTGGTAGTGCTGGGGAGCTTGGGTTTCAGCTTTTTCCTTCCACTGATGGCCTATGAGTAGAAGAACACTGGCTGTCTTTTTGCTGTCTTGGTTATGCTATGGCCTCTGGTGCATCTTTATTGTACAGTGTAGCTATCTCAAGCAAGAAGTTGCATGGATATTCCTGTTGTCTGAATGTCTCCTCCCCTCTTTAGACCTGTCTAAAGAGTGTTCTACTTGGCTCTGAGCTCATGCTACCTGTCCATAGCACAACATTCTGATATTGATGATGTAGAGCAAAGAGGATTAAAGGGGTTTGGAAAGTGTGCCTTGCCCATGGTCCCAGAGAGGATGCCCATTTGCCTGGAGTTTGGAGCCTGCAAAAGGGATCATTTTAGGAACTAGGTGGTACTTAAGCAGCAGCTCCAACCTGAGAAAACTAAAGGAGAGCCAAGGCCTCTGACCCCTCAGATGGCAGGTCAGACTGTAGAAGGGGTTTGCACAGACCTAATGTCCCCAGCACTGATGGATCTATCTTGAGACCATTCCCCGTAACTTGCTATGATTTGGCTGGATGGATCTGGTTTGATTGAATTTAATTTGACTGGATCTTGTTTAAGCTGGTTGGATCTGGTATTGGTATATTTTAGTTAGATCTTGTTTAATTGGTTTTGGGGGAAAGGAGAGAGAGAGATTTCAGATCTGGTGAAATCAGGTCTGATCACATACACACTATAATTTTTTAATGGAATAAAGAGGAAAAGTACTTTGTTTTTTGGGGGGAGGTTTAGTTTATTGGTGTGTGTGTGTGTGTGAGTGTGTTGGTGTGTGTGTGTTGGTGTGTGTGTGTATGTGTATGTTGTTGTGTGTGTTGGTGTGTGTGTGTTGGTGTGTGTGTTGGTGTGTGTTGGTGTGTGTGTATGTGTGTGTTGTGTGCGTGTGTTGGTGTGTGTGTGTTGGTGTGTATGTGTGTGTGTATGTGTGTGTGTGCGGTGTGTGTGTGTTTGTATGTGTGTGTGTTGGTGTGTGTGTATGTGTGTGTGTTGTGTGCGTGTGTTGATGTGTGTGTTGGTGTGTACGTGTGTTGGTGTGTGTGTGTATGTGCGGTGTGTGTGTGTGCGTTGGTGTATATGTGTGTGTGTGTGTGTGTGTGTGTGTGTGCGCGCGCGCGCACGCGCGCGCACAAGCTCCTCTACCTGCTTGTTTTGTTTTGTTTTTTTCTTTTTTTCAGAACTGGGGACTGAACCCAGGGCCTTGCGCTTGCTAGGCAAGTGCTCTACCACTGAGCTAAATCCCCAACCCCAATTTTTTGTTTGTTTTGTTTTGTTTTTTTTCTTTCTCCTCTACCTGCTGAGCCACCTGGCAGGCCTCAACTTTTACACTTTAAATGGGAAACTTATTTTACTTCAAAAGACTTTGAAATTTATTTTTTATTACATGTGCCTATGTGGGTATATGAAGTGAGGTCCAGAGGCTGAACTCAGGTATCAGATCCTCTGGAGATCAGCTGCTGTGAGTCACCACGTACTGGGTATAGAACCTGGGTCCTCTGCAAAAGCAGTAAGTACTTTTAACCACTAAGCCACTGACCCATCTCTCTAGGTCTTGAATGTGAAATTTACTGTATGAAATGAATATATTTCAATGACACTGTTTAAAAAAACCATAAAAATATGGCATAGTTCACTTTTCATAGTGGGAAATATATATGATAGGTATTGTAGTGTTGTGGGGTATCCATCAGAGAAGACTGCTCAGACATGCCTCTAAACCAATAGACAGTCTTTATTAGCCAGTGGGCAACTACACTGGTGTTCAGGATCCCAGTATAGCACTCAGCCTTTCTCAGGGTGAGCGTTTAAGCACAAAAACCATATCCTGGGTTGACATACTTCGGTTAACAAGAACAGTTAGCCAGAAGCAGAACTGCAGAAGCCACAAAGCAAGGTTAGTAATTTAGAGACTTTTCCTGGTCTGTGGGCTTTGATGGACTAGGTCCTTGTTTTCATTCCGGCAAGTGGTGCAGTCTACAGGCTGAGCTTCATTGGAATCCCGTGTGCTAGGTCTCAGGACTCCTAAGGTCTGGAGGCTTGTTACAGTAGTTGCATGACCTGTGTGTTAAAATACTTTGTATGTATAAAATAACTGTGTAGCAAGCTTGGGAAGAAAAGGACACTCACTGATGAGAGTGCAAAAGGAAGAAGCTCAGTAGTAGGCTGAGTCACCACAGCAAAACATTGGAATTTAAATTATAGTTGCACTAGTGCATCCATAAAATAGAGAATTAAAAAATGTTTCTTTTCTTTGTTTCTTTGTTTCATTGTTTGTTTGTTTGTTTCTTTCTTTCTTTTGCCTAGACAGGGTCTCACTATGTAACCCTGGCTGTCCTAGAACTCATTATGTAGATCAGGGTGGCCTCCAACTCCCAGAGATCCCCTGCCTCTGCCTCCCAGCCCTAGGACTAGAGTCACTATGCCTAGCTTTTCCCCCAAATATTTCTAATAATAAAATATTTAAAATAGCCTGCTGTCTGTCTGATATTTGTTCACAGGGAAATTGGTTTAAATACATTAAGGTTCAATAGAATGGACAGACAATGGGGGCTTAATTTTTTTTAATAGCATTTCTGTGTAGCCCAGACTGACCTTGCACTTTCTACACAGTTGAGGATGACCTTGAACTTCTGATGTTCCTGCCTCTACCTCCCAAATGTTAGGATTACACTATGGTAGATCAAAATAGTTGTCCTTGTAATGGGCACAGTGCAGCTGGGACATTAGGGTGACAAGCAGAGAAAAAGGAGAGTTTACTTGTTCCAGTGAACTTGAAGCATTTACTGTGAGTGTGTGTGTGTGTGTGTGTGTGTGTGTGTGTGTGTGTGTGTGTGTGTGTGTGTGTGAATTATACAGGCTCTCTAACCAAATGAAGGGAAATGCTTTCAGTATCATCAGTCTCATCCAAACTGGCAATCAGTATTTTCTTTGTGTGGAAACACTGACATCTTGTGGACTTCTATGTTAATACAGTTGAATGCCTCTAAAATCAGAATTTTTGTCCACTTCACTCTGTTCCATGCCTCTCAATAAATTTGTGCTAGGTATCCATCTTGGACTTTTGCCTATATTTAAAACTTACAAAGTATTTGCAGGGTATGGTGGCACACATTTCTTTAATCCCAGCACTCTGGAGGCAGAGGCAGGATGATGACTGTGAGTTTGAGGCCAGGCTGGTCCTCAGAGTGAATACCAGGCCAGCAGGACTATACAGAGAAAACTTGTCTCCAAACAAACAAGTGAAATGTACAAAGTTTTGATAATATTTATCCTCATTACGGAGCCCCGGAGAGCATGTAAAATCTGAAGTTATGTCATGAACAAGACATGAAGTGGTTTGCCTTGCAGCGCTGCAGTCAACAGGCAACATTGACACAGTGTCGAGTCACCATGGAGACAGCACAGACTTCTCTGGGAGACCACGGAGGCTGAGTGTCAGGGATGGCCTCTGGGAAGAGAGCACCCACTACCAGCTGTGTTCCTCTAAAGAACCTCCAGTGCTCCTTGAACTCTAAATGTGAAGTAGAGAGGCCAAAGGGTAAGGAAAGAAGCTCAACTCAGCAGGTCTGGCAGGCTATGGGCTCTCTAAGCAAGTTTCCTGGTAATGGACTTTAGGCATTGAAGCCAAGGCCAAATTTGAACTCAGTGCTTCCTCTTATGCTGACCTCTGCTCTCTGGCCTGTGCCTGTTGCACAACACAGCAGACACAAGCAGGAAGATTCAGCAAGTCAAAGCACTTGCCTATTCAATCTGGGAAGCCTTGGTAGAAGGAAAGAACTGATTCTTAACAGTTGACCTCTGACTTCCACTTGTGTGTGTTGTGACATGAAATCTGTCTCTGTATTTTCTCCCCCCCCCTCTGTTGTACACATCTACTACTACTACTACTACTACTACTACTACTACTACTACTACTACTACTTCTACTACTACTACTACTACTACTACTACTACTACTACTACTACTACTACTAAATACTTTTAAAAAAGAAACAAGGGGGAGAGAGAATTTGTTTCTTCTGATGGTTTTAGAGGATCCAGTCCTTGGCCACTTGGACTACATACTTGGGCAGTAACATGACAGTAGCAGGAGTATTTGTCCAAGGAAAGCTGTTTGTCTAGGACAGACAAAAAGTAGAGAAAGGGGACTAGAGGAACAGATCAGGGCACGCCTCTAATCACCTACCTCTTCTAACTAGAGCTCTGCCTCTTAGCTCCTACCAACTCCCAGGAACGCCATCATATTTACGACTCCATCAAGGGGCTAATCCCTTCTTAAGGTCAGAATCTCCACAATCGAATGGATCTTGAAAATACCATTACCAACGACATCCCCTGATGATTTACTAATCAAGTCACTTAGTTCAATCTTGTTGGCAAATATCACAGACTTCAGCCTCTGGGCAGGGAAGAGGGAAGAAACAAGACTGGGCAAGGGAAGACAATGAATGGTGAAGCAGACCTGGTCAAGCCTTGGCCTGCCCAGAGCTGTAAGAGTGGTCTAGGTCAGACTGAGATGATGTAGTCTTTGGATGCCTTTCCTGCTTGGGTACCCACTGAAAAAGCAGGCATTTATTTTGTCCCTGGACAACACTTTCGGACTGTGGACAGCAAGTCCTTGATCAGGAGGACCCAAACAGTGTATCATGATGACTACCAAAACCCTGCACACTGGTCCTTTGCTGACCCATTGTCTAGGGCACTCTGTGCTGGCAACTGTTGGTTGCTGGGAGATTGGAGCAGACACAGGGTCAGTGAAGCAGACGGAGACCTTGCTTTCCAGATTAGTGTAGAGGGGCCGCCATGATTAGAGAGTAGGGTGTTGAGTTCAGAGGACAGTGAGAGGTCCTAGGCAGGATCACTGCTCTAGTGTGGGTGGCCTTTGATAGGGGCTTCATTGTCGTTGACCTTTTAAAAAGGAATGATTCACGTTCTGTCTCTCAATTCTTGCTTCCTCACCCCTCACTCCGTATCTTTTCCATCCTACTGAAATGTCTCCTTGTGTAAATGTCTCCTGTCACGCTCCCCCCACAGTGACACTCTGGGTACAACTTGATCTGTAAATGCCTCTTGCCTGCTAGATTTTGTTATTTCCTTGAGTCAATGTGCTGGGATTATTATAATTTTTTAAAAATATTAGACCTGAAGAGCCTATTGCGAGGTATCTACTAGATAAGACCACTTGGACAATAAAAAGTCTATTACCCAGGACTACACGGGGTTTTCGGGACTAGAGTTCAGTGTCAACCCTTTCTCAGGGTGAACTTTTAAGCACAAAAGTCACACCCAGGGCTGACATACCTCAGTTAGCAAGAACAGTTAGCTGGAAGTCAAAAAGCAAGGTTAGTACCTCCGGGGGCTTTCCCAGAACTGTGGACTTTGATGGATTATTAGTCTTTGTTCTCGTTTTTTTTTTTTTTTTGGGGGGGGGTGCAGATGTTACTATCTATGTGCTGGGTTCCAAGGTGTGAATGGTGTTCCCACCATGGTGTCAGTTGTGGGGGCCTCTTACAAGCCCACGAATAGAAGAAGGTAAACACAGGGGACTTTAAATCGGGGAAGGGAGCTAGCCATATAAAAGGGCTCTTTAAGCTCTGCAGAACAAGCAGTAATTTATAAATGACTAGTTTCTTTGACACGGGGACTCGCCTTGGCTGGCCTGGTACCCACTCTGTAGTTTAGAGATGCTGCAGCTTTTCGGGGAAGGGGGTACTTAGGAGGAAACAATTTTGTATGACTGCGTCAGTTTTTTTTTTTTCTTAAGGATTTGTTTGTTTTCATCTCACGAGGATGTGTGTTTTGCCTGCACATACGACTTCGCGTCTGTAAGTGCAGTACTTGTGGCGACCAGAAGAGGGCACTGGATCCCTTGGAACGAATTACAAAGGTTGCGAGCCACCAAATGAATGTTGGGAATCTAAGTGGGTCCTGTGGAGGAGCAACAGGTACTCTTAACTATTGAGGCATCCCCTATTCCCAGAGCACTAGGGCTTTTGTGGTGTTGTTGTTGTTGTTGTTGTTGTTGTTGTTGTTGTTGTTGTTGTTGTTTGCTTGCTTGCTTGCTTGGTTGATTTTGTTGTTGTTTTGCTTTGTTTTGAGATAGTGTCTTTCTGTGTAACTCCAGTTGTCCTCCAACTCACAGAAATCCATCTGCCTCAGCCTCCCGAGTGCTGAGTCCCAGTGCACTAGTTCTTGCCAACCCAAACTGGTCAACCGCTACATTAATGCTTCACTTACGGAGACCTAAAAGAAGTAGGAGCTGAACTGTCATTTTTATTGTTATTATTTTCTTTACTGTTGGACATTGACCCAGGGGCTTACACACACAGCAAGTGCTCTACCACAGAGCTATATCTCCAACCTTCTGTCTCTATTCACAGAGGGAAAATAGCTTAAAATAAGAATGTATGCCCAGTCTCTAGCAGCTATGAATGAGTCAGCCAGTTGTACAGAAATCCAGAAAGATTAGAAAATTGGAGACAGAGTGGCCTAGGGAAGAGTAATGTGCTAGCTCTGTAGAAGAGGGTCTTAGGGACTTGTGTTGCTAATCACACTGGCTGCTGTAGTGTTATTAGCAACTGTAGTCATCATCGCGCTAGTGAAGATGTTCATCAACCAGATGTTCAGAGCAACTCCTCTAAGAAAACATCTACAGCAGCCATGATTTTTCGCAATAGCCCAGGAACAGATTAGCTACTGTGGTGGGGACGGAAGCTGTGCAGAAACCTAGTGTTGTAGGGGTTGGACCATGCGGGGGACCAATCGGCTGAGGGCAGAGCCTGGAGCAGGATGTATGCAAGAGCAGCGAGAGAAGATTCAGACTCGGAACACCATTCAGTATCGTTTCATGAGAGACGGGACAGAGAGGAAGCACAGCTCTATATGGGTTGGCCGCCTCTGACAACCTGTGTCCTCACAGGCTTTATTTATGCATAAATTCATTTCCTCAGAACCTTTATTCATTGATTACACAGCTTTTCGAAATACATTTACTTCTAAAGTCTTCCTTGATTACATAAGAAGATTAAGAGGAACAGAGCAAGTAAACAGCGTTTTTTTGTTTGTTTGTTTGTTTGTTTTCTTTTTTTCGGAACTGGGGACCGAACCCAGGGCCCTGTGCTTGCTAGGCAAGCGCTTTACCACTGAGCTAAATCCCCAACCCCTTGTTTTTTGTTTTTAAGATTTATTTACTTATCTTTTTTCTTCTTTTTTTTTCTTCTTTTTCTCTTTTTTCTTTTTTTTCGGAGCTGGGAACCGAACCCAGGGCCTTGTGCTTGCTAGGCAAGCACTCTACCACTGAGCTAAATCCCCAAACCCTTATTTACTTATCTTATGTATTTAAGTACACTGTCACTGTCTTCAGACACACCAGAAGAGGGCATCAATCCCATTACAGATGGCTGTGAGCTACCACGTGGTTGCTGGGAATTGAACTCAGGACCTCTGGAAAAACAGTCAGTGCTCTTAACCACTGAGCCATCTCTCCAGCCCACAAACAGCAATTTTATGAGAACTAAAAGTTAACATTATAAGAAGAATCAATTTTCTTTCAACCGAGTATCTTCTTCCTTGAGATTGGTGTGGGAAAGCCTTGTGTTTGCAGAGATGCTGGACAGGGTGACTCTATTCGAATTTGATTCTTTTTATTCCCAACTACCTGTTATATCAAACTTGGTTTCCTACAAAAGTCCAGTGTCTCTGACCCCTGTTTAATTCTGTCTTTCTTCCTCTATATTTCTTTTATATTTGGCGTAAGACCACCATCCGTTATCTTTGATTCTTAAGATACCGTGCAGCCCTTGCCTAAGCATAGGCAGTCTGTTCTTTGTTTTTCTATAATATTGGAAAAGTTCTGGTCTGATAAAGGAGGCAGGCAGTTCACTGAGCCAAATGTTTTTCTCTGTGTCTCTGTCACGAACTCTTGTTTCAATATGATTCCTATCTTCATTACAACTCTGTAAAGAATAGAAGGACACTGGGACTTCTAAAACTGCTTCCTTTTGCCTTGAGGAAGGTACCCACACATGTCATTAACTGTATGATCACAATCTCTTCCTCGTCATGCTAGTTCCTTATTTCTGAAATGGAACATAGAAAACTAATGGTTTTTTTTCACTGTTCAAGGTTTATTTGGTGTTTTCCTTGGTAAAACACTAGAGTGGTTGGTTCCATCATCCATATGCAGATCTTCACATACTATTGCAATGTACACTACAGACACAGAGAACACAGAAAATATCCTGTAGAACATCTATGCACAAGTTGTGCATAATGGACTTACGCACTGGAGCCAGGTTATGACTGACTGGGAACTCATGACCTAGGCAATGTTTGGTGAGGGTGCACAGCACAGCAGTGCAGCAGGCTCCCAGGGTAATCAAAACCTGCACACAGCTGGCAGTGTGTCTTGGAGACAGTGGGACTGTCCCACTAACCAGGTTACCACTACACAAGTACCAATGAGAGGCAGGGTAGAGCTGTGGGAACTGAGATTATTTTTCCCCCAGACCACCTCAACACAACTGTACTAACCACAGCTCAAATGAGAAGTGTGTGGTCTCCATAGAAACCCTGCTGCAGCCTGGACAGTGAAGTGCTAGGACACTGGGAAGACTTTAGAGCTGCAGCTCCTTCTGGATTCCCCAGATGGTATCTGCACTCTTCTTCAGGCGGGTCTCCTGCTCAGGAGTCAGTGTCACCTTCACAACATCCGAGTTTTGTTTCACAACATTTTGTTTCAGGATACACGAGACACTGAGGAAGACGGCATCATTGATTGCATAGAGACCCTTAATCATGGTGGAAATAGGATGCACCCGCCTAAGGTTCTTCATTATGCTCTCGGCCAAGTCTGCCACCGAGAGGTCAATGGCCCAGGATGTGCAACCTTTCAGTTTGATCACCTCATATGCACTGTCAACCACCTGCCTGTGAACATCCTTCCACTGCTCCGTATCTGCATCCGTGCCCAGCTCTGGGTTCAGAGATTTCAGGGAGACGCTGCCAATGTTCACACCACTCCACACAGGCACACTGGAGTCGCCATGCTCTCCCAGGACCCACCCGTGACAGTTCAGCACTCGAACCCCCAGCCTTTCTCAGGTAACCGAACCGAGCTGAGTCCAGACCGCAACCACTTCCAATAACTCTGCTTTGGGGAAAGCCGTTGATTTGCCAAACCATGTAGGTTAAGATTCCCACTGGATTTGAGACAATGAGCAGCTTGAAGTGTGAACTCTACTTCACAATGTTCAGAACTATGAACCTGAAGATGTTCACGTTTCGCTGGACCAAATCGAGTCGGCTCTCTCCCTCTTGCTGACCAGCCCCCGCCGTGATAATGACCAGCGTGGAGTTTGCAGTCACTCTATAGTCTTTGCTGGAGACTATTTTTGGTGTTTCAAGGAAAAGGCTGCCATGCTGGAGAGCCATCATCTCTCCCTTTAGATTGTCTTCCATGACATCAGCAAGGGCAAGCTCATCGGCCAAGTCCTTCATTAAGATACGGATGGCACAGCCATGCCAACCGCACCAACCCCAACAACTGTAATCTTGTTCTGGGGGACCTGTTCTTCCTTAAGAAGATACTTGAGGGTTGCCATCTTGGACTTTGAATCTTTTGAAACTGCTTAGTGCACAATGGGGGCAACAGGTGAGCAGCAGCAGCAGCAGCAGCAGCAGCAACCTGTCCTGGGCTCGGCTCCAGCGGCTCCAGCACTGAAAACTAATGATTTAATTACAGTTTGTCAACTCCTAGAATTTCCCTAAGTTTTTCTTCTTTAATAATTTTTCTCAAAACCCCTGCCTCACACTTACTAATCGCACTCATCACTGGTTTAAATGTTTATTTAAGTAATAAGTTCTGAAGAAAGACTCAATTTTCTGCATAACTCCGCCCCCCCCCCCCCCCGAACTTTCATTAATTCCATTCTTCTTTGCACAGCGTTTTGCTATCCTGGCTCTAGCTTTCAGAGAGAGGCCTTGAACAGTGAAGAAATAAATACAAGGAAAAACTGTGTAGCAAATTTCCACCAAGGGCAGTGGAGGGTCAGCTCAGGTGGTCCAAGTACTGGAACTTTGCCAAACATCACCTTCAGGACACTTGGCACCACCAGGACCCAACAGATGTGGAACTGCTGTTGCCAAATGCTTGCTATGTCAACAGAAGTGATTAATGCCGAGCCCCGGGTGTGGTGTCATTCCTTTGGGGCTGACCATGTCTAGTGGAGTGATGGCTAAGCCTAGTTGTCAGCTTGACCACATACGGAATCAACTAAAACCAAGCAGCTGAGCAGGTACACGAGGAGTTTTATTGATTGAATTATATTCCAGAACTCACTCTGTAGTGGAGGCTGGTCTCAAACTCACAGAGATCCTCCTTCCTCTGCCTCCCAAATCCTCCCAAATGCTAGGATCAAAAGTGTACATTGTTACTGCCCAGCTATAAACACACACACACACACACACACACACACACACACACACACACACACACACACATTTGATCAGCTCTGATCCTTTAGAGAACCCTAACACAGGCAGCAAGGTTATTGGAGGAAAGGAAGTGAGCCCCACTACTGACATTATCACCTGCTCTAAAATGGTTGCTGCTCCTAACCTGAGCCTTCCCCACACTGTTGCCCATTAGTGCAGCTTGGACTTCAGGTGTCTGATCAACTGACATGGCATCCCAAATCATGTTGCCTTTGGCCAAAAATTTGTCTTATGGCAAAGGAAGTGCATGACAATGACCATAAGGTCCAGTGTCCTATCGTGTTTTACGTATCTGAAAGGGAGCGGCAGGCAGGACTGCTGGTGAAATGGCTCAGCTAAGCTGTCAAGTTGAGGGCAGTGTTCTGTGGGTAAGATATTGCCCTCCAAGATGAATTGTATTCATTATCTTCTAGTCAGCATATACAGTTGGAACAAGATGACCCCAGTTGGCTGGGGGCGTAGCTCAGTGAACGGGCATTTACTGAGCACAGGAAGCTCTGTGTGATCTGCAACACTGCAGAAAGGAAGGAGGGGGAGGAGGGTAGGGAAGTTGGCTCCTCTCATCATCACTTTCAATAACCAACCCTAAATATTTATTCCTTCCCACCATGTGTTCCCTGGGGGTGGAGAACTTTCCGTTGGAGGCACCATAAAGCCACTAGTCACTCTAAATCTATAGCACAGATCTGGGCCTTGTGCCTGTGATCTCGCAGGCTTTGAAAGCTATACTGATGCAGGCTATTTACTCTGATAATCTTAATGGGCAGCAGCAGCCGCAGATACCGAGGAGAATGTTTGCAACGCAGAATTCAGTGGCGTGCCTTGGCTTAGAGATAATTGAAGGACTAATGGTAGCAACCAGTTTACAAGGTCAAGGAGACAAAGAGTTTCATACTTGAGAAGTGAAGCCTGGTGGCACCCTACCAGGCTGAGAACTAAATGGGATGATATGCTAGAATGGGTAGTGAGAATTTTGGTCTCTTTAAAAACACAGATATGTTATGGGAATATGTTTTAATATTATATTTAATATGTTTTGCTTTGATTCCAGGTGTGGGATAATGGAGCTGCTTCAGATTGTCCACAGCAGCTGACTGTGATTTGTCTCCTGCTCTGGCAGGGGTGTGATTTTGCCAGCTGAAGATAGTTTACACTTGGAATTGTGGGGACCCTTGAGAGGATATATAAATGCTATAGCCCCAGTAGAAATGTCTGATTGGCCAACTGATTGCTGCATTGCAGTCTGTCAAGTGGCCGTGCACAAAGAGACAAGAAGAATGAATTGGATATCCTGACACAAAGATTGGATTTGCCCCAAGGGACTCAACACCCCTAAATCAGCAGGAAGTAGTCTAACGATGTGATATCAATGCCCCCTTTCCCCTCTAGCCTTCTTTCTCTCCTACCCAGGGTTGGAAGGGTAGAGAAGGGTAGTAGAAAAAAACCCAATAAAGTAGACAAAAGTCCATTTACAAGAATGAGATTCAGGGGAGGACACAGTAGAGGAGAAAGAGAGTAATATCAGTTACTACTTGGGTTACAGCCAGGAAGTTTACTATTCGCTTTTGTTTTGTTTTGTGTATGAGGGTTTTTGTCTGGCTGTATGTCTATGTAACACATGTGTATCTTGTGTCCAAGGATCTCTTGGAACTGGAGTTATGGATGGATCCTGGGACTCAAACACAGATCCTCCAGAAGAGCAGTTAGCACTCTTAACCTCTGAGTCATTTCTCCATCCCTACAGCTTGCCTTTACAATCTCTGTGTATTAACGCTCTTATGGAGGTTGTAGATGGCAACTGTCTTTAACAAGCTTGGATATGAGATAAAAAGAGGAGCCTGGCCTAGCATGAGAGTACTGCCTTTTATCCCAGTGCTTGGGAGGCAGGGTTAGGTGTATCTCAGGGCTACCCTGGTCTACATAGTGAGTTCTAGGCGGGCCAGTGCTACATAGTGAAACGTGTGTGTGTGTGTGTGTGTGTGTGTGTGTGTGTGTGTGTGTGTGTGTAATAGGGTACCTACATGGTGGAAAGATTGACTGATTATGCCAGAGGAGTCTGAGGTGCTCTGTATCATATTTGTTTAACTTTTCTTGAGTTTTGGCCATTACTGTAGTAGTTAATTTTTGTTTGGTTGGTTTGGTTTTTCAAGACAGGGTTTCTTTGTGTAGCCTTAGCTATTCTAGAACTATATTAGTAGACATGGTTGGTCTTGAACTCACAAACATCTGCCTGCCTCTGCCTCCCAAGTGCTGGGATTAAAGGCGTGTGCCACCACACTCAGCTCAGTTGATAATGTTTTATTATTGTGACTTCAACTCATATAGACAGCATCACACGGCAGGCACCATCATAAAGGTTTCATGTTTTTATATTTAAACTTTATCAGAGTCATAGGGCTAGAGGGGTGGTTCAATGGTTAAGAGCACTTGCTGCTCTTGTAGAGAACCCAGTTTTAATTCCCAGCACCTATGTTGAAACCAACTATAGCTTCAGTTCCAGAGGATTCAACACCCTCTTGTGGCCTCCCCTGGCACCAGCATAGACATGGTGCAAACACATACAGTCAAGCCCCACTGTAGATTCCTAAGGTGTGCTTGTGATTCTTGAGTGGGCAGGTAGCCTCCTTCCCACCCCTACACTTTCTCTCTGTGTTGCACCACACGTCTCATATCAGACAGCAAGGTACATTGTGCAACTTAGACATGCTACATAGACTTTTCTTGCTGTGGGCTTCATTCAAAACTTCAAGCCTTTTGCTTGCAAGCCAATTGGTTGATGCAGTATACTCAATTGCGTGTGTGTGTGTGTGTGTGTGTGTGTGTGTGTGTGTGTGTGTGTTTCCTCCAAGATCCTAACAGGTCTACCAAGCTGTGGGCTTCTTTTCTCACAGCGGACAATGCACAGCAGAGCAATTTGCCTTTCCTTTTCAAAGCTGAATCTCAACATGTCCCAGGCCGTGGACTCCTTCAGCTGTTGAAGGGAACTTACATGTCAAATGTTTGAGTAGCATGAGTTTATCTTTCATCTCCCAGAGGGCATGTGTTCTACCAAAGTACCCAGAATACCCGATACTTCGTGCTCATCAGATCCAATGAGTATAATGACATCAATAAAATGAGCCAGCCTTGTATTCTGTAGGTTATCAAGACAATTGAGGCTCCTTCTTAGCTATGTGATGCTGGAAATTGAAGGTTGATGTAGCCCTGAGGTAAATTAGTGAAGGAATACAGCTGTCATGCCACATGAAAGCAGTTTGCTTTTAGGTTGAAAAGGAGACATTTTCCAGATGCCAGGGGCTGTATTGATTAGCTCCAATAAAGACACCATACCAAGGTTGCAGCTATAATTGGATTCCCTTCCCAATTATGTTGATAGTGATCTGTTGTCGTTCTTCAGGATTCATCAAGATTTTTCATCTGCCAAATGGACAAATTAAATAAGAACATGGCAAGATAATTACCAGGCATCTTTCAGACTCTGGCAATGGCACCAATCTTTGCAGTTACTTCTGTGGTACATTACTTTTGTGGCATAGAGTGAGATGGTTTTGTCTCCCCAAATACCTATGACAAATGGATCCCGGCAACTCCAAGTTCATAGAAATACTGCTCTTGACCATCATGTTCCTCAATGACCCCCTTGTAAAATTTATGTTTCCAGTAACTTCGTTCTATCTGATAAGTTCCTGTGTGTGTGTGTGTGTGTGTGTGTGTGTGTGTGTGTGTGTGTGTGTGTTGAACTGGGAGCTGCGGTCATGGTTTGAACTACTCTGAACTCCATTTGGCAGTGGATCATGATAATGAAAGACATTTCTGTGCTGGAAGGGGTAGCTGACACTCATTCTTATGAGTGACAAACGGTTGTCCCTTCATGATGCAGAAAGAGTGCTTCTGAGATGCAGGGGATTCTGGGAAAGAAGCCTTGGCATTGAGAATCGAGAACTGCAGTGATTGTGGTCCGACAAGACATCTAAAAGTCTGGATTGTGTTACCAGACCAGTAACACAGGTCAGCCAATGGTCACCAAGCCTAGGACAGTAGGTAGATGAGGATGTGGCAGACACCAGCTGTGGCCCTGGCTATCAGTGACTGACAAAAGTAGCTCAGGTGACAGTGCTCCCCCAGAACGGCATGAAACCTGGCATCATGGTGCATGGCTATAGTCTCAGTACCTGGAGGTAAAGGCAGGAGGATGAGAAGTTCAAGATCATCCTCAGCTACAGAGTGAGGTAAAGGTTAGCCTGTGCTACATGAAACCCTGTCTCAAAAACAAATAAACAACACCCCCCCAAAAAAAAACCCAAAACCTGTCAGTCATTATCAGCTCTAATAAGATAGTAATTTGATGTCTTAGTTCTCCTTTTTAAGTTACAGAGTGCAACTGGGCATGCACTTGGAGAATTAGAATAAAAAATATTTATTTTATTATGTATACAGTTTTCTGCCTGCGTGCATGCCTGTACACCAGAAGATAGCACCAGATCTCATTATAGATGGCTATGAGCTACCATGTGGTTGCTGGAAAATTGAACTCAGGACCTTTGGAAGAACAGCCAGTGCTTTTAACCTCCAAGGTATCTTTCTAACCACTGGAGGATTGAGTTTAAACTTCCCTTCTTAGAGGAAAAAAATGAAAGCACCATTTTTTCTTAAGATCCAATATGAATGGGTTAGAGTAGACCCTTAAACAAGGTCCCGGTGTGCCCAGCAGGGTGCCCAGCCTGACTCGTTTTTTCTGCTTCTCCAGGACTGGGCCCCTTATATATAGATAGATTGGTTTCCAGAATGGCTCATTTCTTTCTGTTCTTTGGTCTTAGGCGGCCCTCAGGATGCCCAGCTTATCCAAAACAGAGTCTGTCACAGCCGCTGAGTCTGGAACTCTAACTGCTCCAGCACCAGGGCTAAGCTGACCAGATCCATGAAGTTCTGGCTTCCCCAGGGGCTCTCCAGAGTGGTCAAACTGTGAACCCTGTGAGATCAATTTTGAGCAGTGGGAGGAAATATGAGAAGACAGAGACAGAGGATAGATGGCCTTCTGCTTCCCCGTCAGACTGCGTTCATACTGCTCAGTGGTTCCATCTAGACTCTGAAGGGTTCCAGTGAGCAACCCAGCTGGATGTCCTAAAGATGCTAATCCAAAGCACTGTCTCGGCTTTCTTGCCTGACTGTCCCTCTCTCTCTTGCTTTTGTCCACAGAGCATCAGCAAATTTGCTTTCCTCGAGCTTCCTGTTCTAGGGAACTTGTTACAAAAGAGGTGGGGACAGAGAATGAGATTCTCGTAACTGACCAAGCATGGGAGCAGCTTGGGTAGAATGGATGACCTGTTCAGTGGAGAGGAGAATCTCTGTGCAGGTCTCTGTTCTTGTAGACGACATAGATTCAATTCTCAGTACCAACATGGCAGCTTAAAACTGTTTATGACTTCAGTTTCAGGAGATCTGATGATCCTGTCTTCTTGGGCACGGGGTATGAGGCACACAGATGTACATTCTGGCAAAACACCCATCCTCATAAAGATTAAAAAAAGGTTTAAAACTTGTGTTTGTGTGTGGGTGGCGGGGGGCAGGGAGAAAGAGAGAGAGAGACAGAGAGATAGAGAGACAGAGACAGAGAGAGAGAGAGTGTTTAGATACCTGAGCAGGCTAAAGAGTGTGTCAGATCCCCTAGAACTGTAGTTAAGGGCAGCTGTGAACTGCCAGACACGGACGTTGGAACTAATTTTGAGTCATTGGCAACCGTGGCAGGTGCCGTTAACCAATGAGCCCCATGTCTACTTATTTTTAAGACATCATTGAACTTAGATAAACTTTCATGTCCTTTTATTTTTTCACTCCCTCACCTATTTTTACATAATTCTTACTCTTTATCTTCTTATAAAGAGTCTATTTTTACTTTCTGACGTCTCCCTCATAACTATTGTTCTCTCTGATGTCGGCCTCTTTCACCTTAACTGACAGCGCGCCTGGGTGAGCTCTCCCAGCCTGACATAGCTGATGCATAGGATTCCGTGATCCACTCTTAGCCGGGTGGGAGGAATTGATGAACTGTACACAGAAACACGAATTTACTAATTTGTGCATTTACTTTTTAATTTTACATCCGAGTGTTTTGCCTGCATGCATGTTTGTGTACCACATGTGTGCCTGATGTCTGGGGAGACCAGAACAAGGCATCAGATCTCCTGGAACTGGGATTCAGTTCGGAGCTACTTTGCAGTTGCTGGGGACTGAATCCAGTTCCTCTGCAAGAGCAGCAGATGTTTTTAACCATGGAGCCTTCTTTGCAGGCCTCTAGTTTTTGTTTTTTGTTTTTATTTTTATTCTGTTACTTAAGCTTAGCTCCCTCCATCACTCTTACGAAGCTTGCTTTCCTACTCAGTTTGACCCCCATCTAATATATCATCCCTTTTTATTTACATGTTCTTGTCTGATGCAATCCCATCTGCAAACTACCCTAGTTTTCTACAAATCCCCAGCCACCTACACCTACTTTTATAAACATTTTCGTTGTTCATTTATTCAGCCCTTTGAGACGTGGTTTCACTGTGGATCCCAGATAGCCTTGGCTTTGAAGTTGTCACTATGTTGCTCAGATTGGCCTCTAATTTGGAGCAATCCTCCTGGCTTCCTCCTGTAGTTTCTGGTTTTACAGGTCTGAACCATTATGCTCAGCTCTGATACATATGTGTCAAAGACAAGGCATCACCATGCAGCCCAGGCTGGCTTCAAGTTCAAAATCTTCCTGATTCAGCCTCTTGGGTACTGAGATTATAGCTTCTATGCTCAGCTCCAAGCCACATACTTAAATCATAGTTTTATTCTCCGATTTACTGATCTCTGTTTTATGTTTTCTTTCTTTTCCTATACGTGTGGTATATGTGCATAAGCACATGGCTGTTGTATGTCCATGTGGAGATGGAGATCCAAGAGGAAGATGTCTGGTCTAATTCTCTATTACTCTCGGACTTACCTCCTTGAAATATGATCTCTTTCCTCTTCTCTTTTCTAACCTCTCCTCCTCCCTCTCCTCCCCTCTTTCTTCCCCTCTTCCTCCTTTCTCTCCCAACCCTCTCTCTTTTTGAGATAGGATTTCACTATATAGTCCTGGCTAACCTGGGACTAGCTATATAGACAAGGATGACCTCAAATTCTCAGAGATCCTGAAGAGATCTCTGCCTTCCTGAAGCTCCCTGCTTTTGTAAAACTCAGGTTGGCTGGTGAGCAACTGAGATTCACCTATCCCTCCCCTAAAATGTTTGGTTTACAGGAGCACACAGTCTTGCCTGACTTTTCTTTTCTTTAACTTTTTTTCTGGGTAATTTTTGTTTGTTTGTTTTTTAAGACAGGGTTTCTCTGTGTAACCCTGACTGTTCTGGACCTCATTCTGTAGACCAGGCTGGCCTTGAACTCAGAGATCTGCCTCGAGAGTGCTGGGATTAAAGGCAGGCACTACCACTGCCCGGAGTAAAATGACTTTTCATCCTTTCTACATGCTCAACCAAAAAAATGCTTGTTGTGTAGGTTCTGGTCTCTGTACTACAGATGAGGAAAACATCTCCAAGATGGAGAGAAAAGTGCTCCAAGGAGAGGATGAAACCAGCCTCACTTTAGAAATGCAAACCTCAAGTGTGGGAGGCTACCAATGGGGATTCATGAAATATTTTGAGGAAATGGATATTTGCATAAAGAGTGCCAGTTCCCTTTTGCCTTTGTCTGGTGACATAGCCTAGGCTGGCCTTAAAGTTCCAGCAGTCCTCTGGTCTCAGCCTCCCAAGTGAGATCAGGGGTGTGAACCATCATACCCAGCTAAGAGGGCTATCTGGAGGCCCAGCACCTGTCACATCGTGGGTGCTTCTGTGGACGCTCTCAGGCTCAGTGAGTGTCTGACTAGAACTGTTTAATACCTCAGGGTTCCCTCTTGGAATGAGAACAGAGGCAGAGACTAGAACAGTGTTCATCATTTGAGGGGCATGAAGTGCTGTGGGGAAAAAATCTAAGCATTAGACGAGCTGGAAAATGGTGTTGTTTAGGGCTTGGAAAAGGTAAAATAATCACAGTAGTTCACCTCCATTTTGGGTCTCCTCGGTGCTGACTCTGGTTCTGAACTCATTGAAAAGGTCACTGTACAGGGTGTTCTTAGAACATTATTTTTAACAGTGGAAAGCCAGAACCAGTGTGAATGCCTAATGCTAGAAAAACAGCTAGTTGAGGGAATAATAACGTGGTCTTTTTAAAAATAGACTTGATTTGCTGAAACAGTTTTAGATTTGCAGAAATGGGGAAGAGTACAGAGAGTTCTCGTGTGCTCTGGACCTAGTCTCCTCTATTATCAACCTCTTACCTTGGTGTGATGTTCGTGGCAATTGGTGGACAATATTGACACCTTATTATTAAAGTCTGTCCTTTATTCAAATTTCCTTATTTTCACCTAACATCCTGTGTTCTTTGGGATCCTGCCCAGGACGCCACATTATATTTAATTGCTACCCTCCTTAGGTTGCTTTTGACTGTGACGATAGACATATGATAGTGTTAAACAATGAAAATCTTCTAATAACATGTAAGTATTTGGGGATAAGCATGTAATAAATACAAATAAATGCAAATATTATGTTGTGTTAATACGAATATGATTGGATTGACTTTATTAACATAAAAATGGACTTCTGTATAGCATTTTCTTCCTTTTTCTCTTTTGGTTTACAAGACAGGGTTTCTCTGTGTAGCACTGGCTGTCCTAGAACTGCTCTGTAGACCAGGCTGGCCTTGAACCTAGAGATCTGCCTACCTCTGCCTTCCCTGTGCTGGGATTCAAGGCATGCACCACTACTGCTGGGTTTGTATCTAGTTTTTGTTTTGTTTTGTTTTTCACATTGTACATAATTACTAATCACTCCTATGCCACCGCCATCTCCTGCCTCTCTTATTCCCACCCTCGATGATTTCTGTCCTTCTATGTTCTTAACACACACACACACACACACACACACACACACATACATATGTATGTATACATTGTACATAGGGAAAAGCATGAGTTATTTTGTATGTCTTCTATTACCCTCTTTTGTTCCCTTTACCCATCCCGTTATACTTCTTACTTCCTCTCACAGCTCCACATGTATGTTCATATCATGTATGTGCTCAAATCTAAGATTCCACATATGGGAGAAAACATTTGTCATTCTGAATCTGTCTTATTTTGCTTAGCATGAAAAGATATGATTGCATTCTCTGAAACTGAATAAAATTCTATTGTACATATACACCATATTTAAGCAAATTGTTTTATTACATTATGTGTGTGAGTATGTGTCTTGAATGCACATGAGTATGTAGATGTGTGTCCCTGTGCACATATATGTAGATACCAGAGCAATACACCAGGTGTCCTCCATTGTTTTCTGCCTTCTGCTTTGAGACAGTGTCCTGTAGTGAACCATAAGCTCATTGTTTGGGCTGGGCGGTTTTGCCAGTGATCTCTCAGGTTCCACTGCCTCTGCCCTGGAGAGTATGTGGGGTTCCAGATACTCTCCGGCATGTTCTAATTTTCTTTTCCTTTTCTTATTTCTTTTTTTCTTCCTTCCCTTCCTCCTTCCTTTTTTTCTTTCTTTTGAGATAGAGTTTCTCCGTGTTGCCTTAGATGTCCCGAAACTCACTCTGAAGACCAGGCTGGCCCCAAGTCATTGAGGTCCACAAGCTCCTGCCTCCCAAGTGCTGGGACTAATGGCATGCTCTACTACCACTCGGCCTTTTTAATTTTTATTTTTTTCCTTAACATGTGCTGTGAGGATTCAAACTTAGGTCTGCAGGCTTGCAGAGTATCTCCTGAGCTGTCTCCTGACCCCCACCTGTTTTATTTACCCATCTGTTGATGTTCTAGGAATAGAACATCTAGTTCTATACCTTGGCTGTCATGACTTATTCACACAGCTTCTATTCTTTTCTATGTGATACAAAGTCTCAATCTGTAGTCCAGCTGCCGTGGGTCTCATGGTCCTCGTGCCACAGCTGCCTCAGAGCTGTGGTTATAAAGTAAACAATTCTGCCCACTTTGCTATTCTCCATCACAGTCTAATGTTCATTCAAGTACAAATGTCAGTCCTTTCCCTTTCACTATCATATCCTTATATTGTTTTTGACTCTTGGATAAGCAGCACCTCTAGGGTGGAACCCACTGCAGACCTTAGAAACCTGTGGAATGCAAACACGCACACACACACACACACACACACACACACACACACACACACGCACACACACACACACACACACACATGCACACATACACACGTGCGCATGCGCGAGCGAATGCACATGGACACACACACTAGTTTGAGCACGTGTGTGTGTTCCTATATATACATATGCATGTATATAAGAGTTTGGTTTCTGAGTAGAATGACATTTCTTCTGCTCTCTTCTCATCTCCTTCAGAGCTGGACATAACTATGTATCTGGTGCTGAAGCTTCGGCAGGGAAGCTTCTTCTCCACTCTGAGTCTTGAGATTGTTAGTGAAAGGTAGAAGTTTTAAGGTTGTCCCCTAGACAAAAGTTCAGAGCAGAAGAAAGAAACTGGTCGGGCCCTGGAACTACGATTACACCAGCCGGTTTGACAACTTTCTCCCAGGAACTAGCTGACCATAAAGTTAGATTAAAATCTTAAAAAACAATCTTGAGAAACAGGAAGCTTCTCCTTGTGATTTTTCACTGGTATTCTCGACATTTTCCAATGACGCCCTCCCTACCCCCTTGGGTTGTGGTTTCTTCCTTTAAATTCCCCTTCTCTTAGTTACTGGTGGTCGAACTCCTCTGCCCCTTCGTGGGATACGAGTCTCGACCCCAGTGCACTGGTTCCTATCAATAAACCTTGTGTAAATTACAGCAAGGACGGTCTTATGTGAGTTCTTGGGGGATCTCGTTATCCCGAGACTTGAGTGAGGGTCTCCCGGCTTCGGGGGTCTTTCATTAGCATACTGGAAATTCTTTGGTGTAGCTGGGAAAAAAAACACTGTTTATTTTGTGATTCTTTGTTTCTCCATTTGTGTTCTTTTTTTCTCTTTAAGCAGGAAGCTTACCCCTCTTCCCAGCAATAAAATCCCCTTCATTGCTGTGTAGAGCCAGACCGTGAACATAGACAAGGGCAAGCGAATTTTAGGTCTCCTGTGCCTGGGTTAGATATAGGACTTGCTGGGATGCTCTGTTATTTAGAAGAGGGGAAATGGTGGACAGAGAATGGAGCTGGCTTTCTGGAATCCAAAGGATTTTGAAGCCACTTGGATCGAATCGAAGCCCTTGGTGGCAGAGAGTGGCCAGATGTTCACTGTCTCTGTTGCTGTGAGTAGACCCAATGACCAAGGCAACTCTTATAAAGGAAAACATGGGGCTGGCTTACAGTTTCAGAAATTAGTTTTATTGTCATGGTGGGAAATGTGGCAGTCAGGCAAACATGGTGCTGGAGAAGGAACCGAGATCTACATTTTGATCTGCAGGCAGCAGAAGGTAGCTGTGTGCCACACCTGGCCTCACTTGGACATATGAGATGTCAAAATCCACCCTCAGTGACTCACTTTCCCCAAGGCCACATCTACTCCATCCAGGCCACAGCTCCTACCAGTGCTACTCCCTATGAAAAAGCATTCAAACACATGAGTCTATGGGGGCCATTCTATTTAAACCGCCACGTTCACCAAGCTTCTTTCTTCTACTTCCTGGCACATTCTGGGGCTCCTTCCCTATTCTTCCAGGTCCTTCCAGAACTGTGTGGCCATGGGATTGGGTTCTGGCCAGCAGAGTTTGAGAAGTAATGTTTGGCACCTCAAGGTGTTTCGTGTAAAGGAAATTGGCAAAACAGAAACAGTCACCCAGCCTGTTCTCTACTGCCCAGGGGACACACCTGTTCTCTCTCCTCTCTCCTCGTGTACAATTCCAGGGGTCCCCACGGCCACAAACCACCTATTACCTCATACTTGCTTTGGAGTGACAATCCAGTTAACTGTGTCCTCTGCAGCCAGCTCCAAGTTCAAGGTTCCTAGCTACAACCTGCACCCAGAGTTCACAGTATTTCTCGTGACGTGACCACTGATAGGCTATCCAGCAGCTGCAAAACAAGGTGTTTCCCCCTGACTCTCTCTCACTGTGCTTCTTTTCCACTATTGGACACCCTCTCTGGGCGATAGAAATTCAAGGAGTTTGGCAAAGCAAGATAATCTTAAGGGCAAGAGACAATAGTCTTGGTCTCTTTGGGTTGTGGTCTCTGCAACATTGATGGGAGGGATTCGTGGGACAGTGGCATTGGCCATGCAGGCAGAGAGATAAAAGCTGCCCTCAGATTGCACTACTGTGTTGGGCTCAGTGAGACGCTTTTATAGTTTTCTAGTAAATTGCTATCCCTTTCTACTCTCCCCTAAAATCTTTGGTTTTTTTGTTTGTTTGCTCTTAGACCTTGAATCTCTTATGTAGTAGAGAATGACCTTCAACTCTTGATCCTTTCTTCCTTTATTGGAAAGTGGGGGAAGGGTATCACTGTAGCATAGGCTGGCTGTGGGACTCATGGCACCTTCCTACCTCAGTCTGACTGCCAGGAATAATAGGTGTATGTTACCACTCCTTGGTTATCTTTATTTAAGCTGACCACCAAGTGCCGGGTGTAATCCCAGCACTTGGGAGGCTGAGGCAGGGGAATTGTCATGAATTCAAAGCCAGTCTATGTTAAGCAGTGAGTTCCAGGACAGGAGGGGTTACAGAGTGAGATCCTGCCTCAAATGAAATAAAAGGACTTCTAAACAAAACAGCAACCAACAAACATGAGTTTTACAGAGATTTACCTAAGGATGATGTCTTTGATTGATAGACATTGCATTAGGATAAGAGATTCCCCTCTAGAAAGAAAATCTAACCTCTCCACTATGGAAATTAACCCAAAAGCTCAGAATACTCACGATACAACTCACAAACCATATGAAGGAAGGAAAGAAGGAAGATCGGGGTTGGGGATTTAGCTCAGTGGTAGAGCGCTTGCCTAGCAAGCGCAAGGCCCTGGGTTCGGTCCCCAGCTCCGAAAAAAAAAAAAAAAAAAAAAAAAGGAGAAGGAAGATCAAAGTGTGGATGCTTCAATCCTACTTAGAAGGGGGAACAAAATAATCACAGGAGGTAAAGTGGGGAAGGAACCTGGAAGGGGAAAAGGAGGGGAAGGGGCAAAAAGGGGGGAAGGATCAGGTATTGAGAGGGACAGGAGAGAAGTCCAGAGGGTCAGGAAATTGAATAGAAACATGTTGCAGTAGGGGATGAGGAACTGGGGGTAGCCACTAGAAAGTCCCAGGACCCAACAGGAATGACATTAGCCAAAACACCCAACAAAGGGGAGAGAGAACCTGTAGAGACCACCTCCAGTAGATAGGTACAGCCCCCAGTTGAGGGGTGGGGCCACCCACATATCTCAAAATCTTTAACCCAGAATTGTTCCTGTCTAAAGGAAATGCAGGGACAAAGAGTGGAGCAGAGACTGAAGGAAAGGCCATCCAGAAACCACCCCACCTAGGAATCCATCCCATCTGCAGACTCCAAACCCAGACACTATTGCTGATGTCAGCGCTTGCTGACGGGAGCCTGGTGTAGCTGTCCCAAGAGGCTTTGCCAGCACCTGACCAACACAGATGTAGATATTCACAGCCAACCATCGGACTGAGCCCAGGGACCCCAGTGGAAGAGATGAGGAAGGACTGAGGGAGCTGACTAGGATTGCAACCCCATAGGAAAAACAATATCAACTAACTGGACCCCCCAGAACTCCCAGGGACTAAACCACCAACTAAGGAGTACACATGGAGGGATCCATGGTTCCAGCTACATGTGTAGCAGAGGATGGCCTTATCTGACATCAATAGGAGGGGAGGCCCTTGGTCCTGTGGAGGCTTGGTACCCCAGTATAGGGGGGTGCTAGAGTGGTGAGGTGGGAGTGAGTAGGTGGGAGCACCCTCATAGCGGCAAAGTGGAGGGGAGATGGGATGGGAGTGTTGTAAAGGAGAAACTGGGAAGGGGAATATCATTTGAAATGTAAACAAATAAAATGATTAATAATAATAATAATAATAATAATAATAATAATATAAAACCTCTCGCCTCTATGTGTTCTTAACATCTTTATCACTGTTTCAAAGGGCCATGCTTGTGGAATATTAGTTTGGTGGCAGATGTGGAATATATTGGTGGTGTGAGTGCAGTAATGAGAAGAGAATCCTTTTCCTGGCTTGTGGTGAAGAGAAGGCAGAGGGAGGCACTCTGGGAGATGTGCAGTACAAGCTGATGGATTTTTGAAGCTCAGTAGGTGTGAGACACAAGGGAATGGCCAAATCGATGAGCACTGACTCCATCTGCAACACTATCATGCGCCCATCTATATGGCTGGGATTGAGAGAAGGATCATTTCTGTCCTTTTAGCTGGCAAAAATTAGAAATCTAATTAATGCTAAGTGTTGGCAGGAAGGCAGTGATGTAGGGATACTCACACACTGCCAGTGGCAGAGCAGACTGGTATAGCATTCCTACCAGCCACCTGGCAGGCCTCATTAAACGGAGAGCTCATGTATTCTGCCACCTAATTATTCTCTTCCTGGGTGCACATCCAAGGGAAATTCACACATGTCCAAATGGGAGATGTATGAGGGTACACATTGCAAGTTTTTATTTGTATAAGAAGTGAGTTGCGGGCAATCTACTTACCTGTCACCGGGAGACTAAGTAGGCAAAATATGAGGGGTGGGGCATTCTACATCAGTTAGGAGCAGCAAATGGGGTACATATTCAGCACTGTGGCAAGGTCTTAGAAATATTGTAGGTGAACAAAAGGACTAGCGATGTAGCTCACTGATAGAGTGCTTGCCTAGCATGCATGATGCATTAAGTTCAATTCCCAATGTGGCAAAAATCAGGGGCAGTGACATATCCCTGTAGTAACAATCGTTTGGAAGAAGTTCAAAGTCACCTTCACTGACGTGAGTTCAAGGCCGGGAATACATAACCTGGGATCCTGGCTCCAAAACAACAGAAAGGAAACATTTAATTATGGCACAGGTCATCTTATAAATAAATAAAAATTTCATAATTAAGACAAGTACTTATGTACACATGTACTTCTAGCAGTCATGAGGTGGGAGCAGGTGGATCTTCAGGAGTTTGGGGTCAGCCTAGGCTGTATCTGGCCTCTATGAGGTCCTATCTTAAAAAGAAACAAACCAGCATACAATGAAAAGGATGAACACCCAATATATTAGACAGGGCACACATAGCTGGGAATGAGGGTTGGCAATAAAGTGAGTAAACAAGTTAAACTGTATCCTCTTCTGTAAGTGAGAAATTAGGGGAAGGAGGAGGAAGGGTTAATATCTAGGGAAAGAGTAGCAATTGAATGAGAATGCTCCCCTTCCCCCCATTAAGCTCGTGTATTGGAAAACTTGGTCTCCAGTTGGAGGAACTATTTCAGAAGGATTATGAGGTGTGGCCTTGCTGGAAGACTATCACCAGGGGTGGGCTTTGAACCTTTGAAAGACTCAAGCCACTCCCGGTGTGTGTCTATGAATCCTGCTTAAGATTATGTGAGCTTTCAGCTGGTCCTGCTGCCATGCCCTTGCTCCACCACCATGGAATCTGACCCACCAAAACTGTAAGCTCGATCAAATTCTTTCCTTTATAAGCTGCCGTGGTCATACTGTTTTATCACAGCTGTAGGACAGTAACTAAGACAGTTGACAAGTGAGAATATTCCATCTTTTTGTCAACCTTCTCATGAACCACTCATTTTTTTCTTACTCAGATTTTTATGAGAAATAAAAACAATGCAGTCAGGTCATTAAAAAAGATTACCCATCACTCACGGAACAAGGTCATGGTGTTCTATTTCTCATGTCCATTTAAGCTTTACCCCTGGCTTGTTAGTTTGGTAATGATCAGGTTTCCTAAGTTTCACAGCACTCAGAAACTTCAGGATAAGGCCAATTGAGACGACTCAGTGGGGAAAGGTGCTTGCTGAACAAGCCTGGTGACCTGAGTTCAATCCCCAGAGCCCACATAAAGGTTGAAAGAGAGAACCATTATCTCCACAAAGTTGTTCAACTCCATATGCATTTTGTGGCCCTGTTCTCTGTTTATTCCATGCTGGGACTAGAACCTAAGTCTGTTCATGCTCGGCAAACACTCTACTAACTGATGATAAGCTGCACCCCCTGCCCTGATTTTACTTTATTTTAGAGGCAGATTCTTGCTATGTAGCCTTGGCTAGTCTGGAACTTGTTATGTAGACTGAACTAACCTTGAACCTGCAACCATCCTCCTGCCTCTCCTTCGAAAGTGTTAAGATTACATACAAGTATGCATTACCATGTCCAGCTAATTTTTTAATTAAAAAATTTTTTTAACATAATTTATTTGGTGTGCATGTGCATGCACACACAAGGGTGTTCATTTGTGCACATGTGTGTAGGTCAGAGGACAATCTTCAGGAGCTGGATTCTCCTTCTGTCGTGTGGTCTTGAGGATTTAACTCAGCTTATCAGGTTCAGACAGTCTCCTCTATCCACTAAGCTATTCCACTAATCCTGTTTTCTAAGTTTTGACACAGCACCTAGCTATGAAATCCTTATTAGCCTGAATCTCACTACGTAGACCAGGTTGGCTTCAAACTTGTGCCTCTCCTCCTACCCCTGCCTCTTAAATGCTGGCTTCACAGGTGCGTAGCGCCACGCCCATTCTATTCATTATTATTTTGGTTTCTTTGAGATAGGCTGTCATACAGACCAGCCTGTCCTTGACCTTTCTGTGTAGCAATGACCTTGAAAACTCATCCTCCTGTCTTCACTTTCTAAGTGCTGAGAGAATAGGCAAGTGCCACTACTCCAGTCCCAGTTTCAATCAACTTTTCTATCACCATAAATGTAATTTTAAATGTTTTTTCCTTGTTAAGTTATTATTTTATGTCTATGGGTGTTTTGCCTGCATGACGTCTGTGCACCATGTGCATGCAGTGTCGGTAGAGTCCAGAAGAGGGCGATAGATCTCATAGGACTGGGGTTATAGGGAACTGTGAGCCACCATAGGGTGCTGAATTGAACCCAGGTCTTCCAGGAGAACAGCTGAGCCATGTCTCCAGCCCCTAAATTTAAATGTTTAAAGAAAAGAAGCAACCCACTGAATTTTCCCATGGCACGTTGTCCATAAACTTGATGATGGCACCCAGAGTCCACATTCAGTGTGTTCATTATCATCAAGTTGGGAAGCACGGCAGCATCCAGGCAGGCATGGTGCTGGAGAAGGAGCTGAGAGTTCTACATCTTGATCCGAAGGCAGCAGGACACTGTGTGCCACACTGGGCGTAGCTTGAGTATATATAATCTTAGAGCCTGCCCCATAGTGACCCACTTCCTCCAACAAGGCCACACCTCCTAACGGTGCTACTCCCTATGGGCCAAGCATTCACACACAGGAGTCTATGGGGCCAGACCTAATCAAACCACCACAATGGGTTGACATGCCAAGTTTGGCCAGGGCTCTTGTTCTATTGTCTTGGCAATTTGGAGGAGAGGATTTACTGGGGAAAAGTACCATGGGGACTTTGGAAACATGGGGAATACTTCGCTTTCCATTTTCTGTCTTCTTGCTTTTTTCCACCAGTTGGTTCTGGAACACCTGATTTCTCCTCCTGAGCCACAGAACTGGCTGACACACTGAGGAGCTGCTGTCCAGGCTACACTCTCAATGTCGGTCGGAATCAGACTCTGCGGCCAGGCTCTGTCAGGCGTGAGTCCTGGATGGCTCTCGAGGAGCGGATGACCTGAGGGTGTAGAATCCCATGGTTTCTCTCCTGCCTACAGAAGGGTGGCTGAGGGAGTCTATCCATGCCAAGGCCCATGCCTGCTTCACTCCCCTACCTGTGCCCACCGGCAGGAGTTGCTTCAGCAAGGACTCTGTTTTTATTTTGTTTCGTGTTCTGAGACCTCATTTATCTCAGGCTGGCCTCAAGTTTTCAAGGCTAGCCTTGAACTTCTGATCCTTCCATAGCTGCCTCCCAAATGCTAGGATCATCAGCCCCATTTTCTAACAAAGATGTGGTCTCCTTCACAGTCTGCGGTCCCTGAGGGCCGTGTTTTTTCAGAGGAGAGCACTTTTCTTTAAATTGCCTCTCCTGTTCACTCCTGGCACATACATTTAGCAGCTATACACATCGTGCGTGGGTGAGGGCTACCCAGGGATGTTTGCTTGAAAGAAAAGGATTCGATACAACAATGAAGGACAAGAAGATAATTTACTGGAGAGAACTGGAGAAGGGGAGACTTATTGGCTGGGACCAGATGTGAAAAATATTCTCAGTGCTCTGCCTACACCCCTTCTAATCTACCATCTCTGGGTTGGTCACATCACTCTTCTAGGGGCTGTTTCAGAACATGAACTCTGAACTTTGCGTGGAGGTGCTGAGGAAATGACACGCCTCCGAGTTGGCCTCAGCCAATGACGATGCGAGTGGGTGGGAAATACTCAGCGCTTTGCTGGCCAGACTCTGCGCCTTGCACCACCCCTTGAATTCTTGCTGCCTTCTGGTGCCGTTCCTTGAGCACACCCTTATGGACCCTTCTCTCCTCCAGGTGGCCCTGTAGCTCCCAGATAAATTTTCTGTGATCCAGGTATGAGGTTTCAGGTTTGTAATCCCAGCGCACAGAAGCAGAGACGGGAGGATGGTAACTCCAAGGGCAGCCTGGGCTACATAGTGAGTCTGAGGTTAGTTTAGACAGTAGAGCGAGACCCTTTCTCAAAAATGAAACCGACTGCCTGCACTTGAACCTCTACAAATTGCCAGAGCTGGGATTGAGGGCAAAATGAATATATGGATGAGAGCAATTTCTGGAAGGGCTTAAAATTCAGCTTGAGAGGTTAGACTTGATTTAGGAGACAATTTACATGCTGGGTGAAATGTGACTGATACATTTTTTTAAAGAACATATTATTTTCACATTCGAGTTATTAATTCCTAGGTTTCTATAAACCTTGCATTATCCATGGAGTTCTGGCTAATAAAATCTTGCCTGAAGATAAAGACGGCAGCTTCCTTATCTCTCAGTTGCTAAAGAAGAAGAAAAAAGGAAAAGAAATTCTAGGGAGAGCAGCGTTATTAAGGTGTACGACAGACAGAGCTCTGAAGGCAGTCCTACGGTGAAGAAGATGAAGGGGAAACAGTCTGGAGATTGTAGCTGGCATGGAAGATTTTTATGTGTAGTCATTCTGATCAATATTTTATCTCCTTTTAAAAAAATGTGGCTTTTTGATTATCTGAAAGTCTCCTCGGAAAATATCAGGTCTTCAAAAATTTAACATTGTTTCCTCTGGTAAGACATTTTGAATCTCAAAGCGTTGTGTAATAATTGGTTGTCAGGGGAACTGTTCGACTCTGCCCCGAGTCTGCAGCTCCACAACACATATTATAAATAACCAAAGTTCTTTTGTTCTGCAGAAGGCCCTGAACGCACCACAGGTGGTTTGTCTCATTTAGTCCCAAGTCAGGAACTGTGGCAAGACACACACACACACACACACACACACACACACACACACACACACACACACACCCTCCAAGACGAGACGTCTCAGAGCTTCAGATTTGAAATGTGGCAAATGTGTCGTGTTCCCTTCTCTCTACAGGTGTAAGAACGCAGAACAGCTCTTCGGGGAGGTCGTTTCTCTGTTCTGCATGTTCCGAAGCTTACAATCATCCTTAATATGTAGTTCCCACTAGCCAGTCACAGAGAACGATACATTTAGAAACCCCAACAGTCAGACATGGCACATACCCATAATTCCACCATTTGGTAGCCTGAGGCAGAAGGACTACGTGTTCAAGGCCAACCTAGGCTACTTATGGAGACTGTCTGAGGAAGAAAAAGGAGAAAATACCAGTTGGTGCAGGTTGGTCAGCTCATACTGGGACTTCTGCCAGAGGCATCCAGATCTTCCCTGATCAGTTTTGCCCTGTAGACAGGCTCCCTGAGAAGACAGATTATTACCAGAAGTCTGTGTAGTACGTGACTTTGTCAGGGTTACTATGGCTGTGGTGAAACACGACCAGAGCAACTTGTGGAGGAAAATTATTTCAGTGTACACTTCCACATCACAGTTCATTATCAAAGAAGGAGGACAGGAACTAAAACAGCAGGAGCCTGGAGGCAGGAGTTGATGCAGAGCACAGAGAGAGGCGCTCACTGGCTTTCTTCCCATGGCTTGCTCAGCCTACTCTCTTATGGAGCCTAGGACCACCACCCCAGGGACGGGACCACCCAAAATGGGCTGGGTCCCCGCATGTCAACACTAAGAAAATGCCCTATAGCTGGATCTTATGGAGACGCTTTCCCAATTGAAGTGCCCTCCTTTCAGATGACTCTAGCTTGTGTCAAGTTGATATAAAGCTAGCCAGGACATTGCACGTGAATTCAAAGCCAAGGGGATTTGATGATGTGAATGGTGGATGGACTTAAGCCTCATGAATGTGGTTCTCGCCCTTCTTAACACTGCCACCCTTTAGTACAGTTCCTCATCCGGTGGTGACCCCCAACCATAAAATTATTTTCATTGCTATTTCATATCTGTAATTGTGCTACTATTATGAATCATAATGTAAATATCTGTATTTTCTGATGGTCTTAGGTAACCCCTGTGAAAGGGTCATTTGATTCCCCAAAGGGGTCTGGACCTACATGTCGAGAACCGCTGCTCATGAAGATGAAATTCCCAACCTATGCACTCCTGGGACCAGACAGCTGATGCATTTCTTGTCGTCTCTCCGGTGGTTGATAACTGGACCCTGGCGGTGCAAAGCAGTGCGGTTCTTTGTGCATAACCAACTGCCCTCTCTGATGGGTGTTCTTTAAATACTTTCATACATTCGTCCAATCCTCTTCCTTTAAATGCTAGCTAAAAAATAGTAACAAAGCCACAGGTTTTTTTTTTCTAGAGGGGAGTCATAGTTTTTATCTGACTCACAATGAATTTGTTACCTAAACAAGCCGAGGAGCCATTGATGTAAATAAAGCCATGTTCCTGTTTCTGTGAATGGCTTTTCTATGTTCTTGCTGTGTTTCAGGATATGCTGTTCCAAAGCATTGATTCCTCTGAGGCCCTGCTTCCCTTATCCACCGGTTAGGAGAACAGAGATTTCCTCAGTGTAACCATGAAAGGTTTGAGAGCAAGAGGAGCTGTTGTTTTTAAAACAAAATCCAAATCATTTTGTTTACCAAGTGAAGACTCAGGAGTCAGACGCTGTGGTGAAAGCCGCTAGCTCAGAGAGGCAGAGAAAGCACCCAGCTGACCTTCCTACTCCACTGGTCCCAGAAGGAACAAACTCGCCTTTTCTACGATGTCTTTCTCTCTCTTTTTAAAAAAGGTTTATTTATTTATTATACATAAGTACACTGTAGCTGTCTTCAGACATACCAGAAGAAGGCATCGGATCTCATTACAGATGGTTGTGAGCCACCATGTGGTTGCTGGAATTTGAACTCAGGACCTCTGGAAAAGCAGTCGTAACCACTGAGCCATCTCTCCAGCCCTTCCACGATGTCTTAAACACCCTTTAACTCTAAGCCCCTCCTTTCTCTTGCCTGGGTTTTCTTATGTTTAATCTCTGCCAACTGGCTGCTTGCTCTGCCTCTTGACCGAAGGTTGACTTTATTCAATCTTGTTTACAATAAACAGAAAGCTCTTGGATTAAACTTGCGTGCTAGGGCTAAGCCACACCACTACTAGAGACAGGGTTTTCCAGTATACAGCCTGGGGGTTCACAGTGTGATCAGTTATCCTGCAACAAGGAGCGACCAGCATACGCCTAGAGGCATAAGGACTTACAGGCACACGGAAAGCTTTACATTGCAGGGTTGGGGTGCTGTGATGGTAAAAGTGCTTCCTGCATAAATCTGGAGACCCAAGTTTGATTCCCAGCCCCATGTAAAGGCAGAAGGGGAGAACTGACTTTAGAAAGTTGGCCTCCGGCTTAATAATACGAATGTTGAATCGGTTATTTTTAAAGTAATGAACATTTCTTCCTTTTAGTTATTAGCCCGTGAGCTGATGCACTAATCGAGACAAGCTGACAAGCATTCGTGAGACGCATCAGACCGTAGAGGAGAACTTCTGAACTGGATTGGCTTAAAGCGATTGACAGACATATATTTATGAATATCAGCGCTGTGTGTATTTACCATGAGTGCCTTTGGCAGCTAACTTCTCAAGCCTTCTGAGGGAGCCAGGGGTGGCCTACAAGCAATTAGAATGACAAATCATCTCGGTTCTAACATCAGGAGACAGGAAGCAGAATGGACCTAAAGCTGCAGTCTCTTCCGCTGCCCCTACTTAGCACCCAGGGAAGACTCTTCATTTACCACAGCATTAAGCTAGCACAAGGCAGAGAAGCCCTGGGAAGCCATGCCAAAGATAGCAGCAGGGGATTCATTCAGAACAGAGCTTCCTGGAAGAAACAGGATTCTGGATGGGCAGAGGCCAGGTGGTGGCTCATAAGAATCAAGGTAGGCAAATTAATGTATTTCAGCGACAGAACCTATTAGAGTGTTTGGCTTCTAAAGCTTTGAAGTAGAGGCTAATTGATTATGGGTCCCTTAGGCAGGAGCAGATGGGCAAGCTACAAAGATGGCTTTATCTATATGACAACGTTCAGCACCGCAGGAATTCACTGCTTTATACCCAGTTACCAAAGGAGGTTCCCAGGCAACAGATTCCTGATGGAAGGCAGGCTGCAACCATTTAAAGAAGGATCTGGCATGTGTAAGTATATCCCTTAAAGGGCCTTCAGTACCTTGCTCAAGCGGCTGTATGTCTGGAGGGAAAACAGCCCTACTTTGGGGGAACTATCAGACAATGGTTCTCATTTACCAGTGGCACATAGGACCCATTGGTCAGAATGTGGGTTTTGTGGAAGTCATGTGACACATGGAGTTTAACCCTCTCTCTGTCTGCACAGTAGACTCAATGGATCCAGTTATTTTCTTATGTCCCACATGTACAAAAGTAGACACACTTACTAATGGTCTGAGTTTCCTTATCCGCTACGCAATTCATTGCTTACTGCTCTGTCTTTGACTCACCACTATGGGATTTACAGCTCATGACAGAAATGATTAGAAGAAGAGATATGAAGATGGGCCTACTAGAACAGGCTTAGTATATAAAGGCAATCATGTCTCACCAGAATGCTCAACGGGTCATCCATGGCAAATGAACTCATATGTCAGATGGACAGGATGATTTGGTTTGTACATAGCATTAGCTGGCTTCTTTTTCCAGCCATGCCAGTGGTCGCTCTTTGGAAGAGATACACATGAACACTGTGCTCAAGGTAAACATGTACAGCCCTTCAGCAAAGTTACTGTTACCACCAGCTCTGGTGAGTGCCCAGTTGCCACAGCAAAAGCTGGCCCTGCTGCCCCCCAGTCCGGCACCATTCTGTAGTGGGACTAGCCAAAGGAGTCTGGTGGGAAATCGGAATGCTTCCTTCACTGGAAACAGAAATTGCACGTGTGGGAATAGATGTATTTCCAGACTTTTCTTTTCTGCACCTGATACTTCTGTCGGAATCATTGCTCAGCGATTCACAAAGATCGTCTTTACCATAACACGTAACTCATGACCAACAAGCTCATCTGACAGCAAACGGAGCTTTAGGCTACAAAATTCACTGGTCCCAGGACATTAGTTATTATGCAGATACCACTGGTCTGGAAGTGCTGTGGAATGGTGTATTGAAGGCACACATGTGTGTATACCTTTCCCACACTTACACATAATTAAAAAAGAAATCTTCGAGGGCCAGGCATGGTGGCACACAACTTTAATCCCAGCACCGCGAGGCAGATCTCTGCAAGTTCCAGGCCAGCCTTGTCTACATAGAAAGCTCCAGGCCAGCCAAGGCCACATAGTGAGATCCTGTCTTAACAAAACCATTATAATAAAAAAAAAACCTTTTAAAAGGAACTTCATTAAAAGCATAGACAACATGACAACTCATAATGATATCATTAACTATAGAGGACATTGATTTGGTTACAACTGGGAAGCTAACAGTACACATGTAAAGTTTCCCACCTTCATTTTTCTGAGGGTCTTACATCTAAAGAGAAGCCCTGGGGGGGGGGGTTCTGTTGACGATGGTGGATCTCAAATAAGACAATTTTTTTTGAAATGATAAATAAAAGCCACAGCACTTGTTTCTTTCCATGTCAGTCACTGGACAGTCACTGTGCACATCTCATACGTGAGCTCTGTGACAAGAAAATGTGGCACTTCAGGCTGAAGAAGAGAGCAGCCCATGCCGAGGCCTCTGCGCAGCCTGCAGCACACACTGGACGGAGAGATGAGTTTGCTTATTCACAGGTGACCAGCCAGGCAGACCGAGGCATGGCTGACGATGTCTCAATCATCCATCAATTCATGGGCTGTACTGAAAAAAATGGAAAAATGTACCCCAGCTGTAAAAATAAAAGGCAATAGGAAGCAGATGAAAAAAAAATTTAAACTGAACTTGAAAGCTCCGAGGGAAAAAAAAGAAACAAATAAACCCCAGCAGAATAAGCGATGCCGTCATTTCAGCTTGGATCAGCTCTTGGCTGCACGTGCTGAGTGCAGTGAGACAGAATTAGCAGAGCTTCGAGAGAATTCCATCAAATCACCCCACTCTTGCTTCAGTGCCTCCCATTATTACTTGACAGGAGCTTTTCAGTTTCACCCTCCAGGAAAGCGAGGCACCGTTTATCGAGGCTCTCGCACCAAGTTTCATTACATCGAGAGTGGAAATGGGCATCCCGCGTGATTTACCGCGCATCCACTTTTCAGCAAATAGTGACTTAGCCACCATTATTGGGTGGCCAGGCTCTGGCTTTGCCATTGGTTCTCTGAGGGGGTTCTACTGAAGAGTGCTGTTTTGTTCCACAGGAACTTGAGGTGCTGATTCCAGACCATGAGGCATTTTGGAATGTCAGCTTAAAGGCAAACAAACCAACAGCCAGGCAAAGGCAAATACAATATTAACTTTGAAAAAGCGAAGCAGACAAACAGATGAAAAACTGACCGTAATTTCTACTGCATTTCCGGACTTTTCCTGAGCCTGGATCTGTCTGTGCTGGAGATGGGGCTGGAGGAGACAACATGGAGTAGAAGAGGGGCTTCCTATCAGAAGCCTGCAGGGCAGAGAACTGAGCTAGCAGCGGGTTGCTGGAGAGTAGTAGGTTTCTAAAAGGCGATGCTGCTGTAAGGGAATGGAGCAACTCAGATTGAGAGCTCATTTCGAGAGATGACAGGCCAAGCTGCACATGGTGGTGCATACCTATAAATCCCAACACTGAAGAGGAGGCAAGAAGAGCATCCGGAGTTCAAGGTTATCCTTGAGTATATATCATGTTTAAGGCTAGACTGGGCTGTACAAGATTCTTTCAGAACAAAACAAGACACAGGCCATTTCTAGTCCAGTAGAGCTCTAGCTAGATTCCCACTGTGCAGAAAGGACAGAAAGGTCTGCTGGATACCATCGAAATGAGCCACCAAAACTGAGTCCAGGGCCATTTCAAAGGGCCACAGGAATCAGGAGATCTAGTTCTAGGTGGAAGAGTGTGGCTGCTAGATATTTCTGGGCAAGTATCTAGGCATCTGAACTGAGCAGGAGGCCAGAGTGATGGGCAGATATGTCTGAGTATCGAGCACTGTTTTAGTCAGGGTTTCTATTCCTGCACAAACATCATAACCAAGAAGCAAGTTGGGAGGGGTTGGGGATTTAGCTCAGTGGTAGAGCGCTTGCCTAGCAAGCGCAAGGCTCTGGGTTCGGTCCTCAACTCCGGAGGGGGAAAAAAAAGACAGGTAAATAAAAGTAGCAAGTTGGGGAGAAAAGGGTTTACTCAGCTCACACTTCCAGGTTGCTGTTCATCACCAAAGGAAGTCAAGCCTGGAACTTAAGCAGGTCAGGAAGCAGGAGCTGTTGCAGAGGCCATGGAGAGATGTTTCTTACTGGCTTGCTTCCTTCCCCTGACTTGCTCAGCTTGCTCTCTTATAGAACCCAAGATTACCAGCCCAGGGACAGCACCATCCACAACGGGCGGGGTCCTCCCTCTTTGATCACTAGTTGAGAAAATACCTTCTAGCTGGGTCTCATGGAGGCATTTCCTCAATGGAGGTTCCTTTCTTTGTGATAACTCTAGCTTGTGTCAAGTTGACACACAAAACCAGCCAGTACAAGCACTTCTTTGAGATGCTGTGGGATAAAGCAAGTGCAAGCTGGACAGACTGAAGTGTGTGGTCAAAAACACAGGGTGGGGGTGGGAGTGGGGAAATGTCTCAGGGGTTAAAAGCACTTGCCATGCATGCCCAGTGATCTGACTCCGGATTCATTAAACTCATTTAAAAACCAGACTCAGCTGTGCAGGTGTCTGCAAACCCAGCATGCTCATGGGCAATGGGAGGTAGGAACAGGAGACTCTCTGGACACTTAAAGACCAGATAGTCTGGCTTATGCAGGGGCAGGGAGACCCTGTCTCAAACAAGGTGGAAAGGTAAGGACCGACCCCTGAAGACACCTGGGTTAGCGTCATGGTCTTTTCCTGAAAATGCTCTGGAAAATAACAGCACTGTAGACCAGGAAACAAAAATTCAAAAGATGATTCCAGAGAGAGCTTTAAGCTTTTCCAAGGAACTTTTGCAAGCTTTGAAAATTCCCGTCACGCCTTAGAGGAAACGGCAAGATCGGGTAAACAGGCAAGAAGAGGAAAGATGCCTCTCATCCCAGCCTGAAGATCAAATGATTCCCACCAGATACAAAAAAGCAGCAAGGTCTCACCAGGCAGCGGAACATCCATTAACATATGAATAGAGCTCAAAGTAATATCCGTCAGCAAAAGTTTATTGATTTCCCGAGCTAGAGGCTTGAGGAGGAGAAGCTCAGAAAGCACGCTCCCATCCCCAGCCAGAGAGGCTCCAGGTCTAGACAGGGAGGGCATCTTTCACCTCACACAGGGCTGCCCCAGGGTATCAAGGTTGCACAGAGGCTAGGGCTGGGGGCTGAACACAAACAGCAGAGGGGACAGGTACCCACCCCTCTGGCTGGACAGCTGAAGCCTTACAGCCCCAAGGATTTCCAGGACTCACTGGTAGGTAGAGGAGAGTCTAGCCAGGTGTCCACAGGATGGGGACGGGGTACCCCCTGCCTGCTTTATTGATTATAGTGGGGCTGGAAACGTCTGAGAGGTCCGTATTCTGAACCTTTTATTCTCGTCCCACACTGAACATGCTGCATAGACAGTTCTCCCACCTTGCCTCCTGGTCCGCCGCACGGACCCTCTCCTGAATAATCCTTGTCTATTTTCTTCAATGCAGGACAAATATAAAAGAAAAGAGAGACTTTGCTTCTTCCTAAATTTGTCACACAAATATCAGAGAGGATGAGAAGTAGAATTTCTTTTTGGCTCATGGTGTCGTGTTTTGTTTTTCTTGCATAGAGGGCTGTAGCTCTCCTAGTTTATATATATATATATATATATATATTTAAAAGTGATTTTTTTTTGAGGACTAGAGAGATGGCTCAGTCGTTAAGAGCACTGACTGCTCTTCCAGAGGTCCTGAGTTCACAACCATCTGTAATGGGATCCAATGTCCTCTTCTGGTGTGTCTGAAGACAGCTACAGTGTAGTCATATAAATAAATGAAAATAAATCTTTAAGAAAGTGATCTTTTGAGATTTATTTATGTGTGCAAGTGTGTGTGTGTGTGTGTGTGTGTGTGTGTGTGTGTGTGTGTGTGTACCATATACCTGCCTGGTGAGGGGTCAGAGGAAGGCATGAGATTCCTAGAACTGCAGTTACAGGTGGTTGTGAGCCACCATGTTGGTCATATCTCCAACCCCACAGAGATTTACTTTTGCTGGTGAACCTAAGATCTTGGACTTGAGGCTGGAGAGATGGCTCAGCAGTTAAGAGCAGAGGACCTAGATTTGGTTCCCAGCACTCACATGGTAGCCCATAACCACGTGTAACCACATGGTCCCCATGGAACCACCGTTCCAGGGAATCCAACACTTTTTCTGACCTGGGTAGGAACTGCACACACATGGTACACATGCATACACATAGGCAAACACTCCAACACATATCATAAGAGTAAGTAATCTTGAAAACAAGAAGATCTCAGACATAACTGCTAAGCAACCACCATGCCACTACCGCTACTCCCCGGTCCCAGGCTTTCCTAATTGAACCATGTGAGGTCATGGTTAATTTGGGGACTTTCTGATTAACACGTGTTCTGTGCATACCTTCAGTGTGCCTCATGACGTTGTACACTTTCAGTGGTAACGTTGAAGACATGCGTTGTAGCCCATAAATTTAAGTGAGAGAATCGGTCTACAAGATGCCCCTCTCATGTGTTTGGAGGGTTCTGTAGGCTATGCCAATTCCTAGCTAGCATATTTCTCCCACTTACATGGATGGGCTCCCACTGACAGCACTTCCATGGCTTTTTGTGATGCTCAGAATGCCCTAGAGCAGAGTGCCTTGACCCCGGTGAGGTGTGGACTAGATAATCTTTCATGAGGCCTGTCTTGTGGGCTTTACAGTACTTGGTGGCATGCTTGGTCTGCAGACTATAGACACCATGCACCATGCTCCCTCAAGTTATGACAGCCAAATATGTCTCTAGATATTGCTATACATCCTCTTATGAGCAAAACCATCCCTGATTGGAGACCATTGTCTTTGGCAAACCCATACACCTTTCTCACTGGGATATGTAATTGATCACTGAGTTTTGTTGAGTCCACCTCCCAGAATTAACTGTTAATTTCATTTCCTCTCTGATTCCAATGTCTCTGGTCTCCTAAGGAAATGTACAGGTAAGAGCATTCATAAATGAATGTAGCAGGGAAGTTTTACCAGAAGCTGAAGTGCAGTGGCAGATGTCAGCCACTGGGTGGCGTCTGTACATCACCAGCTCTGCAGAACAAGCCCGGATCACTCCAGAAGCAGACAGATAAAACTGACCAGACAGAAAAGATAAGATTGGGCCTCGCCTAATTACAGAGTACTGTGACCTATTTACAGAAAACTGTGTGGCAGGCACTGAAGAAGGTGTTTCACCTATAATAATAAGCAGATAGCCTTTACTGAATATTTGCTCTATCAGCCAGACCCTAATTTCTACGTAATGTGTAGTCATCACCTTGAATTCTAATAATAATCCTAAAATGTATATTATGTTATAGACAAATGAACAGCACCTAAGAAGTGCAGCAGAATTAAGAAACTTGAGGGCTGGAATGTAGCTCAGTGGTAAAATACTTGCCTACCATGCATAAGGCCCTGGATTCAATAACCCAGTATTACAACAAACAAACAAATAATAAATAAATCAATAAATATTAAAAATTACCTAATTATTGAAAAAATACTCAAGAAGGTCATATCACTGTTGAATATCTAATGTATGCCAGACAGCCTTGTAGATGCGAGGTATTATGTTTAACCCAAAACTAAAGAAAAGATCTCAGAATATAACATTATAGTCCAAGCTTACAGAGCTGGCCAAGTTCATGTATAAACTCGAGGGATATGTATCAGATTCTAGCATCTTCTTCTGTCTCATACTGGAACACATCCTGTCTTCTGATGTGTCTCCCTGACAGTCTGCTCTGACGGCATCCTTGCATGCACCAGCTGTGTGGCAGAAATCACTCTGGGCATCTGAAGGTGAACAGACAGACAAGACCTTGTTTGCATGGAGCCCACAGTAAGGGACACGGAAGGGAACAGCTGATGAACAACCCATTCCAGAAGTCTTGATGGATCTGTGCTGAGTGCTGCAGGGTGAGAGGAAGTGGGGAGTGAGTCTGAGAGGCTGGAAGGCTGGGAGGAAGAGAAGAGGAAGTAAGTTCACACAAGAAACAATCACAGAGACAACCAATAGGGTTCAAGCATGTTTTTGTTTGTTTGTTTTTTAATTACCAGCATGAACTCTGAACTGGATTGCCTGGATTTGATCTCTATAGGTACTGTATATTACTGTGCCCTTGGGCAAGTTTACCATCTGTAAACTAGAAGCAAAATTACTCCACCCTTTAAGGCTACTGTGAGGATTAAATGAGTTAACCAATCTACACACTCAGAGCCGCTGTTCGCGGTGCTGTCTACGCAGAGCCTGATGATTCCGCTGCATACCTTTATATTTGACTTCCTCCACTCTACAAGCAAACTTTTCTCCACATCACCAAAACCTTCTTTGTTAAACACAGACCGTGTGAGCATTTATGCCCGCTAATACATGGAGGGGGAGATAAATACCTCCCCAGAGGCCTTGTGGTCACCCCAGAGAGAGAAGGTGGGTGGACCTTATCAGTGTCTCCTCTATAGAGATTTTTATTGCTGTTTTGGGAACACCACCGCCACCACCAAAGAACAAAGAGACCTAAAAATAGGATAAAGAGCCCAGCAACAGATCCACACGTTATTTATGAGTGGGATTTATGACAGAGTACACTCCACTCTGTCAGGGCTATTTAAAAAATCAGGTCGATGAGATAACTGTGTTGGAAAAGGAACCCTGACCCCACTTACACAGTCGTCGAAAGTTAATTCGGAGAGGGCCACCGTCTTCAGTGTGGAGCTGAAATGAGGTAGCTGAGCTTCTTGGAGAACATGGATGGAACAGATTTACTAAGAAGAACGTGGCAAGCTGAGCTTCTTGAACGTTAAGAACCTCTGTACATCAAAAGACACCATTAACAGAGCAAAAGAGAGGCCACAGACGGGGGCGTATATATTTGTAGAGTATGTGCTGGCAGTGTCATCTCAGAAAGGTACATCAGCATTAATATACATATAGCATGCTAGTAGCTCACATAGATTAAGCTTTCTATCGCTGTAACAAATACCCAAGGTAGGTAACTTATAAAGCAAAAAGGGTTTGGCTGTATATATGGGTTGGAGTAAAGTATTCTCTCTCTCTCTCTCTCTCTCTCTCTCTCTCTCTCTCTCTCTCTCTCTCTCCCTCCTCTCTCGGTTTATTGGAGTTCAAAGTTTCAGAGATTTCAGGCTGTGGCTGATTGGTTGACTAGTGGCTTTGGGCTGATGACACCATGGTAGGAGCCTGTGGCAAAAACAAAACTGCTCACCTCATGCCCAGAAAACTAAAAAGAAAGAGAAGGGCCCAGGTTCCATTATTCCCTTGAAGGGTATAAATCCTCCCTCCCATAAGCTCCACTTCTTAGAGGTCTACTGCCTCCCATGGTGCTGCCTAGAGACCAGGCCTCTGGGGCGTACTTATGACGCAGGACTGTCAATCATCAGTGAGGAATAATGAATATATACATGTATATATATATTTATATATATCCAGAAGAATCTTAAAAGACTTAGTGCAAAGTGAAACTTGCTGTATTTTAGCCAAGCATCCAAGAAAAAAGAATCTGTGACTTCATCACCCATATGCCGGCAAACGCTGAGTGGGATTGCAGATCCCACCCTCGTCTGCAGCGAGGCACTGAACTCCCTGCTGTGGGAACATCGGGGAAAGCTGAGTAGGGAGCTGGGACTCTCATCCCTGCTGAGCCTTAATAAGATCCCCAGTACTGCAGAGACCGTGCAGGGAGCCTGGCCTTTCAGTTCCCACAAGGCAGTCCCAGGGAGCCCTCCTCCTCTTGTACAGATGGAACCTGGTGGTTGGGGGCTGGTGGAGAACTTGTCCCACCCACACTTGGCAATAATGAAGTGGAGCGTGTAGCCCCTTATGCTGCTAGAACAGGTTTAAGTAAGACCCAGAGTCTCAGCACACAAACGCCCAAGATTTAGCCTGCTTTTCCTATCATGCCGCGCTTGCCTGTTCAGGTTTTTATTCACCAATACCCCCTGGTCTGGGGGCCACAAACACCAGAATTTATGTCCCAGCCATGGAGGCTGTAACACTTCCAGGGCAAAGGCACTCTGGTTCCCCGCGCACCTCTCTGTTTCGGCATGCAGATGCCTGTTTCCTGCTGCATCTTCCATTACAGGCAAGCCTGTGAAAGAGACTTCCTTTTTCTATGGTCTGCCATGAGCATTGAGGATCCTGGAACCTTGACTAGGGGTGGCGAAGGAATAGAGAAAGGACAGACACACATGTAGGAAAGCTGGGGTCCAGTGCGGGTCTGGGCAGCGATGAGTCTGCACCTACCACATCCAGCAACCTGGAACCCCAACCTGGAACCTCAGTGTGGATTCTTATGCACAGCACAGAGGGCAGGACTAGCCAGTCCAGGTAGGAGGTCTTCATAGATGAGCAATCTCAGACTATAGACATACTGGAAGAGGAAGCCACGGGTGCCAGTTTTTGTACACACTGGTCAATCCACTCTGAAACCCCCAAGGAGGGGTCTGACATCCTTCTTTAGCCTGGCCATTAAGGGGAAATGGTCTTACCCTGCCCACATCAGAACTACACTCACTCAGGGCCTCCTCTGTCTCTCAATACAGGGGTCTTCCTATGTAGCCCAGGCCGGCTTCAAAGTTGGGATCCTTCTGCCTCGGCATCCTGAGTGAAAGATAGCCCAGTGTGCATAATAGCTGCCTCTTCTTCCGAGAGTATTCTTCTCAGCAGAGCACAGCCCTGCCCTTACAGCCTCATCTAACCTCTCTAACACTCCAATTTCAAATGACCTCACATTGGGCAGTTGGGAGTTAACAGATGGACTTAAGGGGAGTCAAGCATTTGGTCTGCAGGATCAACCGAGAACCAGGGAAACCCCAAACTGAACTTCAAAAGGACAGCCTCTACAGGGGCTGGGGAGATAGCTTAGTGGGTAGTGTTTGCCACCCACTGAGCTCAGAATCTGAGTTCAGACTTCTAAGCACACATGCTTGAGTCCTTGTCCAGTGAGTTCAGTAACCCAGAACTGAGATGTGGAGTCAGTGAAAGAAAGGACTCTGACCACTTGTCATTCGAGCAAGCGGACCGGAGTAGCTCAAGCCATCTTTATTACACAGAATTTCAGAGCATTCAGTTTCAGATTTCCCTTAATCATTATCCAAGAATCTCAACCAGTACTTATGAAAGTTCATTTTAAGTCCCCCTTACTTCCTTGTCATCAGTGATTCCCCTTTCCCATGTCTATGCAGTAAAATATTACAATCCAAATGACTATGTCATAGCTAAGCACACCTGAATATTGCCAGCCAAAATGATTTAAGTTGTATTACAGGCCAAGTGATTGTATCTAGCCAGCCACAACTAGTTTGTGCACAGGCCAGCAGCAGACATACAGTTTCAAAGTAAAAGACAATTAGAACCCAAACAAACTTTTAACAGGAATATAACCAACTTACGTTTCTTTTAAGAGCACAGCAAATTTTACACACACTCATATACATATAACGCGGACACACAGATAGTCTCTCTCTCACACACACATACAGACCCACTCACACACACACTAATTTATAGATGCCACCAGCAAAATTATATCAATTCTATAATTATCTGGCAAAGAATAGAGAAGAATGAAATTATGTCATTTGTAGGAAAATGGATAGACAATAAATAAGGGAAAATACAAATATGTTTGTTTTGTTTTGTGTTTTGAAACAAAATTTTTCTTTGTAGCCCAGGCTATCTTTGAGCTCACTATGTAGCCGTTCTGACTTTGAACCCTCCCTGATACTCTTTCCTCGGCTTCTTAAAGAGCTGGGATTGTAGGGGAGCTACTATGATTAGATCTGTCTTCTCTGGAGTTTTCTAAATTACATCTGATAGTTACAGAAAAGCTTGCACTACTGTCTGACTTGATCCTAAATGCATAATGTGGGGCTCCCTGCTGTTGGAATTCAGACCCAGGGCAGGAGGCTGAGGTGCCCATTTAACCTAACAAAGCTGACTTAGCCTCCAGATTCTCCCAGCATCCCTTGCTCTCTGTGCTGAACTTTCTAGCCCAGAGTCCAGACTTTCTCTCACCTAGAGGATCTCCACTATATAATCCAGGCATTTTTATGCCCCCCTCTCCGCTCCCTCACCCTCACTTTTCTGTCTTCCTGTCTGCATGGTGACTTCATTGATCCCTCTCCTGTGAGGTCCATGAACCTGCCTGAGAGCTGCCCCCAATAATCCTTCCTTTATACTTTAATTCGGCTTGAACTGGCTCATTTCTTCAGTGGAGAATATCTGTCACCTGCAAGGAAACCAGTTCAGCATGACTTAGTTGGGCAAGCAAACCCTGGTTCAAACTCCTTCCTCTTTCTTCTTCTTCTTCTTCTTCTTCTTCTTCTTCTTCTTCTTCTTCTTCTTCTTCTTCTTCTTCTTCTTCTTCTTCTTCTTCTTCTTCTTCTTCTCCTCCTCCTCCTCCTCCTCCTCCTCCTCCTCCTCCTCCTCCTCCTCCTCCTCCTCCTCCTCCTCCTCCTCCTCCTTCTTCTTTGTTTGTGTAGTTTTATCTGTCCTGGAACTCACTCTGTAGACCAGGCTGGCCTCAGACTCACAGAGATCATCTGCCTCTGCCTTCTGAGTGCTGGGATTAAGGGTGTGTGCCATCACTGCCCCAGCTGGTTCAAACTTCTGGAGTCTGACATATTCCTGGTGACAATTATCCCAATCCCATGTGCACAATAAAGCTTAAAGTGTGACTACATCTACAAAGCACATGAGATTTGTACCATAAAAATGGTTCTATATCTTAAAGGCCTAGGATCTGGAATGGTCTCTGATCAAGATAGCACAGCGGTCAGCAGGCTGTACAGCACTTGTGACATTTCCCCTAAGGACGGGTTCTACTGCTTGAGAAACAAAGCTAAAGATAAAGGTCTAAGGAGGGAGAGACTGCGATTCTGGAGGATTTGGGTGAGGACTGGCCCTACAGATAGCCAAGGTCACCAGGTAATTAACAACATCCACTCCCAGCCTTCTGGGCAGAACACAGGTATTCACTTCCTCCACTGAGGAGGCAAGCCTGTGTGGTTAGCACTCCTGGTTTCTCCAGGACTTGGCTGTGAGCACTTGTGCCTTCTATACACAGAAAGGAGATATTTGAAATAAATGTGTGTGTGGGGTTAAATAGATTTAAGGGAAGTAAGATTATTTCAATGTGATAAAATGATGACACCAATATGTGGATTTAAATTTTTTCCAACCCCACTTTTTTTTTTTTTTTTTTTTTTGAGCTGAGGACCGAACCCAGGGCTTTGTGCTTCCTAGGCAAGCGTTCTACCACTGAGCTAAATCCCCAACCCCAAACCCCACTTTTAATAATGGTTCTTAAGTGCATTGACCTCCCTTCTAGCCCACCACCCACCAGAGGTAGTGGAAAAGAAAGGTTATTAGGACACAGGGGAAGTGGACCTGTTTAGAAATTGTTCTAAATCCAATTTGCATTGTCAGGAAATCAGCAGTTCAGTTCACAGGCCAGCAGTGGCAGCTCGATCCACTCTCAAACACTTCATGAAGATGCCAGCATCCAGTTCAGTAGCATTGGGATAGCACGCACGAACAGCCAGCCCTCGGCAGAGTCGGCACGCAGCAGCGGAAGTAACCAGGACAGCAGAGATGTCCGGAGTTCTCTGCCTGGCCTTTCTCAGTGAAGCTAAGTTCACTTGGAAGGTGAAGAGGCGAGACCAACGAATCATTGCAAGCACCATCACTGTCCATTGAGTTCTATTTATATGCCCTCAAACACCACATGTTGTCCTATGGGTCCTGCCTCACCACAGAGTCTGTACCAGCTGACATCCTTCTGCCAATCAACCTCAGACGTGGCGAAAAGCTGCCAGCACACCACCAGAAGTTGTTTTTGGTGCATTTCTCTCTAAGGAGTCCTGACAAATGGAGCTTAGCAATGCAACAGAAGGCAAACCAATGCGTGTGTATCGTTAGGGAAGAATCCTTCATCACGAGTCCGTTCACATGCTTGCTTTAGCAAAGCATCCTTTCACCTCTGTCCACCTCAGTGAAACATCTTCTCACCTGTGTCTGCTTCAGAAGAACAATCCTTTACATGTCTGCCCCAGCGAAATACCATTAGACACAACTGACTTTCCAAAAAACTATGCTTCCACTTCATACTCCCCTTTCTATTTAAGAATTTTCCTCTTCTCTAACATTAGCAATCTATACACAGTAGAAATAATTATAAGAACCATCACATTTTAAACAAATGGCTATGCATGATGTAGTCAAACAATAGTCTAACAACCTTAAATTTCTATCCATGTACAATAATTGAACAAAAGAACCCCTTAAATTTCTACCACTATGCGATAATTAAACAAAATCTTAAATTTCTACCAATATACAATAATTAAAGAAAAAACCTTAAAAATCTGTTAATATATAATAATTACACAAACCCTTAATTTCTATCAATGTATGATAATTAAAAAAAAACAACCTTAAATTTCTATCAACATACAATAATTAAGCAAAGCCACCTACCACCCTAAATGTTAACAACTATAATACATCAAGCAAACAAAACCATCCTCCCCAACTTAAGGGATTGGAACAATGGTTTTCTTTCTTTTTTTTTAAGATTTATTTATTTAATTTATGTATACAAGTACACTGTAGCTGTCTTCAGACACACCAGATCCCATTATAGATGGTTGTGAACCACCATGTGGTTGAACTGAATTGAACTCAGGACTTCTGGAAGAGCAGTCGGTGGAAGAGCAGTCGGTGCTCTTAACCGCTGAGCCATCTCTCCAGCCCAACAATGGTCCTCTTAATGTATATTCCCTTCCTGATGAATTGGGGTGAAGAATTCCTGTTTGGACCCCAAGGAAAAAATTGGTTAGTCTAATAAAAGCTAGCTGTAGCATTTACTACCCCATCCCTGTGTTTATCCAGTCTCTGTTTTGCCTGTCCAGTCTATGTGTTATCCAGTCTCTGTTGGATTGATCATTAGAGCTAGGCCTTTTGAAGCTGATTTGCATGCATATTTTGGAGAATTCAGTAACCAAGACAGTCTGTGAATCATCTGGGCTGTTTGTTTGGTTAAAAAAAAATCCCTGTCTCAGGTGAAAAGAGCTTTTCCCGGTCGGATCTAATTGTTCTGTTTCAGGAAAACACTCCTTCACATGTCTGCTCCAGGAAAATACCACCCAAAGATACCATAAGTTTCCACTTCACCAGTAGACTACAATGTTATGTGTAGACATATAGAGTCACACAAATTCTTGGCCTGGCCTTGATCTTGGGACTTGCCTGCTTTTTATAAACAACTGAATTCCTATCTATCTATCTATCTATCTATCTATCTATCTATCTATCTATCATCTGCCTCTCTCTTTTATCTATCTACCAGCTCTAACCCCAACATTTTACTGGTTCTCTTTCTCTGGAAACTCCAACAGCTATACCACTTGTGGACATATACCCAAAAGATGCCCCACCATCTGGAAACAACCCAGATGTCCCACAATGGAAGAATGGATACAGAAAATGTGGTTTATTTACATAATGGAATACTACTCAGCTATTAAGAATGAGGACATCCTGAGTTTTGCAGGCAAATGGATGGAACTAGAAAATATCATCCTGAGTGAGGTAACTCAAACACAAAAGGACATGCATGGTATGTACTCACTAATAAGTGGATATTAGCCAAAAAAAAAAAAAAAGTACAGAATATCCAAGATACAGTCCACAGAACTCAAGAAGGTTAACAAGCTGAAGGGCCCAAGTGAGGATCCTTCAATCCCACTTGGCAGGGAGAAGGAAGCAATCATGGTGTGTGGGGGAGCTGGGTGGGAGAGAGGACAGGGAGGGGAAAAGGGGAATATGACTAGGTATGGGGGAGGGGTTGCAGGAACAGGAGTGAAGCCCTGAGGGCCAGCAGAAAGAATGGAAACAGGCAAACTGGGAAGGTAGGAAGTTGGGGGGGGGGTGTCTTTAGAATGTACCAGAGACCTGGCAGGTGAGAGACACTTAGGACTCAAAGGGAGGGACCTTAGATGAAATTCTCTACAATGGGGAGAGGGAATTTGTAGGGTCCATCTCCAGTAGAAAGACAGAGCATCAAGTGGAGGGATGGGGTTGTCATCCCACAGTCAAAAACTCTGACCCAGAATTGTCCCTGTCTGAAAGAACTGCAGGGACAAAAATGGAGAAGAGACTGAGGGAAAGGTCTGTGACTGGTCCAACATGGGATCCATCTCAAGGGGAAGCTCCAAGCCCTGACACTATTACTGATGCTGTGGTATGCTTACAAACAGGAGCATAGCATGGCTGCCCTCTGAGAGACCCAACAAGCAACTGACTGAGTCATATGCAGATACTTACACCTAACCAACAGGATTGAGGATTCCTGTGGTTAAATTAGGGAAAGGCTGGAAGAAGCTGAGGAGGAGGGCGACCCCATAGCAAGACCAGCAGTCTCAACTAACCTGGACCCCTGAGATCTCTTAGACACTGAACCACCAATAAGGCAGCTGATATGAGGCCCCTGACACATGTACAGCAGAGGACTGCCTGGTCTGGGTTCAGTCAGAGAAGACACGCTTAACCCTGGAGAGACTTGAGGCCCCAGGGAGTGGGAGGCTTGTGGGGAGGGACGTTGGGGGATGGGGGATCTGCTTAGAGACATGGGGAGGAGTGGGATATGGAACTGAAGGAGGGCAGACCAGAAAAAAAAAACCAAAAACTAAAAATGAAAGAAAAAAATTTAAAAAATATTTCTTCATGTCTTGTTTAGTTACTACTTCTTTTTCTTCTCCTTGAGATAGGGTTTCATTCTGAAGCTCAGGCTTTCTTAGAACTAACAGGACTCTTCCTGCCTCAGCCTTCTAAGTGTTAAGATTACACTCAGGAGTCACCAAGTCTGTTTTAAACAGAGACACCTTTAAAAGGGGGAAATTATAGGTAATCACACTCATTAATATGAATTCCAAAAATATCTTTAAAGTGTTAATTCAATGGTGTAAAGCCAGACATAAGGGCAGATGCCTGTAATACCAACACTTGAGAAAGGCAGGGGGATTAGGAGCTGGCTAGACAATGAGTTCAAGGCCAGGGCTACATGAGGTAGTATATGCTATCATACATCTAAAACCTGTGTGTGGCTTATCTGTTAAATGTATGTTCTGCTGTCATAAAGGACCCAGTGCCCATTTCAGGAGGCTCATGATAATCTATAATTCCAGCTCCAGGGTATCTGATGTCCTCTTCTAGCCTTGGAAGGTCCTGCAATATCAATCCCTGCAATACAACACACATAATCTTTAAAATTTGCAAAAATGCAAACTTCTTCCTAAATTGGGGTGGGGGGACCTCAGAAGCATTCCTCTGAGGTCCAGGAAGGTACATGGGAAAGCACGTGCCCATTGCTTCTAGTTAACATATGAAGACTCCAGCTAGAGTATCGGGACAAAGAAAAAAGGATATTAGGGTCAAAATATTGATAAAGAAGACACGAAAATTCCATTTCTGAGAATAACATGTGTAAGCAAGTGGTGCTGCTAAGTCACTATAAATATTACAGTGTTTATAGATATCATATTATCAAAGACAGCTGTCTTTTCTCAGCAGCAGCAGCAGCTGGAAAACACAACAAGAGTAAAGAAATAGTACAGGCTTGTCTGAGAACTTCAAGTCCTCGGGACTGGATAAATCTGTAAGAAAGTCTTCAAGACTTCCAGTTCAGAAATTATCAAGAGGGCAGTTCTCCCAAAACGAATCTTAAAACATAGTGTTAGTCAAAATAATATCTCAATAGAGTTAGAACAGACCTTGTAAGATGCCCTTACAATAGATATGGAGGTAGAGAGCCAGACATGGTGTGCATGCCTGTAACCTCAGCATCTAAGTCTAGCCTGGGCTACATAGAGTTCCAGGAGGGCTTAGGTTACAGAGGGAGACTGAAAACAAATAAACGAGCACCAGCAAAATGGAGGGCTAAGGCTCACCGGGGTAGTTCAACGGCTGGACTAAAGGGAAGCAGAACCCGAGAAAGACTGAAAGAGGAGAGACCCACGGCTTCACAAAGAGTTCATCTTCAAGTTCTGTAAGGAACTTCTCCAGTCAGCAGACTTCTGGGATACAAACCAGGACATTCATTTCCCTTTATACTGTGGGAATACTAATTTCTATCTGAAGAGTGAAGTTGGAGAAGGAAAAGAACAGGTCAGAAAGGTTACTCTTCACCCAGAATTCAGCGCGTGCAAACCTCTGGTGAACTAGACTTGTGGCTTCCGCCTGTGGTTTGGGGGTCAGGTGTAGGACAGAGTTAAAGACAATATTTTCAATATTTGCAAAAGAATGAACTCAGGACATCATAAAAAAGAAAAACAAATTTCACTCAGAAGTCCGAGCACAGACAAATCAGTATTTCTTTTTTTAATCCCCCACTTTCTTAGTGTCACTTCCTCTGTATAATAAACACCCGTTTTTGGATTTGTTTGTTTTTGCATAGTTGTCATTGCATTTACTCATTTGGTGTTGGGAATTTAACTGAGGGCTTCACATATGCTAGGCAAGTGTTCTACCACTAAACTACAGTACGAGCGTACGGTCCGAGCCTTATTCTTCATTTTCAAGATTTCTTTTCTTTTGCCAGGTGTAGTGGCACACGCAGAAGTAAGAGAATCTCCATGAGCTTGAGGATCTCACTGAGCCTGATCGACACAGAGTTCCAGTACCCACCCCCATGACAAAAAATTTAAAAAGATTTACTTATTTTGTATATATGAGTGTTTTGCTCATACGTTGTGCACTGTGTGCATGAAATACCCACAGAGGCCAGAAGAGGGCGTCAGATCCACCAGAACTGGAGTTACAGATGGTTTTGAGTAGGAATCTGAACTTGGGTCTTCTGCAAGGGCAGCCAGCGCTCTTAGCTATGGAGCCATCCCTCTAACCCCACAGTCATCATTTAATGACTATGTAATCTGGTTTTAAGCATTCATGATGCTTTGGATTTTTTTTACTTTATGTTTTGTTTTGTTTTTCAAGATAGGGTTTCTCTGTGTGGCCCTGGTTGTCCTGTTGTCCTGGAACTCATTCTGTAGACCCGGCTTGCCTTGACCTCACATAGATCCACATGCTGCTGCCTCCTGACTGCTAGGTTTAAAGGTATGGACCACTGCTACACAGCAAATTTTGTCATTATTATAAAAATTGTCATATGAACATTTTGGGCAGTCGGAGAGTCAGACTCAGAGATTCAGAGTCAGAGAGACAAAGTTGAATGCAAGGTTTCTAGTAAGTACCTTTTCTGTCTTCTGAATCCTTGTCAAGGGCTCCTATTTCTCAAGCTCTCTAGACACTCTTTCCCTGCTGCTTGCTTAATGTTATCTGTGTCAGTGCAATTCCAGTTTCTTCAATGAACCCTCTCCACTCAGTGGAGTTATTTAAGCAGCTATTGGCTAATAGTCTTTGATAGAACCAACATTAATACCATCATCAATGTGATGGGGAAAATATTACAAAGCATTTTCTTAATTAATGATTATTGTGGGAGGCCCCAGCCCACTGTGGGTGGTGCCATCTCTGGACTGGGAGTTTTGGATTCTATAAGGAAGTAGACTGAGTAAGCCATGAGGAGTAAGCCAGTATGCAGCACCCCTCCATGGTCTCTGCATCAGCTCCTGTCTCCAGATTCCTGACCTGTTCCTAACCTGACTTCCTTTGATGATAAACTGCAATATGGAAATAAACCCTTTCCTCTCCGACTTGCTTTTTGGTCATGGTGTTTCACTGCATCAACAGAAGCCTTAACGAAGACATCAATGTAGAATGATAACAGGATGCTGTATAAGAACGGGGGGAGGTTCTCCCATTGTAGGGGTTTGAGGTTTATGAGGTGTTTGTGTCTGTGCCTTTCCACCTGTCTATGAAACCAGAACTGCCTTAAAGAAAATCAAGAGCTTGACATGTTGATGGTGGTGTATAGAAAAGGTAAGATTAGAAGCCTTGAGGGTGTCTTAGATTAAAAATATTTGTCAAAGGCTAGGACTGTAGCTCAGTGGTAGAATGTATGCCTAGTATGAATGAGACATTAGATTCAATCTTCTGTGTAGCGCTAAATAATTTGCCAAACTTTTAATGACATAAGAGAACATAAGGTAGATCTGGGTGAATAGAACATAGAACAAGGACAAGGAATAGCACACACGCACAGGCACACATACACACACACACACAAGCACAGGCACACATGCACAGGCACATACACACACAGGCACACACACACACACATGCACACACACCACACTGGAGGGGAAGAAAACTAAGAACAAGATAGGGAAGAAAAATATTAGAAATAAAGCATTGACCCTAGAAGGACTTCTTCCAATAAAATAACTTCCTTACAGAGAAAAACAAACGAAACAACAACAACAACAAGAAACAAAACAAAAAACCCACAGCATGATGGTGCATGCTTTTAATTCCAGCACTTGGGAGACAGACTCAGGATTTCTAAGAGTTTAAGGTCACAGAGAGTTCTAGGCCAGCCAGAGTTATGTAAGTGAGACCCTGACAGGGGTGGGAGAGAGAGAAAGCGGGGGTTGGGAGGAGGAAATAGAGGGAAATATAGCAGAAGGTTCTGGGTTTGATTCTTAGACACATACACCACACACACACACACACACACACACACACACACACACACACACACACACACACACGGCGGGGAGAGAGGACAAAAACCAAAAACAAGATATTACCAAATAACAAAGACAATTTTCCTTGATGTTAAAAATTCAGTCATAGGTTAAAAGGATCTATCAATTTCTCAGAACAAATAATTTAAAGGCTCATTCACCTCAATATATATCACTGTAAAAGTTCAGAAATCTAAAGAATATTCTGGAAACTTCCAGAGGGTAATAGAGAAGGGGAAACCAAAATCTGTAAAGAATATAAACCCGACTGGATTCTAATATAGACTTTTTATAAACAGTGCTTAAAATGAAAGGAAAGCTCAATACTCTGCACAATTTTCCTAAGGGGAAATTACTTTTAACCCACAATCTTATACCCAACTAAACACTGTTGCATGAGATAGAATAGAAACATTTTCAGATGTAGAAATACAATATTTTCAAACTTCCTCTGTTTGGAAAGTACTTGAGATTATCCTTAAATAAAATAAATCAATTGGTTAGTTAAGTTCCTTGAAAGTAGAGTTCAAAGTAAATATTTATATTCAAATAATTTATTTGTGGGTTTAATTCCAGAAAGCAAGGCTCATGGTAGAGAAAATACAAGGAATGAGGCAGGATTAGTGATGTCTCATTGAACTGGCCACTGTGGGTGATTAGTGGGCTACTATTTAATGAAAGAATAATAACCATCCAGTGCAAAAAGGGGAAAGTCTGCCTATCTATCTATCTATCTATCTATCTATCTATCTATCATCTGTCTATCTACTATCTATCTATCTATCATCTATCTATCTACTATCTATCTATCTATCTATCATCTGTCTATCTACTATCTATCTATCTATCATCTATCTATCTACTATCTATCTATCTATCTATCTATCTATCTATCTATCCATCCATCCATCCATCCATCCATCCATCCATCTATCTATCTATCTATCTATCTATCTATCTATCTATCTATCTATCTATCTGCTTTTTGAGACAGGATTTCTTTGTGTAGCCCTGGCTGTCCTGGAACTTATTTTATAGACCAGGCTGGCCTCAGACTCAGAGATTCACCTGTCTCACCTTCAAGCGCCGAGGTTAAAGGCATGTGCCACAATGCCGGGCTTGGGAAAGCATTTATTACCAAGTGCTCTCTTCCATCATTCAGAGTTGCTCAGTGAGCACAGTGATTTTCCAGCACTTTTGTGTGGCACGTTTATGAGTGTGGGATCTACACATGCTGTGCTAAGAAGGCACCCTACTAACTGAGCTGTAGCCTTAGGAGTTTTTTTTTTCCCCTCTAAATCCAAGCCTCCTATGCAGCTCTTGCTGGAGGGAAGGCGCTTCAGCTCCTCCGACACCTCTGTTAAGTCAAATCCATCACAGGATCTTCCCAGCCATCATCTCTGAAGTGCTGGGGACTCGGGGACAAAGCCGCAACTCATACTGTGCAGCTGGACCCAGGGCCATAATTGATATTTATTGTTCCCATTTAATACCCAGTGATAGTGTTCTAACACAATCTATGCCTTTCAGAAATGCTAAAGAGAGGACAAAGTATGTTTACATGGTCTGTCGTAATAAGCTACACATCTGCTGTTTCTAGGACCATTCTCTTTGCCCTAGGCTTGAGTTACCACCCGGTGGTATTTTCTTGCTCAAATACAGCCTCTTGTACTTGACTGCCTTGGTGTGATTGTTACATGTATCCTGCTTTTCCCTAAGTTCAGTTTCATATTGGTGAGTGGCTTTGCAACTGCTTTTTATTCACTGAAGAAGGAAAAATATTTCTGTCTCCTAATAATTAATTACCTGGGTGATTACTTTTACTGATACTCTTTGTTTATTAAAATAGACTTTGGGGGTTAGAATGCTTGTCATTTCAAGTTTGGGGCCATCAAGTGACACATACTGAGTTCTAGTCCAGAGTGCGCTATAGAGTGAAACCTTGTAACCAAACCAAACCAAACCAAACCAAACCAAACCAAACCAAACAAAACATGAGAACAAACAGCAATAATAACAAAAAGAGCAACTACTAAAAATAACACCCCCACCCCCACCCCAGGCTTGTTGGTGAGCACCTGTAATCCCAGCACTTGGGTGATGAGGCGAGAGATCAGGAGTTTAAGGTCATCCTCAGCTATATGATATGAGCTAGGTCATCTGGGCTATGTTGAGACCTGTTTCCAAACAACAAACTAACCAATCAACCAACACTTATTCCTGAAATTCCACCCTGGACCCTCTTTAGCTTCCTGGTCCTAGTGATCTCTGGCTAATGGATGTAGAGGAGACACACTGCACATATAGAGGGGCAGGCAGAGGCTAGAAATGGAACCTGAGCCTGTGCCTCCCTTAGAGTTAGGTATAGCTATATGACCAAGTTTCAGGCCTCACCCCTCAGAGACTGGTTGTTTGTTCTTTCTTCTTGGTTTTCTATGTTATGTCATGCCTCTTGGAACATAGATGGCCCCTATGACCTGGAATACACCCTGCCATAGAACGAGGAGTCATGATGAGTAAAGAAACCCAGGTCCTTAGGATCTTGTCTGCCTTAGTCCCCAGGGGCCAAACCAATGACCTAGGTCAGTCATACTCGATAACTAACCTTCTGTAGCCAATCACACTGCAAAGCATAATGTTACATGTATACACAGCCCTTTGAACATTGTGACTCTATGGTAAAATGTTTTCTTCCTGCTTTGTGACACCTGCTGCACATTTTGATGATATCTAGTACCCTTTCATATTTAATTTAATTCATTCTCTGTCTCTGTCTCTCTGTGTCTGTGTCTGTGTCTGTGTCTGTCTCTGCCTCTCTCTCTCTCTCTCTCTCCCTCCCTCTCTCTCTCTCTCTCTCTGTGTATTCCATGTGTGTATGGAGACAGTGGTATCCACAGAGGCCAGAAAAGTACATCGATTTCTAGGAGATGGAGTGTTAAAGGTGGTTATGAGCTGTCCAACATGGGTGTTGGGAATCAAAGTTATGTTTTCTGATAAGTCATTTCTCTAGCCCCTCCTTTCATATGTGTTAGACTTTCTATTTTACCCCTGTTAAAATAAACAAAGTTTACTATTTATGTTGAGAGAGTTTGATCCCTACAGGGCCTCAATGGAGTTTCTCCAGCTGATTTCTGGTGGATATTTTGAACATCCATTTTGATATTTTTCAATCTATCTTTATCTATCTATCTATCCTATCTCTCTATCTTTCTATCTATCCACCCATCTATCTACCCGACTGCTACCTGACATGTACTCTTTTACTTTGGCTTTCTTTATATTTCATTAATTAATTCAAAACCTCACATATGGCTATCATAGATCGTTCTCAAGGCTATACAGATGAGCAATAATGTGCTATTTTTCTTTGGTTCAAAGAGGCAGAAAGCCATCCCTTCCTCAACATTTACCCAGGCTCTCCCAAGGAGCTCAGGGACCCAAGAGCAGCACCTGTGACCGAGGAGGGGACAGAAGAAAGTTTGGGGCTTCATCTGCTCAGGTGACAGTAGAAATTCCAGGACAGCTAGTTGGTCTCTCCTGAACCCCTCCCTGGAAACTTACACATAGCCTCCATAGATCAAATAGCAAGCAAAGGCCTTCTCAAAGACTTAGTGACAGACTGTCTCAGGTAAATATAATGTGAAGGACAATAGACCTGACATTAGCTTCTGGCTTCCATATGCTCATGTGTTTGTGAGCATACTGTGCAAACAGAGAGACAGGACACACAGACACACAGACACAGAGACACAGACACATATACACAGAGACACAAACACACACACACACACACAGACACATACACAGACACATACACACAGATACACACAGACACATACACACAGATACACACAGACACATACACACAGACACAGACACACACACACAGACACAGACACACAGACACAGACACACACACAGACACACACACACAGAGACAGACACACACACACAGACACATACACATAGACACAGACACAGACACACAGACACAGACACAGACACACACACACAGACACAGACACATACACACAGACACAGACACAGACACAGACACATACACACATATACAGAGACACAGACACAGACACACACACAGTCACAGACACAGACACACACACACACACAGTCACAGACACAGACACACACAGACACACAGACACACAGAGACACACTCAAATTGACTCTGTAGATAAAGTGTCCAGGAAGGACTTCCGTGAAGGAAATGATAAAGGTAAAATGACAAGCTGTTTCAGCCATCATTAATGGTCATTCCATTATTTCTTCCTTTATCAGTTGTGGATCATTAATATACATACACACTCATTCTGTGCAGAGAGCCAGGACACACACACACACACACACACACACACACACACACACACACACACACTCAAATTGACTCTGTAGATAAGGTGTCCAGGAAGTGCTTCTGTGAAGGAAATGATAAGGTAAAATGACAAGCTGTTTCAGAAGGTTGATTGTTTTAAGATGGGGTCTGTGTAACCCTGACTGGCCTTGATGTTACAATGTAGTGGAGTCGGGAGCAGTAACTAAGTTCCTGGTCTCTTTGCCTTCACCTCTTAGGTGCTGGCATGGTGGGTGGGTGTCTCAGCTGAAGCTCCCTTCTCACCAACTCTATCAATAAGCCCACCCAACTTAGTTCACTGCACTCATGACATAAATTCTTCCTTTGAGTTCTTTTGTTTTGCTTTCTTCAAATGTCTCTGTTATCCGGTTGCATCTTATATCTAAGACACTGACTGCATCTGAGGGCCTCCTATAGCCCAGGATGGCCTCAGCACATAAATAGATGCGCCAAGTGGTCCTCCAAGAACACCACTACCAAGAGAGGCTCTTCCTTTAGATTCCTCTTTACCCCAACTTATAAAAGGTTGCCCCTCTGAGTAAGACCAGAGCAAGAGGGCTCACAAGGCTGATCAAAAGTTCTGATGTCAGACAGACGAGGTTTGAGCCAAATTTGATGTGAACTTCTTACAATCTAGTTGCCTGCAACCTTGAAGCACCCAAACTCCACTCTCCTGCGCCTGACCACCAACCATGTGGTTGACGTGTGCGTGATACAGCATAGTGAATTTTAAATACCTTCACCACATTTTTGTCCCCTCCTTTTTATAGCCACCTTCCTCTTTCTCATACCCTGGCATATGAAGGCTTTGTTTGCTCTGTCCCTCAGAGGTTTCTGATTTAGGCTTTGAGCACCTTTTTGCTACAGTAGCCTTCCTTCTCATCCTTCCTACTTTTCTTTTCTCTACTTCTGAGATAGAGTCTTATGTAGTCCAGGCTGGTCTCAAACATGTTATGTAGTCAGGGCTGTCCCTGAACTCCTGATCTACCTACCTTCACCTCAAGAGTGGTGGGTTTATAGGCACATAGGTCACCGCACTTGAGAATACTGGCAGAGTTTTCAGGTTGGTGTTTCTCTGCCAGGAGGACTGTGTCTTTCATTCACTATCGAACATCAGGACCATACAGTGATATGTTCTGTCCAGCATGTCATGGTGTTATAGAATAGTGTTAGAACAAGCCAAGACACAGACGTCTGCTGAATTAAGATTGTTAGATAGGACTAGAGCAAAGGGAGACTTAGAGCCAGGAGCAATGATATCTATAGTCTCAGCCACTGAGGAGGCCTGAGAACAAGACTTTCCAGCCAATCCGGGGAACATAGAAAGACCCTGTCTCCAAAAAAGGACAAGGAAGAGGAGGAGGACATGGTGGAGGGGGGGAGGGGAGAAGAATAGGGGAAAGGAAATAAGAGGAGGAAGTTAGATTTTTCACTTGTAGGATCTGAGAAACTGAGTTTCCTCCAAATATCCATCAGCACGAGCACACACTCTTCCAAGTTCTATTTATGTGAAAGTTCACTGACGAAAGCTGGATGCACAAAAGGTCCCAGGGTATTGCCAGAGTAGAACTTCTCTCTCTCTCTTTTAAATATATCTTTCCTACACATGGTAGAACAGGAGGCTATAGGCTTTTGGCCACCTGGTCTGTTACTGTGTTTGTTTGTTTGTTTGTTTGTTTGTTTGCTTTTTCCATAAAGTTTTACCAATTTACATTTCCAATCATAGTGTACAATGATTCTTTTCTCTACATTCTTTCCAATATCTGATGTTTGATTTGTGTGTGTGTGTGTGTGTGTGTGTGTGTGTGCAAATGTGCATGTGTATACATGTGTATGTATTTGTTATGTAGTAGGTGGGTGGTAACATGCTTTCAATCAACTCTGGCCAAATCACAATTCTTTTATCTTTTCATTTTCTTTGTAAAACTTATTTGTTTTTATGTGTATGGTTGTTTTAACTGCCTGTATGTGAGTGAACCATATGTATACACTGTGTCCATGGAGACCAAAAGATGGAGGTAGATCTTCTCAGACTGGATATTCTGACAATTTGTGAGACAGTATGTGGTATTGGGTATTGTATCTGGGCCCCCTGGAAGAACAGTTTATGATCCTAACTGATGAACTATGGTCTCTACTCTCCTGATATGTAATTTCTTGATGAGTACTGTGTTTTTTTATCTACAATGTCACCTATTCTCTGGGTCTAAAGGCCGAGGGAGATAATGGGTTCACTGTAAGGATCTAGGATTGAAAGAAGCAGGTAGTTCCCAGAGGAAACTCTAAGGTAACACTTAGTTCATGTGCTCTAGTCATATGGGAAAATTGTATCCAGGACCAATTAAGGGTCCAAAACTGAACTTTACGATTGCTCACTTCTCTTCACCTTTCCCTAGGTCCCCCAAAGCCTCAGTAATATGGGGGTAGTTTTGTTTTGCTGCCAGAGTTTCACTGTGTATATCCTGGCTTGCCTCAAATTCATAGATATTCTTCTGCCTCAGCCTCCCAAGTGGTAGGATTAAGGTATGAACTACCACAATAGGGTTCCACATAATTTGTGGAACTAGTGCATACAGCAAAAGTCAACCAACTTCTGCTTCTCCAGTATCGACATAACATATATATATAAACACACACACACACAGACACACACAGACACAGACACACACAGACACACACACACAGACACATATACACAGAGACACACACACAGACACACACACAGACACAGACACAGACACAGACACAGACACACAGAGGCACACACACATACACACACACACACACACACACACACTCAAATTGACTCTGTAGATAAGGTGTCCAGGAAGTGCTTCTGTGAAGGAAATGATAAGGTAAAATGACAAGCTGTTTCAGAAGGTTGATTGTTTTAAGATGGGGTCTGTGTAACCCTGACTGGCCTTGATGTTACAATGTAGTGGAGTGGGGAGCAGTAACTAAGTTCTGGGTCTCTTTGCCTTCACCTCTTAGGTGCTGGCATGGTGGGTGGGTGTCTCAGCTGAAGCTCCCTTCTCACCAACTCTATCAATAAGCCCACCCAACTTAGTTCACTGCACTCATGACATAAATTCTTCCTTTGAGTTCTTTTGTTTTGCTTTCTTCAAATGTCTCTGTTCATTCGGTTGCATCTTATATCTAAGACACTGACTGCATCTGAGGGCCTCCTATAGCCCAGGATGGCCTCAGCACATAAATAGATGCGCCAAGTGGTCCTCCAAGAACACCACTACCAAGAGAGGCTCCTCCTTTAGATTCCTCTTTACCCCAACTTATAAAAGGTTGCCCCTCTAAGTAAGACCAGAGCAAGAGGGCTCACAAGGCTGATCAAAAGTTCTGATGTCAGACAGACGAGGTTTGAGCCAAATTTGATGTGAACTTCTTACAATCTAGTTGCCTGCAACCTTGAAGCACCCAAACTCCACTCTCCTGCGCCTGACCACCAACCATGTGGTTGACGTGTGCGTGATACAGCATAGTGAATTTTAAATACCTTCACCACATTTTTGTCCCCTCCTTTTTATAGCCACCTTCCTCTTTCTCATACCCTGGCATATGAAGGCTTTGTTTGCTCTGTCCCTCAGAGGTTTCTGATTTAGGCTTTGAGCACCTTTTTGCTACAGTAGCCTTCCTTCTCATCCTTCCTACTTTTCTTTTCTCTACTTCTGAGATAGAGTCTTATGTAGTCCAGGCTGGTCTCAAACATGTTATGTAGTCAGGGCTGTCCCTGAACTCCTGATCTACCTACCTTCACCTCAAGAGTGGTGGGTTTATAGGCACATAGGTTACCACACTTGAGAATACTGGCAGAGTTTTCAGGTTGGTGTTTCTCTGCCAGGAGGACTGTGTCTTTCATTCACTATCGAACATCAGGACCATACAGTGATATGTTCTGTCCAGCATGTCATGGTGTTATAGAATAGTGTTAGAACAAGCCAAGACACAGACGTCTGCTGAATTAAGATTGTTAGATAGGACTAGAGCAAAGGGAGACTTAGAGCCAGGAGCAATGATATCTATAGTCTCAGCCACTGAGGAGGCCTGAGAACAAGACTTTCCAGCCAATCCGGGGAACATAGAAAGACCCTGTCTCCAAAAAAGGACAAGGAAGAGGAGGAGGACATGGTGGAGGGGGGAGGGGAGAAGAATAGGGGAAAGGAAATAAGAGGAGGAAGTTAGATTTTTCACTTGTAGGATCTGAGAAACTGAGTTTCCTCCAAATATCCATCAGCACGAGCACACACTCTTCCAAGTTCTATTTATGTGAAAGTTCACTGACGAAAGCTGGATGCACAAAAGGTCCCAGGGTATTGCCAGAGTAGAACTTCTCTCTCTCTCTTTTAAATATATCTTTCCTACACATGGTAGAACAGGAGGCTATAGGCTTTTGGCCACCTGGTCTGTTACTGTGTTTGTTTGTTTGTTTGTTTGTTTGTTTGTTTGCTTTTTCCATAAAGTTTTACCAATTTACATTTCCAATCATAGTGTACAATGATTCTTTTCTCTACATTCTTTCCAATATCTGATGTTTGATTTGTGTGTGTGTGTGTGTGTGTGTGTGTGTGTGTGTGTGCAAATGTGCATGTGTATACATGTGTATGTATTTGTTATGTAGTAGGTGGGTGGTAACATGCTTTCAATCAACTCTGGCCAAATCACAATTCTTTTATCTTTTCATTTTCTTTGTAAAACTTATTTGTTTTTATGTGTATGGTTGTTTTAACTGCCTGTATGTGAGTGAACCATATGTATACACTGTGTCCATGGAGACCAAAAGATGGAGGTAGATCTTCTCAGACTGGATATTCTGACAATTTGTGAGACAGTATGTGGTATTGGGTATTGTATCTGGGCCCCCTGGAAGAACAGTTTATGATCCTAACTGATGAACTATGGTCTCTACTCTCCTGATATGTAATTTCTTGATGAGTACTGTGTTTTTTTATCTACAATGTCACCTATTCTCTGGGTCTAAAGGCCGAGGGAGATAATGGGTTCACTGTAAGGATCTAGGATTGAAAGAAGCAGGTAGTTCCCAGAGGAAACTCTAAGGTAACACTTAGTTCATGTGCTCTAGTCATATGGGAAAATTGTATCCAGGACCAATTAAGGGTCCAAAACTGAACTTTACGATTGCTCACTTCTCTTCACCTTTCCCTAGGTCCCCCAAAGCCTCAGTAATATGGGGGTAGTTTTGTTTTGCTGCCAGAGTTTCACTGTGTATATCCTGGCTGGTCTCAAATTCATAGATATTCTTCTGCCTCAGCCTCCCAAGTGGTAGGATTAAGGTATGAACTACCACAATAGGGTTCCACATAATTTGTGGAACTAGTGCATACAGCAAAAGTCAACCAACTTCTGCTTCTCCAGTATCGACATAACATATATATAAACACACACACACACAGACACACACAGACACAGACACACACAGACACACACACACAGACACATATACACAGAGACACACACACAGACACACACACAGACACAGACACAGACACAGACACACAGAGGCACACACACATACACACACACACACACACACACACACACACACACACACACACTCAAATTGACTCTGTAGATAAGGTGTCCAGGAAGTGCTTCTGTGAAGGAAATGATAAGGTAAAATGACAAGCTGTTTCAGAAGGTTGATTGTTTTAAGATGGGGTCTGTGTAACCCTGACTGGCCTTGATGTTACAATGTAGTGGAGTCGGGAGCAGTAACTAATTCCTGGTCTCTTTGCCTTCACCTCTTAGGTGCTGGCATGGTGGGTGGGTGTCTCAGCTGAAGCTCCCTTCTCACCAACTCTATCAATAAGCCCACCCAACTTAGTTCACTGCACTCATGACATAAATTCTTCCTTTGAGTTCTTTTGTTTTGCTTTCTTCAAATGTCTCTGTTATCCGGTTGCATCTTATATCTAAGACACTGACTGCATCTGAGGGCCTCCTATAGCCCAGGATGGCCTCAGCACATAAATAGATGCGCCAAGTGGTCCTCCAAGAACACCACTACCAAGAGAGGCTCTTCCTTTAGATTCCTCTTTACCCCAACTTATAAAAGGTTGCCCCTCTGAGTAAGACCAGAGCAAGAGGGCTCACAAGGCTGATCAAAAGTTCTGATGTCAGACAGACGAGGTTTGAGCCAAATTTGATGTGAACTTCTTACAATCTAGTTGCCTGCAACCTTGAAGCACCCAAACTCCACTCTCCTGCGCCTGACCACCAACCATGTGGTTGACGTGTGCGTGATACAGCATAGTGAATTTTAAATACCTTCACCACATTTTTGTCCCCTCCTTTTTATAGCCACCTTCCTCTTTCTCATACCCTGGCATATGAAGGCTTTGTTTGCTCTGTCCCTCAGAGGTTTCTGATTTAGGCTTTGAGCACCTTTTTGCTACAGTAGCCTTCCTTCTCATCCTTCCTACTTTTCTTTTCTCTACTTCTGAGATAGAGTCTTATGTAGTCCAGGCTGGTCTCAAACATGTTATGTAGTCAGGGCTGTCCCTGAACTCCTGATCTACCTACCTTCACCTCAAGAGTGGTGGGTTTATAGGCACATAGGTCACCGCACTTGAGAATACTGGCAGAGTTTTCAGGTTGGTGTTTCTCTGCCAGGAGGACTGTGTCTTTCATTCACTATCGAACATCAGGACCATACAGTGATATGTTCTGTCCAGCATGTCATGGTGTTATAGAATAGTGTTAGAACAAGCCAAGACACAGACGTCTGCTGAATTAAGATTGTTAGATAGGACTAGAGCAAAGGGAGACTTAGAGCCAGGAGCAATGATATCTATAGTCTCAGCCACTGAGGAGGCCTGAGAACAAGACTTTCCAGCCAATCCGGGGAACATAGAAAGACCCTGTCTCCAAAAAAGGACAAGGAAGAGGAGGAGGACATGGTGGAGGGGGGAGGGGAGAAGAATAGGGGAAAGGAAATAAGAGGAGGAAGTTAGATTTTTCACTTGTAGGATCTGAGAAACTGAGTTTCCTCCAAATATCCATCAGCACGAGCACACACTCTTCCAAGTTCTATTTATGTGAAAGTTCACTGACGAAAGCTGGATGCACAAAAGGTCCCAGGGTATTGCCAGAGTAGAACTTCTCTCTCTCTCTTTTAAATATATCTTTCCTACACATGGTAGAACAGGAGGCTATAGGCTTTTGGCCACCTGGTCTGTTACTGTGTTTTTGTTTGTTTGTTTGTTTGTTTGTTTGTTTGCTTTTTCCATAAAGTTTTACCAATTTACATTTCCAATCATAGTGTACAATGATTCTTTTCTCTACATTCTTTCCAATATCTGATGTTTGATTTGTGTGTGTGTGTGTGTGTGTGTGTGTGTGTGTGCAAATGTGCATGTGTATACATGTGTATGTATTTGTTATGTAGTAGGTGGGTGGTAACATGCTTTCAATCAACTCTGGCCAAATCACAATTCATTTATCTTTTCATTTTCTTTGTAAAACTTATTTGTTTTTATGTGTATGGTTGTTTTAACTGCCTGTATGTGAGTGAACCATATGTATACACTGTGTCCATGGAGACCAAAAGATGGAGGTAGATCTTCTCAGACTGGATATTCTGACAATTTGTGAGACAGTATGTGGTATTGGGTATTGTATCTGGGCCCCCTGGAAGAACAGTTTATGATCCTAACTGATGAACTATGGTCTCTACTCTCCTGATATGTAATTTCTTGATGAGTACTGTGTTTTTTTATCTACAATGTCACCTATTCTCTGGGTCTAAAGGCCGAGGGAGATAATGGGTTCACTGTAAGGATCTAGGATTGAAAGAAGCAGGTAGTTCCCAGAGGAAACTCTAAGGTAACACTTAGTTCATGTGCTCTAGTCATATGGGAAAATTGTATCCAGGACCAATTAAGGGTCCAAAACTGAACTTTACGATTGCTCACTTCTCTTCACCTTTCCCTAGGTCCCCCAAAGCCTCAGTAATATGGGGGTAGTTTTGTTTTGCTGCCAGAGTTTCACTGTGTATATCCTGGCTGGTCTCAAATTCATAGATATTCTTCTGCCTCAGCCTCCCAAGTGGTAGGATTAAGGTATGAACTACCACAATAGGGTTCCACATAATTTGTGGAACTAGTGCATACAGCAAAAGTCAACCAACTTCTGCTTCTCCAGTATCGACATAACATATATATATAAACACACACACACACAGACACACACACACACAGACACACACAGACACACACACACACAGACACAGACACACAGACACACACACACAGACACACACACAGACACACACACACAGACTCACACACACAGACACACACAGAGACACACACACAAAGACACACAGACACACACAGACACACAGACACACAGACACACACACACACACACACACACACACACACACACACACACACACACACACACAGAATCAGGAGTTCTGGTTATCATCAGCTACATAGCGAGTTAGAAGCCAGTCTGGGCTAATAGATCCTTGTCTTACACAGAGGCAAAACTAAATATCTTAGAACAAAAAAGTGATGGAAAATGGAAAGGATACAGTAAGAAATGCAACCTACCTAATTTAAGTTGGTCAGAAACTATTGGATGTCTAACCTGAAAGTGAAAGCTCGTTGTCCACAGTATAAAGGGCCTAGCACTGACTTCTGCAACACCTGCTTTTAGAAGAGGACAGAGACCCAGCTGCCAAACATCTTCTCAGGTATCTAACAACTCTGAACTCTGATCTGTGAAGGGGAAGGTCTCTAAAGTAGAGGGGACTTGAGAAAAATCTGAGGGCTAGTGTGGGCATAGCAGCGGGATCCATGCTTTAAGGGTTAAGGTCAGAAGGTCAGCTCTGGGTAAGAAATTGCCCAGGTAGGAGATGGGGTCAGATCCAGAGAAAGGCAGGACAGGCATGAGGCTGTAACTGTTTCTAGAAACTTAAAAATATAATGAAGGACCATAGAGTTTACCTCCCAGTTCCTGCAGGATGCAATGCCGTGTACACAGTCAGTCTCTTGTTTATTTAGACCTTTCCCTTCCTGTTCTTGCTGGGTTTTCAAGCTAGAACATGGATATCCTTAATCAATGTCATTCCCCCCTAGGTCCATGCAAACGTTGCCTTCTATCCTCTTGCATGCTTTAGTTATCTCTTTTTATGGGGAGGGGCAGGTTTCCAGACAGGGTTTGCTTATGTAGCCTGGGCTGTCCTAGAGCAACCTCTGTAGATCAGGCTGGACTTAAACTCCAAGAGATCAACCTGCCACTGCCTCCTGAATGCTAGGGATTAACGGGGTGCATCACCATTGCCTGGCTATATATTCGATTTTAATTTAAGTGTTTTCAAGGAAGCTCTTGCCCTGTAGCCCAGTCTGACACAGAACACAAGGTCCTCCTGAACCAGGTCTCCTCCATGCTGACAACATTGGCTTATTTTTGTTTCAGTGTAGGATCTTGGAGATTGAGGGCAGATATAGAGCAGGAGGGATGGAGAGTGGGGAGGAGGGAGGGAAGTGGGATGGGGTGAAAGAAAACACAACAATGTGGATGTTTCTATTGAGGTCCAAGGTGTTAGCTACCCAGATTTCTAGGGGAATTTTAATTAGCAGACACAAATTCAAGTTCATACTGGGGCAGAAGTGACTCATGCTGCACATCTGCAGTCTATGGGCTGTGAGGGCATCGGTGCCAGGGACTGAGGCTGTACCTAGCTGTCCCATGGGGAAGTGGACAGCAGTCTTGTGAGAGACAGACATTTGGATCAACCACTCTGAGGAACTAGAGAGGGGAGAAGTGAATTGAAAAGCCACCCCAGGCTGGCTGAGCCATGTGTCCTGAGTGAGAAAGTCCCTGTGCTGACAGATTCCTTCTGCTGGCTCTGGCATCTGGGATTTCTCAGACTTGCTGCCTTCAAAATAGAGTGCTGAAGCCTACGTTTTAAGACAAGAAAGGAGACTGGAGGGAAAGCTCAGCTGTTAACTGCACCGACTGCTCTTCCAGAGGTCCTGAGTTCAATTCCCACCAACCATATGATGACTCACAACTATCTGTAGTGGGATCTGATGCCCTCTACTGGTGTGTCTGAAGACAGCTACAGTGTACTTATATAAATAAAATAAGTACGTCTTTAAAAATTTTGTAGAAGACAAGAAAGGGGTAGTTCTAGCTGAGGGTGAAGAAAGAACTCGAAAGTGGAGATGTGCCCTGTGCAAAGGGGCTTCACTTTCCACTCCTCAGCTGATCTCTGCTGCATATTTTGAACATGCATTTTAATGATGTGTTTCTACCTATCTTTATTTCTCTATCATATATTTCTATCTAGTTATTTAATTATCACCTATCCAGCCAGTCATCTATCTATCCGACTGTTACCTGACATGTACTCTTTTACCTTGGCTTGCTGTATATTTGAATTAATTCAAAACTTCGCGTATGGCTATCATAAATCGTTCTCAAGACTATACAGATGAGCAATAATGTGCTATTTTTCTTTGGTTCAAAGAGGCAGAAGGCCATCCCTTCCCCAACATTTACCCAGGCTCTCCCAAGGAACTCAGTGGCCCAAGAGCAGCATCTGTGGCTGAGGAGGGGACAGAAGAAAGTTTGGGGCTTCATCTGCTCCGGTGACAGAGATTCCGGGACAACTGGTTGGTCTCTCCTGCACCCCTCCCTGGAAACCTACACGTAGCCTCCATAGATCAAATAGCAAGCAAAGGCCTTCTCAAAGGCTTAGTGACAGACTGTCTCAGGTAAATATAATATGGGGGACAATAGACCTGAATTAGCCTCTGGCTTCCATATGCTCATGTGTCTGTGAGCATACTGTGCACACGTTTTAAGACAAACATACATTTTAAGACAAGAAAGGGGTGGTTGTAGTTGAGGCTAGAGAAAGAGCTGGAATGAGGTGATGTGCCCTGTGTAAAGAGGCTTCATTCTCCATCGGGGTGTGGCTCATTGGGAGGGTGCTTGCCTGGATTGCATAACGTTCTGCGTTTGATCCTCAGCACCAGTCAGTTGGAACCTTACGCTGTGCAGCACTTACTGAAAGCAACCTGTGGTTTGTGGAGAGGGCTCAGTGGTTAAGAGCGTGTACGTGCTCTTGTAGGGGGATCAGAGTTCAGTTCCATCACCCATGCTAGGCGTTTCACAAGGGCCTGTATCTCCAACTACAGAGGATCTGACACGTCTCTCCTCAGAGGGCAACTGCATTCAGGTACACATACCACCACCACCATCCCTCCAGATATACATGCATATTCCTTACTAAAAATTAGGAAAAAGAATTCTTTATTTAAAAAAAAAGCAAACTGAAAAATTAGCAAGAAGCCCACTAGAAACACCAAACGCATGACCTTCAGACCGAGGACTACAAATTCCTCTTGATGACGGGTTTCCAGAGAACTTCTTATACAACCAAACTTTAGGAACCACAATAAGGGAATGGCGGTCTCCTAAGTGGCTCCCGTCTGTACATGAGGCCGGAGGAACTCGCCTGTGTGTCTATTGCTGTCCAGAGCTTAAGTGTACCATTGTTATTGTTTTAGAGTCTCATTACACCCCAAAGGGGCCGGGCACTTGGGATGCTTCCAAAGGCTGAGATCCCAGATGTGTGGCCATATCTGGTTTATCCAAGAGAACAGAATTTGGGAAGGAAGGCTGGAGTCTTGGGACTCCTTAAAGAAGGGCATGTGAAGCTTCACAGTTTTGCTTGAAGCTAAAAGAAATTGATAGAACATTGCAATTGATGAAAAATGATTTAGTTGTTTCTCTATAGAGAGAATACAAATATCCAGTATCTCAGTGGCATAATTTTAAAATTCCAACAGTCAATTGAGGATTTTGGGAGTGATGTAATCAAGGTATAGGCTGATAAAAATATTAAATTAATAGTTTTTGTAATTACGTGTCAGATACATTATTTGTTATATTAATTTTTTTATTTGGTTTTAAGACAGGGTCTCTCTTGCAGCGTCTGTCTGTCTGTCCCGGAGCTTTGTATGTACATCAGGGCAGCCTGGTGCTCACTGAGATCCATCTATGTCTGCCTTCTAAATGCTGGGATTAAAAGTATGTCCCATGGGGTTGGGGATTTAGTTCAGTGGTAGAGTGCTTGCCTAGGAAGAGCAAGGCCCTGGGTTCAGTCCCCAGCTCCAAAAAAAAAAAAGTATGCCCCATCCAACCTGGCACAATTGTCTTGTTTGAGACCAGGGTCACATACAGCCTATGGTGTTCTGAAACTTATTACATGGTCAAGGGTGAGCTGAACTTCTGATGCTCCCATTTCTACATCTGAGAGATGGGGATTATAGGCTGTGCCACCACAGCCAGTATTAGACTGTGCTGAGATTCAGTTCAGGAACTCCTGGGTGTCAGGTTGTCACTTTACCAACCGAGCTACGTGCCCTGCCTATAATTCAAATATTTTAAATGAAAACTTTTACATTTGTGATTTTTCAGACATGAAAGTTGTTTTAAATTTTATTTTGTAATTTTTATTTATTTTTACCTGTATGGGCGTTTTGTCAGAGTGTATCTCTGTGTATCAAATGGTCACAGAGCCCTCAGAGGCCATAAGAGGGCATCTGATACACCTGGGACTGGAATTTCAGACAGCGGTGAACCACTATGTAGGTCCTGAGACTTGAACCCTGGGGTTTTAGAAGAGCAAGCAGTGTTCTTTACCACCAAACGGTCTCTCCATCTCCTATTTCTATTTTTTTAAATTAATATATTCTTCTGTCATGCAATATATCAGGATTTCAGCCTCCTGTCCCATCAGTTGTCCCATTCTCTCTCTCTCTCTCTCTCTCTCTCTCTCTCTCTCTCTCTCTCTCTCACACACACACACACACACACACACACACACACACACACACACAAACGCAACTCTTCTACCCCAGATCCACTGCCCCTTCATTTCCATTCAGAAAAGAACAGGCCTCCCAGTTATACCAACAAAACATTGCTATTTCTATTCTTAATTAAACATGTGTGTGTCTCTGTGTACGTGAGTGAGAGGCCAGAGACATAATATCCTAGATCTAGATTTACAGACTGTTGTTAGCTGTTTGAGGTGGTGGTGGAAATTGACCCCAATTCCTCTGGAAGTATAGGGCTTGATCTTAACTGATGAACCACGCCCCCCAGAGCCCTGGTTTATTTTGGGTGATAGTGATGTGTTTTTGTTTTGGCTTTATTGAATTTCTACTACATTTTTTTATTTGTTTTATAGCCTGGTCCAACATAATTTTTTTAGCAAAGAATTTATTATAGATAGCTGTCCATTCTAAATTTTATTTAAGGAAGGATGTGACACTGGATTCCTGGCTGGCCAGGAACTCAAGGTATAGACCAGGCTGGCCTGCAACTGGCAGAGATGTCTCTGCCTCCCATGTACTGGGTATCACCCTGGGATGTCCAATCTATCGTGACAGGAAGCTGAGGTGAACTGTTTGGTGTCCTTGAGAATCGTGACTGTGTGTGAACAGAGGTGACCCTGAGCTAGCTCTCATGCAGCTGAGCACAGCCTCTCACAGTATCTTATAATGGTTTAAAGCTCAGGGTGTAGAGAAGGTACAGTGCAGAGCGCCTCACCCTGTTGGTTCTGCAGTGTCCCCCAAGGACTCAGGCGGGAGAAGCCAAGCTGAGGAGGAGCCAGGAGTGCAGCCTCCCCAAGGACAGCGAGTTAGCCACATGGTGCAGCTCATCTCTGCCACCCTCGGGATGTGGGGAGAGTGTTGTCTTATCAGATTACGTAGAAATTCTGTGGAAAGTAACACAGTAGGCTTACATGATTACAAAGTAGAGTCTTCATGGATCCCCAAAAGACAGAAGGTAGGAAGGAAGGAAGGGATGGGTACCAGGGCAAAGATGAGTGATTATTCCTTCTCATTCCTTTACCTGCAACCCAGGGGACACTTTAAATCTCTACCCTCAAGAAGCAGTGAAAACAATAAACATTCATAAGATACAACTCTAATTAAGGCAGGCCGTGTTGGTCTCTTACCCTTCCTTTTCTCTATGTGTGTTGGGGTACATGACACCTATGTGTTTGCATGTGTGTGGGTACATGCATGTGGGAACCAGAGGACGGCCCTGCTCTCTTCCCTCAGGAACTGCCCACTATCTCTGTGAAGATAGGGTCTCTCCCAGGCCTGAGACACAGCAAGCGGGCTATTCTGACTTTCTAGTGAAGCTCAGGGATCTCACAAATCCATCTCTCTCCAACTCCAAGTTCCAGAATTCCAAGTGCATTCACCACACCGTTTTCTCCCCAGGGCTCTGGGAATCGAACTCAGGTCTGTGTTTGCAAGCCGAGAACTCTACCCACTGAGCTATCTCCTCCGTTCGTGTCTTCTATTACTTTCACAAATGCTTGAGGCTGCAAAGTTTATAAAGTGAATGTGTCTGATGGCTGGAAAGTGAAAATATCATGGCGATGCTGTCTGGTTAGCGCTCTCCTGGAAGAGTCACAATATGGCAGAGAAGCCACTGCCATGTGCAGAAGGGAGGACATGGCAAGAGAGGAGCCCAGAGAGGTTGAGGCCGGCCTTGCTCCTACAAGAACTGAGTAGGATCCCACAACACTTAATTGATCTCTACTGAGTGTGATGCCCTCCAGAACTTGGTCACTTCCCAGTAGACTTCACCACTTAAAGGTTTTACTTCCTCCATGTGGGCACACTGGGGACATTGGAGGACAGCCATACCCAATCATAGAACATAGTGAATACTACACGATTAAGAGACTTCATTCAGAGGTAGCGAGCCAACTGTGAGCCACAAGGTAATCAAACATGGACAGCAGTTTACATATCTGTGCAAAGTAAACTGCACGGCTATCAGAGATCTGCTACAATACGTCCTGGCAACCTACATGCTGCACAGCTCTGTGTGCTGCTGCACAGCTCTGTGTGTTGCTGCACAGCTCTGTGTGTTGCTGCACAGCTCTGTGTGTTACCAGGATTGGTTGTAGCCCCTCACTGGTAGGGAACCCAAGCCCATTGATTCACAGAGTCCTGATATGCCATTCTGGGAGCAGTGGGTGCAGGAGCCCAGACTTGACATAGAGATTAAGTCACTAACCCAGCTCCTCCATGAACAGACTGTTAAATGATTGTGTGTACTGTGCATGTCTCTTTCATTGTCTTATTTTGCTTGCAGCCATTTTTTTTAACTTGACGATGCCATCAAATATTTGCAAGTTCTTCCTAACTTGGTGGTTAATTCAGCAGGTAATTTTCTCAACCCACATCCTGTTGACCTCACTTTAGTTCCCATGGTTGAGTCTGTGGAAGCAGATGTTAGAGAGCATGAACTTTGAGGAGGTAATGTAAAGATAATATCACATTGGTCTCTGTGTGTGTGTGTGTGTGTGTGTGTGTGTGTGTGTGTGTGTGTGTGTGGTGACTATGAACAATCTACAATGATATATGACTATGAAAAGGTCATGATGAGGCTTCTTGCTTTGTGTGCTCACTAAAGAATTAATTGAATAAAGAAAGAAATATAGTATCTCTAGATACGAAAGGATCAGAGATCTCTGCCTTGCCTTTCTGTCCTTCTTATGATGTAGTGAGATTGTGTCCATGTGCGAGCCATGTGTGAGGTTGGAGTGTGTGATATCCGATGCTGCAGGCTCCACAGCGCTCAGCACAGGCTGGTAACTCAGCAAGCTTAGCTAGTAACAGAGGACCCTGCTTCTTTCTTTCAGGTGACTGGGCTGACAGGGCCTTTGATGCTAGACACGGCTCCCAATGCATTTGATGACCAGTATGAGGGCTGTGTCAACAAAATGGAGGAAAAGGCACCCCTGCTTTTAAAGGAAGACTTTAATAAGAGTGAGAAATTAAAAGTTGCGTGGGAAGAGGCAAAGAAACGATGGAACAACATAAAACCTAGTATGAGTTATCCCAAAGGTTTCAATGATTTCCATGGAACGGCTTTAGTTGCCTACACTGGGAGTATCGGTGTAGATTTTAACAGAGCTGTTAGGGAATTCAAGGAAAATCCTGGTCAATTCCACTACAAGGCTTTCCATTACTACTTAACAAGAGCTCTTCAGCTTTTGAGTAACGGGGATTGTCATTCAGTCTACCGAGGCACTAAGACCAGGTTTCACTATACTGGAGCTGGCTCCGTGCGATTCGGGCAGTTCACGTCTTCATCATTGTCTAAGACAGTAGCTCAATCTCCAGAGTTTTTCAGTGATGATGGGACGCTATTCATCATCAAAACCTGCTTGGGGGTTTATATCAAAGAATTCTCTTTCTATCCTGACCAAGAGGAGGTGTTAATTCCAGGCTATGAGGTATATCAGAAAGTCAGGACACAAGGCTACAACGAAATTTTCCTGGACTCCCCGAAGAGGAAGAAGAGCAACTACAATTGCTTATACAGCAGCGCAGGTGAGACTTTGCTCGTGTTTGAGGTGGAGCTGTCAGGGGACCTCATGAAATGGGAGAGAGGGTGCTCCCTACCAGAAGCCACATGGTAGACCTTGCATATGATGAAGGTGCCTGGCACAGTGAATGGTAGCACTGGTAAGCCAAGGGCATGTCGCACAGTGACAGTGCGTCAGAAATGGTTGAAACAGTGAGTAGCTTCAGGAAAATCTCTTACCAGGGGCTCCTCATGATGAGTGACAAACACCATCTGCAGCTGCTTCTCCATCCTTTGAAATTAAAGATGCCTGTGTTTGGGGGTCTCCATGCATGTATACCCATCATGCATTGTGGCCTGAGTTCTCTTCATCCCTTGACTAGATATCTCATTTGGTGCAAGCAAAGATTCCATCAATTTTATCATGGTAGTGACCTCTCAGAGCACTGTTTAGGTATCACTTATTATGGTAATCCTTCCTTAGTACTTCCAGAGAAAATTACCATACATGTTCTCTGTCGTAGCTTTGGAGTCAGACTCAGTGGTACCCTGATTCAAATGTCACTAGTTCTGTGTGACTCTTGGCAAGTTACCAGATTATCTGTGCCTCTGTTTTTCCAATTCAGTATTAAAGACCCAAATAACAAATATTCTCATAGTATTGTCACAAGAATGAAAAGAAATGCATTCAAGATATATTGCTTGACATGTAGATATCGTTCAACAAATGCTGTTTGATTTTTTTTTTCTTTTTTCTGTTTTTCGGAGCTGGGGACCGAACCCAGGGCCTTGCGCTCGCTAGGCAAGCGTTCTACCGCTGAGCTAAATCCCCAACCCTTGATTTTAAATGTGAAGAATGCTGCTCACATCTCAGCCATTTGATCCAAACTCATAGTCTTGAGGGACTCCATACTTACAGAAAAAGCTCTTGCTTCCAGTCTAGAGACCTTGGCTCCTATTGCCCACCACTCAGGATCTGGAAAGTGTCTGACTCCCCTAAATGTTACCTAGGGTGGTACATTTGACTGAAAGCCCCAGGAGCCAACCTGAAATAACTTACAGTTAGAATCCTAAGCACAGAGCAGTCTTATGTCTAAGTAGCCCTGACACCCTGAAAGGTTCCTGGAAACATGAGAAGTCCTTGGAGGCCGAAGTGGAACTATGGGAAGTGACCACAGGGATTTTATGCATTTGCATAGAGAAATTTTGAATTTGGATCAATCCCAGAGAAAGCATGAGAACTACCCAGGCACAGTGTCCACCAAGAAGGATGCTTCCCATCTGGGCCAAATGATTCATGTACAGGCAGGCTGAGAGCCTCAGGTAAGCTCTAGATCACACCAGCTAGCATAGAATATATGTCTCTTCAACAGCAGACCCTCAGAAGTTTCACACCCTGAATCCTCTTCCTGGGTGAAGAAGGCAAAGCCTGTAGTACTCTCTAGAAGGCCAGGGAAGACTCTGCCCAGGGAAGGCTTTCTACTGTTGTTGTTGTTGTTGTTGTTGTTGTTATTATTATTATTATTATTATTATTATTATTAGCAGTAGTAGTAGTAGTAGTAGTATTCTAGGTAGTATCTTAGAGCACAGAACCTGGGCAGGGGCAGGAATCCATCCATTTGCTCACTCTCCTGGTGTTTGAGTACTTTATGAGTCCTGAGGGTGCTAGAAGAGTCTAGCCAGGCACCCTAGTCCTCTAGAGCCTACTCTCGGGTTCTGAGCTATATTTAAAATTCTGGATGTTTAGGGGAAATATCCACATCCTGACAGATCCCATTCTGAAACCTCTCTTTCTCTTTCCTTCTTCAGGAACCAGAGAGAGCTGTGTATCCCTGTTCCTTGTGGTTCTCACCAGTCTTCTGGTCCAGCTGCTTTGTCTTGCTGAGCCGTAGCCCTCTCCTGTCTGCAGTTTGTGGGTCTGAGTGTTAAAGGGAGGCCAAGGAGCAAGCACTCGATTGGTTGTCTAAGATCTGTGGTGGAGGGGAGGGTGGGATCCTGTCAGGGAAAGTCTGCTCTAGCATGCACGACTTCTGTAAGCATCCAAGGATCTGACTGGGTCAGCCATTAAAATTTACACCTAAACTTCAACTATACTACCTTTTTACAGTTTGCTACGATCAAAAGAAGCAGTGTTTGTCTACTCCGTCAGCAATAAGAGATTTACATACAGTATGCATTTTGTGATAAATTTTGCAATCTCAGGAAATAAAAACTTATAATCGCAGCTTGTTTTTCTCTAACTCGATATTTCTGTGGATTGCATTATCTGTCTGTGAAACTCTTTTAAAGCGTGAGATCTGATGCCCACACTTCTGCAGCTGAGAAAGTTCACAGAGCACATTTCTTACAGATGCTCTTGTAGTACAAATTCCATGACCCAGGTAAAGCCTATTCCTTACTCTACCCCATTAGAAACACAACAGCTACTGAGCCCTGTCAGTTCAACAACCTTGATTTTCCCTAAAGACATAATTAAGAAAATTAATTTTTTGAGTCAGGGTTTCTCTGAGTATCAGTCCTTTCTGTACAAGAAATTGCTTCATAGAACAGGCTAGACTCAAATTCACAGAGATAAGCCTGCCTCTGCCTCCTGAATGCTGGGATTAAAGGCATGCACTAGCACTGCCTGACTAAGGACATTAATTTATAAAATTTTATTATTACTGTATGTGCATGATGTGGATGCACTCATGTCTCAGAATATGTGTAGGGGTTGTTGGGAACAAACAAAAGAGACTTGTTCTAAGTACTGCCATTTTGTTTTCTGACTTCATTTAATCACAGGGATAAACTAAGTTCAAGGTCCCAGCCCTAAGGGAGCTGGGGACTTCCCAATAGCTGAACATCATGTGTTGTGAGGTGACAGTTGTCCGAGCTCAGCTTTCTCAGAGCCAACTTCTCTGTCTTGCTGGCAGGGTCAAACTAAGTTCATGTTCCCAGGGCCAGAAACCAACTCCTATCCTGATTGGTGGAAACTCCCTTGCTCAATCCCTTATGTCAAAATATGATTCTGTTCTGGGGCCCTGATCTATCGATAGCAGCTTGATTACAATGACTTCTTGTCATCTGCATTGGCCTGGTGTTTGAGTTATGTTGGATCTAAGCAGACCCCATTAACAGGGTCAAAGGACAACTCATGGCATCAGCTCTCTTCTTCTACCCTTATGAACGTTCCAGGAATCAAACTCAGGTTGTCAGTTTACACACCAAGCATTTTAACTGCTGAACCAGCACAGCTCACCTCCCAGACAGGCACAGTTTGAGGCATATATGGGTCAGGAGGACTGTGCCCTGTATTTACCTAGGGGTGGGTTCAGCCCAAGTGAACACCTAGCCCATTCTCCATGCACGAACACAACCCTGTCTTGTTTGTCAGTAAGCAACAGCCAATGTTTTCATTGAGCAAAACGAAACAAAGCGATGTGGTTGTGGTGGTGCAAGCCTTTAGTCCGAGCACTCAGGAGACGGAGGCACAAGAGTCTTGAGACTTTGAGGCCAGCCTGGTCTATGTAGCAGGTTCCTGAGCAGCCAGAGATACATAATGAGACCTGCCTCAAAACAACATAAAAGCTCTCTCTCACACAACAACAACAACCATTGGAGATATAGCTAAAAATCTGAACAGTGCAGGCACAGACAGGAAGTGTATGGCAGGGGTGGCCCTTGAAACTCAGTGTAGAAAGGCAGATTCAATGGAATGAAGGCAGCTAGCTCTCATATCCCTACATGGACCTGTTAAGTAACAGTCATGGTAAACCAATGTTTGGAACCAGGCTCCTGTGTGAGGCCCCCGCTGACTCTGAAACCAGCTCCCGCTGCTTGACAGGTTAGCATACTCATTCTGGTTTTGTGGGACAAGATGTTGCCTGGCTCTGGAGTAGATACTAAAATGCCAACTTGATCTCTAAACTAAACTTACTTATTCTCTGTTTTTCAAGACATCATACACAAGAGTTCTCCTAAAGAGGGGCTGGAGATTTTGCTTAGAGGTTAAGACCACTGTCTGCACTTCCAGAGGTTCTGAGTTCAATTCCCAGCAACCATACAGTGTGGTTCTCAAACATCTGTAATGGGATCTGATGCCTTCTTCTGGTGTGTCTGAAGACAACGTGCTCACATTCATAAAGTAAATAAGCCTTTTAAAATGAAGTTATCCTGAAAAAATTAAAGGTTTAAATGTAAAAATTCCTCTGAAATTATTACTGAAATGTAGGGAAATATTTAGTATCAGAGCGAAGGGGGTCAGGAGAGGTTTATTTCTTCTCCATGCCCAATTCAGGCCACCCAGGGCTCTGCTCACAATCATTCCTGGATGCAGGATGCTTGGGGAGCCAACATGACTATTCTCCCACAGTTTCTGAGGCAAGATAAGGGGACAATGCAAACGTGTGACTGGATCCCCGGGTCTTACTTGTCAGTTCATAATAATGTTATCTCCTTTGTGCACAGTTCAGTGACCAAAGCAAGTCGCCCAGCTATCTCATCAAACTTCAAAAAAATGCCTCCAAGTTGGCTGCAAGGACAAGAAAGGGAGGGCATTTGTAGCAAACCTGATTAATTGAGAAATATTTCTTAAGACCACACAAAGCACAGTCAGCGAGAAACAAAACCATCATAATTATAGCAATGTTGTGTTAATTACTTTTTTTACTGCTGTGATCAAATAGCCAACAGGAGCAACTTAAGGGAGAAAGGATTTATTTTAGCTCAAGGTTCAGGGCATGAAGAGTTCAGCAGTTGTCAGGTGTAGGTGGCACAGGACTTTGATCCCAGCTCTCTGGAGGTAGAGGCAGGCAAATCTCTAAGTTTGAGACCAGACTCATCTACACAGAGAGATCCGGGACAGCCAGGGCTATAGAAGGATCCTGTTTTAAAAACAAAACAAAGATTCCACTAAGAGGGCTCAGTCTGCAGATACAGAGACCCCACAACTAAATATTAGACAGGGCTTGGGGAGTCCTGAGGAGGAATGGGAGGAAGGATTGTAGGAGTCAGAGGGGTCAGGGTCACCACAAGAATCAACTGACTGGGACACAAGTGGGCTCACAGAGATCAAGGAGCCTCTAAGGGTCTGGCCCAGGTCCCCTGAGGCATATATATTATGTTGTGTAGCTTATTTTCAGTTTTTTTGGTTTTTCAAGACAGAATTTCTCTGTGTATCTTTGGCTAAACTTATAGGGATCTGCCTACCTCTGTCTCCCAAGTGCTGGGATTAAAGGTGTGCACCACTACCACCCACCTAACCATAGCAACACTTACAAAGAAAACATTTCATTGGAGCTGGCTTACAGTTTCAGAGGCTTAGTCCATCATCATGGTGGGAAGCATGGCGGCGTGCAGGCAGACTGGTGCTGGAGAAGGAGCTGGGAGTTCTACATCTTGATCTGCAGGCAGTAGAAGGAGACTGTGAGTCACATTGGGCATAGCTAGAGCATATGTAAAGCCTGCCCCTACAGTGACGCACTTCCTCCAACAAGGCCACACCTCCTAATAGTGCCACTCCCTATGGACCAAGCATTCATACACATGAGTCTACGGGGGCCGTACCTACTCAAACCACCACAAGCTCATAAGGCAAGTTCTACTGAAGTAGGCTAAAAGGACAGTGGAACTGAAGGAAAACAGCCCACCACTCTTATATCCAAGTCTCATGTTGGCTGAAAGTCAAGAAGGTCAACACAACTGACTACAATGCTTACAGAGGACCAGACTCCTTTCCCTAAGAAAATCCCCAATTCAAATTTATGAACCATGTTTATAATCAACATGTGTCTCGGCCTCCTTGTAACCTACATCTAGTAAACATTCCCTTGAGCTTAGTGGACAAATACTTACATCTTACTCCTTCCTTATTAGAAACTTGTACAGTGCACCTCATAAACCTGCTTATACTCTCATTTAGGCACGAAAACTTCTTTAGACAAAAACATCGTAGGCCCTGGGGGTGGCTCAGTTGGTGAAGCACTTGCCGCCCAAGCATGAGGACCTGAGCTTGGGTTCCTAGCATCTGTGGAAAAAGCCAGGTATGGCAGCCTGGGCCTATAATTCCAGAACTGAGTCGGGAGAAAAATAAAAGGAGCTTGCCAGGTGGCCAAGTAGGCAAACTATAGGCTCACCAAGAGACTCTGTCTCCAAAACTAACGTGGCAAGTGATCAATGCTATCACAAGCTCCAGCGATAGATGAGTCAATGGAACGGATCAATGACGACCTTGTAGAATGTATAGGTGGCATCCTCAACCCAGTGAGAAGTCCAGACTCTCAAAGGCTCCTAGTGAGGCTAGCCCTCTCCTCAGTAGAGGACTGAGGATCTTATAGGAGCTAGCTGTTTAATAGCGTATTGTCAGGCTTCATCACAGCAATCACCACGTTTTTCTATACTTGTCTATTTTTCTCAGGGCCAACCACCTGATAAGCAAGTTAAGAGAAGAAGGGTTTATTTTGGCTGACAGTACAACGCATCAAGGCGACAGAGGCACAGAGGGAGTGGTTGAGTTCATGGCAGGGGACACAGGCTGCTTGCTGTTTTCTGGGCAGATCCAGAAGTAGAGAGTAAGCAGGAATAAGAGTCGGACTCTGTACCGGAAGCCCTACCACCCCAGCAAGCAACTTCCTCCAACTAGGCCCCAGTCCTCAAGATCCCACACCCCGAAAGAGCACCACCAGGTAGGGTTCAAACACATGAACGTATGGCTAACTTATATACCCAAACCATGATACCATTGCTCTGAGACTGGCCATGTGGGAAGAGTCCTGGTCTTTGGTTTTCAGTGTAGGCCAGGAGCTATGGATGGGCAGCTGGCCACCCTAGTCTGGGTTCCCAAAGGGGTTCATCATTTTTTAAAATTCCATTGTAAAGTTTCACTCTCTTTTCTGATTCTATATGATGAGAGGCCTACAGGAAACCAATAATAGATTAGAGTGATCTAAGCTTAAAAATAAACCTTCAGGAAACTTTTAGAACGCTGCCAACAGACAGTGTGTCAACACTTGCACTGTATAAGATTCAAAGGTGCATCTGCTTATTAAAATGTGTTTGGGCAGTCAACACTTCCCTTGTACAAAAGCAAATTTTCCTTCTTGGCTGGGGTGGGGGAGGCTTGGTTTCTCTTCTTATCTTGTTGGTTTTCCCCACACTGTAGCCTTGAAAATGTATTTCTTTACAGTATTATGTTCTGATAACTCTAGCAGACTTCACATGTGCTAAACTTACCTGGAAGTCTATTTCTTTGCCCACGGGAGCAGCATAGAGGTTTATATATACAGTGTGGATTAGTCACTTTTCTGTTGCAGTAATAAAATACCATAAAATTCCAGAAGCAAGCTAATGGAGGAAGTGTATTTTTGGCTTATAGTTCAAGAGGGTAGAGCTCATAGTGGTGGGGAAGACATGGCCAGGGGTGGCTGGAGCAGAAAGCTGGGACGGTACAGCTAAACTACAATTAAGAAGCCAAGAGAGAGTGTCCCTTATGCATCCCCCTCCCCTGAGAGGGGTCTGGGGAGCAACATTTGGAATGTAAATAAATAAGATGATTAAAAAAATAAAAATATCAAAAATTAAAATTCAATTTAAATGTCAAAAGAAGAAGGAGAAGGGGGATGAGAAAGGAGGAGGAGAAAGAGAGGAAGAGGAGGAAGAGGAGGAGGAGGAAGAGGAGGAAGAGGAGGAAGAGGAGGAGGAGGAAGAGGAGGAAGAGGAGGGAGGAGAAGAAGAGGAGGAGGAGGAGGAGGAGGAGGAGGAGGAGGAGGAGGAGGAGGAGGAGGAGGAGGAGGCCAAGAGAGACACTAAAAGTGGGGCCAGGCTGTAAACTCCAGAAGCCCATCCCCAGCAAGCTTCCCAGTCCTAAAAGTTCTGTAACTTCTCCAAACAACACCACAACTGGAGACTAAGGGTTCAAATACCTCCTATGGGAGGCATTTCTCATTCAAATCACCAGACAGGTAAGAGAGAAAATCCTTGGTATCAAGCAATTCTTTTGGAAGAACTAAACGATAGCTTGGGAGAAAAGTCGAGCCTGCTCCTGAAGGGTCTAGATACAGGCCCTACTATTGACTAGGAAAACATATGAATGGGGTACAAAGGTTGTCAGTTGATTATCTGAGGCCAGTAAACGCTGCAGCTTACTTGGTAATGAATCAGGCTAACTGGATTTTCAGGTAGCTATGGGACAAGGTAGCACGAGTGTAATGAGAGATCAGAAGCCCTCATGGATGTCTTGGTTCATTTAGAATGCTCTAAGAAGGCATCATGATTTGCAGGGATTATAAACAAGCACTGGGCACATGGCTCCATCAGATACTTACCATGAGTTTGGATACTAAAAAGCCAGGGATGGGCTGGAGCAATGGCTCAGCACTTAAGAGCACTTGTTCTTGTAGAGAGCACCCGCACGGTGGCTTGTAAATCCATAACTCCAGTTCCAGGGGGTCATGCCCTCTTCTGATCTCTACAGACACCCGGCACACAGGCACATACTTGGTGCACATACACATGTGCAGGCAAAGACTACACACAAAAAAGACAAATCTTAAAGAAAAACAGGCCCGGGGGTGTGGGCATGCACCTAACCCTGTGCTGAGGTACAGAGCGGGTGATCTCTGGGGTTTGTTGGCCAACCAGCCCAGCCTAGACAGAGAGCCGAGCCCATGGAGAATCCTACAGAGCAACACTCAAAGTTGCCCTGTGGCATACATATCCACACCACCAGTACTTCCAGAGAGAGAGAGAGAGAGAGAGAGAGAGAGAGAGAGAGAGAGAGAGAGAGAGAGAATTTTTTAAAAAAATAAAACAAGATAACACACCTATTTTTCTGTTCTGAGTGTTGCGAAGTCCAACATCAAAGTGCCACTGGGTCTCTTTGCTGGCCCAGTGTTACCCATCATTCTACTGTGTCCTCTTACAGCAGAGGACACAAGTTAGTTCTCCATGGCCCCTCTGCACATAGCCCATCTGTGGGAGCTCCATCTTCATGACCTAATCAGTGCCTTCTGCCCTCAGGCCCTCTCACACAGAGGCCCAGGACACCTGAGAAAAGCCACTTTGTATTCATATCTGAGAGACCCACAAGTGTTCAAGTTCCCCAGGACAGCCCTTAACCAAAGGAGGACAGAAGTCAAAGATTAAAGCACGTCACCTCTGCTCCCGAGGAAGCCAGGTCTGGTACTCATCTGAGAAGTACACAGCTCTGGCCCCGGGGAAGTGTGTGCACTAGGGTGCACTCTCAGACTAGCTCTCTCCTCGCTCGGTTCCCCTCCTGATCCCACACTGCTCTTAGAGTCATTTTTCTCATTAATTGCCTAAACACGAGTTTCAGGCTATGCACACACTCCCATGGGATAACACCAATACAATCAGGTGACAGCAGCTGGTCTTAAAGTTTTAATGGATATAATCAAGCATGTTACAAAGAAGAGTTTAGCACACATGGACTAGTTTTATGTTCTTAATTTGAAAGGGTCAGAGACCCAAAGTGTTTACATATAGGAAATTAAATACATGGGTCAGAAACATGTCTGGGCTTATGTAGGGTTTTGTTTGTTTTTAGCTCCCCGACACCCCCCCAGAGTAGCCCTGACTGGCCTGGAACTCACAATGTAGCTCTGACAAAGGTGGACCTGCTTCTGCTCCTCCGGGGCAAGGGTTAAAGGCATGCTCCACCATACCTGAGGATTATGTAGTTTTTGTATAGTTACTCTTCTTTTGATTTTAACTTCTTTAAAAGTCTTCAGGGAAGGATAGTGGTGGCCACTCAGGAGGCAAAGGCAGGTGAATCTCTGAGTTCAAGGCCAACCTGGTTTACAGAGCAAGTTCCAGGACCACTAGGGATACACATAGACATCCTGTCTCGAAAAACAAACAACGAAAAGGTCTCCAGGTAATTAGGAGTAACTTTTTGTCTCATTATTTCTGCCGGGACAGTGTTGGCACATGCCTTTAATCCCAGATCTCTGTGAGTTCAAGGCCAGCCTGGTATACAGAATGAGTTCCAGGACAGCCAGAGCTCCACAGTGAAATCCTATCTCAAAAATCCAAAAATTCGTGGTTGAGAAACATTTATAAATTTTAGAGAAATACTGTTAAACCAATCATTTTGATTATGACAGTTTAGGGCATCATGAATGCAGGCATGATAATAAGAGAGCCTAAGAGAAATATAGTGACAAAAGTATTTCCTTTAAGTGGAATACTTTGGAAATGTGTTATATGTACATAAAAGAACCAGTTTATAAAATATTGATTTTTCAGAATAATTCAGCTAGCTGAATACTCATGTTTGCATTCACCGTCTCTTGAATGTCAGTAAAAGAAACGAAAAATAACCATGGAATTTGTATATTCCACTTCATTTGGCTCTTACAAACATTAGAATTTGAAACCCAAGGTCCTTCAGGAACTAAAATATCACATTTACATTTTTGCTTCTACTGTGTGGGAGGAAGACCCACGGCCATCTTTTAGCTAAAATTCATGGTGCATTCCCATCAAAGCCTTTGCTTTAATGAAGACTACTTAATGCGCATGCACTGCCATTTAATTTCTATGTTGTTTTTAATTTTTCCTCCACTTCATGTCTGTTGCTTTGAGAGCTCTACCGGCTAAATCCCAACTGATGAAAGTGCATTGTCGGGAGATACCTAGGGGACCTGGAGACAATTAAGCAGAACTCCATCTGATAAAGGGCACGCTCGGGCAAGATTTGATGGCTTTTATTCTTTTTCTTTTCTTCCTTGGTCTTCAAAACACAGCAAATCTAAACCAGCAGCTGAGTTCGAATGAATCTGCTCCGTGCAGCCCACTCTTACTGTGAGGGCTTCTGTTACACGCGTTTAAAATATCCCTCGACTAAGACGGGTTGCAGGAGATGCATATTCATACTTGAAACAGGTTCTTCCCCCACAATATGAGCATTTCGGGGTACCCACGAAGTTAGGATTCTGCTAAGGTTCTTGGTCAAACAAAACCAGTATCTGATGGACGGTATCTAAGGATGAGTAAGAGTTGAGGAGTTCACGGTAATAACAGCCTCAGTAAACCCATACCACAGAAAGGCTAAAAGTCTCTGCCCTGTGATGCGGGGGGAGGGGCTGGGATAATTAAAATTCCAGATGCCCACTCAACAGAAGCTGACACTTCTGTTAGAATTAAAATCTAAACTGAATTGATCCCTGTTTTACTTTAGAAAAAGCTGAAGAGAAAGCTATTGACTAGCTGAAGTAGGTGTGTTTTGGAGAACATGGCACAGCTTCCACTGCTTTTACGTGTGGGTTAGAGTCGTTTTACATTTGGGTTACAAACTGTTCTTTTGAATCCGGAAGAGTCAGGCGTCAGGAGCTGCCGAGGAGCTTAGAGACCTACTTGCTGCTCTGGGATGTAGGGCAGAGGAGCCAGTGTTTAGCATTCCCAGTCTTCAGTGAGCGCTTGTAGCCACGAGGGGGCGCGGTGCATTTTTAGCGAAGGCTTTCTGAGCACTGTCGTCTTTGAAGCCAGGTCTAAAACTTCATGCAGACTAGAATCTCGCTTCCCAGAGCTTGCTTCCCAGAGAGGTGGGTTATTAAGTCGAAAAGGAGAGGAAAGTATGCTTGAGGGCAGGGAACCACTAAGTTGAAGGACGATGTCAGTGCTCTCTGTAAATCACAGTCTGTCATTTACCTAGAGATTCTCCAGGTAGTTACACAGGGTCCCAATGATTTAAAACAGGAACACGTGAGGAAATTAGACAACTTGGGGGTCCCCAACAGAATCGGATTGAAGACTGTAGAATCTCTGCGCATTCAGTAATTTATAAACTGGGTCAAAGGTCATGTGCCGGGGCAGCAAAAGGAATTCCTATCATCCTCAGACTTGGAGGAAACACCTGGCTGAGGCTGCACTGAGGCCATTTGACATCAGGGCTCCAGAGTTCCTTATATTTACTTTAGATAAGGGTTGTCCCTCTGCAACTGTGGCTTCTAGACTTGTGGATCCAACTATAACAGCAAGTTGAAAATATTGGGGGAGTGCGTGCGCGCGCGCGCGCGCGCGCGCGCGCACGCACACACACACACACACACACACACACTCCAGGGGGGAAATTGGTGCATGTCTTTAGTCATAGCACTTGGGGTGGGGTTGTTGCAGATGCAGGTGTATCTCTGAGTTCAAGGCTAAGGCTAGGCTACACTGAGAAACCCTGTCTCAGAAAAAAAAGTCTCAGGCATGTGCAGATTTTGTTGTTGTTGTTGTTCTGGGTGTTATTATTGCCTAACCAATACAGGCGAATGATGGTTTTCATAGCATGTGCAGTGTATGAGTCATTATAAGTAATCTAGAGATGATTAAAGCACACATTATACGAAAATACTATTCAATTTTATAGAAGGGACATAAGCATCTTTGAATTCTGATGTCCAAGGTGAATTATAGAACGACTGTAATAGAATTTTCTCTCTCTCTCTCTTTCTCTCTCTCTCTGTGTGTGTGTGTGTGTGAGTGTGTGTGAGTGTGTGTGTGAGCGTGTGTGTGTGTGTGCATGTGCGCACGCGGTGGTGGTGGTGGTGGTGGTGGTAGTATATGTACCATAGCACTCATGTGGAGGTCAAAGGACACTTTCAGATAAGTAAATTTCAGTCCTCGCCTCTGCCTTATTTGAGACAGGCTCTGACTGGTGCCTGCCGCATGTGTCAGCCTAGTTGGCCTTTGCACTTGTAGAGACTCTTGTGCCTATCTCCCATCTCTGTGTGGGAGTGGGACTAGACTCTTGCTCTTGTCTCTTGCTTCGAATGAGCTTGGGTCCCCTGACTCACGTCAAGTCAGTCTATCCAAAGCAAGCACATTACCTGCTTTATATCTGAGACGGGGAGCCATTATGCAGCCCGAGCTGGCCTGGCCTAGAACTATACAGAGATCAGACTGGCACTTACAGAGATTTGCCTACCTCTGACGTTTGAACGCTGGGATCAAAGGCGTGCGCCACCGCCCCTGACTGTACCAGAATCCTTTAAACCTTGATTAGAAGTCTTAGTACTGAAAGGTTTCCTGAAATTTCTACACTACCAATTTTTGACCTGACTAAATTTACATATTGTTGGGGCTGATCTGCATATTTATTTTATAACCAGGCAGGGACCTTGAAGCCTTTCAACCAAAGATATTCTTTTCTTTTTCTATCCAACAACATTAACAAAGAGCTTATATTTGAAAGCAAGAACAGTCCTTAAATTAGCATTAACAAGTTTGTTTTCCAGGATTATTTATACACACAATATTTTGTTTTGTTCTTATAAAAATGTGAAATTTACCTTTTACCCAAAGACTTTAACTCAATAGTGCAAACTGGTTTTTCATTTGCAAGCTGGGCTTTTTTTTTTTTTTTCTGAAGAGAAAACTGTTAAAAAAATTCATCCTTTTGAAGACTAATTTCTTTAATCTTTTAAAATGTATTAACATAAATTACAGAGTACAATTTGCACCTCACGTCTCTTTGTAAACGTGCCATTTTGCTATTTGATTTCCTTTTATTGTTTCCTCAGCCTGGAGGGCTTTTCACTCTTTAAGTATCAGAGGTTCAGCTCTATTTCTGAATCCTCCCCCACTCCCTACCACTTCCACTCCTACCCCCACCTCCACCCCACGGACACATCAAGTCCCTTTATTCTCCCTTGACGGGAGCTCTTACTGGTCTCTTGAAACTACTCTAAGTGGGAAATCCACAGAGGCCAGAAGTCATAGCAGCCTACAAGCCTAGAGAGGATGTGTATTAATTACAAGCCATCTTGAATATCAAATATATCTCTTCCCCACCTATGGCATATCCAGGCCAGTCTTACAAAAAACAAACAAGATCAATGCCAATTGGCTTTCTAGAATCACCTTGGATTCCATACATCAAGCCCTTCAGTTCAGGTCCATTCAAACTCATTGCTCTATCACATAGGGTGAAAACTCCGTTAAGCAAAAGCAATTATTACAATATCTGTCTATATAAAATTTAAACAGTAGCATTAATTCCTAGAAAAGGAAAAGAAAAAAAATCTTGCATATATTTGAGACAGAGCGTGTGTGTGTGTGTGTGTGTGTGTGTGTGTGTGTGTGTGTGTGTGTGTGAAGGGGTGGGGGTGGGGCGAGTCACTGGCTTCCCGGAACTGTCATACACCAATTTATCCTCTAGGGGGCGTAAGTTCTCTGTTTCTGGTGAAAACAAAATAGTTTTGCTTCCTTGGAGCCTCTGGGGGAAATTGATTTAGCTGGGTCTTAATTGGAATAGAAAAAAAAAAAAACCCACTCCAACTTCTAATCAGATAACATTATAACCCAGAAATTAGATGCAGTCATTCCAGGAGACAGATACACAGAATTCATTCAATCTGCTGACAACTTGTGGCCTCACAGGTAAAACTCCACCTCTCATTTCTGTGGAGAGAGAGAGAGAGAGAGAGAGAGAGAGAGAGAGAGAGAGAGAGAGAGAGAGAGAGAGAGAGAGAGAGAGAGAGAGAGAGAGAGAGAGAGAGAGAGAGAGAGAAGCTGGCCAAGCCTCCAACATCGTTGCAGAAAACAACACTGAGCTTTTCACCTCTCATGCTGTGTAGATCATCTTCAACGGCTGCTCTTGGAAGCTCCTGTACTGGGTTATACAGAATATGTTAGAAATATTTCAGAAAGAGGCGGGCACTCTGTGGTGACTCAGATGAACTGCCTGTTATAGTCTGGGCTCCCTTAAAAACACAGCCTGAGTCAAGAAGTCGCCTCCGTGAAGATTTACTTAGTCGACGATGTCAGGGTGCAGGAATGAGGAATTGTCACGCTGACCAGCTGTCCCTGTTTGTAGGACACTGAGTGGTTTTCTAAGAGGTGAAACCCAAGAAGTAGGTATGACAGGAGCAGTCAACTGGACCTAGAAGAGGGAAAGCCAGAACAATGCTAGGTTTCTGACTTGTTTTAATCCCGTAGAACAGAGCTAGAATTGTTCACCTGTAGAGGGGAGAATGGCCTATTGGCTCCCATGCGTCTGTAACGTTTCTGTTTGGAACGTTAACTCCTACAGCATCTAGGGCTTGTGCTCCTCCTGGGGGCCTGTGACCCTCCACAGGCACTCCCCACGGAGGCATCAGAGAAACTGGGTGGAAAGAGGGCAACAGCTCAGCAGGAGGAGGAGCCACGCTGTGGGCTCCACCCACTCTGCTGCCGCAACTGTTGGAAAACCAAACTCAAAGATGTGGGAAGGGGGCCAAGACGTGACCCACGCATGAAGATTGATTCTACCGGCCTTTGCTTGGCTTGTCTGTGGACTCAGCAGGTCATAAACTCTGCTTTAGCTTCCAATTAGTTTATTAACGAGGCTAAAATGATCTTTGGATTAAATAAGAAATCCAACAACAAAATTGTTTTCCTTCACTTCGTGCATGTAGTGTGCTGGGTCTATAGAAGCTGAGTGGATAAGCTCACCTGGCTAGGAAGAGAAAAGTCTCACGCCATTGTACCTTTTCCCCAAACTGAGGTGTGGATTTAGATGCCAGCACCAGTGGAAAACACTGAAGGGAAGGAATAATCCAAATTGCTATCTTTTTAGTGATTAGCAATGTCTGGGGCCAGGTGTGGTGGCACATTCGTTTCGCCCCAGTTCTAGGGAGGCAGAGGCAGGCACATCTCTTTGGGTTAAAGGTCAGTCTTGTTTACAAAGCAAGTCCAGGGCCAGCCAGGGATACAGAGTAAGATAGTATCTGAGAAAAGTGAGGGTGCTTGTTCATTCTACCCCATCCAGAAGAAAGGATAGAACCGGCTACACAAAATTGTCTTCTGACCTCCACGTTTTAGCTGTGGTATGCATGGACATCACACATACAATGACAACAACAACAACATTAATAATATTAATAGTAACGACCTTTTTTTTTTTTTTTTTGTCTTCAGGTCTGTATGTCTTCCATGTGTTTGCTTGGTGCCCACAAGGGTCAGAGGGCATCGGATTCCCTGGAAATGGAGTTAGGATGGTTGTCAGCCATCATGTGGTTGCTGGAATCCAGGCCCAGGGCATCTGCAAGAGGGACAAGTGCCCTGGCAGTGGAGCCATCCTTTCAGCCCCAATCATAATGCTCTTAAAGTCTGTCACGTGTCACAGCAACAACCTGGGTGCGACCTGCTACCATGTCTTGCAAAGCTCCCTCCTGGACCGCATATCCCAAAGATGATTTAGAGTCATTGTTTGCTTCCACGGTTCTTCTAAACCTCTTAGGGTGGAAAATTTTAGAAATGCGCAAAAATAGAACGGGATTGTGGATCCTCTTTTTAATCTTTCTGTTGTGCGAAATCTTAGAAGTAAACAAAACTAGAGCGAATGATGCACTCCCTGTACCAACCATGACCGTCCTGCTGGGGTCATTCTTTTCCCTTCCTCTCCCTCAGTGAAGAAGATACATTGTAGCAACCAACAGAAAGCCGACTTTATATGCTTTTAAACAAAATCACTATTAGCCCCAGATTGCATAATAGACAGAGCTGCAGTCCAGGGCTCTGCAGAGTGGAATAATGTCTTCAGAAACTCAGTTGACTCTGCCGCTTCGTTCTGTCTTTAGAATGGGAATGCAAAATGACGGTCGAACCTTTAGCAATCCAGACCTTTGCTCCAGTAAGGAGGGACTCAGAGACAGACTGACAACACTGAAGACAGATGCTCTGCCTTGGGTTTCCTCTGAAAACCTTTCTCTGGGGTTTTTATCCGGCATTCCCTCATATCTCCTGGGATAGTGCCTGGATACCGGGTCTCTATTTGCTGCAAGAAGGGTATGGGAGGCTGGGACACGGCTACCCTGAATCAAGTCTGGGTCCTGACAGGAAGAAGGAGACTCTGCTCCTTCACTCCATCCTCCTCTGTGCTTCCAATGCTCCTCCCACCACATCCCCTCAGGTTATCATTTTATTTAACCAGTATTCACTGAACGCCCACTCCCTGCTGGTCCCCAGGCTATGTCCTGGGTCTTTAGAGAGAAATAAGTTGTTTTTGCTTTAGAAGAGGGTCCTAATCTAACTTATAGCTGGAAACCAATCCATAATATCTAAACTCAATCAAGTCAGAGTCACACAAACACATTATTTAAAGATGTAGACGAAATCCCTTGAAGATATAAAACTGGAATTGTTCAAAGAGCTTGGTTGCCCTTGGAGACTAGACTGGGGGCAGGGAGGTGCAGAACAGGATTCTGGGTAGCATTACTCATTGTATGCAATTGGTACCAACGTAGTTAATAGTTTTAAGTGTGTGTGTGTGTGTGTGTGTGTGTGTGTGTGTGTGTTTGGGGGTGGAGTTACCATGTGCCTGCTTGATTTTGATGAAATGTGTTTTTAAATTCCAAAGAAGAGTATTTCGATAAACATCTTACACAAAGAGTTTTCACCATTTTTGGTTATGTTTTTCATGATATATTCTAAGACCCTGTGTGTAAAAGACCACCGCTCACAGATTGAACAGTTTGAGTGGACTGGCACATGTAAACCATCAGGCACATCGCAGGCACTCAGTGCACATTAATGAGAAACAAGTTAATCACTCAGCGTTTTGTCCAGACTCCAACCCCTTCCCCAGGGCCTCGGCAGAGAAGAGCAGTTCTCTCTGTGCCGATCCTCTGGGTCTTCTGTGAGCCTAAACAAGGCTGGCAGAAAACAGCTTTGCGCCAGCGTCAATTCAGGTTTTTGGCAGCATACTTTTGGGATAGATTCCTAGAAATGGGTAAATGTGTACGCAATTTTGCTAACTATTGCCTCGTTCCTCTCCTGTGGGGACCATGACATTTCCTGCTTCCTCCAGCAATGTGTGAGCTTGCTTGTCCCTCACAGCCCTACTAAGAAAGGTTAAATCCAACCATGGGAGGCATACTCATTCGGTAATCAAGAACGGGCCTGGCTTACTTCTCTTTCCTCTCTCTGCTTCCTCTCCCCTCTTCTTCACCCAGTCCCCAACCTCTATTCTTCCCCTCCCTCCCCTGCCTTCCTCTCCCCTTCTTCACTCTGATTCCCTTCTCTCTCCCCTCCCCTTCCCTCCCTTTTTATCTTTGCCCCCACCACTCCCCTTGGGTGGTACCCAGGGGCTTGACTCGACCAGACAAGTTGCTCTGCCACTAAGTTACACCTAGCCAGACCCAATCTTGATGAAATTTGCATTTCTCTTTCCTTCCTCGGTGCTGTTACCCGCCTAAGCCACCGCCCACTTGGAGCTGCCTTTTCCTAGGCCCCTGGTAGGGGCCTCAGTAGCCTATCCAGGCTGCCGCTCTTTCTCAGATGGGTGGAGCCTTCCTTGGTCACTTTGTGGAGGAGCTCTCTAGCAAGAGGTCCGGCAGGCAGGGCGGGCAAGCCTGTGTCCAGAGCGACTTCACTACTGTGAGGAAGATGCTCCCTCACAGACCTTCCCGGTTAGGAACCTGATGCAGTCGGCTCATTTATTCTCCAGGAACATGACTGCGCAGGGAACTCTGTTGTTGGCACACTGGAGGTCAGCAGAGGTCGCACCAACACCTGCTCTGGTGAATAAGAACCATGCTGTCAGCCAGTGAAGAGCCTCACAGGGGCCACTGCGACCTCTCCATCTGCGAGTCTGTCTATTGCTAGAGAAGCTGAGAGCAAGGGCTGCCTGACATCCCCAGAGAAAACCCTTCATCTTCCCCGGTAAATATCACTGTGAGGCGCTGATGTCCTCAGACTCAGCGCCTACCCCCACGGGCCTATCCAAATCTGCTTCCTGGTCCAGCCAGTCAGTGATCAAGCACTGCAAGATATGGAGTACCTATCTCTGCTTTAGGTCGCATTAAAAGCTCCCAAGGTAGAACACAAGGCATTTGTAATACCACGCCAGGAAGGCAGAGACGTGACGGTCTCTGGGGCTCACTGGCTAGTCGGTCTAGCCTACTTGGTGAGCTCCAGGCCAATCAGAGACCCTGTTTCAAACCCAGGATGTCTATGAGGATGACACTCAAGAGTGTCCTCTGGCCTTCCCACACATGCTTAAGCACATACATCTGCACACACACACACACACACACACACACACACACACACAAATATGCACAGCACACATTAGAAGAAGGATCATAACCGTGCTTGCTGCTGTTTGCTCCCTCAGAGGAGTTCCCTCCCAACTTGCCTGGGGCTACAATGAAGCCAGTCTATTTCCCTCTCACATCCACCTACAGGTGCACCTGCATACGAGACTCAAGCCTGAGTGATCTCAGCCTCTATCTTCTGGTTAGAGGAAGCCATGGTGGGGGGTGCTGTGGGGACTGCAGGGGAGGGATTCTGACCCCCTGCTGTGTGATTCATTTATGCCTCGTCCTAGATGTGCCATTTCCGTATTGTGATGGGTTGCTACTGTACACTCCAGACCTTATCACGACTTGACAGCTTTAGCAATACCCAGCTCGTGAGAGACAGCTGCAATTTCATAATTACTTGATGGCTGTCCCACAGTCTCTGTGAGGGCTCAGTAGCATATCGGAAGCTACTGCTGCTGCTGCTGCAACAGGGTTTCCCTACATAGCCCTTGGCTATCCTAGAGCTCGCTATGTAGACCAGGTTGGCCTAGAACTCACAGACATCTGCCTGCCTCTGCCTCAAGAATACTGGGACCCTGGGTATGTGCCACCACTCCTGGCAGAAGCTTCATTTGGAATGCATAGTTCTTGGATGCAAAAGGCAAGGCCTAGCTAGAGGTGTATGTTGTGTATCTCCTATCAGTGCTGTTCAGAGACTATTTGTATCCCTATCTCCACGGATACCTCTAACACTGAAGCAGTGGGCAGAGCTTTTTGCCCTGCTACCTGGTCCTGATGCAGGACCCTCCCTCTCCCTACTTGAGATTATTAGGCTTCTGACCACCTGATAGAAGAATGGTCTTCTCCACATGACTTGTGTTGCCTCTGGACACCTGATATGTGTTTCTCACTTAACAATAAGGTACAGTAACATGTACCTCAGAAGGGCTGTCACAGCAAGTCCCAGCCCCAGACTCCCTCCAACCTTCTAGACAGAAATATGGCTCTGTAGGGTTTACCTCCATCCTCTCACTCATATGTGTTTTATTAGGAAATTCAACATGACAACGTACTCCTGCTTTCTCCAATGCACGATGTCACTGTGGTGGACTAGGGCGCCTTCCACAGAAAATCAAAGCCACATGGCATGCTGTTGGTGTGCTGTGTCCTAATGGATGACAGAGGAGGCCATGCCTTGGGACACACGACAGGTGACAGGCAATGAATGCGACTGTTCTTCCGATCTATGTGTCAACGTTTCCCCATTCTCCTCACTGTGGTACTGAAGGAATACATTGACAGAGATGAAGGCAAACGGGAGATGCTGGGCCGCTGTAGTCGGCAAAGAGGTTTCATCCAGGTAAGCACTACACTTAAGCTGTCCTAAGGGACCTTTGTAGACGTGACTACAGGAGACTACACAGTGGGTGGAATGGGGACTACCACCCCATGTCTTTTATGTCTTCAAGAATGACGATTTCTGAGCCCAAATTGCCAACCTAAATGTGAACTAAATAAGTGGTTTCGACTTTAAAGCTACTATTTGGGGCATGGCTGTCATGAAGCAAAAGCCACATTTGGCACACAGGCTGAAAATAAAGAAGAGAGGAATATGGAAGAGCAGGATTTAGGAGTGTTCTAGTTTGCTTTCTGTTGCTGTGGTAGAACACTCTGACAAAAGGAACTTTGGGAAGAAACAGTTTATTTGGCTTACAGGTTACAACCCATCCACAAGGGAAACTGAGGTGGGAACTCAAGACTGGAGCTTGAAGCAAGAACTTCAGAGAAACATTGCCCACCTCATCCCCTACCTCCATACTGGCTGGCTTCCTGGCTCCCCTTCCTGTACCACCCAAGCCCACTTGACCAGAGATGGCATCAGCATACCTAGGGAATGATGCCACCCACAGTGGACATTCTTCCCACCTCAATTAACATAATAATCAAGATAATTCCTCACCTCATTCTAATGGCTAGAGGGCCATTTCCCAGATGATTCTAGATTTGGTCAAGATGAAATTGACACTAACCATCACGGCTGGCCGTTAGCCACCAAGGACCTTACTAAGTAATTTTCACATTTCCTTTCACCCCTCTGCTTTCCACACCCAACCTGGTCCCTATGTTTCAGGGCACTCATTAGGTAGGCCTGCTTCCTGGACATTAGAAAACAGTGGCCTGGGGAGAATGCCTGCTCTGTGCCAGGCCAGCCCCTGAAGCACAGATGGTATGTTGTGTCCTGTAGCCGCTGCTGTCTGAAGCTGAGTGTCCCCAACTCCTTTCCCTACTGCCCCACAGTGTGGCAAAGCTTCCTTCTAAGTTGCCCTCAGTACTCACTGATGCAATCTCCTTCACAGAGGGACTCTGGCCACAGCGTTCTACCATCCATCCCATTTGCCCAGGGTCGAAGGGTTCTGGGGCAGTAACTACTACTAGAATCAGGTCTTTCCTCAGCAAACCTGGGCAGAGTGGTAAGAATGGCCCATGTGACTGTCCAAACCAGTCATTCCACAGAGGGGTGGCCTGACCATGACCAGGTCAGACTAATGAGGATTTGCACCCAAGGGGCTAGAGAGGGTTAGCTTTCCTGAACACAGACCTGTGAACAATCAGACAATAAGGCTTTCTCACAGTGCAGGAGAAAGGAGAAACTCTTGAGTGTGCAATCAACGTAAGTGATTATTATGGGGTATCATTATAATTGTGTTGTGATTATTAAATGAGATATAATCATTCTCTCATGCTGTTGCTGTAAAGATTAGACAAAATGACTTATGACATGCTTTACATAGAGAACTGATAATAGTCTCTTTTTATTAAGCACTTACTGTGTCCAAAGCTTTGCTCTAAAAGCAATCATGCATTTAAAAGGCACTACATGTGTTCTGTCACAAATTGTACAATGTCCCAGGGAACAGAAACTCAAGCTCCATTTTATAGGTGTTCCTGAGACATAAAGAGGCCAAGCAGCTAGGAAGCAGAGCCAGGACTCATCTAAGGTCTGACAGTGTGATGTCCCCTTGTTACACACACACGCACACACACACACACACACACACACTCACATGCTTACATTCAAACACACAGACACACAGACACCCACACAGCATTACACACTCATTGACATGTTCACATACACTCAAACATACAATATCACACTCACACTCATGCACATACACACTCACTCTAAGACTCATTGGCACACTCAAAGATGCACGGCATATACTCACATAAATACACACATATGCTCACACAGACACATTCATTCCCATACATGGCCACATATGCACTCATGTGATCATGCACACTTGCACACACTCAATGTGTCCACACTCTCATGCTTACACACATGCACCACACTATTACAGTTGTATACCACATAGAAACACAGGTCACAACACACACGCAAAACCACACATAGGCACATAATCACACACTGTCATGTGCACACTGACACACTCACAGACATATTTCCACACACACAGTCACACATGAGCACTCTCATACTTAATCTCTCACACAGCCATGCAGTCACATATGTGCACACTTACAAATATTCTTATACGTACACACATATTCACATTCCCAGTGATATACTCATGCTTTTACACTAACTTTCACAATTATGTTCACACTCATAGCACTCACATTTTCAAGTATATAAAGCACTTATACATATACAATTCTCACACTCATATTGACACACACTCACCTATGAATGCAACTGTCACACAAAAGCTAACACACACTCACAACACTAATAGTAACACCCACTCACAAACATGCTTTACACACACACATTCATGTCACAATCAAACACACATGCTTATACAGTTGTATAACACTGACATAATCACACATCCATCCATAGTATGTTCACATATTCGTGCACACTCATGCTTACACTGAAAGTCTCACACCCATGCATATTCATGCCAACACAGTAACAAACACTCATGTGCACACCCACGTGGTTACACAGTCATTCGGTCATCCCCTCACACTTGTATGCTCACACCCACATGCTCACATTCACACAAACTTGAACACGAGCATGCTCACACTCAGTCACACACTCAGTCTCTCACTCACACAGACACCCAAACTGTCATATCCTCACACACACATTCAGTGACACACACTCAGACTCACCTTCACAGCGTCACGTGACACCCAGACCTTTACACCCACACTCCTGCAGACTCAAGCACCTACACTTTCAGAGTGCCCATGGGGTCGTCGCTGACAGACAGAACATGTAAGAGTAACTGATGTTAGAAGCGTGGTCACATGACCCCCGTCTGCTGTCACAGCAGTATCCAGTATCCCCAGCCCCATAGCCTGACTCTAAGACTATCGACTTAGACCGAAACACTATGATAAGGCTTTCTTCAGAATCAACAAAATGAGCACCTGTCAGAACATGTTTGAAGGACATCAGTGGCATTTTCTGCTCATAGTCAACCAGGCAGACACTTCAAGTCTTCTTTTAAAAAAAATTTTTTTGTTGGTGCACAGGTAGCTGAGCCATTTAATAATCCCCCGTTCCATCTGTGCTCATATTTGAGAATTTCATACACCGCTTACTCTCCTCACTTCTGGCTCGAAATTCTGCTCAGACCGCATTCTCATTGGAAATCACAAGAGTAACATTGCTGAGAACGATAGTACAAGTTAGTGCTCCGTAAATAAACGAACCACTGCAAGGGCATCATCCTACTGTTGCTGGGATAGAACCACCACCCAAATCCACTTGGGTTAATTGGCTGACACTTCCGTGTCCCTGTTCATCAGCAAAGGAAGTGAGGACAGGAGCTCAAGCAGGATAGGAACCTGGAGGCAGGAGCTGATGCAGAGGCCATGGACGGATGCTGCTTACTGGCTTGCTCCCCATGGCTTGCTCAGCCTGCTTTTGCATAGAATCCAGAACCACCAGATCATGGATGACACCACCCACCATGGGCTGGGCCCTCCCACATGAATTGCTAATTAAGAAAATGCCTGAAGGTCTGCCTACAGCCCTATCTACAGAGGCGTCTCCTCAGCTGAGGTTCCCTTCTCTCCAGTGACTACAGCATTGTCAAGCTGACACAAAACCAGACAGCACAGGCGTGTTCAGAGTGTCTCGTAAAGTGATATTCTGCTGCTGCTGTCAAGTCAGACTAGGCCAGCAAAAGTGCTGCCTTAGTTTCTCTGCCTGTCACTAAGACAGCAAACCTAACAAAAGCATCTAAGGGAGAAAGGGTTGTCGACTGTCAGCTCACAATAGGTTACAGCCCATCACCATGGGAAAGTCAAGCAAGCGGGGACTTGAAGCAGCTGGTTATACAGCTTCCGATGCCTAGATCAGAGAGCAATTCACGTACCATGGCAGCGCTCAGCTCTTTCTTGCCCTGTTATTTGGTCCAGGACCCCGTCTGTCCATATTCAGGGTTGGTCTGTCTATCTTGGTTAACCCCGTTTAGAAAACCCCTCACAGGCCCACCTAATCTAGAGGATTCCTCTTTGAGACTCACTCCCCAGGTGGTGTGCTCACCACACCCCACAGCTGGAAAGGATGGATCTCAGCTGTCTCTCTCCCTCCCTCTGGTCCAGCTGTATCCCATGACCTCCATCTTCTCGATGCCTTCACCTGCTGGATTAATTCCTCATGGTGGTTGAAACCAAGTGTCACAAACCGGGTAGCTTCAAGCTTATGGGATCAAAGACAAAAGTCATGTGAGAGGCGTCCTGCTCTCCCTGGCTCCCTGCTCTCCCTGGCTCCCTAAAGGAGGAGCTTGCGTTGGGGATTTGGCTCAGTGGTAGAACGCTTGCCTAGGAAGCGCAAGGCCCTGGGTTCGGTCCCCAGCTCCAAAAAAAAAAAAAAAAGAAAAAAGAAAAAAAAAAAGAAAAAAAAAAAAAAAGGAGGAGCTCGCTTCCTCCAGCCCCCTACAGCCCATCACTTCCCTCCACTTATATCTTGGCCTGCTTCCTCCTGCTATAACAGAATGCCCAAGGTTTCCATGGCAAATCACTGACAGAAACAATTCAAGGAAGAAAGAGTTGGTTTTGGTTCACAGTTCAAGGGTGCTGTCAATCATATCAAGGAAGGTGTGAGGCGGGAGCAGGAGGCAGAAGTCACATGGCATCTCCAGGCAGGATACAGGGATGCCAGGGCTAACCTCACTTTCCTCCTGCTTAGGCAGTCCACGGCCCCAGCTCCCTTGGGTGCTGCTGTCTAATGTAGGAAAATCCCTCAGGCAGGCCTAGAGGCTTGTTTCCAGGCAATTTGAGATCCTGTCAAGTTGACAATCCATCACACTGAATAATCTACACTGAACTGAACTGCATTCAGCTCACACTTCTGGAGGCTGACAAGTCCCAGGTCAAGGGACTGGCATTTGACAAAGGACTCATACTCCATCATCTCATGGACAAAGCCAGAGGGCAAGGGAAGTGTGAGGGGGGAAACCCTGACTTTTTATTTTTGTAGACAGTCTCCCCATATAGCCTAGTTTTGTCTATAGTGAGGTCTTCCTGCCTCAGCTTCCTAGAGTGGGATTGTAAAAGCATGTGGTAACACGCCTAGCTCATATCTGCTTTCATGATGAACATCCTTGAGAAAATGAGCCCATCCCTGGAACAATGGCACCAACCTCTCACCTGACCCACCCACCTCTTGGGGATTAAGTTTTAGCACAGGAACTCTGGGCAGAGTCAATCATGCTGGTCTTCACCAGGCCTTCCTCCCATGCCTCTCCACCCCTCCTCCTATAAGAAAGACACTGGTCATTGGATTTAGGACCCACCCTCACCTACTATGACCTTATCTTACTGTGACTACATCACTTTATTGCCATATAAGGGTCACGTTCATAGGAACAGGAGGCAGGGACTTGAGTGTATCTGAGGGGACACAACTCAGCCTATGATATCGTCTTGGCCACTCTTCACGTCTCTGTTTCTGTGACAGAAAACTAAATTTTGTCTCATGTGTCATAGAGGTCTGGTTCATGGTCACTTGGCTCCATCATGGCAGCAGGAACAAATGGCAAAAGAAATTATCTGCTCCATCTCTGCATGGCAGGAGGGTGCCAGGGATAATACACTTCCGAGAATCTGCTGAGGACCTACTTCATCAGTTAACCTCCTCATCCTAAGGGTCTCTCAGCCCCTCAAATGGCATCAGTTTTAGGAGACTGTCTTTCAGTGTAGGAGCCTCTTGGAGAGACCCTTCAACTCTGGACCTCGGCAGATGCCCTCTAACCTGATGCTATAAGAACTCAAAAACTCTTCTGCCCTTGATGAGTCTAAGGGCAAAGCTATTCTGGAAGCTCCGTTCAGATCCTCTAGCTTTGCCCGAAGCTGCGGTTACACCAGATTCCCAGAATTGCCTCTTCAGGAAGCCCTGAAGCTCAGACAGCTGCAGCTCTGACAGTGACGACTTTAGTGTCTCCTCTCGGCTAATCAACACCAGCCTGCACCAAGGTTCACTCTCTTTTGTGCATATGTGTGCATGTGTGTGCAGTTGCACATGTGTGTATGTATGTGTGCACATATGTGAACATGCATGTGTGCATGTGGAGGTCAGAAGACAAACTCGGGTGTTGTTCCATCCACTCTTTATTTGAAAGAGAGAGAGAGAGAGACAGAGAGAGAGAGAGACAGAGAGAGAGAGAAAGAGAGAGAGAGAGAGGGGGGGGAGGGAGAGGGAGAGGGAGAGGGAGAGAGAGAGAGAGAGAGATTGTGTTTGGCTCAGGCAGGCTCTGTGGCCAGATAACTCTGGGAATTCACCTGTCTCCACTTCCCCACTGTTAGGATTAAAAGCATAAATGACCGTGGTTGACTCTAAAAAAAAAAGTTATGGGAATCAAACTCAGTTCCTTGTTCTTACAAAGCAAGCCCTTTACTAATGGAATCATCCTCCCAGCTCCCCTCTGCCCCCAATGCTTGTTAATATTTCTGTTTGTAAAGGAGGAAATCAAGACCCAAACTGAGCAAGGTCATGGCAGAGCAGGGATCTGAACCGGGTCTGCCAGACGCTGCAGTCCACATAGCATTTTGCTGTCAGGAAGACCAATGGGAAACTCACCAAGTAACTAAGAAGAGTGTCCAGGGAAACTTTGAAAAGAATAAGGAAGAACACTAAATCAGGAGACTGGTTTATTTTACATTTATTTATTTAGTTAGTGGGGGGAGGGTCACGTACTATAGCATGCATGCAGAGGTCACTTTTGGTGTGTGTGTGTGTGTGTGTGTGTGTGTGTTGTTTTGTTATAATTAGTAGAAGTCAAGGAGAGAAAAAAACATCACAGATCACCTGAATAGATCAAAATGGGTGCTTGGGGCAGTTTTCATCCAGGGGAGTTTTCCATTGGTGATATTTTTTAATAGATTTAATGGCAATATAGTATAAATCTGGTTAGCTTCCTATGTCATGCCTATATGCCCTACTTTTGGTAAAAAAAAATCATTTGGTCTCCTGGAGCCTGTGCTGTACTAGAAGCTAGTTTGTTTTGATTGACGCTAGAGCTGGTCACGCCACCTGACTCTGCCACGAACATGATTTCTTCTGCTGGGAGGCTGTCTGTTCATCACGCAGGTACAAGTTTGCCAAGCAGGCTATTATCTTGTGCTGAATGAAGTGATTCTTGCATGGCCACGATCACTGCCGAGATATTCCCAAAGATATGTGGGGCCAGCCCAGCTTCCTTGGGAGATACAATCACTCAGATTGGATTTTTAATAATAGTGACTATATTTCATTTCAACATTCGGTGACTCTGCTGAGTCCATGCTGTCTCGCGTTCTGTGTAGGCGACAAGGATAGAGAAAGAAACTTAGTCTGTCTCTCAAGCAGCTCAGGTTGGATTGGAGAACAGTTGATTATGAACAATGCTTTCCATGTTTCCAGAGGACAGCATCAGCCAGCATTCTTAGCTTGCACACCGTACAACATGAAGCAGACAGAAAGAGGTAGGCTCGGTGTTTCTGCACATTCAAACCCAGCAGGGCCAGGGACAGTATGGCCCACCTCACCTCTGGAACTCTGGGGGAAATGACATCACTATTCTGCCACCTGTAACTTGACACCTACGTGAGGTGCTAGATGTGAGAAGCTCCTCCATGAGTGTCCTCAGACTTCATCACAGCTGCTTCTTCAATGATCCTGTCTCCCCACTCCAGCCCTCAGTGCCTGAGATATGCTTCTTATGAGAACCTAGGCCACACAGGGAACCCAAGATGGAGGACAGCTTGGGAAATGTCATTTCAGTCTTGAAACCCCAAATTGGAGTCTGAGATTGATGAACTAGGAGACAAAGCCTGACCAGGTGGTGGTGACGCACACCTTTAGTCCCAGCACTTGAGAGGCAGAGGCAGGGGGTTGTCTGAGTTTGAGGCCAGCCTGGTCTACAGAGTAAGTTTTAGGACAGCCAGGGCTATATAGAAAAACCCTGTCTCAAAAAACTGAGAGTGACAAAGGGGGTGAGGGGGAACAGAGGGAGGGAGGGAGGGACAGGGACACTGCCTGTGGATCCTTGTTTGCACTTCAAAGTCTTGGCTCATTTCTGGATCTCAGTTTTAAATCTTACTCCTTGGGTGCTTTTTTTTTTAATTTTTTTTATTAACTTGAGTATTTCTTATTTACATTTCGAGTGTTATTCCCTTTCCCGGTTTCCGGGTCAACATCCCCATAACCCCACCCCTCCCCTTCCCCTTCTTTATGGGTGTTCCCCTCCCCATCCTCCCCCCATTGCCGCCCTCCCCCCAACAATCACGTTCACTGGGGGTTCAGTCTTAGCAGGATCCTTGGGTGCTCTTTAAGAACGCTTTATTTTGAGGACGGTACTGGTTTAGCTTCTGGGCTTCCATTTCCCTTATAACAAAGAGGACGACCTTTTGGAGAGCCTCCCATGAAAGAGATAACATGTTTTCTACAATCAGTGCTGAGATGAGATGATCAAGACCTTCAAGTCCCTGCATCTTGTTCCTCGTTACCACTTGGCTGCAGCCACCACAGGTACCTGTCCATCATGCCCCTCTAGCCTGAAAGCACTCTCCCCACCTGCTACCAGGTGGGAGCAAGGCATAGGCTTTGGGTAGGGAATGGATGCACAGCAGTGGAATGGAAATCCAGGCCCCATCAGCTCCTGGAGGGAAGGCCCTAGGTAGTCTCACGACCAACCTGCACATCAGCTTCCTGATCCACATAGGGGAATTACAGATAGTAAATGGGACAAGCGCCGGAAAGTTTTCATCATAGCTTTAGAGGCAGGTTTCTTGGTGAGAGCCCCTCCCTCCTTCCTACCCCAAACCTGTCTTCTGCTATGACCCTGGCTCTAAACACCTTTGATGGTATCTCTGGAGGCTGCAGGAGTCCTGGGGGATGGCTCAGGAGGCATTGGAGCACTCACATTAGAAACTCACCTTGCCTCTCCCTGTCCTTTCTTCCCCTTTCTACAACTCTAGCACCAGCCCAGCCCAGGTTCCAATCCCAATGTTGGCTCCCAGCAATTCATCCAACACTAGAACTTGAGCGGCACCTAGCTTGTGAGCAGGTAGACCCCTCTGGAAATGTCTTTACAGTGGCTTTCTCCCTCAAGGTCCTGTATTTCTATCTGACCCAGATAGATAGGGATAAGGGGCTGTTGCAGGATCCTAGACAGCCAGTATTCCCAGGGGTAGACATTCTTCATGTTGAACTTTGGAGGATGTGGACCTCTACCTAACAGGACCAGGGCACCCCTAGTCATCTGGGCCAGAAATCAGTCATCAGAGTTGGGATGCTGTTATGCTTTCTGCAGCCCTGCTTTGGAGCTTCCGTCAAGACATACTAATTTCTCCCTTGGGGTTCTGTCCTTGTAAACTTCTGTAAGGAGATATAGCTCACACGGGAGCAAGCCAGCCTCCTTGAGGCTCTTTAGAGCACTGAGCAGACGTGCAACCATTTCAGCTGAGCCTGCCTGTCAGCTGATCACTCTCTAAGGACTGAACAAGTGGGCCAACCTCCCTCATTCATTATCTACACATTTATTCATCTGTTCATTCATGTGGACTCACCCAAGCCATCCACTCATTAACCTCTTTATCCATTCACTCAGTCTTCCTGGTGCTCATTCATTCAGAGTCCACGGATTCAGTCACCCACGAATTAGTATTTCAGTCGCTTTACTGATTCCTCCTTCAAGTGTCATTCATCTGCCCACTACCCACTTCCTTCTCTTCCTTGGTAAGCATGTATGGAGGCCTTCTGCAGGCCAGGATTCAGGGACTCTTACTCTCTGAAACAGCTAAGGCCCCAGACAAGAGCAATTAAGGAACTTGGCGGGGCTGGCTGGGTAGGTGTCTATTTTTGTTGTTGTTGCTCCTGCTTTGGACCTCAGGTGCAGAGGACAGCGCTAACCACATGCTTAGTGCAGATTAACACATCACTGATCATCAAAAGGCCCCATTCTTTTTAAATTCATTTATCCATGCTGCTCTATTTGGGGGAGCTGGCAGGCATGTGTGTGGCACACGTATGGAGGTCAGAGGACAGCTTTCAATGTTGGTTCTCTCCTTCCACCAACTGGGACCTGGGACTCAAACTAAGGTCTTGGCAGCAAGTAGTATATTTACCCGCTAAGCTGCCTGTCTCCCTCAAAGCCCTGCTTTTATTTTAGGTTTCTCCTTCTCCTTTTCTTCTTTTCTTCAATTTTTATTTCATTTATGTGAATACACTGTAGCTGTCTTCAGATACACCAGAAGAGGGCATCTGATCCCATTACAGATGGTTGTGAGCCACCATGTGGTTGCTGGGAAATGGACTTGGGACATCTGGAAGAGCAGTCAGTGCTCTTAACCACTGAGCCATCTCTCCAGACCAAGAATCTTTATTAAATGCATTCTGCAACTGTGAATGCTTGGGTTTAAATTTCTGTAATTGAGCCATAGAATAGATCTTAGTCTCTTCTCTCTCTCTCTCCCTCCTTCCCTCTCCCTCCCCCCCCCCTCTCTCTCCCTCCCTCCCTCCTTCCCTCTCTCTTTCTCTCTCCCCCCCCTCTGGATTCATGGTACATATATATATTATCCTTACCTGCTAAATATCACCTGACGGTGCCTTTCCACCAATGCACTATACACTTGATCAACATCAACGTCCTTCTTCCAACATTTCAGGATTATATGCACACCCAGAAATGGCCCTGAAGGTCATAAGGCAAGTGTATACCTCTGCACATGTGTCCCATTTGAATAACAGCTACCAGGTTGGTGTCTAGAAAAATGTTAGCCCACACTCGGGTGGACAGTCTTAAATTCCACCTTCCTACTTCCCACCTGCAGGTGACGTCATCATCTGACTGTCTGGTTTCTGCCAGTCTACCAGGTATAAAATAGTTTGTTGTTGCCCTTTCTGTTTCTCTGGTAACCAACGAGCTTGAGCAGATTTCTAAATGCTTTTGAGCTGCTTTTTCCATAAATATCTTGTTCCAGGGATTTCTCCTTTTTATTTTTTTTTAAATTTAGAGAATACTTTATTAGTTTTTGTAATCAAACCCACGTAGATAAGACCTTACATATTTAATACAGTGTGTTACCCCTGTACAAATGGAAAAAACTTAAGTTCAACATTTCTAGACCAATATGGCTGTTAATTTCTGTACAGTGCCAACTCAACACAGTAAACGGGGATACTTTTTTCCAAAGTTGACAGCACAGCTAAAGTTTCAAAAAATTCAAATTATATATCTGTATATATATATTTATATTTATATAAAAAGACCAATAATAGCAGTGTGTTATGCATCAACAGCAGCAACAGCTTTTCCAGGTTCTGCAGTCATCTGAACAAAACTGTAGAGACATCCAGCACACTCCATTAAAAAAAAAAAAGTAAAAAAACAAAACCCGAGAAAACAGCACAGTTCTGTTACTCTTGTGGTACCTGGCACCATTTTTTTTTTAAATTAGCTTCTCAATCATCATCTGGAAAGAAAACATTCTGAGCAACATCATTAAAAACAGCTCTGATTTTTTTTAGGTTAGGTTTTGTTTCTTTTCTGGTCCAATCTATTTGGAGTTCTGTAGGCTTCTTGTATGCCTATGGGTATCTCTTTTTTTAGGTTAGGGAAGTTTTCTTCTATGATTTTGTTGAAGATATTTACTGGTCCTTTGAGCCGGGAGTCTTCACTCTCTTCTATACCTATTATCCTTAGGTTTGATCTTCTCATTGAGTCCTGGATTTCCTGTATGTTTTGGACCAGTAGCTTTTTCTGCTTTACATTATCTTTGACAGTTGAGTCAATGATTTCTATGGAATCTTCTGCTCCCGAGATTCTCTCTTCCATCTCTTGTATTCTGTTGGTGAAGCTTGTATCTACAGCTCCTTGTCTTTTCTTTTGATTTTCTATGTCCAGGGTTGTTTCCATGTGTTCTTTCTTGATTGCTTCTATTTCCATTTTTATTTCCTTCAACTGTTTGATTGTGTTTTTCTGGAATTCTTTCAGGGATTTTTGTGTCTCCTCTCTATGGGTTTCTACTTGTTTATTTATGTTTTCCTGGAATTCTTTCAGGCATTTTTGCGATTCCTCTCTGTAGGCTTCTACTTGTTCTCTAAGGGAGTTCTCCACGTCTTTCTTGAAGTCCTCCAGCATCATGATCAAATACGATTTTGAAACTAGATCTTGCTTTTCTGGTGTGTTTGGATATTCCATGTTTATTTTGGTGGGAGAATTGGGCTCCGATGATGCCATGTAGTCTTGGTTTCTGTTGCTTGGGTTCCTGCGCTTGCCTCTCGCCATCAGATTATCTCTAGTGTTACTTTGTTCTGCTATTTCTGACCGTGGCTAGACTGTCCTATAAGCCTGTGTGTCAGGAGTGCTGTAGACCTGTTTTCCTGTTTTCTTTCAGCCAGTTATGGGGACAGAGTGTTCTGCTTTCGGGCGTGTAGTTTTTCCTCTCTACAGGTCTTCAGCTGTTCCTGTGGGCCTGTGTCTTGAGTTCACCAGGCAGGTTTCTTGCAGGGGAAAAGTTGGTCCTACCTGTGGTTCCAAGGCTCAAGTTTGCTCGTGGGGTACTGCCTAAGTCCTCTCCTCGGCGGCAGCAACCGGGAAGATCTGCGCCGCTCTTTCCGGGAGCCTCCGTGCACCAGGGTTCCAGATGATGTTTGGTGTTTTCCTCTGGCGTCTGGATGTGCACAGAGTGCAGTCTCTTCTGGTTTCCCAGGCGTGTCTGCCTCTCTGAAGGTTTAGCTCTCCCTCCCACGGGATTTGGGTGCAGAGAACTGTTTATCCGGTCTGTTTCCTTCAGGTTCCGGCGGTGTCTCAGGGCAGGGGTCCTGCCGCTCCTGGGCCCTCCCCTACGGGAACCCAGAGGCCTTATACAGTTGCCTCTTGGGCCAGGGATATGGGCAGGGGTGGGCAGTGTTGGTGGTCTCCTCCGCTCTGCAGCCTCAGGAGTGCCCACCTGATCAGGCGGTGAGGTCTCTCTCCCACGAGTTTGGGAGCAGAGAGCTGCTGCGGGCCGGGATCCGCGTTATTTTTTTCTATCAAGATTGATATTTTCTTGCAAGAATTTCTTATGTATCCCAGATACTAGCACCTTGTCAATCTTAAACATTTCAAATAACTTTTCCCCCCATTCCACCAGCTCTTTGTCTTTGTATGGGACACATGTCACCGATAAGACATCTGAAATCTACAGTTCCAGAGTAATTGGATTTCCAATGGTTTTACCATGGCTTGTTCTCTATGCACGCAGGATTACTCTGCATTTTCTTCTGTTTATTTTTGACTTGCTTCCTTTGATCCTCACACACCCCAGGCTAGACAGGAGCTCACTCTGTAGCCAAGGCTGGCTTTGAATGCCTAATCTTCCTGTGCTGGGCTTACAGACGGGCACCACCTAGCCTGGCTACCTCCTCTCCAGTTCCATTTTCACCTCTTACCTTTAGCCTAATCCACGGAGCATCCTCCTGTGCACATGACTAAGGTATGTTGGGACCCAGTGTTCTCTTCCTTGGTATCACAGGTGACTTCCCCCTAGGTGCTGCTTCCAACTTTGTTGGGTAGCACTGTGGCGCTCCTAATAGCCACATGCTCTCCTCTGAGCACCCTGTTCCTATTCTGTTAGCCCAGTAACTTTTCTTACACCGATACCATTTAAGATGATGTCTCTCTTTACTTTGATCTTTCAAGCCTATTTTTATATTCATGGATTTTCTTTTGTGTTTCACTCCATTTTATGAATATTCATTAATTATACATAATAGGTTGCATTGAGACATTTGCATACATGTATGTGACATATATCAACCATATTCAGCCCCCATTGCTTTCTGCTCTTCCTTCCTTCCTTCATTTCTTTTTTCCTTCCTTTCTTCATTTCTTTTTTCCTTCCTTCCTTTCTTAAATGATCAGTGAATCTTATTAGGATTGCCCAGAGGAGCATGAGGAGAAGCAGTTCACAGGCACATGGACACCTTACCAGGCTACCCCATGCAGAAAATGCCTCTTCACAGAGCAGCCAGGAACTTCTTATAACTCCTCAGGGCAGGGCAGTTAGTGGGTTTAATCTAGGGCAGGTAACAACAAGGACTACAGATTCAAGAGTGCAATGGTCAAGCCATGCAGAAGTCCACATTCCCCACGTCCCCTTGCTTCCTCTGGCTGGAGTACACTCTCTGCTCCCTCTCCTGCGATGTTCTTTGGGCATCAGAGATGATACAGATGCCCCACTTACTGCTGAGCATCCAACCATCATTTATTCTCATTGCTTCCACCAGTTATGAGCGTCTGCATTTATGGCTGCCCACTGCAAAACAAAGCATCTCTGACCAAAGCTGACAGCAGCACTCAACCATGGGCAAACACACTTATCCAGAAGGCAATTTGATGGGCACATGGCGTCCATTTAGCAAAATAATAGCGGCTGCTTCCCCACTAGGGCCTGTGACCCCCTAGACATATTGGCTATTTCTTTTACAGTGCAAGAGCATAAAACCCAGGTTCTACGACGTGTGGTAGACAAGTACTATATGGCTAAGTTTCTTCTCCAGTATTATTCATTCTCTCTCTCTCTCTCTCTCTCTCTCTCTCTCTCTCTCTCTCTCTCCCCACTCCCCTTCTCCCACCCCCGACTGCTTGTGAACCAGATGTAAGTTCCTAGCTATTGGTCCAGCACCATGCCTGCATGCTACCGTACTCCTTGCCAGAATGGACTCACTCTCCAAAACTGTGAGCTTGATTAAACACTTTCTTCCCTAAGTTATCTTGATTGTGTTCTCTTAGCACAGCAATAATGGAGCCAGAGCAGGCTCTCAAGGCAGGAACTTGAAGCAGTAGCCATGGAAGAATACTGTTTCCTGGCTGGCTTCCTCCAGTGATCAGTCAGCTTTCTTATATACCCAGGACCACCAACCCAGGGATGGCACCTCCCACAGCGGACGGGCCTTTCCGCATCAATCACTAATGAAGACAGACATGACCACAGGCCAGAAAGATGGAAGCAGCCCCTCTGTTGGGGTCCTCTCCCCAGATGTCTGTTAAGTGTACAACCAAGATCAGCCATGACAGTGATAGCAGGCATCTCTGTCTTATATTTTTTCATAAACGGAATGTGTTGGTCCTGAAAATGACTCAAATGTTTGCTGAAGATTTTTGAAATATTTTTCCAAGTCAGTTTACCATCTCATCCCACGATGTTGATGCCATTTCAATCACAAATAGACATCATCTAGATCAAACGCCTTTTTCTGTACTGATTGAGGTAATCATGGTTTTTCTCAATAAGGTCTATTGATATGGTGAATTACATTTCTGGGTTTTCTGGGGTGAAAACATTCTTTCATTCCATAAGGGAGTTTTTTCCATCTGGTTATGATGCATTGAAAAATATTCCACTGCATCTACATTTTGACATAGAATATTGGCAGTTCACGGACAAAGCTGTGGTGACCACCACATGTCACTGTTTGTGCTCTCTAAGCTGTTTCTCCCTGTTTTTTTCTGTTATCTCTTACATCAGGACTATCTCATTTGGAAGTCAAAAGACAGGCCAGTTTCATAAACGACCTGTACCTTTTTTCAATATTTGTGTTTGTTTGTCTTGTTCTTGTTTTTTGAGACAAGGCTTCTCTGTATAAAAGCCCTGGCTGTCCTGGAACTCACTCTGTAGACCAGGCTGTGCTGGAACTCAGACATCTGCCTGCCTCTGCCTCCCAAGCGCTGGGATCAAAGGTGTATGCCACCGCCATCTGGCTCAGGAGTGGTTTTTATGAATTGGAAACTAACCATTCTTTTAAACACTAGTGAATTCATCTGTAACAGAGTGGGAGTGTTTTGGGTTTGCTGTTGTTATTGATGTCTTTCCGGTTTTGTGATGTACAATGTATTCTGGTGTATACACTTCCCTCCTCCCCTCACCCCTGCTGACTCCTCTGTCTTCCCAGTCTTTCCTCTACCTTCCTACTTTCCTCTGTGTGTGTGCATTTTTGTACTTGTGTGTATGTATAAGAGACATAGACAGGCACTAAGAAAGAGAGAGGGGGAGGGGGAAGAGAGAGAGAGAGAGAGAGAGAGAGAGAGAGAGGCTCGCTGAGTCTAATTAAGGTTATCTGTATAAGCGAGTGCATGAGGTTATTTACCAGAGCATGGAAAGTGACTCCCCCCTCCCCTGGCAACATAAATTTTACAAAAGCTCCTCGTGGAAAGGTGGGGTCTCATGAGCCCCATCCTTAGAACAGGTTTTCAGAGGACGAGTTATAATTTCATCCCTTTAATACATATTTATATATTTTGAATAATATCTTTGGTGAGTTATATAGTCTTCTAGAAATGAATTCACTCCATCTAGGTTTTGTTTTAATCCACCATCAAGTTGCCTTTATCCCAGAAGTGAAAGGCTAGTTCTGCCCATGCAAATCTAGGTCCTCATCTCTTGCCTTCAGAAAAGCCAGTGTCAAATGCACCAGAGAACTCAGCTGGAAACATGAAGCTTTGTGGCAGCACATGTCTTTACTCCCAGCTTGCAGGAGGAAGAGGCAGGCAGATGTCTAGGGGTTTAAGACTAGTCTACACAGGGAATTCAAGGCTAGTCAGGGCTATACGGTGCAACCCTACCCCCAAAAAGACAGAACAAAACAATTTATAAATACCTAGAAGGAAAAGAGTTTGTGGTGTTGGTATAAGTTCAAACATCATGGATAAGATTTCAGTCCCCCAGGAATAAGGCCAGCAATGAATAAATGTACCTGGGAAATCAGGAGTATAGCCAAAGAAAGTGCTGTCTCTTCCATGGTTATTTGCTACCGTCTAATTATGATTTTTTATTCTTTTGTGTCTGTAAATATTTTCTGGGTTTTGCCCTGTCGTTCTTCTTTCTTCTAAGGTTTAATTGTTTCTATTTTATGTGTATAGGTGTTTTGCCTGCATGTATGTCTATGCACCACATGCATGCAGTACCCACAGGGGCCAGAAGAGGGCATTATGTCTCCTTGGAACTGGACGTGGGTCCTCTGCAGGAGCAACTACTGGCCTTCCCGGCCGAGCCATCTCTCAAGCCCCTCTCTTCTTTATTGTTCTTACCGGATATCGGTCTTACTAATTTTTTCAAAGGACCAAGCTGATGGCTTTGCCAATTTTCTCTGTCATTGTTGATGTTTTCTGCCCCCTTTAGGTTCAGCCTCTTGAGTTGAATGCCTAGCTCATTTATTTCACTCATTTTTTTTTTAAATTTTCCTCTTTTCTAATAAATGACCTTAAAGATGTAAATTACACTAAGTACTGCTTCGGCCATATTGTGATGTGATAAAGGGTTCTTACCAGGCAATTCCAACAACCTCACAGTATTAAGAATAAAAATAAAGAATCCTTTTTTTAACTGACAGGAAACTTAATAATATGCCATTTAGTTCCCAAACCTACAGAAATGTATTATTCATTTCTTATTATCATACCTATCAATGTTTACATTTATTATTTTGTGTTCAGAAAACGTGACCTACGGGTCCTTTTGGTTCTGTGTGGCTTCCTAGTCTCTTTGTCAGACACTCTGTGAACACAGGAAGCTGGTGTGCTCCCCAGAGACTGCGAGGGATGTGCACAGCCGATCTTTGGCTGTGCCATTTTGCATTCCAACCAGCAGCGAACGGTGCTGAGAATTCTGACAACCTGACTCAGGCTTGCTTCTGGACATTTTCTTGATTTTCTCTGTATTAGTGACCTGAAAATCCTGAACTGACATATCTGGTTGTTCAGTTTTTCTCTCCACGTCCCCTGGTGGATACACTCCGACCCCTGTAATCTTAGATCTTCTCTCCCCTTAGATCTTTTTTAAAAATAAAGTATATTTTCAGTCAGTCTTTCTTTATTCATATTTTTTAGACAAGCTCTTGTATGTCCTCCAAATTGGCCTGAAACTTTCTTTGTATCCTAGGTTCACCTTGAACTCACAGTCCTCTTGCCTTGGCCTCTGGGACCGCAGGCATGAGCCCCAAAGCCCGGCTCTACCACCAACTTTCTACAGACACTCCCTCTCCCCTCATCTGAACTGCTTGTCGTCCGGACGCAGGGACTTCCGACTTCTACAGCTCCTACAGTCACTGTCACACCAGCTCCTCGCCCCTCCCACACACACTGTCTTTGCCAAGCGCTGGTCTAGCTGACAGCAAACCTCACTGTTCCCACCATGGCCTTCTCACCTATAGCTCTCCCTAATCCAAACATTTCCTTCTTCATGCCTGACTCTTCCACTTGGCTCGTTTAAAATGACGCCTTGCTCTAACTTCGTGTTGCTATTATCTTCCCTTATCTCCTTAGGTAAATTTAAAGCATTTATTTTAGAGCAGAGCCCATCTGTTCTAGCAAGTCTGCCTCCCATTTCTTTGGCGTCTGGTTTTCCATCTTTCTTTGAACCGGTGTACTCTTTTGACCTGTGAGCGGTGTTTTGCTCCCCCTACCCCCCCCCCCACACACACACATCCCTGTGGAGATGAAGAGCCCCGGGGGTAAGCTATATTCTGTGTGTGTTGGGGTCTTGACTTTAAGGCAGGGGGTAGAGCTGAGCTCTAAGCTCCCCACAGCCACAGTTGGCAAGCTGTGGATTTCCAGACTGGAGCTCTCCAAGCAGCACCATGAGGAGGCCGCTCTGGGATGTGCACAGCTGTCAGGGCGGGCAGGGATCGTGCAGGTGGCCTGGAGCATGCGAGTGCTCTCCTCCGTCCTGGCTTCTCCCCTTGTTCTCTCTTCATGGCCTGTGCATCCTGGCTACTGTCCTTGAGTCCTAGAGTCCCATACCTCTGTCTAGTCTCTCCATAGGTGACTTAGGGATTGAGAAAGGCAGTCATGTTGGCAGGAACTGCCAATCCATTGGTTGTCACACCTGACCCACCGATCTCCAAACCTGACGGTGCCCTCTGCTTCCTACAGAGACTCACCCTGGTGTTTTCCCTCCAGAACACCCTGGCTATGCTGTGTCCACCAAGATTTCACTCACACACGGCTCCCTGTGATGTGGGACAGCCTCCTTTCTAGTTCCCTCCCATCTCAGCAAGGCTCGGCCTTTCAAATTCTGGAGAGACCTGACACTAGGGAGGAATCCCAATGCCTATCCTGCCCTGAAGGAAGGGAAAACCGGGGGTGGGGGGTGTTGTGAGGACTACAAGGAACCAGGTGCCTCTATGTGGTGACAGCTCTTGGCTTTGTGCTTCAGGAGAGGACCCACCAGTGTGAACTTCTATTAGGCAAGACCTGCCCCATTAATATCCCTTCCTGATACCCACAACTACTCTGCCTTCCCATCTTCCTGTCCCTGCCAGAGCCTGACCCTGGAGCAATGGCTTTCCTGATCTCCCTAGGGACCCAGTTCCTCTCACTCCTTTGCCTCCCTGGATCTGGCACCACCACTATAACCTATCCCCTTCCCACCACCAGAAGGTTACAACATGGCTGTAAAACGCTTCTTTGTGCCCTCTCCCACACTATTACCTTCACTTCATTTGACCACCTCATACCACCCTTGGGTCACCCACCCATCCCAAGACACCACACTCATCCCAATCCCCTTTTTAAAAAAAGACTGAGCCCTGAGGGAGGGGGGGGTCAGTTCTAAAAGTAGCTCTAATTTACCAGATGCAATTGTTGCCACGGAGACTTACTGCTCACAGGATGCATGCCCACACTCCTCCAACCCCAGCTCCTTCTTTGGGGCCCAACCCACTTGCTTGTCACCCTTATGTGTCATGGCAGTGCTGCCCAAACTGCAGATGGAGCTTCTGTCCTCCAGGATAGCCTTCTATTCTATAGCAGGAGAGGCCTTGGAGAGAAGCCAGACTTGCTGGACTGGCTCCCGGCCTAGCCTTGGCAAAGTACTTCTCCAAACCTCGGACCACCGGCATCTATGCCACGGAATCTTGTGATGTTTGGATAAAATGCCAATTGGAACCATTAACTCTGGAAGACAGGACAGTTTCAAGAGGCAGCTGCCCTGACCACCCTAACAGTCATGCCAGAGCTCCTTCCCCCACACCAGGGGTAGGGAAGGGATAAGTAAACATTCATGAGACACAGGGACTCCAGCTACCAGTGCATTTTCCAGACGTCTGTGCAACCACAGGCCGCTGTCCTGCAAGCCATCATCTCTCAGGTCCACAGACACAAACCAGTGTCAAATCTGGCATGGAGATTCACACACATGGGGACACCTTCCACAACACTCGGAGAAACAAGGCTGTGGAATTGATGGTTACCCAGACAACCCCACAGCTAAAGAGACTCTGAAGTCCAAGTGTTGGCCATCTGGGTATCATGACCACAGCAGACCAGCATGTAGAGGTGTAGAAGGAGCCACAGGTCAACTCCTCCAAGCAGCTTCCCTGGTTGCTTCTGACTCTCAGGTCTTTCTTTCCAGTCCACGATCTGTCAACTGATATACCTGAGCCTCCTGTGTGCCGACAACCCTTAGACCCCATATATGACCCAGGAATCATCTCAACAGATCTATGACACACCCTGCCCCCCAGAATAGGGGTGTCACGGAAGAGGGAATTAGGAACTAGGGGTAAAGGCTTTGGTAGTCAGAGAGATTCTAGGGACACTTGCCTGTGCCGACTGTTTCCCCTCCACCTATGTACAGAGTCCACAGACAACCTCCTGCGAGAGGGTTGGTAGAAAGAAATAGATTTATTCTCATGTACAAAGCACTCAGCCCACGGGACCACATACAACAACAGGTGCACAGAGTCCTAGAAAAATGCATCTCTCTAAAGGCAACTCAGAGTAGGTAAGGCAGGTGGCCCCCTCCCCCACCCACAATACATACAGAACAAAACAGAAGGAGAAGCTAGTGGCCACTCACCCAAGAGGCCCAGCCCTGGGAGAGTCTCCTGAGCCCTCCGGGGGGCAGGTGTGGATATGGCCTTGAAGAGGAGAGAAGCCCTGTGGAGAGAGGCCAGGCCCCTCTCTGATGGCAGGAATGGGAGAGGGGCTCAGACCAGGGGGATACACTCAGAGGAAAGGAGGTTAGGCTCTCTGTGCCTCAGGGTGGCAGAGCATGCCACAACCACTCACGGACTCCACAGAATGACGGAGACTTTGATCTAAAGAGAGAATAGGCTGTCTAATGATCCTGTCTTGGCTAGCTAGGGAAAGGAACTCACTTCAGGTCACAACACCTGAAGGGCAGGGGTGTGTAGGGACTGTCTCCCAGCTTGAGGATCCTTCTGTCCCTTATTCCTGCCTTCTCTGCTGGAGCACTGCCTCCTGCAGAGCACTGAGCAACCTGGCTGTCAGCTTCCTCCAGGGTCCCAGTCCTGCCAGAAGCACAGAGGCACCCTCAGGGTCCCTTCACCCTATGGCGACTTCTAGCTGGTGACTGATTTATACCCTCTGCTCTCTCGGTGGCCTCTCCTTCTTCCATGAGGATCTCGAAGTCTCCAGAGACCTGGGATTCCTCCAGGAAAACAAGGATACTGACGTAATAGGGCTCTAATGGGTTCACAGAAGGTTCTGTGGCTCAAAGATGGAGTGGCTTGGGCAGAACTGGGCACGGTACAGTCAGAGGTGCAGAAGGAAGCCCACTGCCACTGGTCACTACTGTGCTCTTGAAGAACAAACGGCCAAGTCTGTGTGAGACTGCGAATCTCGAATTCCTTCTGCAGATGAGAAAGACGAAGCCCAGGAAGGGTGGCATGTGCCAGGTCACAGGGGACATCCTGGTCTAGAACCCAGGACCCATGGCTCTGGTTCCCAATGCATCAGACAGACTGGTAGAGAGTTGTGAAAGGAGGGCCGGGCAGGGAGGGTCCCTAGAGGGAATCACTCAGCCCTCGAGGCTGCAGCAGCCATTGACAGGAGCCCTGGTGACGTCCAAATCAGGGACCTCATATTCCTCATCCAGGAAATCCAGCGAGTTGTTACTGGGGAGGCCTCGGATGGTGAACTTGTGGGACACCTTGGTCCAGTGCTCACGATTGGAGGCCACGCGTTCATACAGCTCTGCTGCCTTGGGGAACAGGTCTTGTAACAGCCTGGGAGTAGGAGGGGAGGGGTCAGAGGCCAGAAAACAGCACAGACAGCAGAAAGATGATGGCCCACCCCCAGAAAGCACTTCCGTAACAGGATGAAGCCTGGGACTCAGCACAGTGTGAAGACCCCTTTTCTCTGTTGTCTGGGGATGCAGGGACAGCCCTCTTACTATCACTGAGGCAGTTACACGCTGCCCCGCCCTCTCTATACAGGGTCCCAGTTGTGCCCCCCAAGCTCACTTGTAGATGGGCATGGCGATGTGCTCCATAAAGCTGATCTGAAGTTCAGGGATGTAGGCCTTCTCCCGATCCATCATCTCCATTGGTCGGTTGCCCATGGCCTTCTCCTACAGACACCAGATCTTCAGGCCCGCCCCTCCTGCTCCTCCATCAGGTACCAAGGTAGAGCCAGCTAACCCAAACTCTCCCAGCCTCGTGCCAGGAACAGCCCTCCCCCTGTACACACCATTACCCAGGCATCCTGAGGTCACCTGACACATACCAAGTCTCCTTGGGAGAAGAACTCTTTGTAGATCAGCTCCTAGAAAACAACAATGTCATCACCTCCTGCAAGTGGCATCTGTCCACCAAAGCCCATTTCCACGGGGGCAAATTGGGGCCCGATGTCTCAGTCCCACCCAGGGCCTACCCTCGATAGCTTAACGGGAGATGGTCCAGTACAGTGCCCACTTCCCAGTAGCCACTAGTTTTTTATGTGACCCTGGGTGAGATCAGTGCACATCTGGGACATTTCATCTGTTACTCTGAGGTACTCTGTGTTTCGGGCTCCCCAAAATACAACCAGGGTAAATTCAGCACAGAAAGGTGTGCAGACCACTGTGGAGGCATACTGAGCTGGGCAGAGGGACTAGCCTGGGCTTCCTCAGGTTAGAGGGCTGGTTCTTACCGCAATCTTTCTGGTGGTCTTCCAGCCCTTTGTCTGGTCAGAGAGGTCACAGGAGGTCATAAGGAGGCATAGAAGAAGCCTGTGGTGTTGCTTGTTGTTTCGGTCATAACCCACTGTTGGGGGACAACGGAGTCAAGCAGGAGGACCCAGGTTCCTTGTCCCTTCTGAGAACAAGGGCCCCGCAGCCCGTCCTGAAGTAGGTCTACAGCATCCCATGGGGAACCATGCAATGGAAGATGGCCAGTACTAGGTCTGCCTGGAGGGACACCATAGCCAGGAAGGGGCTAAGGACAGGACAGAAGCACTCCAGATGTCCAGATGTTCAGATCTCCATGCTAAACCACCCATCCCTCCCCAGCAGTGAGCTGTGGCACCTTCAGCCATCTTCTGCAGGTCCTTGAAGATGCGGAGGTGGTGTGCCAGGTCCGTGGCCAAGATGATGTCCCTCATCAGGTCCAGCATTCGCTGATAGTCCTGGAGAGTGTCAGGGGAGGACTGTCACAGTCCCTGTGGCACACGACCGATCCGCCCCAAGGGGGATCGCAGCTCCCTCTGTGCAGCCGGTTCCCAGTTCCCACCAAACACATCCCCCACACAGCCCCATCACCTTCCGAGAGAAGTGGTCAAAGATATTACAGCCATGGGTGTTGAGGATAGCAATGGCCTGAGCAAAGTGGTGCCTCTGTAGGGAGAGGAGAGATAGGTCCCACTGGGTCAAAGTGTCCCCGTCACCAGAGGCTCCCAGAGAGGCAGGGAAGGCAGGCAGGGACTGGCCCCAAGCTCAGTAGAACAGGGAGAAGGAGAGTTAGAGACCCTATTCCCTTTGAGAGTGCTCTATTTGAGCTCTCTATGGCCCTGGGTAAGTCCCCAGCCAGCTCCGTGACTCAGAGCCCTTAGCTGTCACATGAAGGAACCCGATAAGGTTTGCTCAGAGGGCTTCACGGGCTGGAAGAAAATTCTGAAACGATCCCCAGATGTCCTGGACACTAATTCATGCAGAAAATATTTGTTTGCTGACAAGGGAAGGCAGTGAAGAGGCAAGGGCAAGGCCCTGTCTCCTGATAGTGAAGGGCTGTCATTCGGAGGAGGAGCAAGCGTCCCAAGGAACAAAGGGCAGGACTAGGGCTGCCACCAGGCCTCCCGGGAGACAGTGAGCACAAGCATATCTCTCTGAGTATGCCATTAGGGGCAACCTCTGGAGGGGGTGCTGCGGGAGACAGCCTGGGGCAAGGTGACCTTGAAGATGTAGTTCCCACCCTGAATCAAGACCTGCGCAAGGCACGGAATTCAGATGTCTTGGCTCTTGGTCCTGACCCAAGAGGCCGTTAGAGAGCAGACCAGTACCCTTCAACCCCAGCCCCCCATCCCACAAGGCTAAACTGAGGGGATTAGAATTGGCTCTGGCCTGAAGGAGCAGGTTTGAGGGGTGGGCCTGCCCTGTTCCCACTGGTTTTGCAAACCTGACTCAGGCTGACCCAGCGGGCTTAGTCTTACCCCAACCTGTGCCTGTTTCAGGAAAATGGAACCTACGAGGCATGACTCCCACAGCCTGGCTAGAGAGCTTGGTGTGAGGGCATTCTAGCTTGCAAGTCGCTGGCTTTGAGGGTCAGAACAGGAGCTGGGCAGGATGGCAGTTTACCTCCATGACAGAGCCCTCTGAGCTGTAGAGTGCAGCCAGCACAGATTTCTGGAAAAGTCCGTAAAAGCGCTGGTTATAGCCCTCCTGTCTGGACCAGAGGGAACGCCTCCCACTGAAGGGATTGCTCCCTTCTCTCTGCCCCTGCTGCTGGTCTCACTGCCATTCCTTCCCTGGCTGAGAAGGGCAAGGCCAAGGGTCCCCACTGTGAGAAGGGCAGGCTCTCACCGAGGCCACCTGGAAGGAGTTGTTTGTGCCTCTGTGGTCCAGGTCGTGACACATGCAGGAAATAAACAACGCAAAGATCTCGATGTCCCTAGGAGGGGAGCAGAAAAGAGAAATGTCATCCAGGGCCTCCTCCCTGGGTGCCGTCAGAGGACAGACAGCTGGATGAGATGCCCAGGGGCCACCCAGTCAGAAGGTTCCGGAAAGCAGCTTCTTCTTTGGCGTGCGGCAGCCCTGGGAGAATCAGGTCATCATTCTCTGTGACTGAGCAGATGACTTGTGGAAGGTGGGGCCCCCCCACACACACACAGTAAAAAGGACAGAATGGGAAGCCAGGTAAAGGACCGGCCACACAAGCAGGGCCTCATTACTGGAGATGTGGGAGAAGCAGCCACATACTCGAGGTAGTTGGAGAGCTCCAGATTCTTGTAGAGCAAGTAGCAAAAGTGAGAGACAGAGAAGGCGTGCATCCAGTTGTGGTAGGGCGGATCCCGGTAGCCTTTCTTCACCATCAGGCAGAACCTGTGGGCAGAGCCAGGACAGCAGAGGGGCCTCAGCCTCTCCTCCTTCGGGAACCCCTCTGGACTGCCTATCACATTCTCTCGCCTCTCTTTACTCACCATCCAGTGTCTGAGAATGGATCCTTACTCCCAGAGCCCTCCCCATCCCTACGAATCCAGTCCTCCCCCTCCTAAGAATGCTTGGGGCAAAGGACTTGAGGCTGGAGGGCAACAGGAAGGTGAACTGGGGCTCTGCTCCAAGGGCAGCGCTGGAGCACTTACCGGGCCAGAGTTGGGCAGTCAATTTTGTAGTTATTGATGAAGTTCATGTCTTGCAGCATGCTCAGGATGGCCTATGAGGCGGGGGGGGGGGGGGGAGGGAAGGGGAGGGAAGGAGAGAGAGAGAGAGAGAGAGAGAGAGAGAGAGAGAGTGAGGGAGAGAGTGTCAGTCAGAGGATTGTCACTGTCAAGATGTGCTTCCTGTCTCCACCTCTCCTGAAGCCTCATACCCAAAAATTTAGAGTCTTAATATTCTAAACTAAAGGAAAATTAAATGGATGAATGGGCACGCGAACCATTGAAAATTTAAGGGGCCTAAAAGCTAAGATTTCTTGGAAGCGAGCTCACATATAATCTTAGAGGAATGGGCAGTGTTGCAAGCCTTGAGACCACATACCAAGGGCAGCTTTGGGGCACCACCCAGCCCACTGTTGTCCCCTAAGTCACCCCGTGGCCCCATAATGACAAAAGGCATGCCTAGTCTATCTCTGAAGGAGACTCCATAGCCTTCTTGGAGTCCCTGCCTCACCCGGAAGTTCTTATGCACACCTGACTGACATCTGTGCTTCCCGCCCTCCACCCCCATGCCCCAGCTAGACTGAGAGGGGCCAGCTCACCATAGAAGTATCGTCCTCAGGCAGAGACCGAGGAGTATAGGTGAAGTTGGCAAAGTTGGAGTCAATGGCGGCCACAGGTTGGATGCCATCATGGAGAAGTTTGGTGTATTCATCGTCAGAGACCTAGAGCAGATAAGCCAGGCATGAGAAGATGGCCTCTTCCCTCTCCAGTGTCCTACCCATCAAATCCCCTTGCAGGGGACCAAATTTTCTCCTGGGTGAGAGCCTGCTGGCTGTCTTCAGATTGGGCTAAGAAAAAAGCTTGGGAGATGTGGGGAGGCCCCCTAGGCAGAGCAGAGACCAGGTAATGGTGTGGGTCTGTTTTCCCATTTTCAAGAGCCAGCAATGCCAAGCTCAGCCTGGACCTGGGTTGCAGAGGATTCTGGGAGTCCGAGAAGTCATGTGGAGCGGGTGGCCCTGGACCCTAGGATGTACAGAAGCTCCAAGCAAGCCTCACCTTCATATGGTACATCATCATCTCGTTGGCCAGGTGGCTGCGGTACTGGGCTTCATTCACCTTTTTGTATAGGAGAGACTGAGGAGAGAAAACAGAAAAGATGGTGCTGGAGCTGAAGGCTGTGACATCCTCAGAATGCCCAGATTGCAGAAGTTCTCCTTCCTGTCCCATTGGGGGCCCAGTATAAGACATTATCAATGGCCCAGTGTTCAGGCCTCACCCTGACTCTAATCCTAGCTCTCTTACTAGCCTTCCTCACTTTCTAAACATCTGCGACACTTTGTCCCCTGAACCTGGTAGCCCTTGGAGGAGAAGACCAGAAAGAAGGGATTAATTCAGGTACCTAGGTTGGATTTGCAGGCTAGAGCTGCCAAAAGCATGAACAGAAAGACCCGACGTTTGCCGAAAAGATACTGACTAGTAGACTGGTTTGGAGTTGCTGGGGTGGGGGCAGAATCTTACCAATAGGGCTTTATATGTGTGTGTTGGGATTTTTGTTTGTCGAGACAGTGTCTCATATAACTCAGGCTGGCCTCCAACTTGCCATGTAGCCTCCTGCCACTCTCTCTCAAATTCTGAGATTATAGGCCCAGCAGAACTAGGTGGGGTTTTGTTTTGTTTTGTTTCTTTTCCTTTCTTTCTCATGATCCTCCGGAAGTTGGCTAGACAGGACTAGAAATAGTATCCCCAGCTTTTCATGCTGAGTGACTAGAGGCAGCTAGCATGTAGGGCAGGCTACACAGCACCCCATTTGCTGAGCCCTGAGCATAGACAGGCAAGAGCAAAGAGACCAGATGTGGGAAGTAGGCCACCCTTCCTAACCCCAGTAGCGCTCCCTTACGTGAGCGATGCTAATGCCACAGTAGATGGAGAAGGCTGTGGCCAGGTCCTCATCAAATTTGCTGAACCATGGCCCATTGATCTTGTTCACTAGCTCAGCCACACCGATGACCTCTGGGAAAGAAAGACAAAACAGGAATCACAGGTGAAGGGGTCCAGTGAGACCTGCCTTCCCCAAACTCCCCTGCAAGCAATGGCTCAAGACCAGACAACCCTAAGCTCTTCAGCTCCTAACCGTAGCAGATCTGAAGAAACTAAGAGCAACTTCCCCGAGGCAGCGCCCCGGCCACGCCCCCGTCCAGCCCCTTCACGTCCCGCCCCTGGCGGCCACAGGTCGGCACCTTGGTTCTCGTTCTTGATAGGGAAGCAGAGAATGTTGCGCGTGCGGAAGCCAGTGCTGTCGTCTACGCCGCGATAGAAAAGCGGATGGGCGTATGCATCTGGGATGTTCAGGATCTGGCCCGTGGTCGCCACGTGGCCCGCGATGCCTTGGTCCGCAGGGATGCGGATCTCATAACTCTGCCCAGACAGGGATGGAACAGAAAGCAAGAAGTTAGCCTGTGCGTGTAGACAGCTTTCAAATGTGGCTTGTTCCCCAGGTCCCCTAGCTTACTCCCGGACACCCTCCATACTCCCTTACCTCATCGTCCACTACTCCGCCATCGAACACCTTGGCAACCAGCTCATTCTGATCCAGCAGGAACACGGAGCAGCTGTGGAGAGAAGAGGTTGGCTCGTGGGGTCCTGACGCCTCTCCAACAACCTATGACTAGGGTGGCGATTTCTGAGACCCTGGAAAGTGTCCGAAAGTGAGGCACTCCCCTTGGACTGGCCATTTCCAAGCATCCCTTCACTTGCTTTTTATTTGTTTTGTATTGTACTGCTTTTAGTTCCTACTATGTGTCACAGAAACTCATGGCAAGCATAGCTAGCGGTGTCCTGGCTGAAACAAAGGCCCAGGCAGAAGGAAATGCCAGACAAGAAGGCAGGGCCCCGCAGAGGTGGCGAGGGCTGAGGCTTCAGTCTCCCTCCCACATCACCCCACTTCTGCTCACATCTCTGCGTTGCTGAGGTTTCTGGCCTCTGTGATGATCTCCTGTAGCAGGACAGAGACGTCATCTGGGGGAGGGGGAAGGAGAAGCACGTGAGACTTGAGGATGCCAGACAAGCCCTCCACATCTCATCTCCTCCCCAAAGTGCCTGTGCAGGAGACAGTCACTCACCCAGGTGGGTGAAGAGGTTCTTTGCCACTTGGAGAAGAGCCTGGAAAGGAGCAAATGAAGATCATAAAGACGGCCCAGGATGGTCTCATTCCTTCCCAAGCACTCCCAGAGCATCCTGGGAACTGACGTGCCTGCTGAAACCCTTTGGCTACTAAGTGAAGGGGCTTGGAGTAGCCCAGTGAGGAACAGGAAGCCCTTGGGTCTCAGATGTCTGCTACCTTTGCCTCTTGCTGCCCAGATGTTGTGGTAGTGCCGGTGTTAGACACTAGAGGGCAATCACAGACAATGCCTAGAGCCCAGGGAACTACTGCCCTCCCTCTTTAAGCGACTTCCAGGTCACTAGGTTACCTAGCTGCAGTGCTGCCACTGGCCTAGATAACACTGGCAGCATCACCCTTGTGGGTAGACTTCTGGGGCTAGAGCTGGTTCTCAGGAAAAGCTCAAGGCAAGCACTCACCTGGCACTCACACTTGAGCTTCTGCTCCTTCTGGAAGGCCAAGGTACTGGTGAGCACCGTGCCTGTGTAGTGGAAGCAGTGTTGGATCGCACGTTCATCCTCATCTGTGAAGCTGGAAGAAGGGCTGGGGGTCACCGGTGGGGACAAGGAATATGGGCTTCTCAGCCCTTCGCTACCAGGAAGCTCATATCCACCAGTTAAAGGAACTCTCTTCACACACGCCATGCCTCCCGCTTCAGGCTCAGAGCTCTCCCAAAGGAAAGTTCTACTTGTACTCAGACCAAACCGTGACTTGTTTTTATTTGTTTGAGGCAGGCTTATAAACATGTTGCCCAGGTTGGCCTGAAACTTCTAGGTTTATGTGATCCTCCAACTTCAGACTCTCTAGAACCCGGGGCTGTTGCCATGACATCATGACAACCCCACTCTCGAACTCACGAGTCTCTTCCAAGCTTGTTGAAGGCGCAGCAAGCCAGGGTCACCACCTTAGTCAGTGGCTTGGCTGATGACAGGGACATCATAGCCTGAAGCTCACAGCCCAACATGTCTCAAGAGAGCTATTGCACCTTTAAGTCAAAGCCACATCTCTTTTCTCTGACAAGAGTCACTTAGATCAAGGCCAGCCTCCTCCCTCAGACTAGAGACTTACCAAGACTAGAGCTGGCTGTCCTTCTACTCCCCTCCCCGATGCCTCCACCCTCATGGAGGGACAGTAGCAAAAAATACCAAAAGAACAACAGATGATGGAGTGTCAGCAATCCTTCATTAATGGAGGCCTACCACGGCCGGGTCTCTTCTCACACTATGACCCCACACTGCAATTAACCTCTCAGCTCCAACTCCTTATTGACACACCCACCCCCAAACTCACAAGTCTCCTCCAAGCTTGTTGAAGGCGCAAGCCAGGGCCACCACCTGGTCAGTGGCTCGACTGATGACAGGGACACATAGCATAGCCCGAAGCTCACAGCCCAACATGTTTTGTAGCTGTTGCACATCGTCCTGCAGGGATGAAGGAGCAGTAAGGAGGGGCAGTGTGCCTCCTTACATAGCTCTTACCATACTCTACAATCCATAATGTCTCTGGGTCTTGTCTCCCCATTTCTAGGCTACCCTACTCCAAAGACACTGGGGCCTGAGCAAAGGGTTTCCCCCTCCCTCGCCCTTGACTCAGCATGGCCACGGCTTACAGAGGTTAGGTCCTTCAACTGGATACACTGTTTGTCCTCCACCACCTGGCCCAGGCGTCCCATGGTCAACTGGAAAGTGAAGAGAGACCCAGTTGGCACAGGGAGAGCTGGGAGTTGGCCCAGCTCTCCCTGTGCCAACCCATCCTTGCCTTCCAAATCTAGAAGTTTCAATAAACTCTTTGAACAGTTCAAAGAATGGGTGGAGCAGAGGACAGAGGCGTAGGGAGGGCTGCGGAACCAATAGTAGACCTGAAGGTTTTCCCTAACTAGAGAGTGATAAGTGGACTCCGAGGAATCTCACTGGTCTCGATTCTAACAGGTTCTAGAAATACTCAAGCAGAAGAGAGCTGGTCTCATGTAAGGCTTCCTCTAAGAGGCTGCTTCTACTACAGCCTGATTGCGAGAGACAGCGCTCCTTTGTAATACTTCTAAGTAGACCTCATGATCTGGACCACTCCCACCAAGACATTCTAGGCGGCTACACTGTGACGTCCTGGTCCCTGCAGGCTCCAATGCAGAGGACAGAGGTGGAACTCACTGGAAAGCTGACCTCTTCTCCCAGCACTTTCTCTCCAATGACCTGTGGGACCCAGTAATGGAGACAGGTTTATGGGAGGAAAGACAGACACAGGTCGCCCCGCCTCACAGTGGACTTGGACCCTCACCTTGCAGGAAAGCTGCAGGTTGTCCTCTGACACCAGCAGGAGGCAGCAGTGAGTGGCCTGTGTCTCCTGCTGAAGCTGCAAGGGGACAGACAGAGCCAGGCTGAGGGCAGGGCTAGACCCCCTCTACCCTCTCTGGGTTTTTTTTCCAGGATTGTAGAAGAGAGGATGGGATGTCCCAATCTGAACTGAGGTGACGGGGTCAAGGGTCTGTTGGTCTTTGGAGAGAGGTAGGGTGGAAGAGAAAATGTTCAGGGACTCACATATCGAAGGACTTTGAGCTGCAGAGAAGTGGCATCCAAGTCATAGAGTTCTCCTGCAAAGGTGAGGCTCAAATCAGATAGGGCTCTGCCTTGCCTGGGGGCTACTTCCAGGTTCTATCCCTGCCTCTCCTCAGGCTCCACAAGACCACCCAGAAGACCCACATGCTTTCCAAGTGTTATCTGGGTTCTGCCTTCCGCTACACCTCACCTCTCAGGTCCCACCTACTCCAGAGACCTGGCCCTGCCCATCCAGGATCCACCTTGTCGGGTCCTATAGACCTGCCCGAGTTTGGCTCTCACCACACAGTTGCAGGATCTTTCGGTCATGGGCGGTGTATCCCTTCTCATCCTTTTGATCTTCAGAGGGATCCGCTGAGGTGTTCTGAACAGCTTCAGGCCTGCGCTGCTGCAGGGCCTGCACCCTCTGCAGGGCCACCAGAGCCTAGAGTAGGCAGAGTGGTGGGCATACCTTTGCCACCATACCAGTGCCACTACCTGACTCCCCTCCTTAGCTCAAACGGATCCCTCTTTGGGCCACATAGCGCCCACTGTCCACACCTGCTCTAGTCCCAACTAATTCACCACTGGTTCCTCCACTTCCAAGGAGTTCCCACTGCCTTCAGAGTCTTGCTCCTTCCACAGCCAAGTATAGTTTTCTCCAGCCCCTGCTCACGGACTCTTCCAAAAGAGGGCCAGATTTTTCTAACACCCTCCTCATTAAGATCACAGACTCTTGAGATCTTAGGCAGAAAAGAGCCTCAGTTACTCTGAGGTTGACTCATCACTAACCCAGCTAAGTCAGTCAGTGCTATCGTTACCGCATCTTCAGATGTGAAACTGACTTGCTCGTGGCGGTCAAGCTGGAACCAGAAGCCAGGCCTGTCCAGCTCTCTGGCCAGGTCGTCTTTCCTACAAGCTCTGGCAATGGTCCTACCCAACTCACATGCTTCTCCACCACCTGCAGGCTCTGCTCCTCACTGTCACTCAGCTGGCCACAGTGCACCTGGAGAGAAGGGAGACGGGACCAGTTGTGACTTCCCCAGCCTGTCTTCACTAGCATGTCCTCCCATGGCTGGTATACACCAGTTGCCACCAACACAGTCTATGACCTGCATGTAAGCCCGTCCTTCAGGCCAGGCAGCTAGCTCTGGGGTGACTCTCCCAAGGAAGACATCCAGGGCAGGTGAAAAGGGTGGAACTTTTTTGTCTCTGTCCCATCACCTTCCACACTTACTGTCCTGTTCCTGGAGCAAACTGTGTAATAGATAGCATAGTCCAGGCGTACAGTGTCAGGACCGTCCGCACATGGAGCGCTTCAAGCCCTGACTGGAGAATTTGTGGAGTTGGCTTTACCTCCAGCTCCATCCGTTCTGGGTGGGGTTTGAGCTGCCCTTATGTCTGGGATGAAGAAGCCCAGTGTGACTGACACCTGCCCGGAAGCTCTGCAGCAGAGATGAACGGGTTGAGGGAGGAGTGCTTTTTTGCCTTACACATGGTTCTCACCACAGTGAGATGCAGTCTTCCCCTTACAGGTGAGCCAGGGGGCCCAGAAGGGGTGGGGGAACCTTCCCGAAGTCACTAAGCAGAAAGTAGCAGGGTTAGGATATCTCTATCCATCCCTCCCCTTTCTGCCTGTGTCCCTGTGCCAGTTAGCCACCAGGGCTCCCTTCATGCTGTGGGAATTTCTCCTCTCTCCAGCATCCTTGGGTGTTGAAGAGGAAAATGTGGAGAGACAGAGATGGAAAGAAGTAGAGATGGCAGTCTAGGGACCCATGGTGGCCCACCAGCAAGGCTCCCTCCCCACCTGCTGTCTCAGCTTTCTTAGCTTCCTCAAAGCTGTTCACCACCTGTGGGGCTCCCACAGTGCTTGCAGGGGGTGTGGGCTTCATCCTGCTTCCCTCTTCCCAGAAGCCCCTGCCTGCCTCCCTGTGCTGGGTCCCCTGCCAGGAACAGATGGAGAGGGGGAAACAGTCTGGCCAGGAGCAGGGCGAGTCAGGGTGCACTTGGAGGGGGTGTGGGGCCTTATACCTGAGGGGTTGGGGTACACAGACAACCTGCACTGTGAATCTTAGAGGGAGTGGGATCTGGGAGGCTTCCTGCCCTGGAAGTACAAGCAGAAAGGGGGAGGGATGTGGTGGAGAGGAGGCTGTCCTGCTTTAGTGCCCAGTGGGAGGTATGTGAGAAGACGAAGTACCTGGGGTAGGGAGTAAAATCCATGGAGCCACAGAGGGAAGGGTCTGGAACTTGGGACTTAGGATGCTATGGTAAACTTTAGCATTTGATCGCTGTCATCAGTGGGATGGAGGGTAAATGACAGAAAGCAAGACTAGAGCCAGGAAGACCTGGAGGAGACTTGGCAGGGGTGGGGGGCAGCTAAGGACTGAGTTGAAGCTTAAGCTGGGAATGAGTGCCTGAGGCTGAATGTGTTTACACAACTATGCTGGCCTTTTATGGTTAGTATGCGGAGGAGAGTCCCTTCTTGCTCCTTCTACACCTGGACCCAGCTCTCAGGAGGAGGGGCAGTTAGGACCCCTCTAGAGCTTGGGGGTGGGGGGGTTGACCAGATCCTTGGTTTTCCAAAGGCCTGGACCCAGATGCAGAGCTGTGAGGCTGAAAATGCTGAGGGAAAAGAAGAAACTGTGATGTTCCCTTATCCCAGCATGCACTGCTGGGCTACCTCAGTCCACCCACTTAGCATGTGCTCAGACACATACACAGGTAGACCTCAGGCCCCTTCACATGTACACACTTGTATTTACTCCCCCATGGAAACACACACACACACACACACACACATCTCTCCAATGCCCACACCATCCACATGTACACACTAAAAAAATTAGTTTTTACACTCAAGAGCCACACCCTTACTTCCAACACTCCACAACACGAACCATTTCATCTCCCCAACACACCCACACGTGTTAACATTTACCCTTGTAAAGGTTGATGTTAAGGTGGGTGTCTGGGGTTCAGTGGGAAATGCTAATCAGTGGGCACCAGTGTTTAGAAAGAATTAAAACTTGGCCAGGCTGCCAGGCCCACCCTCATCAAGTTCAACGTGACTAATGGCATGAACACCCTATTCTCATGCATGGAGCTGACAGACAGAGATAGGGGACGGGAAGCAGGCACAAATCATGCATCATATGCCAGAGACCAAGAGCCACCCACTTCTCAAAGAGACTTGTTCTCCTGGAACTGAAAAACAGAGTAAGAGACTTTCCACACAAAGGATTTGCATTCAAGGCACCTTGAACGGAGCTGGGGAAACGCAGAACTCAGACACACGGCTGTGCACCTGGACTGCACGTCTCTTAGCAGGTCCTCTGCTGACTGCAGTTCCATCAAACCCAACACTCCTCACAGGACTCCCTGGCCTGCCGGCGAGAGCTTGTGAGGTCTGCAACCCTCCCTGACTTTTGCCACCTGCCTCATGCCCTCCAGACTAATGGTCTGAAGGCAGGAGCCAATGATCCGTCTCTTGGTTATTTCTGTGTTCCCAGAACATAGCATACAGCACTTGATACCTAGTAGGAAGAGGTCTTGGATGGCTGTGTGCGTGCGTGTGCACATGTGTACGTGTAGATGATAGACACCAACAGCAGAGACCCAGGTAAAAGTTGGAGTTATCAAGGAAGGAGCTGATGACGTATGGTCCTCCCTCTTCCTCTGCCCCTCTACCTTCAGGATTGGGTAGCAGCTGGGTGCCCCATGGCTGCCTGTGCTGCCTTTGGGAGGACGAAGGACCCTGTGACCCAGGGAGCAGCTGTCAGATGTGTGTGCCTTGGGGAGCAGGCCTCCTAAGAAGTCTGTTTCCTCCTGACTGGGAAGATTCAGGCTCAGAGAATTGGTCAGTGAGATGCTCTAAAGTCCTTTCAAGAGCTCTTCGCTGTCAGGATCTTTGAGGGGATGAGAGAATGTCTGTCAGACACTTCTGAGCCCCAGGTAATACCTTCCTCGGTAGTACACATCTCACACTTCAGCCTCACTGGATCACACTCCTCCCCCCACCCTGACTCTCACCTCCTCTCCCCCTGCCTTTGCTCATGCCTTTCCCACTGTCCTTTCCTTCCTCAGCCTCCTACCCACACCCCGAAGCCTCACTCACACGCTCTGTCCACTGGGGGGCACACCTTGCTGCTCCAGTTGCCATCAGAGCACCTGCTGGCAGCTATAAATCCGTCTGGCTCCTGGTGGCCTGAAGGTGTCCCTGCCTGTCCCCAGACTGAAAGCTCCAAGAAGTAGAAATGGCTGGTTCCAGCACCCAGTCGGTGACTGGCTGACTTAAGACTACACCGGAGTTTCCTCCCTCTAGAAAGCTGAAGCCCAGAGCCCTGGCTCAACACTAGCCAAGGCGAACATGGCAACCATCCTTCTGTCGCCAAGATGAACGACTCTGAATGTCGTCACCTTGGGGAAATGCTTTCCTTTCCACTCAAATCTTCACTGTATCAAAGTGAGGTCAGGGCTCCAAGGAGCCTGGTACTTCGAGAACCCATTCTGCCTACAGAGAAGGTGGGCTGAAGCCACTGTCATCGTCAGTCTGGCAACTCCAGGACAGGTCACCAAGAAACAGGGCAAGAAGTAGGGTATGAGGGTTCTGTCCCCAGCAGATCACCTCACCAGGGGAACTCAAACCGGAACTGGGGATCAGTAAGGATGATTCTGGGCTTCCTTCCTCAGGCAGATGGGGCCCGATGTCAAGGAGTCAGGGAGTCAAGCCAGGCACCTCACCCCAGTGGGTGGCTGCCCCCTCCAATCCCATGCCTACCCTGCAGCTCATAAAAGGTCAGGCGCCTCAGAAACCTCTAATTCCCTTTTAATGAGATCAGGAGGAGTCCCTTGGAGCCTAATTTATTTGTCTGGGGAACCACCACTCTGATGCTGGCAGATCAACAGTTTCTTTGGCTTGGGGTGCAAACCCTTTCCAGGGACAAGACAAGGAATTTGACTTCCATCTCCAGATGGGAAGGAGATGGGAAAGAGATCACAAGAGCAATAGAACCCTTGCTGGCAAGGCTCAGCCACCTCTCTACAGAGCTGTGAAGCAGATGCCTGGGGGGACCCCATGAGGGGCAGCTGAGAGCATCAGGAACCCAAGGAAAATAACCTCTTGAGTTCCCTTGAGTCTCCATTTCCGATGAAGGCCCCTTCTCTTCCCACTGGTTTGCAACTTCGAGAAGCATCTTGGTTGATGCTTGTCACCCAGGCAGCTCCACTGGGGACACACGCCTTTCCTTAAACCCCTAGTTGCAGCAGCTCTGATACCCGAACTAAGTGTTTCTAGTGGGGACAGCCTCACATTTCTCTCTGTGCCCTTTCAGTGTCTGTCAGTCACAATCACCTCAATGTATCCCTGTCCAGAACCCATCCAGAGTTTTCCAAGAGGAAACTGATGAGGGCTGAGTTCAGATGAAGCTTGGGTTACCCAATGAACCAGTGGTTTCTTCCTGCCAGGACGAGGCCTAGCATGGGGCTATCAAGATGGCCCAGGCTCTGGTCAAGCCCTCATTTGCCTCCAATCTATCCCAGTGGTAGTACACCTTCACACTCCCCTGACACACACACACACACACACACACACACACACACACACACACACACACGCTCCAACCAGTCTTTCCACCCTGCTTTCCTCTCTGCCATCCTACCCACAACCCAGCCACTTGGGCAGGCTCTTACCAAGATGACGGCTGCCACAGTTCCAGTCTCCTTGTCCAGCAGGGGTATGACCAGCACTGAGGGGAGGAGAGGGCAATGAGGTGGTCCTGCAGGCTCAGTGAGGCCCAGAGATACTGAGTAAGGACCCAGGGAAGGAGACAAAGATGCAGACAGAGAGGCCAGGACAAAGACTGAGAGACCCAGAGGCCCGGTGAGACAGAGAGCAGACCTGAGTCAGTGACAGAAACAACCACAGTGACAACCCCTAGACAGAAGGAAGTCCCCTCACTTGACAACTTTCTTGTGATTCTCCCAGAAACCCTGGGAGAGAAGGAGGAAAGGAGGGAGGGAGGGAGGGAGGGAGGGAGGGAGGGACAGAAGGAGGCAGGGAAGGATGAGCATCCCGGTTCTACAGGTAGGAAGCTGAGGTCCAGAAAGGTGAAGTGACTTGCCCAAGATCACTCAGCAAGTCAGGTCTCCTGACTCCCAGTCTTGTGCACTTTCCACATCGAGACAGAGGACAGAGACCTAGAGAGACTGAGACACGAGGCAGAGAGAGACATGGCGGACAGGGGGCATGGAGAGGACAAGAAAGAGACACAGACAATGACAGAGAACATGACAACAACTCCAGCCCCATCCGGCAACAGGCACAAGCACACAACTACAGCAGCCAGCAGTCACCGAGACCCTTTACACAAGCCACCTCGTTTGTGCCTCAAAAACATCCCTCAGGAAAGGCACTGGTGTCCCATTTTACAGTCAGGAAATTAGGCTCGGGTAGATTAGTAGCATGTTAGAAAGAAAATTAAAGGAGAGACAGCTAGAGACAGAGAGCACAAGGAGACAGATGAGGATGGGTAGAAAGCAGACATGACCTGGAAACAGAGCCAAGCCTCCCTGGTCCTGTCTAGTCTCTAGCCCTTACCTTGCGTGTCAGGGGCCAGTGGAGCCACCAGCCTGGCCAAGGGCTTTCCTAGTAGGTCTGAAGGTCCCAGCCCATCGCAGCTCAGCCGCTTCCGAGAAATCACAGCCTCTCTGAAAATAAGACATGGTCTCACCTCTCAGGCCCTAGATCAAAGAGGGGTTGGGCCCACTCCCATCAGCCTGGAGATACAAACAGGCTGAACCCTGCACACAAGCCCCAGTCTACAGTAGAGGTTTTCAACCTGTGGGTCAAGACCCCTTTTGGAGCTCCAATGATCCTTTCACAGGAGCCATCTAAGATCATCAGAAAAGAAGACCTTTACATGACAATTCATAACAGTAGCAAAATTACAGTTATAAAGTAGCGATGAAAATAATTTTATTGTTTGGGGGTCACCACGTGAGGAACTGTGTTAAAGGGCTGCCACATTAGGAAGATTGAGAACCACTTTTCTAGATGATTTGCCTCGAGATAGACATGTGGAAGGTCCAAGTAAGAGTGGGACCCTGCCCTGCGCCTACCCTACCCATGCCCCGTGTAAAAATCAGGGAGCCATGGCCTGCCTTCCATGTCTTGCTGGTGGATGTGGGAAAGACATATGCACACAACCCAGGGCAGATCCTCTGGTAATAGGAAAAGAGGAACGCCAGGGCTCACAGTTAGGCGTGTCAAGTCAAATCCTACCCTCGATACGTGATCTTAGTTGAGCGATCTACCTTCTCTGAGCATCCCAGGAGGAACTGAAATTGAGGAGAGTACAAGTCTCCCATTTTGTTCAAAAAGTTTTACTGCTAAGCACCAGAGAGAGACGTGGCAGGAGCCAGCCTAGTTACGGTCAAGGGGCATTCCCTGTACCAGCACAGTCATATTGGATGAGTCACTTTTGATGCTATAACGAAACACTTGACCAAAGCAACTCAAGGAAGAAAGGGCTTCCTTTGGTTCATGGTTCGAGGGTCCAGTCCATTGTGGGAGGGAAGGCAGTGAGAACAGCTCTAGGTGTGGCCATGGAAGTGTGAGGCAGTTGGTCACGGCACCTCCATAGTCGGGAAGCAGAGGCATGAAACTGGTGGCCATCTTGGCTTCTCATTGCTCCCTCCTTAAACCGACTTCTCATGCTAGTCCAGGGGGTGGCATGGTCCACGTGCTAGGTGGGCCTTCCCTCTATTTAAACGTCTCACAGACACATCAGAGGTGTGTCTCCTAGGTGATGCCAAATCCAGTTAGGCTGACAATGAAGACTAGCCACCCCAAGCCCACCTGCTACCCAAACACATCACTTCAAATCGTAACATTCTTCCTCTGGTCCTCAAAGGCCGCCTCGCAGTGGGAAGTGCATGTACTTTATATGTTAGAGTTCTCAGAAATCCTAACATTGTTCAAAAGCTCAAACTCTGAACTCTCACCCGGGGTTCAAGGCAGCCCTCTGAACTGTGCACCCCTGTAAAATCAAAGAGCAGCTCACACATGTCCAATACGCGGTGGCACGTAATAAGCCTTCCTATCCCAAAAGGAAGGACTACGGACCCTCAGCAAAGAAAGGTCAAGTCAAAATGAGACTGGACACTCAACAAAGCAAGCAACAGATCTCAAAGCTCTAGCTAGCATCTATGGCTCCTGGTGGTACTATCCGGGTGCCCACCCCTCCAGCTCAGCCGCCTGTCGCAAACATATCCAGTGGCTTGGCTTCACGCTTGCTGCTTTTCTTGGTGGATAATCCTCACGTCTTCAGCATCCTGAGGTCTCCTTAAAATGTGGGCTTCACTTTCAAATTTCATGCAGTGGCCTCCCAGGACCTCCTTGTAGGGACTCTGACCCTGGAAAGCCTTTCCTGAACCCAGAGGCTTTCTGGAACCTTGGTTCAAGCCTGCATGGTCTTACGACTCATATTTTACATGTGCCAAACTGATACGAGAGGAATGACACTTTGAAGCTCTGATATCAGCTGATGACATAGCCTGGCCCACTGCTCCCACAGCATTGGTAACTAACCTCTAATGTCTGTGCCCTTTGGTGATGCCGCTAGGAAAAAATGTTTCCCCAGTCAGTTGTTTTGAGCTGAGAACCCCCAGTGACATTCTCGGTTCAATCGCCTTTCCTTCCAACGAATCCACATTTTTAAGAGCTAATGGTTTCAAAAGATATGGTTTAACCCTCAGACCACATTTCCTACTGGCTCAGTGCAAAGCACAATGCTTTGGTTTAATGGTGCAAATACCTTAAACATGTGGATATTCCCTGTGCCTACAACTTCAACTGAGTTCACATTCCTTCCCCTAATAAATCGCACATTTTCACATCTTTCTGCTTTGAACTTTCATTACAAATCTCTATAAGTGCAATGAGAATAACTATGACACAACCTAAATGTTTTCAGATTATTTGCGGTATGTAAAACAAGTGCCTTCTTGTCCTGTTCCCAATAGATTCCTCATTCCTATTTGAAATCTTGTGAGACAGAACTGTCCTGATAACATTTACACTGTAATTCTGGTCTTCCACACTTACACAAGAACGGCCCAGCCCGTTAAGCTCCTTTTATAGCACTCTAGAGCTTCTCTAGCCTCTGGCTCCAAAATATTCCAATCCTTCCCACAAGGCATTTAGTTCTAAAGACCTACAAGCCACATGGTCAGGTTTATTACAGCAATGACCCCACTTCTGGTACCAATTTCTATATTAACCTTTCTCCTTTCTGTAACAAAATATACATTAAAAAATAACTTAAAGAAGGAAGGGCTGGTCTGGGCACACAGTGTGGTATCATAGCTATCATGTCTGGGGCAGGCGTGGTGGTGAAAGCAGCTCCATTTCTTACAGCAGGAACGTGAGGTAACCAGCCACGTTGCATCCATAGTCAGGGAGCAGAGAAAGATGGATGCTGGGACCCAGCACGCACACATTCAGATTAGATTTTTGCTTCCTGCTAAAGTTCTCTGGAAACATCCTGCACAGGGACATCGACCAGTATTTCCTAGGTGATTCCAACTCCAAACGATTGGCAGTGAAGATTAAGCATCACATATTGACTCAGAATCCTTAACGTCTCTAGGGGTTAAAAATTATTGTCATCTTCATTGTGAAGTAGAAGCTCAAGTACAGACAGGTTAAGCAACCCTATCTGTGATCACATAGCTAATAAGTGGTAGAGTGAAGCTTTGAACCCCGGCAACTGGTACCAGATTTAGCTTTAATCACTATGCTTGGACAATACCAGAGGTGTGTGGCCTGTGAGCCTCAAGCAGGGCACAGGCACATGTGGAGGCTAGGAACTGAGGCAGGAGAGGTTGGTTGTGTGAAGATTTCTCTCTGTCCTCCACAAACACCATCTTCCCGCAGGCCTTTGGCTCTTCCTGCTTAATTAAGCACCCAACTTTTCACCAAATGTCACTCCCTGATGATTAATTGCCCTGGGTTCCTCATCTCTCACGCAACTTCCACGTATTGTGTTTATAAGAACTGCCTGGCCCAGACAGAAGACAAGCTGGGACTCTGGAGCGTGCAATCAGGGTCATTGGAGGAATACAGCACAGATTAGATGAGGAAAAGGGAAGGGGGTGGCCTGCAAGTCACCAAGTCAGGAGGTCACAGCTGCTGGAGAAAAAAAGAACCAAAGAGGTTGAGCATCTCTTTCGAGGTCACACAGCATTCTGAGCTACACAGCAGTCATTCCCTCCCTGCCCTTCCGACAAATTCAGACTGTACAAGAACCGTATTGTCTCTCATTTGTTGCCCTTCACATCTAGTTTGGGCTGTTCCAACTGCTCGAAGTCAGGGTGGCAGAAGGGCAATGGGAGCCATCTTTCTTCTTGACCAAATTGATGAAGGCTGGGGATTTTGGGGTCTCAAACCCCACCATGCTAGTTGGCTTCAGACAGGCCGGAAGCTACGATGGGATGATGTTCCCTGCACTGATGGTCAGTAAACTACGAAATCTCACCCACCAGCCCATACTATCCCACTTCCTACCCCCAGACGCAGCTGCACCTGCCCCCAGGATCCTGTGCACATGGCCTCATAAGTCTTAGGATCTGGTTCACAACTTCAGACTCCAGAAACTCCAAGGCCACCTGGAGGTATGAGGGACACCCTGGATGTCCCTGACGTGCAGAAAGATATTTTAGCCTGGATGTGTCTCCTCTAGCTCCTTCCCTGTCAAAACTCCTGTGACTCATCTGTAGACTGTCCTAGCTGCCTCTTTCCTTAGCTCCCTTCAGTAATTGATGAGTTGTTTCCCATGTGTCACTCACAGCTGTACCTTGCTTTCTATTCTGAAGCTACTGTCCAGCCTCTGTGGAGATATTCTACTCTAGCCACTGGCCCCCTACCCAGGTTTCTAACTGTCATCCTTAACAGCACAAGAATCTACTCCCGAGACAGGAGGCCTCATGATATACACTGCAGCATCCTATATGGCCCTTCCGGGTCAGTTTCAGCAGAGGGAGCTGATATGAGGGGTGGGGCTCATGCCTGATTCAGGGATCCCAGTGTGATGTAGAGACAGACATACAGATCCGCAGTGGCGCTGGGTACCAGAGCCACGACAAAAAGATCAAGAGCAAGCCCAATCCATCCTCATATGGGATGGAAGTGGGGTCAGAAAAGGTTTCCCGAAGGAGATGCCTGAGTCCTGAAGGACACACAGACAGACAGACGGGGGCTAGATGAGCAGGCAGAGGGAACTGAATGGATGAAGGCCAAAAGGCGAGAGTAATATATACCCACTGGAAAACAGTCACAAGAAAGCAGGTACCTCTGGGTGGGGGAGGGCAAAGCCAAGGAGCGCCCAGGCCATGGGGAGCTGGGTTTGATTCCAAGATATAGGAAACCCTGATAGAATTTGAGCAGGACAAGACATGGTTGAATTTTACTTCAGATCCTTCAAGCTGTCTACCTGGGAAGAATTCTCACTAGAGAAGGAATATTTGAAACTAGAAATCTAGTCTCAGTGGCTTTGGGACCAAAGAGGAAAGACAGGCTGAGACAGTGCAGCCTTGACTGGAACCAGGCCCTCAGCAAATACCAGGGCCTCCCCCAATCCTGCCCTCTGAGGAAGTTTTGGCACCTCCCCTGGTCCTGTCACAGCACACAGCCTCAGATAAGGACATAACGCACGCTCCCGTGGTGCCTGTTTTCTTGGTCACATCCTTCCCAGAACTCACTGCCTGAATGATCTACAAATGCCCACAGACTATAAATAAGGGTTCTGAGACGGGGGCTCCCCTCCACCCTGGAGAGGCTTGACTATGGCTGACCTCAGAGCTCTTCCACCCCTCCCTGCTCTCCTACAGGCTGATGCTGAGGACAGGGGACAAGGGACTCAACATCCCCCACACACACACACACACAAGCCCAAATGACCAAACTGAATACCAGTGACGCAGTCTTGGTGCCAGGGTGGTCATGGCCTGCCCCAATGAAGAAAAACAGATGGGCACAGAGCGCAGAGAGGAATAGGCGTGGAGTTTATGACAGTTCCGTTCCTTTAACAACTATTTGTTTAATGGAGAGAATAGAGGGGAAAGCTCTGTGTGAGTAAGGTCAACAGCCTGGAAGGAGCCACGTGTCTAGGCCCTTTCCACCTCCCGGAGCTCCTGCATCCTTCTCTGGTCTCCTCCCTGACTGAGACCTGCCCATACCTGCTCCCTCACTGAACGCCATCCTTTCCCAAGCCCTGGCCCTAGCCAAGCACCCCAGCCTCACACTGAGCTCACTCGCAGCCCTTCCCTACAAATTCCAACTTCTCCCTGACCCATTCAACTCCCCATCCCTTCTCCTTACTGACCCTTCATCCCCACTGGGCCCTGCTCCCGTGCTGTGGTCCCCATTGAGTCTCTGTCACCCCAGCCCACTCCACGGAGCCCCAGTTAATTTGTTCTCCATGCCACCACTCAGTTTCCACCCCTCAGGATCCCCACCCCCTCACTCAGCCTCTGTGGCGGTATATACTGATTGTCAGCTTGACAAGGTCTGGAATCACCTTGGAGATAAAACTCTGGGCATGCGTGTGAGGCATTTTCTGGATTAGGTTAATTAATATAGGAAGACTCGTTCTAAATGTGGGTAGCACATTCCGTGGGCTGGGATCTCATGCTGAATAAAAAGAAGAAAGCTAGCTGGGTGCAAGTATTCATTCTTCTCTGCTTACCCATGGTGGATACAATGTGACCCGCCACCTCCTGTCCCTGCTGCCATGCCTTCTCTGCCATGACAGACTATTCCCTTGACCCTTTCACTGAACCTCATGCCCTCACTGAACCCCTTCACTGAATGCCACCCCTCACTGAACCTAATCCCTCACTAAATCCCACTCACTAAACCCAATCCCATCATTGAACTCCATCCCCTAACTGAACCCCATCACCTCACTGAACCCCCCAACTGAACCCCATCACCCCACTGAACCCGCCAACTGAACCCCATCACCCCACTGAACCCCCCAACTGAACCCCATCACCTCACTGAACCCCCCAACTGAACCCCATCACCTCACTGAACCCCCCAACTGAACCCCATCACCCCACTGAACCCCCCAACTGAACCCCATCACCTCACTGATCCTCTATCTCTTCACTATCCCTCAGTCTGTCCCTGAGTCTTGCACTAATTCCTGTGACCTTTCATCTCTCTCTTGAAGACAAAAGATGATCTAGGCCAGCACCTGGCTCTCCTCCGCCAGAATGAGACTCTAGAAATGGGAACGGACAGTCACTGTGTTCTCCAAGATAAACCAGATGGACAATCGAACTCTACCACGAGAAAAGACCAGGTTTGCCCTGAGGAAGTGCCCTGCAAATGGTAGCCAAGGCTATGCCCAACTGGCAGCTAGAAGGCCTAAAGCTCCTACAGTTGGCAGTGGGGAAATTGAGGCCAAGAGGACTGCCTGGTCGGGGTGTATTACAGGCTAGGAGATTGGGATGGAGAGACTTGAGGGGTTCTCTCCTTTCCAGGCCAGAATTGCTATTAAAGCCAGTAGAACTCAGGGCTGGAACAACCTTGTTTTACAGAGGGGAAGACAGAGGCCCGGAGGAAGCAATAGGATTGTCATCACAGCAACAGCATCTTGAAGCCCAAGTGCCCTGCGGACAGAATCTCCCTGGGGATGCCATGGTGACCAGCCCCCTTTTGTAAAGCTTGGCTCTTTCTCATAGGCAGGGAATCCTTTGTGCATGCCTCATGAAACGGGCGCTGCTGACCCGCGGCAGAGGAGCAGGGAAGGATTTGTCTGGGGAGCACAGAGAACAAGCAAGCCTGGGAAGACACAAAGGAGAACCACAGGAGCTCCGTAACCGGGCAGGCTGCGAGCGCCCTGGGAGTGCGCAGAGCTCCACCCTGCCTCTCCCTAACACCACCTTAGCTCATTCTCAGTCCATCACCTCAGCCTTATCTGCCTTTATGATCCAGCCTCCAGTCACACCTGCTGCTGTTTGCCAGCCAGCAGCCACCAGAAGCTCAGTTTCCTGCCGGATCACCCCTCCCCCGCTGCTGCCCACGTAGCTGCACACAGCAGGTGCCTCTGCTCTGTCTTGACGGTCATACTTGAGAGAAGCCTGCCCCCAGTCCCAACCACTTCACAGAAAAAGAGAGAGAGAGAGAGAGAGAGAGAGAGAGAGAGAGAGAGAGAGAGAGACCGAGGTCAAAAGGAAACTCATTCCCTCAAAGTCAACCAAGGTTAGTCTTCATTTGGGCTGAGAAGCAGGCAGGTATACGGCTAGGCTGGACTCCAGGCCTGTGCCTTCCACATGCCTGCATCTCGCACTTCACTCTGCTGGGAAAACTCAAGAATAGGGTCCATATCCTATTCTCCACCCTTGGGTCCATCGGTCCTAGTGGTAGACCTGAGCTCAGTGAGGGCCCGAACATCAGACACAGTTACGGGCAGGCAGATTTGAGAAGAAGGCGCCAGCCTAAGACCCTACCCCTAGTCCTTACTGGCCTGACTGTGCCCTAAATTCAGTGCTCTGAGATGCCAATTCCCTACCCTTTCGCTCTCTCTGCCTTTTGGGATTTCTGTCCCAGTGGGCACTAGCCTCCCATCTCCGTGGAGTTCTGGGCTAATTGCATTTGAACGTTTACTTCTAATTGTCTTTTCCAATGGCTTTACTTGATATGGAGAGGATACTGAAGAGGCCGCTAATGCAGAGTGTCAGAGCCCTCCAACCACTGCAGAGACCACCAGCTCCCAAGGGGGCAGGGCCTGGAGCATCAGAGAGAGAGAGAGAGAGAGAGAGAGAGAGAGAGAGAGAGAGAGAGAGAGAGCGCTCCACAGGAGGCTCCAACCTGTCCCTCCAGGAGCCATTCTGTATATCCTCCCTCCTTTCCCCTCAGGAACGCCTTCCCCAGCTCCTGGGAGACTTCCTGGAGGAGCCAAGCTAATAACATTGAAGAATTCTGGGTGGGAGGCACTGGCTCAGAGAAGAAAAGGAACACACATTACAGCTTTTTTTGGTTTGGTTTGGGTTGGTTGGTTGGTTGGTTGGTTGGTTGGTTGGTTGGTTTTCAAGACATGGTTTCTCTGTGTAGTTCCAGCTGTCCTAGGACTCACTTTATAGACCAGGTCTCAGACTCACAGAAATCTGCCTGCTTCTGCCTCCCGAGTACTGGGATTAAAGGCGTGTGCCACCACTGCTCAGCCTAGCTCCTTTTCTCTTTAAGATTCAGAAGATCTGGCCTAGTTGTGGCATAACTACTCAGGAGGCTGAGGCAGGAGATGAAAAAGTGTGAGACTGGCTAGGCCCACAGAGTGAATTCCAGGCTAGCCAGGGCAATTTTCTGAGACTCTTGTCACAAAATAAACGTACGAGCATGTGTATTGGAGGATGTAGGTCAGTAGAGCCCAGCATGCAGTAGGGCCTGGGTTCAATTGCCAGTACCGCTAAAAAGTTAGAAGTGGTTGCATCTTCCAATGATGATGGAAGAACCACTGTTGTCATCATATCCAAAGCAAAAACGCCTAGACAGGACACAGGTTCCAGGGGACTGTGGCTCTGTTCACTGCAGCCCTCTAAGGGAGAATTTGTGAGCAGAAACCGAATGGAAAAGTGTTAGCCCTCCTCCACCTCCTAGACCTGTGGCAGACCAAGGAAGGGCGCTGGGCTGGTGGTGGGGGCTACTGTCCTAGAATCCAGGGTATCAGAGACCAGAAAGGATCCAGGACCATGAGGCTGGTATCTCCAGACAGACTTCTCCCAGGACTTCTATGCCATGGAGTTGCCATGGGGGCAGCCCTGGCACTACCAAAAGAGCTGCAGGCTGGACCGAAAGAGCACAGCTTTCTGAAATCGGCCTCACTTCATTGCAACCACCATGCCCTCTGCTCCTCACTCAGTGCTCCCATAGTCTTTAGATAACAAGGATGGGTCACCCAGAGTTTCTCACCTCCCCACCCCCACTTAGGACTGTATCTTGGGCCCAGCTTGGCCTCACAACTGGCTTGTGGTTTTGAACATGTCTCTCAATGGCTCTTTACTGGGAAAATGAGGCAGCTGAACCCCCTGAGCTCAGAGGTATCAGGGACCACTGGGTGCTGAGCTCTAGGTTCTGATAGCCACAGCAGACCACACACAATAATTTAATCCTCCTAACATCCCCATAAACACTACTGCCACCACCACATCACCAAAAACACAAAGCAAAATGGAATCATATGACAGAGGATGTCTGATTTTCATAAGGTTACACAGCTAGCACATAGGGAGGTGGGATTGAACTTAGGTAGTAGAGGTCCAAAAACTTCTAATCTTCAGTACAGGAAGCTGTCACAGTGTGTTTCTGCAGCCCGGGTACACTGGGATCCAAAGCCCAAGCCTCATGGGTAATGCTCTTGGCCTCCTGGGGTTGGAACTGAAAGATGCTGCCGCCCCCTTCCACCCACCCTCTCTACTCCGTCTGAGAAGCCACAACAACCCAGAAGAACTCTATGAGAACTGGACATGGTGGATCCCATCTATAATTCCAGCACTTGAGAGGCCGAAGCAGGAGGATCACTGTAAGTTCAAAATTAGCCTGGGCTACTCTGTGAAACTTCCCATTAAAAGAAAAACAATTCTGTGAAAAAGACTCTATGTAGAGAGAACCCATCCCACTTGATACATCCCCAACATAGGAGGACACATTACTTCCAAGGGGACCCACCCAGGCAGGGATACTGAAGTTGGGGGTAGACCAGACGATCTTGGAAGGTTTCTCAACCCTGAGACCGCTCGGCAGTGCCAGAGGGCAAAGGCCAGGCAGAGAATGACTTACCGAATTTTTCCTTCCTGTGGCAGCTCATGAGGGGGGTCCTCACACACCAGCCTGGACTCCCCATCTACCAGGTAGGTGTAGACAGTCTCCTAGAACCAAAGGCACTTGTAAGACCCTGTAGAGAGGCCGTCCAGCCCTAGTCTGTCCATGGTAAGGCCATAGGGGCCTAGGAGGCAGTGTTTGGTGGTTTGGGAAGGGGTTCTGGGAAGGCAGAGATCCATGAATCTGCTACTTTCCGTCCCGATCACCTCAATCCAAGGTGTGAGCCAATCACACCCTAACCTTGAACTCCAGCCTCAGGCATTTGGCAAGCCATACTTGGTATGGCATGCAGGCTACTCTGGCTTAGGATGCTCCCTCCTTCCAATACCCCAGTGATCCCAGCCAAGAAACTATAGCCAGGGCACTGTGCCTGTATTCTGTGGGGCTCTGGAGGGCTTCCCAGGAGAAGCAGTCTTTTAGCTATGACTAGCCACAGTTGGGATGTGGATGAGGCTCGGAACTGACCAGCACAGGTAGGCCAAGTGGCACAGAGAGCAAGGAGCAGTTTAGAACTGACAGTGGGGTGAAGGGGCACCGGTGTGTTGGGCCTAGGCTGGAGGGCCTTAGAAAGAGCTGGGAGCAGACACAGAGTAAGTTCATATGTTAGATCAACCATTGCTCACAGTGAGTTGGGAGCACTGACTGGAAGCTTGTCCGGTCTTTGGCTCAACAATCCTCCCTCCCTAGAACAGATCAGTCTCAATCGCAAGCCTTGTCCTGGCAGAAGCTGTTGTCTCACAGACAAAGATCTACTTCCCCACATGGGGACCCTTAGAGGTCCTGGCCAACCCCATGACTGTTGGCCACACTCTCCCGGAAGGCTGGGGAAGCCTCTCTGCCGAGGGTGGCAGGGAGGACTACAGGGGGAGCTGTTGAAGGCTCTTCCTCAGGAATTGTGAGGTCCTCAGCAGCCTGTGAGAAGCCACAACCCTGCCAGCTGCTTTTGTGGCCTTCGGATATTCCACAGGGGATTCCCTACCATGATCTTGGACTACAGGACCAAGGAGGGTAGGAGCAACCTCTGGGAAGGTCCAGAACCCCTTTGACCCCGGTGAAAGGGGTCCAGGTTTGAACTGGGTTTTGTCTGAGGTTTTTTGTTTTCAAGACAAGCTTTCTCACACTGCTCAGGCTGGCCTCAGACTCACTGCGGAGCTAAAGCTGCCTGAGGACTTGTGACAGTCTTGCTTTAGGATCATAAGCGAGAGCCACTACGCCCAACCTCTGAGCCAAAAATCCAGGAACAAAGCCACTTCGAGAGAGCTCTTACCCCTCATCTCTACCCTGCCCCCTCCTTGTTAACTGATCAGGAGTTCTGGGGGGTTTGGGGGCTTTTTTTTGGTTTGGTTTGGTTCGGTTTTGGGTTTTTTGGCTGAAACAGGTTCAGGGCCTAGCAGGGCACCCGGTGTCTAAGAGTCCATCCTCTCCACAGAGAAAGGTGGGCAGTCTTAGGGTGGCGGGGGTGGGAGCCACCCCTTCACTTCCGCGTGTCCGCGCCTTCCACCCGCACACCCAGCCATCCTGGTTAAATTTAGCCGAGTTTACTGGGTAGGAGGGTTGCTTTTCGTTTCATACACATCAGCACCATCTGCACTGGGGCTGCCTGCCACAATGGGTGCTGATGAGGAAGCCAGGTGCTGCAGCTCTCCTCCTCTTCCAGCCCCCACCTCCCAGGGCCCAGTCCGCCCTACAGCCAAGCAGAGGCTCCCCGAGGCCTGGGCTCCCCGAGCCCATCACTGGCCTCTTGAGTAGCATCTCACTGCTTCTTGGACCTCAGCTGTCATCTCAGCCCCAGCTTTAGGCTGTAGTTAACTGGGCACCAAGCCAGTCACTCACCCCTCCCTGCAAAACACACACACACACACACACACACACACACACACACACACACACACCTCAAGACTTGCAGGGCAGGTCCACAGTCTCTGACCTGCCAGCTTCCTCCACCCTCACCCTCCAGATGTTCCTCCACCCCAGGGCAGATGTTGTCTCAGTCACAACCCTCTCCCGAAGGATTTATTTTTGGGCGCCAACACACCACCCACTTCCTACCAATTTCACGCTCAATAAAGCTCAGTCATTAGCCCTCCTCCTGGGCACTGAACTTCTAGGAGGTTTGGGGAAGACAGAGCTAAGGACAGGGAATAGGGGTGCATACATGCCAAGCCCCATTTGTCCCTGTCATGCTGTGTGTCCTTGGTGAAATACCCGCCCTCTCTGGGCCTCTGGAGGTTTATCCATCACTCAGAGCCAGAGACAATAGGCTCTAGTGGGGTGGGGAGGCTGCATCCTGAGTTGGTCATGTTTCTTGAAGCCAAAGCTGCCTCAGCTGGTGTGTAGAGCAGGGAGAGGATGTTCAAGGGGACTTAGTTTAGACATTTCCTCCTCCAGGAAGTCTTCCATGCTCCTTATGTTGATACAAAACCTAGTCTTCAAAGTTCCCTGTACCACCCCCACCCCCCATCTGCAGCAGCTGTGTCCCTGCTGCACTGACTCCTAGGAGCTGGCTCATCAGCCTCCTGCTTAAAGAACGAGCAATGGCTATTGGAGCCAGAAGGGCCTAGGGCAGGGGAGGTATATAGCACCCCCAAGAAGGCACCAAGTTCAGGTGAACTTGGTTGCCCCCTTGACCTACCATCTCACTCATAGTGTTGTGATGGGACAGAGACACTTAGAGATTGATAACTCTCCAGCCCTCTAATTTTTTTAGATTTATTTTCTGCATTATTATTATCTGCATGTACACCTGCATGCCAGTCAGATCACATAGATGGTTGTAAGCCACCATGTAGTTGCTGGGAATTGAACTCACAACTTATGGGAGAGCAATCATTTGCCTTAACTGCTGAGCCATCTTTCCGACCTCCTGTTTTAATCCAATACTAGAGTCATGCATGAAGAGTGAGTCCTCTAGGGCCTCCAAGATCTGATATCCAGGAAGTTCTTCTTTATGTCTATCCTCAATCTCTCCTGCTATACATATTCCCAAACCCAAATGAAGGTCTGTCATGGTGACCTCAGAGCTAGACAAAGGCTGAGAGTGGAGGGCAGGAAGGGAAGACACCTACCACTTTGGGGAGCACGGCCGAGAGGGCATCCTTGGCAGCCTGTCGAAGGCCCGCGATGTCGATAACGGCGCCCAGGCTCAGCAAAGCATCCTGGAAGAGAAGAAAGAGTGTAAATGGTTCTGCCTGGCAGCCCAGGCAGAGTCCTGAGTCCAGGGACTATGAGGTGAGCCCAAGACGTAGACACTTGAGCTTAGAGCATCAGACTCCAGCAGTTTTAAGGCCAAAGACTGCCCAAGTTCCCTTGCCCTGCACATGGGGAAACTGAGGCTTGGAGATGGGCCAGAGGCCTAGTGAAGGCTCCACATTGAGCTATGAAGTCAAGCCAAGAGTCAACACAGGTTTCCTTCCCTAGGTAAAGCAGCGACTCTGGCATCTCTGTTGGAGGAACGGTGGCCATAGCCCAGTTTCAGCTGAGTAAGGGCTGGGTGGGAAGCAGTAAGCTTGGGGAGTAGGGGCAGCTGATCACAAATGGTAGGCACAACAGACTCAGGCCGCTGCAGGCAGGGAAGGCAGTCAGCCTTGACTGCCTCCTAGCCTTCCCCTCCCGGGAATGGGTCTCGTCCTTGGAGAGCCGGAACTGAGACAACAAAGGTCTCTTCTTCTTGCTCTATTAACTTGGCCAGAGCCACAGGGGATCAAAGAGAAAGGTAACGGAACAGGGGAGCAAGGCCAAGGCAGAATGGTGACTCACACCATCCACTCAGCTGTGCCCTCTCCCCAACCCTTGGAAGCCCTTCCCGATGCTGTGAGTCTGTGTTCAGAAAATGAAGCGAGTATCCACAGGATGGAGGAGGCATGGCTTGTCTGGGCCCCACTCCTATTTAAACGCTGAGGCTCCTGGAGGACTCCATAGAATGCATATAGCTGGTAAGGACTGAAGAGCTGAAATACCAGCATTGCATTCATAGAAAGCTGTTAGCCCAAATAGGGGGCATGCAAATTCCTCACTCTTTAAATGTGGTCTGATCATCCTCTTTTCTTTTGTTCCAGGTAAGAACAAGATGAGGTTTATCCAAATGATATGGCCCTTTCAAGGGAGGACTTAGAAAACCAAATCCGGCATGTGGCTAGGACTGGATAGCACAAGGAGGCTCAGACTAAAGCTTCTCTGTTGTCAACTTTACACCCTCAGACACCCCAGAATGGAGGATTAAACTCTGTGGCCACTGAATGGCAAGGGGTCCCAAAAGATTTTACAGGAAGCTGGCACCATCCAAAGGAATATTGGGGGCCTCTTCTCAACACAGTCACACTGCAAAGGCTGAGTCCACTAAGTGAAGGGGTCGGGGTCCTGGGTTCCCTTCCCCAAGGGTGGTCAAGAATGAACCAAATGCTCCCTGACACAAAGGCTGCTGAGGACAAGCCCTGAGCTGGGGTCTGTGTAAGCCTATGGTCTGCCCGGGTGTCAGCTCCAAGCCTCCTTGGCTGCAGCCACACACACTTTTGTTTTCCCAGTGGGAGGGCAATAGTAGGCATTGCCTTCCCTGCCCAGGCCTTGCTTCGGTCTCCCCCACGGTCAGGGTGTACCACGTCTTGGTCATGGTTGATGTCTATCCACTCCTGGACGCTGGAAGCAGTTGATTCCAGACGACACGATCCCTAAATCTGCTTGCCCGTGACCCTCAGGCACGTCCTGCAAGGCATCAGTGCTACCCTTACATGGAGCCCCATCTCCTTGAAGACACCCAGCGTGATGTCAGAGCCTTCCAGGTTCTCATGGCAACAGCTACTCCCTCGTGTAGCACAGACCAGAGACCCCCATATGGCCTGCTCCCACAGCACTGTCCCACACAGGGAAGATCCCATACCCAGAACATCTCAAAAGAAAAAAAATGTTTTTTTTTTCTTGACCCACACTCTTGAATGGAGCGTCAAGGAAAAGGATCCAGATCTTGGTGTCCATGAAGACCTATTCCTACCTAGAGGCAGGAGGATCGCCAAGAGGGACCCAGGGAGGGTCTGACTTTTGTGACATCTGCCATGTGTGTGCTAAGGAAACAGGAGTGGCAGCCATTACAGTGGAGCAAGCCTTACACGCAAGAGAAATTTCTGAAGCCACAGGCTGCAGTAGCTATCTCCCCATTTCAGAGATGAAGAAACTGAGGCTCAAAGAAAAACAATTACCTATCTGTGGTGGACCAGAGATTACCCAAACTTCCAGATCTCCCACCCTATCTGAGCATATTCAGCACCCAACTCCCATCTCCCACCCCAAGGGCTTAGAGAAATCAGTGTGTCCTTTGTTCTGATTGGCCAGCTCCTCAACCTGCCCTTTGCTTTGATTGGTGGATGCCTTGAGCTGTCCTTTACTCCTTTTGGTTGCTACTTGTCTGGCCTTTGTTCTGATTGATCAGTTTTCTGTAGCTTTTTAGGCCAAGGGCAGGAAAATGGCGGTGGGGGGTGGGGGTGGAGACGAGGTAAGATAACTTGGGGAGAGTTGGGGCACCAGCAAGGAGGGGTTCTCCATCCTTGGCCGAGTAAGTAGGATGCAGACTAGTGGAGTTGAGGCTCCAGGCCTGGCAGCCATCTCTCCATCTGCTTTGGAGTCTGACCTGCCCAAGAATGAGGTATTAGCTGCAGGAACCACTGAGGGAAACAGGCCACCTCAGATCTGGCACTCAGAGGAACCCGCCCAGCTCGATCAAATGCCACTTGCACAACTGAACACCCTCCCTTCCCCACCCCACCACCCAGGCCTGAGAGTAACCTCCACTACACCAGCTGGGGGAGGGGAGTTACACTTGAACCCTGCCTGGGCACTGGACAGAGCTGCAGCCTTTGGGGGAAGGAGCAGCTGTGAATGGGAATTGGGGCAATTCCTGAAATGGAGGCACAGTGGGGAGCCAGCCTCAAATGGGGTTAGCACCCCAAGACTCTCAGAAGACAAGGGAGGAAAAACATAGCCATTTCTACCCACATGTCTGTCTGTCCCCCCCTCAAACACCCACGGTGTGCCTCATGTACAGGCTGTCAAGTATACACCTTAATTCACATCTCCATGTAAATGGCTCATGTATGCGCACACAGAGAAATGCAGCCATACATCCAATCACACACACACACACACACACACACACACACACACACACACACACACACACACACACGGGGAGGGGGGATAGCACATGTGCACATACATAAGAGCCCTGGCTCAGGGTGGGTGGAGGCAGTCACATTTCCTGTCCTTGCAGCTTTTGTGAACAAACACCAGAGTAAATATCAGCATAACAACTAGGCAATTTCCCAGTCTCCAGGGGAGAACCTGTGGTGTATAGACAAGAGCGATGATTTCCAGTCCTGTCCCAGATTGACGATAGAAGCTCCATGTGGCCTTGAACACACCCCTTTCCTCTTCTGAACCTTGGTTTCCTCCTTAATGCAGAAGGGTCTTTCCACCCTGCTACATCTCTAATTCTGTGTTTTAATGGTCTAGCTTGTTGAGGGCGAGCGGGTAGGTTGAAAAAAGTAGGCAAATGGTGGATGGGATGAATGGGATGGGATAGGTGGGTGGGTAGTTGGGTGGATGGATGGATGGATGGATGGATGGATGGATGGATGGATGGATGGGTGGGTGGATGGATGGATGGATGGATGGATGGATGGGTGGGTGGATGGATGGATGGGTGGGTGGGTGGATGGATGGATGGATGGATGGATGGATGGATGGGTGGGTGGGTGGATGGGTGGGTGGATGGATGGATGGACAGGTGAGTGGATGGATGGATGAATGTTTGGATGGATGGGTGGGTGGATGGATGAATGTTTGGATGGATGGACAGATGGGTGGGTGGGTGGGAGGATGGGTAGATGGGCAAGTGTGTGTAAAGATAGGTAGACAGACGACTATGTGGGAAAATGGGGAATGGTGGATATGTAAAGAGATGAGCAGATGTGAAACATCAGTGGATGAATGGATGATAGGTGGGTGGATAGGTAGGGAAAAGGGAAATGGGTGGGTGGGTGGAAAAATGGGTGAAGAGATAGGAAAATGAATGGGAGGTAGATAGGTGGGTGGTGGGTAGGAGGGCAGGTGGAGGTCAGTGGTAGTTTGTGGACAGTAGGTGGAAGGATGAACAGAGGCCCTTTTGCTCTCTGCAGCCCCCCTTACCTGTGGTTTTCTACCTGCTGTTGTGGGCTGAGACTGCCATCAGCACTGCAAACAATGCCATTCCTGTGTCCTGGTCTTTCTACTGAGGTACCAAGAAAGGGGCCGCTGTTGGAACCAGGTTTTCTCTGAAACCTGGGCCTGAATCAGCATTTGTGTGTTCGATCGGGGAGAACAGAGGGTCCAGACTTCTAACTCTTTCATAAAGCCTAAGATCATATGAAACCATAAACTTCAGTCTTCTCCCCTTTTGGGGCCATCTTTAGGGACAGATGGCCTTGAGTCAAGGGTCACTGACAGAAGATGCTGTCTCATTTCACATCTATAATCCTCCATGTCTTTCCTACCTCACACACCCGCCATCTACTCTCCCTGCTGTTGGCACCTGGACTCCCTACAAGAAAGTAACGGCATTAAACTCCAGAGTAAGACCCAAACTGTACCCTGAAACCATACTGCAGACCCATCTTGCTGGTCTGGGTCTGCTCCTGGCCTGAGGTTAGGGGCTGTCCTCACAGAATGGAATCTGATATCCTCCCCCAAAGGGAGATTCCCCTGGAGCTCCTCTGCCTGCCTGCTTCTTTCCATCCCTCTGGGCCAGGCTCTTCTGGTCCCTCTGAGTGCTTCTCTGCCTCTCCCCACCATGCCCTAGTAGATGTCCATCTGTCACATACTTCTCTCCTGTCTTGCCATGTTGTTTCCACCTCCACATTCTGGCTCTTATCCGGGAAGGCTTCTCCACCCACCCTCCTTCTCCTTCCTGCATATTCCCTGCCCCCACCACTCCTGTCTCTCCTGCCCACTCCTCCCCCAGATCTCCAAGAAATCATCCTGAGAACATTGGGAGAGAACACCAACAAACCGAGTGCAGCCATGAATAGAGGCTCCAGAAAGTGGTCCCGGTAGGGAAAACCAGGAGTCTGGAGCAGCCGCCACCTGCCCCTCTTTGTCTCCGTCCTGGAGAATAGGGGGTACATCTATCTCTATGACCAGCGCATGCCTTCCCTCACCAGAGCTCAATCACCAAGGCAGAAAACAGAGGAAGCCGAATAAGGTGGCTCCTTTCCCTCCCCACCACCCACGCCTGCCACCTGCCCAAAGAGCTGCCTCTAGCAGACCTGTCACCTGAAAATGTTACAAGAGCTGCCTGTGTGTGCTAACACTTGCATCCCCTGACCTCACCATAGCAAGGCTGAGCTGGGCCAGAGGCAAAAGGAAAGGAAAGAGGCTAGGTGATGCTGGGGCAGCTCAGATGCCAAGCAAGTCACCTCAAACGTCAATGCCCTGAATGACTCTGGCTATGGGGAAGGGAAGGTACCCTTCTCAGGCACTGATTGTGGTCGAAGATGTCTCTCAGTGGTTCCCAAACTTCGGCATGCCCCAGAGTTCCCCAGAGTTCTCTGGAGGGCTGTTGAAATACAAAATGCTGTCCTCACCCCCAGAATTTCCGAATCAGCTAGTCTGGGGAGAAGTTGATGAATTTGCATCACTTAACCCCACCCCCAATTTGACTTTCACTCACCCCACTTCAGGGGCGCAGGGGTGGGTAAAGATCAGGGTGTAGGGGAGGTAGACCCTTGTCCCAGTTAGGGCAGCCCTGGGGACAAATGGATGCTACCCTATGTGGAAGACCCCCAAAGAGAAGAGATATAAGAATGAGGAAGGAGAGAATGAGCTGTCGCCATAGTGAGTTGGTGACAAAGGGGCACGTGGGAGGAGACACCTGCAGCTCAAGAGCCAAGCACTATAGGAAGGGCCTCCCTTGTCCTCCTCCTCTCTTCCCCAACCCCCTTCATTTGCCCACCGTGCCCTCTTCCCCCTTAGCCCACCACCCTTCGAAGACTCTGGCTTCAGTTGTTACTCCAACAGGGCCGCGTCTCCAGCCTCCGAGCCACACTGGAGACACGTGCACTGTAGAATACACCTGCGCCTGTCCTGGCGCCCCCCAGGGGAACCGCCACTCCCTGAGGGGGGCCCTTAGGCCCACTGTTGGCTTCTCTCATCCCATACCATAGCCAGTTCCTCCTGGACCTCCCACTTTACCCTAACCAAGCTGAACTTCTATCCCATCCAGGTCTTCCCACTGTACTGACCCCTTTTAGAGCCATCCATGGCCAAGTGTGGTGATACAGAGTGGGGTGAAGAAGCCCCAGAGTGGTGGGAAGATAGGGGTTGTTAGTCTTCTCAGTCTGACCTACTCTCCCGTCTAGACGGGAAGGACTGGAAAAATGGGAAGAGGAGGGAAACAAGAGCCAAGTATCAGAAGGTGATGGCCTTGCCAGGAAGATTTAAGATCATGTTGAGCTAGGCTAGGCTTTGACTTCTCCTCACCCTCCCCGTCTTCACTTGCCTCCTCCACACAGTAGGACCACTCTGTCCCCATAGCCCTCAGGTTTCTCACCAGCAAAGCCCAGCTCCCAAGCACACCACCACAGTCCACAGTCTCCTCACAATCACCCAGTCATCTTGGTTTCCTGTCCTCTCTAATCTTCCTGTCTCCCTGACCACAAGAGTTGAATTGAGCACAGTGGGACAGTCACTGGAGACGGGGCAAGCAGCAGTGACTCAGAGTTGTACCTGGGGAGATGTCTAGGCAGCAGGGAAGCTGAGTGCACTGTCCCCCTGGGTGTACGAGAAAGAAGAGACCCAAGGGAACTGGTGCCCTGAGAAAGGGTCTCAGTGAACTGGATGGCCTCCTGCCCGGTTCTATGAGCCTGAATTTCTGTGGCCCCACTCCTCATGTGGCCTTGAAGGTAGGACCAGAGCTTGACACAGGAAGCCCAGAAGCCTCCAAAAGTCAGACATAATGGCCCACTCAGGAGAAAAGAATGCCAAGTGACAAGTTGGACCAGTGTCAGAAAGGGACAAATGTCAAAGGAAATGATAGCCACCGAAATGGCCCGACAAGAGTGAGTAGATGTGAGAGCCAGTGATGGTCTGCTCACCTCGGACCCTCCCATGATGGACACTTCTTCCATTCCAGTGCTGTGTGTCATCCCCTTGCCACACTGCCCTCTCTGGCTCCCCCATCAGATCAGCAGTTTGGAAGGAAGAGGACTGGATCCTGTTTGTCCCGTAGCTCTTCTGACCCTTGGCATCGTCTATTCTCCAACAAGGGCCCAGAAATGTTGGAGACCTGTGAACTCCTGAGCAGAGAGGTGGACCTCCTGGAGGCCTCAGGCAGGGAGACAATGGTGGCCTCCTATCCCAAGTCTGTCATGATGAGAATCTTAAACAGAGAACCTATGGAATGAGAGGATGCTTTTCCCTGAGAACTTTGACAGCATTTTCAAGGTACCTTGGGCAAGCCAGGAGACCTTCTGCTCCTCAGGATCCCAGTGGGAAAAGCCTAGGGCCCCAGGAAGAGTGGGTAAGCAGCATCTCCTATTCAAGAAAGTTGTCCTACATGGGACACTTGTCTCCACCCCAGTTCTCCTGGGAATTCCTATGGGACCAGCGTCTTTAGGCCTCAGATGTCATGGCATTGGATGCCCAGTTTGGTATGAGGTGTATGGAAAGCTAAAGGACTAAAATGACCAGTCAGCTTCTCCCCTAGAGGCATGGGCAAGGCCCTCTCTCCTGTGGCTTTGGACTTCTCAAGTCCTGCTCTGGCCAAGGGATAGTCTTGTCACCTCTCCACTGTTGGAATGGGCCTTGTCTCCCACTCTTCCAGTGTCCCTTTCCCTGCTGTGCCCACAATAGATGATAAATTCTAAATGCCACTGACTTGACACAGGGTGACATATGGCTTGCAGAAGGGCAGGAAGGAAGGGCTGACCAGGGGTGCTGGGCAGAGAACTGGCTGCCCCACGGCACCTGCCTAGTGGTTGGTCCTGACTTTGTCTCCAGTCTCCCCAGGGACCTGTGTGTCTGTTCATCTTGGTGTGTCTCCTTTGTGTATGTTGACTCTGCGGCCTCACAGTTTCCTCCTCTGACTGTATTTGGCTCCATCCTCACAACTTGGCTTAGCCCAACTGCTCCCCAAATCCCAAGAGAATGGGAGTATGAGAAATACAGGGACAGAGACCAATTCAGAAACAGGGAAATACGTGAGAGCCAGACGGCTATCCTGGAGACAGAACTCAGAACTGGAGAGGCCGGGACCAGCCAGGGAAGACCCCCAACATACAAAGAAACCTTTTAAGGCTTGGCCAGAGAACCAAGGGAGGAGAGGTTCCCCTCCTCTACACTGACTCCTGCCCTTCCTTTCGCTTTCCCTGCCCCTGCTGGAATGTGTGAGCACTTTTATTGTTCCTAAAAATAGCCCTTCTTTACTGGGGGCTGGTGTGAGGAATCTTCTGGACAGGGTTCATCTCAGGCATACCCCTGCCTTTGTGCTTCTTTCTGGGCTCCCTCGTCCTGTGTAGCACTTTGCTAAAACATAAATGTGTCCCATGAGTTCCCACCCCCTTGTGGACAGGCCCCGTTCCCTCAGATCCCTTTGGGGTCTGGGTTCCTATATTGGGAGCAGGTGTTGGCAAAGTTCCCATAGCAGCTCTAGAGGGGCATTGAGACCAGGACCCCGACATTTGGGTTCCTTCTCTACCCAGTCTCTTCAGACGCAGGCCTCTGCTCAGTGGGTGTCTTTTTCACCCCTTAGCCTCTTTATCCCTCTCAGATTGGCACCCTCATTCCCCCATTTCCTATGCCCCAGCATCCTCTTTTCTCTTCTGACTTTTCAGGTCCAGCCCTCGTCTGGTCCTCCATGAGCCCCAGTCTGGTTCCCTGGTTCTCATCTCTACCTCCTCTCTCCCTGCTTCTTACAGATAGCAGGGCAGGGGCTAGGCCTCAGGGACCTTGCACATCCCCCAGGTAACAGAGACTTGCTGGGGAGACCTTGTAGGCTCTGGGGTCCCATGTCTTGAGTCTGTATTCTCATGGCTCCTCTAGGTCCCCCCACAGCCTATTCTCATTTGTTCTGGGTCCCAGGTACCGTTGTCTGTCTCAATCTCCAAGAGACACCTCCTCCCTACCTCCATTTGTCAGCTGAGAGAACCAATCCCCAGAGAGAAGCACAGCAGAAACTGGCCAGGACCTTCGTCACTGTGTATTGATGTACAGGATCCCAGCTGGTGGGGCTCAAGGGACAAAAGCAGGCTCTTCATGCACTCACCCAGCCCCACCCAGCAGCAGGCTGGCATCCAAAGCTATTTATTTGCCTTTGGAGGGCCCAGAAGCTAGAGAACAAACATCCGGATTCTGCAGAAATTCTCTCATTCTCCCTCCTCAAATCCTCAGGGCCTGGGAGCTGGGGCCAGTACATACATGTGTGGTGCACACTCAGACACACACACACACACACACACACACACACACACACACACACACACACCCCACACGCTCCTACAGTTCACACACACCAGGGCTGGGTAATTGTGAGCCAGGGGTCTCTGAAAGACCCTCCTCCCAGAGCCTCAGATCCTCTGAGTGATGCAAAACAAATTTTACTTTGCAATGGAGACTCCGAACAGCATTTGAGACACTTTTTCCATTGCGAAACTCTGGGTATATTTATCAGAACTGGCTTTTTTTTCCTCACTCTTTGGGGAGCTGGGAGCTCTTACTTTACTGGTGACCTAAGCACATGCCATCCATATTGATGTGTCCCTAAGGACCGTCACATGACCAGGGCTGAATGCGTCCCTTGGGTCATGAGAGAAACATCCGTGGTGTGAAAGTATGTGGTCTGTGCTTCCGTGGAAGACTGTAGAAGAGCAAAGTGCATGTATCCGTGTATTTCCTGTGTCCATGTGGCCATAGGCATTCATGAGTGCCCAGGCAGGTATGAATAAGGTCATTAAGGTTGACTGAGTCTGGTCTGTGTCTAAATGAGCAAATGAGTCTGTAGGGGAGTGTTGGCATCTCCAGAGTCAGATTCTCCTCGACATTCACTGTTCACCTCCTTCACAGCCTTCCTGAGATCAGGACCCACCTCTCTGCCCCAGCACATGCCGCGCATGCTCAACAAGCCTTTAAAAACAACAACCAACCAAACAACCAAACAATCTTCCTGGTTTCAGTGGTCAATCAGCAAATAATACCTTCCCCAGAGGTAGAATCAACCAAGTTTTGCCTCAATAGACTTCAGGTACCTGGGACTGGGACCACCTTTGGGCAGGTTGAGAAAGGCAAGTCTGAATGAGGAGAGAGGGCCCAGGTCCAGTCTCAGCTCCTCTGCAGTGCTTGTCTAAGAGTTACTACGTATGGCTAAGATGCACTGGCCTTGGAGATAACAAACGAATTGCAGATCCCTTTCCTCCTGTCCCACCTCCAGGGCAGCCTGGGACTAGAAGAACTCTGACTCTAGAATTAGCATATCACATTTCAGATGACATTTCCTAACTTCTAGGACTCTTCTGCTTTGACCCACCATTGAATTCTCCACCTCCATGGCCCAGGAGGAATACCCTACAGGAGCCATGAGGGGTACAAACTGTAGCTGAGATACTGGGCCCAGTTCACCTAGCCTGGGCCTCTGAGACCCCCTTAAGCCAACTCTCATGGTTGTACCAGGAAACAGGCCCAGAGTCAGGCAGAAACTCAACCAGGGATGTAGGTTGGGAGGATCTTGTATCATAGCCTCTAACTGGACTTTGGGTGATCCAAGCTTTGGACTCTGTTGACTCCTGAGAGAACCTGAGGGAATGATTAGGTCTTGGGACAGGCAGTGGACACCTATGTCCTAAGCTGGTCTATTTGAGCCTCCTACCTTTCCCCACTTTCCCCAGCAGGCCCAGATCCCCTACTGGTGTGATTAACCAAATTATGTTTTTTTTCCTTCCACGAGCAAATTGCATCGGTCTTAATTGAATGAGGCCTCAGAAACCTGTGCTGGAGGCTCATGGGCTGGTGAGTACAGCAGGAGTCTGGGAGAAAGGAATGCAGGAACAAATAGAAGTATCAACTCTGAGCCAGGGACAGGAGAAAGTGAACAGGGAAGGACAAAAGGGCTGAGGGCATGGGAGCATAGCTCTCACCATGGGTGCTCCCATCAGCTAAATGCCTGGGCGTCCGGAGTTGAGGGGGAAGCACCCCAAGAGACAGAACCTTCACCCAATATGGAGACTGCTTCCTATAATCCCACCAACAGCTTTATGTGGTGCTTGGGGAAACTGAGCCTCAACAAATAAAATGATGAGCTTCAGTCAAAACCTACGGCACTGCCCTTGGTCGGCTGGATCAGCTGCTGAAGCCTCCTTCTACCAGGGTGAGGCGGCCTCCCCTGCGCATCCTTCCCGGGTATCTGGAGCAGGGAGGGCTCCCCACACCTGGTCTCAGACTCTATTTCTATCCCAGTTGAGAATGTCTCTTGTCCACTCTACCATGTCCATCCCCCCTCTCCGATGTCTGCAAGTATGATTGGGACCGACCCTAGACACAGTCACTCACAAAGCATCTTCAGTCCCTCTCACTCCCACACAGAGTTATGCCCAGTTCCACACACATCGCCCCAAGATATCACACATGGACACAATCACTGTGCCCTTCTCACAGCAGTTGATGACACAGGGTCTCTCCATTGTCTACGGTGTCCCACCTTGGCTGTCGCGCAGTGATTCATTCCTGTCACCTCCACTCGAGATGTCACACGTTCTCTGTATCGCACATCACATCGGGCCAGTGTCGCACCCTGTCACAGCACTAGGTAAGGCTTCCATGCTGGCTCTGTGTGACATTGTTTCATTTCGATGACACCTCAGGGCCTCTCAGCCCCCCCCCCAAATAAATAAATAAAGGAATAAATAATGTGATTTGAAAGTAGCAGGTGGAACACCGGGTAGAAAGGTTGAAGAAGGGAAGACAGCATCCAAGATAGATGAAATAAAATAAAAATGTTTCAGTTAAAACAACCCAAAGAGTGAGAGGAAAATACTTGCAAATCTTGTATCTAATGAAGGTTTAACACGTGAGGAAATCCTATGACCCAAGAGCCACCCAAGGCAAACAATCCGACCTAAAGCACAAACAATGGACCTGAGTAGAGCTTCCCTTAGAGAAGACGCACACAAGACACACAGACAGGGTGGCCGTGTGGAAGGACGTGCAGCATCTCTAATCATTTAGAAAGAAAATCAAAGCCACAGCGAGAGGCCACGTCACCCTCATTTCTGGGAAGTCCAGAAAACAGCACGGGTTGGCTAAGGTGTGGAGAGACAGAAACCCTTATACACTGTGGGTAGAACTGGAAATGATGCAGATGCTTGAGTCTCAGCATGGCCACTTCTGAATCCAGTAACAACTCAAACACAGCCAAGCGAGCTAGTGCACACCTGGAACTCCAGGACTCAGCGGGCCGAGGCAAGAAAACCATGCATGCAAGGCCATTCTGGGACAAATGGCAAAACCAACAGGCCTGCGAACAGGCTGGTGCTTGCCGCCGACCCGGAGTTGATTCCTGGCATCCACATGGCAGAGGAGAGAGCTGACTCCTGCAAGCTGCCTTCTGACCTCCACATGTGTGCCATGGTGGATATGCACACACACTAAATAAAAGGTAACTAATTTTTTTAAGAAACTAAAATAAAAAAAAGAATAAAATGTGGATTATTACCGTGTGGTCCAACAAGAGTGATTATTGATATATACCCGAGATCACTGAGGGCAGAGTACTGATGAGCTCTTTATACACCGTGTTCAGAGGTGCCATGTCCACAACAGTTAACAGTGGAAATGACACGAGTGGCCATGGGTGGGCAAACACATGGGCAAGAATGTGTGCACTGGATTCAGTTGGCCATGAGAGGAAGGCCATGAGAGTTGTCCCGTGTCCCAACACGATGGACCTCTAGGATAGTAGGTTCAGTGACAGAAAGTCAGTCCTCAAAAGACAATCACTGCATGACTCCGATAAGACGAGGCCCCTAGAGACTAGAAAGTAAGAAGGAGCTTGTCAGGGGCTGGGGCAGGCAGAAGGCTTTTTAAAGGTAGATTTTGTTTGGGAGATGAAAAGAGTTTGGATCTTGGTTCAGAAACAATGCGAACAATTTTGTTTGTGTTGCTTGTTTGTTTTTTTGTTTTTGTTTGCTTGTTTGGTTGGTTGTTTTTGTTTGTTTGTTTTTGTCTGTTTGTTTTTTTGTTTTTGTTTGTTTGGTTGGTTGGTTTTTGAGACAGGGTTTCTCTGGGCAGCTCTGACTGCCCTGGAACTTGCTCTGCAGCCCATGCTGGCCTCAAACACGGAGATTTGCCTCCCCCCATTGTGAATGTATTTAAGGACAGAAAACTCTCCTGTGTATGTTTTAGTTTTTCAACTTAACCAAAGAGAACTGAAAACAAAAATGAAGAGAGACCACAAAGTTAATGACAGCAAATGTGAGCAGCCCAGGGCTGAGTGGTGGCCGGTGTCGAGCCGGGTGACTGGATAGCGTTCTGTGTTCTTTTTTATGGCATTGCGCTTAAAGCATTTTGATTTGGCGGCAGGTACAGTGGTGAATACACGTAATCCCAGCACTCAGGGGGAAGAGGCAGGGGCAGGCGAATCCATATAAGTTTGAGGCCAGCCTGGTCTACATAGCCTGAACATAGTTTCAGACCAGCCATGGGTACATAGTGAGATCCTGTCTCAAAAAAGAATAAGATAGAAAGACAGTTCCACAATAAAAACGTCTCATCTTCCTTGACCCCTACTCTGTCTAGCAACCCCATCCCTCCTCTGCAGTGTCAGTGTTCATGCCTGAATGCAGAATCTGCACGAAAGCCAGAGGTTAACCTCAGGTGTCTTCATCAACCACTCTCCACATTAGCTCTCTCAACAGGGTCTCTCATTGACCGTGGCCCTCGGAAGCCTGGTGAGTGGGCTCCAGCGTTTCTCCTGTCCCTGCCTCCCCGGGACTAGCATCACGGGTGCAGGCTGCTGTGCATTTTTTTCCAGCGTGGAAGGATCAAATGTAGCTCCTCACACTGGGCAAGCATTTTACCAGCTAAGCTGTCTCACCAGCCCACTTCAGGGCTTCTTATTAGCCTCTCACAGCCGCACGATGGCACATTAGCCTCTGCCTTCTCTCTTACCTTCAAAGTCATCAACAACTTCAATCATTTCAGCCTCCAACCCTCTCAAAGGCCTGTTCAGTTCTCAGGAGGCTCCCACGGGCCTGCCCAGCTCCCTGCTGTGCCACTCGACTCACCACGCTGCACGCTGCACGCAGCCCTCAGAGGCAGCTTTCCAACTGCCTCTGGTACTGTGCTACTTCCCTGCTTCCTCCCACAACACAGTCACACTCACCGTCTCGGGTTCACATTTCATTTTGTCATGGCCACTTCACATCACCTGTGCAACACCAGCCTCAGGGCTGTGTGCATCGTAACCATTTTCACACACTCGATGTCACCTCCTGTTGTGTCCTTGTTCACACATTTGGCTTTACCGTGTCACAACCTTGGGGCACACGCTGGATCTCACAGGTCAATGTCAAGACACTCGAGCCACAAGCTCATGACCACACTTATTACCACACAGTGTCACTTCCCCATGTTTATGCATCTGATTCTCACGGCATCACACCTGTTATGTGACCATCATTATCCTCAGGGTCACACACAAGGTCTGTACAAGTCTCACACACTTAGTAGCTCAGAGTGTCACACAACCAGTATTCAGTAACTCATTCGCTGTCTACACAGGATCCCATAATCACGGTCATATACTTAGTAGCATCACATGTCACAGGTCCAATGTCCACACCCCTTAGAACCCCCATTTTCCCACCACCCCTGTCTCAGTGTCACCGAAGCAGCACCCACACCCACCCCTTAGCTGGGCACAGTCACAGAGCTGCTGCCTCGTGTCAACGCTGTTTCCTGTTGTTGTGCTCAGAGACCTCAGCTGAGGCATGTTCCTTCAGGGGCTTCCTGTTGTCAGGGTCCAGTTGGGCTGGGCCCCATCTGGGACATATAGCCCGTAGCCAGTCAGCAAATACTTTGGACTCCTGCTCATTCTATGTGGGCTCATGGGGCTTTTCTCAGCCTCCCCTCAGCATACTCAAATTGTCCAAGTGCCTGGGCTCAGGCTGGTCCCATGAGACAGGCACAGGAGATACCCACCAGGTACCACATAGGCACCGTTGATAGAGTGCCTAGCCCTGTGCCTCCTAGTGAGACTCCTGGCAGGCTACAACAAACACTGTCTGATTGACTTTGGACAAGACCAGCAGGCCTCAGTCTGGAAGCCTGACAAAGGAAGGAGAAGGAGGGCAGATGACAAAAGGTCAGAAGGTCAGAGAGTTAGAAAAGCTGTCCCAGAGGAAGTCACCCCTAAGGAAGGCCCCGAGAGCTGGGAAATAGGGAGGAAGAGAAGGAAAAGGCTTAGAGTTGGGGAACCAGACAGATAGGACCAAAACGTCTTAGAGACAGGAACCTGGCAGAGCCTGGGCTGACAAGGATGAAGACAGGATGAGAGAGCAGAGGTTGGCCTGTGGAATTTAGAGAAAACAGGTCTCCCCTCCCAGGTCCGCACGCTTCTGATTCAGGCTCCAGTCAGGGAACTAAGGGTACGCCCCCTCCTTCCTGGCTTTTCTTGTGGCCCTACAGATTATCCCTCCTGACTGCCAAGGCCCCTCACCTCTTGCCCGGGCCAACCTGCAGGAAGGACACGAGGAGGCCAACGCACACGCTCCCCACACGGCCTGAGATAAATATTTCCCGGGAAACGGAACTTGTTCTCTGAGTGTTTACAGCCAAGGGCCAAGCAGGACAAGGCGGGGGAGGGTGCTATGCTCTTATGCTCATGCCGTGTGTGTGTGTGTGTGTGTGTGTGTGTGTGTGTGTGTGTGTGTGTGTCTGTGTCTGTGTGTGTGTCTGTGTCTGTGTCTGTGTGTCTGTGTGTCTGTGTGTGTGTGTGTGTGTGTAACTGTGTCTGTGTCTGTGTGTGTCTGTGTGTGTCTGTGTGTGTGTGTCTGTGTGTCTGTGTGTGTGTCTGTGTGTCTGTGTGTGTGTCTGTGTGTGTCTGTGTGTATCTGTGTGTGTGTGTCTGTGTGTGTGTGTGTGTGTCTGTGTCTGTGTGTCTGTGTGTCTGTGTGTGTGTGTGTGTGTCTGTGTCTGTGTGTGTGTGTCTGTGTGTATGTGTCTGTGTGTGTGTGTCTGTGTGTGTGTCTATGTGCCTGTGTGTGTCTGTGTGTATCTGTGTGTGTGTCTGTGTCTGTGTGTGTGTGTGTCTGTGTGTGTGTCTGTGTGTGTGTGTCTGTGTCTGTGTCTGTGTGTGTGTGTCTGTGTGTGTGTCTGTGTCTGTGTGTGTGTATGTGTGTCTGTGTGTGTCTGTGTGTGTGTGTGTGTGTGTGTCTGTGCAGCATCTGCCCCAACACTGTGCATCTCTCAGCCTGTCCCCATTGAGCTGAGTCCCAGTTCTCACAGAGCCCTGATTTCTCCGAGCCTGCGCTTGCCCACAGCCTGGCCTTATCTCTACTTTTATCTTATCTGACACCTCTCCCTTCTGACTGTGCTTTTCTGATGGAAGGACCTGCATGTGGTGCCGTTCCCACTGTTCTCTCATCAGTGGGGTGTGGACAGATGGATGGGCAGACAGAGAGACAGGCTAGGGTGACAGCTGAAACCTCTTCTCTGGTCCCGAGGCTCTACATGCCCCAGGCCTGTGCAGCCTGACAGGTGGGCACAGACAGATGGCAGGGCCTCGGGGCCCCCCTGGATGCCAGATGCTACAGCCGACTTGTTGGCAGTAGCTCCCTCAGGGGCCACGGGGCAGCACTGAGGCCACTTGCTACTGATGTGAGAATTCAGGGCGAAGCCGGAACAACTGGCAGGAGGAATGCTCGAGGAGGAACGTTCAGTGAGGCCTGGCAAGTAGCGACCACGGTGCCCTTTCGGTTCACCCACCAGTGCCCAGAACCTGTGCTCCACTGACCTGTGCTCCTGTCCTGCTGCTCACCTGTGCTCACTTATGCTTTTCTCCTCCACAGCACCGATCTTGCTTCCCATGGTCTTCCAGATCTGCCCACTGTGAACCAGTGCCTGGGTTCTTCCTCCACTGCTGGAGCCCCTACTTCACTCCCTAGTTCTCAAACCACACCTTCCCACCTCCTGGGGACACCCCTTAGGGCCGAGTTTCAGACACTTCTATCTGGGTGTTCCTGGTCCTTGACACCCTTCATTGGTTCTGGTGGGAGCTGACCCCGTTGATTCTGACAGCCCAGCTGACTTCTCTGGCCTTGACTCTCTCCCCATCCTTTGTAGTTCCAAGGATGTCTTTGTAAAGACTCTCAGAAGCCTTCACAACCGCCCCAGTCCACCAACAGAGCCTCCTTCTTACCTACTCCAACGCTGTGAGCAGGTGTGCTCACTCACTCATGACAGAAGTCTTTGATGTGCATCTACGGTATACCTGACCCAACTGACCCCAAGAGCGCTGGAAGAGAGCCGGATGCTCTCAGTAACTTGAGAGAAGATATGCAACCCGACACTGTGTGGCGTAACAAGCTGCCCAATGGTTAGTGCAGGATGCTTAGAGCTGTGAGTGCCCAGGGATGGGAGGGAAGACTGACTCCACCAGAGGTGGGAAACTTCACACATTTAACCTGGAGGGGTCAGCATGAGCACGTGCTGCATGGGGCTGGGAGACTGAGAGAACTCGTGTGTGTTGAAGATGGAACAAAGCCAACAGACTGAAGCACTGACTGTTCAAGAACAAGTGGGTGTGAGAGAGCCCAGTGGGCCTGGGAGGTAGTGCCTTGCCAAGGCAGCCATGAAGGTGCAACGGCTGGACCGTGCATTGGAGAGCTTGGTACAGGCACCCGTGCCTTTGCCCCACGCCTGCGGCTATCTCAGCACCTGTTGCAGCCTTCACCCCTGCTGGTCTCTGGTCCCAGCTCGGAGGTATTAGCTTAGTGTGCTCAGTTCACCGACCCGAACTGTCCCCATTGAGAATGACATTGTCGCCAGGGCCTGGATCCCAGGATTAGCCAGAAAGGCCCGGTTCCTCCAGCTGGCCAGAGGCCAGGGAGCCATCCCTAAAGAGTATGCTGAACTGGTGCCTGCTGGGTAGGGAGGGGTGCTGACAGCATGGTTCCCATTGCTACTGCCAAGCCAGTGCCAGAAGAATGCCCCGTGCCCGCAGAACTTTACAAGCTTCATTTCAGCCCTACTGCGTGCACTGCCTCCTGTGTGTGCTGGGACAGAGGGGAGGGGTGTGTGTGTGTGTGTGTGTGTGTGTGTGTGTGTGTGTGTGTGTAGTTTAGTCCTAACTATAAGGATCACTGAGCAAGAAAGCTCTACCCACAACAGGCTGTGGCACAGGCCTGGGCTGGGCCTCACATGAACCCTGCTGCTCCTCCCAATGCTCAGGACGCTAATGCGGATAACAGTGCATTTCTGTCCCAGTGATGGTGGGAGATCTTTTTTGTTTGTTTGGACATTTTGTCGTTGCTTGCTTGTTCTACGTTATTTTGGGTTTTTAAGACAAAGTACTTTGTATCCCAAACTGACCACCGTGCCTGATTTATGCAGGCCTTTGTTCTGGCGAGCACTCTGCCAACCTGAACTGTACCCACTGGGAGAGCTCACCTCTGCTTACAGGTGAGGAAGATGGGTTGTTCATGATAGCTACATGACAGACCTACAGAGCAGGGCTGATGATGACCATCCTTTGAGAGGAGTGAAGGGCTGTTGGTAGAGCAGAGCTGAGACAGCCCCAGCCTGAAATCCTTAATCAGAGTGAGAAGGTAGCAGGACCCAACAGGGAAGGGGGAGACAGCAGCAATGAAAACAAAGGCTTGATCCAGCGAGGCCTCGGGCAGAGGCCTCAGGCAGAGGATGTGGCTGGTGAAATGGGGAAGGGACCGGATGTGAACTGCAGACAGGAGTGCTAATGGGTGAGGAACGAGTCTGTGAGTCTGCGCACACAGACGCAGAGCCTAGAGCCAGGCTCCTTCAGCCCCCACAACCCTAGAGGGTCTCAGCTTCTCCAAATCCCTCCCCTTGTGGCTTCCTGGGCTGGTGACAAATGCAGTCTTTCCTGGCGGGTGGCCGAGGCTGCTGAGGCACTGCTGGCTCCCAGGAACACCATCTGTCCCAGCTCTGGGGGGAGCTCCCACCCGTGGGGAATGCCATGACAATAAATAAATTAATAATGATTCTCCAGTCCCTCCCCCTTCCCTTGGCCAGCTCCTAGCACCAGGACCCAGTCCCACTGCAAGTTACATTCTCGGCCCTAGCTGTGCTACAGTAGGAAAGCCATGTTGAGCCCCTGCTCCAAATCCTGGTGGGCATCTCTTTCTCAACTTAATGAAAGGACAGGGAGGCATCTAGCCTCAGCTCTACCTCAACCCACCCCCAGCACCTGCTCTGAGTCTTGACTCCCCCCAAACACAGCTGTCCTTAGCTTATGCTAAGAGTTGTACAGGGTATGTGCTCAAAAGGCTTGGCACCACGGGGGCTGACACTGGCAACAACTTCTTCCTCTCAGTTCTTTTGGGCACACTGGCAGACACAGGAACCTGTATACACACACACACACACACACACACACACACACACACACACACACACACACCACTCTGTTTCAGTTCAATCTTCGATACCCACAGTTTACCCCCATTTTTGTTACCCATTGAACACGGAAGGTTAATTCAAGGCACCCCCAAAGCACAATCAGAACTGGGCTGGTGGCCCTCCTATCAGTGGAGGTAGGGAATGAGAGAAACACAATTCCCATGCTTAGGGAGCTCATAGCATGGGGTGGGGGGAAGCCAGGCACACATACAGAGTCACAGGATGAAGAAAGCGGGGTTCTCATGGCACACAGTGGGCAGGAGACAACAGAATGCCCTAGCACCCAACCGCCAGGTGGGAGAGCTCAGAGGAGACATGAGTCGGCTGGGACTGGAGTTGAGGGAGAGTGGGAGGAGGCCATCCTGGAGGAGGAGGCAGAGCCCCGAACTGTTCAGGAGGTCAGCTGCAGGCGTTGGGGAAGCAAGAACAAACGGGGGAGACTGTGGTAGGCCAGGACTTCAGAGGGTCAAGAGGATGGTGACCGTGGAGAATGTGTGAGTAGACAAGCTCAAATTTGTGTGTTAGAAAGATCCTTTTGGCAATCACAGGGACCATGGGGACAATTGAGAGCAGGCAGCCAATGGGTATCAGGGGATGGCCAGTGCAGGGACGGAGCTGGGAGAAGAACTGAGCAATGGGCGGGGAATCCAAAGGATGTAAAGAACCAGAGAGCAGTCAGAAATGCTTTTCAGGTGACAGCCTCAAGGCTGGGCACAGAGTAAGAGGAGGGGTGTTGGTGTGTGCGTGCCCTTAGGCTGAGAGGGTGGGAGGGGATGCAGCTCCAGCCTCCGAGTCCTGCGCCCCTCCCCCAACGCCCACCCACGCTTCCATCCACTGAGCTCTCACCTCCAGTCGGTCGTCTCTACTCCCTGGGGGCTCTGGCTTCTGTGCAAGGGGGTCCTGGCTGGCTGCAGAGACAAGAAGGCCAAGGGCTGAGGCCTACCGTGCCTTCTCCCATTCTCCCCAGCCTGCCCTCCCGTAGGACTCCAGTAAGCCTGCAGGTAGCTGTCTCCTCCAGGCAGCCCTGCCTGCCCAGCTCTTCCTGCAACACCCTTCTTGATCCCTGGGCACCTCTGTCTCTACTTTATCTCAACTCTGAGAACAGAGACCCATTTCGTCTTTTTGCCTAGTGTCCCTGAGGCATAGAAATGAACACAGTTCTACTCATCCTGAGGTCCCCCCACAACTTCTACTTCTCTCCAGGAAACCTCCTCAGCCCTTCTTAAACCTCAGTTTCCTTATCTGTAAAATAGGATCGGAACACCTGCCTGAAGTAGTCAGTGACTCTCCAGGGTGGGCTGGGCCTTGGTGCCCAAAGTCCAGAGATACCGAAAACCCCAAGAGCTTGTGTCTTGTGTGTAAGCAGCTACCGCCAATCTGGCACTGAGACCTCTGGGCCTCTCCTGGACCTCCACCCTATTCTCCCAGCGCCACCTCCAGCGTTCCCAGCGTGCTGCTGACAGTGCACCACAGGCCTGACAGAAACATCAGGGACCTGCTCACGTGTTCTCTGAGGTCCACCACACAGGCAACTTGGAGAAGCACCAGCTTCTCTGACCAGCGCAGTCCTGGGCCAGCTGCAGGCTCCTGGCTCTCCCCACCCCCCACCCCCAAGCATGTCCCAGCATCGGACAGGCGGTGGGGTATTCTGAGCCTGGCTTCGTTCCCGTCAGCTGCTGGCCTCCATGCCAGCCTGGCGAGGGTGCAGGGACTGATTTGATTTGGCAGCTTCGGAAGCGTGTGGTGGGGACAGGGTGGGGAGAGGGGGAGGGGGACAAAACACCCATCCCCGAAAGGAAATAAACAGCCTCAGGCGCTCGTTCCCTCGGCTAGGCAGGATGGGGGAGACACAGTCTGGCACAGGGAAGAGCTAAGTTCCCTGCCTGGCATCCCTCTCTCACTGGGCACCTGCCTATGGCTATAGGAGTCTCTGGCCCTCACTCGGGTAATGGGGGAGGTGACAGTAACTGTGCCTGGTGTGTGGATGCTTGCTTGTGGAGTGACTGTGTCAGGTGTCTGTCTGTCTCACATGTCCCCTGTGTCCGGCGGGGTTTCCTGCTTTGCTACACATTCAGCTAGTCCTGAGTGTCACTCAGGTGTCTATGTGTAGAGTGACAGTCTAGGAGTGGTCATATCCCCAGACAAGTGTGGCTACACCTCTACAGGAGACAGATTATAACCCAGGTCATGACAAGGTCACCTATGGTGGCTGCTATAGGGTCTGGTGTTTGTTGGCTCCAGCCTGTCCCTTCCCTATGTGCAATGACCCCACTGACCCTGCCTTGTCCTGAAGAGGAAATGACGAGGACTGAGACAAGTGTCTGACCCTAGAGGACATCCCTTTTGTGCACAAAACGTTTGCCTTCTCTTCCCCACAGTCCTGAATGCCCTCCTCTCCCAGGAGAATACAGCGAGTGGAAGTGGGCCTTTACCACCCTCAGAGACTCCTAGATAGAGCTGCTACTATTCAACAGCTCATCCCACTCTCCCTTCTGATCCCCTCTACCTGACCCCAAGTATGGGGAACTAGATGGGGGGAGAGGCCTTCCCCAGTTGTAATGCTGATCACTCTCCTACTTGCCCAACACAGCCACACCACACACTTCCCTGTCCCATGCCTGGGAATTTACCTGCCTGGGAATTTACCTGCCTGGTAGTGTACCTGCCAGTAACCTAAGAACCTTACCTCTCGGATTCAGTCAAAAGATTACCTTGGGGTATCAATGCTCTTGGTTCTCTGACCTATGTGCCAGAGGGCACGCAAAACCCTTAGTACTAGAGGGCAACAGGACAAGGTTATGCCCAAGTTGCCAGGGGGCGGTCAGGGTGGGGGGGGTCTGCCTTGAGAAGATGCAAAGTCTTATCTGTTAGTTCCTCCTCACTGTCCCACTGTCCTCTGAGGAAACTCTTGGCTTTCCCACCCTGTCACAGGAAGCTGAGTTGCTCCTGGAGACAGAAGAGAGGGATCTCACTGCTGAGGTGGGCTTGGAGGGAATAGAGACCCATGCCCTCAACTGTCACTAAGGAACTGAGGTGAAGCCCATCTGCAGGACCCTGAAGGGCTTCATACGAGATGCACGGGGGTTTACAGCAAAGAGAAGACAGGAGCACCCAGAGTGGTCCCCTATATGTCTGGTCCAATTTTTAACCTGGGCTGGGATTCGTTTGTGCTTGTGGTATCTTCGCACATGTCTGTGTGCCTGTATGCATGGGTGCCCATTACCAAACATGGAGTCCCAAGTTGAGTCCCAAGGTCAAGGTTTTCCAAATAGAATGGCTATCTAGACATCAGAGACAGTGGAGAAGACAGGGGCCTGAGGAAAAAAGGGAGACAGAAGTTTGGGGCTGTGGGGTAAGACTCAGAGAAGCTGGCTGGGTTTCAGCAGGTCCCCGTGTATTCTGTGCTGTGTCTATCATGGCAGTTCTCAGTCCCTGGACACCTGAGGCCAAGGGCAGGGTGTGACCATGACCCAGGGGAGAAGGGGCATAGCACAGAGCTCTGTCACAGCCTACTATATAACTAGAGTCAGGACCTTCCCCTCTCTGAGGCACTGTCTTCATCGGAAGAAAAGGGCTTGACTTGATCTTCTAGGACATTTCCTGGGCTGGCTTTTGAGTCACACCTGTACAACCAGAAATGGAGACTTCTGGGGATGGGAGAGAGCCTGGAGCTGCTGGCCAAGAGAGAGTATGAGGGAACAGGGGTGGAAGAGCAGAGAGGAAGGAAAAGCCTGCTGGGGAGCCACAGGAAGGCTCTCAGAGAGCCAGTCAGCTGCAGAGGGTTCCCTGCAGGGACCCTACTCTTGAGACCGAGACAGGAGGGAGTACACAATGGAGCCTTGTGGATGACAAGAGCAGCTGTCTCCCACCTGCTTTCTGGCGTGTAGGAGGAGAAAGCTGGAGGGTGGCAGACAGGAACTCTGCCCTTGAACTTGAGTCTTACCTCTACTCCTACCTCACAGGGATGGATCCCAGGGGAAGGGGAAGGCTGGGCAGCAATGAGGTGCTCCCAGGGAATCAGGGAGCTCTAAGACCTGCTGGGTAAAGAGACCTAGACTAGTTTTGATGTGGGCAGCCCACTAGGCTGAGGAATTCTGGACACACAGCCTTGACAGGCTTCGGCAGGGCCACCAAGGTTAGGCTCTCAAAGACAAAATCTCTTAGAGGCACAGTTCCTTTCCAACCCTGACCTGGGGAATGAGGCACAAGCAGGGACCCAAGAGGCAGTGAGGTACTAGACAACAGGGCTGGATTTGTGACAAACTGCACGGTGTGCCTGAGACCAGGTCAGGCTCCATCAGGTCTTGTATGCCCCCTGTGCCTCAGGATAAGAGCCAAGTCTGTAGATTTTCCTCTGGTTAGTCCTGGGTCCCCAGCCCTTGCTGGCAAAGGTTTCTGCATCTCCACACCCGTGTCCAGGAAGTACTCATGTCCTGTTTTCCCCTCAGGCAGCTGTTGAGAAAGGGGGTGATCAGGCCCCTCCTTCTACGTCAACATCCTTCTACAGCACTGTGAAGACACTTTGAGGGCTGGGAAGTACGGTGCTCCTTGGTCATAGTCTAAGATGGCTGGAAGATGCAGGCAGTGGGTGATAGGACCGACTGCCTTGCCACACGAGCTTAGAAAGTGTCAGGTCCCTCACATGAACATGCACTGAGTCTGTTGTGGCAGGGGAGAGCCCATGTGACCAGGCTAAAAGGGTCTCCCATCTCCTCTGATGTCAAGGCACCCCTCCTCCCCTCCTTCACTTGGGGGTGGAGCTGCCATCCCATCTCAAGCTATCTGTCTCCATTGTGTCTTGTTATGTTTTTAATAACCGAACATTGACATTAACAAGGCAGGTGGCTGCAGCTCTTCCCAGCAGCCCCATTTAGCATCATTGAATCATCAAATCATCAAATTCTAGAATCCTGCATGCACAGAATGTCCGCATCTTGGGCTCCCAGAGTCCCAGCATCTTAAAGTCACAGAATGTCGGGGATCATGCAGCCGCACACCCACCCAGCCATGGGAGGAGAGCTAGAGTCATGGAAGGTTATCGTCCTCCCTGGAGAACCTCAAACTGGCAGTCCCTTAGGAGCTGGTACTTGTACAACCCTCATAGCTGTGGAACTCCAACTTCCTTGTTTTACAAGTGAGAAAATACAGCCCAGAAAATGGTGTTAGAATGTACCTCAAAGCAGGGAGCCCAGCAGTGCCCAGCCTCGAGACGGCACGGTTGGACCTATACAGGTTGGTGTTTCTGGCAACTGGGCAACTTTCAAATTCTGAAGATCCCATGTTTGTGATGCGTCCACTGCTGCCCGCCTCCCAGCCCCCTCTCATTTCTCCTTTCAGTTTCTTCTCTTTCCTTTACTTTCAATACCCTCCGCCAGTCTCCCCCCACAGTCCGCCCTGGTGTTCTGACCATGCACTGGGGGTTGCAAAAAGCTAATTCCCTCAGGGCAAGGGACAGGAAAAGCAAAATGTCTTCCTTCACCCCAGGCACCAGCTGGAAAGGAAGGGCAGGCTCCTCAAAACAGGAAGGCCGGGGCCCTGGGGGGTGGCCACATCAGAGACAGTTCACAGGAGCCTGAGCTAAAGTCCAGGGAAGCAGCATTTTACAATTTACATGAGAAGGGCCAGGTACATTGCTTATTTTCATATATTTACATTTCTTCTCATAGAGTTTTGGATTTGGAATTTACTCATATTTGCAGCTTGTTTTAGGTCACTCCCCACCCCAGTTCTGACCAGGGCAGAATACCAGTTTGCCCGCATACATATTGGTGAGAGCTCAGCTGCCCTGTGTAGACTCAAAGTCCCCATTAGCCTCGTGACTGGTGGCCACATGTGAGGTGCTTCTTGGAGGAACCAAGGTGTTCTTTGGAAGCCCAGACTTTCCCACCCCACACGGTTGTCCTCTCCTCTGTTGAGCTCTCAGAGGCCAGGTGGAACCCACCCAGTCACCCCAAGCAGTCCCTTCTCCTCCCCTCCCACCTCTTGCTGGGCTCTCTCTCACAGCACGGAGTCCTCCCCCTTCCACCATTCCCCTGACCAGACTCCATCATCCACAGCATGGACCACGGCAGCCTAAGACTCAGTTTCCACTCCAGGGAGCTGCACACAATACACAGGCCTGGCATCCCATCCCTCCTTTCAACTCCTCCCCCTCATGCCAGCTCCCTGGAAAACATCCAGAATCTTCAACATGGTTTGTAAGCCCTGAAGATGTTGGGTCCTGCCAGTCTCACCAGCCATATCTCCTGTCCCTTGATGTCCCTCCCTTGCCTTGCGACCATTCAGCTTGCCCACCTGGACAGTCCAGGGTCCAGGTCCATCAGCAGAAGCCTGGGACACGGGAGTGGCAGTCTTCTTCCCTCTGTCTGCCACCACCGGAACCACCACAGTTACAATCCTCCTTTCTCTACAGTACTCTCCAGGCTCTCCCCTCGGCTCCCAGATTTGTTTCTTCCTGAAAGCTCCCCAGTTTGCTCTTCCCCTGACTCTGGGCTGAATGAGAGCCACCGTTGGCTCTGCCTTAGTCACACACAGCAGCCTTTTCTGGGTTCCCTCCCGCCTCGCCTCACCTGTGGCATCTGTGTCTGAGCTACCTGCGACAGGCTTGATGATATAGTATTGTGCAGACTTGGGGACACTCATCTCACTCATCTTCCTATTGACATAGCAGCCACCTAGGAAGGCTGGGCAATATACAGAGAATAGTTAGAACCCGCAGACCTAGGGTTCTCACAGGAGGATGGGCTACGGACTTCCAGGAGAAGACAGGCTACACACAGAAAGCATTCACCCCAACCCTAGAGCCACCAGAGCAGCCATGAGAGTAGGGACAGAATGTCCATGGCAGACACATAGTATTCTCAAGCCCATGGGAGCAGGTACCAGCAGAACTGGCTGAACAGTCAGGGAAGGCTTCCTGGAAGAGGGGTCACTTCTTTCATGTTTTCGACAAGAAAAACAGTAGCAATGAGAGGCTGGGAGCAAGGACAATGGGAAAGAAAACCCAATCTCTGCTTGTTCTGTATTCCTGGGAGGTCAAAGCCAGGGGGAATGAGAGGGGCCGGGATGCAGGGAAGAATGGCATAGCATGATGCTTACCCCATGGCCAGGGCGGGCACGGCTGGCGCTGGCAGGGAAGAATGCCCCAGCTGTGACTGGGGAGCATTTCCTGTCTCTTTGCCAGGGGGTCATTAATAATCATTTACCCGCCACAGGCAGCACAGAGGCCAGCCAAGGAACAGCATGGTGCTGGGGCCAGAGCCCAGCCTGGTGGCCAGGAGAGCTGGACAGTGGCATCAGCCCTGCCACATGCTGTGAGCCCTGGCCTAGCCACCTCATCTCTCTTCCTCTCTGGGAATGTTAGTGGGATGAGGTTCTGGGGAGGACTTTACTCAGGGCTTCAGTTCCTCTAGCTGATGGCTTGGGCTGCAACCCTCCAGTGCCATCATGGACATCCAATGGCAAGTAGGGGACAGACCTAGCTTGGGACACAGGAAGCCAACCCCAATGGGGTGGCCATGGAAGGCTCCACAGAACCAAGGGCAGCTTAAGCTGGGAGCTGATGAGAGAGGGGCCAGCTGCCCCAGGCAGGAGGGGGCTGCTGCACACAAAAGGTAAGCATCCAACACCGTGGTCTTAATGCTTTGAACTATACCTCTGTGGCAGAGTAAGGCCTCCCTCCCTTGATGCTTGCATGAGTTCAGCTCTTACTCAAGACGCTGTCAAAGGACCCCAGAAGTCAGAAAGAAGGAGCTAAACAATGGTGACAACCACAATTATGACAGTGACTCAGCCAAAGACAATGGGTAGAGAATGGGAGACCAGGGACCGCGACCAGCAGCCAGGCTGCTGGCGTAGTTGGGCAGAAGCAGCATGTTTTCCCACCGCTGTTCCACGCCCACCTCGCATTGCTTCAAGGCCCAGCTTATGCATAACTCACTTGAAGAATCTTCTAGAAGGTAATGCTGAATATGCACTAGCCCCTTTCTAGTTAACTGGGATGGCTCTGTGCCTTCAACCTTAGGAGTCCTGAATGCTCTTTAACAGCCTGTTGAGAGCACCCGGAAGGGCTTTCCCAGAGCATTCTCTAGAGTGTCTGATGTGATGGCCTGGGACCTCTGCCATCAGACTGAAGGGTCCCCCAAAGATTGACTAGGTCAACCCTTTCTGGCAATGGTTTCGGTGAGAACTGTGTCCGTCTCTCCATTTGAAGTGGGGTCAACGAAGGCAGACACAGACTGGTCTTTCTGGCTATCTCCCAGCCTGGTAACACATGAGAAGGGAGGGGGAGAGGGAGCATAGAGAAGGGGGGTCTTTGGTGTAGTATCACTGAGGTGTTAATGGCCCAGAAAGACAACTACACCACCCTCATTTGAGTAATATACCATAGTCAGGCTTGGTCAACTCCACACACAGTCCACCACCCAACCAACCTGTAGGTCAGAGCTAGACCCTCCCTTCTGCTGAGGTTGTAGTAAACACAGTAGACTTGCTGACACGTGTATCCTCTCCCCACCCCCTAAAACCTGGCCCCAAACACGGGACAAGCTAAGAGGAAAAGAACAAAGGTTCCCTGACCACAACATCACCCGCCGCCCGTCTGTCCAGCGCCTGCTCAGCAGGAAACTCAAGACAAAGGCTTTGGTCAAAGTGAGGAGGATGAAGGGCAAAGGCTAGAGGCAGCCTGGGTTGGGAGGGCAGTCGAGGGCATCTCTAGGGACTTGATTAGAAGGAAAGCAAGGACAGGAAGGCAGCCAAGCCTGCCTTGCACACATACGTCACTCCACAAACATTTATGGGGCACCTGCTGTATTCACACATGGCCAAACATAATATACCTCTTTCCTCGCACCACACACCTTATGCACACACTCCATTACCCAGACCTCAGCCCTGCCCCAAGGCATCTCTAATTCATCCTAACCCACTGTACACGCCTCATACTCCCCTCACATGCGAACAGCTCCCAGGGAAAAAAGATCACAGAATCCACACCTCACACTGAAAAGTCACACGGCCCACACCCACACCCACACTTCACACCGCACTCAGACTCCACCTCCCACCATGCACCTCATACACCTCACACTCACCTTCCTAGCCACAGATGCATGCATCCGATTAAATCACACACACACACACACACACACACACACACACACACACACACCCCACTCAGACATGGAAGCACGTGTGCAGACATATTCTGCATAATTTGCATGCTTAATGTCAGACCAAAATATCACCCATTTGTAGACACATAAAGTCCTTCAGTCTGGAAACTGCTTTCTCCTGCCTACCCTCCAACCTGGTCAACCAGCTGCTGGGTGAACCGGACCCTGGGTCTTGACTACACCCTCTCTTGCCCATAGGTGCATGAACAGTCATCACAAACACATGGTATGCAAACACTAACACAAAGGGTTCTGGATACTTTCCTCAAGCAAACCCAGGATGTACTATAGTGACCCTAAGCTACCAAGGAGGATAAAGCACACCCAGACACAAACCTCCACTCCTCCCTCACAAGACATTCATTCAAAACCAACAGGACTGAACCAGGACTCTTCCTGGCTACGCACTGCAGCCAAAGAGCATGCATAGTCTTCAACATGCAAGCTGCCCCTAGAGCATCACAATGCCATGACAGACACAACCACATGCGCACACCAGAGTCACTCGCCGTGCTACAACTCCTACCCACAATCCTGCCTCTGTAGTCACACATGTAACACCGCAGACTCATAATCTCCATACTGTCATCTCCCTGCGAAGAATCTCACTCAAATGACGTGATTAAACATAGCACAGCATATGTGGCTACATCCATGGCACATTCAACACACGCTCTGCACTCAGGAACCCTCATACAAGCACACACACCCCAGATTCACCCACCCCTCACCACAGGTGAAGGACATTAGCTTGCAATTTACCCCCTCTCTCCATCCCCAAATCCAACTGCCCCAGTCAACACCAGGACAGCTGGGATAAGGGGATATAATTTATAAGTTATAAATACCAGTGTCCCACCTCATGATTCCCTACCCACCACATATTTTGGGCACCCCTGAGGGCAACATTCTCCATGTTTAAGCCCTTGGACTTGAGTCCATCCCAGGCCATTCCTGAGAACACAGGCAGGGGTGGAGGTCCTAGATACTCCAGTCCTGTCTTCTGAGCCTGTTCCCCCACAGCCCAAAGCAGAGGCAGACATATAGGGAAGGCATGGTCACAGAAAGACCCTAGCACAAAGATAGAGTCCTACAGAAACTGAAGGGCTGAGCAAACCAGGAGAGGTAGGCAGCCTGGAGCGACACACTAAGCAAGAGACAGCAGATGGGCCAAAGGACAATGCACTCAGAAATTTGGGGAACTGGAAGAATTATGTTGGACCATCACACCTCAAGAGAAACTAGAGGCTGGAAGGCAACAGGAGGAGACTGGAGGTCTGTGCAAAAGACAGATGAGGACTGGAAGGGGGCAGTCTGGCAGAGGAGAAGGGAGAAGCTGGGTTTTAAAAGGGGGTTGGACCCTTGGGTTGGGCAGAAGATGGGGACTAGAATCTAGATGGTTAGTAAGAATGGGGAAGTAAGACTATGGATAGAAGCTAGAGGTTGGGGGTGAGGTCCTACTTATGAGGCAAACTTCTTTGCTGCCAGGGGCTTAGGGGATATGGGTGTGCCTGGAATCTGATATGGACAGTAGAGAGCAAGAGGTTTGGGAAGGGAGTTGGGTTAACGTGGGAGGAGCAAACTCCAGGCTTATACAGAGCTGTCAATGTGGCTGAGGGGGCCAAGGAGTATTAAGAGTTCAGGGCTTGGGATGGAGGAGTTACAGATCTGAAGAGGAGTCAGAATCTGGAGTGGCATTTGAGCTGTGAACTGAAGAATCAAGGACCCCCTCTGGGGATGGCTGCAGTCCCATTCGGTACAAGGCGGGTTCCCGAACTAAGGTAAGGGTTCCCTCTTAAAGGTTCAGGAGAGAATGGACCATGGGGCAGACGACTCCAAGCTCCTCAGAGGACCGGGCCCTGACCGGGCTTTCCCCGGACACCCGCTTCTCCCTGTTACCCAGAATGGGGGGGCCCTCCTACCTGCAGGCTGTCGGCGCATGGCTGCGGCGGCGGTTCGTCCGGCTTGAGGAAGACCTGCTGGCCCCGCCTGAGGAATTGGACAACAGCGATGAGGATGTGGTGCAACACCAGGACCATGCTCGTAGCCGCCCGCCCGCCCCTCCAGCCCGGCCCGCTGCGCTCGGTCAGCGTGTCCGCAACAGCTTCGCTGGTCCGCCCGAGGGTCCGCCCTGGTTCCGCCCCGCCTCCGCCCCCGCCCCGCCCCAGGCCTCCAGGCCCCGCCTACGTCTCTGCTACCAGGGACAGCACTTCAACACCTTCCAAAGATCGGACCCCACCCGATCCCGGCCGGCTACCCCCTGCCAGGCCTTCACCCTCCCAAGTCTCCTGCAGCGGGTCGACTATAAGGGTTCCCTCTCCTCGGTCGCATCTCAGCCTTCACTGCCCTCCGCTTATCCCATCGTCACTCCTCCTATGGGGTAGGGCCCCTCCCAGAGTCCCGCGTACTGTCGCACCACATTCTCTCCCCATCACTTGGACTTCAGTAGCCCGGCCAAAGCCCCGAGGCCGAGTACAGCGCAGTGCGGGGAGAGGGCACGCGACCACAGTCCGGGAGCCCCCACGTCCCTTCTCTCTTTCCAGTGCAGAGGGCAGAGGAAAGTGAGGGAGAAATTTAGAGGTCGCTTCAAAATGGGACGAGCCCTGAAGCGGTAGCAGATCTGTGAAGGAGACACGTGCGCCCTGACACACACAGGCGCACCGATCCCAAGTGTGGGGTGAGAGCAATGGGTCCCTAAGGCTACCAGGTAGGTCTGCATCAGCGTTCCAGGAGTCTGAAGAGGGTCAAAGCCCCAGGGCCACGAAGTCCGCAGTTCCGCGGTGGGACCCCGGGAGCTGGGAGCGCATTTCTCCGCAGAGCGGCCTCTGTGCTCAGGCGCTTGCAGCAGCCGTGACGCTCCTGCGCCCCCTGGTGTTCTATCGCAGAGGTGCACCCAGACCCCAGATAACTGTTGGCTGGAGGGATGAGGGGACATTTGTGCAACTTGGGTCAAACTCCTTGCCTGGACCGACCTGTTTTCTAGCCTCTACTTGCTGTAAGATTGGCTAAGACACAGGACACGTCTATAACGAAGGGTGAATTTGAGTCTTTCTGGATTTTGACAGGTCCCCTTCCCATTGGGCCTCAGTTGTCCCACAAGACTGCCAGAAGACTCAAACTTGGAGGTGAGATAGACACTCCTGACAGCCCTCACTGTGACCTTCCCTGGTTCTCTTTCTGTGCTACTGCCCCTCTGCCCCTTTCTGTACTTCCCTCGCCCCCAACCCTTTGGAAGTGACTCAGTGAGCCCCCAGCTCCCCACCTCACAGAGGTGATTCATTTGGGCCCTTTCCCCCTGGGGAGCAATTTCCCCAGTGTTGAGTCACTGAGCCCAGTGCTGGACACGGTCCCAGCACCTGGCACAGGCTTGGAAGTGTCCTGGCTGTCCCAGTAGCTCAAGGAGTGATCTTCCACACAAGGATCTTTCCCATCCTAGCTGAGCTTACAGCTTCCTGTGCTCAAACACCCTTAGTGGGTCCCTACCACAAGCACCATAAAACCAAAATCTCTCATTTGGTATTACAGACCTTCCACAGTTCAACCCCGACTTGTCAACCAGTTCTGACAACCCCCATCTCTTGTTTTTATGCAGCCCTTTCCTGTGACTGCCTCATTCTTGCTTCCTGGTCTGTCCTGGTGCCCCACTAACCATCCAGGAGCAACTCAGAGGCCATCTGCTCCAGGATCCTCTCTCTGGATGCCACCTCAGAGGTCTAGGAGGGCATTTGTATCCTTTCTGGGAGTCAGGTCTGGGAGCTGAGGACAGGATCTAGGTCAAGTTAATGTGTTTTTATCATGTCTTCCTAATAAAGCAGTTTGACCTCCATATTAACACTGTAGAATATAACATGGGCTAAGATGTGTAAAGGTGACCCCTACTTCTTCAATGAGACTCTTTTCTTTTCTGGCTTCAGTTTCCTCCAGTGTAAAAAAAGGGTGTGTGTGTGGCCAATATGATGATGACTGTTCCCAGGTCCAGTCATATGTAATCCTCTTGGTAATCCTGGTCACATGTCACTGGCTTGGTCCCGGTCTTTCAGATACCCTAGGTAGGACACAGGTGCCTAGGAGGCGTTGGCATGGTTACTGGCCCTAGCTACTGGATCTTCAAGGGACCTCATCTTAGTTCTGCAGTCAAGAGCCAGCCCCAAGCTGGCACAGGTCCCATCTTTAGGTGGACCCACAGCACTTGCCTCTAAGGAGATATTTTTAAATCCTACTTGAGTCTCTCCTGCTTTGGTGACTAGTCCCACATGCACATTCTGTCTCCTTCAGGTCTTTCTGTGTTCTGAGTCAAGCATTCATCAGGGGCACTGTGTGAGTCCTCACTCGGTCATAAGGCTGCTGCATGATTGTAGCCACTGGATCTATTGGGGCCTCCACTGCCACATCTGTAAAATGTTAACACGTCTAGATTCTACAGCCAATAAATAAGCAACCTAACCCCTTATGGCATTCATCTTCACCTGAAGTCCTTGAATTTCCTAGGCCAGTCCTCTCACAGTTGGGGCAGCCTAGGCTCTGCCAAACTGCAAAGGGAAGGATATTGCCAAACTCTCATGGCTAGGAAGTGTTGCCTACCCAAGGTTAAGTCTGGTTCCCCTGAGCTCCCGTTAGACCCCAGGGTTCCTTATCTCTACAGTCTGTGATACACTATGCCTGGCTCTCCCTCCTGATTTGAAAGTACTTCCTGGTCTGAAAAGCCGGAATTAGATTCTAGCTGATCTCTGTCCCGTGAAGGCAAGAGTTGAGCCTGACCACTAAGATCTCAGCTGCATGTCTTGGTCTGGAATACTCCGACACCTAACAAGCCACCCCATTCTCTCCATCATAAAGCAGAATTGATCTGTGTGTATGCATGTGTGCATGTTTATGTGTGTAAGTGTACACAGGTGAGTGCTTGCCTGTGGAAGCGGGAAAGCAGCCTTGAGGATCATCCAGGGTCATCCTCGAGGATGCTGTCCACTCTTGAGATTAGTCTCTCTCATTGCTAGATTCCTGGTTGGCCAGCAAAGCCCTCAGAATCCTTCAGTCGGTTGTCTTACTGGTGATGGGATCATAAGAACACCACACAAACAGCATTTTCACATATGTTCTGGGACCAGCCTGGGTCCCATCTGGCGAGGCTAACTATCATTTCACCAACTGAACTATCCCCCCACCCGACCCTATCAACTGAGGTTTATATATAAGGGAGGCACAGAGGAGCTAAGTAAGTGGTCTATGCTCACACTGCTAGTAAACAATGGACCCAGAATTCAAACCCTGGCCATTACCTGCAGTTAAGTTCATGCCTGATGTGTAAGAAAAGGCAGGTAAGAAAATGGACTCTGAATACTCTTTTATCCCCAACAATGCAGTGCCTGGGGATCCTATCCACCCAGTTCTTCCACCCCCTGCTTGTCTCTGACACTGGGAAGTCCATCCCCAGATGCCCCCTAGCCCTCTGCTTGTCTCCCTTAGGGCCCACTTGGCTCATACTAGGTGCTCTTCCAAACTCCTGTCCTAGACAAGGTGTTTAAGGAAAGGTGACTCCACTGAGACTTGTCACTCTGGGTACTGGGCCCTCCTGACCTCCAGTCTCTCATAGGACCTGCACTGCCCCATGTCTGCAGTACTGATGGGGCCTGGGACCTGTGTGCACCCAGAAACTATGTGTGAGCTCTTGATTAAGCCCCATGTTATACAGAAAAAATGGAGCTCCCAGAAGTATAGTCCTTGCCTGGGTTCAAACAGTTGGCCAAGCAGTTATCTGGGCTCCATGTTGTGTTTTTTTTTTAATTATTAATTTTTATTTATATGAGTACGCTGTAGCTATCTTCAGACACACCAGAAGAGGGCACCAGATCCCATTACAGATGGTTGTGAGCCACCATGTGGTTGCTGGGGTTTGAACTCAGGACCTCTGGAAGAACAGTCAGTGCTCTTAACCACTGAGCCACCTCTCCAGCCCTCCATATTGTGTTCTTATCATTATCACACCTGTGCCTGCAGAACAAGGCCCCAAGTGTAGCCAGCTGCCTTAACCATGCCTACACATACGCCTTCTTGAGGCTTCCAGAATCTGAAGTGGCGTGGCGTGGCGCGGCGTCCAAGGCTCTTCCTCTGCCATGAACATCTCCTCACACCATCCAGAGCTTATGGCTTCTCCTCAAAGTTTTGGTCTTTGCCCAACCTCTTCCCCCCTCTGTGCCCAAGGCCCTTCCAAGGTCAAGTTGCCTCTCGGGATGACAGGTCTGTCTCTTCACTTGTTTATGGTCAGACTTTGGTTGAAGATTTATTCCATGCCAGCCAGGTACTGAGGATAGCGATGTTTTTTAAGAGCAGTTCTCAGCTCGTGGGAGGCAGAGACAAGCAGATCTCTGTGAGTTTGAAGCCAGCTTGGTCAACAGAATGAATTCCAGGACAGTCAGGGCTTTTACACAGAGAAAACCTGCCTTGATAAACAAAACAAAACAAAACAAAACAAAAAACAAAACAAAGCAAGGCAGTTCTCCCCAGCCACATGCAAAAAACTCGCATCCACTGAGAAACAGCACCCACCAAGATGATCCAAGTGGATACCACCTGCTTCTTTCCCTATGCCTCTTCACTCCTCCCACACATGAGGACAAACACTGTTGGATCCTGTTCCGTGTCTCCATAGGCCAGTGGAGAGGACTGAGGTCATATAAGGAGTCTAGCTAAGTCAGAAGATGGTTTTCCCCCAACATCTCTTCATTTCCCATAATTGATCCTAAGAGACCTTCTATAGAACCCATATCTGCTCTTCTTCCTTAGGTCATAATTTGCTTCATGACCATGTGTTTGCTGCCAAGTATGCTCTATTCTGTGGTGAACTATGGTCAGACTATGGAGACCAGATTCAAATGTGAGCCATCCCTGGGTAACCCCAGGCAAGGCTCTAACCCTCTCTGGCCTCAGACTTCTTAGGAGCAACAAAGTTGGCCTGGATCTCTTGAGGGCTCAAGAGGTTGAGGTGGACGAAGGCAGATCTAGTTAGGCAGAGGCAGCTTACCTCATAAGGGCAGCATGTAAAGGGGCAGCTTCCAAGACAGGAGGCCCCTCAAAAGAGAAACGCAGTCTCGCCATGATCTGGGCAGAGCCCATGAACTTAAAGGAGATTCCAGATTCCAGGATTCTTTTCGTGTGTGTGTGTGTGTGTGTGTGTGTGTGTGTGTGTGTGTGCGTGCGTGCACACACATGTACATGCAAGGCTCTGCACCCAGATGTGTGAGCATAGTGGGTGTGAAAGCAGAAGACTATAGCAAAGAGTTGTAATTTCTATTGTATATACCCAAGCTTCTGTGTTTATGTCTATATGTGCATGTGTTATCTACAGGAGTATGTGTGTATAACAATATATCTTGTGTGCATGCATGTATGTACACATGCCCGCATGTATGCACTTGTGTATATGCATGTGTGTATACAAATGTGTGTACGAGTCAGTATGCATGTGTAAATTCATGGCTGACAGAAGTGCTATCTATGACAATTATTCTATGTGCAGTCTGTGTCCACTGGCTGTGGCTGCAGATGCAGGGCAGCCCTTGCAGAAAGAGGAATCTGATCACAGATGAGTGCTAGGGACATATATTTGATGCTGGGGGTGGATCAGCCATTTCCATGTCATTTGCATCCACATCTCTTTTGTATGCAGCAGGTGGTCAATGCCATGAACCTCAGGAGGAAGGGAACCCATGAGGTGGAGTCCAGAATCTTCTGGCTTATATCATCCCTGCTGAGGAGACCCCTGAAACCTTAGCATCTTCTCTCCATCAGCCACAGACCACATAATCCTTTCTGTACACAAAGTTGCCCCGAGCCCCACACACTCAAACCCTATACCCCCAAACACTAACAGCTTTTCCACAGACATGGGTATACATTCATTCTTGGAGCTCCTTCACACACACACACACACACACACACACACACACACACACACAGAGGTGCACACACACACAGGTGCACACACACACACACACACATGCACACATGGGTGCACACACACAAGCACACACACGCACATGCACACACACACGCACATGCACACACACATACGAATGTGCTCAGGTACACCTGCGGGTAGGTACTCTACCGTTGCCCTAATACTCACTCCTACAGTGATCATCTCTCCTACCTAACTCAACCTTGGTCTCATTCTTGCCTACATGAATTCTACTGCCCATAGGACACAGAAGATGCCCTGCTTTTGAGTGGAATCTCTGTCAAGCCCTTAAGCCCAGGTGAAGCTCTGCCCCATGGGGCCCACTGCCTTCTAACACTCCTTTAACTGTCAGGAGGCACTGCCTCCCAACCCCCACTGTGCTGTCAGCCTCTGTGACAGGACATTTTTGCTTTGCTCACTATAATGACCTCAGCTTCCAGAACAAGACTTGGCCTACTGTCACATCCTGGAATTGGGTAGGATTTCCCCCAGCCTAGTCAGCCTCCCTTAGTGGGACTTGCTTAACGATGCATTTCCCCCATACGCCTCTCCCACCAGATATGGCTCCTTAAGGCCAAGATTGGGTCTGCAGCAAGCTACAAAGACTCATGCCCAAGCCCAGGCTGGACACAGAGAGCAAAGCCTAGGGCGCAGCGGATCCCAGGGTCTGACAGCCACTCTGATGTTCAGGCACATCTGGAAGATAGAACTGCTTGAATGAACTACTCCAAGTCCAACTGCCCCAAGAAAGAGCCCTCTAGGCTGCCTTCTCCTGCCATCAGAACCCTAATGCCATTCTTCCTCCACTCCATCCCTGCTTGCACATTCCTGGGGACAGAGAGTTTACCTCTTCCTAGCTGGCACGTTCTCATGCGTGAGAGAGATGGTTCCTCCCTTATAGCATCATCCTGTCAGCCTGGCTTTCCCGTTGTCCTGCTTCCCAAGCAGGAAGGCGCCAGGCAGGAGAAGAGGCAGGTCCCTTCAGAGCAGTCTTGGTTATCTTCTGTACAGCCTTGGGCAGTCATGGGAAGGAGGGGCTCTCACCTCTGATCTGTCTCAGGTCAGGAAGTGAGTTCAAGTTGTGCAGATACCCAACGCCACTCATTATCTCCGGAACCTGATCAAAGTACAGAGGTGTCCTGGAGAAATCCTTGGGCAGTCTCTCCTGGACCTCATTGCCTTCTCGCTTAACCCAGTCGCCATTGAGTGCCCCCTTATTGCAACTCCTGCTCATCACTGAGCCCTACCACATGCACCCCACACTGGGAAAGAGCCACGTAAGATGTGCCCCTCCTGAGCCCAAGCTGTGAGAATGCTGGACGGATGGGCCGGTCCTCGGCAGGGGTGGCTGACTACAGCCCTGCAAACCCTGCCTGAGCAGCTGCTATTCCTGAGCTGCATGGGCTCCCACGGTGTCTCAGGCTACAACCAGTCACCTTGCCCTTCCTGGACACACACCTCTGCCTGGGATTTTCAGAGCAGGGCCTGTTTGGGAAACTGAGGTAAGATAACATCCACAGGGATCCAAAGCCCCATACTCAACCAATTCACAAACCCTTCAGGGAGTCCTCAGCCTGTGCCTTCGAGGCTCCAAGAACGTGTACAGCTTCATGTTCTAAGAAACTTTCAGAATCTGTGCTGCTCACAGTCTATGAACTTAAAACCCTGGAGTCCTCAGAGTGCAAGAGCCCATGAATTTTAATATTCTTCTACACGAACTCCGTGACATAGGCAAGACGCTCACATCTGGGCTTCTGTGGCCTTTGGAACTTGCGGGTCTATGGCTTGAGTCTCTGAATATCAGGGAAGGGGCAACCAGAAGGGCCTTTAGAGCCAACACCCGTCTCCCAGGCAGTGCCAACAGTCACGGGGAGTCCCAGATTGCGAAGAGGGGGAAGGAACTGGGCCAGTGTAAATGATTCAGTTCAATGTCACCATCTTAATAAGCACCAATGTAGTCCGCTCCTGTTTCTCAGCTAAGGGATCGGCTGACCTGCCTCGGGTCATGATGGATAAATGAGAGAACCCATGAGCAACAGCACAGAGCCAGGCATGCACAGGAGCTCAGGAAAAGACGCATTCGCTGTTCCCCACCCCCAGCAAGCCTTGCAGTCCCTGGAAGGATGAGTGTCTGTGGTTTAGGCACCAGATGTTTAACCTAACACCCAAGTGACATGTTACCGCTGACCCTGGCTTCCCCAAGGCCCACCCTGGCTCCTTCCTCCCCATGCCACGGTCCCTTAGAAAGTGAGGCATGAACCATGGAGTGTCTCTCAGCCTCATGCTCAAATTTTACAGGCCAGGATTTAAGCTACTGTGACCATGGTCACCTGTGTAAGAAGACCTTAGCAGAAAGAACCAGTCAATCAGAGAGTTCAGTGACAAAGAGGGGCTAAGAATAGACTAAGGGACCCCACTTGCTTCTCTACTCTGGGAGCCTTGAAGGCTGAAAAGGGTTTGTTCAAGCTACCCTATCAGGTTTATTCAAGTTACCCCACCACCACCACCACCAGGAGACCGAGTCCCTCCTTTGTGGTACTCCTACAGCAGAGCCATCTCCAGATATGGCTTTTGGTCCTTTCTGATCCCTCTGCATGTGAGGCCCTCCAGCCTTCCCTCTTTGTACCATGCCTGGGGACCTTTATTCTTCTCTGTCAGTTAAACAGGGAGGAAAGGGAACAGCAGGGTCCATCCCCACCCTCCGTTCATCTTCTGATATCCGTGCCATTTCACAACTGCTGAGATTGAGATCGCCGTCTAATGGTGGAACAACGAGCTGCCTCCAGTTCCCCAAGATCTTGTTCCTTACAGCAGTCTGGCTTCAGGGGCGGGGGGGGGGAGAGATAGGGGTCTCCCTCCTGGTAACCTCCTCTTCCTACCCCAGTCGTCTCCAGGCTCTAGGAGGCAAAGACCATGATCCCTTCTTCTCTTGCTTTCTGCCCTGGAAGCAGCCACATTCCCTGATTGATCCAAAGTCACTCGATCAGCAGACTCCCGTACTGGGACCAGGAGATGTGGTGTTCCGTTTCTAAGCACCCGTCGCTATGGAAGCCAGGTGCTGCCAGCCCAAGGCCTAGCAACAAGGCATGATGTGGGGCGGAGGGCATTGTCGGGGGCTTTGGAGGCAGCCAGCAAGAGAGCAGACTGCATCCACTCTCGGGCTGGAGGCTTGGACCCGCTACTGTGCAGGGCTTGTACAGAGAGGGAGGAGGCAAAGAGGTCAAGTCCACACAGGACCCGAAGATTAGAACTGAGAAACACGTGGAGCTAGACAAAGGGAATCCAGAGACTAAAAGGCAAGAGGCACAGTCAAGAAGACAGTGTGAGGGGGTAGGAGCAGATGAGCCGGCCAGACACAGAGGCAGAGCCAGAGGCCAGTGCTGGAGAGGCACCAGCTCTCACAGAGACCCTACGCCTAGCTCTGGGCCCGGGTGCCAAAGAATGAGGGACAGTCTCTGAGGAGTGACAGAGATGGATGGATTTGTGACAGGAGATAAGCCAGAAGCAGGAGGCAATATAGTGACAGTAATAAAGGAAGAGAGAACAGGGGACAGAAGGGGTAAGCCCGCCAGAGAGGACCAGACTGGGAGGCGGAGCAGACGACAGTGGGAACAAGATGGCAGAAATATGAGGACAAGGGCACTGAGGCCACCAGCGTCCTGAGCTGGCCCCAGCCCTGGGTTTTTCCTCTTCCATCTGCCCATCGGTCACATAGCACATAGACATAGCCTCTCTCTGCCCCGTCACTATCATCTCCCCCTAGACACAGAGTCATCTAGACACAAACTCTCAGCAAAGTCACTGATCAGGGGCCTTTGTCTGTCCTATCCCAGCCGGAGCAGAGCAAAGCAAAGCAGATCAGTATAGGCCTTCGGGAAACAAAACTCCCCACCCAGCTCTGTCAGCCCACTCCATTGTCTCCCTACAGGCTGAACAAGATGACAGAGCGCAGACCTGCTGCCCTGGAGGTTCCCTGCCGCCTTCTCCACAACAGACTTCTTCAGGGCACTGGGAACGCACTGGGGACTGAGGACAAGGCAGGTGGCTAGTAGAGAAACACACCCAGCTGCCCACCTCAGGCGATGGTGGGGAAAGCAGAGCAGCTTGGCCTCCAGGGGTCGGGGAAGGGGCAGGTGCCTGGCACGCAGCATCTCATCTAACCCTCCTTGTGTCTGGGGTCTAGGTACAGGAGACTGATCCCTAGAGGGAAGCCGTCAGCCTTAACCTTCTCAGTAGCCAGCAGGCACTGAGCCTGGTCTTAAACCCTAGTCTTCTAAAGCCAGTGTGAGTGGAAGGGCCTGGGCAAAGTCATGGGAGGGAGAAACAGCTCAGAAAGGGGGCAACCCTGGTCTGCTCACAGTGCCTCCCAGCAGGGGTGTAGAGTAGCCTCGGAAGATCAAGCCGTGCCTGAGGCCACTACTCCTCCATTGTGTGACAGTAATTAGCTAGACCCTATAAGATGCTAGCCTTTCCCAGGATAATTGTTTCTCTAATTAGCACTGTGAGGCACTGATAGCCTGTCCTGGGAGCCTAGTGCACTCAGAGGCACCCATATACCTCATCTGCCTCTCTGTTTTCAGGCTCTTGGAGGAGGACCAAGAAAAAGACTAATTAAGTGCCTACTATGTGCCCTGTGGTGTGGAACACTTGACATTTATCATTTCATTAAGTTACCCACAGAGGTCCCTGGAGGTCACTGTCTGTGCTGGCCCATCTCCCCATGGCTCCCACTCCCATAGTTACCACATCCAGGCAGTCTCCATGGCATCCCACCTAACTACGTTCCCCCAAACTGCCCTTGAGGTAGAGTGATCTGTGGAGAAGCAAGTTCCAAGGGTCCCTGGGAACTGAGAGGTTGTTTCTCCCTTCTGTAGTGAGGGTGCCCGGGGGAGCAGCGGGCGGTGCAGGCTGGTAGTGGAAGGTGGGCCAGCTTTACCCGGCACACTATACACTGGGTCTGGGCCACAATCCAGAAAATCGACCCGTGGCGCCATCCTCCCCTGGGCCCCAGTTCCTGGAAGGTGATGCCAAAGAGATGATTGATCTGTCTCCCAGCCTCCTCTTCTGCTGCCTTGGAGGTAGCCTCTTCCATGAAGGTCCCTCCCTCCTCTCCAGTCAGTGTCACAGCCAGAGTGGGAGCCTAGGGTCAGCCTTTGAATAATGAGCACTGAGCTTCATTCTCTACAGCCTAACACTGCCATTGCCCTGGCGTCTGGACTAGGTGGACGGATGCTGCGAGGGCCAATGGGGCAATCACGTTCACATAGGCACATGTACGTGTGTACACGTGCAAGTTGATAGAGCAGGAATTGTGAACACGAGACATGAGCAGTGCAGGTCTAGGTTCGAATCCTGCCCCCTCCATTTCCTACATTGTGTGTGCTATCTGTACCACCTTGCCCTGTCTGAGCCTGGGCTTCCTTATCTATACAGAAAGGTTAACAGTAACATCAAACAGTTGGAGATGAAGAAGACAGCACATGTGAAGTTCAGCCACAGTGTTTTCCATAGAATAGTTTTGATACACAGAAGCTTTTATTGGTGCAACTGTATCTGTGGGCTGGCATGCCTGTGTAGGCGGCCTTAAGAGGCCACAGTAGCAAAGGTGTAGGAAATGTTCCTTAACTACCGGGCCCCCTAAACTGGGGCTCAGCTACAAAGGAGAACTTGCTGTGCATCCCCTGAAAAAGAAAATACCTGCGCTAAACAAGGCTCTCGGAGATGAATGGCTCGGCAGCCACCAGGCAGGACCGGTGATTAGGAGGCTCACAGCCCAGCATCCGGAGAGGCATGGGAGGGAGGCTGAGTTGTGGGGCCATCCATCAAGGCTGGCAGGCCCAGTAATGCTGCACAGCAGGATGGGGAAGAGGAAAGAGAGCTTTTAAGATGGGGGGGGGGAGTGTAGACGAGCTAGGGCAAGGCAACCAAGCCCAGCCCCGTCCCTACCATGCTGCAACCTTGAGTCACTGTTGCCTTGAGACCTCAGTTTCTTCATCAGGAAAATGGGGCCAAAGGACTCTTTCTTTACTTTCTTAAACTCAATACCAGGCTAGGGTCAGAAAAAGTCCTAAGGATATGGTAAGGGGTACAGGGACACTTATCTCCTACAAGTGACCAGTTTAGTCAAAGGTCCCTGGGGTAGGGAAGGAAGAAGAGAGAGAATAGGCTCCGAGCAGGGAGCCAAAAGACCCAAAGCGCAGTTTTGGGTGTTTTTGTTGTTTGTTTTGAGACAGGGTTTCTCTGTGTAGCCCTGCCTATTTTGGAACTCCCTACATAGACCAGGCCAGCCTCAAATTCACAAAGATCCTCCTGCTTCTGCTTCCCAAGTGTTGGGACAAAAACATGCACCACCACACCAGGCTTCAAATACCCAATTTGAATCCATTTCTGGCCCTCATCCTTTCCTGACCATTGTCAGATGCTCTGATTTCCAGACGTTGCCTCTGATGCCTTGCAGCTGCCAGTGGGCTCACATAGGCAAGAATAGTCCTCAGCACAGACCTAACCCATGCAAATTTCATTCAAACCAAGAGCAAAGTGACCTATGGCCCTTGTCATGCCTGAGGAGGTAACAGTTACCTGGGAAGATACTGGCTGGCAAGATCAGGACAAAAGCTCCTCGCTGGAACCTAGCGAAGCTCAAAGTTTTGTCTATTGCTAGTAACCTAAGCAAGCTTGGACAAGTCACATTCTGCCTCTGGGAATTATTTTCCATCTCTCCCATTTAAATAAGCCCTCCCATTTAAAAGTCAAACAAACAACAACAAAATCCTCTACAATCCCTTTCCGAGCTATAAACTGGATACCCCTCACCACCTCCCTCCTGCACAGGTAGACTCCCTCTTGCTCTCTACTCTACACCCTGCCTTCAGCTGCTCCCTATCCCTCCATGTTTGTCCTCTGGATCTTGGCTTTCCCCTCAGAAGCCATCCTCACTTAAGAGGGGCCAGAAGTACCCCTTTCCCAGCAAGGTTGCTGGCACAGTTAAAACTAGACCCTCCTCTGGCCTACCGCACACCAGGGCTCTCAGACAGAATGTGCCTGTCCCTCCATCTCACTCAGTTCCCCAGGATGCAGAAAAGGTCAAGGCATGGGGGCTCAAAGAAAGTAGAAGGAAGAGAATAAGGTAGGTGAGGAAGAAATGAAAAAAGCTGAGATGTAACTGTGCCAACGATGCCTCTGGCTCTCATGACCTTCCTGTACTCTCACAAATCTCCAGGCTCTGGCCTAGACCCTAACCCCCTCCTCTGCTCTTCCTCGGGCTCTAACCCCTGTCAAGTACAAAATGCAAAGGCCTAGGGGTCCAACGGGGTCTTTGGCATCTGCCCCTGCACCAATGGAGGCTAAGACCAGTATACAGTCGTCATAGTGATGCTGCTTGCTGTCATCACAAATTCATCACCTGGGCCCTGCAAGGCCAGCAAGGTGAGAGGAGTGCTGGTCAGAGCCCATCAGAACTACTGGGCTTTGAAGAGGGTTATGAACTAAACTCCACCCAGTCCAGCTGTGCCCTCCTCTCACCCTCTGCGATCCAAGTGAGATGCTCAGGTCTACTGTAGCATCCACTGTGTTTCCAGCCCAGTCTAACTTAATTCAGTAGAGCTGGTGGTGGAAAATACTGCTGCCCTGGCCTCTGTGGGTGGGTACCTAGACAATCATAAGGCAGAGGAGATGTACTCAGTATGCCACTGGGGCTGAAGAACGGAAGACAGGAGAAGGCCATATGTCTGGTATCCCAGATACCAGTGGATGATCTCTAAGGGTTACTCATTTAGTTCATAGGACATGCAGGGTCAGAATTATTACCCATTACAGAAGCCTGAATCCTCCTGGTCAATCTTTATCCACACCCCACCCCAACCCACAGGCCCTCCATATGACCTACCTACTTCACTCTCACATCTCTTAAGTTTGAGAACGTCTAATACCCTATTGCGGGGTACTGGACTGGGGTTCTTCTTTCTATCCTGAATGGTGACAATTGCAATAGGAAGACCATCCCTTCACAAATACTGTGGGGGCCACCAGAAGATCAGTGGCAGCCCCGAGATGGGAGCTGTCCGTGGTGCTTAACCCTCCTAGCCTGTACTCACTGGAGCCCCACTTTTCCTTATGGGAACCCATCAGTTCTCAGCCCCGAGAGGCAAAGCCAGACTCCCACACATCAGGTACCTCAAATGCCTTCTATTTTTACATCCATAAAACTTCAGGAAGGGGCCAGGAGATGGCTTGGCAGGTAAAGGTACTTGCTGCTCAAGCACTATGACCTGAGTTTGATCCTTGGAACCTCCCTAAAAGATAGAAGACAGAAGCAATGCTACAAAGTTACCATCTAACCTATACATGCCCACTATGGTGCACCTGCCCTCCCCTCCCTCCACATGCATGCAATAATAATGTAAGTCAATAAAATAAGCCTTGGGAGAAAGAATCTATTTGGAACAGAAGAATGGGTACAACACTAGAATGCAGTCACACAGAGCTTTTATTGGGCACCTAGGATGTACAGTCCTATAATGAAGTTCAGAATACAGTAGTAACAAAACATCTGATTCTACCCTTTGGGAGCTTAGATCTGATGGAGTCAACACTGGTGTCTGCCTATCTCTCTCTCTCTCTCTCTCTCTTTCTCTCTCTCTCTCTCTGTCTCTGTCTCTGTCTTTCTCTCTCTCTCACTCTCTCCTCTCACGCACACATGTTTACACACACACACACACACACACACACACACACACACACACACCCTCACTGACACGTACTGGCCTTATGACTTGCACACAAGCCAAGTAGAAAATGTATGTCCATTTCACAGTGGGACAGGAAAACACTGGGGTGACAAGGGAGCTAACCCAAGGTCACAGAGCTACTGACCATCAAAGGTAGGTCTTAAACTCAAAATATGTCTGCCTCCTAAGTGGAGAGGGCATCACAGACATAGTCCCTGACCATCTACATTCTACTCTCCCTGCCCTGTAGTCAACAGCCCACAGCGAAGGATGCTCCAATTTGATCAGAATGCCTCCTGCTGCCGCTCTGACTTTGTTAGGGACTCAGCAGGATGGGAGATCGGCTTTCATCAGCTGGGGGTGCTTCCGTGCCTCCTAGTCCTTAATCTACCTTGCACAGAGGCCTCACCCTACCCAGCATGAGGGAGTGAGGTGTGTGCTCTAAAAATACCTTAATCCCTCCTTGCTCTCGCTCTAATTAAGCTGAGTGAGTCACTACTTTAAGTAATTTATTGCTAGTTACATAATTGCTTTAATATTTGGTTCTAGAACTGGGGAACAAGAGTGGCCCCCTTCTTTTCAGGGAATTTGTAATCCAAAAATGGGGTTGGTGGCCCCTGGTGGGGGGAGTGAAGTTATCTCGGTCAGGTCTCTGTTCTAATCTGGGCCCATATATGGCCATTAGGGCCCCCAAATAACACCTGGAGAAGCAGATTTGTGGAAGTGCAGACCCTATACTCCCTATTCCCCAATCTATGCCTTTCTGAGGACACAACTTCAGTTTCATATCCAAGGTTTGTCATCATGAGCCACATCTTAAGTATCCTTTATAGTGGCTGCCCTGTCACCTTGGCAATGGCAGACATTAAGGCCCAGAGAGGGTAACCAGTTCCGTAGCACCACCCAGCACATACAGGACAGTCTTACTATATGTGACCAAGATGTCAGTGCAAGAAAAACCCAGCACTTCTCACAGTCCTACCCCAGTCTACACACACACACACACACACACACACACACACACACACACACACACACACAGAGAGAGAGAGAGAGAGAGAGAGAGAGAGAGAGAGAGAACATATACAGGCACACAGACATGCACACACAGACACACCACATATGCAGATGCATCTAGACACACAGACACAGAGAGATACACACAGAGAGATATGCATACACATATACACAAACACACACTTCTGTGCATACACAGAGAGATAAAGGAACACATAGACACACAGACACACAGACAGACAGACAGACACACACACACACACACACACACACACACACACGATTCACTACAAAGGGTCCAAGAGATCATTCTGAGGAGGATGCTAAGATGACAAGATGGCCCTGTAAGTAAAAGTGCTTACTGATCTTGCAAAGGACCTGTGTTTGGTTCCCATTTCCTACACAGTGGCTCACAACCACCTATAATTCCAGTTCCATGGGACTCACAACTGCCATTTGACCTCTGCAGGCGCCAGGCACATATGTGGTGCACTTACAATGTGCAGGCAAACACTCATACACATTAAATAAAAATAAATCATTTTTAAAATGCCTTTCTTAATTTCAAGGTGATTATACGACTACAGATTTATTAAAACTAATTATACTCTTTGATTAGTGGTTTTACTATATGTAAGTTATACCTCAACAAAACACATACTTTTAAACATTTAAAAAGAGAAGTCCATCCCCACCCTCCAGGCCCTCACGGCAGGAACAGCTGTGCTGAGACTCAGGAGGATCTGAGTAGCAATTGTGTGTGCTTAGTAGGTGCTCATGGTACAGATGTTTGGTTTGTTCAGTGCCAATTAGCAAGGTGTCAATAGGCACCTCTGGTGTGCACCTGCGCATCCTTAGTCTCATTAGCTCGTTTCCCACTCCCCACAGCCCCTGAGAGAGCCCAGTGCGTGCCAGGGGCATTGTACACTCGGTCTCACTTCATCCCCACAGCAGCCCTAATGAGGTTGGCGCCAAGATCATGCCCACCCACAGATTCAGGAACAAAGGTGGCAGGGCTCGCAGGTCCTGCCACTGGGATGTGACAGGCTTTCATTCATAAGCACCCCCCACTGCTTCCCCTGATAGCTATAAATTGCATGGCTTAGGAAGCTGTATGTGGAAGCCATGCCGTCTGAGCCCATGGCTTGACTAAAGAGCGCTTAGAAGTAGAAGCAGCAGCTGAATGTGGTGGCTCCTACCTGTAATCCCAGAGCCAGAGGAGGCGGAGAAAGAACTGAGAGTTCAAGGCTAGCCTGGGCTATATTGAAAGACTCTGACCCAGACCACAAATAAAACAAAAAACAAAAAACAAAAGGAAAAACATGAGTAAATAGTGAGGGGAAGGGAAAAGAGAAGGAGATAGGAGGAGGAGACAGAAGAGGAGATGGAGGAGAGGAGAGGACAGCAGGGGAGGAGAGCAGGGGGAGGAGAGCAGGGGAGAGGAGAGAAGAGCAGAGGAGAGGAGAGCAGGGGGAGGAGAGCAGGGGGAGGAGAGCAGGGGAGAGGAGAGAAGAGCAGAGGAGAGGAGAGCAGGGGAGGAGAGCAGGGGAGAGGAGAGAAGAGCAGAGGAGAGGAGAGCAGGGGGAGGAGAGCAGGGGGAGGAGAGCAGGGGGAGGAGAGCAGGGGGAGGAGAGCAGGGGGAGGAGAGCAGGGGGAGGAGAGCAGGGGGAGGAGAGCAGGGGAGAGGAGAGAAGAGCAGAGGAGAGGAGAGCAGGGGGAGGAGAGCAGGGAGAGGAGAGAAGAGCAGAGGAGAGGAGAGCAGGGGGAGGAGAGCAGGGGGAGGAGAGCAGGGGAGAGGAGAGAAGAGCAGAGGAGAGGAGAGCAGGGGAGGAGAGCAGGGGAGAGGAGAGAAGAGCAGAGGAGAGGAGAGCAGGGGGAGGAGAGCAGGGGAGAGGAGAGCAGGGGGAGGAGAGCAGGGAGAGGAGAGAAGAGCAGAGGAGAGGAGAGCAGGGGGAGGAGAGCAGGGGGAGGAGAGCAGGGGGGAGGAGAGCAGGGGGAGGAGAGCAGGGGGAGGAGAGCAGGGGAGAGGAGAGAAGAGCAGAGGAGAGGAGAGCAGGGGGAGGAGAGCAGGGGAGAGGAGAGAAGAGCAGAGGAGAGGAGAGCAGGGGGAGGAGAGCAGGGAGAGGAGAGAAGAGCAGAGGAGAGGAGAGCAGGGGGAGGAGAGCAGGGGGAGGAGAGGACAGCCCAGGTACACTCCACATAAACGAGCATGTATAGGAGTTGATGAGAGGTAAAGTCAGCTTGGAGAAGGAGGGAACTGGGTTAGCCAGCGAGCCTGGGAAAAACAAACCACAGTGTCTGAAGGAGGAGGCAGCAGTAGGTCCCCCGACCCATGCTGCTGGTGACTCATCCCCCTTCACATCCCCCTCTGTCCAGTTTCTTGGTTTAATGGCCCATTCACACCCACCGTCACAATCTCACTGGATATAGGAGAACAAAAAAACCAAAATCCCTCATCCCAGATTTGACAAAAGCTGTGTGAGAAATAGTTAATAATGCCTCCAAGGTTGATGGGGGACACAAAAAGGGTCCTATCAAGCTAGGGACCATAAGTGGGGAATAGGCCTTCATGGAGGGAGGGGTTCAAAGAACACACTTCATACTGAAGAGGGGCATACTGAGGACTAAAGGTTTAAATGACTATGTCATGGGGTAATGGGGGGGAGGAGGAGGTGGGGTTAGGCTAAGTAAACCTAAAGACATATGAAAAAGCACGACAGAAACCAGTACTGTCCGAATTAATTAAAATATATAATTTTGGAACTTTTTTTATTTTATGTACAGGTGCCTGTTTTGCTTGCATGTATGAATGTGCACTGTGTGCCTGCCTGATGCCCACAGAGGCCTAAAGAGATAAGGGCTCCCCTGGAACTGGAATTACAGATGGCTGTAGGTCAGCATGACCCGGGGAACAACCCAGGTCCGCTTCAAGAGCAGCGAGTGTTCTTGACTGCGGAACCATCTCTCCTCCCTCCATGCTTTTTAAAGAGAGTTGGAAATCAGTCATGATGTCTGTCGCATGCCTTCAACACCAGCACTCAGGAGGCAGAGGCAGGCAGACCCCTGTGCGTACAAAGCCACCCTTGTCTACATAGCTACTTCCAGACTGGTCAGGGCTACATAGTAGGAGTCTGTCTCAAAAGGAGGGAGCCTTTGAGAGGAGGTACCCGACTGAACAATGCTGTCCCCTGGAGACTGTAATAATTAAGATAGAATCTCAGCGCCAGGCATGGGGTACCCAGCTTTGATTTATCGGTCGGGGAGTCCCCAGAAGCCCCCAGAATATCACAGGCTATCGCCATTGCTCTTGGTTGCCTATCTTAACTGGGTGTTAAGATCTTATTGCCAAGGACTCCACACATTTTGGTTGCAGGACATAAAGAAATTAACCTAAAATTGACTGGGAGACTTTCTCCCTGCTGGCTAGCTCTTATAGCACCAGAATGTGTCCATTAGACAGGCTACTGTATCAGGACGGTGAAGGAGAGAAGATGTCCATAGTCAACTCCACCCTGGACCCTGCGTGATACAACACTAACCTACCAGGCCAGATGTGGCCACTGGTGCATTACTGCGTGAGTGTTACGAGGCAAACAGCTGCTTTCTGATTGGATTTGAGGCCTGCTCGACAGTAAAGCGTTCGTGCCTGGCACTGTCTAAACTTATCCAGCACCCCATGGCTGTGGAGGTTATAAGCCATGGGGAATAACTCACTACGGTTGCTTTGTTAAATGGGGATATTGTCGAGGTGCCTTCTAAATATTTATTTTTATATCTATAGATTTATGCTGCTCTCGACTTTGGTCAGAAGCTTCTTTTTACAGTGAGAAGCTGTCAATGCAGACACATAACTGGTCAGAGTGCTATGACTGATCAACCCTAAATCTGTATCAATGCATTTATACTGATATCAATATATATATATGTATATATCATCTATATCGATACCTGGATGGTGTGTTGGGGTCTGGGAAGTCCCCTGAAAGAGGAGACACTGAGATCAGAGTAAAAGGCAGGGATCATCAAAGGAGGATTTTTCCCCTAAAATGGAAACAGACCCAAACAGAGCTTGGGTCTGACTTTGGTAACGCTGTGTCCACACCAAACCCCAGTGATTTCCCCGGGGTGCAGCATGCATGAATTGAATCCCACCCATGCTCTCTGCTTGGTTCAGTGAGCCTGCTCTGTGTGCTTGGATGTTCCTAGTTGTTCCTTCTCCTGTTTCCAAGTCGGTCTTAGGTGAGCCTGTTCAATACACACGCCTGATTGCCATGCGCATGGTGCCTCTTCGTGGGCTGTGAGCTTCTTTGTGTAGGGAGATACAAATCTTTTGAGTCTGTTTCTCTTTCAGAACCTGTGTTGGTGTTTGTGTCCCTAAGCCTAGACTCTCGGTGACTTGTGTGTTTGTGGCCATGACACCTAATTCATCAGGTCAGGCAGCTGGAATCAGGGGAGTAGCTGAGCGGGAGGTATTGCAGCTAAAGGACCCAGCTGCCCACGGTAGCACCTAATGATGATCACACACTGAGCGGGGCTGAAGGTAGCTAATTATCCCTGATAATGAGTCAAGGCTCAAGGTCCACTGGAAGCTGGAAACGTTCCCGCTGGCGTGTGGCAGTGATGAGGTGGCTGGGCCAGAGTCCCTAACCCTTCGGCATCACGAGAGAGCCACCCTCACTGACTCATCTCCCAAGAAGGCCCAGAGCCAGGGCTCAGGACAGCAGTAAGGATAGAAGCCTCAGGCAGGAGGAAGCTCTTCAAGAGAGAACTTGGTGTGGACTTGGTGTTGCTGAGGTCACAAATATAACCAGGACATGAGGAGCAGTGGCCCAACTTTGCTCTCTGGGGGAAAGAGATGGCGAGTGACCTCTGGGTAAAATTGATGGGTGTCCCGAGAGTGTCCCGAAGCACAGGCAGCATGAAGCAGGAAGGGCTGGCTGTCCCTGCAGACAGCCTGGAGAAGAGAGGGCTGTCCCTGAAGGAGGATCCAGAGCATCAAAGAGAAATGACCACACTCAGGTCAGTGAGCCAGGGTAGAGCTGACATGACCCCTCTGACCTATCAGGGCAACTTAGTCTTCAGCCACCCCTCTGGGGGACCTCTCATCTGCGTCAACCCAGCATCCCCTCTCTGACTACTTAATCTGCCTAAGCCCAGAGTAACTGTAACCTGACTGACCCCACTGAAGCCCTTATCTCCATGGCTGGGTGATGAACATGGGTAGAGCGCACTGAGCATCATCAAAGATGGCTGAAAGGCCTGAGTAGGCAGCACAGTAGAGTACAGAGCCTGTGGTGACCCTAAGGACACTCCTTAGCAGCACCCCTACACGATGATACACAGATAGGAGGAGCCACAGGCAGGGCAGGAAGACATTCCCAGGCTGACAGCAACACACATGTGCATGTGGGTGCCCTCAGGAAGCACCCACCAGACCAAAGTCAGATGCTTGAAGGCTAGACCTGGCTTTAGTATTAACTCTGAGGGTCAACCAGCTGTGTGACTGTGGGCCAGCCCTACCCTCTCTGGACTTTGTCTTCCCATCATCCACTTGTCCTTTCAGATTCAAGTAATCCTTTCCTGCTGGGAGGCTGGCCTCTAGTGGTTGCTTCATATAGGCTTATCACACACAGGCACCACATCCCATGCCACACACACCACATGCACACCACACACACACACACACTTACACATACCACACACACACACACACTTACCACATACACACACACCACACACACATGCACACCACACACACACATGCACACATACACACACACACCACACACACATGCACACCACACACACACATGCACACCACACACACACACACACTTACCACATACACACACACCACACACACACGCACACCACACACACACATGCACACCACACACACACACACTTACCACATACACACACACACCACACACACATGCACACCACACACACACATGCACACCACACACACACATGCACACATACACACACACCCACCACACACACATGCACACCACACACACACATGCACACATACACACACACATGCACACATACACACACACATGCACACATACACACACACACCACACACACACATGCACACATACACACACCTCCACACACACACACCCCACTTCCAGATGAGTTCTGGAATATAGGCAGGGTGCTGCAGGAGAGCAGAGAATGGAAAGGGAGAGGGCTCAGCTGTTGGCCCCTCGGCACCCCACTCCTATTGTCAGGTGGTGGTGGCCACACTGGCACTGACAGCCCCTTCTCCTGGCCTGGACTCTGGCTTTTGGGTCCAGTGTTTCTCTAGCCCTCGGCCTTCCCACTGCCAGTCTGAGCGTTCCAACAGGAAGCCCTGCCTCCGCATGCACAGCCTATGGGAAGCTGCTGGAGACACATTTGGGTAGCTCTCTACACGGTGGTACTGGCTCCTTGAAGACTTGTTGAGGTGATTAAACAATAAGATTTTATAAAGGACACTCTGGAGACACCCCTTCCTTCTTCAGGCTGTGGAGTTGCATGCTGGAAATCCCAGCACTCCAGGGGGAGAGGCAAAGAGACCAAGAGCTCAAGGCTATCCTGGCTACATAGTAAGTTCCAGGCTCCCCTGAGCTACAATGAGACCCTGTCTCAAAAGGCAAAGATAAAATAAAATGCACATAAACTAAATGTTTAAAATAAATAAAGAAAAACTGCAAAAACATTTCTTCTCTCCACTTGGGCTGCCACTCAGAGCTTTAAAGCAACTCTGAGTTCTCAGACACGGTAAGGGCATTGTTACTTCTGCCTGCTCCTCACCGCTCCTACCCCAGTTCTTTCTAGCCAGAACCTGTCATCCCCATACTGCCCTCCTTCTCTCTGTTCCAAGACTCCCCCATGGAAGATGGGAGTCAGATGAGCTCAGATAGAGGACACTGAGGCTTCTAGTTCCAAAGCTCAGGAAAACAGAATTCTCTCTAGTGCCAGGGACGGTTTTCTCCACGTCAGCCTGTAGTCAGGCCAAGTGACCTCCCATCCTTGCACTAACTAGCACAGCTGCCAAGGAGCGCAGGAGAGCCACTTCTCCGCATAGCTTCCTGTGGCCCCTCCACACAGCTACCGCTGGAAGTTCGCTTTAGTTTGAAACAAAATGCATGGCAGGTGAAACGCACATGCAGCCCCACTCTGTCCTGCATCCTGCCCTGGTGTGGAGCTGACTTTCTGGATCTCATACATAGCCCAGCATTATCTTAGCACCTAGAGCTCATGGAGAGATTGTAGGGAACCCTTCAATGTCAGAACGGGAGAAGCTTAAAGGCTCTGCTCAAAATGACACAACTGAGGCTTTAAAAGGAGCCCTCCCCCAAACACACACACCTATCACTGAAATCTCATGGAGTTCCAGTGTTCTGTGGGATGACAAATTTCACAAGCCCCCGGAAGGCATCTCACTGCATGCAGAAGCTCTGGTAGAAACTTCAAAGCCAGAGTCCAAGAGGAGTGGAGACACCCAGGTGGAGGGGGGGCACAAGCTCAGCCTTGGATCTCCTCAGGGTGCCCCAACTGCCTAAGGGGCTGAGGGAGACGCCTTCCGGGCCAGACACACCTTTCTCTCCACTCTAAGCCCTGTCTCTCTCCCTGATCTCATTGCATGATATCGCTGCTGTTCGCTGGGCTTTGAAAGTTGCTTCTCTATAAAAGGACTAGGCTGGGAGCCCTGTAAACATCAAGAAGGTGTGGTCATCCTGGGGGGATGCAACCTCCCCTCCCCAGCCACATCTAGCTTCTTGACCAATGGCCAAAGATTGCAGCCACCCAACCTGAACATGAAGACAATGAGACCATTCCTTAAGGACTTCGTGGACTGAAAATGGCAGAGTCCCCTGAGGGCACTCAGACCCCGTGTGTTTCTCACAGCCCTCTCTACCCTCAGGCAGGCAGGACCCAAGAGGGAGGGTGATAGGGCCAGACCTCAGTGAGGCCTTACTGAGTCAATAGTACAGGCCTGAGGCCCTTCACATGCATGCACTGGCAAACACAGTTACCCACAGTGCCACTAGAACACATAAACACTCTACACATGCACACACATGCACACAAGCCACCCTTGCATACACAACTATCCACCAAGACTCAGATATAAGAATGAACACACAAGCACACACATACAAACATATACACACTTTTTTCACAAACATGAGTGCACACATTCTCCCCCTCTCTGACTAGTATACACATGCCTAAGACTGGAAGATCACACTCAGGTGCAAACACACACACACACCACACATCAACTAGTATTATTCTGCGTTTCAGCATCAGGCAAATTTCAAACAATATAAAATAAAAAAAGTAAAATAAAACTAAAGCTAAGTGCAAGGTGATCCTGAGTCTATTTCCCAGTTAGTCCCTGAACTGTGAGGTGGAAACCTCTTATCTCTTAGCTCCTCCAGTATGTCTGTCCCTGCTATCTGAGGTCTCAACTGTTCTCCATCCTCACTCCCCACTATGTATGCCTTTGCAAGGGGGCTCAAAAGAGGTGTGGAGCACTGTGTTACCCTCTCTTCACCAGCTAAGCTCCTTACTCACTCTTCCCTCCTGGTTCTTCCAACATCCAAGATTGGGGGCTGGAATGGACTATGTAGCGACCCCTGCTGGGCTTGTGTGACTTTACATCACAGCTCCGTTTTACAGTACCAACCTCCAGCCTGGACAGCAAAAAGAGGCAGAGAACCCAAGTGGCGGGTGCTTCAGGGATGGATTCGAGTTTTAGACAACTGTTGGTCTGTCCACGTCAATCAGTGCTCCCCAAGCTTCAAGGTCAACCTTTCCAAAGTCCCATGGTGACCATGTCTGACCCTCACTCCAAGCCCTTGGGATGAGAGTTCTCTCAGCTTGAGATCGGGTCTTTAGGCCTGGGCTAGCTCTCCCCTTCCCCTTGGCCTTATATCCCGCAGAATGTAGCTCTTGCTTTCATTGCCCCGGCAGCTCTTGTTCCTCTATTGAGATGCCTCGTGCCCAACTTGAATCCCCCATATCTTTCCTGTTCCTCAAGGTTGGGGTTTGTCATCTGGACCAATACATCATGGAAAGAGCAGGCTGGAAAGAGCAGGCGCTTTGGGGCCTAAGATCCCTGTGCTCTGAGCCTGGCCCCACTCATCCCAGTGGGCAAGTCAGTCCCTTCTTGAATCCTCTGCTCCCTCATGCAGAAAACAGCAGCCTCTTGGGTTTGTGGAGGGGATTAAAGAAGATCATAGCTGTGGAGATCGGGCTCAGGCAGCTGCAAACTTCCCTGTGCATGTGGAAGAGTTCTCATTATGACTTAATCTTTTGATCCTGCTCCAAACTCAAGCACACAGCAGGCAGGGAGCAGAGAAAGGGTCAGGGCTGCTTCATCTATGAGCCCTCCCAGCCCCCAGCCCCCAGCCCCTACCCTTCTAAGGCTTGCCTACTACCAGCCTCAGTGGCAGAGTGTAGATTTGGCTGGAAAGAGGCTAGACCGAGTATACTTACTGCAAACTCACAGCAAACTACAATTCCCAGAATGACTCAAGCTGCTGTGGGTGTGGCCACGAGTTTAACCCCTTCCTTGGTGAGTTCTTTCTTCCACTGTACTCTCTGGGGGTTGATCTCAGGCCAGGCAGGTGCAGCCTAGAAAAATGGTCATATGTCCACCAGACACCTCCTTCTGCCCACAGAGCATCTGCACTTCTCACTCACCACACCCACCTCCTCCTGTCCTTCCCACACACTGACACTCTCTGGGCTCCTAGCTGTGGTCTAAAAGTGTAGGTGACTGTGGGTGTTCTACAGTGACAGCAGTTAGCCTCTACATGAGCGCTCACTGGATCCCTAGCACTATGCTCTGTGCTTCCAGATTCCTCACAACTATTCTGCGAGGACAGAAGGCTTGCTTATTGCCACTGCACACTTCTTGTACAAGGTTCAGAGTGAAGTGGAACAACTTTCCCAGGGCCACGTGGCTCTGGGAAGAACCTATATCTGTTTGCCACCTCTCTCCCTCCCCCCATCTTCAAACCTTCTTCTGAACCAGGAGGAACATCCCAGAAGTCCCAAGGTTCATTCATCTCAGCAACACCAGTGGGAAGTCCTCCCAGATGTCGGACACCGACTCCTTCTGTAGCACCAAGCTCTAACTGCCTCAGAAAGGGCAGGGAGACTATCACTTCAGGGACCTCAAGAAGTGGGTCACATCACTACCGAACTGGCCTTTCCCAGGGAGCGGGCAGCTGAACAATGAGAGATAAATGTGTGAAAAGATCCCCGTTACTAAATATATCGACATCCCAAGAGGACTGAGGTACTGACAGGGAGCTCGTAGTCCCCACCCTGGAGGCCATAGTCTGTGGGTCAGACAAGCCAGGACACTTGGAGCAGCAGAGGCTGCCATCCTGGCTGCCTGGGCCTGGGACAGAGGGAACAGGAGGCTAGCAAGGAAGCAGGGGCTGTCTTGTCCTCCGTGCCTAAGCTGCCAAGCTCAACGAGCTGATTTGAATATTGTTTTGCATTCATTTGCATGCTACTTTCTGGAAGGGCTCCCATTCTTCAAATACTGCCTTGCCCTCATTTGCAAGGTCTCTGCTTATTTCACTGAAACATTCTCAGCCAGTATGGCGTACTTTAGCAGGCCCTGAGCAGGGGCACTAGAAGCAACCAAAAATGTTGCACGTTTACAAGACTGTTGACATGTCCGAGCTGTCAGAGACACCTTCTTGTCTGGAAGTGCTACCCATAGTCTAGCCTTGAATCCTTGCTCCTTTTTCAGTGCTTCCCTCCCAGCACACACTTCAAACTTAAGCCACTCTGAACTCTGCTAGTCCTGGCATAAGCAAAGCCATGACAGCCCTGCCTGGCCTTTGCACATTGTGTGCTCTCAACTTGGCCAGAAGTGACTCTTCCTTCGAAGGCTGCACCAGTGGCCCAGGCACAGGAAGGAAGGCGGCTCCTTCCTCCATTGCCTCACTGGCCCCATCCATGTTCTTTAGGAATTCGATACTCAGCAGGGCAGCAGCACCGGGAAGGGCTGCTGAACGAATGGATGAGCCTCCATCACTGAATCCCATCTCCCCATCCCTGGCTGATGTTGGTCACCTGTGGGCGGATGAAGGATGAATAAAGAGCCTCCAGCTCTTTCCCATCCTGGGACACTTTCTCCTCCAGCCGCCCAGCCAGCAGATTCCACAGCCTTCCGTGGTGGTGGAAAGTTCTTATAATCTACCTTCATTTCCCTTCAGGACAGGTTTGCTTCTGTATCATGGTTTCTAAAGAAGTCAGCCCTCCCGCCCCTGCCCCAACTCAGCTCACTACGTATTTTCACTAGATGCTGTTCGTTTCCCTCATTCTGCCTGGAAAGCTGCCCCTCCTAGACCATGTATACCCCTGCATGCAACAGCTTAAGATAAGGACAATGACCTAGCATGGAGAAAGGACAGAAAGCCAAGCCACGTACTTGGAGCAAACAGCCTTGGGTTGCTTTCAAGGAATGGGCTACCCAAGCAGAAAAGAGTGAGTGTCTTTGGAGTGTGCAAGTCAGGAGCTGGACAGAGCAAAGCCACAGGATGGCTCTGACATCCAAGATTTGGAGAGGAAACCTTGTAGAGTAGGGTGGGAAGACGGGGCAGCCATTGAGGAACTCCTTGGTTGTGTGGGTAAAGACTCAAGTACAGGAGACATCATCACAGGGCTGTGTTTGAGCCACATTATCAACCCTGTCCCGTGAGGGAATCAAAACTGCAGGGTGAACCCAGGGGTTAGAGAGAGGAGGCTATCTATGAGGGCTTCCTAGCAGAGGCAAGCTACCCAGAAACCTTTCCCCATCTCTGCTTCCTGACACAAGGACCACACTCCTGGGGTGACATTAGAGACCCTACAAACACTGGCCCCTTTGGCCCTGCCTGCCCCTTTCCTTTCTGGCTCCTAGCATGGTTCTTTCTATACCTTGACTACACTGAGATGTCCATACCCTCCTGTCTTTTCATGTTGTGTCTTCCACTCCTTGCCTGGGAGCATCCTTCAGGGCCCAGCGAAACTTCTCTTCTTCAGAATCTTTTCCACGTGGCCCTGTGACACTGTGTGGTCTCAGTTTCCGTCCCTGTCTCTTTCATATCGAGCATACTTTGAGTGTGAAGACTGTGACAGTGTGTCTAATGACCAGGTCATGGGTACTAAGCAGGCTCCAGGGAGGCTCTGTTGATGAACAAATGAATGAAGTAATGAATGAGTAAGTGAGCGAAGGAGCCAAGGGGTTATATTTTAAAGGCCCAGGCAGCAGAAGGCAGGGAAATGCAGGGCTGGCAGCAGTATAGCTGAGAATGAGACTCCAGTCCATTAAGACGGAGAGGAGCACTGATGGGAGTACATCCCCCCCATCACCATTTGGCTTGATCCCAGACAAGCCATCAGCAGTCTCTGGGGACAAGAGCCGGAGTGGGAAGCAGGAAAAGTAGCAGGAGCTGCTTGGTGGGTAGGGGGAGCATTGCAAAGAACATGGGCAGCTAACGCCCAGTGAGCTGACCCACAGCAGCCCAGGAGCCCAAAGGAGAGGACAGGTCTGCTGCTGAGGACTAGGCTAAGGATAAGCCTGCCCTAGTCTGGCAGTCAGGGGAGGCTAGCAAAAGGTAACTCTGCCACTATGCACCTCAGCTAGGATCTCTCTCCTCTCTCCTCTCTTCTCTCTTCTCTCTCTCTCTCTCTCTCTCTCTCTCTCTCTCTCTCTCTCTCTCTCTCTCTCTCTGCCTGAAGATACACTGCAGAAAGTTCTACTCTATCTGCCCCTTGCCGACACGTCCGACTTGGTCCCATACCTCATTGCCCCTTGACCTGGTCTGTCCCCTACTCTCCTTTTCTGGGCCCAGCTCTCTGAGCAACCTTGACAGTGTCACTGAAGCAGGTTTCTAACGCAAACATAATCCCATCCTTCCTCTGCCCAAATATTCATATCCCTCTCCTGCAGAAAACTCTCCAAGATTCCCCTGGGACCTCCATACAAAGCCCAAGGGATCTGGAGTTCAAAGTTCTGCAAGGTGTGGCTCCTGCCCAGCCAGCAGCTGTTTCCTACCACACATCTCTACAGCCCCCTGCCCCCCTGCTCTTCCGCCCATTCCCACCTCACAGCTTCTGTGTAAGCCATTCCCAGGATGCACCACCTGTTAGCTTGTGCTGCTCTTTATTGCTTCGTTATTCTTGAGCTATTTTGTGTCTGTGCAGCTTAGGGGCCCCAGAGGACAGGGGTATTATTGCCTATTTCTTTCTGCATCTCTCCACAGGGTATAGAATGAATTGTCCTGGGCTCACAGAGGTGGTCACACATTCAGCCACCTCTTCCCTCCCTGGGCAGGCCAAAGTGTCCCAACTGTGTATTCAACCACAAAAGAAAAGAAACCCACACACATAAATGGGCACCAATAGGCACACGCATGTACATTGGTTACACAAAGACCAAGACGTACACACATTCTCACACCAGCCCCATGATCATACTCCCACACCAGAACACTTAGGAGAACACACAGATCCACCTACACATACATAAAAGGGAGTTATTCGAGCACTGATAACACACAACTGTGAATGCACACCCAAGCAAGCACAAACCATGCATACTGCGTCGCTGTGACAGGGCACACACATTAGCATGCAGGGCAGTATGCAAGTGACCTGGCATGCATGCCTCCTCCTACGCACGGCAGCCTGCACTCACTCAGACACGGGCAGTAGCCTCCCACAACCACACACTGATCCTCACAAACCCATGCAGTCTGCTTCACATCCAACCCCAGGGACCGCAGAACTCTCAAGAGCTCTACACCCATGATGTCCCTTATATTCCACAGGTGCATGTATGCACGCACTCGTGCATGCACGTGCACGTGCGCGCGCGCACACACACACACACCACCACCACCACCACCACCACCACCACCACCACCATCATCACCTGCTTGCCACCTTGGAACTTCTTACAGTGGCTCCTTCATCCACACATGCAGCTCCTGAACAAAGCTGGCACCCCGTGGCTCTCACTACACTATCCTGGGATGGATGCTTTGAGATGAAAGTTGCACAAAGTAATATCCCAATCCCTTAATACCTGATTCCATGGAATGTTTGCCCCTGACACTCTCTTGTTCCGGCATCACTCTCACTTACATGTGTATCCTTATTCTCTTATACACACACCCTATACCCCTCCACACACACTCCTGGCAAAGATTGTCCTTCTCCAGGGTGCTGAACCACCCCTCTCAGCCACCAGAGCTCCTAGAAACTCCTTGGCCAAACTCCTCACCCCACCCTAAGGATAGTTCAGGCTTCTCACCACCCATCCCCCAGCCATGAGCCCTTCTTTAGGACCCCAGCTTCATCACCTCCTGGATGGATGCCAGGCACCCCTCCCCTACACAGAGACCCCGTAACTAGGTTGCTGTCCTGCAGCTGTCCCCAGCAGGATCAAACCTCCCATGTGACTGAGCTTCATGTCAACCCCAATTCCTCGAGGGACTCACTCCCCGGACCTTGTCTGTGGTATCTCTAGCTGCTGCTTATCCAGCCCCCAGACCCCCTTGCTAGTACTCACGGCTCAGCCGGTCGCGCTGCCGGGTACTGCTGGCTCCTGCAGAGGATGGAGTGGCCGCATGCCTGCCCCATCACTCCTCATCATCTGCCTCCCCGGCCAGACTAAGGTGGCACCTCGCCCTGTCCCCCCTTGCTCCCACTGCTCGGAGTTCTGGCTGGGGCACTCCCAGCAGGCATAGGAACCAAGAGCTATGGCTGTTCTTGACTCTGGCTGTACTCAACACCCGATCCAGCTCTGCTGCCTCCTGGGCTGCTCCGCCTGCCTCTCCGGCTGCTACTGCCTCTGCTGCTAGGCTGGCTCTGGGAGGAGGCTCGAGCAAGTCTGATAATGCAGAAGGGGGAGGGAGCGTGGAGGAGGAGGAACAGAGAGAGGCCCAGACAGAGAGGGAGAGGAGGGAGGAGGGAAAAGACACACAGAGGTAGAGACTGAGAGATACACAGGCACGGAGAGAAGCACAGGAAGAGAGATAGCTGCACCTCAGAGAGAAATACAGAGACCAGAAAGGGGTGCAGAAACACAGCTGTGAGAGCAGGGATGGAGCTGGGGGCCCCACCACAAAGTAGTCCCTCAGGGTGGGGACACACCATTGTCTGCTGAATCTGGGACGGCAAAGCCTCGTGCAGAACTAGCTGTCATCCCTTCTAGGCACTCTGGCTGTCTTTGTGTCATGTCCTAGGGTGCATACCAGTGTGAGCTGTCTGTCACATAGCAGACCAGCCTTGTCACAGAGCCTACCTTCGGTGACTGTTTCCCAGGGCCACTGTGGGAGCTGATGCCTGAACTACTAGGAGTTGTGGGTACCCGGGCTACAGCCCGCCCCTCCCCCACCTCCAGTGGCCACAGGTTCTAGGCATGGGGAAGGTCTACCGCCTTGATATCCTGTCCCCATGGAGGGCTCTTCAGGACAAGGCTTGAACCTAACAGAACTGGAGCATTTAGCAAAGGAACAGGTAGGCAGTTGTCTCAGTAGACAATTATTGTGTGTGGGAGAGAAAGTGCCACACCATGAAACAGGCGTGGTAGTGGGTGGGAGACAGTTAGGGTAAGGAAATAGAGTTCTGATTCCACCATTGATTTATTCATACTTTTGCCAACACCTACCATTGGGCAGCCCCATCAGCTATGACTCAAACTGTTTCTAGCCCCTGTGCCCACCCTGACCCAAGCAGGAAGTTGGCAATATTTCTAGAGGAGGTTCTAAGTTGTGTCTTTAAAGGCAGAAGGGAGAGCTAATGCAAGGAGATGCTATGGTGAGTCTCACAGGTGACCTCATCTCTCCAAGTCATGGAGAGAGTGCCACCACCACCACCACCACCACCACCCACACAGATACACACACTGGGCTCCAGGCAGAGAAGCCCCTGAGACTTAATGGAAACCTGACACAAGCTGAAGGGCATGATGAACAGGAATGAGCCAGTTTGTGCAGGCAGCCTATCCAAGCAGAGTATTATAGACACAGTAGGCCTCTAGCCTCAGATAAGACAGGCTTTGTGGGAGCCTTTGCTTCCCGTTTGGAACCCCAAAGACAGACCTGCAAATCACAGAAAGCTCTGAGGGAAATGCTTCTCACTCAGAGGAAACATAGGCCAGGCTGGTTCAAAGCCAATGGAGTCATTTCAGGAACTGGTGTCTTTTTACTTAGTAGTCTCACACCTCTGTCTGGGACCTCCCTGCTCCAGGCCTGTGAGCCGAGAAGATGTTCCCCAAGGTCCTAGACCATGGCTGTTTCTCACGGCTACTCCTTGGACCCAGAATCTGCTCATGGACCTGAGAGCTGGTCAGTGGACCTGGGCCAGAAGAGTTCAAATGAGTGTGCCTCCTGGCTGTGGGTGTTTGAGGCCTTGACTGGTCCCCTTTCTGCTCTCCCATTCAGAAATGGTAGTGGTGGCTTCCTGCTCAGAAATCTCCTGGGAACAAAGTAGTATGCTCTCCTCCTTATCCAAATGCTAGCCCACACCGTACAATTTCCCCGAAGCAGGACCTGCAGGAACAAGGTCAAGGTCCAGAACAATGAAGACGAAGTGGGCTCCAGGGCTCAGATGGGATTTAAATTCTAGCTCTGCCACATGCCTAAGGAATTCATTTCACCTCTTTGAACTACAATTTCACTCTCTCTCCTGAAAGACAAGGTTACAGATTCAAAACATAAAGAGTTGTAAAATTTGGGAGAACAACTCTAAATTTCCCAGTAAACAGTTCCCTATCTCACGGAGGAAGCAGTTGAATGGATAGAACCCAAGATGTAATAGTCCCACGTGCTGAGACAGGGGCTCCCCCAGGACAGTATCTGGATGGGGGAGATGCGGAAAGGGGTGAGGTGTTGCAATAGTCCAAGACTCTCCTCGTCACCAATCTTCCCTCAATCGCTGAGATCTTCCGCTTGGCTGCAGACTCCGCCCAACCAAGACCCCGCCCAAGGATGCTCTCCAGGGTACTGAGCCAAGCCTGCCGCGTTCTAAGGCCCCTGCCCTCCGCATGAGGGTCAGCAGTCATCTATTGTTTTTGTTTTTTTCTAACTGGGTCGCGGTAGAAGCCAGTGGGAGGAGGAAGGGTGCTCATGGAAATGAGGGTGGCTGCCGAAAGCGATGAGAGAGTATCATCTTTCTGGGGCCTCCACGGTGCCACTCCTTGCCTCTGGAGGAATGCAAGATGCTGGGTTCCAGCTATCTCCTCTTCAGCGCCAGCCTGCGCCTCCTCTGCGCTGCTGCTTCCCTCCTACCTTCCAGACGGCCCCTCCTCCGTCTCCCTCCTGGGCGCATCCCATCTTTGCCTCCACAGTGTGGATGCTTCTAACAAAATTCCCCATTCTCTTTGCCCCACTGGGCAGAGATCCTTCTCTCAACACACAACTCATCCGGTCCTCTCCTGGGGTGCCAAAGGCCAGTATAGTATGTCTCTGAGCATCTCCTCCGGGAACCATTGGCCAGAAACCCGAATAGTGAAGATCCAGCGTGACTGTTGCTTGTGTGTGAAGTACCAGCAAAATTTCCAATCCCTAGACTGAACTTCACAGTTTGGTCTCTCTCCTCCCCTCTGCTCCCCGAGTCCCGCATCCCCAGAAGTCAGTGGATTCTCACATCCATCCATACTTATTCACATGCCCCTGATTCCCCCTTTTATTCTGGCCCCTCCCCAGCCCCCAATTCCATTTCAACCCCTGTAGCCCACATCCATGCTGCACCTGGTGGCAGCTTCCTGACATATGTGGTCACATTGTGCTCCCCTCTAAACCATCCTCCAACCCAAATCTTCCACCCCTGACTCAGGGTCAAAGGCATGGTCCTCAGTCTGGTCCTGGTTGATCTCTCCTTATCCTCTTCTGTTACAGGTGTGTGTTGGGCGGGGGGTGGGGGAGGTCCCTATTACTTTCCAGTCCCCTTTTGTTCCTTTCTTTGTACAACATTTGTCCTCCAGGATACGGACTTCCCTTGTTTTTTATTTTTTTAATGCCCATCCCAAATCCTGGCCCACCCTTCCTGCACCATCTCACCACACAACCAACCCAGCACTCTTGGGATTCTGAACCTGGAGCTAATCTGCGTTTGGCTTTTCCTCCATACCTTGCATTTGCCCCACCTCCTTTTTCTGCCTATCTGAGTTTTTCTCATTTCATCTGCTGAACCCTGCTTTCCTGGAGGTTAGGCCTCGACTCCCAGCCCAGCCCAAGGGTGCAAGGGAAGAACGCTGATGGAGAAGTCCAGAGGAAGAAAGAAGGTGGGAAGGATGGTGCTAATCAGAGCCAAGTTCAGTCCAGGATCATGTTGCAGTGAGTCTAGTAAGGGGCTGGGGAGGGTGCTGTCCCCTACTTCCTGGGGCAAGCTGATGCTGTAATGTACAATGTCTTCTACTGGGGATGGGGAGTAATTGTCAGGCCATGGACTTCATGGGGGACTGGGACACCCTGGATGATTCTGTCTGGGGCCAGGGATGTAGAGTGAGGACCCACCCAGGGTCTTGGTAACAAGCACTCATGAGGGCAGTGGAGACACGAATTGGTAGCTCAGAGTCAACTCATACTGCCTTTCCCCCTGTGGCCAGGAAGCTGCCTCTTGTAGGTCTGATGCCCAGAGCAATGCCATTGTGGAAGCCCTGGCATGTACTCTTGGTGCCAGGCACAGGTCATATTGGGAGGGACCTCATCACACCACTAGAAACAAAGCCTTTGCTTTGACAAGGGCATGGAAAGTCACTGCGGTTTCTAGAACAGCTTTAGGGTGGAACATCTCAGGAAGGTGCCTTTGTCAGTCCAGAATCCACAGATGACGAGACACAGGTCGGTTTCAAGTTTGAAGAGCAGTCAGCTTCCTATGAGGGGCGAGGCTGGTGACCTTAGGTGGGGGTAGTAATCTCCAATTGCCATTGGGGAAGAAGCTTTGAGACAGATATCCAGTCAGAGGGGAGCCAAAAGCTACTGTGTTCTCCAACCTAGAATCCAGTGGCCCTGCTTCCTCCCCAGTGCCATGGGTAGAGCTAAGTAGATGTGGCTCAGAGGAAGACTGAGGCTGAGCTGGGAAAAGGCAGATGAGGGGGGCCAACCTGGAGTGTAGCTGGACCCCTGGGTGCCTCTACTAGAGGCTGATCTCATGGAACATAAGAGGTCAAGGCCAGAAAGTCCAACTCCTTGTTACACAGATGGGCAAACAGGCCAGGGATATACCCAGGACCAAAGGATGTAAAGGGTGGAATTGGACCGCAGAATAGAGACTCCTGGCCATCGTGTCCCAAATCACTCTCTCCTCTTCATACTCTCTGCCTCTCCTCTAGTAAGGACAGGGCTCAGCAAAGGAGGCTGTGGATACAGCTTAACACTTGGACCCCCTCCCCCGACGAGGATGTAGCATTTTGCTAGGGTGGATCAGAGCAGAGGCGATCCCTGCGAGTTCCTCTTCTAGGAAAGGTTTTGCTGTCCTCATCTCCCTTCAATCCAGCACCAGGACCCTCCTTTCCCGGAGTCCCCCGACCTCCTACTCCGTCCTGCTCTACCTCTTCTGTGCAACTCCCCACACCTGCGGGGGGAGGGAGGGGGTGTGACTCAGTGGAATAAAGGCAGCTGTTATATTTGAATGATTACATAAGCCAGGAGGAAGGCAGCTGCAACGTGACCGCACAGAGGCCAGGAGACAAGTCAAACCTGGGTTGGAAGGCAGGGGTCTCCTCCTGGACTCTGTGCACTCTAGTCTACGGCAGACAACTTTTACAGGACCAGAAATGAATCACTGTAGGGCTGCAAAGTCTTCCCTAGGTCTAGGCACTTAAGGAAGGGTTTACCCCACCACACCACACCCACCAAAACTACACACCCTAAGGTCAGATCCTGATGAAGCTGCAGAAGCTGTCAGAGAGCCCTCTCCCTCGAGGAAGACACCAATGAGAAAGGAGCACCTGGCAGGACAGGTACCTTGTCTGTTCTGTCCTTGCTAGGCCACTTCCTGGCCACTCGGGGTCTCCCAGGGTGAAGTGAGAGAACACATGAAGCCTTGGCACAGCAGGTATTCCATATTCTCGCTGGCAAGGCAAGGGGCTGGTTGGGGGTTTCACGGGGAGCCCAAACCTACATTAAACTGACTTCTCTGCCCTGAGTAAATTGACATGTGTGGCAGATCACCAAGTCAAGAGTGAGGACAGGAGGGGCTATGGGACCCTGGGCGAGCCCCTGAGCAGTGTTGGTGTTTGCAGTATCCTCCCTGCAGTGTCCAGGGAGCATCAGAGCCTTCAAGCCCTGCAGCCTGCAGTGCAGTGCGCCAAGGAGGGGTAGGACTAGAACAGGATGCAGGAGGATGTGGTGACCAGCACTGGGCACCAGCACAAGGCCCACCTCCATCAGGCCTACCGGGCTCCTCCTATGCAACCCCCACAAACCCTGGAGGAGGAAGGCTGTGCCCACCCAGACTGTGTTGCCATGACGCTCGCTGGTCTCCATGGTGCCAGGCACACAGCCCTCCCCTCATCAAGAGAAGGGCTGAAGGTGACAGGGGCTGAGGAGATGCGGGTTCCTGGCACCCCCTCCTCATCTGTCCCTCTGCCTGGATCCTTGGAGTTCCTCAACTTGAACCTCCAGGAGACAAAGCAGAGAAGTCAAAAGACTTCGGAGTCAAAAGAGTGACAAAGAGGGGACTTATACAGAGAAGACAGACAAGATTGCCGGGGAGTGGCAGAGGGGGAAGGGAGGGCGGGATGGCAAGAGGGAGGGCACACTCAAGTCACCAGGCAGAGTGCCTCCCAGCTGATAAGGGGTGGGAGGTACAGTCCTTAGGCCCAGCTCTTTGGTCCGTGGGTGGTGGTGGGCGGACAGAACAGAGGAGGAGGTGGGGGAGGAGCAGCAGCAGGAGGGAGAACAATTTTCCTAGAGAGCTCTTTGTGTGTGGGTGTTCCTCCTCCACGTGCGTGTGCGTGTGTGTGTGTGTGTGTGTGTGTGTGTGTGTGCCCTGCACTTGAGTTATGGCAGTGCAAGCTGAGGTGTGCAGGCACGTGTGTGCGGAGCATGAGTGTGTGCATGTGGCCTATGTGCGTCTGTGTCACTGTGTCTCCAGGGTGATAAATACAGCAGTAAGAGCTGTAACCAGGGCAGAGAAAGTGTGGAAATTTCCACAGGCTGAAAGTAGCATAGAAGAGGGGATGGGTCAGGGCCAGTGAGCTCTTCATGGCTAGCTGAGTACAAATCCTCCCCATGTTTTCATAGAACGTGGGCATTGGGAAGAATAATCCAAAGGCATTTCCTTGACAGGAGAGGCAGGGAGATTGACTCTGACCAGCGCTCGCTTGCTCTCCCTCTCTCTGTCTCTCTCCCTCCCTCCTTCCCTCCCCCCCCCGTATGTGCACACATGCCCATATGCGCATGCACACTCGTGCATGCATGTGCTTGTGCATGCATGTGTGTCAATGAGACAGAAACAGTCACACAGTCCCAGAGTAGGATCTGGGTCATTCAGGTCACTAAGTAGCTAAGTGGTAGAAAAGATGCTGCTTTCTGGTAGGGACAAGGTGCCCATTAGACAGGGATGTGGTCATGTCTCTTGAGTAGCCAGTATAGCTAAGACCTGACAGCCAGGATGTGGAGGCGAGGCCCTAGGGTGTCTGATGCCGAGAATGTGAGGCACTGGGTTTGCATGGGTGCTAGGTTCCAGCTACAACAGGTCCTTACTGCAGGCTACGTGCATTTGTCTGGGCTCAAGGCCATTCCCTCTCTTGGATAGGCCTCTCCTCAGCATCCTCTACCCTCCTGTCTTCTGGACTTGAGCTCTTCATGAACCCTCTTCGATCAGCATCCTCTCTCCTCAAGGGTTTCCTTCTCCCCACACCACTTACATCTGCCCCACACGTTCAGCAAAGCTCTGCACACGGTGGGTATTCAACAAGTGCTTGCTGAATGAGACCTGAACACAGTAAGTATTCAATAAGAGCTGGCTGAACCTCTCGAGCTCTCCTTCTGGATGTCACAAAGATGTCCCTGCAGATAATATCTGGTAAGACTAGCAAGGGACACTGCTCGCACTTCACACTTACCTGCTCACTCAGTGTTCCCAGGAGTCTATTGGGAGGCAGCTCAGCTCCAAAGGACAGAGAGAACACAGATCAGAGACCTAAGCAACTGTCAAAGGCACTATAAAGGATATCTGCCTACACCCATGCTTTCCAAAACAGAACTGTGGGCAGGCAGCCATGAGAGCGAGGGGGCAGGGAAGAAGTTCCGTGTCCCCCCCAGCCCCAGGGTTAGCACAGTTGTGGCAGGTCCAGCTCTTCCCCCACCTGCCTCACTACTGCCTGTGTGCCCGCCCGGGGGCTCTGGAGCCAAGGGTTCCTCAGTCCTCATTGCTGGATATCATGCAGACCAGGAGGGTTGAACAGAAGCCAGAGGACAGAAAGGCAGATACCCCAGCCCTCTTCTGCCCCGTATCCTTCCCTGCCTACTTTCCCCCCAGCACTCCACCTACAATGCCCTCAGTGCCCAGGGTGTGCCCTACTTCAGCCTTCTCTCTCAGAGTTCCCTCCCTGTTCTCCTCCCCAACATCCCATGCGATCCCCAACCATACTCCTCCAGGAAGTCCTTCCTCCTCCAGGAAATCCTTCCTCCTTCAGGCTCCCTACCCACAAACTGTAGGCTACTCCCACCCCAAGCAACCTCAAGTACCAAGTGCACCCCTCCCTTCTGGCATTGGCTCCAGTTTTAGGAAGCCTTGAGACAGCAGAGCCCTCTGTCCTGGTCCCTCAACACTGTAGTCACAGGTATCTTTGAAGAAGTTTGAGTCTCAATCCTGCAGGGATATGACCTCACCCCAAGGGAAAGCATTCATTCTACTGTGTCGAAGACAGTGCCGGCTAGCGTTCTCTTTTCGGGGAACACTCACAAGAGAAAGCAGTGCTGAGAGCATGAGAAGAGCTGAGGAGACTCTAATATCAGCCAGGGAAAGCAGAGAGCAGAGGTTCGGGCTTAGGTATACATTCAGTAGGTACTGGGCAAAGGGCTCCGCTCATGTGCCCAGGAGACCAAACCAAAGCACCTCTACTGTGCTGTCTTATCACACATCACTAGTCCCTGGCCAGAGGCAGGGCTGTGTGGTCCAGCTGGCAGCGGAACAAGGCCAGAGCCAGGAACATCACTTGGGGAGGGTGGGGGGTGGGAGGGAAGATGGGTTGGAGAGTAGGGAGGGTTAGGAGGCGTTACACAGACCCGGCTCAAAATTAGCAACTATGAGTGGTCCATGACTGCTCCCTAGTGGCCAAATGCAGCCCCATTCCTAAACCAAGGTAATGACAGTGCCAGCCCAGCAGAGGGCACCTCCAGTTGCACCTTCTTCCTTGGTCTCTGGGGTTGGTGGACAGTAGATCAAAGTCAGGGAGGAATTCTAAGCAGATCTTGGGCACATAAGCACTCGAGCCATGCCCTGCCTAGAGGACATGGTGATTTGGCTTGGAGCAGCTCTCTGAAGTGATGGAGACTTTAGGCCAGCTTGTACAACAGGCTCAAGGATTCTGTGCGGTGTCCTGGCAAACACCCCACCCCTTCCTGAGAAATGAGGCAAGGGACACACGTCCATGTGTTCAAGGCCCCACAGCATCCAGGTTCCCATTGAGGGGGATCACAGACAGCACAGGTGGCCCAGCCTTGTCCAGCTCTGCTCAGCAACTTCCGAGGCCTGGGACAGAACACCAGCAAGTCTATTCACCAGGCCTTTGAGATAGGGTGGTAATGAGACTCCAGAGAAGGCAGAAGGCTCGGCACTTTCCCAGAAGCCTCCAGTCTGTCTTTGAATAGCTGGTGACCTCTGCAGATCAGCACTTCCCTCTGAAGGCGATGCCCTGTGATGTGAGAGGCAGGCTCCATTCTGGAAACATGGTGCCCAGGGTGAAGGCCCCCTTCACAGTCCACCAAAGCTTGTGGCATGCACTGTGGCCTTGTGTCTCCAGCAGGGGCTGTGAGCAACTGTGCCGGGTCACTAACACTGATCTAGGCCCCAGCTCAGATGGTTGTAGGGACCAGGGCTCAGACTAGCTAGGGTCTGCCTTATCCTGAATCAGGAATTCCACAGCCTGGCTGTACAGGGCTAGGACAGTGGAGGGCAAACAGCTCAGTAAACGTGCAGAGGGTGGGACTCAGGCTTTCGGCTTCAAAGTACCAGACCCACCTCTGAGCTTCACAACCAACTGCACCCTGAGCCTGGGACACCAGTCCCCCCCAAACAATCTCAGGTCTCAACACCATAGGGTAAAATATACAGATATATTTATATTATCAAAAAGTATCCAAAGTGGGGAAGGGATGGCAGACAGCCACAGCCTGGCATCCCTGCCAGCACACACCAGAAGAGGGCTGACATCCTCAAGTCCAGATTTCATCCTGTAGAAGCTCCCCATGAGCTCCCTTGTAGACCCCCTAGGAGTTCTTTCAGAGTATCACCTTTTCCTGTTCAGGGGCCTGTGGGAATCGGGTGGGCTCCCTCCTAGTGGGGCCCCAAACCCTTGAGCCTCTCCTGCACAGCTCCTGATTTCTGTCCATCTTTCCAACCCTACTGAGAGGAGAGTGACCCTGGGTAAGCAAGCCAGGTCAAGAACATTGCATGCCTGGAGAATAAGGGCCCCTCCTGGGAAATCCCCACTGCCAGCCCATTCCTGCCCAGCCAAGGAGCCTGCGCTGCAGTCAGGATGTGGGATGTGGGTATGGCTTCCCCGTGTTTTCTGTTGGCTCACACCAAACACGCAGAGCACGGGGGAGTCTGAACAGGAAAGCTCCTGAGGGCAGAGATGGCGTCCCAAGTCAGAATGACTCCTATGCTCAGACGTGACGGAGGAGCTGTAGGGAGCACAGAAACCCATAGCCTATCAGTGCTTTGTGGTAATAAAAGGGAACAGCTAGCAATGAAGTGGATACAGAAATATCAGCAGTCGGGATTCCCAGGCCCAGACAGAGGGGGCCCCAGAAACATAGTAAAGGGACTAGACAGGCTCTGAGAGACATTAGTGAAGTGCAGGCAGGCATCCAGCCAGGTCCCACCCAGCCTTGCCCACGGGGACCAGAGACACTTACGGAAAGGGGGTCGGCAGTGAAGGCTGCCACGCTCCGGCGCATCTCATTCTCACTGCCGCGTAGAGGGATCAGTGATACACTGCCCATCCGGACCTCAGGCACTGCCCGGGACACTCGAGAGGGCTCTGAGGGCCACACCAGGCCATCGTGCTACGGAACAACCAGGAAAGGAGTGCTAGGGTCTGGGCCACACCTCAGCTTGCAGGCTCAAGTTCCACCCGCCCCTTCTCAGAAAAATCTCCAGATAGGATCTGAGCTGACGCCTTCAGCTTTGATCGAAGCTGATAGGAGAAGCGGCTGCTTGCAGATGACCATATCCCAGCACAGCCCAGCCAACTAGATTACTCAAGATCCGCAAACCTCCCTCAGAATGCAGCATCAAGAAAATGAAAGACACTGGGCCTCCTCTTCCCAGCAACCAAGAACTACAGAATCCATCCTGTTTCCATCTAGGCCTTGATCACTAGGAAGCTCAGAGTAAAAAGAATATAACACCAGGAACTCAGCCCAGAGCCCTGACAGTTTTGACTCCCTTCTCCCTACACAGTTCTGAACTCTGCTGAACATCTGTTCTAACTCATCTGTTTCATGTCTAACTAGACTCTGGCCTTGTTCTGGCTCCAGGGCAGTCAACCCAGCCACCACAGCTTGACTTCTCCATGGGTTTGCCCCTTCAGGCTCTTTTCCCTGGACACAGGTGCTGAGAGAGCTGAGAGATCTCCTTTAGGCTCAATCCTACACACAGCTCAAACTCAATTGAAACTCAAGGTCTAGTTCAGCTTCTTGACCATGGTCTCAAGGTTCTTACAATCCTGCTCCTGACCCATGCCAATCTCTGGCACTGCTGGCTTCTCCCCTTGCAAGTGGTGAATGTAGTGGTTTGAATGAGAATGACATACATAGGCTCATATATTTGAATACTTGGTTCCTAGGAACTGTTTGGGAAGGATTAGGAGGTATGGCCTTGTTGGAGGAGGTGTGCCACTAGGGGATGAGGCTTTTAAGTTTCAAAAGCCCTTGTCATTTCCAGTTCTCCCCCCACCCCCACTTCTCCTTCCCCTCTCCCTTCCCTTCCCCCTCCTTCTCCCCCTCCCCCTCTCTCCCTCCCTCCTTCCCACTTGTGGATGAGGTCTCAGCTACTCCTCCAGTACCATGGCTGCCTGACTGCTTCCACGGTCCCCATCATGATGATCATGGACTCTAACCCTGTTGAACCATGAACCCCAAATCAAATGCTTCTTTCATAAGCAGCCTTCCTTCTCTTTTCACACTGAGGTCTATGGATATGCTGTTTCCTCTGCCTGGAAGCCACTCCTCTCTAGGTGAATGTCCCTGTGTCCAGAGACCTAATTCCTATGACATCCTTTCTCTGCTGCTGTCCCGCTCTCCATGGTGGAGCCTCTGGATGAACGCCCTGAAGCTGGTACCTGTACAGAGAGGAAGGTGGCAAACCACTCTCGAAGTTCCATTTGTGTGTCACAGCAGAGGTACCTGCAGAAGGTACAGGGTGGGTTGCTGCTGAGGGCCTTGGAGAGAGAGCATTCTGCCTCCCTGTCTCCTCATAGGCCATAGAGCTAGGCACAGAGGGGAGCCCCAGTCCTGCCCGTCTCCCTCAGCCCAGGCCTTAGAATGGGGCCCTGGCTTACCACTGCTGCTTCTCATGCTTTTCTGTCTCATGTACCACCGTGAAGCCCCAGCTGCAGGGAGAGCCAGAGAAGGTGTCACTTGGAACTCGCCAAGACTTGTGGGATAGACCCCAGAAGCCTGGGCAGAGCAGAGCCAAAGCTTCCCCCAGTGCAGTGCACTAAAGCCAGTGTCCTTCTCTCCCCCCACCCCAACGCTGGGCCTGAGCTGGGGATGGTATGTGTGTCTAGCATGCCCAAGATACTGAGTTCTATCCTCACCACTGAAAAACAAAAGACCATCCGAACGTGTTGATGTCTGCCCAAGCCCACCCAAGAACCAGAGTCAGCCTGGTGCACAGCAGATGAGAATCAGAAAATCAAGTCACATGACTGCAGTGCCTAACAGCCACAGTGGCGTGCGTTGCTTTTCGACTTGCTCAAACATATACGCGGGGGCTGGAGACACTGCTCAATAAGAGTGCAAGCATGAGGATCTGAGTTCAAATCCCGAGCAACTGCATAAAAAGCTGGGCATGAGTGTGGGTGCCTGTGACCCCAGCGTTGGGGAGCAGAGACTGGGAGGTGGACCCCAAAACACAGTGATCAGACACTCTAGCTTAAACAGCTTCAGTGACACCCTGTCTCAAGAGAATAAGGCAGAGAGTGACAGAGGAAGACTTCCCAAATCCTGCTCTGGTTTCCACACGAGCATACAGAGGTCTATGCACCCAGACGCTCACTGGCATGCACCACACATACAGAAGGCACACTCACCCCTCCAAATCATCAACTCACTCTCTGTTACATGAGGAGACACTGAGCCCTGAGCCCTACTACAGAACCCCAAACTCAGGAGGCTCAGGGGTTACCTGAAAAACTGCACTTCTATGTCATGCCTCGGTGATGCTACTGGGCAAGAGGACCCTGACTAGAAAACCACTACACTATTCCTATAAAGCTCCGAACTCCAGCTGGGCCTCCCTATCAGTTCTTGACCCCATCAGTTCCTGGTCATAGGCCTAGCACCTCAGTCCTGACTTACCAAGTAGGTGGCCGCAGTTTCTTCTTTACACCCAGGTAGACTTTGAGGCTCTTGACAGGCCACTCCTTCTCGGGCCGGTGACTCTGGGGGGACACTTCCGTCAGTCAGGTGGGTACAGTCAGAAGTAGCTCTTCCGCTGGCACACTGCCCTCTCCCATCCCCAACCCCTAGGCATTCTGGAACAGGGCCTCCTCCTCCAGGGAGCCCTCTCACCAAAGCCCTCCCCGCTCATTGTCCAGCCCAAGACGATGCTCTCTGCAGTAGCATCAGACAGTCAACCCCCAGTCCCCAAAGATAACACTCCGGCTGGGAGGTTGTCCACAACACATGGGGGCAGGCCCAGGCTGTGAGAGAGCCTTGAAGGTTGTCCACTAGGGTCTGCATGTGTCTCAGTCACTCGCCACTCTCCCTTCCCCTGCCTGTGGAGGCTCCAGGGTTGACTGTGTGAACAGAAGCTTGGGGACCAGCAATCATTAGCATTTCAGCCCCATCAGAAGACCGATGACTGAAGCTGAAGCTAACATGGGTGTTCTGCATGATAGGCCAGAGGGAGAAATTCCCAGTGGTCTAAGACAGGAAGCAAGAGACCCATATACCAGGGTGGGGAACCAGATTACTGACATGTTTGCCTGGCCCTCACCTCTGCATATATGGGTCTGGGCATGGAGGGAGCAGGCTGGCTCGAAGGCAGAGGGAACAAGAGCAATGGCCCTCAAAGAAGAGACTGTTTGAAGGTTAATGAACTTCCTCTAGTTCTTGGAGCCATTTGCTTAGCTTCCGTCCCTTACCAGTTACCCCTGGACCCATCAGAGGTACCAGAAAGGATGGTAGGGGAGGGAGGTGTACTTACAACTGCAACTGAGGCTCTAAAACTGAGCCATCCCTACCTTGGTCCCCACCATTGTTCCCAGCCACCCCAGGCATGGCCTCAGCAGGAGAAGAAAGGGTAATCTGTCCCAGAACTATAGGATCCTTCTGTGTCACGTCAGGGATGTGGGACAGAGAACGTGTAAAGATCTAAGGCCTAATGGATGAACGGGCCCCAATTCCTCTATAGAGAGCGCCTCACCCAACAATCACATGTCCCAAACATGGCTGCAGAATGGATGGAGGAAGACCACACACATTCACACACACACAAACACACACACATACACACACACCCTCACACTCACACACATTCACACACATATACATATACACACATACACACACATTCACATACACTCACACATGTTCACACACATATACATATACACACATACACTCATACATATTCACACACACACTCATGCATATTCACACACACACACACTCACACACATTCACACACATATACATTCACACATATACATCCACACACACATTCACATATACACACACAGTTACACACAGTCATACACATACACACATGCACACATACACACACACTCACACATATTCACACACATATACATACACACATACATTCATACATATTTACACACACACACGCATATTCACACACATACTCACATTCACAGACATATACATCCACACACACAGTCACACACACACAGTCACACAGTCACACACACACACACACACACACACACACACACACACACACACACACCAGGCTGAGGTACTGAAAGTCAGCCTACACACTAGGACACGGGGGAAGGGATGGTTGATGGAGACGCAGGATGCAGGCTGGGAGAACAGAGGCCCCTGCAAAGACAATGGGGTGGGGAAAGGGGCTGGAAGAAGTCAGGCAGAAGGTATTAGGCAGTCCCTGTGAGGGCAGGAGACCAGTGGACAGTGGAAGGGGATGGAAGCAGAAACACAAGAAGATTCTCTCTTCAGAGACTAACTCCTGTGAGAACTATGCTTTCAAGCAGCTCAGGGTTCTGGCACCAGGAAGCCCTAGGTCATGGCAAGGAATGAAATGTATGCTCAGTGCTCATGGTACCTCACGCTGGTTCCATGATTTTATTAGAATATGCCTTTCTCATGCTCCAGAGTCTTAAACAGCAAGAGGTCTTGGGATGGGGACTGAGAGGCCACAGAGCCTCCTCCGTATGAGGCTATTCTAATTTCAAATATTCTTTCCTGCGGCCCCATAAGCCAGCTGATGTCAGAATCATCAACACTTCAGTGGCCTGGAGATGACAGCTTTGCCTGTTAACATTGGACAGCTTCTCTGCTGTACCCTGGAGCTCTAACCTGACAGGACACTAGCCAGAGTGCAAACCCTAACTCACTGGCCTTCGGCCTAGTCCGCCATGAGCAGAGTAGCCTTGGGGAAGCCCCGTGGCCCTTTCTCACCTTGTAAAAGGGTAACTTCCTGCTCTGAGGCGAGTAGGGACAAGTGCTAAGCCCTGCTCAGCAACCATCAGCCCCTGCCTTTTGGGGTGCCTCAGGTGCCCTCCTTCCCTTCTGCTCACACAGACGGCCCCACTCTGCTCCACAAGTCTAAGGAAGCAACTCCAGAAGGAGGGCCAGGGAGATAACATTCTAGAACCAGGCTTGGAAGTGAGTGAAGTCCATAGGAGTCCAAGCAGCATGAACAGAGGTACAATGTAAGCAGAAATGGAGATGAGGAGGCTGCTTCATCTGAGCCTCCATAGCAGCCAGATCAGATGCACTCAGGAGATGGAAGGGGTGAGAAAGGGCTGGAGACCACGATGGAACCACGGAAGGACCTCACGCTAGAACACGCTAGAACACGCTAGAACACCGCTAGAACACGCTAGAACACCGCTAGAACACGCTAGAACACCGCTAGAACACGCTAGAACACCGCGCTTGGAGCTGCACCTCCACTGCTGTTTTGCTGAACCATCTACACTCTGTGTGCCCTGTGGCAGAGGTGGTACCCATAGGGTACCACAGAGGGCGAGTCTCAGCAGAACCTGAGTCAGAGGCAACCTCCAAACAGAAGAGACAGGCTGGGCAGCCCTAAGAGAACATGGAGGGGCTCTCATGGGTTGGAAAAAAAAAAGCTGAGCCACCAGCTAGGAAGTCTGGGAAAGCACAGCCATCCCGGAGAGAGAATGTCTCACAGCCTTGTGTCCCAGTTTGGCCCCTCAGGGTCAACAGGGTCAAACAGAGAGCCATAGCACTCTGTCTAGGTTTGGAAGGTGGGGAGCTCTGATAGTAAGAGATGAAATAGTCCTAACCCGCGTGTGGGTCTCTAATACTGGCTCTAAAACTTCTCTGAGTACTATGAAAAATGCTAGCATGACACCAACAAGGACCCTATCTTGAGGAAAAGATCTTGGTTTGGGGTTAGGGTAGGGGCCAGTGACTCAGTAAGAAGCAGGGGACCATGCCTGGAGAGAACTGGGAGCCCTGACTGTGTCCTCAAGCTCTACCCTGCTCGCCTGGCCCCAGGTAGTGTAAGGCAAGGCAGCTGGCAGCTGACCCACAGCTACTCACGGTCTCAGGGGCCCCGCTCCACGGCCTCTGGCTCTGTTTGATAGAGGAGCAGGGTTATGGCAGGCATCATCCCAGTCTAGAGCCAGAACAGACTGTGCGGGGGTGTGAAGGGCAAGGGAGAGGGGGATGGCAGGGCATCTGTGTGCAGAAGAATGGGGTGCCAAGGAGTCTGGTCTGGGAGACCACTCGTCATGGGGCAGAGTAGGTCAGGAGGGATGTGTTCTAGAAAGAGGCAGAGCTCAGGACTGCTGCCATGGGACAGACACATTCTTGTGAGAGTGTGACAAAGCACAGGCACAGGGGGACATGGGAGCATGTGTATGATGTCCCAGCAATCGCATTCACTGTAAGGCCTCATGTGGATAGAGGCTTTGAGTGGCTACTCAGGGCCACAGCGGGAGAATACAGTTATCATCAGCCACTGTGCTGCCAAGACTCTCAGACAGGGACCTCGCTCCTGCAGACTGAGGGCAGGGCTTGTGTGTGAGTGTCTAAGCACATGGCGGATACAATGTATCAGAAGGCTTACCCGGACCTCCTTGTAGAGTCTTAGGCAGCTACTGTTGAGAATGAAGTATCGATCGTGGAAGCCACCTGAAGGCAGCCCCAGACCCAGGAGGCTGCGGTCTTCACGGAACTTCATCATACCATGCTTGGTGTCACCCACACGGCTGGCTAGGGGAGGACTAGAGTGGGCACAGGATACACCGCCCCACCCACCGACTCCAGTGTCCCAGCCTCCCCATGGGAGCCCGCCCGTTTCCTCCATCTGCCCTGCTCTGGCCTGGTGACACCAGGTCCCACCCTGCTTCTAGATGAAGGTACCCATCCACCTGACATGCCCTGCAGACACCACTTACCCAAGTACAACAGCATGGCCTCCATGGACGGGTACTTCTTCACCACCAGATGGCTGTCCATGCCCAGTCCGTGCACAATGGGCAGCACCTTCTCCGCAAAGTGCAGCGGGCGCTCTGTGGAGAGGCCACACCACTGTCACTGGGTCCGTACCACTTAGCACCACCAAGGGCAAGCAAAGGAACACATGTCACCTACACAGCTCGGTGTCCACTGACATCGTGACACACCGCCATCATGATCACCCTTCCTATAAGCGAGCTTCTGACTTGTCACACCTACTAATAGCCAAAACCAAGTCTGTATTGCCACACGTGTGTCCCCATTAAGCACTACTTCTGCTCAGATCAGAAATACTCCAGTTCTTTCCACCCTTGTGGGCCAAATTGGGTATGTCCCTCTGTACTTGTCCCATATGGTCTGATCTTCAGATGGTGTCTAACATGTAATCTAACTTCCTGTCAAGCTCTCCCAATCTAGTACCAAACAGCATCCATCTTCTTTTTTAAAGTTTTTATTGGTTATTTTATTTATTTATATTTCAAATGTTATCCCCGTTCTTGGTTTCCCCTCCACAACATCCCGAGCCCATCCTCTCCTCCTGCTTCTATGAGGGAGCTCCCCCACCTACCTACCCACTCCTGCCTCACTGCTCTAGCATTCCCCTACCCTGGGGCATCGCATCTCCACAGGGCCAAGGGCCTCTCCTCCCACTGATGCCAGATAAGGCCATCCTCTGCTACATATGCAGCTGGAGCCACGAATCCCTCTTTGGTTGGTGGTTTAGTCCCTGGGAGCTCTGGGGGTGGGAGTGGGTTTCTGATTGGTTGATATTGCTGTTCTTCCTATGGGGTTATAATCCCCTTCAGCACTTTCAGTCCTTTCTCTAACTCCTCTGTGGGGGTCCCATGTTCAGTCCTATGGTTGGCTGCATGCATTTGCATCTGTATTTGTCAGGCTCTGGCAGAGCCTCCCAGGAGATGGCCATACCAGGCTCCTGTCAGCAAGCACTTCTTGGCATCTGTAATCGTGTTTGGGTTTGGTGTCTGTATATGGGCTGGATCCCCAGGTGGGGCAGGTTCTGGATGGCCTTTCCTTTGGTCTCTGCTGCACTCTTTGTCCCTGCACTTCCTTTAGACAGGAGCAGTTCTGGATCAAAGCCCTGTTACTAGTCCTCCCATGGCCCTGCAGCCCCACCAGGCCCCGGGCGGCTGATTCCACCTCCAATTGTATCCTGTGCTTCCTCATGTCTTAGAAGGCCCAGTCTGGTGCTAGAGCTGGTTTTGTGTCTGGGAGCACTTGTCTCGTCTTTACCCTGTAGCCCTTACTGTTCCTCACAACAGGCTAAGGCATCCAAAGCCATCAGCCCCGTCATAGTGTAGGGCACATGGTTGATGCCACCAGAGGAACTGGCATGGTACAGGAGAGGCTGACCATGTCCAAACCCCAGAAATCTCAAAACTGGGGTTAGGATCTCATCCTGAGACTGGCTAACTCCCTCCCTGATTCTATGCCTGCCTCAGAGCATGTAACCAAGTGATGCCCAATCAGGAGGTCACAAGCAGTCAGCCAGCCACCTGGACCACCTCTCCATGCTAATGAGGCATCTCAGTTCCTTAGCTTCCAGGCAATGATTTTTTTTTTTTTTTTTGCACCCTGGATATTCTCACTGCCAAAACTATGCAACCCTCGGTTCACTCCAAATTAAGTTCAAATCCATCCCCATTAAAGAAAAATGAACAAGCTAAGATTATCTCAGAGACCTGCTTCATTAAAGATGATCGGTGAAGGCCTTCATCTAAAAGGACCTTAACACTAAGATCTTTGAAGAAGCTCCTGTCCCACTCACTCCCAACCAGGCCAAGACCCTGTTCATCCCAGACTCTGAGTCTGACACCCCGAAGGGAAATAGTGGACTGCAGACCCTACCCATTCTGGACTCCATCCTGTCCTCTCCGTGCCGGTGTACCGTTGGCATCTGGACACCCCGAGAGAAGAGGCAGAACCCAGGACTGCATCATAGGCTCTGCCAACAGCCTAGACCTTTCCTTAAAAGCAGTTAGCTAACACCATGAAGTTGCCTATTTCCTAGAGTGATCATGGAATTGACATCTCTGTCCCTTACTAGACTATCCACTGCCTGGGTCCTCAGCCTAGCAACTGCCAATCAATGAAAACAGCTGACACTTGCATAAGCCACACCCCACCTCATCTCAATATCGTTCCCTTCACCATAAAAGGCTCCGATTGGCCGCTCACCCCCACAGTCGGGTTCTCCCATCACAGCCACCTACTTGTATGATCACCATCCCCCATCTTCTTCATCCCAATAGTAACACCCTACAATCCTGCCATTGAATTCAGCACTGTCCCTTCTGCAACCAACATCATTCTGACACCTGGGAAAGCATCATCACGGCTGGCACCGTCACCTGGACCTGCTAGCTGCCGGTCACCACCAGCATAGAGTCCACAATTTTCATCCGTGTGCCGGCAAAAAGTGTCATCTAGAACCTCTGTGCCCCAGACTGCAGGGAGCAGGAGAAATGAAGGTTGGGCGAAAGGCAGTCCACGGCCACTCACCTGCCTCCTCCTTCTCGTTGACCTCAAAGCAAGTCCAGTAGTCCTTTTCCCTGATGCTCACGTTGCGGCGGTCAAGGATCTCCAGAGTAAGCTCCTCTGCTGTCATGGATGCTGGGATCTGCACAGACCCAGAAGATCAGCCAGTCCCAATGCATTGTTTAGCCACAATCTCCTGTAATTTGGCCCCCAAATCCATTCCTCATTGGGTCCTCTGAGCCCTGAGATGCAAAGAGGGGTGTCTCTGGGGGTCCTCAAACATCTCTAAGTGACTGGCTCAGCCTGGCTCAACAGCCCACACCTTAACATGCTGCTCAGTCTCCACCTTCTTCTCCTCCAGGTACACGGTGCAGATGAAATCACCGGCATGCTGCAGGAGAGATGGGGCTCAGCCAGAAGCCTGGGGATCGGAGCAGGCAACCAGCCCAAGCCTCCCCAAACCCTGGCCTGCACCTGGGTCCCGCTGGCGGTGCCAGCCACTCGCATCTTCACAATGGCTGTGACTTCCTCCCTCTGCTTCCTCAGCTCCTCCTCGTCCACCTGGGGAGGGTCAGATAGTCACTGCCATCTGAGAGGCTTAGCCTTGCCCATCCCTCCCCTCACCGTCCCTTCCGTAGCCTCCAATCCCAGCCGGGACGTACACTGAACACCACCACATAATGGCTGATGAGGTCTTCTACCACCTTGCCCGCCTTGTAGTCCTGACCATCCGTCTGGAACAGCGTAGGCCCGAACACAATAGCCAGGTTGTGTGTGTTCATTTGGTTTGTGTCTGAGAAGCACTGTACACTGGAAAGACAAGTAACTGAGAATTAAAGAGCCTGGCCCAGAGCTTCCCAGCCACCTTCCCAATTCCCGACTGGCTAAGGGACTGCGGTCAAAGAGGACAGGGTAGACCACACTTGAAAAGTATAAGGGACACATTTCACGCCCTGGCAAGGTGTAGGGCTAGGAGCAAGATTCGGCCTCAGTAACCTGGCCCAAAACTGACAAACACCGCACCCCCCACCCCTTATCCTGTAGGACGTAAGCTAAGATACAATGTCCAAGATCAGGGCAGTCATTGGGTGGCCCCCAGGCCTGCCTGCTTCCCAGGAGAGGACAGTGAGCCAGGTTGGGAGTAGAAGAACATTTCCCACCTGTTTCCCCAGAGCCTCATACTGGCGTGGCCCTTACCAGTACAGATGGCTGATAAGGGCCTTCACAGTGGCCCTGTTGACAGGGGGCAGATGTACCAAGAGCTCTCGGTACCTGGAGATCTTTTCCTCCTCATCCTCGATCTCTGGGTGTGGGGAGATGGACTGGGTTAGAAACTGGCCACCAATCCCCCTTCCAGCAGTTTTGCCTCTCCTGAAGGAGACAGCATCCAAAGGCACCCAGCAGGAACAGGGAGGTGCCACCCTCCACCTCTAAGCAACTCCATCTCTACAGAGTGACTGAGGAACCCAGAGCAGAGTAGGCGGGGGAGCCGGGGCAAGCCTCGTCCAGAGTATGATGGGGACATCAGCGAGCAAGGCTGGATGGATGCAGGCAGCAGGACCCACCAGAGGCCTCCAGCCAGGCCAGGCGCTGCGCACGAGTGAAGAGCCCATCGGGCAGATCCCTGAGGAAGCGTTTGAGTGCAGAGGAGACGTCATCCACGTGCTGTTCTCCCTCTTTCAGGTGCACAGAGCGTGCATCCTGCCGCAGGCTGTCTAGCAGTCTCTGAGTCTTAGAGGTCTGACCACACTTTCGATAGATACCCTCTGAGGTCAAGCCTTGGGAAGGAGTTATACCACTTTTTAGAGGCATTGGGGGCTGGGTATCCCTGGAGAAGGGGAGTGGCTGGGCCTTGGAGGCTGCGCTCACCACACTGCGTGATGTAGTCTATACAGCGGTACACGATCACTGGAATGTCCGAGTCCCCGAGCTGTTGCTCTGATAGTGTGTCTCCTAAGCTGGCTGCTGCTTTCTGGATGGCCCCTAGCCAAGCCATGAAGTCCAGCCGCCGCTCACCCTGGATGTACAGTGTCCTGGACCAGAGATAGTCACTGTCCCACCTGTCTGTCCCTGTATCCCACCTGCCCTCAGGCTTCTCCAGGATCCTCAGGGAAGCCAAGGCTCACCTCCTCCGCTCTACCAGCACCAGCACTTGGTTCTCGCTGTCTCCTTGGATAGCTATGGAGGGGCCAGTCAAGGTAAGGCCCAGGTCTTATTCATGACCCATAAACTGCTCCCTCCTGAGGCCCTCTGGGTCTCACCCTTGGATTCCACCCACCAACCTAAAGGGCTGCTGAGATGTACTCCAAGGACAGGAGAGGATATGGAGGGCAGTCTGGATCATCTGGTCAGGCCATAATAGAATTCAGACTTCCAGACAAGGGCTGGGGGCTGGGGGAACTGGGGCAAGGGATCTGAGATTGGGGAACCAAGCAAGGGTCCACATACAAAGCTCTTGCAGTCTCCGGAGCTGCAGCGGCTCTTCCCAGGGCCCCTCTGGGAAGACAGCCCGGAGCTCAGAGCCAGTCAAGGCAAACCAGCCTTCCTGGGCCTGCTGAAGGCTCAGGCCAGCTTTACAGGGTAGGCGCCCAAGACGCTCAAAGTCCCGGGCTAGCAGGTCCTCAGCCAGGGGAGGCACAAACGCCTGGTTGGGGAAACAGTGGAGAGAGAATGTAAGTACAGCAGAGCCTGCTAGAGACGCATGAGTGTCTTTCCCTGTAGGCAGGGGCTCTTTTGCCTTTAGCTACTTCCTCCTCCCCAAGGCAGAACACAGCACAGTGACAGGACTTTGGGATCATGTCCTTTGTACCCATTTGGACGTGTCCTTCTCTTTGAATGTCCCTCCTCTGTGCTCCCAGTGTCCTCATACTTAACCATCTGCTACAGCATTGCATATACCACAGTGTCTAGAGTCAGTCTGTCTGTCCCACTTCCACAGGAAGAACAGAGGACTGGTATATCTGGGTCCTCCGGGCCCTGGGCACTGATCCTCAGAAGGCACAGAGAGCTCATCAAATGAGCTAACTAGGAATGAAGAGCCCTGGGCTCTCAAGGCACAAGAGGGCACTTGGCTCTCGTCTCCAAGGCAGACCTCTCCTCTGTAGCCTCCCTGCCTTTCCCTCTAGTCTAAGTGCACATCTGCAAACGATGACCCCAAAACATGCCCCTCATAGCAACTATCCATTAGGTACCAGGGGGCTGCAATCTATGTTGCCCTTGACCTGAGAGGTCTGTCCTGAGTCTGTTATACCCACACCCAGCTCCTGCTGCATCAGAGACGGAAGAGCTGGGGTTCATGGGGTTCAGTCAGAGGGCCCACCCTGCCTCTATCACACACCTGCCCTGCTCACCCAGGCCCACCTTGGCAATGCACTTGACCCACTCATGAGCCAGCTCAGCATTCTCCAGCCCAAACAGGTACAGCCGTTCTCCCTCTGTGTACACCTCAAAGGTGTGCTCAAAGCTGCAAATACACAAACCAGGGTTCAATCATCCAGCACAACCCCCCTCCCCCATTAACTAGCACTCTCTACTCCTTCCCCTGACTCCCAAGAGGTTGACAAACAGCCTTGGGCTGCAGCCTCATGAGAAAAGGTCAGTGTTTATATGGTCTCTTTGTTGTGTGGACCTGAGAAGGTCCTGTCCTTTTCTGGGCCTATGTCCCTGTCTCCCTCATCAGACGTTGGACTTCCCAGCATTGGTAGTTTATAGTTATGGCCAGGAGTACTCACCCATGGGTGTCCAGAGGAGAAACTGCTAGGCATACTATCTCGCTGGCCCGGATCTCCCCATTGGGTGTCACTGCCCGTTCGTTCTCATAGTAGCTCAGGACCCCATCACTCAGGACACACCAGCGCCGGCTGAACTCTGTGGACGAGTTAGACAGAGGATCCATGATGAAAGCCCCAGACTGGCTGAAGAGCACTCCTGCCTTTGCCCTGGGTCTCTGTTCCTGCCCAACCTATAACCTCTTCATTTAACTCACCACTTGCCTGAGTATTCCCCCAGCTGCAGTCATCTACGCCCAGTCCTCAACTCTCCCCTTTAACTTCTATGAACTTTTGGCCTCCAGCTTGGAGGCCAAGAGTGAAGGAGTCTTGATCCCACTTCTCTTCAGATGTTAGATTCCATGCTGAACCCAATCTTCAGGGCAACCTATGTCTCTCAGTCTAGGTCTGCCTCTGTCTCTTCAGCTACTCCTAGCTTCTGCCCATGCTGACCCTTCTGCCTACAGCTCCAATTGCATCAAAAGCCTTGGGGGCTGTGATGGCTTGCATATGCTTGGCCCAAGGAGGTTGTAGCCTTGTTGAAGTAGGTGTGTCACTGTGGGGATGGGCTTTGAGACCCTCATCCTAGCTGCCTGAAAGTCAGTATTCTGCTAGCAGCCTTCAGATGAAGATGTAGAACTTTCAGCTCCTCCTGCACCATGCTTGCCTGGATGCTGCCATGTTCCCACCTTGATGATTATGGACTGAACATCTGAACCTGTAAGCCAACCCCAATTAAATGTTGTCCTTATAAGAGATGCCTTGGTAGGGGCTGGAGAGATGGCTCAGGGGTTAAGAGCACTGACTGCTCTTCCAGAGGTCCTGAGTTCAATTCCCAGCAACCACATAGTGGCTCACAACTATCTGTAATGAGATCTGATGCCCTCTTCTGGTGTTTCTGAAGACAGCTACAGTGTACAGTGTATATATAATAAATAAATACATCTTTAAAAAAAAAAAAGAGATGCCTTGGTCATGGTGTCTCTTCACAGAAGTAAAACCCTAACTAAAACATGGACCCACCCTTTGCCCCATCTCTTTAGCTGGACACATTCCCCATTCTATAGTCTGCTTCCTCCCACAATGGCTCTGAAGATGCACAAGACCTCAGTAGAAACAGAAATGGGAATCTGGGAATCTGCACCATGAAAGGGAAGAGAGCAGAGCAGGCAGGCTCCATAGCTTGCAGCACTAGCCTCCTAGTGGCTCAGAGCTTCCTGGCACTCAGTGTGAAAAGGATGACTCAGGGGGGTTACATAAATGACATCATCAGGCAGAGGGAACTGGACCAGGAGCAGCAGAGGGTTACAGCATCTGGGAGTCAGAGGGCTTTATCTGGGGTACTCCAAGAAGGGGTTCTGAGAGAGGCTGTAAGCAATGGGCAGCATGCTGCTCCTTATCCTGTCTGTGTAGCCTGACACCTGCCTTCTGAGATCAAAGTGACTCCAAGCCTGCCCTCAAGAATGTGCTCTGGAAAGGTCCTCGTCATTCCGCAGATGTATGTTAATTACCAGTGGGTACTGGTGCGTCCCAGGTTCCAGGGCTACAACAGGCACCATGTATACAGACGTCCACAGTAAAGGACTGAGCCAGGTAGAGTGGCACTCCCTAAAAGTTCAGCTACTTGGAAGGCTAAGACAAGATGGAAACTTGAGCCCAGGAATTCAACGCCAGGCTCTGGGTAGTAAAAAGACTTTGTCTTGGAGGAACAAATAGGACAAAAAATCAGATGGAATAGCAAGAAAAATAGTATTGGGGGTTGACACAGTATCGAGTGGCTGGGAAAGACACATCCCCGAAGACATTTAAGGGATATTTGGGAAGAGCATTTGGGGCAGAGAGCGGCAAGTGCAGATTCCTGGAGGGGGTGAATGAATCTGGTTTGTGTGACAAAGCATGGAAGTCACAGAGCTGGGGCAGAATCCGGGGAGGCATCTCTGTGCCCTAGGAGGGTAGGTAGCTCTTGGGTGATGTATGTGTAAGGACTGTAGGCTGAACTTGGAATCAGGGAGTAAAAGGAAGGCAGCTGAGACCCAAGAGGGATGGCACTCAAGTTCAAGTCCTCAAGCTGCCTTCCATCCACATCTGGAATATACCAGATGCCCAGCACAAGACCACACCCAACAGGAGCGCCATACAAACTTCAGGCTCCAGAAAACTCTGCAGAATCTACCCATCCCCCAACCCAACCAGCCCGTATCTCAAGCACTCACTGTATACAAGAGGCCGTATCCAAGACTTTCCAGGTGGCTCTGCCAGAGTCCACTTGGCACCCTCAGGTCCACCAGCAGGACCAGCCCTGGTTTGCTGGCCCTGCAGCCAGGCTGACACACACCATAGGCCTGGACGGGTAGGATGCTGCACCCACCTTCCCGGGCACGGCGGTCCTGCAGAGGCTTGCCGGCAGAAGCAGTTTTGTACAGGAAGCCACTGTGGCTCACAGTTGGCAGGGTAATGGAGTAGTGCTTTTCCGAGGGCTTCACTGAGTCCAACCGGGGAACCTCTTTGGAGTGGAAGAAAGGATGGCAGTGGTTAGGTAGGGTGTCCAGGAGGTGCCCCTCTCCAAATGCTCTCCGAGGCAAAGTTCTTAGGTTCATGGTCACAGCCCTGTTTCCTCAGCTCTCTATCAGCACCCTCAGGCTCCTCTCTACCTTCAGGGTTTTGAAAAGCCATATCCCAGCCTCTGCCACCAGTGGGAATGTCATTCCATTCTCAGGGCCCAGTTCCAGCCCAACCCATCTCAGGAAGGCTCCCTGACTCCCAAGCCCACCCCACACTCCTTGTTGGAAGCATAGAGCCAAGCATGCTAGAATGAGGGGGGCTCTGGGCCAACTCAATAATAGTCCCTAGCGAGAGGTTTGTCCCGGACAGCATGAAGCCCAGTGAGACTGGCTGGATCTAGTGCTCAGTACTGAGGGATCCTGCCCCATAGTCCAAGCCAGCTGGGTGGTCTCTCGCACCTCCCTAGACACCTGGGTTCTCTCCAGCCCAGCATGCCCCGCCCACCCATGGCCCAAAGCCCAGAGCCCCAGCCACTGAGCCCCACCCTCAGCGTTAGGATGTGGCCTCAAGAGACCCAGCCTGGGCCATAACCAACACATTCACCCTAGCGACCCCCTCCTCACCACCCGCCCCAAGAATAGGAGCCAAATGGGACCCAACCCAGGTCTACGATGAACTCCACCCAGACTGAGCAAACAGACGACAAGGCTGCTGTGTAGTTCACACACACACACACACACACACACACACACACACACACACACACACACACACACGGCAACACCCTCCTCCACGGCAACACAGACCCACTGCACATACACAAACCCCAAAGCCTTACCATCACCAATGTGAGGAAAGAGAACTTAGGCAGCTCTGGGGTTCTTCCTGGAACAAACGGTTCCACTAGGAACTCACATTGTAAGTCAGGACGGTGCACACAGGAGTCACAGAGATACTGACACAAAAGACCACTCGCACAAAGCACCAACCCCTAACTCAGATATGCCCCAAGTACCACGCTGCTACCCCAGGGACCACCACGGAACTTCAATCACAGCTTGGGAGTGGCCTACAAATCCAGGTCCTCAGCTAATTCATGGTTCCTGTTGACAACCCTGTAAAACTCCAAAAGACCAGACCCTGCCAGCAGAGACCTGCAGCTACAGAGGAGGACAGAGCCACCAGTCGCTTACCTGTGCTCTGGTTATTCCGTAGAAACTCCATCTGCAGAGTCTGTCCGGCTTGCTCAGCAAGAGCCAGGGGTGTGGGAGCGGCTGGGTCCCCTGAGAAGCAGTTGACCCCAGCCCCACAGCCCAGGAGTGCCTGGGTCTCAGCCAGGTCAGTGGTAGTAACTGCAGCACACAGGGCCTAGAGGAGGGGGTTGGGGGAGAGGAATCAATCCAAGCAAGAGTGGGAGGTGGAGGGGTAGAGATGGGAGGAGGGAAGGGGAAGGAGTTATCCAAACCTGGGTGGACCATCCTCAGATTGAAAGAGACCAGGGCTTAGAGAAGCCAGAAGAGAAGAAAGGCACACCAGTCAGAAAAAGAAGGGAAGGCAAGCCAGAGAGACTGGGCAAAGGCTACCCAGCTGAGGCTGGGGTCCTAGCCATAGGCTCTCACCCTGTGTGTCCTGGGGCACAGCTGCTGGTCAGGGCACAAGGAACCCCTGGAGGATCTCAGGCTCCCTCTGCCTTGTAGCAGGGGCAGAGGGAGGGGCCGAGGGGTTGTAGCTAATTCCTCCCACATTTGAATTCCTCACTGCCGGCCCAGCCCTCCCGACCAATGGGAGCCACCACCCTTCTGGCTTCTAGGCCAGACTGGGCTGGGCGGAACTGGGGGCTGGACGCCCGGGTCCTGGGGAGGTGGAGGCCTGGTTTCTACAGAGCGGCTAGACTCAGCCTGCCTGAATAGGGCTGCTTGGAGGAAGAGCTGAAGGCCGCCCCCAGGTTACAAATGCTACCCTGCTGCCTGTAAGCAAGCAGTCTGAGCCAGATCAGGGTCTAAGACTTGGTTCCCAATCTTCTGGGGCCTGGGGCCCATATGGGGCCTCATCTAGAATGGGGTGTGGATGGGGTGGGTCAGAGCGGTCCAGCTGTTTTTCATGAGCCTGACAGGAAATAGCATCCCCACCAAGTCCACTCCTTTGGCAAGATTCTGAAAGAACAGGACAGGGTGCGGGAGACAGAGGAATCAGGAGGAGGCAGCCAGATGCTGAAGACATGGCACGGGACCAAGAACCAAGCCTGGCTCCTCCCTACATTGTTCTAGCTTTCCTTAGGCAGGCCTTACTGCCCTCTGGGCCTCAATCTCCCCACATGTTCACAGCCCTCCAAGCTGATAGGAGATGGGTTGAGAGAGGGAGGAATGGGGCCACAGGAAGAAAGGGCTTGGGTCAAGGGGTGATGCAGGGACAAGGAGGCTCAAGCATCCCAGAGGCTCCATGGCTGACCTTGTCCAGCTCCTCCTGGTTGCCGAAGAGTGGGTGGTAGCGGCGGTACTTGCCCTCCCTGTACTTGGCCTCCAGGTGATAGCGCCGGGCGCCAGGGCTGCTGCTGGGCTCCAGGGCCTCGCTAGGGGGCACGTTGGCAGCCCAGAAGTGGTTCCCAGGGCCATTGCCCAGCTGTAAGAAGAGCTGTGGGTATGGGCAGGGGTGAGAGGGCAGCTGACAATAAGATGTCCTGAGAGGGATGGACAGACAGGCCACACACCCCTTTTCTTCCCCCAAGGGGAGGTCAGAAGCAGCTGGGTCTGCTGGTGGCCACCGTACTCTTGCTCAAGGCCTGGGCTCTGAGCCCAGACTGTCTCCGACAGTCTGATAGGTGAATGTTTGAGGCCTGGCCTCTGTGGCCCTCACCCAGCCCCACATCTGGAACTCTGCATTCCTAAGGCTGTCCCAGGGAAGGGTGGGGTCTAACCTGTCAGCCAATAGGCTAGGCAGGAATTTGGGGGATCTATCTGTTCCTAGCATTCCTCTCTGGATGAGAGAGGGGTGACAGTTTCTATGTGATGGGGGTGGGCAACCTTAAGGGCAAGTTCACTTTTCCCTTCTGACTACACAATGCTATTGCAAGCATTTCCTGGGCTCCCCACCCACTCATTTAGAGTGCTGGAGGCTCAGCAGAGGACAAAGCAGAGACATTCCCTGCCACTGGGAACCCAGTCAGAGTTGGTTTGGTTTTGTTCTACTTTGTTTTCCTTCCTGGGCCTCAACCTCAGTGTTCTCAACCATATCCTGGGTACTCTGATGCTAACTCAGGATTATCCTAAAAGACAATTCATTAACAAGAGCAATGTTCTCAGCAGTGGTATACTGAGCACAGGGTGGGCATATGAGATGGATGTGCTATGAAGTTCCCAACTTAGCAGCAGGGCCCTGGGTGGCAGGTCCCTTGGTCTAGCCCGCTGCAGGTTTCCCATATCAATGATCACACACAGTCTCCAAAGAAGTTTACAGCATAGATATAAATATATGTACATATGCGTGCCTCAAGTCATGCATTATATAGACACCCTGTGCACATGAGTTCAGGTGCAGTGAAAGCTCAGAGGCTCTGAGTGGTGTGCGCAGTGGAGAACCCCCAGCCCAGCTAGGACAAGGGGTGGAAAGGAACAGGCTGGGTGGTCAAAATGCAGTGGCTAGGTAACCTCAGGCACATTACAGCCCAATCCAGGGCTTCGGTTTCCACATCAGGACAACAGCTGAACTATATCAGGGGTCAGCAATTCTCTAAAAGTTCAAATAATGAGTAGTTTAGGTTTTATGGAACACATACAATCTGTCAAACCTTTTTTTTTTTTTTTTACAACCCTTTAAAACTGTAATAACATTCTTAGTGCACTGGCCAGTTTGCTGACGCTGCTAAAAACAGGATTTTTTTCCCAAAAACCCTACCCACTAGATTATCACGAGCTCCCCCAGCTCCAGAGTTCTGGTGGCCAGCGAGATGGGGGCATGGGGGCGGAGGAGAGAAGTTGAGAGAGGAAACCCCAGGCATGGATGAGAGCAGCCACACCCACCTGGATGAGTGTCTCTGTCCACACCTTCCTGTCCATCTTCAGGCTCCGCACCTTGGACACTCCTGCACCCAGGCCACGGTGCTCCCCTGAGATGAGGCACACATAGTTATGCTGGCACAGCCCTCCTTGTGACACTTGCTCATCCCTAGTGCTCCTCAGGCAGGCCAGGAGTTAGCCTGCAGCTCCATTTTGTCACAACTCCAGAGTCTGGTCACATTGCTCACTACTCACCAGGCTACCCTCCTGGCCACTGTCCCTACCTACCAAGGGGCTGCTTTGCTGTGCCAATCCCTGCCCCACAACGTCAGCTGCTCCAGTGTAGATATAAATACCTTATCTCTCCCCTGTCATCTTCAACTTCCTGCCTCAACTCTCCTCCCGACCTCCCCTCTCCCCTCTCCATGGCCACGCCTTCCCATCATTCAGGTCTCAGCTGACAGGTCACCTCCTCAGAGATGTCCCAAACAAATAGCACCTTCTCTTCCCACTCCTGTCATTCCTGAGTGGCTCATGTGGCTTTTGCTGTCCCCATTGCAATGCAATTGCCTAAGAATAGGATCCTGACCACCTGGCCTTAGGTTTCCTCCTCAGGGCCCAGAACAAATACACAATAAGCATTGAACAAAGGTCAGGGGGATGAAAGGGATGGCTAAGGCTGGAGATAGAGGATGAAGCTCACTCAGCCACAGACCCTGGGGGAAGAGAAGGGAGCAAGGGACACAGGGAACACCTGCTATTGCCTGAACCAAGCCCGGGCACTGCATCTACGCACCCATCTCCCACAGAGAACCACAGTCTGCTGTGTCAGCTACGAGCTGATGCTTTCCTTCTCTGGTCACCAGTAAGCTGCCACTCGCCTGCATATAGACCTCATGGCCCAGGGCCTGACATCTGCCTCAGAATCCCACAGGCCTAGGGGTTCTTTCCCAAGCTCAGTGACTCCCTCAGATGGTCCTTCCTCCTGGATTCTCACATCAAATTCCACCTCTTCCCCACAGCCATGCAAAACCACCCCCTGGGCACTGTCAGCTCCTAGGATAGTCGAAGGCCCGCCCAGCACTCAGTAAGTGGGCCACCCTTCCTGCTTGAGTCAACAGATGAATACACCTTGGGCCCCATGTTTTTCCATTCCCACCCTCCTCAGCCCTGTTATCATGGAGGCTTTCACATGTAACTTTCAGACCACCCTAGAAGGCTTAGTGCTTCTTCTCCCACTCCTGGAGAGAAGTCTCCAATCTCAGCTTCTGCCCATAAGCTAGAGTCTGGCCCACAGAGCTGACTCTGTTCCTGGGCTCCTTGTCTTACATCTCTGGTAAAACACAGGCTCCTCTCTCAGCATGAAGAGTTCTGATGTGACAGGGACATCAGATTCCAACAACCTGGGCTCTGATCTAAGCTCACTCTCTTCCCCTGAAAAAAAAAAAAAAGCTTTTCTCGGGCTGCAGGGATGGCTCGGCAGTTAAGAGCGCTGACTGCTCTTCCAGGGGTCCTGAGTTCAATTCCCAGCAACCACATGGTGGCTCACAACCATCTGTAATGGGATTGGATGCCCTCTTCTGGTGTGTCTGAAGACAGCAATAGTATATTCATATACATTAAATAAATAAATCTTTAAAAAGTTTCGTTTCCCTTCTTTGTGTGCCCCCATCCCTGTGGAAAGAGTATAACCATGAAATGAAGACCAAAGGTCCCTTCCAGGAGAACAGCCAATAATGCTGGAACATTATTAGGTGTAAGGGCTGCAGGATCTGCCCAATAGACTACCTGCTGTCCAATGGCCAGCCTACTGCACACATACCTACCTGCACAGCGCTTGCAGATGACGATGCAGAGGTTGATGGAGGCCCAGTCAGGCTGGGCAGCCCCACAGTCGGCACAGAACCTGTTGGGGGCTGCAGCCCAGATGCGCTCGGCCACCTCTGAGGTAGATAATGCCTCTGCAATGGCTCCCTGCATGGCCTCCAGCCACTGTTCCTTCTCTAACTCTGAATCAGCCGAGAAGCTGGGGACACATAAGGAGGGAACTGGTGGGAAAGGGCTTGGAGGACTTGAGGGTCAGGAGGAGGTGTCATCTTAGGGCTGTTGGGAAACTGTGACCAAAGGAAGCATGAAAACTAGAGAGAAAAGAGGGAGTCAGAAAATGGCAACAGAGAAGGCAGGCTGAAGCAGGTGATGAAGTGGGGTGGTGCCTAGGACAGAGAGGGCAGCACGACACACAGGCAGAGGACAGGAGAGCAGACTGGCAGAGGAGACAGTGAGAGACAGGCAGGGACAGGCCTGAGAGGCAGGGCAGCCACAGGGCACCCTTGGGACAGCAGAGGACCAGTTAAGTGTTTATACAGACAGAAGAGAGACTAAGGAGTGTCCCATCTCCACCCTTAAAATCTGGGTTGCACCTCTTACTCCATCCCAGAAAGAAGTCCATGAGGCACCCAGTGCTTTTCTTGGGTGCCACTCAGGTGGCAGAGGCAGAAAGACTCTGACAGGAAAAAACAAAACCAAACCAAACCCATGGCCTCCTGCTCTTCCAGGGGAGAAGCTCTATCTAGACAATAAAATGCAGAGTTGTCGTCCCTCCTACAAAAACTCCCCTAGCTCTTCCTCTGCTGCTGTCACCACCAACTGCAAGTCACACAGGAGTACCCAAGAGGTGATAGCCATGAGTGAGAGAGAGGCTGGGGATGGCCTCCGCCGGGACAGCCAGAAGAGAACTCAAAAGCTGCCAGGGCCTCAGATAAGCAAGAAGCACACACCACCCACGACAGTAAGCCCTGTAGGCCCAGGTGGTGGAGGCCCTTTCTGCTTGCTGAACATCTAATGGCCTCCGTAAAGTTGGTGACAATGACAGTAACCAGGAAGCATGGTGGCTTCTGCAGCTGACAGAAAGGGAAACCCCAAATTGCCTGGCTGCAGCTTTTGTGGTCACTAAAGATTATGACCAAGAATTATAGGGCCAATATCAGAGGATATTTCAAATGTGAGAATGTGCAAACACCCACTTGGCTCTTGAGGTCAAAGGTCACTACCCTGCTAGGAGGGGTATGGATACAGTGAAGCCCCCGAGTACTGAGACAAAGACCAGATGGTGACAGATACAGAGAGGAGACAGCCAAGGAGGTAGACAGTGGCAGGCCACATGAGGCAGAGAAGGGCCATGAGGTAGATGTCCAAGAGACAACAGGCACACAAGCTTTGAGCATAAGCAGGTTCGGCTGGAGAACCCACAGGTGCAGGGCTGGGGATGGCAGGGTGGTACTTCAGAGGTTCCCAGGGTCCCAGGCCACGGAGGGTTGCAGGGACTGGTGGGACACCTCATAAACAACGTGGTGGGGAAAGAGAACAGAGCTGGTCAGCTGGAGGGGATAAAGACTTCTGACAGACTAAGGCAGGTGGGGCTGGAAGGGAGAAAAAAGCTACCAAGAGGATTGCCCAGGGGCTCACCTGAAGATGCGGTAGGGGGTAGTGAGGTCGAAGCTGCGCCGGTCCACTTCCTTGACGTTGCCCACGTTCATATCGATGAAGGTGATACCAATGCCCAGGTGGAACTCCTGATAGGTGGGTGGGAAGGGAGGAAGACAAGGCTCACAGCAGGGCTTAAGGGGCAGGACAAGGAATAGGGAAAGGTGTTCCCTAGGGAGTGGAAAGAGCGCAGGAAGGAGGTAGGACGCAGGAATGTGAGGCGGGACTAGAGCAACGGGATGATGGTGGGGAGGCATAGGAGCCGAGTGGACAGGACTGGAGGGTGCTGTTCAGGGACAGGACGGAGATAAGACACAGGCAGGCAGGAGGGAAGAAGGTAAATGCTGTCCCCATGCAGGAAAGGTTGGCAGGTAAAGTCCTGGGCTTAGGTCCTGGGCAGGATCCAGGAAAGACCAAGTAGAGAGGAGCAGGACAGGGAAGGGGACAGGGATGAGTATGGGTGACCTGTAGAGCCCTTCATACCTCCAGATTCTTATAGAGCTGTACTTTGTCCCCAGCCACGGCCACGTAAAGCTTATTCTTGAAGCCTCGTAGCTCCAGGCTGCCAGCATGGTCAGGCTGCTCGGTGCCTCCTCGAACTCCCAACACAGAAGCACTAGAGAGCCGAATATGGGCTCGATGCTCAACCACCGCCTGCTGCAGGGCCTGCATCCACTCATTCCGCTCCACTGCAAATGCATGAAGGTAACATTTGAATTCAACCTGGTGCCTCCTTGCTCTAGGCTGCTCAGAAGTCACCCCTGCTAGGAATCCAACTGGTGTGGCCTGTCCCATCGCAGGACTTCTCTGACTTGGACAACCTAGGCTACAATGGCACCTAGTGTGGCTTACACTAGGACAAGCCACCCTGACTATTGGAGACTGTATCCCTTGTGTACACTGATGTGTGCCTCTGTGGAACTGGGGAGTGTCTGGAAAAGAGCACTGGCTATGGTCAGTATCTCCTTCCTTCTCCTCCGATACCACACAGGGACAGTGCCTCTCAGGGTATGACATGTTAGGGAGCAGACATACACAGTTCCCTTCCCACTCTTCACAATGTGGCCCAGCTTCTAGACCCTTCTCTCCTCCCCACACTCACTCACACACACACATACACTCACACTTACATACTCACACATATATACACTTACACTCATATTCATTCACATACACTTACACACTCATACACACATACTCATATACATATATACACTTACACTCATATATACTCACACACTTACTCACACACTTGCACAAACTCATATATATACATTCACACTTACACACCTATATACACTTACACTGATACACACATTCACACACTCATACACACATATACTTACACACACATACTTAGACACATATACTTAGACACACATACATTCACACACACACTCACATACACATATATTACACACACATACTTAGACACACATACATTCACACACACACTCACACACACACACTCACATACACATATATTACACACACATACTTAGACACACATACATTCACACACACACTCACACACACATACTCTCACACACACATACACACACATACTTAGACACATATACTTAGACACACATACATTCACACACACACTCACACACACACACTCACATACACATATATTACACACACATACTTAGACACACATACATTCACACACACACTCACACACACATACTCTCACACACACATACACACACATACTTAGACACATATACTTAGACACACATACATTCACACACACACTCACATACACATATAGTTACACACACATACTTAGACACACATACATTCACACACACACTCACACACACATATAGTTACACACATACTTAGACACACATACATTCACACACACACTCACACACACATACTCTCACACACACATACTCTCACACACACTTACACACACATATTTAGACACACATACTTAGACACACATACATTCACACACACACACACACACACACACACACACACACACACACACACACATACACACACACTCCTAAACTCCCACCATCGCTCTCTGCCCGGAAGGCGAAGGTCCGACTGTTTGTGATCACTTCAAACTTCTGATCTCCAATAGCAGCTACTCGGCAGATGCAGGCTACAGGAACAAAGCGCTTAGAGTAGGCATCCTGGGGGAGAGGAGAGCTGCATTTCAGAGTGGGAACCCTCCAGCCCCTTGCCCAGCTCCACTGAAATGATGGCTGCAAGCCTGTCCTCTGCAGGTGGCCAGGGATCACCTCATGCTGGCTGTGTGCACTACCTTCAGCCCACAGATCAGGATCCCCACTTAAGGTCAGCTAAAGACTCTGCCTGAAGCAGTGTTGGGGGTCAGCCTAGGCCTAGGTAGGAGCAAGGGTCAAGTGAGGGACTGATGGAGCCCTTACCTTGTTACTGTCAAAGTATCGCAGGTGATCAGCATCCAGTCTCACCCATCGCTTCTGATAGATATAAGACCTGAACAGGCGGAGGAGGGCTCAGCTAAGACTGGGAATGAGGAGGGGGAGGTCCCACCATCCTATCCAGTCCCCCTTTCCTAGCACAGTTAAGATCATCCAATGGGTGCAGTGTGGGAAGAGGGAGAACTTCTCAAATAATCTTGGACCCTCTGATTTTTAGATCCATGACATCAGTATCCTGGAGCACTGCTTGTAATCCCCCAACCCCCCTCGAAGATACTAGAAGGAGCTGGCAGGCTTCACTCACCCCTGTGGTGGGTTCTTGTCCAGCCAACCAGCCTTGATGACAGGTGTGGTGGGGGTGGAACCCCCAGGCAACTCATCCATGGGGTGCAGTGGGAGATCAGGGATCAGGCTGCTTAAGGGTGGATTCAGGCCAATGGTTGGCCACCCGCCACTGGGACAAGAAAAAGGAAGGAAGGCAGGGAGGGAGGCTGAGGGTTTGCTTAGGCTAGGACTGGATAGAAGGGTAGGCTAGGTTGGGCTTTGGGAAGGAAGGTAGCTGAATGGGGGATACTCACTTGGGGATACCCTCATAGGCGTGATCATCCTCATCCTCAGCATCATCCCCAGACAGCTCCTCCCCCTCGCTCAGCAGACTAGCCACACGCACGGCCCGTGGGACTCTGCTTGGCAGGGGCTCCTCCTGGTCCCCCCAAGATCACCCAGTGTCATAGTTTCCCCTCAAATCCCAGACCACACACCTAGCTGCCATACCCACCCCACCTCCACCCCCCAGCAGCTGAGACCACACAGGGACCAGGGTGAAAGGGCAACCTGGATCTAGGGCAGGGAGAAAGAAAGACAGGAAAACAGAGAAAGTCTCATAGCTAGAGAGACACAATATACATTCAAGAGAGGAGGTGGCATGAGGACAGAGAAAGTGAAGCCACTCCAAGACACACACAGCAACAGACTACATACACCCAGCCAGGGCACTCAAGCCTAGAATAGAAATCATAGACCAGATAGCTGCAGACCCCAGGGTTGACTGAAGTCTATAAGGCAGACAATAAAGTGGGTAAGTAAGCTAGGGGAGGAGCTCTGGGGTCTCTAAGGCCAATGAGCAGCCCTCCCTCCACAACACAGGTAGCAAATGCAACCCCAAGCACTTGCCCTTCCTACCTTGGTCATCACGCTGGCTGGGGCCCCTGGCCCCTCCTCTGGAACATCATCATAGTCAGAGTCGTCTGGTAAAAGAGAGGGGGTGGCTCAGAAGCCAAGAATAAACTCACCAACACACACACACACACACACACACACACACACACACACACACACGGAGAGGGAGAGGGAGAGGATGAGGGAGAGAGAGGCTTGAGTTTTAAAAGAAAGGCACAGGAGACAGGAAGTGCTATTTATACTGAAGGAAAGGAAGGGCCACCACAAGGAGGCTGACAGAGCAGCAAGCTTGGGAGTTGGGGTGGAGACTGTCCAAACAAGGCACACAAGGTAACAAGAATCAAGATGGCTCCAAGAGTTACTCAGACAGGGAACTTCACTACCTCAAGGATCAGCCATGCTCACACTTGGCAAGCAGGAGACCGAGAAGAGAGAAAGAGCATGCATACTCTTTGAGAAGGCCTAGGACGCTCCAGGGAACTGCTGGCCACCAGGAGAGAGGGAGTATGTCCACTACCTGCTCTCCAGGGATGATCTCAGGAGACCACCCAGAGCCCAACTGCCCAGTAGCACTCACCAAACTCAGGGAGCAGGCGAAGAGGCTTGGGGGGAATCACAGGAGGGCAGGGAGGAGGAGACGGAGGCTGCAGGGGCCCCTGTGGAAAGGCAGGCAGGAGGGTGGACGGAGTCTCTGTAGGCTCTGGTTGGGACCAGGGTGATATGGATGGCAGCAGTAACTCCTCCTTAGAGAGAAGGCTGAGAACAGAACCAGAGCTGGGTGTCAGCAGGCGCCAGTCAGGGTTCTGATCCACTGAGGCTCTGCTTACTAGGCAAGCATCTTCCTGACCCACACACCAGCCTGCCTCGCACAGTCCTCAATCATTCCCAGGCCAGCACTTCTTCAACCCATATGAGCTGGTCACCCAGCCCTGGTGCTTCAGCTTCTAGCTATGTACCCATGGGACCTCTATGCTGACACAGAGAAAAGACGCGAATGGAGCAAGGGGGAGGTAAGTCTTGACATGTACCATGGAGGATTCAGGGTGTTTGATGGCAGACAGGATGGGATTGAAACAGGCACCAAGGTCAGCACTGAAGCCATAGTCCCGAGCCTCAGAAACTCAGGTCCAGACTGTGATCTCTGGGACAAAGTCCTCTTCTCTTTTTTTAGCACACATTCAGAAATGGTGACCTCAGTCCCCCAAGCGCTCCTCACCCTCCACTTAGATTCATCTCTGATGTCAGTTTCTGGGGCCTGCTTCAGGTACCCAGTTATCCTCCCCGCCCCATAGTTTTCCTATTGTCCTATTCTGGTGATGAAAGCCTCCTGAAGGGCTTTGTCGTCTGTGGAGTAGGATCTGCTTTCACAGGCAGAGAAAGAGTAGGTCACATACCAACATACTGGATCCTCAGTGCCCAGCAGTTAGAATGGCAGCCGAGTTCTGGTGGCCTGGCTGCACCAGCTATCTCTCTCCACATCTGCCAAGGGCTAAGGAGGGGCATCCGAGTAGACAACTTCCTCCCAAACCCTGGTCACTTTGGGTCTGGTCTGTTCCCCAGTGTTCCCAGCAGTGGGTAGCAGCATGTGACGGCCGGAAACGCAAGGAGGTGTGGGAGGATATGACTGGGTCGCTCTTGAATCTGGCAGTTCCCCTCTCCCTGTTCCTTGTTGAAGCATCTCTGCCTCTACACCACTTCTCCCAGGCCACACCTCTCTGTTTCCCTAAACCCTGCTGCTCTCTCTCTCCCCATACGAGAAGAGTATTCCAAATAGTTCTCTTCAAAGTAAGTCCCTCCTGCCCATGCTCCGTTAGTATCTAAGCTAACAGGAGCCGAGCTCTACTACCTCACGCTTTTCAGAATGTGTCTGTTTTCTACGGCCATGTGGACAGGGAGGGAACCTCCCTGTGGAGTCCTGTCCTGCACGGGATGCTACAGCAACCCAGCTACCCACACAGCATCGTCTTGGCAACAGCAGCCTATGTGAGACTGCAGGGGCACCAGGAGAAACTCAGCGAACTCTGTGTAGTGACCTGCAACTAAGAACACGCACACTTGCAGGGCCACTAAGAAGGCACACTGTCCCCTTGGAATAAGAAGTTTCTAACTAAGCCAGGCTGGCTACCAGTGGGTCACCTGCTTACTCTGATCCTCAGTCTCTCGCCTCTGTGTTGTCACCTGCAAGGGTCAATAGGAATGGCTGCTAGACAGGTCAGTGAGCCCTGTCTCTACCACGGGAGCCAGGTACCCATGTCTCTATACCTCTCCAGGAACTGATTCTAAGGGACGGTGGTATGGAAAGTATGATGTCCCTCCGTGAGCACAGCACCAGGCTATCTCCCCGAGTTGACCCAAGTCTTTTTGCAAAAGGGAAAGCCTTTGACTTACAATCCCCACCTCCGAGTGTACAGCTTGGCTGAATGGACAACAAGAGTGTGCTAGACAGGTGGGTGGTAGACAGGAGGACCGATCTTCGGACAGACTCACAACAAGCTGAGCATTCTGGTTGCCAGAGAAACAAACGAATGATTGAAAGACACCAAGCACCTGAGTGCAGACTTGCCCCACAGCCTGCCTGGTCCCAGATACCTGACATCCTTAGCCTTCCAGAAGAGCACATCAATCCACCACGCCGCTGCTTCCAGAGGCCAGGAAGAAGGGGCTGCAGTGGCCATGCTCGGGAGTCAGCTGAGAGCAGACCGTGGCCTATGGGGAAGTGTGGATCCCTATTCTGCAAGGCTAAACAAGTGGGCCTGGCTTCCTACTGTCACTCTCCTCAATGTCCTGAGGGGTGGAGCAGGGCAACCGGACCCACTTGTTCCTCACCCTCAGGGGTCAGGAAAGCACAAGCCCTCTCACCTGGTCTACCTCTAACACAGTCCTGACACTCCACAAGCCTGCCCTGAGGCTCACTGCCTGCGGGTGCCCTCTGCCTTTATCATCTGCCTGAGGAGGGGAGACAACAGAGCCTCTCACAAGCCTTGTGGCAAGAAACTTCCACGACAACCAAACTGCCTAACGTAGGGCATCTAGTACTGCTGAGTCAGGGCTAGGAAAGGAGAAGTGAGGTCAGAAAGGCACAGCCTGTGGGAAATCCCCAGGGGGGTGGGGAGCACCCCAGGAGGAAGGGAGCACCCCTGGAGCAGCTCCTGGGTATCTGCCCTTTATAACAGTCCCATGCCCGAATTCTGGTGAATCATCCCTATGCTCACCCTGCTCTGACTCCTTTGATTTCCACCAACCCAGGGAAGCACACCAGTACCTCAAAATGTAGCCCCGTGGGCCATAGAAAGACAAAAACAAACAAACAAACAAACAAACAAAAAAACCCTCCTCACGCTTACCCCCAGCTCTACTGTCCTCCAGGCCCTTCTCTAGCCAAGGGACATATGGAACATCTATTCTAATTATTATGCCATTCACAATAGGACTGGACACCAGGGACAGGGGTGACCCACCTCAGCCTGAGCCCTTAGCTCCAGAAGTCTGACCTTTCAGATTAGAGGAAATACCCTAAGACCTGTACCCAGGGCTGGGAGACATATGAGGATCCTAAGTCTAAATGGGTAAGGCTAGAGTGACCCCGTCTCTAATGGTGTGAACCAGAAACTTAAGGCTCGGCCAATGTCCATTACAGGACAACAGATGCAAACAGCTTGTCCTAGACACAGTGACATGCGGCTGCTCCAGTTTGAGGGCAGATAGGTCTGGGTTTGAGCCCCAGAGCTCAGTCAGCACCTCTGAGCCTCAGTTTCCCCTCTGACCAACTAGCAGGCTCTCTCACACTGCTCTCACGTGTGGCAGCACGGTTTCTTACCTGGGTTGTAGCCAAAGGAGTCACAGCCTCACAGGTTAGGCCACAAGCTGCATTACAGCCTTCTCGTCCTGCAAACGCCCTGGGCTCCTCCCTAATGCTTGCATCTATATCCACCTCCAGCCAGAGAAGCCAAGGCTCACTTTGAGGGCAGGAGGGCTGCAGAGAGGGACAGCCTGCAGGTCAAGCAGACTTTGGACTAACTCCCTATTCCTTATCCATTCACTTTCTAGCACTCTACAAAAAGCTAATCCGAGGCCGGGTATGGTGGTGCACATCTTTAATCCCAGCACTCAGGGAGCAGAGGGAGGGAGATCTCTGTGAATCTGAGGCCAGTCTGCAGTCTATAAACATTCCGTATGTGTGTACATGTCTGTATAGGTATATGCACATGAGGGCAGAGGCCAGAGGATACCCTGGAGCTGGAGTTCCAGGTGGTTGTGAACTACCCAATGTGGGTCCTGTGAACCGAACTCAGGTCCTCTGCAAGAGCAGTATGAATTCTTAACTTCTGAGCTAACTGCAGTCCCAAGCGGCAGTCTATAACCATATCCTTCAAAACCTTTGTATAAAGCATTCCTTTCACCGCAGACACTTGTCCCTGTCTAGCCTAACTCGTACTCTTCCCTGAGACATATATCCCACCTCCTCTTCCTCTACTGCGGACTTTCCATCATGCCTCAGGCTTCTTAGGGGCTTCTTTGGGACTCCCCCACCCTCTATACTACTTCTCTATCTTTAAGATTTATTTATATTTCAAGCGTAAGTGTGCACGTAAGTGCAACACCTGCATGCAGATGCCCACAGATGTCAGAAGAATCAGATGCCCCAGAACTGAAGTTATAAGTGTAGTGAGCCACTATGTAGGCTCTAGGAATCGAACCCAGGTCCTCTGGAAGAGCAGCCAGTGCTTCTCACAACTGAGCCGCCTCTCCAGACTACCTCCGTATTTCCAATCATTCTGCACGCTACATCCTTCCTTCGATGTTTGTTTCACTGCAATGACTTCAAAGGACAAAGGACCCAGAGCACATTTTACCCCAGAGTCAGAACTTTCCCCCTAAAATGTTCCAGGGACCTTAGAAGGACCCAGGCCAATCCTAGGACTTTCACCAGCACAGCTGCAAGACGAGGCCAGGCCCAGTGACCTGGGGACTCTGGCCTTTCCTGATGCCCCCTTCCAGTGGCAAACTTTCCCAGCTGCCCACTTCCTCCTCAACAGCTGGGTCCTGCACTCCTCACTTCCCCCATGTCACTTCTGTCCTTCCTCCTCCACCATGGGCTGCTGCACACCCTGGCTCTGTCCTACTCACTTCTGCCCAGGCCGCAGTACACAAAGCTCTTATCAGGCCTCCTTTGTAGGAACAGAGGTCTGCAGCCTGCATGCCACTTGACACTTCTTCCTGGGCCAGGGGCTCCCCTTCCTAGGCACTACTGTGGGCCTGGCTTCTGCCAGAACGTTTTACATAAAATGACCCCAAACCATGGATCCCCCTTTTGCTTAAAACTCACTTCACCCTCCAGGAAATCCACCCAAATGTGGATTTCACCCTCTAGTTAACAGCCTGGTGGGCCTCCATACCACTCCAAGACCTGAGCCCCACAGACCAATCCTGTTGTGGTGGGCAAGAGGCAGGTAGCATCTGCTCTGTGTATTTCCTGGGTCTGACTCTACTGTCTCCCTGAGGACAAGAAGAGCAGGTCAGCCCATGGCGAGCTTTCAGACAGATCCATGACCCCTCCCCCACACTTCTGGTGACCAGTCCAAAGTAGAGGCCATAATATGTTCCCAGTGACCCAAGGGGTGCTGGGTTCATTAGGGATTCCTGATAACTGGAAGGAGGGGAGGGCAACCTCACACTCAGCATGCACCCACCAATCACCCAGACACCACGGGAGGAACCATACAAATGAAATGCCAGCCCTCTTTAGGTAGGTCCCTGTCACCTTGGGCTGGGGGTATGGGAATTTAGACACACAGCATTCTTGAACTTAACACACTAGCCTAAATTCCCTTGGGGAGCCAAGGGAATTGCCTTATGGTGCAGGAAAGTGGGAATGAATGCCAGAAGAGAGCAAGGAGCAGAGGACCCTCCTACACAAACACAAATGCACATGGACACACACACACACACACACACACACACACACACACACTCACCCCAACAACAGTCTGTGGGGCAGGTCTGACAAAGGCTCAGAAAACAGGCATTTAGGATCACTAGGAAAGGCTGATGTGGAGACAACAGAGAGAAGGAAGGAGAAGGGGGACAGTGTTAGAAAAGAGCAGAACAAAACAAACAAACAAACAAAAAAAAAAAACAGGAGAAGCCGAGAAACGGTCCTGGAACTGTCTGAGCAAACCAAGGGAAAGCACAGCATCCTGGAAAAGCAGCTCAGAAAGTGACAGTCACACAAAGAGTGACTCATCCTCCAACCCTCCCACCTGCCCAACACCCTAGCCAGGGCTGCCCCTCACTCACCCTCAGAGGCCTGCTGAATCCTGTCTTGGGCCTGAGAACGCCTAAGGCTCCAGCCAGGTGGAGCAGTATGTGCCAGGGTGCCCTGTGTCTGCCGGTGGAAGCTTGTGTGGGCTCTGGCTGGTCCTGTGGCCAGAGCCCCTATTGTTGGCTGTGTCTGGGTCTGTTCCCTTGGATATGTGAGCCCCAGGTATGTCTATGTATACCTATGGGGAGTGTCTCTGAATGTGTGTAAATGTGTGTGTGTGTGAATATAATCATAAGTCTGTCCGGGAGGGAAAGAGATTGCGTGAGTGTATAAGTGTGTGTGAGTGTGTGTGTGTGTGTGTGTGTGTGTGTGTATCCAGCTCTGGTCTTTGCTTCCTGCTCTCTGCCTCTCTTACCCCCTCCCCGCCCCCCTTCAGCCTAGGCCAACACACTTCCTGAAAACACTGAGAGAGAAAGAGAGAAACGTCACCCATAATCCCCTGGGACAGATACTTCCTCCCCGCCCCTCAGGCCACGCCAGCACCAGCCAAAGTAAAATGGGGCAATTAGCCCTGTCAGCTGGTCCCCTGAGGCCTCACAGGGTACCAGTCCAGGAAGCCCTGATTCTGGCTAGCCCTTATATGAATCCTCCACCCTAACCTCCTGAAAGAGGCCCAAAGAGGCTGCAAAATAGGCTCCCTGAAGGGACAGTTTCTGCCCCAGCAACAGGTGATCAGTCTTCAGAAAGACCACGGATTGGCTGAGCGGCAAGGCATTCTGGGGCACTGAAGGGAAACCTTGCAAGGTGTGACTCCTGACAGTGGCTGGCCACTCTGGGCAAATACTTCCTTTCCCTCAAATACCTATAGGTATCCGAGTATCAGAGGAGGAAGCTGAGACCCACAGGGAGTTGGAAGGGGCTGTGTGGAGTGGCTCTGGGACCCTTGATCAGAAACAATCCCTCTGTGATCCAGAGAAGCAAGTCCTGAGGGTTTTGTCTCTGACATCTGAAGCTGAGTGGACAGGGCCAGGAGGCAGGATCTGAATGCTGGTTTCCTCTCTGGGGTGGAGTGGCTTTGGGCAAGTTTCCCTGCAGCCAATTCATAGGCATGGGCTGAAATAGTCAATGTTACAGATGCAGAGGTAAAGTGGGGTCTTCAGGATGTGTGTGAGCCTGCCTCTAAAAGCCCTCAGTTTGACCAGGCAGGAAGGAGGGAGCCCCATCTTTCCTTGTTTTCTGGTTTGCTTACAGCTTTTCTGTAGCCTAGAAGACTATCAGCCTCTTGCTTGTCACCATCCCCACAGATGGGATGACAGGAATTAAGGAGAAGGCTTTGGAGTGATGCGCTCAGGGTCCCTGAGCTCTATGGCCAGTCTGAACCGAGGCCTGCTCACATCATCTGAAGACGTCCAAGCTCAGCACCCACAGTGTGAAATCCCCTGGCATCACTGGCCTTTCCTCTCCATGACATGTCAAAGGGGCCTATTAGGTACTGCTTGCCAGGCGTTCAATAGTAAAGGAAACACTGACGAAGATCCCACAGCCCTAGGAGAGCTGACATTCTAATGGTGCCTGGCAGCATATGCACACACATATGTGCACAGTGACTCACACTTGACAGTACACAAACACTAAACGTGCCAATCTGCTTACCCAAACAGCATCTGCACACTATTAACAATGCGAACTGGCACTGCCAGCCCCACAGCAGCAATACGCTCAGGCTTGTGCATATGCCTACTCAGCCCGGGGGACCCGGATATACTGACCTGTCACCCGTACAGATCCCTGTACCTATTAGGACCAAGCATGGCCACCTGTAGAACCAACACAAATATGCACCACCCTGACAGCTGGCCAAATGTGCATATGTGTACCTACACATGTGTACAGACATGCAGACAGGCAAAACACCCATACACATAAAGTAAAAATTAAAAACAAAACAAAACAAAACCAGTGGCTGGAGAGATGGCTCAGAGAGCACTGAGTGCTTTTCCAGAGGTCCTGAGTTCAATTCCTAGTCAAATTCCCAGATGGTTCACAACCATACGATGCCCTCTTCTGGTATGTCTGAAGACAACGACAGTGTACTCATATACATATTTTTTAAAAAACCTAAAGCCTTTGTCTATCCATGAGCTGAGGACCGCAGATGCCTACGACTATCGAGGCCTCATCCCCAGGACAAAGGACGCCAGGCCTGGCACCACTTTGCCCTAAGGAATGGCCCCAAACTGTGCAAATCAAGATGTCTCTTTGCAACCTGTGGCTCCACATCCAGGAGTCAACAAACTGCAGATCCAAAAGTGTGCAGCAAACCCACATCTATCCTGAATACATGAGGCTTCTTTTCCTTGTCCCTATTCCCTGACAAATCCGGTATGGTAGTTATCTACAGACAATTCGCAGTGTATGTGGCACTGTAAGTAATGCCCAGAAGATTTGTATTACAAGAGATGGGGCTGGAAACACAGACCAGTGGGAAAGAGCTTGCCTAGCATATGCACAGCCCTGAGTTTGATCGACCCTAAAGCACAGAAAAACAAACAAACAAACAAACAAACAAGGCAAAAAAGCATGAAGAATGCATACAGATTTCTTGCAAGTATTACACCATTTTATAATTTGCCCCAACCCCATTCCTACTGAGGGGCCAGATGTCTTATTTAGAGGCCTTGACTCCCCCCATACACTAGCCAAGTACCTGTGTCCGGACTGTAGCTCTGAGAGTGGGCCTTGTATCCTGGGGCCCAGGGCTGTGGGCATGATTTTTATTTACCCTGAAGGTTTCCTGAACAGGTACAAGTGTCAGGAGACCCACAGAGGGCCCAGATAGGTCAGACAGGGCATCAAGGGCAGAGGGCAGAGGGCAGAGGGCAGAGGGCAGAAACCCCATCCTTGTTTTTTTCCTGATTTACTTACACCTTGGTCTATACCCTAAAATCTTATCCCAGGTGAATTCTTCCCCTTGTCCTCTTCTGAAGGCCTCTCCCTTCCCAAAACATCTCCAGAGGGTCAGCCTGGTGAAGTGGAAACTTAAGGGTTTCTTTGGAAAGTCAGTTGTGTCAGATGGTGCTTTGCTGGGGCAAACATGTAAAAGAGTGTTTTCCTGAAGCAGACACAGGTAAAAAGACATTTTGCTAAAACAGACAGGTAAAGGAATCTTTCACTGGAGCGGACACGGGTGAAAGGACGTTCTGCTAAAGCAAGCACGTGAAAGGGTGCGTGATGACGGATTCTTTGCTAACCACAGACACGTATTCTCGTCCACCTTACATAGCATTGTTGAGCTCTATTTGTCACCAAGAAAGACACCAAAAATCTTCTCAGAGGATCCTGTGGCTTCTTGCCGCTTCCACAGACTTGGGACAATTGACCGGGTGATGTCAGCAGATACAGACTGGTGTAGAGTTTTTGAAGATAGACTCATGTGAAGACACACGGTGAGGTAAGACCCGTGGAAGACACGTGACGTTTGGAGTCATAAATAGGAATTATACATAGGGCTCAATGGACAGTGACAGGGGCTTGACTTGCTTTTTACAGTGCTTCTTGTTCTCTGCTTCACTGAGAGGCACAGCCAAGAATTTCCCGTGTCCCTCCTGCTGACTCATGCCGATTCGGCTGAGGCCTGGCTGTCCCTGCTGGGTCAAGCCACCGCTGCCCATTCATGTTTACTATCCTGGCTCTACCAAACTGGACTGCTAATATATTTGTAAAATGTTCACGGGTAGATGGAGCTGCCGCCGGTGATTTCTGTAAACTGGACTGCTGATTCCTAACAACGCACGCAGATGAGATTTGCTCCAGAAAACAATTTCTAAACAGGTCCACTGCTCCTATATACTAATAACCTTTCTTTTCCACTACCTCTGGTATATGGTGGGCTTGAAGGGAGGTTAAAACGTTTAAAAAAACCATCATTAAAATTAAGGTAAAAAAATTAAAACCTACACTCTGGGTTGGGAGAAGGAAGGAGAGAACGGATGTGGGGTGGTATATCCAGGGTATTCCAGCAACTTTGAGTCTGCTTTGGCTCACCCTCATTCTCTCTCTCTCTCTCTCTCTCTCTCTCTCTCGTCTCTCTCTTTGTCTCTGTCTGTCTCTGTCTCTGTGTCTCTCTCTGTCTCTTTCTCTGTCTCTCTCTGTGTCTCTCTCTGTGTGTGTCTCTCTCTGTCTCTGTCTCTCTGTCTCTCTCTGTCTCTGTCTCTCTCTTTGTCTCTGTCTCTCTCTGTCTCTGTCTCTGTGTGTGTCTCTCTGTCTCTTTGTCTCTGTCTCTGTGTATGTCTCTCTCTGTCTCTTTCTCTGTCTGTCTCTCTCTCTGTGTCTCTGTCTCTGTCTCCGTCTTTCTCTGTCTCTCTGTCTCTCTCTCTGTGTCTCTCTCTGTCTCTCTCTCTGTCTCTGTCTCTGTCTTTCTCTCTCTGTCTCTCTGTGTCTCTCTCTGTCTCTGTCTCTCTGTCTCTGTCTCATGCTTGCACTCTCCCCTGCATGCAGGAGAATGGCCATTAGAGGGTGCAATAGCACCAAGAACAATGAATCTATACTGTGGTAACAGGGTCCTGAGGATGCAGGAAAAACATCTTGTGCTTTTTTTCCCCATCAAGTACATCTCATAACTTTAGACCCGGTTTGGCCTAGAAGGTCCCCTGACTCAATGCTACTCTCCCATGGAGAAAACCTCACAGACTTTCCCCGCAAGTGTGTTCCCTGCCCCCACTTCCCATCGCTACCACGTACCTGCATGGACCCAGTTAGCCCTTCCCTCCATGCCCCAAGCTCCAGGATCCCAGCTTGAAATCAGAACACAACCCCCACCTCCCACAGAAGGCTGCAGAGATCAGCAGAATCCCCAACACCATCCAGCAGTGACAAGGACAAGAGACCTGTGACAGCACATCCCTTTAAAAATCCAGCGGAACTTCATTCCCCCAAATATATGACAGCCTGTCTTTAGATGCCTCTCTGGCTGGCACCAGAGCAAACAGCTGAAAGGGAGGAAGAAGTGGAGAGCCTGTAGAAAGAGGGAAAGCTCGGGGAAGCATGGAGGAGACTAGCTAGGGAGAGGAGAAGGGATTATGAAGAGAACAGAGAGTAAGCAGGCTGCAGATCAGACAGGTCCTGGGATTTGTCAAGTGCAGCATTGGGGGTAGGGAGTAGTATGATTGACAGAAGTACTCCCCAACCCCATACCTGAGCCTCCATCCCAGAGCTCCATCTTTCTCCACACCTCATCTTCTAGTGCCAGGGTGCACCCTGGTCTCACGGGTCAGGTGCCCCAACAAACTCACATATCTCCCAAACTTTCTCCCTTCCTGGGCCGCCCTCAGTGATGGCGCCACCTCCCACTTGCTGGTTTAGACACCTGGGGGCCACTGTGGCTCCCCTGCACGGATCCAGGTATCCTTAAGTCCTGGCTATTCTTAGGTCCATCCCTCACCCCACTCTGCCCCAGCCTGGCCCTGCTCTCTTCTCTCTAAACTTTCAACCCTGGCTCTTCCACACTCTAGGACCTCCCACCCACGAGCTGTGACGTCACTCACCTGGTCTGCGGATAGGGGGGCCCGGTTCGAGGAGGTACAGGAGGAAGGCTCGGTTCTACTGAGTGCCTCTTGGCAGGCAGTGGGGGCAGAACAGGATCTGGGGGTGCTGTGGATGGTGGAGTGAAGCAGGCAGGTGGGAGGCAGCTCCTGCGGGGTGGAATGGGTGGAGCAGCAGGCAGACCCTGGTCCTCTCCAGCTGTGGGTGGCGGCTCAGGTGGAGTGACAGGCACAGGTGGTGACCGGAAGATGTGTCGCTTCATCGGCACAGGTCGTGGGGCAGGGCGAGGCACAGGGACCGGCGGGGGTGCATGGGCACGGTGCAGACCAGCCAGGATACGGCGGCGGTGGCCAGGGAGGTTCATGCCCATGTCCACCAGGCTGGCATCGCTGAGGCCTTGGCACTCAGTGGCCCACACCAGTCCATGCTGCTCAAAGAGTGCTGTGTACTGCTCCAGGTGCAGTGCCCGCAGCCACTCCGCTACTGACAGTGCGGCATCATGGCCCTCCGCCATGGCTTCTGGCTGCAGAGGTCCAGGGCTAGGCTCAGATCTGAAACAGAAGGTTGCAGGTAAGAGGTACAGCAACCGGGATCATGGCCAGCAGTGTCCCTCTGCGAGCTTCCACACTATGCCAGTCGGAATCTTGAATGTCATGATCTCAAATGCAGAATTCCAAAAGATTGAAATCTAAAGCCTAAATCCCACAGACTACAATCCTGAGAGACAAAACCTGGAAAGCTGAAAAAAGCTCAAATGCCCAGACCTGCTCAGGCCACGAAGTCAAAGTCTATTTATTCTCTTGCTGTTAGTGGCGTTCATGTTTTGACTCGGGATTTTGCTGTTTCTCTTTGGCTCTGGCCTTGAACTAGCCCTAAACTCACTATGTAGCCCAGGCTAGCCTGAACTTACATCAATCCTCTTCCCTCAGCACCGAGATAGGTATGTGCCACAATGCCCAACCCCAGTTCCATTCTTGTGCATCCACACTGTGCCCACATACCAGGCAAAACTGACTGCTGAGAGCCAGGCCTGACAAGACAACCCTGATCTCCCCGATCTGTGAGTTCCTGTGTTCCTAGCATCTAGCTCAAGGGTTCTTCACATATTAATCTCCTCTACAGCCATAACACCCCCAACCTACAGGCTCAGCTACTGCCATGAGACTGGCAAGTGGCATGGTTGGTGCTGGGTAAGACACCCAGGACCCATTCTTCTCTGCAAGGCCCAGGCCAGGGCCCAATCCCTGTGTGGCACCTATCCCCAGGTGACGGCCAGGTTTGGAGGCTCAGTGAGCACATGTGGGATCAAAAGGCACCTCCACTGGCCTCCATGTCCCTCAAGTGGAGTGGTCCACAAGGGGAAAAAGCCCAGGCCACACAGCCTCTGAATCCTGGCCTTCTGTGCAATCCCCTCCCTACCACCAAGGCAGAGTTAAAAGACAAAAACGGAAGCAAAACTCATTAGCTCGCATGTTCATCCATTCATTCACTGACTCAGTCATCAGAGCAGCCAGGCACTGGACAGTGGGAACTCAGCCTCACACCAGGCACTGGACAGTGGGAACTCAGCCTCACACCAGGCACTGGACAGTGGGAACTCAGCTTCATACCAGGCACTGGGCAATGGGAACTCAGCCTCACACCAGGCACTGGGCAGTGGGAACTCAGCCTCATACCAGGCACTGGGCAGTGGGAACTCAGCCTCGCATCAGGCACTGGGCAGTGGGAACTCAGCCTCGCATCAGGCACTGGACAGTGGGAACTCACACTCGCACCAGGCACTAGACAGTGGGAACTCAGCCTCACACCAGACACTGGACAGTGGGAACTCAGCCTCACACCAGGCACTAGACAGTGGGAACTCCCCCTCACACCAGGCACTGGGCAGTGGGAACTCCCCCTCACACCAGGCACTGGGCAGTGGGAACTCCCCCTCACATCAGGCACTGGACAGTGGGAACTCAGCCTCACACCAGGCACTGGGCAGTGGGAACTCAGCCTCACATCAGGCACTGGACAGTGGGAACTCAGCCTCACACCAGGCACTGGACAGTGGGAACTCACACTCGCACCAGGCACTGGACAGTGGGAACTCAGCCTCACACCAGACACTGGACAGTGGGAACTCACCCTCACACCAGGCACTGGACAGTGGGAACTCAGCCTCACACCAGGCACTGGGCAGTGGGAACTCAGCCTCACACCAGGCACTAGACAGTGTGAACTCCCCCTCACACCAGGCACTGGGCAGTGGGAACTCCCCCTCACATCAGGCACTGGACAGTGGGAACTCAGCTTCACACCAGGCACTGGGCAATGGGAACTCAGCCTCACACCAGGCACTGGGCAATGGGAACTCAGCCTCACACCAGACACTGGACAGTGGGAACTCACACTCGCACCAGGCACTGGACAGTGGGAATTCACACTCGCACCAGGCACTGGACAGTGGGAACTCACACTCGCACCAGGCACTGGACAGTGGGAACTCAGCCTCACACCAGGCACTGGGCAGTGGGAACTCCCCCCTCATATCAAGAACTTTCTGCTGAGAGTCCAAGGAAGACAGGAAGAGGCAACTAAGAGATCCAAAGAGCGAAGGCTCTTGGTCATCCCCACAGCACCGAGGAGGTGATGGTAATGTTCAGCACTGAGCTAACTTAACAGACTGGTATTTCCTTAAACAAACCTTATATAACCTCAAGCTAAATAGAAAACTCCTATTGCAGGGGCATGGAGACACGGCTTAGAGGTCAAGAACACTTGCTGCCCCTCCAGAGGACCAGCAACCATGTTGGATGGCTTTCAACCACCTGTAACCTTAGTTCCAAAGGATCCAGTGCCCTCTTCTGGCCTCTGAAGGACCCTGCATACATGTGGCACGCATACCAACAAGCAGGAACACATACATATACACACAAATAAAAATAAAGTTTGAAAGAGATTCCCATTCTGGTGAGGAACGAGACAGTGATTTCATTGTGTTTATTATCCAGATTGCTCTGAAAATTCTAGGCAACCACAAATGAGCAAGAGGTTGAAAATATAAATCAGGACAGATAAACCATCCACAGTTGCCAGGAAGAGTTTTGAGACGGGAGCCCAAGCACCTTCACTTGTTATGAGCGCAAATAGAAGAGTTTGGTGTGATCACTGAGTTCAAAGTTGACCCAGCAGACACCAGTGTTTCTGTGCAGTAACCAGGTGGGAACCAGGACGGAAGACCCTCCTCGGTGACAGCCTCGCCAAACGGAAAATACAAGGGTGAGCATCATAAGAAATATACACACCTCAGGGAGGTGACGGAGCTCCCTGCCAGTGCACTCGATGGGCTGATTCCCAGTGAGGGGAAGAGAGTGAAGGACGGAAGGGCACGGGAAGGGTTAAAAATGTTCTCACTCAGGAGAAGGCAGCAGGCAGGCAGGCAGAAAAAAGTTTGAGGTGTTACTCAGGGACTTAGAGGGTAAGAGCACTGGCTGCTCTTCCCAAGGACCCAAGTTTGATTCCCTAACACCCACACAGTGCCTCACAGTAGTCTGTAACTCCAATCCCTAGGGATCCAACACCCTTTTCTGGACCCTCAAGCACCAGGCACACATAATGGACAGACAAATAGGCAAACAAAACACCCGTGCACAAAAAAAAGATGGCCTGGACAAACGGGAAGGCATAACTTCTGGATGGGCACCACCACGGTACTGGTTCTCTTGCCTCAAACCTCCTGTGTAGCTGAGGATGACTTTAACTTTCAAAACCTTCCTCTTCCACCTCCCAGTTACTGGCATGTGCCACCACGCCCCGCCATGCAGGCGCTGAGTAACGAACCCAGAGCTTTCTGTCCGGGAACAGGCACTCCACCAACTCAGTCACGTCCTTGTTCACTCCCTACATTTTCCCCCCCAGACTGTGCCCTTGCCATTAAATGCCATGTGACACAGTACATAAAAATTAAGCTACTCTGCACGGTAGAACCCACTATAACAAAATGGGAAGTAAAAAAACAACCTAGGAGGTGTCCCCTAGCCACTTACTTCCCCAAAGGTGAGAAGCACCAAGACATAGGACATTAGCCGGGCTTGGTAGAGCCGGCCTGTGGTTCCATCGCTCGGAATGTACACAGTACCTGTCATGGGGTAGGTAGTCCTCCCCGACTGGCAGGGGTGCCTCCAGGAAGGGCAATGTCATAGTCACTAGAAGAGCCCCTTTGAAGGGGCTGTTGCCCTTTGAATACAAGTGTTCAATTAAAGCCAACCTGGGCTACTTGATTTTTTTTTTTTTTTTGGTTCTTTTTTTTCGGAGCTGGGGACCGAACCCAGGGCCTTGCACTTCCTAGGTAAGCGCTCTACCACTGAGCTAAATCCCCAGCCCCTACTTGATTTTTTTGTTTTTGTTTTTTCCTTTTTTTTTCCGGAGCTGGGGACCGAACCCAGGGCCTTGCGGTTGCTAGGCAAGCGCTCTACCACTGAGCTAAATCCCCAACCCCAACCTGGGCTACTTGAAACTCTATTACAGAGGAAACGAGGAGAGGGAGAATTCAAGTGGGTGAGGACGCACACAAGTGTGAGCGCATCTGTCAGCTCCACACAAGCTAGAGTTCCTCCTGGGAAGAGAAAATGTCAGTTGAGGAATCACCTCCATCAGACTGGCCTGTGGGACGTTTTCTTGATTGATGACTGATGTGCAAGGACCCAGACCACTGTGAGCCTTGCACTTCCAGAGCAGGTGGTCCTGGCTTCGGTAAGGAAGCAGGCTAGCACGTCATGAGAAGTGAGCCAACAAGCAACACCCCTCCACGGCCTCAGCTTCAGGTCCTGCCTCCAGGTTGCCGCCTTGAATTCCTGCCCTGACATCTCTTCATGATGTAGGCTATTAGATGAAACCAACCCTGTCTTCCCCAAGTTGCTCTCAGTCATGGCGTTCGTTACAGAAACAGATACCAAAACTAACGGAAAGAGAATGATGCGGGGCAGTGGGGAATAATCTGAACAGAGACGTTCAGAGGAAGAAATGGCACACACAGCCTTTAAACACAGGACAAGGCACTCAATGACACACAAGGGTAAAACTCTGCCTTCCACCCTGCATGCAGCCAGCACAAAGAGCCTGAGTATACACAGTGTGGGTCATGGGGTAGGTAGTCCTCCCTGATTGGCAGGGGTGCCTCCACAAAGGACAGTGTCATAGTCACTAGAAAAAGCCCCTCTGCCCCTTGCTCTTTGACCTAGTGACCCTGGGTTAAAATACAAATAGAGGTGTTTCTCCTGCAGTGTTACTGGCACCGATCCAAAGCAACACATATGGGAGGTTATCAGCTACCAAACCGTGTATCACAGAAGGTGGAAATAACCAAAATGTCCACCAGCCAGGAAATGAATGACTAAATTATGGGGTAATCATGCAATAAAATACCAAGTGGCCTTGAAAATGAGGAAGATCGAAGATCCTTTTACACTGGTGTGAATGATTTCCCTGTTACGTGAGCAAGAACCAGAAAGGGAGTGTGACATTCTGCCTTTACACACAGGAAGAGCCAACAGCAGCAACGACAAATGAGGTGCCAGGATAAGGGTTAGATGTGTCTCCACAGAGACGAGGCGAAGCCACACCAGGGAACTCTCCAAAGGAAGGGAGGTAAGGGCTGGGAGGGTCCTGAGGGAGCAGGGACAGAAACACAGATGATCTTCTAAGGGAGGAGAACACAGGAATATCTTATTCTTGAAAAATTAAGGGCTGGAGAGATGGCTCAGCGGTTAAGAGCACTGACTGCTCTTCCTGAGGTCCTGAGTTCAATCCCCAGCAACCACATGGTGGCTCACAACCATCTGTAATGAGATCTGATGCCCTCCTTTGGTTGTGTCTGAAGACAGCTACAGTATGTTCATGCATGAAATAAGTAAAAAAATAAATAAAATCTTTTTTAAAAAAAAAGAAAAATTAACTAAACATAGAACCTTGCACACACATTGCTCAGGTCCCTCTCAGGTCCTAGAACAGCCTTGAACACAAAAACTTCAGCTTCCCTGGAAAACTTCCCTGGTGTGGAGGAAGACGGTGGCTCTTATAGTCTGCCACCTAGTGTTCAATTATGTGAGTTCTAAAGGAAGGGTCACACAGTAGAAAGAAACAAATACACTCGTGTTCTTGGGGACAGCGGCCCTCAGTCACATACAGCAGAAAGTCTTCCAGGGTTGAACTAGAACCTGAAAGCAATTTCCAAACTGAAACTGGGCAAGGTTCTGAAGTTTATATAAACTGATGTTAAAGATGTACGTCCAAGCAGGAAAAGCAAGGCGCAGAACACCACTGTGTAAACATCTGAGCTAAAGAAAAACAAAAGCAAGACAAACAAACACAAGAGCAAACCGTGAACACACATGTCTGGGAAGATACATAAGAAGCCACATTTGGGCCGAGTGGTACAATGGTGCATGGCTTCAATCCTAGCAGTCAGAAGGCAGGGGCCGGCCAATCTGAGTTTCAGGTTAGCCTGGTCCACAGAGTGAGATCTAGGACAGCCAGGACTACACAGAAAAGAGAAAGGCTGTTTCAGAAAAAACAAAAACAAACAAACTAAAAAGCTACATTGGGGGAGAAATGGCAGCTGAGGAAACCAGATCCTTTTAGATCCTTCCTTTTGATTTTGTGCCACAAGCCCCCAAAATGAATCAATTTCTAGAGAATGTAGTGCTCAGTGGGTAAAAGTGCCACAAAGCCTGATGACCTGAGTTCAATCCCTAGGGTGGAAGGTGGAAACACCACTTCAGATTTCTACAAGGCGTCCTCTGACTTCCACATACACACTAAGGGCACCAGAGAGCCCAGCAAACACACACACACACACACACACACACACACACACACACACACACACACACACACACACCAAACGTTTAAAAGGGGAGGGGTATGGTCATCGTTAAGAGCACTTGGGAATGAGAAAGAAACCAAGACTCAACAAGTGAGGAGGAGACACCAATCAGTCGGCACCGGCAAACCAGCCTGGGACCTTTGCCTTCTCCTCTCCAAGCCCCTCGGGGAGGTCTTACCAGGCCTCATCTTCTGCTCACATCAGCTCCCCAAACAATATAAAACCCAGGGTCTTAGCCTCCATGAAACTCCCACCTCAGGATCCCAGCTCCTCACTTACCTGCCACCAAGGACACCTGGTCCTCCAAGGACGTCGTTCCTAGTCCCAAGGGCTCCTCATGGTGCTCTGAGGTGGAAGCTGCAGGGACAGAGATAGGGGAGGAAAGCCATGAGACAAGCAATGCTAGGAGGAGAGAGAGAGAAAGGGGAAAAGGGATGGAGTAGGGGCAAGCCAAAGACAGGGGAAGGAAGTAGAGACAGGGAGCAGGTGGGGGGTGGGAAGAGACAGAAAGAGAGAGAGACAGAGAGAGAGATACAGACAGGCAGAGAGAGAGACAGACAGAGACAGAGAGAGACACAGAGAGACAGAGACAGAGAGACAGACAGAGACAGAGAGAGACAGAAAGAGACACAAAGAGACACAGAGAGACAGAGAGGCAGAGAGACAGAGACAGTGAGAGAGACAGAGAGACAGAGACAGACACAGAGAGAGACAGAGAGACAGAGACAGACACAGAGAGAGACAGAAACAGAGGAGAGAGAGAGAGAGAGAGAGAGAGAGAGAGAGAGAGAGAGAGAGAGAGAGCGAGCAGGCAGAGAGAAGGCTCCAGAGCCCCAGGATGCTGGTCATGGAGTAAGACTCCAGAAAACCTTTCAGGAGAAGAAGTGGGAGATTGGAATGGTGAGGTTCCTTTAAGAGGAGAGACATGCATGGGCTCAGGGCTACTGGCTCCCTGGTTGGGACCCCAGTGGTGGACTGACTACTGGGGAGTTTGGCAGAGACTGCATCAGAAAGGGAGGCAAGAGGGTAGGATGCTTTCCAGACAGGAGAGCTAGAGACATAGGAACACAAGACTGCACTAATCTGAAGGCCATGGAGCAGGCCGAGACACAGCTGGGGCAAGGACATGAGAAGGGTTGAGGAGAATGAGCCAATAGGGGGTTTCCAGAGGAAGAGAGAACAGGCTAGCCAATAGGCCCATGCTCCTGCGGCTGAGAAGGATCAAGCTCTGTGAGGTGGGGGGTCATGAGCACAGAGGAATGGACAGACCCCTCCCTGAAGTAAAGAGCAAAACAGAGCAGGAGTGTCCTAGTAACTGTTGGGCCCTGCACAATGGCTTTGGGGGCACTCATGACTATTTATGGTAAGTAGACACTACAACTGTCACTGCTCAGAACAGGGTTAAAACAGGGACACGGAGTGAGGCATGGCGGTACACATCTGGATCCCAGCACTCGGGAGGCTCAGGCAGGAGAACTGCTATGAAGAGGGTGCCACCCTGGACAATAAAGCAAGTACTAGGCCAGCCTGGGCTACTTAGAAAAAAATGGTGTTACATGTGAATGTGGGTGTCTGTGGGTATTTGTGCTGTACAAGGGGCAGGGATTGTGGAGACCAGGGGTCAATCTCCAGTGCCATTCCTCAAGAGACATCTATCTCGTTTTTTAAGTCTCTCACTGGGACCTGGTGTTCACTAATTAGGCTATGTTGGCTGGTCAGGACCCCAGGGGATCCTGTACAAGAGTACAGCACCATGTCCGGCTTCTTAGATGAAGGGATAGAAACGAGGTCCTCATGCTTATGTGACAGTTCATGCACAGCAGTTCACATCCCAGGGGATGGGATTTTAAAGTAAAAACTTTTTAAACAACTTGAAGATTCTCATTTATGTTATGTGTACAGGTATTTTACATGCACATATGTCTGTGCACCACACGCATGTGGTGCCAAAGTAGGCAAGAAGAGGGTGCCAGATCTTCTACAACTGGAGTTGCAGACAGTCACAAGCCACTGTGTAGGTGCTGGAAATCAAGTCTGGGTCCCCTGGAAGAGCAGCCAGTGCTCTTAACCATGAGCCATCTCCCCAGCCTCTAAAACACATGCTAAGTAACTGGTGCCCTAGAGAAAGTGTTGGCCCAAATGGCAGATGAATCAAATGATTGCTTTAGAAAGACAAACTGGCTCACACCTTTAATCCCAGCTCTAGAGAGGCAGGGGCAGAAGGATCTAAGAGTTTGAGGCCAGGATCTATGAGTTTGAGGCCAGCCTGGTCTACAGAGTGAGTTCCAGGACAGCCAGGACTGCACAGAGAAACCTTGTTAGGGGAGAACAAAAACAAACACCATGTGTTCCACCCAATGTCCCCACACATTCCACCCAGTGTCCCCCCGCTTAAATTCACTTAATCCTCGCTATGATCTGTAAAGTACAAAAGACCATCTAGAGATTTAAAGATAAAGAGACTAGAGTAGAAGGAAGTTGAGTGACTTATCGAAGTCTTACGGCTAAGAAGGAGCAGTCTCAACATATCTAGCCTGCCCTGTCGAAGACAGAAGCTGGCACAGCCATCTATGCCTTTTGAACACTCGAGACACGGTCCCCAAAATGAGCAACACTAAATTCTGAACATATGGGATTTTGAAGAGAGTGAAAGAGAAAAAAGAACGTGAACTATCTCACTGTCTTGCTATTGATTACATACTGAGTAATAATATTGGGGATATTTAGGTTTAAAACACAGCTAAAGCAGTGTGAAGCTAGGATTGGTAGTCCACACCTATAATCCCAGCACTTGGGAAGAAAAGGCAGGAGGATCAGGACTTCACCAGCTTTGGTTACACAGTGAGTTTAAAGCTAGCCTGGGCTACAGAACACCCTGACTCTAATAACAATGATACCAATGATAATATTTAACACTTTAAAAGCAGGGGCTAGATGGATGACTCAGCGGTTAAGAGTACTCGCTGCTCTTACAGAGAACCTAGGTTCTGTTTCCAATACCCACATGGTGGCTCACAAACACCTGTCCCCACGCCACTTCCAGGGAACTCAATGCCTCTCCTGGTCTCCTCAGACACTGGGCACACATGTAGTGCATGTACATACATGTAGGCAAAACAGTCATACTCAGGAAGTAAACATTAAAATCATAAATAAAAAAATATTAGAATTCATTCTTCTGTTTTGTTTTGTTCTGTCTGGGATCAAACCCAGGTCTAGCCTGGGCAAGGCCTCTGCCATTGAAGCTCCTGAGTGTTGGGATGCTAATATGCCTTCTTTTGGCCTCATGTGTTTGTGTGATGTGAGTGCATGTACATGTGTGAGCATGTGCACATATATGCCGCCATGCATGTGTTGAGATCAGAGGGCTACCGTGGGCATATGTCCCTTACTTATCCCCTTGAGACATCGCTCACCGCTCACCACTGTGTACCGGCAGCTTAGCCGTATTTCTCACTCTCCACAAACTTCCTGTCGGAACCTCTTATCTTCTGGAGCATGGCGACACACCACACACACACTGTTTAGCACCCAGACTCTGCTCGTACTCTCTGAGAAGCAGAAACCCAGCTGAGGAAGTATCCTCATACAACACTACAGCCGGGGGTGAGGAGTACACACACACTATTGCATCCAGGTTTGATTTTGTTTTGTTTTTATGCTGTGTGTGTGCACACACACGCATGCATGTGCATGCATGTGCATAACCAAAGGACACCTTTCCCCTTCTGACACGTGCAACCTGAATTCAGGCCATCAGACTAGGGGCCAGGAATCTGCACTCAATGAGCCACCTCGTGAGCTTTGGTCCTGGGTTCTGAGGATCTGGATTCGGTCATCAGGCTTGCACAGCCAGCATCATAACCGTGGAGCCATCTTCCAGATGCTCTTGCACTGTCTACTGGGCAAGGCAGTTCCCCTTAGTCATGCCAAGTATAAAGGACCACCTGCTGAGCCCTGCTGAGGACTGGGGAATGGGGACTGTCCCAACCCTCACTGCTGGACAGGCTGGGGCTGGGAAACAGGAACACTGCTCTCCCTGAGAAGAGCCTGGCCTCTCTCAAGTTCCTATTCCTGCACTAAAGGACACTGGCCAAGGTCAGAGACCTGGGGACTGAGTGCTAAGAGCCTAGGGGACAGTGCTACTCAAGGAGCTGGAAGCATAATCCAGAAGCTGGACATGGCTACCCAGGAACCACAGCCTGGAGCCCCCACCATGCCAGGTCAGCGAGACTTCCAGAGGTGACTGTCCCTGACAGAAGTCTGTGGTAATCACTGCGGAGGCCAGAGAGTGCTGATAACGCTATCCTTTCTTTATCGAAGACCATGGGTGTTTGACGTGGGTTTTCACTCTATAAATGGCATCAACGTATCGTATGCCTGGACGATGGAGCTCTTTAGCACCCAGACTCTGCTCGTACTCTCTGAGAAGCAGAAACCCAGCTGAGGAAGGATCCTCATACAACACTACAGCTGGGGTTGAGGGGTACGCCCCGACACCCAGCCAGGCCTGCGCAGCCGCCTGCATCCATCTCGCTCTTCCTTCAGTGTTGCTCAGATTGACTTGCCAACTGCCAGAACTGATGGGGCTCCCTGTGCCCCGAGGGCTCCTCAGCCTACCATTTGCTGCAGTCCGGCCCTGCCACTTATGGATGAAGAAATAAACACCACAGAGAGGAAGTGACTTGCCCAAATGCTCAATGACATACCCCAAGCCCCAACCCCATCCACAACTCCTGTGTCATTTCCTACATCAGCACAAGCCTGACATAGGGGAGCCCCCAAAGCAGTCAACTGACAACGAGTCTATCAATCACCCTGGCTCCACTCCAAGCCACCTCCTCCAGAAAGTCCTCCAAGACTGCCCTTTGGCCTCCATGTTCCTGCCTGCTCTCCTTGGTCACTCTGCTTGAGAGGATCCACTTGTAGCCTGCCTTAAGCATCTTCTGTGATGGCCCGACTTTCTGTGAAAGTCTGCCTCTCTTTCCAACCCTACCATCCATAGTGGAGCTCAAAGCATTCAGTCCCACTTGAGAAGGAAGAGACATGTTAAACCTCTAATCCTTGCCAGCCAGTCTCTCCCCAGGTCCAGCTTCACTCCCTCTTGCTGGAGCCAAAGCTTTCACCCTTTTGATGACTTTATCAGCCCAGTCCCAAGGCAGAATTTGAACCCACTGCCCATTTCTGGCCCTGCTCAACATTTCCTGTGTGGTATACCTACTACTATTAACCAGTGACACCAACTTCACCAACCCAACAAGGTAGCCACAGCCTTGGCTCCTTTACCTCCTCCAAATGCCACTATGGGCCCAGCCCCTCCCAGGTTCCCACTATGTCCCCTTAGTTCTTACAATGATCCCCAGACCTAGGGACATACCCAAAGTCACATGGGTAAGGTGGACACTTACCAAGTCCCCTGCTGTAGCCCAGACGCTTTGGAGAATGGGCTGCCTCCCTGGGCCTTGACGGGTGGAGACAGGAAGAACACTGTTCCATGCAACGGGAACTGAATGTACAAGGCTCGGGACCACACAGCACACAGCACACACCAAGTACGCTGGAGAGGAGACCAGCGGGGAAGCAAGACCGGCCGCCCCAGAGGTTGGAGCAGCAGCTTGCAAGGTCACTTGTGAGCCTGCTGGCCCAGAGGGTGTACCTGTCCAGAGGCCTCCCCTTGTCTTCTTTTCATTCGGATTTACAACAGTGACTCAGAGCAATCTTAAAGGTCCTGGCTCCTCCCTCTGGCGCTCTGGAGGCCCTATGGTCAGGTGGCCTCCCCTGTTGTGTTCCTTTTACAGGACTCTGCTCCAAGTTCAAGGAAAGGCCCAGCCCTGGGGAGAGGAAGGGAAGGGCAGCCCCAGGCCTACCTGTGTGTGGCCTTAGCTCTCCTCTCCTGCCTTCTTGCACAGTTCCACCCCTGCTCCAGGGCGGCAGGTTTCCCAAGCCAGGCGGCTAGACCAGGACTCTAGTGTCGAGCCCTCAGGAAACCCCCTCATATCTACCTCCACAGGAACCACAACCGCACACCTAACTGGATCTACAAACCACACACCACAACAGCACACAAGCACGACTGAATTGCCTCCCAAACTCCCAAGGCCTCAGGCCTTCTACTCACCAGCAGCTGCTGGATAGAGCTGCCCTTCAGCCACCAGCTTATAGAGCCCGTGCTCCTACCCACAACTCAAGTGCACAGAACTGTCTCAGATCCCCCGCACAACTTCGCTAAAACCCCAACATGCCCAACATATACCCCACACATGCCTGGCCCAAGTAACCAGGTAATACCTGTGGCAGAGCCACCCTCCTAGGCTCCAGCAGCTCTCATGGGCGTCCACAGGACTCAGTGAGCCTCCTCTAGCAGGCAAGAAGCCTTGGAGATACTTCCTGTAGCTATGAGGAACTAAGTGGGGGGCTGGGCTCCCAGCTCAGAGGGTGCAGAAATGACCCCCAACTCTGCCAAGCTAACTCCTTCTGAGCCAAGGCAGCCAGGGCAAAGGGGTGGGGCACAGCATAGTGAACCCCTAGACCAAAACGTTACTTCCTGTCTCTCAGGGACTGTAGGCTGCGGCAAGCAGGTCTCATGAAGGGCCTACTAGGCTTGCTGCCCTACTCCCATCTGTGTCTGCCCTACTGACTCTCCCTGGCTCCCAGAGCATTCTGTTTATCCCATCTGGAGTGGGGCCATTTTCTGTATGGCTGTGCCTCCTAGGCCTACATAAATAAAAATAGGCCCCAAACTTGAACCCCATCCCCAGCAGGGAGGCAAGGCAAACCTAATGTCACCTGGCTCTCCTGCCTGCCTAAATCCTAGTATATCCCATCCCACCTTAGGCCCCATTTTTCTCCTCTACAAGTGAAGGTCTCTGCCCACAAAGCCGGGGAACCCAGATGATTGTGACACGTCACCTCATGCATAGCATAGGCCAGACTTTCATCTTCTGCTCACTCCTCCTCAGTTCAGGCAGCCACTTCCTGTCCAGTCCTAAGGCCATGACTGGTCCTGACTGGACTTGGTATTTGGGCTTCTAGCCAGGTTCCAGTACCTATTGTTCTCAGGTTTCTGTCACCAATGAATCTGTCACACCAGATCCAGTGACGTTTTCTAATGGGCTCTGTTCCAGACACCTGTGCTACATGGAACTTAACCCAACACACACACACACACACACGCACACGCACACGCACACGCACACGCATACGCACACGCACACGCACACACGCGCACACAGACCAGGCTATAACTCCACACTCTATCCTACATAGAACTCCCCATTGCTCTCCAATGCTCCCCACTCTAAATGAACTGCTGTCCCTAAACCAGGTGGGGCCCTTAAATAAATTAGAAAACAGTGCCTCTTCCCTCAGAACCCCACAACGGGATGCAGTTGGTTGTTCTAGGCCTTTCTCTGTAGACCAAGCTGGCCTCAAACTCTGAGATCCGCTTGCCTCTGCCTCTGAGTGCTGGGATTAAAGGCGTGTACCACTGCCTGGCCTTAACAAACTTTTTATAGCATCTCCCTAATAAAATGCTAACCCACAGTCTTTCAGTAAACAGGAGATGCTAATGACAAAAGGACGGCAGACAAGCCCTGGTCATAATTTCAGGCCTAACTCTTAACTCCTATCCCCATCTTGTATATGTGCACATTTGTGTACTGCTGGGATTTGAACCCAGGAACTCCCACATACCAGGCAAATGTTCTACCGCTGAGCTATACAAGCTACATCTTGAAAGACTTTCTACAAATCTCCTGTCTGTGTTGTTTAAAGTTTTAAATAGTGTAATCACTTCTACTATCAGAATGGAGACTGGAGATGAGCTTAGCGGTAGAGCATTGCCTGGCACATGAGGCCTTTGGTTTGATCTCCGTTAGGAGGAAGGCAAGAAGGAAGATGACTTTATTTTATTTTATTTTATTTTATTTTATTTTATTTTATTTTATTTTATTTTATTTGACACAGGGTCTCGTGCATCCCAGCCTGTCCTCAAACTCACTACGTTGCCTTGAACATCAAATCCTGTCTCTACCACCTCAGTGTTGGGACACAACCATATACCACCATGCCCAGTTTACCGGGAGCTGAAAATTAAACCCTAGTCCTCAAGTATGCTAGGCAAGCAACCTATCAAGAGACTTACATCCCCAACCATGATGTAGCTTAAATCACTAGAATTGAGTTCAGGGAGGGAGTGATGGCCAAGGACTCTGTAAACTGAATCCGGAGACTCAAGAGTTAAGAGGCCAGCCTGAGCTCAGTCCAGTCTCAGCTACCTTGTCTCAAAGGCAGACAATGAAAGAAGGCTGGGGGGGTTGGGGATTTAGCTCAGTGGTAGAGCGCTTGCCTAGCAAGCGCAAGGCCCTGGGTTCCGTCCCCAGCTCCGAAAAAAAGAAAAAAGAAAAGAAAAAAGAAAAGAAAAAAGAAAGAAAGAAAGAAAGAAAGAAAGAAAGAAAGAAAGAAAGAAAGAAAGAAGGCTGGGGAGATGGCTCAGTGAGTAAAGCACTTACCACGCCTGAGTTCAAATCCCCCGTGCCCATGTAAAGCTAAGGGTAGCAGTAAGCATGCACCTGTAATGCCAGCACAGCCCCGGTAAGATGGGAGGCCAAGACGGGAAAACCAGAAGCTAGCCTGGCGTACACAGTGGTGAACAACAAAAAGAGAGGATGACACTCCAGGTTGTCTCTGAACCTTCACATAATGCTGTGCGCGCACACGCACGCATGCACTTGTGCGTGCACACACAACTTCAGAAATAATATTTCTTAAAGTAAAAAAACAATGGGTTGGCAAGATGGCTCAGCAGGCGAAGGTGCTTGTCACAGAAAGCCTGGTGACACAAGTTTCATCCCTGGAACACATGTAAAGGAGGAAAGAGAATGGATTCTGTAAGCTGTCCTCTGGCTTCCACAGGCACCCTGCGGTGCGTGCCTTCCCCCGGGTATCATCACGCATGCGCGCACACCATAATAAGTAAAGAAATAAATTTAAACTAAAACACAAAATGAGAGTCAAGGCGGCTTGTTCTCAGAACCAAACATAAGGTAGCCTCATCCTTTGTGATTTTTAAATACAACATAGACTTGGTTTGTTTTGGTTTTAATTTTTGCTGTCATCTTATTTATTATTATTTTATTTTATGAGTATTAATTGGTGCTTTGCCTGCATGTATGCCTGCGTGAGGGTGTTGGATCTCCTAGAACTGAAGCTACAGACAGTTGTAAGATGCCATTGTGGGTGCTGGGAATTGAACTGGTATCCTCTGGAAGAGTAGTCAATGGTCTAACCACTGAGCCATTTCTCCAGCCCCGGAGTCGTTATTTTGAGATGGGTCCTCTTATATATAAAACAGCCCTGGCTGGCCAGGAATTCAATGTTTGCCAGGCTGATCTCAAACTCGTGACAGTCCTCCTGCCTTTGCCTCCTGAGTACTGGGATTGCAGAAGTGAGCTGCCACACCCAGTAATATATATAGATTACTAGCGGAACCATCACCGATTGAATTGATACTGTCCCCGGCCATCTGGTCTAGAGAAGAGACTCATGGCTCCTCCTACTCCATCCTGAACAGCGAGGCTGGGCCTGCTCAATCTCCACCAGGAAGCACAGAACTCCGTTAGTAAACACCAGACTCAGGGACCCTTGCTTTGTTCCCTAAGACAGCATGTGACCCACCACAGCCTCAAACCTCAGCCAGGGCCCCCTCACGCCCAGGCTCCACCCTAGACGGAGATCACACGGGGAGAAGGTGTAACTTTAGTACCTCCCTTGCAAATCAAGAAAGCTGAAAGTCAAAGGGCTGGTTTTAGGCCGCCTGACAAAGTGCTATAAACCATTCCTCTCTTACACCAACATGAACCTTGCCAACGGGTTCTCCTGCCCCTAGCCATTCCTTTCAGGCATACTTCTAATTCATGCTCCCCCCAATACTTTCCCAGGCCTTTCTGTTTTTGCTAAAGATGGAACCCAGCCCCCTGACACCCCAAGACACACACACACAGAGAAGCCAAGGACACACACACACACACACACACACACACACACACACAACCAGAGCCCCAGCCTCAGTCCTTTGCTTTACGCTGTCCGAATCCCGGTTCCTTGCCTTTCCCTGCCCTGCAGATATCAGGCCGCCATGGTCCCCTAACTGCCTCTGCACAGCCGAGGTCCCAAGCCGTGCAGTACTTTCCTGGGGACTGAGACTCCTTGCCCGTACAAGGGCATTCGCTGCCCAAGGTGCCACAGCATGGTTCCAGGAAGATCCTCCTGTGGCTGCTGCACCCTCCACCCAGGGGACCCAGAGACTAAATGGGGTAGAAACAGGAAGCCACTGACCACAGGAGGGAGAGAGGGCACAGGGCTGACCGCAGGATCACAGGCAGCAGTAAGGGACAGTCCAGGCTCACCAGGGGACGGTAGGACCCTCACCACATACTCAGAGGCTGAAAGCCAGCACTGGCCGCTTGGAGAGGGGAGAAAGCTGGCAGCCAAGAGTTCCTGCCCGTGAGGGACGGACTCTGGCTCTCTGTACTGAGAACTAAAGACCCCAGGAAATAGAGACAAGACCTGCCATTTCCTTAGAAGTCCCCCGGGGTTGGGGAGGATGAAGATAATAGGCTGCTGGCCCCTGAAAGGGAAAGCTGCCATGCTGAAGAGGGTCAGCTGGGTGGTCGGGTGGTGGCTGCCCAGGAGCTGGGAGTGGAAGAGAGAGAGGTGGGGAGCAGCCCCACGGGTCACCTCAGCTTCCCCCAGGACACAACCCGACAACCGAAAGGAAGACTCCTTTTTCCATCTTGCCTCTCCAGCCCTCATCTAAGCAGGGCGTGTGTGTGTTGGGGGGAGTGTTCTAGCCTACCCATCATCAGTTTTCCTGCATAGAGCACTCCAAGACTGAGCTTATGGAGCCCACACTGTCCAACAAGAACCCCACCACCACACCACACGCCCTACCTCACAACCCTCAACATCCTAGAAGGCAGGTGGTGTGACCAGCGTTACAGATGACTAAAATGAGCCTTGGTAAGGTGAAGTAGCTCACTCACGGTGCCCAAAAGCCAGGATCTGAACCTAGGAAGCACTTCGTCCATTCGGATTTCCTCAGAAGGGAGAATAAATGTGGAGATGGGCAGGCTCAAGGAGGACACAGGAAGGGGAGGAAGGAAAGAGAGAGAGAAGGTGAGTGCGGCCTATGCACGGCCTAGATGACCACCCAAAGATACTAATCCGAGCGAGGCAGAGCAGCAGTGACGCATGTCCTTGCTTCCCACACTCTGGAGGCAGAGGCAAGCAGATCCAAGTTCTAGGCCAGCCTGGTCTACAGAGTGAATTCCAGGGCAGCCAGGGCCTCAAAGAGAAACCCTGTCTTGAAAAACCAAATATATAAAAACTAACTAAATAAATAAAAAAAATTAAAAAAGGGGGTTGGGGATTTAGCTCAGTGGTAGAGCGCTTGCCTAGGAAGCGCAAGGCCCTGGGTTCGGTCCCCAGCTCCGAAAAAAAGAACCAATAAATAAATAAATAAATGAATAAAAAATAAAAAAAAGGCACACTTCCATATTGTCCAGGCAATGTTAACAGATGGCCAGACGGACACAGAACACTCAGTGACAGAAAGGTTCCTAATGCTGCGAGACTTGAAATTCACTTGCTTTGTTTTGTTTTTTTCATTTTTTGTGTGTATTTACACACAAACATGCACACATACACACACATGTCCGAGTGAGCACATGCACTCAGACACACACACACACACACACACACACACACACATCTGAGTGAGCACATGCACTCACACACACACACACACACACACACACACAAACACATCTAACTGAGCATATGCACACACACAGCTCATGCACACATACAGCATATGCACGCAGATGCCAGGGAGTTATGCCAAGTGTCTTTTCAATCATTCCCCACCTTAGTTTTTGAGACAGGATCTCTCATTGAACCCAAAGCTCACCAATTTGGCTAGACTGACTACACCGAGCTCCAGGGAGCCCCTTGTCTCCATCCTCCCAAGTGCTGGGGTAGCAGCACTGTACCCAGCTCCTGATGTGGGTGCTGGAGATCTGAACTCAGGTCCAATGAAAGCACACCAAGGCACTTTACCACCGAGCTTCCGAGCCCCCCCCCCCCCCCCGGAGAATCCTCAGCTACTCTGACATTGCGTTCTTGCTTTCTGTGCTATGAATTTTTTCATTGTCTTTTTTTGGGGGGGCACAGAGGAAGGAGGTATTTGGGGTGTTTAGGGGGGCCGTTTTTGTTCCAGTGTTTGTTGTTTAGCCTGGACTGATCTAGAATTGACAGCAGCCTTCAGAATGCAGACACACCACACACAAACAGCAGTGGGGCAGCGTGGGCAGGACAGGATCTACAGATGGCTAGACTAAGCACAACAGCCACCCGGTGAGACAGCAGAGCTGGGCAAGCCACTTGTGAAGTTCAAGGCAGAAGTCTAGGAATCTCTCAGACATAAGGTTCTGGGGTCCCCTGGAATCCTCTGTAGCTGTCTTCCCAAGTGAGGCTGGACCAGCCACTTCCTGTTGGGTAGCTCAATAAACACTTCTGGGGAGCCCACACAGAAGAGAAATGCTGGCTCATACCACCTATGCTGCCCCACAGCCTAACAGGTCTCTGGAACAGCTGACACCTGGCTCCCTGGAATCTGAGCCTGGACACCCTTCTCACTCGATGGCACATGTTCCTCCCCTGCCTGCCCACCTGCCGTCCATTACTGTTCACTGTCCAGGGAGCTCAGACACCGGCCCCATTCCTCTTACAGCCATGCATCCTTCCAGGCCTTGGCTTACACAACTCCTTTTGCCTGGATTACTTCTCCACCCAGCCTGCTCCAAAGGACAGTCTCTGACTCCCAGGTCACAGTTGGATCACACGTTTCCTCTCAATCCAATCCAGACAGGGCCAGGGTCTGATTCCCCTGTGGCACAAAGTAAATAACTGGGTGGACATTTCCTGGTTGACACAGGCAGCAGGAACTGCAAGGTCAGCAGCTTTCCCAGCATGGGGACTTTTTATTCTGCTGTACCTGACGCAATTCCACCTCCTACTCTTGACTTCTCAGCACTACCCAGGCCCCAACCACCTGCTCCTAACACATCAGGACTCTCTCATTTCAAGAAGAGGAGTGAGTCCCAGAGAGAGCAAGAGCTTAACCAGGGCCACCTTCAGTGTGGGTTTTCACCTTCCACCTTGCTTGAGAAAGGGTCTCTGGTTGTTCTCTGCTGCATAGACCAGGCTCGTTGGCCCCAAGTTTCTGGACCCTTCTGTCTCTGCCTCACAGCTTCCCGTGGGAGTGCAGGAGTTACAGATGAATGTACTACTGTCAGAGGTTCTGGTCATACGTTATCTGGTTCCCCCACTTGCATGGCAAGTCTTTGCCTCCTGATCGATCTCCTCATCCCAGCCTTAAACTTCTGAATCCCCTGCCTCCACCTCCCAGGTGCTGGGATTACAGAAATACTACCATACCCGGTTTTTGCTGTCCTAAGGATTGAACCCAGAACCTAGTGGGTGTTGAATAATCCCTAGTCCAAACTGTGGGGTTTCCTTTCATTTTATTTTACATTGCAGGTGTATATCCCTGCACCGCATGTGTGCCTAGTGCCCTCGGTGGCTAGAAGAAGGCATCAGATCCCCCCGGAACTAGAGTTAGAGACAATTGTGAGCTGCCATTTGAGTGCTGGGGATTGGACCTGGATCCTCTGGAAAAGCAGCCTGTGCTCTCAACCACTGACCATCTCTCCGGACCTGAAAATGTGGGTTTTCAGGCCACAAGCAGTACAGGCAGGTACGTGTCCCGGTCAGGTCTCTGATGTTCAGGTCCCTCGGCTCAGTGAGTCATCTTGAGAGCAGAGGAAGAGGCAGCAGGTGTTGGGGACACACACAGCCCATTCTGATGGGGGAAGGTAGACCATTAGCTAATACTCTGGCACCTCTTCACCAAGCAAGTGGGGCCCGCACTCTGGGAAAGTATCTGTCCCAGGCTCTGCCCCTCAGGGAGGGCGTTCCCTTTTCTCCCTGTCAGGTCTGGGGGTCTTGGAGGGCATCATTGCATTTTAGTTACAAAACTACACACAGCCTACTGGAGGTCCTCACTAAGAAGACAGAGAGCTGACACTCAGGGGTTTGAAAGCCTAGCCCAGCTCACACACTATGGGTACAGAGAGAGCTCCACCTGACCCAAGTCCTGGACATCAAATGCTGAATCCAATGACAGGGACTCTTCATAGAGGGAATAGCATAGGAAGGGACTGGGAGGTGTACCCCAACCCCCATCAAGGTACCTCCCAGCCAGGGAGCCTTCCGGGAAGCATCACACATACTGTAAGGAACAGGTCTCCTTCCACAAGGGCAGGGACCAGGTGATGCATTGCTGATGTGGTAAAAATCTAAGGGCACTGGCCAAGGCCCAGCTTCCTGCACCTAAAGATATGAGAGCTCTCCTCAACCTCCTTGACTCAAGCCACCGCCCACCACCTCTCTCTGTAGGGCCCTCCAGCCTGATCCTGATCCTTTGCAGATTTGATCTGGGTCTGCTGAGCCACATCTCATGCTATGTCCGATGACCACAGAGCAACCTTTGACCTTGTTCCATGACCCTGCCAGCCCTTAGGCTGCTGCGCCCTTGTATCCATGCAGCTTCTCCTTCGTGAATGCAGTCAATGGTCCTACCCTCTAGGTTTTCCACTACAAGACTACTGTACTGCATGCTACCCCTGGGCCCCAGAGCTGGCCCTGTGGATTTCTAGAAAGAGAAGCAGCACAGCAGAACATATGTGGTTGCATGAGCCTGGAGGTCAGCAGGAATTCAAAGGCACTGAGTAACCCATGATTCCGTAAGCCGCAGTCTAATGACGATGTGGCCAAAGGTGACAAAGGGTTTATAGCTTCGGTTCAAGGAGACCCGCTCCAAATCTAAGCTTTGTGGGGCCCTATGACTTCACGTCCTAAAAGCTGGGAACACCTGCGTAAACCAACCCCTCTCTCAAGTCTCTAACGCTTTGCGTGTCAAGACTCAGAATCTTACAAGTCAGTGAACGTGGGTCCAAGGGATGGTGAGCAACACCTTCCTTCCAGCCACAGTCACTCGATCAAGTCCTAGACTGTCTCATTGGTTTCTCTCTAGTGCTGCCCACATATGGGACAGGCAGACCTGGGAAGAGGAAGAAAGAAAAGACTGGAGAGATGGATGCCAATGGGGGAGACCCTGGCACCCAGGAGGCTACAGAGCAAGAACATTTCAGCCTTAAAGTGTTCTGTCCTGGGGATGCAGCCACTTATGGCAGCCTGGCCCGGCCCCCTGGAGTCCTGGGCCACTAAGATTTTAGATGTGGCTCCAGCTCTCTACCCTCAGATGATGACAGAGGAATGGCCCTGAGAGATCCTCACAAAATGAAGCTGAGGGAAAAGAAGATTAGATACATAGGTGGGAGAGTACAACATGGGTCTCTAATCCCTGCACCCTCCCTGGCCCACGGAAGCCCTAAGCACATTGCACTTGACCTCAGGTGGCCTCTGTGTCTTGGTCTCTTGGCTCTGGAAACCTTCCCAGGTTTGCTCAGTCACCAATACCCTACATGGCAGCGATACCAGGGCCCCTAAGAAGAGCTAGCTCCTGACTATTGAGGACACAGACCTGAGACCTGTGATAAGGCAGTGGGCCCTCCCTGCAAGGACCTCAGGGTGTCAGAGACCACCCTCCCTACCCCGCTGCCCCAGGCAGGAAAGAGAGCACATGTACAGCCCCAGCCTAGACTCCTGTCCCTGCTCTTGTCTCCATGATGCTGACCATCTACAGACCTTGCCTTCCTCAGCAGTAAAATAGAGTCTGGGAAAGCCAGAGGGACAGGGAGTTAATTAATATTTGCCCCGAACTGATCACCACCAATGTCAGGGACTAAGCAACCCCCAGTCTGCCAGTGATTGCAAAGGGAATATTAAGGTAGGGCTGAGTTTGAATCTGCAAAAAATCCTCCCTGTGCTCAAGGATCTCACTCTATGTAACAAAAACGCAGTGTCCCCACGTGTCTAAGAAATGTCTGGTCCCTAGAAAACCACTTTGCCTCGTGGCCTCACTTTGCTCACCTATAAAATGGGAATGGCCAAGAAACAGCAGCTTCTACTGCTGTTATAATTATACTCATATAATAACTTATTATACTGGATAAAATATTAATGTTATTGAGGTAGTCACATAACTCCACATCCCTCCCAGCCACTCTATCCTAGTGATCTAGGACAGAAATCTATTTTCTTCCTTAGTTTTTCTAGACAAGGTTTTTCTATATAGTTCTGGCTTTCCTTGAACTTATTCCGTAGACCAGGCTGGCCTCAAACTCAGAGATCCGCCTGCCTCTGCAGCCTGAGTGTTAGGATTAAAGGGATAGGCCACCACACCTGACTCAGAAATCTTATAGAACAGGCTCTTCTTTCTGGCCTATGACCCAAAAGGGGTGTGTGTGTGTGTGTGTGTGTGTGTGTGTGTGTGTGTGTGTGTGTGTGTGTGTGTGAGAGAGAGAGAGAGACAGAGACAGAGACAGAGACAGAGACAGACAGACAGAGACAGACAGACAGAGACAGGCAGACAGAGACAGACAGACAGAGACAGAGACAGACTGATTGATTCCACAGACTGATTGATTCCACAGGAAAGCTGTGGGTGATGAGTCCTGAGCTGTGTTCCCTCACCACTCCTGATTTCTGTCATCTAGGGGACATTTGCCTCCTTGGGCATGGTCTGACTTCCCCAGAGCCCCAGTTGGAATGTACAGGTCTGGGGGGGCCTGGCTTGGGGGAGGGATGGGTGGACAAGAAGTTATGTATTCTGTCAGAACTGGATGGGAGGGGTCCTAGTGTTGAGTCAGCTGTAAACTGTGAGTTCTGCCTTTACTTTCAGACACCCGGCAGCCATTCTGAACACAGAACCTCTCTCTAAAGCACGACACCCTTGCACTGTCTGTGGAGGGACTAAGTCTGGTCTGATGGACTTGACAGGAGTTGAGAGGGTTGATTGCCACCCATGTCCCACATACATGCTCCTCTGAGAAGGGTGTCCTATCGGGCGCTCTGAAAGAGACAGAGCTCAGAGATCGGAAGCAAGGTGGACAGACAGTTGTAGGACAAGAGTTACCGGCTGTCAAACAGCCCAGTACCCAGTTCAGGCTTCCAAGAGTTAAGACCCACAGCAAAGGGGGAGGCAGGGTCAGTGCTGGACAGGCAGGCCCAGAGCCCAGGGCCTGCCTCCCCTCCCCCTCCTCTAGGAACAGAGGCCACTTGTTTGGGCATTGGCGGCTGGCTTTGAGCTCAGCCAAGAAAGTGGAGTGGGGAGGGAGAAGCCCTGGAGAATGTTAGAGGTCCTAGGCCTGGATCTCCGTTAACCAGCACTCTGGTCTTCTGCTCCCCGCTACCCTCTCCTTCACTCAGATCTGGGCAGGATTCACATTGGCCTGACTCTTGCTTTAGCAGTCTGTCCTTGGAACATGAAGCCAGGCTAATCATCCCACCCTCACAGGTGGAAAGGGGACTCTGAAAAGGACGGACCGTGGCAAAGTCACATCGGGCTTGGTAGCAGTGCTAGAATTCCAGACCTGTACCCAGTCTTCATAGACATCCAAGGAAACTTGTCCCAGGCCTTGCCATTACCCGGAACTGAAAACCAAGCTGGAAGGCCCTGCAATCTGCAGCCCACATCTGAACCCCGATGTCTCCGAGAACAAGGGGACTCGGATGAGGAGGACACTTGGCGTGGAGCATCTTTGCACAAAAGCCGATTCTTTGCATGTGGCTGAACTCTGCATGATGGGGGCCAAGGAAGGAGGCCTGAATGTCCAAATGAAACCTGGGGGAGCCGGGGCCATCTCCTCCTCACAGCCATCAGTAACCTGCCTGGGACATCTCACGTGTACCCTATTCCAATGAGCAAATGACCACTGGGGAGCACGGTCCCGGGCTGGGGTCTAAATAAATTCTAGCCAGGATGAGTTCTCTGCACATCCTCCCTTGCCACCCCTTACAGCCACACCCACCTCCCTGGCCTTTGCTCTGGAAGGTTATCAGCATCCCTGCCGCGCGGGGGACAATTTTGCAAACAGCCGCTTAACTACCAAGTTCATTCAGGCATTCTCTCCTCCCCAGGTCTGCACCTATCCACATCTGTCTCTGGGTTCTGCTGAATTTCTTCCACCCTATAATGACGCTGCTAGGATCGCAGGCTTCCCCTAGCAGACAATCACGACTTTCCGAGAACAGGTATCAGTGTCCCCTGGACCCAGCAGCAGTCAAATCCTTACCTGGGTATCCCCAAGTCCAACCCTGAATCCTCGCATCTCCAGTCTAGGTAGGTTTCCCCAAGACACCGGATTTAGAGAAACAGGGCAGACACCTACTGTGCTGGCTCCTAATCACCCAGCACCCAAACCTACCCACGGAGATTTGTGTCCAAACACCTACCCCGCTGCCCCCACCACGCCGCCCCGCCCCCGCTGCACCGCATGCCTGTTCTAAGCCCATCCACCCACTCCCAGCCTGACCCCATTCAACGAACACACCCCTTCTTTCCTGGCAACTGGGCCAGGTAGGCTCTAGAGAAACCATGCCCCCATTAACTGGTGGGGAATCGAGGTGCAGAGGACGGAAGTAGCCTGCCCAAGGTTACCAATGCCTCAGGTCCAGGGCTACGGTCCTAAAGGTTTGAGAGGCTGTAAGAATGTCCGGGGTAGATTAGGTGGGAGTCTTCATTTCTCAAATGGGAAAACCAAGCTGCTTGACGCAACTGGCTCCGGAGCCTGCAATCCGAAAGCAGAAGAGCTGAGGGCTGAAAGCTGGTATCCACCACCTCACTTTCCCTGTCCCTACGGGTCTGGCTGGATGCCTCCACCTCCAGAGGCAACCCCACCTTACTTCAACCCCCAGGCAAGAGCGCGCACCAGATGACCCCGGGAAAATTGAACGGGGCCTCACCATTCCCCTCTGAGGAATGGAGCCAGTACCGGCCACAACTGGCAATTGGGAGGTCCCAGCAACCTCACTGACCTGTTTTGAGCGAAGAGAACTCCACGGGGTGGGACTCGGGGTCCCAGTACCGTCTGTCACACGCGGCCGCAGGCAACTCGCGGCAGCGGTCCGGGCGCGCCCACCTCGCCGGGCGCTTCCGCCCGCCCCACGTGACACCCGGGGGACGTGAGGGCGGGGAACCGGCAGGGAGCCGGCCGGTCCCGCCCCCAGCCTTGTCCGGATTCTCAGTACCCTAGACCGACCGGCCCGCCGGGTTTGTGTCTCTCCTTTACCCTTAGCTTACTGAGGCTTTGAAGCTCAGGTCTACCCTGCCCCTGCTGAGACTCTATGGATCCTTGAGTCTCCTTGTCTCGACACCCTTGTTCTAGTGAGTCTACCCTCTGGGAACACACACAGGCAGACACACACAAACACACAACATTGGAGGCGGGACAACCACTTTCCCTGGTTCACCTTCTGCACCATTCTTAGAGAGTACTCTGCTTCGGTCCCCAAGACCACATCTCCCTGCAGAAGGTGCTGGGGAAGTCCCGACAGAGTCTGGAAGCTTCTCACCTCTTCCTCATACAGATGAAATCCTCAGACTTGGCAGGCATTTCTGGGTCGTGAGGCCAGGGCTCCTCTGGGACCAGTGAAGCCAGAGGCCTTAATTTAGCTGCGCTTCCATTTTTCCATAGAACAGTGGGCATATTTGGAAGCTCAGCTTTCAACAGGGTGGGTCAAGGGGGTTTTTCCCTGAGAGAAGGAAGACGCCCTTTAATCAGAGACTACTACATGCCTGGTCCAGTGATGAGCAATTGGTTCTGTTTAATTTAAAAAAAAAACAAAAAAACAAAAAAACAAACAAACAATGCTCACACTTGCTTAAGGGTAAAAATGATCACCCTGGGTTATAGGTTAGAAAATCAGAGTCCAAAATTCTCAGGATGTTCTCTAAGTCGCTGACCATTATGGGCAGACTGAGAGCTGGACGTTCCAGGTGACAGAGTCTCCTGTCCAGGCTCTCAGCACTGAAACAGTTCTTCTGGGAAAAACCTGACTGCTAGCCCACTGGTTTTCCACTGGCAGGGATTTCCAGGAGAGGTGAACAGGGTCAGATCTTGAGTTCTTCCAGACCCCAAGTTCTTGTGGTGCCAAAAATACCGAGAAAAGCAGGGCCTACAACTAACTCTAGGACTCTGGGTATCCCTTGGACAGCCGGGGCAGCCCAGCATAGCGTGAGGGCTAGCACCTGGTCAGAGGACCCCTCCATTCCTGTGACCAGCCTAAGGTCTTTAACATTACGTGCTGTGGGAGTGTCTTCACCAGTACCACCCTTCTCCCTCCTCCAGTATACACACCCCCACCTCAGTTCTGAGTCCTTCAGCCCTGGTCCCTCCCCTTCCTTCTTAGTGTTCAAGACCAACTGTTCAAAGCTAGCTGGGACCAGAAGTTTGTCACACAGTATAAACCTGACCTCTGGCTAGACCAGCTCCTCTTATGAGCCCTGAAACCACCTTTGTGACCAGCAAAATGAATGTGCAAATGGATGGGGAGAAAGGAAACAAAGGACAAGCCCCATCCTACATCACACAAGTAGAAAGAAGATGCCTATAGGGACAGAGCCCGGCGAGCAATAATAGTATTGAGGAAAACAACTGTAGAACAGGCAGCGTGGTGCCGGGTAGATGAGAAGCAGGCACAAAGAGCTGGCTGGGGCTGTGTGGTTCATTTATTGGGGCCATGTCCAGCCATGCCGCAGCCACCTGAGCAGGAGCCCAGTGCCCCCAAAAGGCAGGTGGGGGAAGGGAGGAAGTGCAGAAGGCTCAGTGCCCCAGGGTTCCACCCCAGTCCTGTCTTGGTCCTTGAAGAGAGGCGGTTCTCAGGTGAGTGAGGTGTCGTCATCGCTGCCCTCTCCTGCTCCACCCGCCCGCTCCTCCCGGCTCTCTGTCACGGCGCTCTCGTCGATGTTCTCCAGTGAGTCTGCGTGTTGCACCGACAGCTCTGACAGCGCCAGGCTGGGTAACGGGCTCTGCTCCGGGTGCAGCCATGGCTTGAAATGTGGCTGGTGTTTCTGCTTCCACTCAGGGTACTTGATGCAGGCCTTGTACATCTTCTTCATGGCCTGCAGACCATCGGAACATTGTTAGGGGTGCCTGGAGGGCCACGCCCCTCCAGAGCCCTCCCAAGGTGCACAGCAGGCCCCAGTGTCCCAACTACGGGTCATTTGTAAATCTGGTCCATCAGCCATCACTCAGTGTTAACTCTGCCCCTGCCCAACTCCTCGGTGCTACCCGCCCCTCCCCCCATGTCCCAGAGCACACAGCAGCTTACCTTGGGGGCCAGGAACTGAGATGACTTATTCACCACCCACTTGGGTAAGGAGCCTGTGGGGGCAGGGAGAGGCCCTTAAGCACCTAGCCCCACCCACTGCCAGCCCTCCTCCCTCTTCAGAGTTTGTGGGGAGGCCACCCCCTTTCATTCCTTCTCAATGAAGTTCTCAAATCCCCCAAGCTCATCTCTGGCCCCACTGTCTCTCTGCCGAGCTCCAGCTCAGAGAAGAAAACCACAGGATCCTAAGTTACCACAAGTAACCTGTGGGTTGACATTCTGACCCACCAAGCTCCAGCCAGTCACCTCCCTCTCCTCACACTAATAAGCCAGGACTGTCCCCAGTGTTCGGCCTTTCTCTTGTCTGTCCTACTGGGCTTCCTCAGACTCCTTATGCCCAGCACTCCAGTCCTGGAGCTGGACAGGAGCTCCTGTCTCCCTCCAGCTACCTGCTCTGTACACACAAAACACTCTTTAAGGGCCGGAAGCCCTGGCCTGGGCCTTGGGGTATTCCTGTCAATGGCAATCCTGTCAATGAGGTTTAACCATCCTCTATTTCCGTGTCCAGTCACCAACTCACTCCACATTCTGGGGACACCCACCCTGGACCTGCCTGGAGAATCCCAACAGGAATTCAATGTGTGGCATCTTAACACAGACCGATGTTCTACTGGAGGGGATGGGCCCTCACTCTGGGAATCAGGGACAGAGGAAGGGCCACTTACTTCCTGGACCCCTGGAGCACTGAGGTAGAAGGTGCAGGGAGCTGGCTGAGGACAAAGGCTGGATGGACTTGGAGGTGGGAACTGGAAGGGTGTGAGGGGCTAGAAACCCTGGGCAGGGGCTCAGGCTAGACTCAGGGCAACAGAGTCACAGTGGCATTTTAAGCAGGTTGAGTCAGAGGAAGTAAGTTTTTTTTTTTATCTCCTCTAGTAGCTCGCTTGGACAAAGTGACTGAGTACCAGAATGACAGGCTGGGAGCCATCAGAGGGTAGAAAGGTGAGAACAGGAGGCTGAGTATGTTAGCATGGAATCCCCAGCACTCCGGAAACAAAGGTGAGTTCAAGACCAGCCTGGGCTACAGAGTGAGTCAGAAGGAAGGGAGGAAGGGAGAGAGAGACTAAGTACTGGATTTAGAAGCTGACAAGGAAAAGCTGGCCTCAACTGGCAAGTTCTGACCAGTGGGGGGGCCAGAAAGCAAGCTATTGATCTGAAGAAAGGGTGGGTCTAGGAGGGCAATGGTGAGTTCACAGTTGGATACAGCAAGTCTCAGTGTCCAGAAGACATCCGGAGGCAGATGTCCAGGAGGCTGAGCACCTCCACAGAGATGAGGGCTCAGCTGGGGCAGAAGTGAGCTGAAAGAACAGGCTGGAAAACTCAGGCCTCTGGGATGTGGCTGAAGGAGACTTGGCAAGAGCAGGTCCAAACTAGGAATGCTAGCACCAGGAAGGCAGTTCCAAACTCCTGGGAGGAGCACTGGCTACCTCATGGGTCCATTGCTTTCAAACCACTAGCTTTGGATAGAGATCCCCCCAGTACTAAATGGCTCCTAACAGACGGTCCTCAGATGGCCTGGCAGATCCAGTTCATTCACTGTACAGAGAAGGAGCCCGTTGATGGGCTGCAGGGCCGAGCCCTTACCTTTGGGGTCCACTTGGGCCAGGTAGGTGATGACACAGCTCTTGGGCCCCGTGCTCTGGATGAGGTAGCCCGTCTGGATGGACACAGCTCGGACCAAGTCTTTCCGAGGTGGGTATTTCTGGGAATGGAAGGCACAGGGAGGTGAGACTTGGGTAGAATAGAGGGAATGTCTCTATAAGGTACACACACACACACACACACACACACACACACACACACACACACCCACCACGAACCCATAGCTGTTCATATTTCTCAACAACTGTGCCTAGCCAGGCCTAATGTGGATTAAGGAAAAAAATAATCCGGCCAGGTCATCCTTGCCTCGCTTACTGTGCTATTAGGAAAGCACCAGGCTGGGTCAGGGCTTATGAGTGACTGTGAACACTGAACCCTTGCCTAGGCTAATATACCTGCTGCCCTCTCTGCCCGGGAAGTTCAAGTGAGTCCCACCACAGGACCCTGCCTGTTAGTTCCTGCTAACCCATTTGTAGGTCAGCCTTATCCCAAGGGCTAGTCAACCACATCAGTTCATCCTACCCACTCACCGCAGACGGCCCACACTGCCCTTTCCCTGGGCTACTTGACAGTCCCCAAAGGGAAGTCATTATCCTCAAAGTGCAGGAAGGAAACTGGCCCCCATGCCTGCCTGAAGTCACTGGACAGCCACAGCCCAGCCCCGCCCATCACCCTTCTGCGCATCCAGGGGGAGGGCAGGCCAACTCACAGGGTGTTTCACTGAGTAGTTCATAATGATGTAATCAGCGCCCATGGGGAGCCAGGAGCGGAGGGTGATGACATCACGGTTCTTCAGGGGCTTGGGACACCTCCCTGTAGAGGGCAAGGAACAATTCAGCCAGGTTGCTGGCCCATCTTCCTGCAAGGGAGGGTGTGGTGGAGGCCAGAAATATGGGGATCCTATTAACTGCCATCCAGACAGGAACCCCCAACCCCTACCACAGACACACTGTGAAACCAGGAAGCACAGTAGAATCCTTGTCCCCACTGTCTCCGCCTACCCTGCCTCCCAGGGCCTCACACAGCCCTTACCTCATTGCTGACTTGACTGATATATGTGAGTATATTTGAATAGCAGACAGTACTGTGAGCTCATGTGCTTGAACATGTGTCCCTGTGGCATGTGGCACACAACTGTTTGCATGTGCGTCAGTGAGAGCATGTAACTATGACCAAGGAGAGAGCAGCTTCCCCTCTCAGTGTGCCAGCACAGGAGTGGCCACAGCCAGGGAGGGAGAGGAGACCTGGTGGGAGGTGGGGATGGAGGCTGAGGGGGTTGGAGTCTGGTTCTGCGCCTGCTCACAGGAGTAATATCCTACGTCAGCGTTGACAGTCAGTCGAGCGATGTCGAATGTCTCGATGACATTACTGTCCCACTTCTTTCGGTATTCTATGTCGTGCAGGACATCGTAGAGCGTCTCAGCTGGTACGTCACAGCATTCCATCCTGCACTGCAGACAGATATGGGTTGTCAGGGCCACACAGGCACAGGGACGCGATGGCAGGGCAGAGGAGCAGGGCCCACTTCTCACCAAGAGCCTGGTTCAGATCCCCAGTCAGCCCCCAGCTTAAACCCAGATCCTCTTCAGGAGTCCTATTCAGGCCAACCATCCTGCACACTGGCTCTGTGCCCTCCCCTGGGAGCAGCTTGTGGGCAGACAGTTAATTCAGCAAAGAGCTTGAGACAGGTACACATTAAATGGAAAAATTAAATGCCCAAATACACTTTACCACCTAGCCACATATCACATATTTGTGTGTGTGTGTGTGTGTGTGTGTGTGTGTGTGTGTGTGTGTGTGTGTGTGTGTGTGTGTGATTTAACAGCTTTGGAATGCCAGCACTTGAGAGGCTGGGGCAGGAAGACCACCTCAAGTTGCTTAAGGGCCAGCCTGGGCTAGATAGTGAGTCGGTAGGAGACTATTTTCAGACATCTTCCTATTATCCGGTTGTACCCTCAAAGAGCTTCCCATCTAGGGGAGAGGACAGCCACACTGCACACCTTGCTTTATTTAGTCCTTCAAACGATTATGCCAGGTAACAAAGCCAAGGAGGGAATTGAGGTTGAAGAGGTTAAGTACCCAGGCAAGGTCACCTGGCGGGTTAAGTAGCAGGGCTGTGATTTAATCCAGCTCACATGTCTGAGAAGCAAGTAAAGACAGAACCAGGGTTCTCAAGATCTGTATTCAAAGAGGTGAATACAGATCCTTGTTCTATCCTGCCCCAAGAGCCCAACCCCCAGAGCAAAGTATAATGGTTTTTTCCTGTGTAGTCTATAACATGCTCCCAGAACTGACATTCGTCCAACACAGGAAACCCACACACTTTGCTCTCTACCCATGAGAAAGTGAGTACACTCGGCTACACGAGAGGAAGCACTGCCCCCCGCCTCACAGGCCTGGGCACAATGAAAGCACAAGATAGGCTGCTCCTGGCTGGGGGTGCTAATTTCAAGAGATGCACTATGCCCCCCACACGACGTCAGATTACAGAAAATACAGAGCACAAGGGAACAAGCGAAGGGACCCCGTGAGAACCAACGTAGACAAAGCCAGGTGCTGGGCCCTGCAGAGCTACTAGCCTGGTCTACGCAGAAGAGTTCTGCTTTGTCAAAAGGTGACGCGAAGGGCTGGGTGCCACCATTTGGCTTTTTGTTGTTGGTTTGTTTGTTTTTGAGACAGTTTCCCTGTGTAGCCCTGACTGTCCTAGAACTCACTTAGTAGACCAGGCTAGCCTAGAACTCAGCAATCTGCCCATCTCTACCTCCTAAATGCTTGGATTAAAGGCAAGGGCCTTTTTTTTGTTAATGATTTATGTTTATTTTATTTTATGTGTTATATTTGTGTGTGTGTTTTGCCTGTACGTATGTCTGTGTAAGAGTTCAGTCCCCTGGAACTGGAATATCAGACATTCATGAGCTGCTATGTGCTGGTACTGGGTACTGAACTCAGGTCTTCTGAAAAGGGAAGCCAGTGCTTTTAACTGCTGAGCCATCTCTCCAGCCCTGAGCACCACCATGTAAAGTGTGACTCTGGATTGTGACACATCAGCTATAAATAGGAAAATCCTCCTTTTCCTCTTCCTCCTCCCCCTCCTCCTCCTCTTCCTCCTCTTCTTCCTCCTCTTCCTCCTTTTACTCAGGGATTTGATCTAGGGCTTCATGCATGCAAGACAAATGTTCTATGACTGAGCTAAATCCCTGGGCCTTTTATTACTTCTTATTTCTAAGATGGGATCTCATTAAGTTGCCTGGGTTGGACTTGCATTTGTGATCTTCCTGCCTCAGCTCTTAAGTGCCTCAGCTGACAGGCCTGAACCACCAGGTGCTGCTTACAAGAGTCGTTCTGGGGTACAACTAGAGAAACATGAGGGGTCATCTGAGTCTTAGATGCACTGAAACTGTATGGAAACAAATGGTGGAAATTTCTGCCCCCGACCCCAAGTACATTATAAATTGAAAAGAGCAGGGAGGAAAATCTGTGCTTAGAAAAAGCTCAACCAGCACAAACCTCAGGGGACAACAGTAGTCTCTGCCAGAGGTGCAGTCTGTTTGCCTGTGTGTTGCCGAGTTTCTGAGATGTCTGTAGTACTGCTTCAGCAGTAACCACCCTCCCCGCCACCCCACACACACACTTTGGTTTTTTTGAGATAGGGTTTCTCTGTGTGGCCCTGGCTGTCCTGGAACTCACTCTGTAGACCAGGCTGGTTTTAAACTCAGTCTCACGAGTGCTGGGATTATAGGTGTGTGCCATCAAGCCTAGCTATTAACAACATTTTTAAAGTGCAAAGATAAGCCAGGTCACTACTACATTCTTAGAGATAAGACCTAGTTTAGAATGAAGAGTTAAGCCATCTGCCAGATAGCTCTGCCTGGCTGAGGACACCAGCTCAGACCTTCAGTCCCTTCCCCACCTTCAGCCTCTGAGTAAAATGACTGGAACACACACACAAATGAACCCCCACACACACACACGCACACAAACACACATGCATGCACAAGCAGGCATATGTGCAGCATTATTAAATTTTATTTTTAAAAGGAGTTTTAAAGTTCAGGCAAGAGGAGGACGGGGCTCACTGGCAGAGGTGATGCTTGGCATGGCCAAAGCTAAGGGTTCTACCAGCATCAAAAAAATTCAAGATCAACTCCAACCTGTCCCTAGAAAACGTGAGTTTGAGGAAGTCGTTTCCTTCTGCCCCATTTGCTTTTCTAGTCCATGAAAGCGTGTGACTGGACCCCCATCTATCCAGCAGCGCCCAGTTCCAGCCCTGGCCTGAGTCTGAGGAGGCAGAGGTGAATCTGGCCTGAGCTTAACCTTCCAGACAAGGAAGATGACCTAACCTTCCCGCTAGGGCCAGAGCAGCCTGGCTCCTCAGAGGCCGGTGTGGAGCAGGCTTCCTGGAGAATCTCTTCTAGGAGGGGGATGTTTGCCAAGTTCAGGGGCAGAGAGTGCAGTGAGGACCAAGGCCAGAGCCAGACAAGAGCACACTCTCCTGGCTGAGCTTGTCCACCTGCTCAAGTTTCTGTGGCATGGCCTACATCGCCTAAAACTCAAAACGTCCCTGGTCCCAAATATGCTGGGACCGGTGGATGATTTCAGGTGTGGGTCACAGGAAGTATAGGATGAGCCTGGGACATCTCACTGAGCTAGAAAGGAAGTACTCAAAGAGCGCCCCCTTGGGGGAGGTACCACATAAGTGCTGTTCATAGTCTTTCCACTGCATTCTGTTAGGGAGCACACTATTGTAACTTGACCCAGTAACATTCCCGAATCAATCAGCTTTCTCTACTGGGAACGTATTCCTCCCACTTGGTGTGTTTGGAACCTGGGACCTTTTGAGTATTAGGCTACCCACACCATGCCCCAGAGACTTAGCCAGGTGGACAGCAACTCAGTACACCATGCAATTGCCTGGCTTTGGGCCTTGGTCCTGGCTGCGCTCTCTGCCCCTGTACTTGGATGTGTGCAAGCATGTGCACACGTGTGTAGAGGCTGGAAGTTGACATGGAATGTCTTACTTGATAACTCTCCACCTTGTTTAATGAGGCAGGATGCATCAGTGAACCAAGAGCTCACTGATTCAGCTAGTCCAACTAGCCAGCTTACCCCAGGAATCCCCTAGCTCTGCCTGTGGTGTTGGGGTTGCAGGAGGGCTGCCACAGCTGTCCAGCATTTCCACAGGTGACGGGGACTTCGTTTCAAGTGCTGAGCCATTTGCAGGCTCTTACTGTCCCTTGCAGTTGATAAGTATTTGATAGGCGGTGCCTTAAAACTATGTACATGATTCAGGTGCGATGCGGAACATTCCTTACTCCATTGGCCCAGGCGACTTTATTGAGCTTGGTGTCGGTGCTTACATCTGGTGTCCCCATCTCCTTCACGGCAAATTTCCGAATGTCTCTGAGTGCCTGCCCAAGGGGCACGCTCCTTGAAGCCCACTCCATGGATGCGCGTGTGAATTTTCGGGTCACCCCCTCATTGATGGCAAAATGAGCTTTCTTCTTACCACCCTTCTTTGTGGGAGCCATTCTGCTGGGCCCAAGTTGGAAAGGTCTCTTATTGGGTTCAGTTTAATCTGCTATCACTGTTTTGGTTTTTTATTTTTTTCATTACTCATTTTAATAAGCTTGTCTTAGATGTAATGTGGCTCATGGTAGAGTGATACATGTCTTAGTTTGCCAGGAATTGCAGTCTCCCAGAACTGGCTACTTTCAGTGGTAAAACGTCGAGAGGCCTGGTCAGTCCTGAGAAGTTGGTCAGTCTTCAGGCTGGCTTTCATGTCTACCAGACAAGGTCATTCTTTGTCATTCTTTGAGTACTTCCTTTCTAGCTCAGTAAGATGTCCCAGGCTCATCCTATACTTCCTGTGACCCACACCTGAAATCATCCACCGGTCCCAGCATATTTGGGACCAGGGACGTTTTGAGTTTTAGGTGATGTAGGCCATGCAACAGAAACTTGAGCAGGTAGACAAGCTCAACCAGGAGAGTGTGCTCTTGTCTGGCTCTGGCCTTGGTCCTCACTGCACTCTCTGCCCCTGAACTTGGCAAACATCCCCCTCCTAGAAGAGATTCTCCAGGAAGCCTGCTCCACACCCGCCCCTGAGGAGCCAGACTGCTCTGGCCCTACACCATCCCTTTCCAGTAGTAGCTGGGATTCTCACCTTCCCAGCAGAGGTCTGTCCTAGTCGTCGGCAAGGAGGAGGCCAGGTAGATCTGCCTGGCTGAGGACACCAGGTCAGAACTTCAGCCCCTTCCCCACCTTCAGCCTCTGAATAAAATGATTGGAACACACACATGCATACACATGAGCCCGCACACAAACACACATGCATGCACAAGCAAATACATGTGCAGCATTATTAAATTTTATTTTAAAAGAGTTTTAAAAGTTCAGGCAAGAGGAGGACTGAGCTCATTGGCAAAGCCAATGCTTGCCATGGCCAAAGCTGTGGGTTCTACCAGCATCAAAAAAATTCAAGATCAACTCCAATCTGTACCTATAAAATGTGGCTTGGAGGAAGTCGTTTCCCTCTGCCCCACTTGCTTTTCCAGTCCATGAAAGTGTGTGACGGAACCCCACCATCTAACTAGCAGCGCCCAGTTCCAGCTCTGGCCTGAGTCTGAGGAGGCAGAGGTGAATCTGGCCTGAGCTTAACCTTCCAGACAAGGAAGATGACCTAGCCTTCCCGCTAGGGCCAGAGCAGCCTGGCTCCTCAGGGGCCGGTGTGGAGCAGGCTTCCTGGAGAATCTCTTCTAGGAGGGGGATGTTTGCCAAGTTCAGGGACAGAGAATGCTAGGAGCCCTGCTGGACTACAACGCTTTCAAAGTCTGGATCTAGTGTGTGTGACAGCTGCCATGTTACAAGTGAGCCCCAGAGGGGCCAAGTGTCACCAGAGAAACTGCATGCTGTTTCCCCAGAACTCTCTCCAAATCTTGATGTGGGATGGATCCCTATGACTGCGTGGGGCTACCCAGAACTCCTGAGCATAGCCCTAACTCAGCACCCCAGATCCACAGAGCCGCAGCCGAAGGATCTGGATAAGCAAGGAGGACCGCCAGGGAGCACTCCTGAACACCCTGCGGCAGGCAATTCTACTGTAGAACCCAGCTATTACCCCCAGGCACAAGACTTAACACACAAGCCTTGGTTTCCTCACATAAAAAACTGGGACGGTAGTAACAACTACCGCCTCAGGATACTGAGACTACATGAGGTAAAGTATGAACTATGCCTGGAACATTGTGAACACTCAAAAATAGCTGTTCTTACCCGGCAGGTTTCCATACTACAAGGCCATATCTGCCTTATTGGTTGCTTAATGGTTATTCCCTTCATAGGACCATCTGCTCAAAGGTTTTGCGTTGAGAAGTTGGTAGGTCTTCCCTTACCCTTTTCTGGGCTAAGTTTCCCCAATGGGAAAGCACATCACCCTCATAACCTTCCAGTGCACTATGCTGACACAGGCCCAGGAGGTAGAATGATGGCCACATACACCAGAGCAGAGAACCAGAGTCCACAGACTCCTGACTCCAAAGCATGTTGTCTAAGGACCATAGGATGCTGTGCTTAGGACCTTCTGGAGGGATGGCCAGCCAGAGAGGAGGAGCTAACAGAGTCTTCATCTGACTTGCTTTACCACACCTCCCCAAGTTCAAAGTCATGGTGATGCTTTTCTGAAACCCAGTGCTGAGGCTCTGCTTCTCTGAGAAGCCTCAGGCTATCCCAGTGCCCTGCCAGGGCCCCACAGGCTCTCAGTTTCCCTAGCAGCTCTGGACTTTTGTGCATGCGACAGATCTTTCCTGGCTACATCCTGGCTACATGGTCTTAGCTTGTGCAAAGAAAGGAGCTTTAAGTCCCAGCATCTGTACCTGTCAAAGGGGGTGGGGGGGCACCCTTCCCTGGTGCTATGAGGATTAGAGGAGGCTTTCACAGAAAGCCTTCAAATATGTGCCTTCTACAGGCTTCCAGCCCCAGGCTCCTCCCTGAGCTCTCTGGCCGTGCCCAAGGAGTGTCTCCCTGCTAACTTCCTAAGGGCAAGGTTATAAAGACAAGGAATTAAAAAAAAATCCAAAAAATGCTGAGAGGTTGGATGGATAGGTAGACACCCGCTATAGGAAGCCCTGCCCAGATCAACCCAGTCACCTTTCATGACCTTCTACCAGGTCCTGGCCTAAGTGGGTGGGACCCAGACCAGGGGTTCTGAGAGGCCCTAACTGCACAAGACACACAGCAGGCGTTGGCCCTCTCTCTACTCTGGCTCTCCCTCCACTTTGCTGTTTCCACAGGAAACCAGGCCCAGGGGATCTGAGGGAGGGCCTGCTTCCTGGGATTCGGGGATCTCCAGAACGGAAGACCCTTCTCCAGTGGCTGGCAAGAGGGAAGAGGAACACATCTGTCAGGCCTACCATGATGAGTAGCAAGGAAGCTCCTCCTCCAAGTCTGTCCCAGATGCCTCCCAGGACATCCCCTCACGGGCTCCTTTCCTAATGTGTCTGCTGTCTTGTCCCTAAATTCTTCAGGCTGTGCTGTGTCCCAGACCTCCTTGTCTTCTCCTCTCCAGGCAATTGTCCTGTCTCAAGTAGGCATTGCATTCTTCTGCCTGAAGTTCTATGGCCCCTGATCATGGCAGCCCCTGACATAAACCAGCTCAGTTAAGACCTGCTTCGTGAATGGGGCCCATAGAGAGGCTATGCCTGCATAGGCTTCTCTAACTCAGAATGCTGGATGCCAGCTGGTAACTTGTAGTGTTCCAGTTCAATTGAGACGCCTGCACAGCTGGAAAAGACCCTTGGGTACTTGTACAATTTTTTTTTTTTTTTTACAATTTTTTTGGCTTAAGAAAAATTCCTCTGACAAAGGAGTAGAGGGCTTGGAGTGGATCAGAAACACCAAGAGGCAGGTCCGGGGAAGATCTAGAACTTGTTTTTAAAAGCTGTAATAGTTCTGATAGTCAAAAAAAAAGTTAATCAGGACAGTAGGCCTACAATCTCAGCTCCTTAGGAGCTAAAGAAGGAGGAAGGATGCCTTGAAAACTAGACTGGCCAACATTGTGAGACCTCTGTATCAAATCATCATCATCATCATCATCATCATCATCATCATCATCATCATCACCATCATCATCATCATCATCATCATCTGGCCGGGTGGTGGTGCACATCTTTAATCCCAGCACTCAGGAGGTAGAGGCAGGTGAATCTCTAAGTTCAAGGACAGCCTGTCTACAGAGTGAGTTCCAGGATATCCAGGGCTACACAGAGCAACCCTGCCCTGAAAAACCAATCATCATCATCATCACCACCATCACCATCATCACCTGAAAAATACTGAGGTACCTATTTATACTCATAAACTAACATGAATATACCCACTCCTTATAAGGATGTAGTAACAGTGTGACACAGGGTCTAGGTATAGCTTAGTGATACAAATAAAACAAAGCCTTGGATCAGGCTAAAACAAAACCTTGGATCAGGCCCTCAGCAGCCCCACCACCCAAGGAAAAGAATGACACACAGTGACAGTAACAACTAGCCATACAGTTCTAGAAAATAATTTGTCAAGCCAGGCCTGATTGGCACAGCCATGAAATCCTAGCTACTTGAGAGGCTAAGGCAGGAAGATTGCAAGTTCAAAGCCAACCTAGACAGCTTAATGAGACCCTGTCTCAAAAGAAGAATGAAAAAGCTCAAAGACAGGGCTGGGGAGAAGACTCAGTCAGTAAAATGACTGCTGTGCAAGCATAGGGACCTGGGTTCAGATCCCCAGCACCCAAGTCAAAGCCAGGTGCTGTAGCAGACATCTGTAACCTCAGCACTGTGCTGGAAATAGGTGGGTCCTGAGGCTCACCGCCAGCACTGCAGCTGAAGTAGCACGCACAGACTCAGTGAGGCCATGATCAAAAACTAAGACTGGAGAGTCAAAGAAGAAGACGCCAGGTAAAACCTCTGGCCTCTACATTTGCACACTCACAGGTGAGTGCACAGGCCCTTACACACACACATACACACATACACTCATACATACACACCCACACACCCCACACACACACATACACACCCACACACACATACACACACACACTCACACACATACATACACACCCACACATACATATACACACACATACATACACACACATTACACACACACATACATACACACACATTACACACACGCATACACACCCACACATACATAACACACACATACATACACACCCACACATACATAGACACCCACATATACATATACACACACATACATACACACACACATACACACACACATACAACTCACACACACCCCAAAAATCAGAAGGCTCAGTTGGTAAAGTATTTGATTTTCAGGAATCAGGACCCGGTTTGATCCTCAAAACTGATATTAAGTGGGGTGGGGGTGGAGCTGCTGCAGAGATGGCTCAGAGGTTAAGAGTACTTGCTCTTCCAGAAGACCTAAGTTCAATTCCTATCACCCACATGGAGCTCACACCATCTGTGACTCCAGTCATAGGCAATCTGATGCCTCTTCTGGTTTACACAGGCTCCTGCTACACAGACATACATGCAAGTAAAACACCAACACATAAATTTAATAATATTTTTTTAAAAGGCAGTAACAAACTTCTAATCCCAGCACTTCAAGAGATAGAGAAAGGCAGATCACTGGTGCTCTTGGACCAGCCTAGTCTCCTTGTCAAATTCCAAGCCATGACAGACACTAGAACAAAAGCAGCAGCAGCAGCAGCAGCAGCAGCAGCAGCAGCAAGGTAGATGGTACATGAAGTGTGACAGCCAAGATCTTCCTCTGGCCTCTGTATACATACATGTGCATGCACACACGTGCATGTGCACCTAACACACAAAGAACTGAGGTAGAGTGTTTGCCTAGCCTGCATGAGGGCCTGGGTTCAATTCCCAGTACTCAGAAAAAAACTAAGCTCAGGAAAAAAATAAAGTAAGAAAAGTTCTGTTACAATATTCATGAGCATGTTATTGAATTTGTAATTAGAAAATTATATTGGAGAACAGCATAAGCAAGGCCTGTTCCATTCAGAATGACACATCACCCTGAGGACTGCGCAGCCATCAAGGGCTGTGTTGTCCACTCCACCCCACCCCCAGGACGGGGGCAGCCTCTCAGCTCTGTAACTCTCAGAGCCCAGAACAGGCTTGGTGGTAAGCCGCTGCCAGAACGGTTCATGAATTACTAACTCTGGTGAGGTGAGCAACGTCTACCGACGCAGATTCAAATGAGCAAAGCAGCACGCAAACTGTGCCGGTTTCAACCACGCACAGATTACCTGACCCTTGAGAAAGAGCTGGAAGGAATCCTGGGGATGGTCCCTCTGGGAAACCAGGGTTTAGTTTAGTTTAGTTTTTGGTTTGTTTGGTTTGTTTTTTTTTTTAATTAAAAAAATATCGAGACAGTCTCACGAAGACCAGGCTGGCCTTGGACTTGCTACATAGCCAAAGATCACCTCAACCCCCCCCCCTCTGCACCTCCCCAGTACAGAGATCATAGGCTTACACCACTACACCCAGTTTACACAGTTCTGAGAGACAAACACAAGGCTTCACGTGTGTGCCTGCCAGGCAAGCATCTTTCAAATAAGCTACATACCACCCGCCTTCTCCCACCGACACCCATCCCACAAGGTTTCTGCTGTTTATCCAGGCTGGCCTCCAACTCCTGAGTTTAAGTGGTCCTCCTGCCTCAGCACACCTAGTTATTGAAACTTCGGGCATCTGCCAGGTTTTAATTTTTGGACTCTTCTTACTATTGCTATAATATTTATGAAATGTTTTTGTTTAAACCCACTGTTGCATCTTGTATAGCTGTAATCCTAGTGCATAGGAAACTAATGTAGGAGAATAAATTAGTTTGATGTCAGCCTGGCTGTAGTAAGAACTGTGAAAAAAACAACATTTTGGTGTCCTAATTAAAGTTCCATCCAGGCCAGGCGGTAGTGGTGCACACATTTAATCCTAGCATGGGAAGCAGAGGCAAGCTGATCTCTGACTTTGAGGCTAGCCTGGTCTACAGAGCAAGTTCCAGCACAGCTAGGGTGAAACAGAGAAACCCTGTATCAAGAAAGAAAGCAGGAGGGAGAGAAGCTAGGAAGCAAGGAGGAGGAGGGGGAGGAGGGGGAGGAGGGGGAGGAGGGGGAGGAGGGGGAGGGGGAAGAGGAGGAGGGGGAGGAGGGGGAGGAGGGGGAGGGGGAAGAGGAGGAGGAAGAAGAGGAGGAGGGGGAGGAGGGGAAGGAGGAGGAGGAGGAGGAGGAGGAGGAGGAGGAGGAGGAGGAGGAGGAGGAGGAGGAGGAGGAAGAATTGTTGAAGTTGAAGTTGCTGAAGCTTTTCTACCCAGAACCTCTAAGACCTTGTGCCCTGGACCCGAGAGCCCAGGCTCATCCACACCGAGGCCTGACACTGGGCTGACACAGGTTATTGGAAATGCTCAGCAGTATCTGAGCCACTAATCAAGGAAGAGACTATGCTAGAAGTGGGAACCAGAGGGGTCTCAGGTCACTCACTCTTGGGCCAAGGCAGGAAGCAGGCAACGACGAAGAGACAGAAGGATGAGGAACTACAGGCAGAGGAGAACATGGCAAAGCCAAATTCTAAAGGAAAGTCAGATGGGCAGGTGACATCTAGATGAAAAGGGGGAAAGGCTCTTGGCAGAGACTGGTACAAGCCGGGAACCAGAACTGGCTGGCTTCAGGAAGAAGGCACATGCAGCTGCATGAGGTAACCTGAGTTACCCTGAGTGAACAAGGATAAGGCAGGAAATGGAGCTGTCCCTTGGGTACTAAACCTGCTCATTCATTCATCCATTCAGCCACTGTTAATGGAGTGCCTGCTGTGCCAGGTTCTGTGCTAGTGGCTTGACAGCTTTGCCCACTCTATGGTTAAGTCAGTGTCCCTTAGTGAGTGGCGGTTTGGAAAAAATGGAACCTTCCTAGAGCCAGTGTAACCCAAAGTCTACCCCTAAGCCCGGTCCCTAAGAATGGGCTCTATTCTGTGAGAGAACCAGGGAATACCAGATGGTCTAGCACTTAGTCAGATGAGGGAGGCCCATGCTAGAGGCTGGAGCTTATAGGGTTATGTGTAGAATGGAGAGGGGCTCTTAGGGCTACCTTTGCTTGAGGAGGGCCTACTGGAGGGGTATAGAGAACACACACGCTGTGGACCTAATACAAAGTCCCCGTCCCCCTCTTCCAGCTCAGCAAGCACAGCTGGGAAATGGCTATTGGTCCCCACAGCCTTCTCTGAAGGGGAGGGATCTGGCAGCAACTACCTGCAACTTAACTCTTCTCAGGCACCCAGGACTGGAGGAGACACAGCCTGCCTGCCGTGTCTTCTATATACAGAGCTGCCTGCAAGGACCCAGCCAGGCCCTTTTCTGCTGCTCCCCATCCAGGGCTGGGTGACTCATCCCTGCCCTGCCTGGTGCCCTCCCTCCCACTGGTCTCCAGCAGCTCCCTTGGACACCCCCATCCCCAGCATCAGCAGCAGGCCCGGCTCTGAGCAGGGATGAAGGGAAGGCCGCAGAGACTGACCTCCTGTCCTCCTGCCTTCCACTCTTACCCACAAGGACAGGGGGAGAGAGATGAAGGAGGGGAGCTGGGGAAGAGATATTAACGGGAGGCAGAAGAAAGTGAGGTGGAGCAGGGGACCAGTGAGACAAGATTGGACACTGAGACAGATAAAGACAAACACTCCCCGGGTATCAGGGGCCACCGTGGGTGATGATCCCTAAAGATCTAGCAAGCACTGGACTTCTGCCTCAGTAACTTCCTGGGCATCGATCCCTAGCCAGGCCCTAGGCCACTGGGTCCCCCATGCTCAACCCAAGCTTATTAGCTGTCCCAAGTGCCTAGAATCCAAGCTTGGCTCTAAACCAATTCCTTCCTTCCATTTTCCATAGCCCAGCTGAACCGCAGCCTTCCTTCTGGACAAGCCCTCTCTGCTCCACCATCCCTGCTTGGCCTCTGTAGCCACACCCTCCTTTCAAGTCTCCAGGTTCCCAATCAATCGGTTCCCTGAGCTTTCTAAACCAGGAACCAACAATGACTCTGCCAAGCTTGAAAGCCTCTACCTTTCCTGGCTTCAGGATAAAAATCCAACTGTCCTGCCTTCCTCCTTCCTCAGCCCCATGTGTGCATCTGCCCCATCCAGGAGCTCACAGACTTCCAGAATCTGCCTAGGCCTGGGCACCACTCCCTGTGGAAGTCCTGTCTCCCACCCTGCTCTCATCTTCAGGCTGTTGGTCACTATTCTCAGCACAAGTCTCTGTCCAACACTCCTGCAAAGGCTTTCTCTGTCTCTCCACCAGGCCTGGAGTCTCTGGAGGGGAGCGCCCAGATCTGATCTGTCGCCATATCCACAACACAATAGCCGGCAGAGTCGGTAGACAGCAGAAGAGGAGGTTTGCTAAGTGAATGCACAACTGAGACAAGGAAAGCAAAAGGAGAAGAAGGGCCGAGTAGAGCTATCAGGGACACAGGCAGTTACCAGGCAGGGAGAAGAGAACAGACACAGGGTTGGAAAAGGAATAGCCTGAGACCCAGAGAGGAGCTAGAGGCAGACGGAAGCTTTAGAAGCAGCAGGAAGGGGGAAGCCATGGTAGAAGCAGAGCTGCACCAGGGGGCGGGAGCTGCCAGGAGACAGCTGAGCAGACATAATTGGATCAGAGACAACTCTGCTCCTGCAGTGAGGGGGTGTGACTCACACAGAGTAATGCCAGACACAGAAACACAGAGACTCACACTTGGCACACATATGCATTCAGTGTGGAATGACCCAAACGTCTCAGATGCCTGCTTGGGGTTGGGGAACCGTGTACCTGCTTGTGAGGGGGCTCACAGTCCACTCATCCAAAGGCTGTGTCACACACAGCCACCCACAGTCCAGTTCCAAACACAGAAACCTACACGCAGAATCCTCCACCCCCATCAGATTACCCTGTGCTTAGAACAGAACCTCCCTCTGGTATCTTCTTCAGCTGTTTGCTTCTGTTTTGCTTGGCTCCCTGACAGGATATGAACCTCATAACAACAGGGTCTGAGAAGTGTGATTTGGTGCCAAATTCCCACAGAACACTATGCTTGGCATATAGTATAACGTATGGACTCTGTGATTAAACATATCTATGCTTGAATGAATGCATACTGGAGACACACAGGGGAGACAGATCACCTCTAGCTATCAGGCCTCTCTCTCTTGCAAGTCTTATCACCGTTCACCCATTCCTAGGTCCTGGACATCAAGAAATGTCCAAAGACAGAGAGTGGGGTCCAGGGAATGATGAGGGGACCTTCAGGAGCCAGCATTGATAAGAAACCGTAAGATTAAATGGCCCAGGTGCCACAAGGAGATCAGAGCAGGTGTCACCCCCAACTTCCCACCTGTGCAGACACTGAATACCTGCCCCGGGCCAGAAAGATTCTAGAGATGTGGCATATGCCTGCCTTCTGCGAGCCCAGGCTGGAAGGCAGGGAGGCAACGGTATGCCAGAGAGGGCCAGTGAGATGGCTCAGATAAAGGCACCTGCACCAAGACTAGGATCTGCATAGTAGGAGAGAACCAAGTCCGTCAAGGTGCCCTCTGACCTCCACACTCCTGCTGTGGCATATGCACATGCATACATATGAGCACATACACATAAAACATACAATACATGCATACATACATACATACATACATAGATACATACATACATACATACAAGTTCAGAAAACAGTGTCACATGCCCTGAGCTGCTGGCCACAAGCTCCATTTAATGGCAAGTGAGAAGAGTGTGAATTTGGCACGGGACTCTCCAATCCCATGTTTTTAAGCCTTTTTAGGGACCTTCAGCATCTCTACCAACACAAGCATGCTAGGAGGGGCTTAGAGCTTGCAAAAGAGTGCTGAGAGGGTTGGGAACACTGCCAACCTGACACCTACTCTGAGCTATGCTCCTCCTCCTGTGGCCAGAGGATGATTGTCTGCCCAGGTCAGCGGTCTGGGCTGTGACTGGGTTCTATTCCCATCTATGCTTGTTGGACACCTCATGCACACCCAGGCCTTCGGGAACACTCTATAGAGGCCCAGTGTAGGTCCTAGACCTGCACAGAGAGCCAAGTCTCCGGGTCATGGTACCTAGGGCTCTGGCTCCAGGTGTCCAGCCAGGCATAGAGGCACAAGGGGAGAAAGAGGACCCAGCTGTCTCCAGGACTGCTCTTTTCTCTCATCTCCTGAAACTTTAAACACTCTCGGCTGGAAACTGAGCTGAGGCTCGTTAAAGTTTAAAAGCCTGGGGAACTGAGTGTGGAGGGCACTAAGACAACCCAGGAACTGTGGACTCCCCTACCCCCAACAGGGACATAGCCTGCAGGCACCCCACCCACCGCCAGGGCAGGAGCCACAGGGGCTGTGTGCAGCGTACTGGCTTCCACCTCAGCCTACTCTGCAAGTCACAGTTTGCACTTTGCTGTCCCATCCCTCCTCATTCCTCTGGGCTCATCCAAGCTGCACTGGCCACAGCCCTGCTCTAGTACAGACTCAGTACCATTACCCAGACAGGTGCAGCCTCTCCCGACGGCAAAACCCTGGTACCATAAGACCCCCTAGTTCCAGAGTTCCAGAAGGCGGCAGGCCTGGCCTAGCTCACTAGTCCCTTTCTACTCCCTATCCTCAACCAGGGCATCTCGTCCAATGCCCTGTCCTGTCTCCCCCTAACCTCCTCTTTGTATCTGTGCAGAATGCTCCAGATGCTGACAAACTCCCATTCTCTCTCCCCTCAATTCCAAAGCCACCACTTAGGCAGCGTACTCCAGCACTGGCCGGCTCAGTGGTCGCTCTGGGTTCACAGCCCTCCATCCCTGGCTGTCCCCTACCTCCAGCACGGGTCCAGACAGAGGGGCTATCCAGTGACGTTCACTGAATGAGTAACTGAAGTAGCAGAACGGGCAAACTGATACTTCTGTCCACGTCGAACAAAGAACGAGTAGAAGCAGCCTGCCCAGGGCCATACAACCAAGACTTTGAATCATGTGTTCTCTCTTGTAGAGTTCAACTCAAAACAGGCGCCTCAAGCCAGAAAGTTTTCCTCAACACCTGCAGTCACTGCTGATGGTTCCCCCTTTTAGTGCACCTTCCCCATAGCACACGCTATTAGCTCCCTGGGAGCCTCTCTAGAACTCTATTCCCCAGGACATATTTGGGGGCCTCCTCTTCTAGATCTCCTATGTCAGGTCATGGCTGGAGCCAAGGCAGGACTCCTCGGAGCTATCTCTGGATTCAGAGTCCACACCTAGGGGCCTTCCTCTCTGGGATAGACCACCAAGCCTTAGGTGACCATCCTTACCTAGGCCCTGTGGTACTCACATCACCTTCCCAAGCCTAAGATTTAAGATCACCTCTACAAACCACCTGCCCAGCAACTTCCTATAGAAATGGACTCACTGACCCTTGAGAAGCAAAGGCCAAACCAGGAGCTGAACTCCCCCAACTCCTAAAACCATGTCACCTCTCATCCTTGACACCACAGACAAGAAAAACAGATCCAGAGAGGTGAAGTAACCCCTCAGACCCTGGACTTTTACCCAGTTGGGTCTCCTTCAAGGTATCCTCTCACAATGACACAGCACAGAGAGACCCAAGGACAGAGGGTAAATCTCCATGGGGTTCTGGAGACAGAGAGGCCTATAGGGCTGAGAGACAGGCCAAGGGGCAGAGAGAAGGCAGTTTTGACTGGGGCGTGGGGGAGGCAAGGATCTGAGCTCTGATCCAGCATCAGCCACTTCTAACTGTTTGGTCTTGTACAAGTGGACCCCTGTTCTGAGCCTCCATTTTCCACATCTACTCCATTGGACTGAAGAGTCCTACCTTACAGGACAATGGCAGACTTGGTGGTCCTGGCCCTACATATCCTTGTCTTTCCCAGGACAGCTTTGAGTCCCAGACTCTGAAGGTAAGAAAGGTACTCAGAGATCCCTAGGTGAGCCATATGTCACAGGAGAATGCGGTACTCATGAATGGGTACTAAGACCTGGACATTGGCTTGAGAGACTGTACCCTAAGTAGCTGTGTCATGGGACAGGTGGACAGTGAGCCTGAGCCAGGAGGAGATATTTAGAGCTTTCACCAAAGGAAAAGGAAGGACCACAGGACCAGAAGTCAGGAGACGAGTCCCTATTAATGAGTTTCCTGGGGCAAGAAGCTCTCAAGAACTCCCACAGATATTCTAACTCCAAGTCCCCAAAGATCCTGACACCAGTCTGCTCTTGTCATAGGTCCTGGTCCTTCTTGGGTCATCCCTGCTACAGTGTGTGCTCACAAACTAGGGCCTGTAGGCCTGGATGCACCTAGAATTGCCTTCCCTCTCTCCAGTAGCACTGAAAGCATTAGGAAGAAGCCAGGAGTCCTCCTCTGCCTGCCACATAGACAGACATACAGTAAGCAACAGAAGACTTGAGCACAGGTCGTCCAGCGCACGCTTGCCAGGGGTGCCTTGTTCTTTCTCTCATGTGTCCTGGCCCAGCCACTGAGTTCAGAGATCCTTCAAATCAGAAAGGCCCAATGGCAGGTAACCAGACAGCTCAGAGAGTGGAAGGGCTGTGTCTCAGTCACACAAAGCAAAAAGATACCAGATCTAGACAATTCTCTGGTTGAATGACTGAAAGTATTTTTCTATTTCTTCAAGCCTGGGCTTTGAGAAACCTGGGTTTGGGTTCTCTGCTTGTTCTCTGCCATCCATACTCAACATCTGCTCTGGTACAAGGGGCCTAGACTTGCAGGAGGAACTGTTTGCCTCCTGTCCACTAACCCAGAGCCCAGTACAGGCCTGAAGCCAGAGCAGGCCAGAGGCCAGGGGGGAGGGAAAGAGTAGGGGTAGCCTCCATTAGCCTCTTTTATTTGTCCTAGCTGTCGGCTGGGCCCAGAGCCATGGTGGCTTCCAGGGACCTTTGGACAGAGATAGGGAGAAGAGCAAGGTAAAATCGATGAAGAAAATAAGGCACCCCCCTATACACGCACACATGTATATACACACACACACACACACACACACACACACACACAGGCACACACACGACAGCACAGGATGCAGGAGAGGGGGGAAGAAAGGGGAAGAGAGGAACCAGAGTTTCAACAAACAATTGAGGTTAAGTCCCAGTTTCCTGCAATGACCCAATGATCCCTGGGATTCTGGTTTCTACCTGATGTATGACCTTGGTAAGAGTCACTCACCCCTCTGGGCCTCAGCTTTGTCATCCATCAAACAAGAGTAGGATGATGGGAACATAGTGTCCTTCAGTTCTTCAAAGAGTTATTGATGGGGTTAAAGGCCAGTGTTGCCCAAGGATGCAAATTCATCAGAGAGGGCAGCAGCACTGGAGCATGCTGACCCGGGTTGCACTCCTACCAGTTGTAGGGTGAGCTTTCTTTTGGTCTGTTTCTTTCTTAGTAACACAGAGGCAAGCTGAAGACTCTCCAGGACTAGCCTGAGGCTAAATCAGATAACCAAAAGAAAATGCTTCGATGGGAGGAGGGTGTTTATCAGAAAGAGGCTAACTGTGGCAACTAGAAGTCCTGGAATCTGGGGACGGGAAGCTCAGAGACCTCAGCTCATCTCCCAGAGTTCCATCTGTGCTGAGAAGACCAGACATGGAGCCTGGCCACTGGTGATATCTATAACTAAGGTGCCAGTCTCTTCCCTGGGCCTAGGTTCTGCCTCCCTCCTCTACTGTGGGAAATGGGGCTGAGGCAGTATGGGAGAAAAGTTAGAGACAAGATTAGACTTGGAGACTAACCCATCAGGACTCTAAGTATTCATATTCATATATTCTCTCTCTCTCTCTCTCTCTCTCTCTCTCTCTCTCTCTCTCTCTCTCTCTCTCTCTCTCTCCTTAAGCAGGTTGCACAAAAGGCTGCCTAGTACCTTAGCCTCTGTTCAGTATGTAAAGCACTGGAACCCGGTGTGTTGGAGAAAACATATGTCTTGCCCAGAAGCTCATAACACCACAGCTTCTTCAAATATTCTCCCTTCTCAAGTCTAATCTAGCCACAAGGGGTCTGCTTGAGGCAACCTAGTCTCCAGACTTGCCAACTCCTATCCATCCTGGGCAAGACTGGGTTTATTCATTAACCAAGCCAGATGGAGGAGGCAACCCCACCCTATTGACAAAGGGTGGCAGTACCCACACTCCCCCATAGACACACACACTCCCCCCCCCACACACACACACACACGCACAGATGAGAGCAGTCCCTTGGGAGGCAAACTTCCCAGCCCCTGCACACTGCTGGCTTTAAGCCTTTCTCATTCAGTCCCCCACCTTTGACTCTGTTCTCATGTCCTTCTTTCTCCAACACCACTACCCTGGTGGACACTGTGGGGAGGACCCTGAATGCAGTCAGCAACACGCTGACACTACCAGCTGCCCTTTCCGCCCTGCTCCTCAGGCTCAGACCCTAGGCTAGGCCTTGAAGAAACTCCAGCCCAGGGTCTTTAAGCCTAGGGAGAGACTCAGAGCAAGGAGGTATACAGAAACCCAGAGAGAGTCAGTCAGCAAGGGCATACAGAGAGAGTCACAGAGGGCAAAGGGACAGCAGGGAGAGCAAGCCAACCATGTGGGGACAGGTGGATCAAGCTATAAATGATTAGGACAAGGCAAAAAAAAGCACAGGGCCAGAGGGGAAAGGTCAGCACCTCAGGCTCTAGTATAAGGTCAGAAGTCACAGACCAGGCCCTAGGCAGCAGGGACCCTGCTAAGATAGTCCAACACCCTGGCCTCCAAGAGCAGGGATGCATCCCACAGACTCAGAGCTGGAGAAGGGTGCTAAGGCCTTCCAAGAGCCCTCTAAGGGGAAGTCCACACCCTGCAATGTGGCACTCACGACAAAACCACATGTGTGAGAAACAGCTACTGAGGCCCCTAGACCAGGATCTCTGCCCCATCAAACCCTAAGCTGCCCTGTCATGACGGAGAGAAGAGAATCATGGGGCCGGGAGGAGGAGAAATGGCAGTGAGGGGCTAGTGAGTATTCATTCATCTGCCTTCTGAGCTGTTTTCCCTTGACCCTAAGACCCCGCTTCCCCAACTTCACCCCTAGTATGGCTCAGGGCAAGAGAGCCATCAGGAGCTGCCAGCCACAGTCCTAAAGGCCTGCTGAAGACACGGAGCCTCACTGAGCCACAGGGCAGGGACAGGGAAGACTAGAGGAACCAAGCAGGAAGGAATCTCATCCTCTGCACACAAGAGTGCAGAGAGATGAGCAGAAGACCCATCTCAGACTAGAGAGCCCTGGGTGACAGAGGACGTGGGCCATTCACCCACCTACGGAGTCAAACGAAGGGTCCAAGCAGACGCTACTCTGAAAGACAGACCTCTGAGAAACACTATTCCCCTATGTATGCCTGGCCATCACCCATCTCCTAAACACACTGGCATGCCTAGTTAAGAGTTCCGTGAGCCAGATAAGTGGTATGGCCCATGTGTATAATGGGGGACCATACCTTCTCCTGGCTTATATTAGGAGACTGCGCCCACATGCACCCCTCTATGGGCCCCTGGTCTGAGTCGGACGAGGAGACTCCTGTGAGAGACAGTTCAGGAGGAGTGGAGGCTGCAGGTACCACAGAGCAACCCTACCTTGATCTTGTGCAGAGTTCGATCCATCTCCACAGCCTGCACCCACACAGACACACCGGCCTTGCTGTAGGTCAGGTTCCAGCCCACCTCGGCCTCACACTCTGACCGAAAACTGCGGAAGTCCTGGTCATCGGGCACCTGGACACTTTCACGGCCCAAAGCGGGCCGAGGCCCTTGGGGTTCTGTTGAAGCAGCTGGCTTTTCCATAGAGAGCGTGGGGAGGCCCGGGGCCCTGGTCCTAGTCCGACTCTCCTGGGTCCTCCGCGGAGGCTCAGACAACGTCGGCGCGGCTGCAGATGCTGACGCCACCTTCCTGGGACCTGCAAGACCGGTTTGGGGACCAGAGTCAGTGCGCTAGGGGCGCGGGTGGGGCTAGCCGGGGTCCCGGACCAGCGGACAGCTTTAGAAGGGCAGGTACTGGCCCCAGGCGGTTGTGCACCGGCACAGGACAGTCACCACCCTCCCACAAGGAGCGACCTCATACTTCCCTGGAGCGGCAGTAGGGTTGCTGCGTAGCGGGTGCAGGAGCCCGCGAGAGCCGGGCGGGACTCTGGGGATCGCAGGTGCGGGTCTGGCACGGAGTCCCCGCGCGGTGCTGGCCGGACTCGCACAACTAACTCGGCAGCAAGCTGCGCGGGGCCATGGTGGGGGCGGGGCGTGGTGGCCAAGTCTCACCTGTACGGGCTTCTCTGCCGGGGCGGGCCGGGGCCGGGGTGCGAGCTCTTCCGCCGGCGCCGCTGCCTCCGCTGCCCGGGCGACCGGGGGCCGCGCGGGGGCCCTGGGGGGAGGAGCAGTGGGTCCTGCCGCCGGCCCCGCCCCGCTCCGCGCCCCCCGCCCCGCGCGCCCCCTCCGCCCTCCTCCCTCCCGCTAGGCTCCGGGCTCCCGGGCTCCGCTCGCCTCGCTTGGTATTTTCCAGGCTGCGGAGGTAAGAGCTGCGGGAGCACCGAGCCCCGCCCCGCCCCGCCGGGTCCTAGCGCCCGCCCCCGTAAGCCCCGGAGAAGGGGCAAAGTCCGGGAGGAGCTGTAGACTAGCAGAAGACCCGGGACCAGTGAGCAGTAGCGATGTAGCCAAAAGGCAAAGTAGCCTGGGCTCTCAGAATAAGGTTGAGGTGCCAAGAGGGATTCTGGAAGTTAACTGGGAGCTCCTTCTCTACTCCTCGCTCCCACCCTTGCAGGTAGGTACACACTTCTGCAACAGTTTGTTCACACACACACACACACACACACACACACACACACACCACTTCAGAGATTCAAGGGTGGGCACACACAGCCATGACAATTGAGAGCCTAACTAGCAGGGATAGGGATGACAGATCCTCAGTAACTAACTTAGAGATGTCCACAGCTTGCAAGCTCCATCAACCAAGAGCATAACGAGCCTCCTCCACACACCCAACTCAATTCCCACTAGGGTGTGCAAACCCAGCCGGAAGTTGATCCAACTTAAAAGGCTCAAGGTTCACAGGCTGGCCAGCATTTGGCAAAATTTCCACTTCAGTCTCACGCGGGCCAGAGAGGGGTCCTGAACCAGCACCCTCTCACATTGCTATTTGATAGCTTCCAAATGCACCCCTCTTTAGCTCTCACCCATGTACACACACATCCCGTAGGGTAACACTAGTACTCAAAAGCACAGGGCCCCAGAATGCTGGAGCCCCACCCCACCCCCTCCCCGGCCACCGCCACCCCTCAACAGAATAGAGTGGCCCAGAGCCCTACTCTGTAGCCTGATTTAAGATCTGTTCGCTAACTCCTCTGCCTACTTTTCCATACTGGAAGCCCTGACCCGTTGTGCCAGCTCTGTTTCATCTACTCAATGCGAGAGCAAGGACCAGGCCAGTATGAGCATGACAGTCTGGTCACTGGTCCTGGGCCACAGAAGACTTTTGATATGCTCCTCTGGAGAGAAGGAACAATAAGTGACCACCATTGACTTAGTAGTGCCAGAGTGAGAGCCAAAGTACCAAGCCTCTGCCACCCAGGGCTTCTTTCTGTGCCCTCTGCATTCTCTCCCTGGGCTCTCGTCACCTCCTATCTTCACCGTGTAGATTTCTTTTCTTACAGGTGTTAAGAGAAAACCGCGGACTCAGCACTGCAGCAGGTTCACAAATAGATGTGTATTTTTTTTTCCTGAAGTGCTCAGGGCTCTGAGATGTTTGTAAATCGCGCCCAATTTTAAAATGAGCAGGAAGCTGCCTGTGGTAGCGCAGGCCTATAACCCCAGCTACTCAGGAGACGGAGGAGGAAGATTCAAAGTTTAAGGCTTTCCCTGGGCTACATATTGAGTTCAAAACCAGCACAGGCAACAAAGTAAGACCTGCAATCGTTTTTTTGTTTTTGTTTTTGTTTTTGTTGTTTGTTTTGCTTTGTTTCTGTTGTTTTTTTTTTAAAGGCTGAGGCTGTAACTTTGTGGTAGAGCCCTAGATTTAATCATTAGTACCACAAATAAGAAATAAATCAGTGTAAACACATAGCCATGATGGCAAGTTGCCCTGAAGGGTGTTCTACAAAGTAAGTCTAAAACAAAACAAAACCGCAGGTCCCCATCAGCCTGTGCAATTGACCTTAGATACCCAGGCCTCCCATCGGTGTGGGAGGAAGCGGTGTGGGAGGAAGCGTCAGCTAATCACACGCACGCCCTCTAAACTCACCCTCTTTAGAAGTGTCTGGGAATGAGTAGGTGGCTTTGGGCTTGAGAGGCCCCAGGCACTAACTCTCTGAACCTCCTTTGCCCATGTCCACCTTCCCCAAGCCTCAGTGTGTTTGTCATACCAACACTCCCAGGCTGGCAGGAGGCCCAAAGGGACTTTAGAAAAGCCAAGGACTGCTTTGTGAGCTGGATCTTCAGGGACTAGCCATGAGGTAGAGATAGCAGCTGTGGCCTGATGGCTTTGGGGGCCCTGATAGCACAAATCTTGGCAGATATCAGGCAACAGGATACTAAACCTCTCATGCCCACCTTCCAGTCCAGTGTGGTGGAGAGATAAGGCTGGGGTGAGAGAGCAGGAAGTGGCTGTGAAGGCAAACTGACAGGACCTCCCTAGCCCTAAGGTGCCAGTCTGAGGGGAAAACAGCCAGCTAGTGAGGAACAGATAACAGGAGCCAAGCCATCACTCACATAACCCAGATTAAGAATAAATCTTTTGGGTCTTGAGGATCAAAAATAGCAGGTGACCTGCTGGAGGATGAGCAGAAGGATGTCACTTCCTCCTGCACATTGATGTGCCCACGCTGGACCCCCATCTCATGAATTTAGGTGTCCCTGGTTCTGAGGCTCCTGACAGCCTTGTGAACATGAAAGTGGTCCCAAATCCCGTTGCACCACATCCCTGAGCAAGAGAGACAAGAGGAGTGAGCCAAGCAGATAAGGAACAAGCTTGGGGTCTGGACACCAATCCTAGGACCCAGCCACGGCTGCTTCCTACTGCCTGGCTATGGACCCGGGTTCAAATCCAAACAATACCATTTTTTAGTTCTGTGACTTGAAGTAGATCCCCACACACACCTGTTTCCTCATCTGGAACAATAACCTCTGAGAATGACAACAACGAAGGCTTTGGGCTTGGGTATACATGCCTTTCACCCTTAGATCAGTAACCAGAACTACAACCCAACCAGAGGAAGGGTAGAACAGAGAACTCATTGTCCAAACTCATTGTCTGATTTAAGAAAAAGATTAGAGAAATATCATGGTGTAGTTAGATTCTGGTGTAAGATTACACAGTGCAACGGCTGGCAAAGAAAGACACTGCTGTGTCTGGTCAGTTATCTAGAACGAGAGTCTGCCCAGAATGTGTGTGTGCTACCTCTGAAAGTCCACCAGAGGCTGGGCTGACATTTTCATGGCTCCCAGCTCCAAAATATTAGCACTGAGAAAGTGCCACGGGCTGCAGAGATTCGAGTTTATATGAGGGGTAATCAGCAAGCGGAGCTCAGGGAAGGTGAGGACTCAAGGCTCAGGGCAGACATTGAGCAATCCTGGCTCTCACTTGCACCCTCATAAAGAAGACCAGTGCTTGAGGAGACTTTCAGCTCCTCAGCACTGTGGCTCTTAGAATAGAGGGGAAGCAGAGCTCACCGAGATTTATACCAGACAATGGGTGCAGGGGTCAGTCTCGGTCGTGCAGAACCTGCCAGGAACTACCCCGCTAATTCCTCCCTAATGCCAGCAACTCCCTGCAACAGTTCTAAGGACTGATCTCCTCTGGACCCACCCTGACAAGGGGAGACACCACGGCCTAGAGATCAGGAGAATTGGAAATAAAAACCCAGAAACTGGGTATGGTGGATTGTCTGTAATCCTAGCACTGTCAAGGCAGAGGCAGGAGTTTCAGGAGGAGTTCAAAGTCATCCTTACCTACATAGGGAATTTGAAGCTAGCCCAGGCTACACAAAACGAAGAAGAAAAAAAAAACCCCAGTTCTCCTGGTCTGAAATAGCCCCTATTCCTATTACATGCCATCTTCTCTACTTGTGGGAAGCTTGACAACTTGCCAGGTCATTACGTTAACAAAACCCTACACACACACACACACACACTCACAGAGACACGTGCTCGCACAGTGTCTGCCACTTTGCCTTTGTGTTTGTGAGATGTGGTTTACGTCTGTAATGGTCTAGCTCTGTAATCTAGCAGGCTGGCTTAGAAGTTGAGTCAGTCCCACCTCAGTCTCCAAAGGATCACAGAGATGAGTGACTGGTGCTCAGCATACTCAAGTCTTGAGTGCCCACCCCTACTCACCATCTAGACAGACAGACAGACAGACAGACGGAGGTCTTTGGATGATAAATTACCCCCACGGGCCCCTTTTCCCCACCTTCCTCCTGGGGTAACCCTGTCTGCTGCTAAGGATGGAGTAAATGCCGAGAAGTTGTCTACGGCAACACAGTGTGCCCCGAGCTCACTGTTCTAGAAGACCAAGCAGTGACTTGTGTGACATCACTAGGAAAGAGTGCAGAGGTAGTTCCACACCTAGGCCTTCAGGTCAAAATACTCTCAGGCCTCCAAGGTGGACTGGGACTTGAGAGGGCCGCGTCCTATTACAGCGATTACAGGAGCCTTATCCAAGCACCACAAGGTCCGGATCTAAGTGTTTACTCAGGGTGGGTCTGGAGCCCTGCAGAGCAAACAGCCCAAAACTGCCCTGAGGGAGCCCTTAAGGTCACCCACATCCTCATTCGTGGTGACACTGCCACAGCCATATATAGTCACTCGCTGTCCTGTCTGAGTCCCACATAGATGCATATCATTTCAGTCACAAAAAGTGGCCAGCTTGGCACAAGGACATGTACATATATGATTACACACACCGTCAGAGTGAAGTTGCCAGGTGCCTAGTGAAGTGTGAACTTCAGACAACACCCCATACTGGGTGTTGTGCTCATACCTTCATCATCAGCTCTCCAGAGGCAGGAGGCTCTCTGCGTGAATTTGAGGCCAGTCCGTTGCCATAGTAAGTTCCAGGTCAGCCAGAGCTATGTAGTGAGACCCTAGGTCAAGAACACACATGCACACCAAATACTTTTTTTTTTTACTACAAACACACCCCAAATGTTTGCTAAATCTGAAAAGCTTGCATCTAAGGAACTGCCACATCGTCTCACAGCGATTTCCGCAGACCTCAGGTACCTATGTCAGTTATACATATAAGTAACAGCGATGCACATATAGCTGTGCACAGGCACATTCTGCATGTGTGAGTAGGCACCAGCCCAGGGCAGGACTAGACTCATCTTGGCTCAGCTCCACAACAGCCTTAGGCTGATGGTTAGGCAGAGACCTAGGGCCCTTTGACAGCAGGGAAAATAAACCAATAAGAATCAGAATCTACAATTGGTGCCTCAACCTGAGGTCCCCTGGATATGGGAAGACAGGCTAGGGTCACACCCATAGCATCACCCTGACCACTCCCCAGAGGCCTCTCTAGTTCTACAGGGTGATGACTGTCCTGCTCAGGGCCCTCATAGTCCACCCAGCTTTGAGACTTAAAAAAAGTTAAGGAGTTGGGTGGGCTGTGAGATGGGGTGCCACTGTCACAGAAACCCCTGGAGTTACTGCCTGCCCTGGCAGAAGAAGGCCTAGACAATCGTCTCCTTGACATCCATCACCACCCAGCCTTAGCACACAGCCTGGGGGTAGATGGTTGGGGATGGGGGGGGTTGCAGATGGATCCGGTGCCTCTAACAGGAAATTCAAGGGCTTCTGTAAAGCTACATCGACCCAGCTATCAATCAAACTGAGTTTCTGCAGGCGTCAGGACCTTGTCAGTGGGACATGGGGGGGGGGGGGCAGCAGCACAGGGTGTGGTGGCCATCCAGGCTCTGGGAGGTGGGAGGGTGGGGAAGCAATGCCTTTGGAATCCTTTAGAATCACCCTTGCTGCCTCTCTTCTCTTATCTCAAGGCAGTTCCCAAAGACAGAGGCAGGAGAGTTGAAAAAGGGACCTGTCCACCGTGAAGTCCTTCACTGAGAGGATAGATTTCTCTCTCCTCGGAGCCTGGGGATGTCTTGGACACAGAAACCTACCAAGCTCAGATGGGCAGCCCTCAGACTCCAGAGCGCAGGAATTAGAGAACAGATTGGAAATGACCTGCGGAGAGAAGTACCCAGATTAGCAGTTCAGGAAAGTGGCTTGGGCAAGGAAGCCAGCCTGTCTGGGTCAGGACCTCAATGCTCTGTGCTAGGGTCTAAAACAGTTTACTTGACTTCAGTCCGTCTAGACGGTCTTGCCTCTAAGTGTAGACTGATCAGATTTACATTATTACAGTGGAGTGAGTCGCTGAGTGGTGAGTGCTGAGCTTAGTGCCCTGACCACAGTGAATTCTCGCTAAGTGCACATTGGATGATGACATATTGTCCACCTACCTCCTTCCTTATGTTCACACAGCACCTGCCAGCAGGGCACAGGGAGCCCAGCCCGACCTACACAAGGGCAGAGAAGGCTATTTCTCAGGCTGAGTGAAGGGCTGGTGTGGGCGAGCCTCTTCAGGGCCTCTGCTGAGAATGAGGTTCTAGGTCAAGCTTCATCCTGGAATCATACATCTAGTCCTGCAATGGCCCCATAGTAGGCTCAGCTGCCGTGGGACATCGTTACCTGGGGGACTCTTCTTGCCCCAAGTCTGTGGAGTCCTGGGTCAGTGGGCATCTATCTCCACGTCTTCCCCGGAGGAGGCTGCCTCCTTCAGCACCTTCTAAATTTAGGATTTGGTTCTGTGACTCATTTCTGAATCTGCTTGGCTCCCTCCTCCAGGAGTGTGCTCCCACGGTATTTTTACCCTCCACTGCCTCAGACTAAAGAATACAGGCCCCAAATCCCACAGAAACCCCAGACTAAGAGGGGTTCCCTGCTCCTATTTGCCTGAGTTGCTCTGGGTGCCTTTCTGACCAGATCCTATGCTCCAGCCTCACTTCTGTTTTCCCAGCTTCCACTAACCCCAACCAGGACACTGATCTGGCTGTGTGGCCATCTTGGGGGCTCTCTCTCCCAGGGGAGAAGGGGTGGAGCCAAATCCTGCCCCCTCTCATCTGGCTTCTAGACAGAGCCCACACCTGAAGGCAGGAGATCTGCTTCTTCACCAGACTCCCTCCCATTGGCCTTACCGCACTTTCCCTCCCCACCTCTAAATAAGGAGTCTGAAGCACATCATTACTCATAAAGGCTTGGAGCAAAGTTGAAATTACCACTCGGCCAGGCCTCTACCTACCTCCAAGCAGGGTGAGCCAGGGATGTAGTTTCTCATGTCTCGTGCCTTCTGTCTGTCTGCCTACCTCTTCCATCCTCCTCTGGCCCCAAAGCCTGCACCAATCACAGGAAACACAGGCCAAGAATGGAGACTTCTGCCCTGCTGGGAGGAAGACCCCTTACTATCCCTACACTTAGAAGGATCTAGAGTGAGCCCAGGGTCTGGTTCCGGTGTGGTCAGAAATATATTCAACATGAGATAAGAATCCCCTTAACTCTGGGCCTTGGGATGTGGGCAGAGCACATGCACTCTCTGGTATCAACACACCGGACATCTCTTTCCCTGGGACAGAAGAGGACATGAAAGCCTGAGTCCCTATTTAACTTTCAGCAGTGTTGGCACCCGGAGGCATGTTGTAAAACTTTGGAGGAGATGGACAAACACAGGGCTGCTGGCTGGAGACGAACACCATCTGTAGCCTGCCACAACCTGTCTTCCCTGGAAGCAGTGAGAGCCAGCACTTATTACTTACCACATGCCTGGTGCTGACCTTTGTACTAGACAGGTTATTACACATTTAATTTATAGTTCACCCCCAGACAGCCCTGCATAATGCTTGCCACCCACACTTTAGAGACAACTGGAGACATGGAAAAGGGGCAGTGACTTCTCCAGGGCCACAGTGTTGACACCGTGAGAGTTAATGAAAAACTGACTGCATACCTGGCTCCCATTGGTCCTGAGAAAGCTCTTCCCAGCGTATGTATTAGATACTCCATAAATGATTGATGAAGATGTTTGGTCACTGCTGTGTAATGGAAAGATCCCCATCCTAGTCCAATTCTGTCCCAACTCATGTGTGTCCTTAAGTGGGTCCCTTCCTAAGGCTGATGTGGTGGCACATGCTTACACAGGAACTCTGGAGCTGAGGAATGAAGAAATACTTCAGGTTTGAAGCTCGTTTGGGCTACATAGTAATATATTGTCTCAAAAAAGAAATCCAGGGGTGGTGGGAGCACATGCCTTTGATCCCAGCACTTGGGAGGCAGAGGCAGTCAGATCTGAGTTCAAGACCAGCCTAGTCTACAGAGTGAATTCTGGGACAGCCAGGGAAACCCACAGCATACAGAGAAACTCTATCTTGAAAAGCAAAGAAAAAGGAGGTGGAGGAGGAGGAGGAGGAGGAGGAGGAGGAGGAGGAGGAAATCAAAACAAAATAGAAATGGGAGGAGGAAGAAAAAGGGAGGGAGGGAGAGAGAGGGAATGAGGGAAGAAGGGAGGAAGGGAGGGAGGGAGGGAGGGAGGGAGAGAGAGAGAGAGAGAGAGAGAGAATATCTCCAACCCCCTCATGCTCTTTTGAGGGAGTCTTATGTATCATACACCAACAGTCATCAAACTTGCTGTGTAGCTGAGGATGGCCTTGGACTTCCGATCCTCATGTCTCTTAACTCCTGAGTGCTGGGGTTTTGAAAATGTGCCACCATATTCAGCTTATGCAGTGCTGGGGACTGAATCCAGGGCTTATGTACATATTAGGCAAGTATTCTACCGATCGAGCTGCGTCCCCAACCTCCCATTTCCTTTAGCTTTAGTTTCTTGGCGGCTGAAAAACATCAGGAGGATCTCACTTGATCCTCCCAACAAGCTGATTCCATCTATAAATGAGAAAACTTAGGTTCCCAAGGAAGCAATTTACAAAAGGAACACGGCAAGTCAAAAGTGGAGGCTGGGCTATAGCTCTGGAATCCTACTCTGGTCCTTTATTCTCTTAGAAAAGTATGGTGTGAGGATCAAGGCACCAACGAAGGCACAAACGAAGTGGTAGGCAAAAGATCAGATTCTTGGAGGTGGGACAGATCTTGAATTTCTTTTTTTTTTAAGATATTTATTTATTTTATGTATATGAGTACACTGTAACTGTCTTCGGACACATCAGAACAGGCAGTGGGTTCCATTACAGATGGTTGTGAGCCACCATGCGGTTGCTGGGAATTGAACTCAGGATCTCTGGAAGAGCAGCCGGTGCTCTCAACTGCTGAGCCATCCCTCCAGCCCCCGATCTTGAATTTCTATTTCTACACGTACCCACCTTTCCTGAGTTACCCAAGGAGGCCCCGTAAGCACCCGGACCTCAGTGACTCCCAGACTTTTCCTTCCTGCCTACCCTCGGAGCCTCTGAGAATGCTCCAGAAACAGATGCAGAAAGTTTACTGCTACAAGGCAGAGAGACATGAAAAACGTACTTTCCTAGAGGGCAGCCGCTTGATCATGTGTGTGCCATGATCAAGCCACCTTAGTACTCTCCATGTTCCAGAAGCTCTTAAAGCCTCATTTCAATGTGTATTTCCTCTCGTTTTGAAGGCCAGCTCCACTGCCACTTCTCGTTGCTGCTGGCCCCAACTAAAGTGACCAGAGCACCAGTACACCCCAGCTCAGGGGTCCTTCCCATTCCTGTCCATTCAGAGTCTGTTTCCCTTAGTGACGATGTTCCTCATCGGCCATACTTGGGACACTATTTTGAAAGCAGGGTTTGACAGCTCCAGCTATGCCAGTGGTCCTCAACCTTCCTACTGCTATGGCCCTTTAATACAGTCCCATATATTGTGGTGACCCCCAACCATAAAATTATTCCATTGCTACTTTAGAACTATAATTGTGTTACTGTTATGAATCGTAATGTAAATATCTGATATGCCGCCCCCATGGAGTCACACCCCAAATGTTGAGAACCACCGATCTACACTGTTCTTTTTTTTCCAGGATGTTCAGATCCTCCCTAGCTTCCTGAGACTGTTGGTCAACTCTGAGAAGCTGGGTCTTCCTCATCATGCCTAGTTGGGTCAGAAGCAGGATAGTGACTCACCTTTCTGGAACAAGTGGGCTTACTAAATGTACAGCCAACAAAGTCAGTCTTTGCGACGTGAAGAAGAGCTCCAGGCCCAAAGGCAAAATGGCTGGGCTCTAGCCGCAGCTCACATAGTGACTTGGGCTAGCTCTGAGCCTGTTTGGTGCCTTCAAGTTTGCAATTTGCAAAAAAGAGGAAATGGGTCTCTCGGTCTGCAATCAACTGACGGTAATAATCTTCTGCCTTTACAGACTGCTGGGGAGTTTCATTTTCATCCTTGTATCTCATTTGATCCTCCCAACAAGCGGATTCCATCTATAAATGAGGAAAGCTTAGGTTCCCAAGGGAGCAATTTACAAAAGGAACACAGCAAGTCAAAAGTGGAGGCTGGGCTATAGCTCTGGAATCCTACTCTGGTCCTTTATTCTCTTCGAAAAGTATGGTGTGAGGATCAAGGCAACGAGGGGGCTGTGCTTTTGCAAACAATAAAAGGTTCACGGAAAGATGAGTGGACAGCTCCGTTACCACATGTTACTGTCACCTTTGCTCAGGCGACCCCGAGCGTCCAACTTGAGGTACTCATCGCGCAGGCGCCTTTTTGGTGTTTACCCAGGCTGCAAGGCCCGCATTCGCGCGTGCGCTTTCCAGCGAGCACGCCCCGAGCTCGGTTGGACTAGCAGCGGCCCTGCAGCCCCCTAGTGGTTGTGGCCGCTCTGCCACTGCGGCCCCCTGGGGTGTAGGCGGCTCCACAGCCTTGGAGCAGCGAGGGGTATAGAGGCCATTGCCCGGTGAAGCTTATTCGACTTACCGTGGCCGGACCAAGAGCTAGAGGGGCAAGGGCAGAGGCCTGGGGGCTGTGCTTCGCCCTGGTGAAAACTACGTTTCCGAAAAGTCGGAGAGTGAAGTCACAGAAGGACTTATCGGGAGTTGGAGTTTGGAGCCCGTGGAGGTCTTCTGTAGGGGGTAAAGGCAGTGAGGAGGAGGAGCCTCGGCTCTAAACCAGGGCTGATTGGTTCTAAGGACACATAAATTACACTGTAGCTAGCTTGTATCTTAGAACAGTAAGTTGTCTGAAATTGCCCCACCGCTGCTCAGCTCTCAGATCACCATTGGCTTGGACTCTTCTGTCCTACCACTGTCAAACCCAAACGGGGTGTGTGTGTGTGTGTGTGTGTGTGTGTGTGTGTGTGTGTCCCAAGTGCTGCGATTTCAGGCCTGCACCAGTATGCCCAGCTTAATTAAGAACTTTGTGCAATGATAAAAAAATGTTCACTACCTTCACAGTCCAATGCCGCTTCCACTAATTGGTGTCCCAGGAGTTGGAGATGGGAGGAACATGAGTTTGAGGTCAGACTGGGTTCCATAGTGGAACCTCGGTGGTAATGCATTTGCCTAGCAGACAGGAGGCCCTGGATTTGATACAAACGACACATGCCACCCTAATTGACTGCCATTTTTAATGAAACTAGTTTTAACCAATGCAAATGGCTACTTTGTGGCTAGGGCTACTTTGTTGGACAGTTCCATAAATTAAATCTGTTGCCGTCTTCCGCATAATGGTCTCACCTTGCTTTGTGAGGCTTATGGTTCAGTTTCTTCCTGCCTACTTCCTTCCTTCTTCCTCCATTGTTTGTCCCTTGTAACCTAAAAATTAGGTTGGATTGTAAAAATTTTCCCTACCGTTCATTATGCTGGAATAACAGGTACAGAAAACGCCAGCTGTAAAATTAACAGGAAATACTGTTTTCCCAAGGACATACTGCAGCTATAAAAAAGTTATAATGACCTCCTGCTCTAAGTAACAATGTATTTCTTACCAACCACCAGGCTTGTTTTCTGAAATTGTAGGCTATCCGGAACTTTGTTGTTGGAAATGATACGAACAAAAATGGAGAGTCTTGCCCAGGGGGTCTGAGCCATTGAGTGGACTTGGGTACAGAGATCCAGGTAAAGAGCTTCATAACATGGTACATCAGTAGTTCTCAACCTTCCTGATGCTGCGACCCTTTAATACAGTTCCTCCTGTCCTGGTGACCCCCAACCAAAAATTATTTTCACTGCTACTTTGTAACTGTAATTTTGCTACTGTTATGGATTGTTATGTACATATATGTATGTTTTCTGATGGTCCTGGGTGACCCCTGTGAAAGGGTTTGTATGACCCCTAAAGGGGTTGCAACCCACAGATTGAAAACCACTATGTTACATCTATCTTAATTTTATTGCTTTTAAAGCAAGTAAGACTCTGGGTCCCCTTGGCAGTGAAGACTTGATGAGCCATTCAGACTGTGCTGCTTGACTCTCATTGGACAACCAGGCTCACTTGGCTGAGACTGGGGATAGGTTACTGGGGTTACTGGGCTTTGCAGCCAAAAGCATGGGGTATGCTGTCCATTGTGGCTGCTGCTTTGAATAAAAATTCTGGAAAGAAAAAAAAAAGCCAAAGTATGTTAAACATTCTAACAAGCTGACCAACTGATAAGAACTTAAATGATCCCGGATCAGTGGAATGTTGCAGGTCTACAGCTAAATTATCTCAAACCATTATTAACCCTTCAAATAGCCATTTATTGCTCATATTTGCACTTGACCTGACACCCTTGTGGCTGTCAGGTAAAACCCTCTTTGGAACGTATACACATAAGTGTAGCTTTCCACTGTCAGCCAAGAATTGCCATCAAATAGCCTGAGGCCTGGAGCCGGGATTGCTCTACTTGACTGTGGCCTGCCCACCTGATGTTTCTACTAATACATCCGAACAGCTTCTTGGTTTGTCATTTTGTTCTGCTACTATAAAAATGTCATACTGTTATTACTTTGGAGCATGGTATTTGGGGTAATCTCTGTGTTCTCTGGGCCATTACACTCATATTTGGCTCCAGAATAAATTCTGTCTTAGTCGCTATGTTGACATTGTGCTGACGGTGGGCGCCATGCCGCTGTGCACTGCAATGTACTGCAGATACCCGTCAGCCATTTTCCGGTGTTTCTGGCAGAGCCCTTGCAGCAGCCCACTCCATTATGTAACTGGTCCCTGGGTCCTGAGTTCTTCATTGCTGTTTTCTGGGTCTGTGCCTTTGGCTTAAGATTGATTTCATCCCTGGGGTAGAAAAGTGAAAAGAGTATGACCAAAGCCTGTAGCAGGAACAGCAGGGCCACCTCTAGGCAAATGCTGAGGTGGGGTAGGGTAGGGTGGGACACAGCCACAAAAGCATCTCCTGCAGCAGGACCTAATTGAGGATTGCCCGAGAGACCAAGGATTGCTGGTGCAGATAATGCCAGCCAATCAGGGACTGCTGTTTAGAAGCTATGCTTTCTTGGAACCAATGAGGTGCGAGTGGGGGGAGCTCGCAGATGAGCTTGCTGCTGTTTTTCTCACCTGCTCCCAGAGTCTGTGTTGTTGACTCTGCATCACCTCACCTCCAAGCCCCAAGGACAGGTAGGGTCAGGCGAGAAGTCCAAGGCACAGGTAACAAAAGCCTGTGATGAAAACTCCATCTCGTGATGTGTCCCTTCTTAACTATGGTCCCATGAGCTATACCATGTATATCCTACATACAGTGCTGTTGGTCTACATCAAGATCTTCCGGATGCTCCACAGGCGGCTTCAGCACACCAAGCTAATGACCATGCAAGAGCCACCCTCTAGGTGAAGATCTGTGGGACTAAGTCATTGGGGGTGACGGTGGGGTCATGTTCTGAGCTTGGTACTAGTGAATGCCATCAGTTTTATCCAACCCCTTCCTCCTTTTCAGCCAGTCCAGGCTAAGGACAGATGTGGTGGGTACAGCCATTCTCTTGTCACATGCCAATGCAGCTGTCCATTCCAGTTTATGCCTGCTTGGGTGGAGGCTGCCACTACTTTACAAAGTCACCTATGGGCATATGCCAGGTAGATGCCAAGAGTAGGAATGGACAGATGGACAGGATGCGACACAGCCTTCTCTCAGTGTGGCCTATGACCTTAGCTGTGGTCTCCTCCAGAAGGCGCAGACCTGCAAGAAACAGAAAGAGGAGGCCTGCGCGGCTGATGCACACTGTGAAATGTCAGTTACCTTTTCCATTGCCGTGATCCAACACCCCAGAGAGCAACCGAGAGGAGAACGTGTTTATTTCGACTTACAGTTGTATCCAGCTCACTTTCTTCTTGCTCAGCGGGTGACCCCTCTCCATGGAAAAACACTGCTCAGGTTAGGGTGGCTCTGCCCACCTCAGGTAAACCTAATCTAGATCTCCTCTTACAGACATGCCTAGGGACTTGTTTTCATGGTGATCTTAGTCCCATCAAGTTAGCATTGGCGATAAATCGTCAGGGACAGTTTACCTCAGGGAGTTGTGGCTCTGTTTGTACTGCCCTGGGGATGCATACAGCAAGCTGATAGGCATGCGTGATAAGAAGGCTCCAAGGGTTGTGCAGAATTTTAATGGTTCTGTGGTGTGGCTTGCTGTGGGGATGATGTTGACATCCTAAATGGATTCTGAAAGACTGTTGTTTTTCTTCTTCTAAGAATCTGCTGCATCTTTTATGGTAGAAAATGAAAGTATTTTACTTTGGAACACTGTAAAGAATTACAATGTAACTATTTTGAAACCTAGAAGCAGCAGAAACAATAAAAGATGGTTATACTAAAAATGTGCATTTTGCTCTTAGGAGGGTAGCCTAGAAAAGTATTAATTTGTCATCAAGAAACTAATGTTTTGTCTGGTGTTTGAAGACAATCTCGCTCTGGCCTGGAATTAACATGTAGCCGAGGAGGACCTTGAATTTATGATCTCCCTGCCTCTACCTCTCAAGTAGTATATACTTACAGGCATGTGTCAGCACTCACAGCTTGGTACGTTTGGTTTTCTTTTGTTTTGTTTTGAGTCAGAGTCTCACTATGCAGCCCTAGTTTACTGGAACTCATTGTGTAGACCGAGCTGGCCTCAAACTCAGAGCTCCTCCAGAACAGTAGGAAGAGTACCTGATGCACTGTCTTTCACAACGGACATAAGCATTGTCCTCTTGTTTATTGTGGGTCCTTCTCATGGGAGAGCCCACGGCTGAAGCCACACTGAGAGCATATCCACTTGCCTCAGAATGGAATTAAAAGCATATGCTACAATGCCAAGCATCTCAACTTAAAAACTTATTTATTTTTATTGTATGTGTATGGATGTACCATGTGTGTGCTTGAGGAAGCAAGAAGAGGGTGTCAGATTCCCTGGAACTGGAGTTACAGGCATTGTGAATCACCATGTGTGTGCTGGGAATCAAACCCTGGCCCTAACCCCACCTTCTTATTTTTTTTTTAATATTAAAAACAAATGGTTTCATTATGTGGCCCTGGCTGCTCTTGAATTTGTGACCCCTCTGCCCCCCAAGTGCTGCCAAGAACAGAAGTGTGTAACGCCATGCATGTCTAGCAGTTAACTTCATTAGAAAATGGCTTTTGCTTTGGAGTGGGGTCTTGCTATGTAGCCCAAACTGGCCTTTCCCTCTGTAGACTAGACTAGCCTCGATCTTGTGATAATTCTCTTGCTTCTGCTATGTGAGTGCTGGGATTACAGGCAAGTGCCATTACAAGGGGCTTAGACTTGTCTGACTAGGCTAGAACAACTTAAAACACTGACATCCACTGGGTTCTGCCTCTGTCCATTATGCTTCTGCACATCCTTTTGGAGGACCTCGCTTACTTCCATCCATCTGCTTAGGACTCTCAGACCCCAGACTCAAGCCTTTCTCCAGTACTGAGGACGTCTTCTTCAGGTCTACCCACAAGTTCCTCTGCGTATTCAAAACTCTCTTCTTGGCTGACCTTTTCTTCGGTTGGAGGAAGATCGATATTCACTGAGGTACTGACCACCTCAGGGTATGGGATGGGTGCGCACGCTCCTCACCAATAACAGCTTATTTTTTCATGGGTGTGATCAAACTGTAGCAATTCAGACATCTGATCAATGTCCTAAGACCTGGAAAGTCGGGAAGGTGGAAATGCCCTGATGTGTTTCCTGTCTCCTCATCCTTCCACAGAGAGTTGAGTTTCTTTCTTCCTTCCTTCCTTCCTTCCTTTCTTTCTTTCTTTCTTTCTTTCTTTCTTTCTTTCTTCCTTCCTTCCTTCCTTCCGTTCTTTCTTTCTTTCTATGATTTATTTATTTTCCTTCCTTCCTTCCTTTCTATGATTTATTTATTTTATACACGTGGGTACACTGTAGCTGTCTTCAGACACACCAGAAGAGGGCATCGGATCCTATACAGATGGTTGTGAGCCACCATGTGGTTGCTGGGAGTTGAACTCAGGACCTCTGGAAGAGCAGTCAGTGCTCTTGTCCACTGAGCCATCTCTCCAGCCCGAGAGTTGAGTTTCAAAGTGAAGGTCTCATGTCTCTCTTCCACTTTGATCTCCCATGGAGTCTACCTTGAAGTCCATTCAGTGTCTCCACCTTATCCAGTCCCCACATGCTCTGTGTGTGTTTCTGGGAATCTGTCTCAGGGCTTTGGGCAAGTCAGGCTCACATTCTACCTCTGAGCTCTATTCCCCGCCTCAACACCCTACCCTTCAGGGGCTTTGGGAGTCGCACAGACATCTGCCTTCACGAAGCCTAGAGGCCTTCTTCAGGGCTCATTTAAAAAGCTCTGCAGAGCGGCAAGGAGTGTGGCCTGTGTGTAGCTAGGGGAAGGGATGAGTAGGGACAAAGCTTTGCTTTCACTCTCCCTGGTTTTCTCTTGCTTCAGATCAAAGCCAGAGTCTTGTGCGTGCTAGGCAGGTGCTTTGCCCCAGCTCTCCCCACCCCCATCTCTCTCGAACACTCCTTTAAACAACTTCAGAGGTCGACTTACTTGTCAAACACCCTCTTGTCACTCCATCTTATCACACCGCTGCTACTGTACTTCATTGGAACAAATCTGTATTCCTCATATCTATATAGCCTTGACCCAGTGTCTACAGTTCCTCTTCCTCGCCCATTTTATAGCATTAGTCACTATGGAATGATCCTGAAATTTCAAGTTTTTCCCCCTGGAGGGAAGAGACAAGAAGTTTCTGTTCATGCTATCTTGAACAGTCTTCCCTTTTAAGGACTGGTCAGCCCTGGGTGCACACACTATTCTAGGGTGCGGCTGTGGGTATCACCCTAAAGTCATGTCAGAGCCCATTACCCAACAATAGTATTAAGAGCTGTTGACATTTAGAAAGTAAATCATGTGAGCTCCAGCCTCGTAGGTGGAACTGATGCCATTGTGTGAGAGATTTGAGGCCAGACTGTGTGGCATGTTATCCCAGAACTAGGGAGGTGTGGTCAGTATGAGGCCTTTATCGCTGAGGTAAAAAGGTGGGCGAGTCAGGAATAGAGCTCAGTGGTAGAGTACTGGGATTAAAGGCATGTGCCACTACTGCCCATCTTTGAAATAAAAATTTAAGGGTACAGCCCACTACTAGGCTTCCCCATGCCCCAGTGGATGACTCTGCAGCCGTCCACATAGCAGGAGTACTGACTGACTGCGGTGGGCTGAAAGGTTTTTTTTTTAATAAATAAATAAATAAAACTTAAGAGCTGGAAGTATGGCACCACATTCTTTGGATCCTCTACCATTCAAAGATGACAAAATTATTTTAAAAATTTGAGTAGCATTTTGTGAGTCCAAAAGGCATTAAGTGTGCTGAGAAGATGGCTCAGCATTTAAGAGCGGATAACGTCTGAGGCCCTCGCTGAGGACGAGTCTGATTCCCAGCATCTGCATTAGCTGGAAGACTATCTGTAACTTTAATTCCAGGGGTTCTGGTGCCTTTAGACTTCATAAGCACCTGCACCCATGCATGCCTGTGTGATGAGTGTGCATGTGTACACGCACACACACACACACATGATTAAAAAGAAATCTTTTAAAATTATTAGAAAATCTTGCCCCGGCGTTGGGGATTTAGCTCAGTGGTAGAGCGCTTGCCTAGGAAGCGCAAGGCCCTGGGTTCGGTCCCCAGCTCCGGAAAAAAGAACCAAAAAAAAAAAAAAAAAAAAAAAAAAAGAAGAAAATCTTGCCCCAACATGACTTCCTACTTAAAGATGCAGCACACTATGTAGGACGGGGGTGGGGTAGGCAGGCTGTCGTCACAGAAGCCCGTGTAGAGCCCAGGACGTGCATGCTCCTGAATATGATGTGTGAGCAGAGCCAGACTCCCAGCAGGAACACTGGGGACAGAACAGTGCAAAGGCAGGCAGTATTCAAGACAGACACATGGGGGACTAAGGTCAGTTCACAGTGTTTCGGGACAGGGTCTTGTAACCCGAGCTAGCTTGGAACTCACTCTGTACCCCACGCTGGCAGCTTCACTGTGGCTTCAAAGTAGAACAGACACACTCTCCCGGGTGTCACTTGCCATCACTGTTTTCTAAGTCCTGGAACAGACCCCCATCAGTATCTCAAGACTTGTAACCTCCAGACAGGCCTGGAGAGCTGTCTTATATTGCCCCCCACCCCCTAAGGATCACCAGGTCTGCCTTCACTAACTGAGGACAGGGCCTGCTGAACCTTCCTCAGTATGTCACGTTGTGAGGCTGTCATACTGAATCTCTCCTGCCATTCTTTACCACAGCCTGTATCTGTAGAGACAACTTCATTACAATTCCCGGTGAGCCCAGATTCCCTGTCAAATGTACTCATAAGATATGTCTGTGCTATCCAACACTGGGTTGCTGGCTACCTCAGAAACCTACTACAATCCTGCTGCAGATAAGGAACCCCTTCTCTCCTCTGAGCCTGGGGTTTTCCAGATAAACGGAGCCCTTTCTTAGAGCCCTAAATTTTGCTACCAACCGTACCTCTAAATCTTGCTCCTCCAAACAACTCTGCTTCCTGTCCAAACAACTCTGAAACGCTGGACCTTGAATCTAGGCCCTCGCGGAGGTTTAGCAAGAACCTTATTGCTGAGCTACTCCCACCACCCGCCTGCATTGGTAATTTTCATATCATCGGACCTGTTCACTTGTTCTTTCCGGGGCTTAAGAGTCCTTTTGTCTCCTCTCCCTCTGGGTAACGGTCTTGACCTTAGTTGATCTCTCATATACTCCCACTCAACAGTCACCATGTGGGTGATCGTGGGGCTCCTCCAGACAGTCTTTTCTGTTAGACTGCTTGTGCCTGGTGCTTGGCCCTGTGCAGCTCAGGGATGGTGGCAGGGTCTTCCCTGCGGGGAACTCAAGTGCGTCCAGCATCCTCAGCTTCTGACGCTGGTCCAGGCTCAGTTAGGTTAAGGAAGACGACTCCGAGGCCCCGCCCTGGACGCGCTCACAGGCGTCAGGGAGGCTGCGATCTCTGCTGCTTAGCCCGGGGACCGAAACTCGCTTCCTTGGGGCTGAAGGTTTTGGTCGGCCGCAGCAGCATCTGCTTTGAGATGTTCAGATCTCCCCGACAAACGCTCTTGGTACAGACCGGGGATTCCCCGCCGCTGCCGCCCTGACGTCATGGAGTCCCCGGGAGGCCCCGCCCCGCATGATCGGGCTGGAGCGGTGCGCGGCCGCTAGGGACTCAGCGGCCATGGCGGGACCCAGCGCCCCCTGCGATCCCTGCGCGCCCGTTGCCGCCTGGAAGCGCCACATCCTGCGACAGCTGCGGCATCGGGACCGCACGCAAAAGGCGCTCTTCTTGGAGCTAGTGCCGGCTTGTGAGTGCGTCCTCGGGGGCTCAGGGATGACTGGCTTTGAGGAGGTGGGGCTCCCTGCTTGGAGAGAGGGCTTGTCCCGCGGCTCGACTTGTGACTCAGGACAGCGGCGCCGGCTCAGTTCCCGAGGGCCTTGCATCCAGGAACCTGTTACGCCCCTCTCCCGGACAGGTCGAGTCGCTGCCTGCAGTTTCCAGCCCAGGTGCCGCTTAGCCTTCAAGACTCAGCTCTGCCTCCCTTGAGTATCCTAGACACAAACAAGCTCTGTCTCGGTGCTGGTTTTGTCGAATGCCCCTTTCAGGCAGTCCCTAGGGCAGGGCCTGGTCAGTCCGTTTGGTCCCAGAGTCCAGTTAAGGAAAGCAGGCGTGTCCAGAGCAGCCATGGTAGCTGAAAGGAAGGAGCGAAAGACTCTGGTACGTTCTGCTCAGGATAGGTTATCCTGTTGTACGTTCGTGGAGCACCTCAGTGTCTAGCGGATCATATCGAAGGGGCCCCAGGTTTCTTTAGGTTGCTTGTCGCACCAGCGGAAGTTAAACTCTCATGTGGTTATTTCTGGGCAGTTTGGCCAGGAGGGGGTGTGGCGCTGCAAGCCGAGGAACACTGAAGTGCATCTGTATCTACTGCCTTTTGGTCAACTGTCACTTTGTGTTTGAGGTTGAAAGTCTAACCATGCTCCCTACTGCTTCCTCACCTGGTGCTAGTTTTGATGCACCCACGCAATTAGACTTGTTTTCCTTGGAACTTTGTAAGGGCTGGCCCTCTCGGGGTTGTATACCTCTACCTCCAGACAGCCTCACCTCTCCAACTGCTCTGGTGGTCAGTGGGACTGTCGGTTTGAGGGAGGGACCATCCCGGAGAACCGTATGGGAGCAGCAACACTGGGGACCTAGAGAGACCCAGGTCTGTGGTTTTGGGTAGTTCAAGTCCTTTAACCTCAGATTTCTTACTTGCAAATGAGGCACCTTGTTTGCCGAGGCTGGGGGTGCTTGCAATGCCTTGGGGTCTATGGTGGAGTTTTGAGGATTAGTCGGGGCCCAGGGACCTCAGTCCTGGTAATAGTGAAGTAAGGGAGATGAGGATCTGGCCGGAGTTTTGCAGCCCCAGTCTGCCTGGAACTGGTTTAAGAAAACAAACAAACAAACAAACAAACAAACAAACAAAAAACCAGGAAGGGATGTGGATGAGGGAGTCCGAGGTCTAACCACCTAACTTAAGACGATTCATTAGATAACTGCTCAAGGACTTTCAATATTGACCTGGGAGAAGCTCTTGGGTGGAAGTGAGAATTACTTCATTGTAAACCTTGAGGCCTCAAAGGGGAAGTGACTTGCTGGATGCCTTACACAGGTGGTTTTGTTTGTTTCAACACGCTCAGTATCCAGACTTTGTCTCTGGCAGAGGTGAATTAATCCCAGCCCCTTGCTTTCCTTCTGTCTCTCTTCAAGTGATACCTAGCTATGTTTGTCCCCAGCATTGGTGGTCTTTCTGTTCTTATCTCCTGGGTGGGCTTATGGGCTGTGAAGAGGCTTTGCCAGACACAGATATCCCCCAGGAAGGGGCAGAGCCCAGCTTCCAGGGGCTTCCCTATACCCAGGACCCCTGGGCTCCTGCAGCCATCCCAACTTGAGGTAACTTATATGTCAGGAGTTTGCTGGCAAGTGCCTGCCTTTGCCACAGGCTCACCCTTTTGCATCCCCAGATAACCATCTCTTAGAGAAGGCTGAACTGCTAGCCAAGTTCTCAGAAAAGCTGAAGTCAGAACCAAAGGATGTCATCTCCACCCCACATCAGGACTCGAGGTGAGTTGTCTGGAAGTCATCGGAGCTGCTTTTTCCTGGCTCTTTGCTGTGCTCAGCCTTGGCATCTCATCAGTCTGTAGCCATGGGGGATGTGAGAGGGGGCAGGAGAAAGTCTCAAGTCTTCCCCCAAGCTGCTTAATATCTTTGCTCCAACTCTTCTCTGTGCATTTGTCTCCTGCCCAGTCCTGTTCTCCTGTTTCCCTCTTCTGAGTCTTGTCCCTCTTCCCCTTCCTTACCCGATACCTTAAAAAAGAGGCTTACAGGGGTTGGGGATTTAGCTCAGTGGTAGAGCGCTTGCCTAGCAAGCGCAAGGCCCTGGGTTCGGTCCCCAGCTCCGAAGAAAAGGAAAAAGAAAAAAAAAAAAAAGAGGCTTGGAACGTATTCCAAAGAGCAGGGAATAGGTTGGAGACAGAACTGATAAGAGGACATAGCTTAGGTTGGCTGGAAATGACTTTGAATTCCAGATTTTCCTGCCTATATCTACCTCTGTGGTTGGGATTACAACTCTTTTGTCCTGAGATATTTTTAATAGGGTCTCAATATGCGGCCCAGCCTGACCCTGTTCACAGAATACTGTGTTAGCTTCCCCAGTTCTGGGAAAGCAAGCAGTACCCTTGTGCTAGCACACACTTCTTGAATGTCGCTCGCAGGGGTCTCAGGTCGGGACCATCCTAGAATACAGAGGTCGTGAATAGATTACTGTTTCTGAGATGCTTGTTCTCTGATTGGCTTTCACCTACCCCAAGAAAAAGCGAATGGCTCCTCAAGCTTTTTATGGGAACAGTCTTAGGGTATACTTTGGGCACTGAGAGGGGGGGCCATGAATCCTTCTTATTGGTTGTCAGGGAGGAGGCCTCAGGGACAGGCCCTGACCAAGTCTCATCACCAGCCTCCCTGAAGGTGAAGTGGCAGCAGGAGAAGAAGGGTCTGCAGCTGGTCTGTGGTGAGGTAAGCAGGGTGGGGTCTGAGGGTGTTGGGGTAGGGAGGGACGGTCCACGGAAGGCAGACAGTGAGTGGTACTGTTTTTGCTGCATTGTCTTAGTCTGTCCTCTGTAACTTTATAGTTGCTGAGGAGTCTACTGGGGTTTAGCGATGTGGACCCTGGACTCGAAACTTCACCCACACAAATCTACTTTCCGGGATTCTTTACTCTTTCAACAACTATTTATTGACAATCCAAAGAACAGGGAGTGTGGCCATAAACAAGACCTGGTGCTGTGGGTTTCCACGGAGACTGCAATGAGCCAGTAATCACAAGTCATCATGGCACGCCTCCTCACCTGCCCAACACAACATGGCAGCAGGTTATGAAGACATTCGAGGGCCTCTCCCCAGTGTGCTATGTGGTTATAATTTGGGAGTGGTGTGAAATTATCATGAGCAGATTTATGTAACCACCATGATATTCCAGTGTTTGTTTACAAGATCTCTTTCTCGATATCTCCTTTTCGTCACACCGGAACATCTCTAATCTCTGTCAACCACTCATCTGTTGCTACCTCTACCTATCGTTTGAACTTTGAAAGCAAGTGACAGGTGAGGGGAACGGAGATGGCAACTGGCTTTCTTAGTGTTGAAAACGATAAATGAGCTGGAGTGGTGGTGGGGTGCACACGGTTAATCCTACCACTCGGGAGGCAGAGGCAGATGCCTTTGACTTCAAAGCTAGCCTGAGCTACAAAGTGAATTCCAGCACAGCCAGGGCTACACAGAGAAACCCTGTCTCGAAAAAATAAAAGCAAAAGCAAAAACAAAACAAAATAACAAAACAGATAAATGATGTTGTAATTGGGTTATGAAGCTCCCAATTATGGCTCCTCCTGCCTGCACATGGTCCCTCTCCCGGCTCGCCTATCACATGTGGAGGTATATCAGGCAGGTGAGCAGCCCTGGTTTGCTCCTCAGGCCCTGGGGAGAAAGAATTGGGAGCAAGTAAGTAAGAAGAGTTTCTTTAAAAATTTCTAAAAAAAATATTTATTTTATGTATATGAGTACACTGTCACTGTCTTCAGACACATCAGAAGAAGGCATCAGATCCCATTACAGATGGTTGTGAGCCACCATGTGGTTGCTGGGAATTGAACTCAGGACCTCTGGAAGAGCAGTCAGTGCTCTTAACCGCTGAGCCATCTCCCTAGCCCATAAGAGGAGTTTCTGAGTCACAAGGGCTCCAAGACTGAGTCTGGCTCCTGCTTTCCAGTGTTCTTGCATAGTTTTGTGTGCTTCTCTTCTGAGGGCTGCCTGTGGAGGCCAGTGGTAGGGGATGGGCTAGGAAGCCAGATGTTGGGAGATGGGAAATAGAACTCACATCCCATGCACCCTAAATAGACCATTACTTTACATGGAGCTTAATGTGGTTAGGTGGCCTGGGTTCAAGTAATCAGGTCTACCACTTAGCTGTGTAACTCTGGGCGAGTCACTTAATGGTTGCTGGCTCAGGTGTAAAATGATAATGAAAATGGAAGAGCTTCCTTTGATGCTATGGAGACTGAGTCAGTGTGTGTACAGTGCTTGGGGCAAGACGTGACAAGTGCTAGCAAATAGTCTGCCATTATTTTAAGTTCCTAATCGTAGTTCTGGTTGACCTTGTGATTAGGAAAGCACTCCTCTGCCATTTTACAGGTACGGAAATGCAGCCGATTCCTCCTGCCAGATTCCTCCTGCTGCAGATTAAATATCTACTGCATGGTCACCGAGGAAATAAAAGACATTACTAGTACTGACATTTAGGGGTCAGACTCTATAGCCCGGGTCGGAGAATTATCCCATGAAACTGCAGGGCATCCTTATGCAAGTTTCAAACTTATCTCAGCCTGGGCTTCCTTGTGAGGAACTGGGCAACAGGTGGTGGCTGGCTAGGTTCACCTGCAAAAGTGCCCATGCCACCTGTCCTCCCCAGATGGCCTACCAGGTGGTGAGGAAGAGCGCAGCCCTAAACACCCTGCAGTCACAGCTAGAGGAGCGTCAGGGCAGGTGAGATACGGGTCGGGCTTTTTCCTAGTCCCCAAGCAATCCCTAGACCTGTGGTTGGGGGTTAGAGAACCCAAGGAGACACCGGCTGATGTTTACTCCGCAGGCTGGAAGCCCTGCAGGCCTGTGTGGTGCAGCTACAGGAGGCGCGGGCTCAGCAGTCCCGGCAGCTGGAGGAACGGCAAGCGGAGAACTCGGCACAGAGAGAAGCCTACGAGACTCTGCGCGAGCAAGCTGCGCACCAGGAAGCGGCACTGCGCAGGCTCCAGGAAGAGGCACGCGACTTGCTGGAGCAACTTGTGCAGCGTAAGGCGCGCGCCGCCGCCGAGCGCAATCTACGTAACGAGCGTAGAGAGAGGTGAAAACTCTGGGCCACGCCCCTGGGGGAGGCAATCTGGACTCAGCCTGGTCATAAGGTGTGGGGAGGGTGGCGAGTGTGGGGGAGGTCAGGGCCTCTCACAAATCCGAAGGACCTGCTTAGGCTGTGGCGCCCCCTCTGCAAAGCACCTCCTTTAGTCTTTAGGATGCTTTTCTCTCTGCCAGGGCCAATCAGGCTCGGGTGTCCCAGGAGCTGAAGAAAGCGGCCAAGCGGACTGTGAGCATCAGCGAGTAAGAATGGAGACGGGGACAGGGATGACTCTAGTATTGGGGAGCTGCCTTAGGATGTGTGCATGATACACCGTCTACTCACACCTGACTCCTGCTGGCTATAGACACATTGGGTGCCTATGTGCACAGGTCAAGTCACTGGATATGTGTGGAGATATGTGTGGTCACGAAAGCCAGTACTTAGCACCTAGATCATAGTGGTGGGGCAGACTTCCCCATTGGTCTTCCTGAGCTGCTTTTCTCTCCCAGGATCCCAAACACTCTAGAAGATGGGACCAAAGAGGAGACTGTGGCTCTAGGTCCTGCCGCTAAGCCCGAGTTCCTGGAGAGTGACAGTTGTGAAAAATGGAAGAGGCCTTATAGGTGAGTATTCAGTTACTTCCACCTGAGCTGGCACCCTAACCCAGGAGGCTGTCCACATCTTCCAGGACCAGATTTTGGAGAGGCCTGTGTACATCCCAGTACTGGTCCGACCTCAAGTGCCATGAGGCAGTGTTACCTCATTCTCTACTTCCAAGAACCAGTGCCCTTGAGGGTGAGCTATGAGGCTTATAAAAAGGGTGTCACTGGTAGGGAAGTAGACAAGACCCTGGGACACAAGGTGTCCTAGGCTTGTGTGTGTAAGCATGGGAGTTCATGTGTGTGTCCACACAGGCATGAGCACCGTGTCCAAGGTTAGTGAGCATACCTGAGTGTGAGCCTGTTCACACTTGAGATCAGATGGGAGCCTGAATCTTTGGGTGCTTCTCTGCTGGCCTCAAACTCAGTGTGTAGTCAAGGATGACCTTGAACTTGTGATCCTCCTGCCTTTACCTCCCAATAGCTGGAATTATAGGCATGTGCCAGCATATCTGGGTTGCACTGCATCTTGATTGGCCTGTCATTGGGTTGCCACCCCTTTCTCATTTGTGGGCCTGAAGGCTCTTTTCCAGAAGACTTTCCTTCAGGCCCCCATGTGCCCGGGACAGCGAATAATCAGGAGCATCATGCACTGCTGCTTCCCCAAATTCTTGACAACCCTAACGAATCTAGATATCCCAGCATAAACACTCTTCGGTGTTTTGGGGGCTGCTCAGCAAGCTGGGGGGGTTTCCTGCTCTCTGTCTCAGCCTGGGAGAACGATTTTGTTCTTTAGCTCACTCCACAGGCTGGGGCTTGGTTTCCCAGGAGCTGTTCTTGGTGAGCACTTAGGGAATGAGACTCCTTATACCATCGTGGTGGAGACTCAGGGAGGTGTTCATTGCCGAGGTCCGTCCTCCCTCCCTCCCTTCCCCCTTGTGGGTTAGTCTATGCCATACCTCTCCTAGTCTTCAAGGAGTCAAGTTCTAGTTCCTGCTGTGAGAGAGCATGAGCTTTTCAAAGGTCCCTAGCAAAAAACGGGGAGCAGTGACTGCCGTTGGCACGGCTGTGAGCCAGACTCTCAGTATGTCTCTCCATTCTGCCCCAGGTCTGCCTCAGCCACCTCTCTGACACTGTCCCGCTGTGTGGATGTGGTGAAGGGGCTGCTGGAGTAAGTGTGTGTGTGCACATGTGTGAAGGGACTGGCACCCCCTGGAAGGCTTCCTGAGCATAGCCTCTGTCTGTCCATCCGTTGGTATTTGTCTGTATGTGCATCTTGTTGGGCTCCACAGGCATGAGCTGGGTGGATAGCTCAAGACCAACTCTTTTTTGTTTTATTGAATTTTTTTAATTTACATTTCAAATGTTATCCCCTTTCCCGGTTTCCCATCCACAAACCCCCTATCCCATCCCTCTTCCCCCTTCTTCTATGAGGGTGTTCTCTCACCCATCCACACACTCCCTTCCCACCTCCCCACCCTGACATTCCCTTACACTGGGGGGTCCAGCCTTGGCAGGATCAAAAGCTTCTCCTCTGATTGGTGCCCAACAAGGCCATCCTCTGCTCCATATGCAGCTGGAGCGGTGGAGACCAACTCTTTATAACTCTTTTCCAGGTTCATAATGCTCTGTCCTTGTTCAGGGTCCTCACAGGGGACTGAGCGCCAGCCTGAAATTGACTGATCAGTTGGGAAACTGAAGCTCAAAAATGTCTAAGATTTGTTCAGGGTTACTTAGCCTAGCAGTGGTAACGCCATGACTAGTGTTCCAGCTATCCCTAACGCTTCCCTGTATCCACCACCCTGTCTTACGCCTGCTTGTCTCAGTGTACACTGCCCATATCCCCACGGTGCTCATGCTGGGTTGTGGACCTTGTTTACTGTGCCATGGGGAATGTCCTGCTGCTTGCCATGTCTGCTTCTTGTTGTTGCCTCAGGAGAGCGTAAAGTCTCCACATCAGCAGGCTTTGCTGAATGCTTTTCTGTCCCCACCTCTGTAGCTTCAAGAAAAGAAGAGGTCACTCGGTTGGGGGTGTCTCTGAGCAGCGGTACCAGAGCATCCCTGTGTGTGTGTCTGCCCAAATTCCTTCCCAGGCTCAAGATGTCTTGGTAAGGAAGGAGCTGGGCCACATGCCTGAGGTGCTGATAGGAATGTTCAGGGGTGGGTCAAGTGGGCTGGAAAAGCAAGGCTGGAGGAGTCTGCCCTCAGCCTGTGGTAGGAGCCACATAGCATTTTACAGTGGGACACAGACTAGAGAGAGCGAGAGAGGAAACAGACACCCAATATGGGGCAGGGGGCAGCAAGGGTCTAGGCATAGTTGAAAAGACCTTCTGGGAATAGGTTTGAAACTCAGGTTTGCAAAGACCCTCAAAGAGAACTGCCAATCCAACAACAGGTGTGAAAAGTCCTGGGAGTGGGTACAAAGCCATGCATGGAGAAGGCTGGGGTGCCAACCTCCCCACTTTTTTTTTAATAGGATGCCCATCTCTCTGAGGTCAATGCTGTTTGTTTTGCCCCCAATAGCAGCCTCCTGGCAACTGGAGGGGCAGACCGGCTTATCCATCTCTGGAATGTTGTAGGCGGTAAGGGTCTTAGACCTGTTCTCCATCCTCCCCTGCTGGAATGATCCTGTGAACAGTGGCTAGAGGACCCCTGGGGAAAATGAGTGCTGGGCTTATTGCTGGGGGACAGACTCTGGGTTCAGACCTGCAGAAGAGGGAGTGCTAAGCCCAGATGGCTGCTGTTGGAGGGAGTAGAGGGACCTCTGACCCCATCCTGAAGACATATAGAGCCAGGTGTTGGGCAAGTCCCTGGTCTACGAAGACACCTTTTAATTTTTAGATAGGGTTTCTCTGTAGCCTGTGCTGGCCTGGAACTCACTATGTAGTCCAGGCTGGCCTCAGACAGAAATCTATGTGCTTTTGCCTCTCCAGTGCTGGTATAAACCATGCCCATGTGCCTGGCATAGCTACGTCCTGTTCTAGTATCACTTGCATTACCAGAGATCAGTGAGGTGACCAACACTGTCCACCTCATGCTCTCTAGGGTAGGAAAGAGACTCAACACCAACTCTGGAAGGCTTCCCAGAAGTGGGTCTCCAGCTTGCCCGGCTTGGCCTGCAGTATGACCTAGGGACAGTCCTCCTGCTCTGGTCTTCTCTAGTATTGTGAATGAACTAGTTGCCCCTAGGGCTATACCAGCAGTTAGAGGAGGTACCCCTCCATCCCAGAGCCCAGGTCAGACCAGCCATTCTGTCTTCTACTTCCTGCTCTGTGTCTCAGTTCCTCTATTTTGTAAGGCTAGGAATCTCCCTTCACAGTCCTTTCCCCTGCTCTGTCAGGTCGCCTGGAGGCCAACCAAACCCTGGAAGGAGCTGGTGGCAGCATCACCAGTGTGGATTTTGACCCCTCGGTAAGTAGACTTTGTCCCACGACATTGATGTCACGTTAGTCTCCATACTGGGTAGAGGGCTCTGGGGCCTGAAGGCATATTGTGGGTGTCTCAGAACCTGCTGTAGAGGAACTGCGCTCACTCCCCTGGGCTCCCCTTGGAGCCATGGCTTGCCTCAGTCACTGGGAAGCTTGGAGGCAGCATCTATGCTGGCTCTCTGGCCTGAGGGCCAATGCCTTTGCCAGACCCAGTATGGCCCAGGACCTTTCCTGCTCCCTCTCCAGGGCTCCCAGGTTTTGGCGGCTACTTACAACCAGGCTGCCCAGCTCTGGAAGGTGGGAGAGACACAATCCAAGGTGAGGCCCTGCTGGGGAGGCTGCACGATTAAGGGTTAAACGATCATGCCTTAGGATTTGCAGAATGGTTATTTGGGGGCTTGGCTTAATATGTGCTTTCTGTGGGGACAGGAAACATTGTCTGGACACAAGGACAAAGTGACAGCTGCCAAATTCAAGCTAACAAGGCACCAGGCAGTGACTGGGAGCCGAGACCGGACAGTGAAGGAGTGGGACCTGGGCCGCGCCTACTGTGAGGCCCAATCCCATTTGCCCCAACTTGTGGTCATCAGTGCCCTTACCTTGCTATGTTGCGGTAGCTGTGGGATTCATATTCATTCGAACTCAATCCTCTAATGATTTCCTTCTCTGTCACTGCTGCTCACTTCCTGCTTTCTTGGTGACGCTGGTCTTTGGTAGGTGAATTAGAGGTAGCTTGAGCCCTGGGCTGGGGAGACCTGTACTCTAATCTTGGAAGGAGACTTGACCTTACAGCCACAACATTTAGTGGCTCCTAACAATTTTCTGAGACTCTAGGATTTTCCTATTGGTCCTCAGGTTCCAGGACCATCAATGTACTTTCCTACTGCAATGACGTGGTATGCGGGGACCACATCATCATCAGTGGCCACAATGACCAGAAGATCCGGTTTTGGGACAGCAGGTGATGGGTGGTGGAGGCCCTGAATTCCTTTTTCTGGCTATGGGAGGAAGGGAGGAAGGGTTATGGAACCTTGGGGAAGTATGGGCCGGCACTGCCAGTGGGTGGCTTCTGCTGGGAATGATCTTTGAGGGTTCAGCATGTCTGGGGAGCTGTGCTCCCTTCTTAGTGGCTCTTATTCAGCACTGAACTCCTTCCCAGGCCTTACAGCCAACACAGACAAGCACCTTTTTTTTTTTTTTTTTTTTTTTTTAAATTATCACCACTTTTTAGTAAAAATCCAGCACAGCAATGAAAGAGTGGTGCTTTTTAAAGTGATAGGTGATAGGCCATCATTAGGCATGGATGGCTGACAAAGGCAGAGCCGGAGTTCTGCAGGTCTCTGCAGCTTCTCTTTTTTGAGATTGCTCCTTTGCTAGGGGCTGAACCCAGGGCTTTGTGTCTGATAGGAGAATGCTCCCAGCCCCCCCCCCCCTTTTTTTTTCTCGGAGCTGGGGACTGAACCGAGGGCCTTGCACTTACTAGGCAAGCGCTCTACCACTGAGCTAAATCCCCCTTTTATGTTCTTAAGAAAGGATCTCAACGGGGTTGGGGATTTAGCTCAGTGGTAGAGCGCTTGCCTAGGAAGCGCAAGGCCCTGGGTTCGGTCCCCAGCTCTGAAAAAAAGATCCAAAAAAAAAAAAAAAAAATCTCAACAAAGTTTCCCAGGGTGGTCTTGAACTTATGATTCTCCTGCCTTAGCATGTGCCATCATATCTGGTTATCACTGTTACTACTCCTCAGTGACCCAAGCCTTCTTAAAGGCTCCAGCGCTCTAATCTGTGGTGGGAAGGGACAGTAGTCTTGTCAGCCTCAGCCCCAGGGATTCAAGCCCTGGGGTTCCTCTGGAATATGTTAGCTGGGAATACGGCCCCATACAGCCTGTCCAAAGTGTCCTAGGATGTCACTTCCTCATCCCTCTCTATCTCTAACCCCACAGGGGCCCACACTGCATCCAGGTCATCCCTGTACAGGGCCGGGTTACCTCCCTGAACCTTAGCCATGACCAGCTGCATCTGCTTAGCTGTTCCCGAGACAATACGCTGAAGGTTATCGACCTACGAATCAGCAATATCCGACAGGTGTTCAGGTACAGACCTGGGCCACTTGGGCCTCTCCTGTGTAAGGAAAGTCCTGGGAGGTTCTCCTGATAGCCCGGTCTAGACTAGAACCTGCTGAAGTACTGATCCCTTCTCGCATCGGAGGAAGACTGGCACACTGGTAGCAGCTTCACTGACTGCAGCCCTATTCTGTCCTCAGGGCGGATGGCTTCAAGTGCAGTTCTGATTGGACCAAAGCTGTGTTTAGGTATGTCTGGGAGGTCATGCCTACATAGCCTGTGTTTGTGTGTCTATGCTTCTGATCTTCTCCTGTTCTGCTGTGACCTGTACAGCCCCGACAGAAGCTATGCACTGGTGGGCTCCTCAAATGGCACCCTGTACATCTGGGATGTGAACACTGGGAAACTGGAGACCAGCCTACAGGGACCGCACTGGTGAGCAGCATACTGACATTTCCACATGCAAACCGTCCATGTTCTGAAATGTCCCCAGACCTTTCACATGCATTTGGGCCCATCATCACCGTCCTGGGAGTCCATTTTATAGATAAGGAAATTGTCTTGGGTGTACAAAGGCTTCTCAAACCCTGTTGGTTGCATGTCCAGGGTCAGGGTCAGGCTGCCTGCCTGCTCTGCTGCCCTCCTGAGGTCTGTCTTCCTCTCTTCAGCACTGCTGTCAATGCCGTGGCTTGGTGCTTCTCCGGGAACCATGTTGTGAGTGTGGACCAAGTCAGGAAGGTGGTGCTCTGGCACTAGTGGCACAAGTTCCCTGTATGGTTTGGACTCTGTTCTGAAGCCAGAAGCCAGAGAGCAGCTTCCCTGTGCTCAGGACTCCAGAGCTGGGGTTGGGGTCTACTGTAGAATTCATGTGAGGGCCAGGCAGGACCTGGCCTGTTTGTTTAAAATCAAAGTGTGGGTTAGGAACTACAGTTCTTGAAAATCTGTTTACTCTCCTCAGTGTTAAAAACTATATGTAAGACATGTTTTGTCTCTTTGAAGCATTTGGGGGTAGAGGGAGACTTAGACTTGGCCTCTTCTTCTTCCATTGAGCTAGGGACATATAGTAGAGCTTCTGCCTGGGAGATGGGCTGTGTCAGTCGAATCATGGAATAACATGAAGAAAGGCCCATGCTGGGGTAGCAAAGAGCAGCCTTTCTCTAGGGAGTGGCCCTGATGGAAAGGGTAAATAGACTAGAGTGACACTGGAATAGTTGGTCGTGGCCTGCCTGGAGCCTGGAACCACGGCCTGACCTGTAGTCCTATCTTCTGAATGATGGGTGACCTCCTCCTGCCACTGTCTCCTTCTCTTCTATGTCACCTCTGCCCCTCACAGCCACAGCACAAGTCTGCATAGCTACTGTGTTTAGTGCTCCTCTGTTAAGCTTCCTTCACTCCCCTACTCTTGTCCTCATCAGAGCAGAGTTTCCTTAGCTTTGCTGTTGTCTGGACAGGGTCATGTTATGTAACCCTGTCTAGTCAGGTACACATGTAATAGCTCAGAGTAGGCTCAGAACTTGTGGAAATCTGGCTTCAGCCTCAGTGCCTGGATGGCAGGCATTTACTGTCCCAGCACTTAGCATCTAAGGTGTCATGGTCAGCATGGTCAGAAGTCCCCTTACGACCTTCAGAGAAGTCCAGCACTTTGGTCTCCTACACATGCTTCGTCTTCTGCCTTCAGGTACTTTTCTCTCCCAGTAGCAATTCAGGCTATCTTTTGGGATCCCTTTATTGACAGCTTATCCTCACCTGTCAGGCTCAGTGCCTGGATCCCGTACTTCAAGTTTGCCTCCCTTCTCAAAGCTGGGAAGAACTCTAAGAGTAGGAACAGTATCCCTGCCTCCAGGCCTGGCTCAGAGGCCACAGGAAATACTTCCTGGGTGGTCATATTCTCTGGCTTTGCAAGTTCAACAGTTGAAGGGAGGTTCCAGGGAGTTCCAGGGATGGCACATTCTAGTAGTTCAAACTCAACTCCTCAGCCTTGACCTATCCCCTTGGCGTAGCTCTCAGTGGCCTCCAGGGGTCACTAGTTTCCCGGTCAGCAGGAGGTTTTGTTTTTCCTTCTTTCTGCCTTTCTTCTGGGGAAGACCAACACACCCAGTGGCCACCATTGTTGAGGATCACTCAGACCTCATCTTGTTCTGCTCTCTGCAGCTTTGTTTGTTTTCCCTAAGCACTTGTGATGCCTCATGTTCTACAAGTGAGAAAAGAGGCCTGAAGGTTGACATTCAAGGTCACACAGCTATACAAAGCTGAATGGTTCCGCACCACACCGTGCAGGCTTTTATTTTGAAACATAGCCTCAAAAGTCCTCCTTTATGTAGCTGAGTATGACCTCGTTCCTTCCCTGTGCCTCTGCCTCCCATGTGCTGCCATTACAGGCGTATATCCCCATCCCATATGGTGTTGGAGATTGGAACCTTGGGGCTTTCTGTGGGTCAGGAAAGCAATCTACAAACTACATTTTCAACCCACATCCTCTTTTTATACAGTTATTTTATGTGTTTGACTATTTTGCCTGCTTGTATGTAAGTGCATTGTGTGTATGCTTAGTGCCCACAGAGGATAACTTAAACTGAAGTTATGGATGGTTATGAGCTGTCATCTGGCTGCTGGGAAATGAACCCAGGTTCTCTGCAAAAGGAGCAAGTGCTCTTAACCTATGAATTGGTCCTCCAGTCCCTGCGCCACAAAACCAAAATTTCAAGACAGAGGCTCTCAACCGGCCAGGGCATTTCCAGCAGGGGTACACAGAGCTGTGCCTAACCCGACTCACCCAAATGCTCTTCCACCTTGGACTCTGTGCAGAAGATTATCTCTGGAGGCATGTGCTGAGATGTGTGAGTGAGTCCTAGGAGGCTACTGCACCAGCTCCAGCATCTGGGCCCAGTCCCTCCAGCTGTTTCTGTCATACCTCAGGAAGGGGGCTGGAGAGATGGCTCAGCAGTTAATTAAAAGCACTCGCTGCTCTTCCAGAGGTCCTGAGTTCAATTCCCTTTAACCACATAGTGGCTTACAACCATCTGTAATGGGATCTGATGTCCTCTTCTAGTGTGTCTGAAGACAGCTAGTGTATTCATATAGATAAAGTAAATAACTCTTTAAAAAAGTTACCCAGGAAATGTAAATCACTCCTGGGTACAGGGACCTGTCTGCCCCTCTGGTTCTCCTGAGGGAGTGCATGTGAACCTCTGAGGAAGAGCCAAAGACAGCAAAGGAGAAATTCTAGGGTTCCTAATAAAAATTGGAATGGCCTGATCTTGCCTAGTGTCACAAAGCAGAACTATGTGAAAGGGGTTTAGGCTTAGTTGGTAGGATGCATGCTGAGGAAGCATGGAGCCCTAGATTCAACCTTCTGCATCATATAAAACTGAGTATTATGTATTATGCCTAGACTCTCAGCACTTAGAAGGCAAGAGGATCAGAAACCCAACCCATCAAGAGCTGGAGGTCAGCCTGGGTTACATAAGTCTGTTCAAAAAATTTAGAGAAGTCAAAACATCAAAATATTGATGAACTTTGATTCTCTTTGGCAAAACTAGATTCAGGTTCAGTAGAGGAGACTGGCTTAGTCTTGTGGAAACCAGTTTAGCTTCTGCTCCCACTCCTATCTTATTATAAATCTCCGGGAAGTCAGTGTCTTCCAGGCTGTGTATGTGCACCTCCCCACTATGAAACCTCCTTCAGGAGCTGATCTACAGATGTGACGGCTGCTACCTGAATTGGCTAGGCTCAAGCCTGACTGATCCTCAGACCCCAGGGAGAAGAGGCAAGTCCTGATGGAGGGATCCTATTGCCAATCCTAGCTCAAGCCTGTTCTCGAGTCCCTCCCACAAGATATGAGTGCCCTGTCAGGTGTAGGCCCACTTGTGAGATTCAGACTCACCATGGGCACCATGTCTGCTGGAAGTATATCTATTAGTAACTATCATTAGTTCATCTGTACATTGTCTTATTTAATCCTCCTGGATCTGAGGAAGTTTCTAGTATCTTCTCACTCCCTAGTTACAGATGAGGAAGCCGAGGGCTGAGACTTAGATTGCGGCAGGCAAATCCATGCATGGCAGAGGTTGCCCAGGGGTCTTCTCCCAGCTCTTTCCCTGCCCCTTACTGGTGTGTCTGGCACACAGACCTGTGCACCCTTCTCACAGGTTCTATTATGGTTCAGGATAATATTCCAAAAACATGTTCCTTGAACAGCGCTCTCAGAAGACATGAAGGAGTCCTATGTGATTTTTGGCCACTAGTCCAAAGGAAAATAGCCCAGGAACAAGACACTCTTTGGTGTTCTCATAGTTCTTGGCAGCTCATGCTTTTACAAAGCAAACCCAGCAAAATCCCAGGAGGACACTAAACTAGTTATGTCAGGTTGCAGAATTTCAGGAAAAAAAAATGTTTATTCTCCCCTTGTCCTAAAATTTCTGTAATTTGGTTTTATTTCTGATACAGTGTGTGTGTGTGTGTGTGTGTGTGTGTGTGTGTGTGTGTGTGTGTGTGTGTGTGTATCTTCAACTTAAACTAAATAAATGCAGAGATTCACTGCAGCCAGATACTGTCCTAAGGCCACTCAGAGATGGGCAGTAACCAGAACCAAATCCTCAAGCTGTGGTTGGACTCCTCGACAGTATGACTGGCGTGGCCCAGGGGTGGCATCATAATACAGACCATAATGGCTGCCTTGTCCCTAAGAAATCCATGTCTGTTTTCAAATGCTGTGAGCTTTTGTGTAATTCTCTTGCATCTAGAGTAACTCAGCTGATCTAGCAAGGAGAATCAGATAAGCCCATCAAAGTCACCTTCACTGCAACATTTAAGCAGGGGCAGTGGCAGCTGGGAGGAAAAGATGTTCTATTAGGTAGTGGCAGGTAAAGCCAGGTAACATCCGGCTTTGACTCTGATTTATGGGCCTGGGCTTAGAGAGGTAGGGGTCAGGTAATCAACAGTGAATCTATGGCTTGGCAGCTTGGTCAGTTCCTGTGACAAAGGAAGTCAACATGGATGACACTGGGGGTAGGAGGACAACTACCTGACTCTACTCTAAATTAAAGAATAGGCCTCTAAGACTAGCGTCAGACTTGAGAGTGAGCGTTCACTGCAGAAAATGTGTCCTTATGGTCTTCTAGATCTATGGCACTTCAAACCCCATCTTCCTGTGGGTTACTAAGTGGCTCAGAGATAGAAAAGGATCCTTTGTCCTGAAGACCTTGAAGGCTGAGAGATGACAGTGCAGATGGTGTTGGTGTGCCACCCTTTGCTGCATACTTTGTCTCCTTCCTGAATCTAGGCTTCTCCTCAGGCCAGTAAGTCCTTGTAGCTGCAGCAAGTGGCTCAGCCAGGATTTAAATAACCCATACCCGATTTCCACGTCCATGCTGCTCCATGTACTGTTGGCGGGAATGCAAACTCATGCAATTCTTTTGGACGACAATTTGGCAAGCATCTAACAAAAGAAAATTACACACACAGAGAGACACACACACACAGACACACACACACACAGACAGACAGACACACACCCTTTCTGTCAAATTTTACATTTAGGAATTTGCCCAATATTTACACTGCTAACAAATTTATAAGGAAGTATATACAATGATGTTAGCTTTAATTTCCTAAAAGCAAATGGCTAGATACTACTTAAATGCACTTCACTAAAGGAACATTAGATAATTATATACCCAAACAACTGAATATGCAGCCATCAAAAGGAATGACAAAAACATGGCTGGCAAGATGGCTCAGTGAGTAAAAGCTTTTGCTGCACATAGCTTGGCCGCCTGAGTTCAAATTTTAGAATCCACAGAGGAACACAAACCAACCAACCAACAAAATGTTACAATGTTACACATAGGTTATACAATGTAACCTAGCAGTGGTGCAGGAACGTGAGGGCCAGCTAGGATGGAGTGCACAGTACAGCAAAAAAATCCCCAAAAAAACAAGATCCACCTCAGCAAAGTGCACAGAAAGGCATCTAAAAATTTGTCCTGATCCTCAAATATGTGTTGGGGCACAGACACACATACTTGCACTCATAAATCATACACAAGCAAAAAGACAATAATAAAGTAAATAAAAAGATGACATAAACTCTAGAGTATTACCTAACGCGGCTCTAAATCAGCAGAGGAAGCACACATGCGCAGGAAAATGCCTGGGAAGGTGGCAACCCTGCTCCAGGTAAGGGCTGGATCTTTAGGTTCCTCCACACCAGTGGCTCAGTGAGTAAAAGTTTTTATTGCACAAGCTGGCCACCTGAGTTAAATCCCCAGAACCCAGAGGGGAACCTTGATTTGTGATTGTTTGGAAGCAAGAGAGACTCAGGCTGTAACTAGATCACAACACGACTCATTTTATGGTCCTGGCCTCAAATACATGACCTGTCTTTTCTTCCCTCTTGCTGGACAAGAATAGCATCAGGATCTGTGTTGCCTGGGTAGACTCACTTCCTGCTCTTAGCACAAGTGATTTAAGGATGGCCCACAAGAAGCATCCTCTCTCTCAAAGCCCACCTAGTCAACTCTTTTTATCAGGACACTTGGAAAACTTAATTTCACTTTTTATTATTCAACATTTTATACATAATAAATACAAACTTTTTACAGCCACTGTAAAGAAAGCGCATCTGCACGGAGGCTCTCTCTGAGCCCTGACCTGTGCACGGTGATGCCGGGTTATTCGGCCTGGAGAGAAGGGTTATTTATTTATTTTTTTTAAAAAGGAGGCATATATTTTTACAACTTTGTTTCTTAAAATAAAATTAGCAGCTCTTCCAAAAAATATTTTAAAATATAACAAAAGAGTTCGAATAACTCTGAGGTTATGGGAAACTCAAATCCATGGACAATTTGGTTAGCTCAACAGAATATGGGTGGCAGGAACTGCTCTATTATCAGCACTTTGAAGATCAGCAAATTTGAAAATCTTAAAATACCCTTTCAATTTTTTAAACTTAAGAATAAGTTTGATAAACATAAAAAGACCTCAAATAGATCAACAGATAAATGCAAAAACCAAAAATCCAAATTCATGGAGAAGATTCATCAGAGTATCATTGCTAAAGTTATTGAATGACTGAAAATCCCTTCAGCTCTGATATCAGTCAAAATCCCATGGGGACATATGACCATTTCAAGTTTTTAGAGATTCTCAGGAGGGATGGAAAATTCAAAGCATCATAAAACCTTTAAATCTGATTTTCTTTTCCCAGTCAAGGTAAAAGACAAATTGGCAAGCATTGCTTTGTTCCCTAGGTCAAGATCTACAGTCCAGAGTGCTCGGCCCTTCTAGGCTGAGCCAAGGGGAGCACCATGAACCTCTTCCATGACCTGCAGGAGGTGCTGGCCTCCTTGGTCTCACCTGGGCAGGTGTGCAGTCCTTTATCCTTTCCACAGAAAGCAGGTTCCCTCCAGGGCCTACAGATTCTTCACCCCCAGACAAATGTCAGGGTAGTGGGACCTGAAGCTGTGCTTTCAGAAGGCGACAACAAGTCTGCACCAATCAACCCAGATGTCTAGGCCAGTACTCTGGCTTGGGAATAAAATAAGGGCCTCCCCAGTAGAGAAGCTGAGCGATATAGGCCTTTGTCCTCAATGCAGCCGGACACTTGGATTCAAAGGACACTGGTCAGAAGGATATACACTGTAAAAACCAAGAGGAAAATACCCAAAGGTAAAAAGAGCATTAAAGTGGCTCATTTCCGACGTGGAAGCTGCATCTCTGCGTCTTCCCCAGCCTCCCTTCTAGTCTATGTGATGGGAAAGATGTGGCCTCAGCCCCTCCAGGTCAGCCCACTAATACTAAATGAATGGCGTAAATATTAATACAAAGGACACTGTTATTTTAAATCTGTTAGTTGTGGAAGAGATGTGCATTAATGCAATTGGCGCTAAGCTCAGACAGTCCACCTTCTTCCCAATAAAGTTGCATTTTCAGTATGGGAATGAACCTGGGGAGGAGCCAGCCTCTCCTGGATCCCTCATTTCCTTACACAGTCAACATGATTTGAATAATAATCAGAAGAGCAAAATCCACTTGAGGAAAGATGAGATCTTTGCCACAGCCTCGTGGCCACAGTAATATACTGTACGAGTTCACACAATTGGTAATTCTGGGTCTGTGCCCTGGATCTAGGCCTGGCCTTGAGTCTCATATAAAAATGGGCCACCATAAGGCATGAGAGCTGCTCCCCTCTGCTTCTAGGACCCGCTATGAATTGTGCTATGGTAGGAGAGATGACATAGAAAATGACAACAAAAAAGGCACAATCAGGCCAACCAGTCACATCGAATCCTCCTTGGTTTTGCTCTGTTCAAGAGTCATCATCATGCAAAGGTGCCTAAGAAAGAGACTGGCCAAACCCCAAGCCTGGCCTTGATTGTAGCAGGAACGGAGGTAAATCCATGGTCACACCAGTGTGATCTCCACATCCTCCATCTTCTCAGCTGTCCGTCGGTGGGTCTGTGTGGGTGGTGGGGGTGCCGCCCGAACCTGAGCAAGAGACAATTACAGGGTTATCAGCTTCTTGACTCAGAGGCTGCTAGCATGTGGAAAGCTTCAATGCTCCTCTAGACGTACACTGACACCTGAGGGCCTGGGAACGCTCTCAGTTTTCTGTGTGTTCCCTGCCCTGAACAGCAGGCCCCACTCTGCACGAGATGTCAGGTTAGATTGTTTGTTATGCTGGGAGCACCAAGGGCTGCAAGTCGCTGTAGTCCTAAGACACTTCTCCAAAGTAAAGCTGGGAGTGGCAAAAAGAAGACACAGTATGGGGACTGGAACTACTCTATCAGGAAAGACATGGGGAACAAGGCTGGAGAGGTGGGCTGGGGCAAGTAGTGAAGGGCCTTATTAAGTTACAGTAAGAAACTTGGATAGTCAGGCAGGGTGGCACACACTTGTGATCCCAGCATGCAGGAGGCAGAGGCAGGAGAACTGCAGAAAGATGGAGGCCAGCCTGGGTTACACAGTGATATTTTATCTCAAAAACCAAACCAAACCAAAAAACATGGGGCTGGAAATGTAACCCAGTGAGGGAGTGCTTAGCAGGCTCAAGGCTCTAGATTCAATTCCCAGCACTGAAAAATGAAGTTAAAGGAGAAAGAAAAGAGACAAACCTCTAGGTAGAGGTTTTGGTTGGTTATACAGAGTGTCAGATCTGGGTGGGAAAACATGACTCAGCAGTGTAGGAAGAGACTGTAGTGGGCTAGAGTTCTCTGGAAGATGACTTAGCAGATAGTCTGCAGGGCAGTGGAAGGCTCTGACAGTAAACCCAGCAGGACCTGTCACTGTCCTTGGGTTGAGGGGTAGGAGGCTGGGACCACGGCAGCAGGAATGGTGGGGATTGCTGGTATGGGAATGGTCATGGGAGTAGATGAGATCATGCAGGAAGAGTGAGTTCAGTGCAGATGAGTTCAGCAGATGCAGCTGAGACAGAACAATGGCGTGTACCATTGAGACAACAGGTGGGTCCTCTTTACTCCCTGCCCTCTCAGAGCCTGGCAGCCTTGCTGCCACTGTCTCCTTCAGCATCCCAGTGGCTCCCTCCAACTGTTCTGCTTCCCTCCACACTCTCTGTTAAGCTGCCATAGAATTTCTTTTTCTTTTTGAGACAAGTTCTTATTATAGCCCAGGCTGGTTCTGAACTCATGATCCTTCTACCTCAGCTCCCAAATATTGGGAATTACAGGCATGTGCCACCATGCCCAGCCAGTAGCAAGGTTTTAAAAGTGTACAAGCAGGGCTGGAGAGATGGCTCAGCGGTTCAGAGCACCCGACTACTCTTCCAGAGGTCCTGAGTTCAATTCCCAGCACCCACATGGTGGCTCACAACCATCTGTAAAGAGATCTGATGCCCTTTTCTGGTGTGTCTGAAGACAGCTACAGTGTACTTATATATAATAAATGAATAAATCTTTAAAAAAAAAAGTGTACAAGCAGCCAAAATGCTATCCTGCTCTTCCTCTACAATGCCTTCCATAACAATAAAGACCTATAAGTCCATCAAGGTTCTCAGTGCACATCAGTTGAATGAATCAAGTCAGTGGATCAAGGGATCAAATTTGAATAAAATAAAATGCCTCACAGCTTCTAGATTACCAGTTTTCAGGCTATGGCCTGGAAGTCTAGTGGTGATGAGAGGGAGTGACAGCAGAGTGTGGGGCAACAAACAACTAACTGTAGAGATCACTCTTGTCAAAACACATCCTTCAGAACACAAGTTCTCTGAGGCCATGAAGTGTATCTTACTTCAAGGTCTTTCAAAGATGCAAACACAGAAAAACAGACTCTTAAAAAAATACTGTAATTAATATATATGAGTGTTTTGCCTGCATGCATGTCTGTGTACCATGTGCATGCAGTGTCCTTGAAGGCCAGAAGAGGGTGGTAGATCCCTGGAACTAGAGTTCCAGATCCTCTGAACCCAGATCCTCTGGAAGAGTAGCCAGTGTTCTTAACTGCTGAGTCACCTTGTCAGCCCCAGGAAAATGCTTTCTCATTTTGGTGGGAGGGGGGAGACTAGAAGGTTCAAGACAGTTTCTCTGTGTAGCTGGCTGTTGTGGCTTTGTAGACCATTATCAACCTGGAGCAATTACTGGAATTAGAGGTTAGCACCACCACCACCAGGCTAAAAAATGGATTCTTAATAAATATCTGCTAAGAAATTGCTTCATTTCATGATTGTGCTATGTTTATATTTAAGTACTGCACAGCTACCCTCTCTGATCTTACCTTGGCTCAGGGAGGAAAGTTCCAATGTAGACTGGATGAGTTATTATATAACCTTCCTTTTAAGAAAAATGATTTTTAGTTTTCCAAGTAGACCCCAAAAAGCAAATCTGAGTAGTCATTTTAATATCTAATAAAATAACTTTCATCCAAAATTAAGCAAAAGAGATGGGGAAGGACACTTCATATTCAAAGGAAAAATTCACCAAGATGATGTCTCAATTCTGAATATCTATGTCCCAAATTCAAGGGTACCCATATTTGTAAAAGAAACATTGCTAAAGTTTAAATTGTACACCAAACCCCATACAATAGTACTTGGGGACGTCAATACCTCACTCCCACCAACCGACAGGTCATCTAGTAAAAAACTAAACAGAGAAATAATGAAACTAACTGATGTTATGAATCAGAACTTAACAGATATCTACAGAACCTTTCATCCAAACACAAAAGAATATACCTTCTTCTCAGCACCTCATGGAACCTTCTCCAAAATTGACCATATAGTTGGTCACAAAGCAAGCCTCAACAGATACAAGAAATATCGCCTTGTATCTTATCAGACCACCATGGATTAAAGCTGGACTTCAACAACAGAAACAACATAAAGCCTACGAGCGCATGGAAACTGAACAACTCTTTATCAATGATCTCTGGGTCAGGGAAGAAATAAAAAAGAAATTAAAGACTTTCTAGAATTCAATGAAAATGAAGGCATAACATGCCCACACTTAGGGGACTCAATGAAAGCAGTGCTAAGGGGAAAGTTCATAGCACTAAGTGCCTCCATAAAGAAACTGGAGAGATCTCATACAAACAATTTAAAATTACATCTGAAAGCTCTAGGAAAAACAAAAAACAAAAACAACAACAACAAAAAACAAAAACAAACAAACAAAAAGGAAGCAAACACACCCAAGAGAAATAGACCACATGAAATAATCAAAATCAGAGCTGATATCAACCAGTTAGACACAAAGAAAACAATACAAAGACTCAATGAAATCAAGAGCTGGTTCTTTGAGAAAATCAACAAGATAGACAAACCCTTAGCCAAACTAAAAGGAAGAGAGACAGTATCCAAATTAACAAAATCAGAAACAACAACAGGCAATGAGGAAATCCAAAGAATCATTAGGTCATACTTCAAAAGTCTATACTCTACAAAACTGGAAAATCTAAAAGAAACAGATGATTTTCTAGGCAGATACCTACCAAAGTTAAACCAAGATCAGGAAAACTATTTAAACAGTCCCATAACCTAAGTAAAGAGCAGTAGCCATTAAATGTCTCCTAACCAAAATAAAAACAGAATTCTACCAGACTTTCTAAGAAGAGCTAACACCAATACTCCTCAAACTATTTCACAAAACAGAAACAGAAGGACACTGCCAAAATAATTCTATGGGGCCACAGTCACCTTGATACCTAAACTACATGTAGATTCAACAAAGAGAGAATTTCAGACCAATTTCTCTTATGAACATCGATGCAACAATACGTAAAACAATACTCACAATCAATACAAGAACACACTAAAAATATCATCTACCATGATCAATTAGGCTTTATCCCAGGGATGGTGGGGTGATTTATTATACAAAAATCCATCAATGTAATATACCATATAAACGAACTGAAAGAAAAAAAATCACAGGATCATCTCATTAAATGATACCATAGGTGTGTGGATTTGTCTGACAAAAATCCAATACCACGTCATGTTAAGTCTTCAAAAGATCAGGAATTCATAGCACATACCTAAGCATAACAAAAGCAATACACAGCAAGCCAACAGCCAATATTAAATTAAATGGAGAGAAATTTAAACCAATTCCACTAAAACCAGGGACAAGATAAGGCTGCCCACTCTCTCCCTATCTATCTAATACAGTACTTCAAAGTTCTAGCTAGAATATTAAGACAACTAAAGAGGATCAAGGGGATAAAGGGGATACAAATTGGAAATGAAGAAGTAAAAGTGACGATATTTGCAGATGATATGATAATATACATAAGCAACTCTAAAAATTCTACCAGAGAACACCTTCAGCAAAGTGGTTGGATACAAAATGAACTAAACAAACAAACAAAAAACAGTAGCCCTCCTTTATACAAATGAGAAAGAGAATGAAATTAGGGAAACGATATCCTTTACAATAGCCACAAATAATATAGAATATCTTGGTGTGACTCTATCAAGCAAATGAAAAGACCTGTATGACAAGAAATTCAAGTCCCTAAAGAGAGAAACTGAGGAAGATATGAGAAGATGGAAAGATCTCCTATGCTCCTGGATCAGTAGGACTGATATAATGAAAATAGCCATCTTACCAAAAGCAATCTACAGATTCCCATAAAATGCAATTCCCACAAAAATTCCAACGTAATTCTTTACAGACCTTAAGGGAGCAATTCTCAACTTCATATGGAAAAACAACAACAACAACAACAAAAACAACAACAACAACAACAACAACAACAACAACAACAACACCCCACCCAGGATAGTTAAAACAATCCTGAGAAAGAAAAGAACTTCTGGCAGTATTACCATCCCTGACATCAAGCTATACTACAGAGCAATAGTGATAAAAATTACATGGTATTAGTATAAGAGCAGGCAGGTTGATGAATGGAATCCAGTCAGAGACCCTGAAACAAATCCACACACCTATGGACACTTGACTTTTGAACAAAGGCAAAACCTTAGATGGAAAAGAGAAAGCATCTTCCACAAATGGTGCTGATCTAACTGGATGTCTCCATGTAGAAGAATGAACATAGATCCATATTTATACCATGGAGAAAACAAGTCCAAGTGGATCGAAGACCTAAACATAAACTCTAGCAGAAAAGAAAGTGGGGAATAGCCTTGAACACATTGGTACAGGAGACAACTTCCTGAACAGAACATCAATGGCTTAGGCTCTAACATTAGCAATTGATAAAAGGGACCTCATGAAACCGAAAAACTTTTGTAAGGCAAGGGCATTGTCAGTAAGACAAAATGGCAACCTACAGATTAGGGAAAGATCTTCACCAACCCTATACCCAACAGAGGGCTAATATCCAAAATATATAAAGAACTCCAGAAATTAGACAACAAACCAAACAACCCAATTATAAAGTGGGGTACAGAGCTAAACAGAGAATTCTCAATAGGGAAATCTCATATGGCAGAGAAACACTTAAATGTTCAGCATCCTTAGTCATCAGGGAAATGCAAATCAAAACGACTATGAGATTGATTCCATCTTGCACCTATTAGAAAGGCTAGGATCAAAAACTCAAGTGACAGCACATGTTGTCAAAGATGTGGAGCAAGGGGAGCACTCCTCTATTGCTGGTGGGAGTACAAACTTGTATGACCACCCTGGAAATCAAACTGGTGGTTTCTCAGAAAACTGGAAATAGTTCTACCTCAAGACCCAGCTATACCACTCCTAAGCATATACCCAAAAGATGCCCCACTACACCACAGGGACATTTGTTCACCTATGTTCATAGCAGCTTTATTCGTAATAGTCAGAAACTGGAAACAGCCTAGATGTCCCTCAACTGAAGAATGGATACAGGAACTGTGGTATATCTACATAACAGGTTACTCAGCTATTAAAAACAAAGACATCATGAATTTTACAGGCAAATGGATGGAACCTGAGAATATCATCCTGAGTGAGGTAACCCAGAGCCAGAAAGACATGCGTGGTATGTTCTCAGTTATCAGTGGACATTAGCCATGAAATGCAGGATAACCATGCTACAATCCACAGACCCAAAGAAACTGAGTAGTAAGGAGGTCCCAAGGGAAGATGCATGAATCTTACTCAAAAGGGGAAACTAAATAGTCATCAGAGGTGGATGGGAAGAGGGAATGGGTAGAAGAGGAGGGGAACAGATATGGTGATCAGGTACGGGAAGAGAAGGAGGTGGGAGATGGCTGGATTGAGAATGGAAATAGCTGAGGTTATCTCTGGTGACTCTCTGGAAGCCTGGGACAGGAGAGGATACAGGGAGTCTATGGGGCTGACTCTAGCTCAGATCCTATTAGTGGGAGATACTGAGACTGAAGTGGGTACCTCCTGTACTCAGGCAAGTCTTTCAGAGGAGGAAAGAGGACATCAACCTACCCACAAAACCTTCAACTCAAAATCCGTCTTGCTTACAAGATGTGCAGAGATAAAGATGGAGCAGAGACTGAGGGAACAGCCAGCCAATGACTGTCCCAACTTGAGACCCACACAATGAGAGAGCTAACCCGATACTGTTATTAATACGCTGCTATGCTTGCAAACAGGAACTTAGCTTAGGTATATGCTTAACTGTTGGAGAGGCTTGATCCAACATCAGATAGAGGCAGATGAGGAGATCCATAACCAAACATCAGGTGGAGCTTGGGAGTTTTGTGGAAGAGTGGGAGATACAAGTGAGCCAGAGGGGGTCAAGGGCACCACAAGAAGACCTTCAGAGTCAACTAACCTGGGACCATGGGGGCTCAGAGTCTGGGAAACCAACCAAGGAGCATGCAGGAGCTGGACCTAGAGCCCCTACACATTCATAGCAAATGTGCAGCTTGGTTTGAATGTGGGTCCCCTAAGAAGTGGCAGTCTTGGTCTCTGTTCCCTGCCATTGGATCCCCTTCTGATTACCTGGATTGCCTAGTTGGGCCTCAGTAGGAGAGGACATGTCTAGTTCTGCTGGGACCAGATGTCCTAGGGTGAGGCAGTACCCAAGGGAGGGGTTTTTCCCTTCTTGGGGCAATGGGAAAGAGACTTGTAAAGGTGGGACTAGGAAGAGAGGAAGGAGTGGGGGCTGTGACTGGGATGTGAACTGAGTTTAAAAAATGATTTTACTTTATGTGTACGTTTGTCTGTATGCAACCATATGTAATGTGCATCCCTGGCTCCCGAGAAGGGCAGACGAGAGCCTTCCGGACTTCCTGGAATTGGAGTTGCAGACAGTTGTGAGCCACAATGTATGCTGGTGCTGGAAACCAAACTCAGACCCTCTACAATAGCAGCAAGTGCTCTTAACTGCTAAGCCATCTCTCCAACACCTATGATGATGATGATGATGACGATGACGATGACCACGGCGGTGGCAGGGTCTGGCCTAGGATTTGCTATATAGCCTAGAACTCAGAGATTCACCTGCCTTTGCCTCCTGAATGCTGAGATTAAAGGTATACACCACCATATCAGCTCATTTTATAGCCTTTGTTTTCTTTCTTGTTTTCTTTCATTCTTTCTTTCCTTTAAAAAATTTATGTATATACATGCCGAATGCTGCCCCCTTCTCCTGGTAACTTGCCACAGGGTTCCTCCACCATCTTCCTCATCTCTGAGAGGGTGCCTCTCCCATACACCCTTACCTTGGTGTATCAAGTCTCTGTAGGATTAGGCATATCTTGAGGCAAGAAAAGGCAGCCCTCTACTGCATATGTACTGGGAAGCCATGGCTCAACCATTAAAGGCTGGACTCACAACCAAAAATATAGCTTTTCTTTCTTACAGTTCTTTATACTTCCCCAAAGCACTGCATGGCAGATCAATAGCAAAATGGACCATGTGGGCAAAATAAATCATTTTCAGTTTGGAAGAACTATGTAATCCATAACCCTTCAAGGTGGGAGACTTACAGGCCGCAGCTTGCCATACGAGGTGTCAGGAGTCTGTCTTGAGGCCTGTGAGAATCCTGGTGACTCAGCATGAAGGCAGTTTTCTGAGGGAGAGAATCCAAGAGGTTATGATGGGATAGTAAAGATGCCAGTGTAGAAGTAAGTGGTGAGGGGCAGCTGCCCAGAACTCTTACCATTGGCTGAAGGAGACCGGGGGAAGAACTGGGAGCTCCTCTTATCTGGACTGGGGTAAGGGCTGCTGGGAGGCTGGTCATACAGAGGCAGTGGAGGCAGGGATGTGTGAGGCTTGGGGGATGGAGAGACCTGCAGCAAAGGAGGCAGAGTTACTAGGTGGCCTCCTCAAGAGGAGAGCTTGGCTACTTTGCTGCCCAGCATGCCTTCCTTTTCTTTGGCACTTACTTATAACTAACTGTTGAGGGCCGTCAGCCTCACAAAAGCTTCAATTTTGTGTTGTACTACATTATTCTACTGACTGTATCTTAGACCATTTCCAAGTCAACCCTTCTCTGGGGTTCTCTATTAGGCAATTCAGTTAAATCTGTGAGAACAAATGGTGTCTGTGTGTGAAGTCAAGTCATTGGTTGAGTTTCTGATTTCTAGGTTTTCTACATGTCAGACTAAGCAGACACAATCACACGCCTTATCCTTCCATCTGCTAGGCCTGCTGGAGCAAGAGGACAAATTAAACCAACAGTTTCCGGTAAAAATCACCCTTAGCTGTGGTAGGGACACTGAGCCCCCTAGAGCTCTGGCAGACCCTGGGAGAGACAGAGGTTCTCATGAGGTAAGGCAGTCTGGTTAAGGGTTATACTGTGGAATCTGGCTGGAGACAATACATCCTCTCCCTGGCTTCTTTCTCTCCAGCAAAATCATCTCTCCAATGTCCTATGAAACTTAGTATTTTATTGAATTCAGAGAAAGCAGTGTGGGAAAGAGAATGAGATGTAAGACGTTCACTTTCTACAAGGTCCTGAGAAGCCTCCAGTTTTCTAAACTCAGTTGGGTAAACACTTGGCTACTAAGGAGTAGAGCAAAGGTGAAGCTCTTCAGTCTTGTGCCTTCTCACACCTGAATATCTCTTGTCCATGGAGTGTCGCCATTCTCAGAGGCTGAGAGCTCTTCCACTAGCACCGATGGGAAAACACCAATTCGGCCACTGAATTCCCCTTCCCAGAAGCCATCATCATCTTGGTTCTCTTTGTTCACAATGCGGATAATTGCTCCCTCGGGAAAGGACAACTCATCATCTGTCTGGCCCTCATAATCATAAAGTGCTTTCACAAAACAGACTGGAAGCAAGAGAAAGACAAACTGGTAAGAGACAGATAGATGTACTGCTTTTGTCCTTGATTTTGAGAGAAGGTATTCTCTGTAGCCCAGGCTGGTCTCAAACTTGCAATAATCCTCCTGCTTCAAACTCCCAACTACTAGGTGTACTCAGAATGTGTCTTAGCAAGATGGGCTGACTCCATAACCACCCTTGCTTTATGACAACTAGTGAGCATCACACAGGACAGGGTAAGTTGTAAGTTATTATTCACTGAAATTATCTTTATGCCTCTGCTTTTCAGGACTAGATATCAAATATAGGAAAACACAGGACATAAAGTGCTTTTAAACCCACTGTAGGCTAATTTTCAGTTACGAGTTTAGGTAAAAAACATGACCAGATCAAGTGTCTTATTTTAGTCTTTACCACTAGCATCTCCATTCAGGCTGCCTGAAACAAGTTCTGCTTCTGTGGAATTGCTGGACGTGTGTGACCGACTGTCCAAAGCAGCCAGAGACTGTAGCATGCTCAGTAGGCTGTTTGAGGTGGGAAACTGTAGGTATTTTTCTGGCACATAACCCACTTGGCCAACTTTATTTCGAGCCTGGGTAAAAGACAAGGAAAAAAAAACAGGTTTGTATAAAGAATTTGGACAGAGCATACCAAGAACCAAATCAAATGCCTGAAACATCACAAGAAGGGGTGATATGAGCAAAGGAATTATACCTTTACCCAGTCTTCCATATCTCCATCTTCAATCACTTCTAACACCTCATGTTCCTCAATGGTCAACTCATCTGGTTGAGAAGCCTGCAATGTAGGATGGCCATGAACAAAATCAAAAAGGTTAGATAAAGAGCAGATGTGAGCTGGTTATAACAAAAGCCAGGGATCAAAATATTGAAATGATTTTGAGAAACAAAATTTCAGTGTTGTAAAACTATCATAATGAGGTGAAGTTTTACTTCAGAAAACTAAACAAAATAAAACTGCAACAGAAACTGGATCCTCAAGAGGTAATCAGGTTCAGTGAGCAGAGCACTGTTCTGAAGCAGAGGGCCTGGATGTTGGCTCCAGCTCGCTATCTGCCGTAAGTTATTCAGCGTGATGCCTCCATTTATTCCAAATGCCAACCTTGCCATTCTCCAAAGAATGGCAGTCAATGTGACAAGTAAAAGCACAGAACCAAGATGACCTGGGAGGCGTGAGTAACAGGGAAGGCACTGATGGACGTGCATGCAGTGGAGCGCAGACACTATGTACATGGATTGCATGTTGCCCAGCGCTCTTCTGGAACCACTGAAAAGTTATGGCCAAAAGAAGAAAGCTATGAGCAAGCCAATGACTGAGGCTAGGTTTTGCTCCATCTTGATGGGGAGACCGGGCTGATCAACATGGAGAGTTCTCCAATAGCTGTAGTTGCTTTTCTGTCTCAGTTGGCACCTGCCACAATGTTTTCTTTTGAGACACAGAACTTGGAGGAAACTCAGATGCTCCAGAGGGAACTCCAGAGAGAGAGCCTCCACCAAGGCTTCCTGAGGGGTCTTGTCTGACACCTGTGACATTCATCTTCTAGTTCTCTAGCAAAAAGCCTTCAAAGCTTCCCCACTACCACACCAGGCCTTATCATTCTTCAAATCTCAAGTATAAAATACCTCTAAATTGTGCCAACAAAAGAAAATAAAGTAAGTCACTTCTTTTTGGACATATGGTCTCATGTTGCCCAAGCTGACCTCAATCTTGCTATGTAGCTGAGGACCTTGAAGAGCATGAATTTCTGACCCTCTTGCATTCACTTACTGAATGCCAGGATCACGGTGTGCTGCACCACAACTGGTGCTGATACTGAGTCACTTCCTGAGAAGGATTTCCCATTTCATTAAAACTCAGATTATGGATGATGTCACAGCTTTCTGACACAAAACAGGACTGAAGGTGAATGACCATTTATAATACTCTAATGACAGATTTTAATAAATAGAAAACTATTCTTCATATTTTCTTCAGTGGAATTTTCTTGTTACTCTGAAACAACATTGTGTGCCAGATAGGGTAACATATGCCTTAATTTCAGGCTGAGACAAGAAGAGGAGTTCCAGGATAGCCTGGGCTACAAAAGGACATCCTTTTCAAAAGAACACAAAACTATACACAAAGATACAAACAAACAAAACCACTAGTAAATACATTAGCAAAAGCACCTTTGAAATGAAGTCACTTTCCTAAGTACATGGCAAGACTTAGTAACAATACAACCAGGCTTGAGTGTGTATGAAGGCAGGGGAGGGGAAGAGGAAGGGGGCAGAGAACCTTTATTATTATTTTTACTTATTTTTTTATCTTTTGGTGTTTTTGACACAGGGTTTCTCTGTGTATATACATGGTTGTTCTGTAACTTGCTCTGTAGACCTGAGTTCACGCTGGCCTTGAACTCACAGAGATCTGGTCGCCTCTGCCTCCTGAGTGCTGGGATTAAAGGTGTGCACCACTGCCATGAGGCTCAGGGCACCTTTAAACATACTGTTGTCCTGTGACAGACTATGGAGGTTCACATCTAGCTCCGCAGCAGTGGGCCAATAGAAGCAAGCACTCGAGTGGTGGTGTAAGATCTACAGGGAGTGGGTGGGCCCTGTGGGCCTCTGAAAGCCTTGAGCCAACATACTCTTTCCTGTTCTCTGAACACACAGTGCTCTTCCTTGCCTCTGTTTCCTCCCTTTGTCCTCTGTCTGCCAGCTCTCCTCTGTCTTTCAGATGAGTAGGTCTGATAGCTTTGAGTGTTAAGTTCAGCTTCAGTCTATTTCTATGGACAATAACCATAGGGTGTTGTTGAGGGACTGGAAAGATGACTCAGCTGTTAGAGCACTGGTTGCTCTTGAGAGAACATGGGTTTAATTCCCAGGGAAGCTTCCAACTGTCTGTAGTTCCAGCTCCAGGAGTTCTGACACTTTCACACAGCTACACATATAGGCAAAAAGTCAATGCACATTCAAAAAAGTTTAGAAAAATCTTTAAAAAAGAGAGAGAGAAAGATATTTTTGATCTATGGTTTGAACTTCTCATCCTACGTTACTCAAAAGTAGAATATAGGGTCCATTAAGGGCCTTTTTGGTCAATGCCACAATCCTATCAAGAACAAAACAATAAAAAAAACAAAACAAAACCACAAACAACAACAAAACCCACTGCTGGTAAATAGAGGTGTTCACATAAAGTTTGTTAAATGAAAGGGACATTTGATAATCTTTTCCTTATAGGGTTACAGAAGAGGTTAGGAATGGGCAAATCAACAGCGGCTCTTAGTACTACTTGTGATTTGCGGCACAGCTCATGTTTTCCCATAACAGTCATCATGAGAAGCCTCTTGCTTCTTCCCTTTTACTTCCCTAAGACTTCTGTATCTCTCTGATACAGACTTCCATGCCTGGCACTCCAGCTAGTAATTCATTCCTGTGGGTTTCCTTTTAGAATGACTTAAAGCAGGGCTATGTTTCTCACTTCTGTCATCCCAACTATAGACAGCAAATAGTTATTAAGTGCCTATTAAATATACAGTCTTAAACCCTGTCCTTCAAGTCTGAATACCCAGTAAGCCAGACATCCATTCCACTTATCTTTACATTTCTGCATTTTGCTTTCCGGGTTTAAAAAGTCATGCTTATTCATTGTAGAAATTGAAGAATGTGCACAGAGATTGTGGAGACACTATACAATTTGGTATTCTTTCTTTGTATTTACATTAATAACAAGTTTTGTTTGTTTTGTTTTCTCTGAGGTCGGTTCTTACTATGTAGCTCTGGTTGGCCTGGAACTCACAAAGATCTGCCTGTTTTAAGCATTAAAGATGTAAACCAACATATACTATCCTTTTAAAAAATTGTAGGTGAGTTTTGTCTACATGTATATCTGTGTGTTTTTGGTAATCAGGTCTCTTTTTCTATCATGTGCTTGATTCTGGGAATCAAGCACTAGCCCCAGAGATGGGGATTTGAGCCCAGAGTCTTGCTTGCTAGTGAAGTACTCTACTACTGAGCTAAATTTCTGATCCCTAAAGAGTTTTAGTCTGGTTTTCAGTAGGGAAATGACTGGGTTTATCAGCAGAAGAGACGGGGAAGAATGTGAGCTGTCTGAAATCAGGTGGAGGCTTAGGGCTCTATACTTAAGTATCACAAAGTTTGTTTCTGGAACTTTCAAGTAAATATAACAATAAGAAGTAACATCAGGAAATACTTTGAGCTTTATACTTTAAAAGACCTTTCCAAATGTCTCAAAAGATGCTTAAATTTTCAGATTATTTTTCTTTTCTTTTCTTTTTTTTTTTTTTTTTCAGAGCTGGGGATCGAACCCAGGGCCTTGCGCTTGCTAGGCAAGCGCTCTACCGCTGAGCTAAATCCCCAACCCCAGATTATTTTTAAAACAAGTTACATTAATAAAAGCCCTAACCCTTTAGAAAACATGATATATTACAAATTTAAATTTAACAAGTAGATGTCAAACTCAAATTCCCTGGAATGACTGCTGTTGAGTGTAGATGGGGCCAGCTTTCAGCACACAAGGGTGAGGTGGGTTATCAGTGTACAGCATTAACGTTTCTCTCTATACCATCCCCTATCATCTTTGGCACCATCCTCTACCATGGTGCCTTATTACACAGGACTCATTTGTTCATGCCTCCCTTGCGTCATTCATTTTCTGTGCCCAGGCATCGTCACAGGTGCTTAGAGTGATGTGTTATGGTGTATATCTGCCACTTAAAAGAAACCTTACCACAGAACTGACTCCAGGGATTTAGCATCATTTGCTTTGTTTATGTGGCCTGAAGAGCAGTGTAAAGCAGACAGAGCAGACCCTCAGTGAGTAGTGGCTCTATATTAGGCTGTGGAAGTCCCCTCCATGATGTTTGCAAGACACTGAAATCACTTAATACTGCGTTCTTCAGAACATATCACTGTTCAGCAATGCATGGTCAGCATATGTGACAGAAGACAATGGGTCAGAGTACACTTTTAGGAGTGACCTTAAGAGGTACCTTTTTCTTTTTTTAAAAAAGAAAGATTTAAAAAAAAATACAATTTATTTTAGTTTAATTATTTGTGTGGGTGTAAACGGCCCTGAGAGGCTAGAAGTCAGGAGTTGGAGTTACAAGTGGTTGTGAACTGCCGTATGTGGATGCTGGGAACTGAACTTGTGTCCTTTTTAAGGGCAAAAAGAGCTTCTAGCTGCTGAGCCATCTCTCCTGCAAGGGAGGTGCTTTTTAAGCTGAGCTCCAAGGGAGAGAAATAGGCAGCTGAGACTTGAGGAAATAAAGAGTTCTAGGCAGAAGGCGTTACCAGTACGAAGATGTTCAGGGGGCAGGAGTTGGGTGCTCCTAGAGTTTGAACTGCAGCCACTGCCTATTGTACTGATTTTTTCCTACAATTGCTCTTTATAAGACATTTTCCCTCTGGCCTTAATCTTGAGGGGCTTCCTAATAGAGGGTCTATGCCAAGCTGGCGTACGAACTGAAAGTTTATGAGATACAGGTTCTATGCTCAGTGCTTTGCTATGGAAGTGTTACTTAGTCTTCACAGTAAATACAGTTCCTATGATACAGGAAAACTAACAAAGAGACTCCCTAAAAAACGGGTTAACAGAGACCCAGTGTATGGTTGGGTAGCTCAGAGCAGCAAAGACAGGGTTTTAAGCAGAAAAGTCTGATGCAGAGACTAAATATTTTACCACCATGTCCTGTTGCTATCAACAGATGGCAGCTCTGTGCGAGCCAGCATAGTGTAAGCAGATGCAGTTCCATGAGTTCTCAGAGTTGTCATATCACTATCAGTGGATATAGGGGGAGATACAAACCTTATAGGAATAAACAACTTTGCAGGTGAGTGGATAATTTCTTAAGGTGCCAGAAGGGCTGGAGCTGCTGTCATCAAAAACATCCATGTTGTCTTCAAACTCTTCTCCTTCTTCTCTTTCAGCATCTGCATTAAGCTAGGAAAAATTAGAAGCCATTGGCTATTTTGCTTATTTCATAAAAATGGTAGAAAACAAACAAAAACTGAAATTGAGTTGTTTCAAATATTAGCTTAACCTCACATATTATAAAAGAGTAGAGAATTTTAAAAATCGAAAGTAAAATGCTGTGTCAGGTGTAGTACACACGCCTTTAATCCCTGCACGCAGGAGCTAGAGGCAGGCAAATCTTTGTGGATTGGTGGCCAGATGATCTGCAGAGTTTCATACCACTTGGGGGCTGCGTAGTGAGACTGTGTCTTTTAAAAAGAAGGAAAACATCAGTCTGGGAGGCTGGTGGTTTTGCAAAAGCACTTGCTGTGCCAACCTTGATGACCTGAGTCATCGCATGGGGGAAGGAAAGAGACAACTCCCACGGATTGTCTTCTTTGTCTTCTGACTTCCACATGCACACCATGGTGTACACACACACACACACATACACACACACACACACACACACACAGTAAAACACTTCAGTGATGCACACTTATAATTCAAGCATTTTGGAAGTGGGGGTTAAAATTCAAGGCTGGCTTTAGCTGGGTAGTAGATTCTGGACTAAGTGGCTCTATCACAAATAAGTCTTCTCAAATATACAAGAAGTAATTTATCGTTATCCTTTAACTTTTTGCTGTTAAATGCTGGCAAAAAAGCCTTCTTAACATTTTTAAATGCTAACATGAGGAAATATCAATGGTTGCTAGAAACACTTTACACATTTTTAGAAAATATATTGCCCAACATATAGCTTAAATTATGACCAACAGCAGATTTAAATATGATAAAGTGCTCTGTTACTGAATATTACCAGAACCACAGTGAAGGAGCTACAGTGCAGCTCCTTTGACAAGAGCACTTGCCTAATGTGCATTCAGACCTGGGTTCCATCCTTTACCCCCCCAAACCCAGGTGTGCTGGTGGTGCATGCTTGCAATTTCAGCACTCAGAAATTCAAGGTCATCTTTGGCCACATAGCGAGTCTGAAGCCAGCATGAGCTACAAGAGACCCTTACAATGAAGCCACAGATGATAGATCATGTCTGTAATACCAGCACTCAGGAGGCTGGGACAGGAGGACTGCTTTAAGTGTGATTTCAGTCTAGGCTACAGGGTGACACCTGTTAGCACATGCCTATAATCTCAGCACTTTGAAGACAAAGGCAGGAGGAGTATTCTTGGCTATATAGTAAGTTCAGGCCAATCTGGGCTACATGAACCCCTATATCAGTCAATCAATCAATCATTCAAAAAAAAAACACAGCCACCAAAAGAAACATAAGACAACAATGAACAACCCACTAAAGCCCACCCCAATGAGATACTACTCCGTATTTGTTAGTGTCTATTATTAAGGAAAAAAGAGCATGTATTGCTACATTCTTATACACTTTACACTGTATACAACCTTATATACTTGTAGTGGGAATGTAAATGGCACATCTGCTGTGAAAAACGGGATAATGTTTCTTTAATAAATTAAACATAGAAGTATTTAAAATTTTCCTTGGTATATATCTAAAAGAAATGAAAGCAAAGACTAGAACAGATGTTTGTAAACTACTGTTCACAGTAGCAATATTACAACAGCTAAAGTTCCACTGGTAGAAGAAAAGGTACATGAAACAGTACTCACAGATAATGGAATATTACTCAGCCTTAAAAAAGAAGGAATGCTGGCTGACACATGCTACTACATGGATGTACTTTAAAGACATTATACTAAGTAAAGTAAGCCATTACAAAAAGATAAACACCAACTCCATTTCTAAGAAGTATGAAGACTAGCCAAAGTCTTAGTAGTATAGCATTTGTTGGGACTAAAAGTGGCTCATGGGAGTTATTGTTTACTAGGTACAGAGTTTTACAGTTTTCATTTGGTTGTTTATTTGATACAAAGTATCACTGTTATCCCAGACTGACCTGAAATATATGTATCTCAGGCTGGTCTCAACTTAGAACTCTTTGCTTCTTCCTTCTGAACAATCAGATTACCCATAAGGTCACCATGGCCAGTGAAATTTTTCTTTTTTTTTTTAAAGATGTATTTTATTTTTAGCTCTGTGTGTGTGTGTGTGTGTGTGTGTGTGTGTGTGTGTGTGTGTGTGCCAGCATACATGTACACACATGCATGCGTATGCCAGAGGCATTAAGATACTAGCCACCCGTTGTGGTGCTGGGAAATGGGTCCTCTGCAAGAGCAGGACAAACATCTTTAACCACTGAGCCATCTCTCTGGTCCCTTTAACATATTTTATATATTCAGAAGACCTTTCTTTCATACTCTAGGGAAAGTTAGAGACATTTTACTATATTACACAAAACACTCAGACATTGATAAAAATGGGGTAGAACAAATTTCCAAAAATACATATGGAATGTTAACATGTGCTGTGCTTTGGTACTGGGAATCAGTCCAGAGCACTTTCTCTTGCCAGCATGGACTGATACTAACATCCATTTACCTCCTGTTTTTAGTTCATGTTTGATTCTCACGGAAAGGACTAGAAGGCTTTAGTGACAACAGGGGTGACTGTCAGATGCTTTGCATGGCTCTAGCAGCTTTTGAAAGCACGGTATCTTAGACTAATCTCTTCCTTTTCCTTCTTTATTGTTCTCATGGTTTCTTGACACAGCATTTCTAAAATCCCACTCTTCCTTACTCTCTTATCTTAAGGACTGCACTCTCAATCCTTCTTTCTCCAATCAAAACAATTCTTCTTAGCCATACTTCATTTTTCCTTTCTTAAATGTTGTAAAAGCTTTCTCTTCCTGCAAGGGCAGTAAGAGGAACCCTGTGGGAGTTTTTGTAGCAGCGTCTTTCTGCTACTTGACAGTTCAGCTCTGGGGTGCTCTCAGACAGGATGCAGTGCCTGACAGGTTGGATGTGAATACTGCTGTATGTGATCCTGGGCAAGTCATCTGGCTCCTAAACTTCAGTGACTTCAACTGTTATGAAGACAACTATTTTTCTAATGAAGACAGGTACTTTTTCACAGGGCTATCATAAGGTTAAAGACGGTAATGCATTTTAAACCCTGAATACTCACTTGGCAAATGGGAGGTACTTAGTATGTCATTAACTTTTGCTGGTTTTATGAGGCACAGAGAATCAGATGAAGAATTTGCCAACACTCAACACAGAGGAAAGCAGCTACTTGCAGAAATTTGATTAGCAGAACCTTTGAACTCTGCTTGGACAGAGAAGTGACTGCAGAGCACAGGACCTTACTCCAAGCATGGTCTGAGTAGACAATATATAAACTTCTGTTCAAAGCAAGATGGTACATTAGGGACCAGATTTGAATTTCATGCCAGAAACAATTTTAAAAAATTGGTTGTGGGCTTGTGAAGTGGCTGCATGGGTAAAGGTACTTGCCACCTCCTGCAAGTTGTCCTGCAGTAAGAATACGGAAGACACAGACACTTGACTTTCAAGTTTGCTTCTATTTGATCAACATGGCAGGCCCTACCCCCAATAAATAAAACATAATGACATTAAAAATATGGTCAAAATATATGAAAGTTTTCAAGACACAGGGCACCAAGTGATGAAGACAGCCGCCTGGGGAATGGGAACAATTTGCTCAACTTACTCTCAGAAAAAGCTTCCAGGCTAAGAACAGTTGTGTGTGCCATCTCAATACAGTGGAACAGGGAGTTCACGGGGGCCAATGTGGCAGTAACAAGGAGTCAGAACGAGATCCTGAGAAATTTGCAGAGGCCTCAAGTCTTCAGCTGAGTAGTTTATGTGTATGAACAGAGTAGCTGAAGCTAGAAACAGAACCACCTAGATTTCTAGAAGTCACACAGGTTTGGGAAAGGACTCATTTTCCCTAAAGCATGGTGTGTCAGGTGCGGCTCACAGAGCAGTGAGAATATGGAAGACACAGGCCATGCATTTGTAGAACACAACACTCAAGAGCAGTAAAATGTACACTCTTGATATATCACACACTGGGTCACAAAAGAAGTCTCAGTAAATTCCAAAGAACTGAAGTATGTTACTGATCTACAGCATAACTGAATTAGAAATCTAAAGTAGAAATATATCTGGAAAGCCTCCCCGAAGTTTCAAAAATTCAACAGCGGAAAGCCAGTCAGAAAGCATCTTGAACTGAATGGTAACACATTAGGAAAACCGCAAAGAACATAAAGGGGTAGATAGCAGGGATGTTTACCAAACGCCTCCATAAGAAAGGGGAAACGTCTAAAATCACTATCCCCAGCTTCTACCTGAAAAAAAAAATCATAGAAGAGCCAATTAAATACAAATTAGATGGGAGAAATAAAATAATTAAAATCTAAGCAGAAATTAATAAATCAGGAAGAAACAGGAAAAAAAGCCAATGAAACCAAAAGGTTGCTGACTGTGAAAACCATCTATTTAATGAACCTCCATCACAGCAGAATGATGGGGGTAGGTGGGGGTAGAGAAGAGGAGACAAAGCCATACAGGAATAAGTGGTAACTGACATCACTAAAAGTGCTCTAGATACTCAAAGAATAACTAAGAATGTTATAAAAAAACTTTATGCCAATAACATTGGTAAGTTGGATAGAACAGACGATTTTTTTTTTTTAAACAAGAAACCGCAAATCAAATTACCAAAAGTCTATTTAAAGGAGAACAGCCTCGGTGGCAGTTATCTGCAAACCCAGCAGAGGAAGGAAGAACAGTCAAGGTCAGCCTGGTTTATATAGTGAGATCTAGGCCAGTAAGGGCTAAAAATGGAGATCCTGTCTCGGAAAGTCAGCCTTTTCCCAGCACTTTTTACACTTTTAATTTTGAGACAGGGTTTCAATAAATTGCCCAGGCTGGCCTTGAGCTCACTGGCTACTCCAGATCTTGTGATTTTCCTGCCTCAGCCCTGCAGGTAGCTAAATTACAGACCTGGGTCCCCAGGATTAGTTTCTTAAAACATTAACTATACACCCACTATACAGCAAATGTTGGTAGTACTTACCCTACCCAAATTCAAGACTTACAAAATGACAGTGACAGTCCAGAACAATCCAAATGCCCATCCATGTAAGACAGCAAACACCCGCTGCTATACAACAGTAGTTCAGCAGTGAAAATAAACACACTGTCAGCACACAACACATGTGATCCTCAAAATCATCATGGAGTTCCACACAAAAGAGTTGATATGATTCTCTTATCTAAATTTCAGAGAACACACTAACCTAAAGCACAGAAATTAGACCAGGGGTTAACTGAGGAACAAAACGTGGACATGACTATGAAAAGAAGGAGGAAAGTTTGGAAGAGTATAAATACGTTTGTTACCGGAACTGCAATGCTTTCACTGGTGTCCACATATGTCAAAACATATCAGAATGTGAATGTCTTCAACTGTTAATAAAGCTGCTGACATAGCAAAAGCTTGGGAATTTGAATGTCAACTGCCCACAAGTACACAAAGATTTAAGACAAACCACTCATGGGACTGGGAAGAAAACATCCAATGGTGATTAAAAAAGCACTACACAATAAGTAAAATGATTAGAAGACAGAGAAGCCCACAGAGCAAGGGCATGTGGTCTGAGGGCTGCAGAGGCAGACACCTCTGGGTTCAGATGTCATCTCACCTTACTCACAAGCTGTAAGGAGATACTTAGGCCTCCAAGTCCCATCAACTCATCTGTAGTAAATACACCCAGAGTAACTATGCTTACTAACCAATTCTTCTCACACAGATAATGTACAAATGTGCCTGACATAACACTGGAGGCCTGCTCTTTCCTTTTAGTGACAATTTAAAATCAGCTGATAAAGCTAGAGGAAAATGCTCATCTGGACGGTGAGAGGAGTGCTCCTTGACTTGTTTTATGAGTAAGAAGCTGTCACAGGCACTTCAGTAATGTCACTATTTTCATTATCTTTGAGGCAGGGTCTAGTGTAGCTCAGGTTAGTCCCAAACTTACTATGTAGCTGAGAATGACCTAGAACTTCTGACTCTCTTCCCTATTATTTTTAATGAGTATTTGGGATTATAGGGGTATGCAACCACATTTGGTCTAGGTGATACTGGGGACTGAACCCAGGAGTTCATGCATATTAGCAAAGGCTCCAACAACCCAGCTGCATCTCCAGCACACTTTTAAAAGTTAGAAACTAACATTTGTATCCATGTAAGTCAAAGTGGATAAAACATTAAGTTTAGCTAGGTGGCTGTGGAGCACACTTTTAATCCCAGACGCTGAAGGATCTTTTTGAGTTTGAGGCCAGTCTTGTCTACAAAGCTATTTCCAGGATAGCTAAGACTATATAAAGAAACCTGGTGGGATTGCAAAGTGGTACAAGCAAGTGCTCTACCACTGAGCTAAATCCCCAACCCCTCTAGGCAGTTTTAAAACCCCAAGTTTCAGATCTGTGGTTGGTTGAATGCATGTATGTAAAATCGAGGATTATAAAATCAATTGTGTGTATTTCAGCCTCATGTTGCCTGGCCAGCTAGCTGTCAGTCTGAAGTGGTACAGCATTCTCTGAATCATTTCAATGTTATTTAAGACAAAGGTTAAATAAATACTATTTCCTTTAGCAGAATAACTGGTAAATCTTCCATGAAATATAATCTCTAAGTTGAAAGAGGGAATATACAGACTGGCTGGCTGTTCATAGTGGCCTTATCTGTGATAGGGCCCAGAAGCTGGAAATGATACAGATGCCCCACAATGGAAGAATGGACAAAGAAAATGTGGTTTATTTACATAACAGAATACTATTCAACTATTAAGAACTAGGACATCCTGAGTTTTGCAGGCAAATGGGTAGAACTAGAAAATATCATCCTGAGTGAGGTAACTCAGACCCAAAAGATATGAATGGTATGTACTCACTAATAAGTGGATATTAGCCAAAAAAGTACAGAATACCTAGGATACAGTCCACAGAACTCAAGAAGGTTAACAAGCTGAAGGGCCCAAGTGAGGATCCTTCAATCCCGTTTGGGAGGGAGAAGAAAGCAATCATGAGGGAGGGACGGAAGGAAGGAGGGACCTGGGTGGGTGACAGGAGGGAAAGGCGAAAAGGGGAAGATAATCAGGTATTGGGGGCAGGGGGTGCTAGATTGTACCAGAGACCTGGAAGGTGAGAGACATGTAGGACTCAAAGGGAGGGACCTTAGATGAAATGCCTAACAGTGGGGAGAGGGAACTCACAGAGTCCACCTCCAGTAGAAAGACTGGGCATCTAGTGGAGGGATGGTGTTGCCATCCCACATCCAAAAATTCTGACCCAGAATGGTTCCTGTCTAAAAGAACTGCAGGGACAAAAATGGAAAAGAGACTGAGCGAAAGGAGGTCCTGTGACTGGCCCAACTTGGGATCCATCTCAAGAGGAGGCTTCAAGGACTGACACTATTACTGATGCTGTGGTGTGATTACGGACAGGAGCCTAGCATGACTGCCCTCTGAGAGCCCAACAAACAGCTGATCCAGACAGATGCAGATACCCAATCAATGGACTGAAGTCAGGGACCTCTGTGGTTGAATTAGGGAAAGGCTGGAAGTTGAGGAGGAGGGCGACCCCATAAGAAGACCAGCAGTCTCACCTAACTTGGACTCCCAACATGTCTCAGACACTGAGCCACCAGCTAGGCAGCATACACTAGCAGGTACGAGTTTCCCCCTTCCCAGAAACATATACAGCAGAGGACTGCCTGGTCTGGCCTCTGTGAGGGGAGATGCACCCAACTCTTGAGAGACTTGAGACTTCAGGGAGTGGGGAGGCTTGTTAGGGTGGGTGGGGTGAAGACATCCTTTTGGAGACAGGAGTGGGAGGAGGAATGGGATGAAGAACTGCCGGAGGGAAAAAGATGGAAAAGTACTACTTCCCAGAGGCTGATACTTCCTGATGAGCTGACATCTAGAAGCCCCTAAGCACATCTCATTTACCTTCTTCCTTCAGACGCAGAAGCATAGCTTTTATTTAGCTCTTATTTAAGTCCATCAAGAGCTAACGTCAAACAGCATTTCTTTATGGGCAAACTCTTCCTGAGCTGGTACTGAGATTTTCTGATAGTATGTCACAGAACCAAAGATTCTGTGGAGATCTTAAGATCTTAAGGAAATCTTAAGAGTTGGTTAACCTAAGATTTCCTAAGAAATCCATAGAGGGGTGACTTTTTGCAAAGTATGTTGATGAATTTGATGTAAAGGACTCGGAGTTTGCCACACAGGGACCTAGTCACATGCTGTCATATACCCTAAGATCTATAAAGGTCTGCCAGTTCTCCCAGCAGCTAAGCACTGAAGAAAGACCAAAACCCATCCACCTTTGATATGTTTAGGAATGAAGCAAAAATTGAGGTTATACATGCCTGCTCAATGAAATTCACCCTCGAAAGGTGCTAGCTCAAGCTGTCATTCTGACGGGTTGGAAGCAGGATGCTACAGAGTACAAAGAAGCTTGTGCCTGGAACTTGCTGTGGCCATGAACTGGAGCAGAACAACCTGAGGTAGATGGGAATGTAAAGATTTGACCGGACAATGTTCCATGACATGGAGCAACTCTGTTCCTATGACAACAGGACAAGCTCTCCATCCCCAAAGTCAAGGGTATGATGTGCATGACTTCCAACCCCACAAGCCAGACTGCATTTAATAATGAAATAACTTTCTTCTCTCTCTCTTTTTCTGAGAAAGGGTTTCTACCTGTAGTCCTGGCTGTCCTAGAACTACTTCTATACATCAGCTTGGCTTCCTACTCACAGAGATCCAACTGCCTCTGCCACTTGAGTGCTGAGATTAAAGGTGTAGGCCACCACCACCCAGCTAAAAATAAACTTCCAATAGATTGCTTTTCCTTATAATGTATACCTACACACAATCTCTTTAAATGTATCGATGCATTCCCACTAGAAAACTAGAGTGCTATGTTCTAAATGTGCTTAAACTTCCAGGATGCCAGCCAATTTATGTAACAAGGATTCCTAACATCTGCAGGGCCCAACCGAACATTAGAAGCAGCAGGAACAACCTTAGCTCTTTGTTTACTATTATCACGTCCTTCCATTCATTCACTCAGTTCTTCCTGCAACAAACACTAAGTATCTACTGTGTACCAAGGCACCGAAGACATGGCCATTATATTCCACAGAGGAAGAAGATAAAACAAAAGAAAACAAAGAGAGAAAAAGAAGAAAACGAAGAGAAACAAACATTGGTAAATCTCATTAAGAAACAAGCAGGATGAACCCTGGACTTGAAGGAAGAAAACAAGTTGTGTGCTGGTTATTACCTGTCAAAGCCTCCCTGCATGGGGTTTTTGTTCTGCCCTGGAACTGAATTCATCTTTATACCAAGCCTGTGAATTTTATGTGCATGTGTGTATACATGTGTGTTCATGTATGTGTGGAGGCCAGGTGAGCCTTGGCTGTTATTCCCTAGGCACCATCTACCTTGTTTTTTGAGACAGGCCCATCTGGCTTGCTACCTGGCTGGCTAGCGAGTCTAGGGTCTCCCGTCTCTACTTTTCCAGCACGGAAGGAATTACAGGCACGCATCCCCAAGTCTGGCTATGATGATCAGGTTCTGCAACTTGAACTCAGGTCTGCTTGCAGGATAAGCACTTGAAGACCAAGATATTTCTCCAGCTCAGACCCTACATTTGAAAGGATAGTTTTCAACTTTCTTTTTTTTTTTTTGGAGCTGGGGACCAAACCCAGGGCCGTGCGCTTGCTAGGTAAGCGCTCTACCACTGAGCTAAATCCCCAACCCCAGTTTTCAACATTCTAAATGTTCATTTCACTAGAGAAGATCTCTGAGAATTACAGAAATACTAGTTTTTCTTTTCTATTACTTTCAGCTAAAATGCATATTTACCTTATAAACGGAATAATACGTTTGGGGGACAGACACTGATAAGACCAATTAGTGGCAAAGTATTCTTTACTGTATTAAAAAACAAAATAAGACACTAACACACTTGTTTTCTCCCTCCTCTTCTCTTTCCTGTATTAAGTAGTTTAAATGAAATGACACACTGAAGGTAATAACCTTCCACTAGTCTTATTTTAAAGTTTTATCTCACAGCAAACAACAGTGAAGGTCAGTAAGCCAATGAAATCCAAGAAAAGAAACTGTACCGAGTGTAGAGTGCCGTTGCTGGTCACGGCCGGAGGGCGGGCCCACCGCTCATTTTCCAGTTCCTCCATCACCTGGTTCATGGCACTCTTTAACCACGTATCTACAGAAACCCCAATCTGCTTCAGTAGGTCTAGCCGAGCCTCAGCTTTCAATTTAATGATCTAAGAAAACAGCAAACAAACAAAGTTGGATCTCAAGGCAATTTTCCCTCACACTGATTAAATTATTTCTAACCTATTAACAATCTTGATATTTATCAATTGTTATATATTAATTTTTCATCTATAGAAGAGAGAACATGAACACAAGCATATAAGGCAAATGGCGTACTTATATCTTATTGATTCGGGGTTGCTGGAGATTGGATTCAGGTCCTATGCATGTGACACGCTATCCCCCAGATGTACCTGCTGAACCTTGTATTGCATCAAGACCACAGTACTGATGACACATAAAACAAAACTCGACTAAGAATTGATGAGAATACCACAAAACCTTCCTTTTGCTGTTAAGAATGTGGTTTAGAACATGTTGAGGTCCAGCATCTTCAGGAGCCTTCTAAGCTAACCCTGGGATTTTGCTTTTCCTTCATAAGCTACTGTTAATGGTCTGTGAACCTGTTATCCTCTTGTTTTAAAATGCTATGACTCTGGACTAGGACTGTTTTATTCTTAAAACAAAATACTTATTAATTTAGTATAAATATGTGTTTGAGTATATGTATGTGCACCACATGACTGGAGCATGAAGAAGAAACAAAAGGGTATTCAATCCCTTGGAACTAGGTACACATAGTTTTGGGACAACATGTAGGTGCTGGGATTGAACCTGGATCCTCTACAAGAGAAGTTAAGCACAACTGAACAATCTGCCTAGCTCCAACTGAATTCTGAGTAATAATCTGGAATATGATAGTTTTGACACTTTGAAATAGTCTTTTCTGTCTTTCTATAGCCCCTGTGCTACTACATGACTACACACTCCAACAAACCATAGGTTCTCATGCATGGCTGACGCCAGTCACTGATGGGCAATGCTTCATGCAGTGTGAGGCCGGTCAGTGCAAACATCCTTTCTATGGTTCTTCTAATGATTTTCTTTTCTTGGGCAGCTATTCACACCTTTCCTTCTGTTTATGAGACAGTCTGTACAGATCCAGTAATAATGAGGGAGGCATTAAACACCAAGCTGCTCAGGTATTTACTTTTTTGACACAACTGAGCCTCCTTAGCACTGAGCTATTCTCTTAACATGTGTTTAGGAATCTTTGACTGAATTCCTACATAAAAGCACTTCTACTGCTCTTCCAAGGAGAAATTTTTACTTTGAACTTTAGGTGAAATTAATCTTGAAAGACTGTCATTCAATGGCATGGACGTAAAGTATTTTTTTTAATAATAATGCTATTAACATTTCTTTTTAACAATATCCACACTTTCCTGCATAGCCTTTAAGAACTTTGTTTTTGACTTGGCTGCCACAAGTGATTGTTAATTAAGTCCTTTTGATTTTAAATTAAATCATGATGAAGCTGCCAGAAAAACTTGAAATTGAGAATAGAGTTGCTCTTCACTAAATTCAAGACACACAGTAACTGCCTCTTTTGTGGACTCTGTTCCTAAACCATAGGCAAGTATCCATAAAATGACAGAAGCACAACCACAACCATACATTTGGGTACTCACATCAGTACACACACACACACACACACACACACACACACACACACACACACACACAGCATTCATGGGAATCATACATATAAGTCAAGAAATATTCAGTATATTTTATTTCCTCAACATTAAGTTGTCTAGTTTGCATTAAGATTTATTTATTTATTGATCGATACAGGGTCTCATATAGTTCAATCTGGCCACAAACTTGAACTTCTTATCCTTTTGCTTTTCCAAAGTACTAGGCTTACAGACACATCTTATTGTGTTAAATGTATACAGCATAAAAATTTCCATGATGACCATTTTTCTATTCTTGAGATTATAATACAATTAAAACATTTCCCCCCAAATTTCTTCTAATTCCTCCCACAGATCCCTTGTCCTCTTTGACAGCCATGGTGTCTTTCTTCATTAACTATTGTTACATGTATATATGTATATACATATACTCTTTTAAAAATGCAGTCTAATGGGCATTAAATATATTAACATTGTTGTGCAACAATTACACCGGCTACCTCCAGATTTCTTTCATCATACACAACTAAAACTAGGGGCTAGAGAGATGGCTCAATAGTCAAGAACACTCTTCCAGAGGTCTAGAGTTCAATTCCTAGTAACCACATAGTAGCTTACAACCTTCTGTAATGGGAACTAATGCCCTCTTCTAGTATACAGATATACATGTTGACAAAACACACCCATATAAAAATGAATCATTAAAAATATTTTTGAAACCCCAAAATTCAATACACTAAATAACAGCTTCTCATTCTCCTCCCTTGTCTTTATAATTATTATCTGACTTTCTATCTCTTTGCTTTTAACTATTCTAGGTATACCCACACAGTATTTGCCTGCGACTGTCACCCTCTGATTACTGTTTGGAATATGTTCTTCCATTTATTTATTTATTTATTTATTTATTTATTTATTTATTTATTTATTTATTTATTTATTTTTGGTTCTTTTTTTCGGACTGGGGACCGAACCCAGGGCCTTGCGCTTCCTAGGTAAGCGCTCTACCACTGAGCTAAATCCCCAGCCCCCCATCTATTTATTTTTAATCTATTGTCGTCTTTGGATTTAAAATGTTTCTAAGAGCATATGGTTGAGTCATTTTTAAAAGATTTTATTTATTTTTTATTTTGTGTGTATGAACGTTTTGCCTGCATGCATGTGTGTGTACCACATGTGTGCCTACTGTTTCCAGAGGTCAGGAGGGCACTGGATTTCCTGGATCTGGAGTTACAGAGAGTTGTAAGCTACCCAATCCAAGTTCTTTACAAGAGTAGCAAGTGCTCCTAACTCTAGACCCTATATAATTTTTAAAAACCCATTCTGCTGAATTGTCCTTTGGTTAAAGAATTTAATACACTTACATTTAAAGTCACTAATATACTACTTCTTCCAGCCTGCTATTTGTTTTGTATATGCTGATAGCTTTTATTCTTCCCTTCCTGACACAGTTTTCTTTTGATTTTAGTTTTTTTTAAAGCTTTATCTATTATAATAATGTATGTGTGTGTGTCTTTATAAGTTCATGTGCACCGCAGGCATGCCGGAGTTCCCAAGAAGCCAGAAGAGAGCATCAGATTCCCTAAAACCAGAGTTACAGGTGATTTTGAGCCACTATGTAGGAGAGGTGGGAGCCAAATCTAGTCCCCTGCAAGAAAGGTAAGCACTCTTAGCTGCTGAGCCATCTCTCCAGCCCAAAGCTGGTTTTAATTTTTGTAGTGAGATGTTTTGATTCCTTTCTCATTTTCTTTACAAGTATGTGTATACATATATATTTCAGGTATATGTTTATAGGAAATTATATTTACTATCTTAAGCTATAACACTCAATTATTAATTTGTAATTATATAGGTTAGAGGATTAATGTTTATGTGTGCACATGTGCATGTGGGTGACAAATGGCATTTCAAAAAATTCAAATACTTAGAAACTAGGGTAAGCCAGGCTTAGTAGCACATGTCTTTAATCCCAGCACCCAGGAGGCAGAGGCAGGTGGATCTCTGAGTTTGAGGCCAGCCTGATCTACAGAGCAGGTACCAGGACAGCTAGGGCTACAGAGAGAAAACTTGTCTTGAAAAATCCATCTAAACAAACAGAAAACCCCAAACAACCAAAAAACAAACAAACAAACAAACAAACAAAAACAGTGTAAAAATACTATTACTCATGTTTTACTTAAACAACTGTCTCATTCAAAATTGTTTTTTTTTTTTTTCAAGATAGGTTTTCTCTATGTAGCCATGGTTGCCTCAAACTCAGAGAGATCTGCCTGCCTCTGCCTCCTGAGTGCTAGGATTAAAGGTGTGCATCACCAAGTCTGGCTCATCCTAATTTTTAATTAGAGACTGAGGAGTACCACAGCTAATAAAAATATTCTTGTGAGAATTGTAGAAATCATAGCAATGTAAAAACGGTTTATTGTGAAATTCTTTTTCTAAGAATCTGGTACACAGGAAGCACTCATTAAATTGCCTAATTAATCAATATGACTTTGCCTCAACTTAACGAGCCAAGAATTAATCAATGACTACAGAATCCTTGGTCTCTGTATTTACATTTTCAATTTCTTCCCACTGAAAAAGTTTCTTTCATCTATTACAGCATACTACAACAGTGCTTACTCTAACTAGCAATAAAAATGAATGGAGCCATAAGAGACTAGACAGAGCAGATTAATAAACAAGGGAGGGAAGGAACCATTTATGTTGGCAGGAAATATGAAGAAAGTACAAGGGTACAATAAAATTTTAACCAGTGTTTTTCCTTTTGATGAAGTATTTATAATAAAACAAACAGCAACAATAATGCTAATAATAATATGAGCTAGAAAAAAGGAGGAACAGAGAAATGATTACTGTCAGTTTCTCTGAAGAGCTCAGTGATTTAGTCTATCTAAAAATTCCAATAGGACAATCCTGCAACTGCCGCCCTAATAAAATATGCCTCCCATCTGCCAACTAATTTTAGCCTGGCTATTTTTGATTATCCAATAAGCAGAAACTAAGTGAGAGCTCATTTGAAGACAATTTTACCGATATTTAAAATTAAGATAATAGATATGATACTATGGTTCTATATTTTTAGTAAGAAAATTATCTTTGAGAAAAAAGACTTAACTGCTTATGTCAGGAACGGTAAGACATTGTGTTGTGTATGGAGACAAAGTTTGGAGCAGAGACTGAAGGAACGGCCATTCAGAGCCTGCCCCACCTGGGGATCCAGCCCATATTGCTGAACAATATTGCTGAAGCCAAGAAGTGCATGCTGACAGGAACCTGATATAGTTGTCTCCTGAGAGGCTCTGCCAGAGCATGACAAATACAGGGGTGGATGCTCGCAGCCAACCATTGAACTGAGAATGGGTCCCCATTGGAGGAGTTAGAGAAAGGATTAAAGGATCTGAAGGGGTTTGCAACCCCATAGAAAGAACAACAATACCAATCAACCAGAGCTCTCAGGGACTAAACTACCACCCAAAGAGTACACAGGGACAGATCCATGGCTCAAGCCGCATATGTAGCAGAGGATGGGCCTTGTTGGGCATCAATGGAAGGAGAAGTCCTTGGTTCTGCCAAGGCTTGATGCCCCAGTGTAGGGGATCAAGGCAGAGAAGTGGGAAGGGGTGGGTGGTTGGGTGGAGTAACACCCTCATAGAAGAAAGGAGTGAGGGATGGGACAAGGGGATTTATGGACATGAAACTGGGAAAGGGGAGAACATTTGAAATGTAAATAAAAATATCCAATAAAAATTTTTAGTTAAAAAAAAAAGACATTGTGTTGTGGAAATCCCTCTTAATGTTTTAGTTTTAAGTTAACCAATAGTGAGTTTGGCATACTAATAGGAACAATAGGTCATTTTCTCTAAATAGAGACTGCGTGACCTTTTATTGTTACACTAAGGGTGAAGAGGAACAGTCTGGAGGAGTTAAGGTACTAGAGGCCAGGGGACCATGGGGGAGTCTGGAAATGAAAATATAAAGACATACCTTCAGAAACATTTTGAGATTTGTCTCATAGTCATTCTAGTTTTATTAATGTTTCATTCACAGTGTAAAAGCAACAAGTACAACTCTTGTTCACTGTAAGCCACTGTTTACACTGTTTACTGCTCTGCGACTGCCTGCCAACAGTATTTGGCCAGCACCTTAACGTAGAGAGGTTCTAGACCCTGGGTCTAGAGAGGAAAGGGCTATTCGTTGGACACTTTGCTGTCCTTGATACGGAGGTTTGAGGTCAGACTGTAACAGGTAAAATGTGGAGGTGGTTACAGAGACAAATGACAAGTCTTCTCTGACTCAGATCACCTCCATGGGACTATGCTCAAAACATGTTTACATTCTCTGTGCTTGCTAAACCCCTGAGGCACTTTCTTAAGACTTTTAAAGGGGTATTTGAAAGTCACCAGTTTAGATGAACAGTCAACTAGTACAAGAATTCCTTATTTGAACGCCCTAATAGATGTTGGCCCAGAATCTGTGTGTGACATTATGTATGTTTCTGTGCATGTGTTATATGGGTGCATACATGTGGAGGTCAGACATCAATGTTGGGTATCTTTCTTAATTTATCTCTATACTATTATATTTTTATTATTCTTTTTAAATAATAATTATTTATTTTTCGTACATGAGTACATCAAAGGTATCTTCAGATATACCAGAAGAGTGCATCGGATCCTATTACGGATGGTTGTAAGGCACCATGTAGTTTTTGGGAATTGAACTCAGGACCTCTGAAGAGCAGTCAGTGCTCTAACTGCTGAGCCATCTCTCCAGCCCTATTCATATTATTCTTTTTATTTTTTATTTTTTCCGGAGCTGAGAACCGAACCCAGGGCCTTGCGCTTCTCAGGCAAGTGCCCTACCACTGAGCTAAATCCCCAACCCCCATATTATTCTTACTACTACTATTTCTCCTCCTCCTTTTCTTCTTTGAGGCAAGGTCTCACTCTGTAGCCCCAGCTGGTCTAGATCCTGAGATCTAGACCAGCTGGCCTTGAACTCAAAGAAATCTACTTCTTTCTGCTTCCTGAATGCTGGGTTTAAAAGGCAAGCATAACCATACACATAACACATTATTATTACCACTTTTTTTTTTTTTTTTTTTTTTTTTTTTTTTAAGAAAAGGCCCTTTCACTGAACCTAGCTCACTGATTTGGTCAGAATGACCAGCCAGTGAGCTCTATGGATCTGTTTGTCTCTACCTCCCCAGAGATGGTAATTACATGGGGACTTGGGACTGAGCTCAGGTCCTCTTGCTTGCATGGTAAACACTTTAGTTATTGAGCCATCTCTCCAGTCCTCACTCAGAATATTTTCTCTAATTACAATGCTACATTATATTCCCTATGGTCTATATAGCTATTAAAAAGAAAACATTTCCTAATCTCAAACTCAAGTCTTCCAATTTTTGGTTCAAATTCTGCCAGCTGGGTCTGCATGGTTTAGAGCATCCACTGGAGACCTTGAGCAGCACCTCCAGAGGAGAGCGCTGTTACAATCAGGGCAAGCTAAGACAAGGACATGAGGACAAGCTGGATAAAATAGTCCACGACTCCAAGTGGGGCTTTATTGTGCTACAGGATGGTGGTCATTTAAACACTCATTTTTGACTAAGACATACATCTGTGCTACCTCCTCCACTGTGACACCTTATGTACTACTTACCGACTACAACTCAGTCTGAGCTCCCCCTCTGCCCTGATAGCCCCTCCTTCAGAGTTCCTCTGGCTCTGTGTTTTTTGATGTTCCATACCCCTGGCTTTATGCCTTTCAAACAAGAACACAATGTTGGTTTGTTGTTGTTTAAGTCTTTCTTCATTACTCTTCAATATGTGTGCACAGGCCCTCAGTGACCTGGCTCCACAGGATTAGTGGTTTATCTCCTTTCTATAATCACATTTTCTTCTGGTATCTTTACACCATCGTAGCCAGCTGCTAAAGTCCCATGCACACTACTACATCATTCCTTCTCATTTCAACTTCCCTCTTCTAGGGGAGAGAGTATTCGTTATGGGCATCCTTTTTGTGGAAAAGGTTTCATACTTATACAACCCTAAAAAGGTCCTAAGACTCCAAAAAAGATCAAAACCCATAATTACATGGTCTTTTTTTTTTTTTCTTAACCAAATCTTCGCTTATTCTCCTGGATCTAGGGACTCATCCCATACAAAGATATTCTTACCATTTGAACATGCCTGTTATCAATTTCTCTACCATTAATTTGATTGACTTATTTTTTTTTTAATTAACTTGAGTATTTCTTATATACATTTCGAGTGTTATTCCCTTTCCTGGTTTCCGGGCAAACATCCCCCTCCCACCTCCCCTTCCTTATGGGTGTTCCCCTCCCCACCCTCCCCCCATTGCCGCCCTCCCCCCAACAGTCTAGTTCACTGGGGGTTCAGTCTTAGCAGGACCCAGGGCTTCCCCTTCCACTGGTGCTCTTACTAGGATATTCATTGCTACCTATGGGGTCAGAGTCCAGGGTCAGTCCATGTATAGTCTTTAGGTAGTGGCTTAGTCCCTGGAAGCTCTGTTTGCTTGGCATTGTTGTACATATGGGGTCTCGAGCCCTTCAAGCTCTTCCAGTTCTTTCTCTGATTCCTTCAACGGGGGTCCTATTCTCAGTTCAGTGGTTTGCTGCTGGCATTCGCCTCTGTATTTGCTGTATTCTGGCTGTGTCTCTCAGGAGCGATCTACATCCGGCTCCTGTCGGTCTGCACTTCTTTGCTTCATCCATCTTGTCTATATGGGTGGCTGTATATGTATGGGCCACATGTGGGGCAGGCTCTGAATGGGTGTTACTTCAGTCTCTGTTTTAATCTTTGCCTCTCTATTCCCTGCCAAGGGTATTCTTGTTCCCCTTTTAAAGAAGGAGTGAAGCATTCACATTTTGATCATCCTTCTTGAGTTTCATTTGTTCTAGGCATCTAGGGTAATTCAAGCATTTGGGCTAATAGCCACTTATCAATGAGTGCATACCATGTGTGTTTTTCTGTGATTGGGTTAGCTCACTCAGGATGATATTTTCCAGTTCCAACCATTTGCCTACGAATTTCATAAAGTCATTGTTTTTGATAACTGAGTAATATTCCATTGTGTAGATGTACCACATTTTCTGTATCCATTCCTCTGTTGAAGGGCATCTGGGTTCTTCCCAGCTTCTGGCTATTATAAATAAGGCTGCGATGAACATAGTGGAGCACGTGTCTTTTTTATATGTTGGGGTATCTTTTGGGTATATGCCCAAGAGAGGTATAGCTGGATCCTCAGGCAGTTCAATGTCCAATTTTCTGAGGAACCTCCAGACTGATTTCCAGAATGGTTGTACCAGTCTGCAACCCCACCAACAATGGAGGAGTGTTCCTCTTTCTCCGCATCCTCGCCAGCATTTGCTGTCACCTGAGTTTTTGATCTTAGCCATTCTCACTGGCGTGAGGTGAAATCTCAGGGTTGTTTTGATTTGCATTTCCCTTATGACTAAAGATGTTGAACATTTCTTTAGGTGTTTCTCAGCCATTCGGCATTCCTCAGCTGTGAATTGTTTGTTTAGCTCTGAACCCCATTTTTTAATAGGGTTACTTGTCTTCCTGTGGTCTAACTTCTTGAATTCTTTGTATATTTTGGATATAAGGCCTCTATCTGTTGTAGGATTGGTAAAGATCTTTTCCCAATCTGTTGGTTGCCGTTTTGTCCTAACCACAGTGTCCTTTGCCTTACAGAAGCTTTGCAGTTTTATGAGATCCCATTTGTTGATTCTTGATCTTAGAACATAAGCCATTGGTGTTTTGTTCAGGAAATTTTTTCCAGTGCCCATGTGTTCCAGATGCTTCCCTAGTTTTTCTTCTATTCGTTTGAGTGTGTCTGGTTTGACGTGGAGGTCCTTGATCCACTTGGACTTAAGCTTTGTACAGGGTGATAAGCATGGATCGATCTGCATTCTTCTACATGTTGACCTCCAGTTGAACCAGCACCATTTGCTGAAAATGTTATCTTTTTTCCATTGGATGGTTTTGGCTCCTTTCTCAAAAATCAAGTGACCATAGGTGTGTGGGTTCATTTCTCGGTCTTCAATTCTGTTCCATTGGTCTATCTGTCTGTCTCTGTACCAATACCATGCAGTTTTTATGACTATTGCTCTGTAATACTGCTTGAGTTCAGGGATAGTGATTCCCCCTGAAGTCCTTTTATTGTTGAGGATAGTTTTAGCTATCCTGGGTTTTTTGTTATTCCAGATGAATTTGCAAATTGTTCTGTCTAACTCTTTGCAGAATTGGATTGGTATTTTGATGGGGATTGCATTGAATCTGTAGATCGCTTTTGGTAAAATGGCCATTTTTACTATATTAATCCTGCCAATCCATGAGCATGGGAGATCTTTCCATCCTCTGAGGTCTTCTTCAATTTCTTTCTTCAGTGTCTTGAAGTTCTTATTGTACAAATCTTTTACTTGCTTGGTTAAAGTCACACCGAGGTACTTTATATTATTTGGGTCTATTATGAAGGGTGTCGTTTCCCTAATTTCTTTCTCGGCTAGTTTCTCTTTTGTGTAGAGGAAGGCTACTGATTTATTTGAGTTAATTTTATACCCAGCCACTTTGCTGAAGTTGTTTATCAGCTTTAGTAGTTCTCTGGTGGAACTTTTGGAATCACTTAAATATACTATCAATCATCTGCAAATAGTGATATTTTGACTTCTTCTTTTCCGATCTGTATCCCCTTGACCTCCTTTTGTTGTCTGATTGCTCTGGCTAGAACTTCAAGAACTATATTGAATAAGTAGGGAGAGAGTGGGCAGCCTTGTCTAGTCCCTGATTTTAGTGGGATTGCTTCAAGTTTCTCTCCATTTAGTTTAATGTTAGCAACTGGTTTACTGTATATGGCTTTTACTATGTTTAGGTATGGGCCTTGAATTCCTATTCTTTCCAGGACTTTTATCATGAAGGGGTGTTGAATTTTGTCAAATGCTTTCTCAGCATCTAATGAAATGATCATGTGGTTTTGTTCTTTCAGTTTGTTTATATAATGGATCACGTTGATGGTTTTCCGTATATTAAACCATCCCTGCATGCCTGGGATGAAGCCTACTTGATCATGGTGGATGATTGTTTTGATGTGCTCTTGAATTCAGTTTGCCAGAATTTTATTGAGTATTTTTGCGTCGATATTCATAAGGGAAATTGGTCTGAAGTTCTCTTTCTTTGTTGTGTCTTTGTGTGGTTTAGGTATAAGAGTAATTGTGGCTTCGTAGAAGGAATTCGGTAGGGCTCCATCTGTTTCAATTTTGTGGAATAGTTTGGATAATATTGGTATGAGGTCTTCTCTGAAGGTCTGATAGAATTCTGCACTAAACCCGTCTGGACCTGGGCTCTTTTTGGTTGGGAGACCTTTAATGACTGCTTCTATTTCCTTAGGAGTTATGCGGTTGTTTAACTGGTTTATCTGTTCCTGATTTAACTTCGGTACCTGGTATCTGTCTAGGAAATTGTCCATTTTCTGCAGATTTTCAAGTTTTGTTGAATATAGGCTTTTATACTAAGATCTGATGATTTTTTGAATTTCCTCTGAATCTGTAGTTATGTCTCCCTTTTCATTTCTGATTTTGTTAATTTGGACACACTCTCTATGTCCTCTCGTTAGTCTGACTAAGGGTTTATCTATCTTGTTGATTTTCTCAAAGAACCAACTTTTGGTTCTGTTGATTCTTTCTATGGTCCTTTTTGTTTCTACTTGGTTGATTTCAGCTCTGAGTTTGATTATTTCCTGCCTTCTACTCCTCCTGGGTGTATTTGCTTCTTTTTGTTCTAGAGCTTTTAGGTGTGCTGTCAAGCTGCTGACATATGCTCTTTCCTGTTTCTTTCTGCAGGCACTCAGCGCTATGAGTTTTCCTCTTAGCACAGCTTTCATTGTGTCCCATAAGTTTGGGTATGTTGTACCTTCATTTTCATTAAATTCTAAAAAGTCTTTAATTTCTTTCTTTATTGCTTCCTTGACCATGTTATCATTGAGTAGAGCATTGTTCAATTTCCACGTATATGTGGGCATTCTTCCCTTATTGTTATTGAAGACCAGTTTTAGGCCGTGGTGGTCCGATAGCATGCATGGGATTATTTCTATCTTTCTGTACCTGTTGAGGCCCGTTTTTTTGACCAATTATATGGTCAATTTTGGAGAAAGTACCATGAGGAGCTGAGAAGAAGGTATATCCTTTTGCTTAGGATAGAATGTTCTATAAATATCCGTTAAGTCCATTTGGCTCATGACTTCTCTTAGTCTGTCTACGTCTCTGTTTAATTTCTGTTTCCATGATCTGTCCATTGATGAGAGTGGGGTGTTGAAATCTCCTACTATTATTATGTGAGGTGCAATGTGTGTTTTGAGCTTTAGTAAGGTTTCTTTTACATATGTAGGTGCCCTTGTATTTGGGGCATAGATATTTAGGATTGAGAGTTCATCTTGGTGGATTTTTCCTTTGATGAATATGAAGTGTCCTTCCTTATCTTTTTTGATGACTTTTAGTTGGAAATTGATTTTATTTGATATTAGAATGGCTACTCCAGCTTGCTTCTTCCGACCATTTGCTTGGAAAGTTGTTTTCCAGCCTTTTACTCTGAAGTGTGTTTCCTGTAGGCAGAAGAATGCAGGGTCCTCTTTGCGTATCCAGTTTGTTAATCTATGTCTTTTTATTGGAGAGTTGAGGCCATTGATGTTGAGAGATATTAAGGAATAGTGATTATTGCTTCCTGTTATATTCATATTTGGATGTGAGGTTATGTTTGTGTGCTTCTCTTCTCATTGTTTTGTTGCCAAAACGATTAGTTTCTTGCTTCTTCTAGGGTATAGCTTGCCTCCTTATGTTGGGCTTTACCATTTATTATCCTTTGTAGTGCTGGATTTGTAGAAAGATATTGTGTAAATTTGGTTTTGTCATGGAATATCTTGGTTTCTCCATCTATGTTAATTGAGAGTTTTGCTGGATACAGTAACCTGGGCTGGCATTTGTGTTCTCTTAGGGTCTGTATGACATCAGTCCAGGATCTTCTGGCCTTCATAGTTTCTGGAGAAAAGTCTGGTGTGATTCTGATAGGTCTGCCTTTATATGTTACTTGACCTTTTTCCCTTACTGCTTTTAATATTCTTTCTTTATTTTGTGCGTTTGGTGTTTTGACTATTATGTGACGGGAGGTGTTTCTTTTCTGGTCCAATCTATTTGGAGTTCTGTAGGCTTCTTGTATGCCTATGGGTATCTCTTTTTTTAGTTTAGGGAAGTTTTCTTCTATGATTTTGTTGAAGATATTTACTGGTCCTTTGAGCTGGGAATCTTCACTCTCTTCTATACCTATTATCCTTAGGTTTGATCTTCTCATTGAATCCTGGATTTCCTGTATGTTTTGGACCAGTAGCTTTTTCCGCTTTACATTATCTTTGACAGTTGAGTCAATGATTTCTATGGAATCTTCTGCTCCTGAGATCCTCTCTTCTATCTCTTGTATTCTGTTGGTGAAGCTCGTATCTACAGCTCCTTGTCTCTTCTTTTGGTTTTCTATATCCAGGGTTGTTTCCATGTGTTCTTTCTTGATTGCTTCTATTTCCATTTTTAATTCCTTCAGCTGTTTGATTGTGTTTTCCTAGAATTCTTTCACGGACTTTTGTGACTCCTCTCTATGGGCTTCTACTTGTTTATTTATGCTTTCCTGGAATTCTTTCAGGGATTTTTGTGACTCCTCTCTATGGGCTTCTACTTGTTTATTTATGATTTCCTGGAATTCTTTCAGGGATTTTTGCGATTCTTCTCTGTAGGCTTCTACTTGTTCTCTAAGGGAGTTCTTCACGTCTTTCTTGAAATCCTCCAGCATCATGATCAAATATGATTTTGAAACTAGATCTTGCTTTTCTGGTGTGTTTGGATATTCCATGTTTGTTTTGATGGGAGAATTGGGCTCCGATGGTGCCATGTAGTCTTGGTTTCTGTTGCTTGGGTTCCTGCGCTTGCCTCTCGCCATCAGATTATCTCTAGTGTTGCTTTGTTCTGCTATTTCTGACAGTGGCTAGACTGTCCTATAAGCCTGTGTGTCAGGAGTGTTGTAGACCTGTTTTCCTGTTTTCTTTCAGCCTGTTATGGGGACAGAGTGTTCTGCTTTCGGGCGTGTAGTTTTTCCTCTCTACAGGTCTTCAGCTGTTCCTGTGGGCCTGTGTCTTGAGTTTACCAGGCAGGTCATTTGCAGCAGAAAAGTTGGTCTTACCTGTGGTCCCAAGGCTCAAGTTTGCTCGAGGGGTGCTGCCCACGAGCTCTCTGTGGCAGCAGCAACCAGGAAGATATGCGCCGCCGTTTCCGGGAGCTTCAGTGCACCAGGGTTCCAGATGGCGTTTGGTGTTTTCCTCTGGAATCAGTAATGTGTGCAGCGTGCAGTCTCTTCTGGTTTCCCAGGCGTGTCTGCCTCTCTGAAGGTTTAGCTCTCCCTCCCACGGGATTTGGGTGCAGAGAACTGTTTATCCGGTCTGTTCCTTCAGATTCCGGCGGTGTCTCAGGCGCAGGGGTCCTGCCGCTCCTGGGCCCTCCCCCACGGGAACCCAGAGGCCTTATACAGTTTCCTCTTGGGCCAGGGATGTGGGCAGGGGTGGGCAGTGTTGGTGGTCTCTTCCGCTCTGCAGCCTCAGGAGTGCCCACCTGACCAGGCGGTGAGGTCTCTCTCCCACGGGGTCTGGGAGCAGAGAGCTGCTGCGGGCCGGGATCCGCAGGTGTGGGACTCCCGGTAAACACAGGGAGTGCCCGGTCCTAGAGGAATTCTGCCTCTGTGTGTCCCGAGTTCACCAGGCAGGTCACTTGCAGCAGAAAAGTTGGTCTTACCTGTGGTCCCAAGGCTCAAGTTTGCTCTCGGGGTGCTGCCCACAAGCTCTCTGCGGCGGCAGCAACCAGGAAGCTGATTGACTTATTTAATGCTATGTGAAAACTTTAAAATCAACGTAAGCATTGTGGCCTCGCTTTTGCTCTTTAATGTTTCACGACTGTGGATCTTTGCAGTGGTTTCAGAGTTTTTGTTCTAAGTGCTACAGGTACACAGAAATACGACTGTGGACATGAAGATGGCTCATTGTTTTCAGTTTAATACCCATGTAGAAGCTCATTTCAAAGGCTCATTTCACAACTGTAACACTGTGCCTGGAACTGAGTGACACACTACAGTTGACGGCTGTCCTGCTGTCTTACCTCAGCTTTACGGATATTTTCTCTAGCTTCATCTATTTTCTGTTCCAGCTCTGCTCGGCTCTGTTCTGATACAGCAACTCCATGGCATTCTAGTTCATTTAGAACCTATCAAAGAAAATAAAGATTTTTGTTTTCATGTTCTTTCCTTGAGTATTTACATAATTCCAGAGGGTTCAGTGGCTAAAGCAATAATTACTTTAAAATTTTTTATTTCATTAATTTTTAAAAATTGAGAGTTGCAAAACAAGGAAGAGTCCTTGTCTTAGCCTTCCCTGATGATAACGACTTATAAAAGCATGCAGTAACAGCACCCTCCTCTGGAGGTGCAGCTCAAGGTCTCCAGTGGATCCTCTGAACCATAGCAGAACAGAGCCTTAAGTTTACTGTGGTTTCTTGTGTCCTGCCGTACTGCACACGGCACCAGGGTTGACCTGCCTTTCCATGGCTCATAAGCTGGTGCCTCCCCAGTTCTGGTTTTGCACGATAAGGCCACAATTAAGTGAAAGTTGGGATTCTGTGAACACTAGCTCTGTGATGCTGTGATGCTCATCTGATAACAGAGATGGCAGTGACGAAACCCACAGGACAGTAAGGTTGACAGTGAGGACACGCTGGGTAAAGTAGTCCACAACTCCAGGTGGACTTCATTGTGCTACAGAATTGTGGGCATTTAAACACTCACTGTTTGCTTATCCATTTTCCATGTAATATTTTGGACCTAAGGCTAACAGGAGATGGAGAGTAAAAAGAAAGTCAAGAAATTGATAATACAATCTATATTCCTTATTTTCATCACATAATTGTGACATGGATAGCTTGAATTTTAAAAATGGATAGATGTTGAGTTTTTTTGTTTTTTTTTTTTTTAAACAGGATGTTATGAAGTGTAGGCTATTTTCGAAACAGATCTCATTCTTTTTAAAGCATACACCCAACAGTTCAACAACATTGCACTTATACTACTGCTTCTGGGACTTTTAAAATTCTTTTTTTTTCTTTTTTCTTTTTTTCGGAGCTGGGGACCGAACCCAGGGCCTTGCGCTTGCTAGGCAAGCGCTCTACCACTGAGCTAAATCCCCAACCCCTTAAACTTCTTTTAAAACAGCAAATGGCACTACACAAAGAACTTGTCTAATGACTCTTTGAAAACACAAATGTGTGCAGAGATAATCTCTTGTGCACTGTGTAAAAGCATTCATCTGTCAGTAAAAAGCTGATTGACCAATGAACTGAGGCAGGATTAGAAGGTGAGACATCGAGCAGAGAAAGAGAGGAATTCTGGGATTGAGTCAGGCAGGGAGATGGACACAGAGGAAGGTGGTTGCATGAAACAGGACCAGGTTACCAGCCACGTGGCGGGACTCAGAATAATAATAATTAAGTTATGAGCTAGTAGCAGAACAGGCCAAAACTTACGGTCTAAGCATTTATTTATAAATACAATTAAGTCTCAGAGTTGTTGTTTTGGGGAACTTATGTGCGGGTGGGAAAGCCCTCGGCTACTAAAGAGATACTTGTACATATTGCTTGTTCACTGGTTTGCTGTATTGGTGATCAAGTCAACTGCCTTGCACAAGTAAGCAGGAGTTCTCTTAGGAAGCTGGACTTCTATATTTTAATATGAGTAGACATGGCCAAATATATATATTCTACATTTTAATGCAAAATTTTGAAAATGATTGAATTTTTATGGCTTTACAGAAAGCATAGTTTCATGTGCTACTGTCCACCTGTATTTCTGTGATATCAGGCACACACACATGGTGCACATGCAAACACAAATAAAAATAAAATTCAACTCTTTGACTCTATTTGAAATCTCATAGAAGGCTTCTGTGACAACCTCTCTCTCCCACCTTCATCCTTCAACCCTCCAAAAAGAAACGGTGTAGACAAGAAGTCATTGAAGAGAAGTGTTAAAAACTGAGAGCTTTTTAAGAGCTGAAGTACAGCTCTTCACAGTTGATGGCTTCTGGTGTGGTGGGGGTGGACGGCTGACCACTAGGAGTATGATTATTCTCTGTTGAATATATGGGTAATGCAAATTAGACTTGGTATTTTCTTTTTTCATTCTTCTTTTCTTTGGAGGAGGTGGACCTGAGAAGACTGAGAAGTGAATGTGATCAGGGTACATTAGGTGAAGCTCCCAAATAAATAGTAAGAAGATTGGGTTGGAAGAAACCTATCTGCAATCTGACTTCAGCTGCACACAGCCAGTGAGTGCTATCATACTTACCCGCTGCTGATGAACAATATTTTTGTGCTCACGTGCCACACGAGTGGCCCATTTTCGAGCCTCCTTATTTAGACTGTGTTCTTCTGTGGTACCAGTTTCTGATTCTAATTGTCGACTCTACAACACAAGAGAGAACAGAAAGAGAAGGACTGTTATCTCCACTGTAACTTTTTCCACTCTGTAGCTGGACCAGAGGGTCTTTCCTTAATCAGCACTGACAATGCAAGGCATGTCCTACTACTGTGGGAAGCAAGGCCTCACTTCACAGAAAATCAGTATGAGATAGCTACACAGAGATTAGTAGCCTTGGAGGCCACTGAGGATGAACCAATCCCTTATGGTCAGCTTTGGGCCCCACCTTCTTTTTCTTTGGTAATGCTGGAAAGGTATCAATTTTGCTACTCTTTATCAGTGAAGAACTTATCAGGAAGTTCTTAACCTTCCTAATGCAATTCCTCAAGTTGTGGTGACCCCCAACCATAAAATTATTTTCACTGCTACTTCATAACTGTGATTTTTGCTACTGTTATGAATCGTAATGTAAGTATTTGTTTTCTGATAGTCTTAGGCAACCCCTGTGAAAAGATCATTCAAGCCCCCAGAGAGTAGACACAACACATAGGTTGAGAACCACTGTAAAGTTTCCTTGTCAAAAGAATGAAATATCTCTGGCCGGGTGGAGACAGGCATTCTGATCTGCATCAAGAATCAGAACATTGCACACATACTGTTTTCTCCCTTGAGTGAATCCAGCTGGGCCTGTCAATCACCTGGCCGCAGTTCGCTACTAAGGAATTCACCTGAAGACATGCAAAGAAGAGGGGAAGAATAATCCCCTTAATGAGCTAATGCACTTACCTTTTCCAGAAACTCCACTTAGAGCGGCAGATTGAAAAAGTTCTGTCACGTAGTACTATGGAGACTGCCTGCCTTTTTTAGTTACTCTGAAAGCCTGAATACACACCCACTGAATCGCATATATGGAGGCCAGAGGGAAACTTGCAAGAGTTGGTTCTCTCCTTCTACTACATGGGTCCAGAAGATTGAACTCATATGGTTAGGCTTAATGACAAATGCCGTTATCCACTGAGCCACCTCACTGGCTCTGTTCTAGGTTTTCTCACTTGTCCTCTGAACCGCCCACAGCTCCTCCCCAGATTTCAGCCATGCAGTCACGTGTACTATCTGTCTATCATGTGTGCTAGCCTCCATTGCTGGACCTGCCTGTTTTCTTACCTTAACTTGAAAGCCTTTTCTTTCTCTTCTGTCTTACTCCACTCAGCAGCTACCTTGCTACTTGCCTACCTTGGTGTCTTTTTCCCCCTCAAACACTAATACACTTGTCCTTGAGATTCCTTATCATCTATTTCTAAATTTTGACAGGCTCTCTTTATGCAGTCCTGGATGTTCTACTCACTTTGTAGGCCACGCTGCTTCTAAATTTTTAAAATTGAGGTTGATAACTCAAAAGGGGGAACCCTAAATTCTCTAACAATAAGAACACAAGACTAGGAAGACAATGCGGAAGCATGAGTGACTACAGGTCTGCCTGGGCAAAATAGCCAACAAGACCCAGACTCCCAAACAAGTGGAACAAATGAAATACAATGAAAAAATTGTGTATTTTAAGAAAAATATCTGGGTCTTTATAGGTCATAATATTCCAAGCACTTGTGCATGTTCACAATTTCATAGTTCTGTAATTTAAAATGCTTTGCAAAGTGTTGTTACAATAGTACCTGTGACCTTTCTAAAACTCGACAAATTCTAATGAAGTAAATTTTTTAATCAATAAAATCTGACAAATTAATTTGTGACCTGTGACCCTCCTCTTTCCTTTTATCCTTTTGGGTCTGAGTTACTTAGGATGATATTTTCTAGTTGATTGCAAAACTCATGATGTCCTCATTCTTAATAGCTAAATAGTATTCCATTGTGTAAACTAACCACATTTTATGTATCTATTCTTCACTTGTGGAACATCTGGGCTGTTTTCAGCTTCTGGCTATTACAAATAAGGCTGCTATGGACATCGTGGAACATTTGACCCTGTGGCATGTAGGACATCTTTTGGGTATATGCCCAAGAGTGGTATAGCTAAGTACTCAGGTAGATTTGTTTTCAATTTTCTGAGGAACCTCCAGATTGATTTCCAGAGTGGTTGTACTAGTTTGCAATCCCAGTAGCAATGGAGGAGTGTTCCTCTTTCTCCACACCCTTGCCAACATCTGCAAGTTTTTGATCTTAGCTATTCTGATTGGTGTGAGGTGGAATCCTCCAAGTTAAAGGCTGGTCTGCACTACATATAGTGCAAACAATACCTGAGCATGAAAGAAATAAAACAAACCCCAAACAAACCCCTACCACGACCAAAAATCTTGTCTCTGAGATTCTCTAGGACACAGAGCATGGTTATGGAGCAGCCTAAGAAGGGGCTTAGGAGCACAATCATAAGCGAGGCAAGAGTGAACTTGTGAAGTGTCAACATATTAAGTCATCTGTGCAAAGTTCTGAAGAACCAACCATATGGTAGGCTTCCTAGGAAAGACAAATAGGCCCCTTTGAAAGGCCGAAGAGATGAGAACAACCCCTTTAAACACTGAAGTTTCTAGAAAATGATACCTGTTCTCTTAAAAGTCAGCCTTTCATTGTTGGACACAGTGCAGTGCCTGTGCTCATATACTTGAGGGCAACATCTATTTACTTGACAGGAAGACTTGCCACAAATTCTCTTATCACTATCATCCTGGTTCATGAGAAAGTGCTAAATGCAACAAAGTTTCCATCAGAACAAAAAGCTGTCCCTCATGTTACAAGTTCTCAGCTAGGTGGCTGTGGCACATGCCTTTAATCCTAGCATTCAAGAGGCAGAGGCTAGTCTTTAATTTTTAGTAAACCTCCTACTTCTGCCTCCTGTGGTTTGGAATTATAAGTGTGGGCCAACACACCTGACTTTAGAGAGGCTTTTGGTTTGTAGGTATCATCTAAGAAATTGTAATATGAGGATATACAGAACACTTTAGAAATCAAAATGGTATATGGAAATATAGACAAGAAAGTCTCCTTTCAGAGTTGACCATGAATCAGCTATTGAGTTATTAAACCAGATAACTTGCCATTGGTTGGTGGCATTTGTAATCACATGATTGTTAGTACTACAATTCCCAATTGATGGTAGTAATGAATAAAAATAAACTTGACTTTAAAAGTTCATTTTAGTGGCTGGGAAGATAGCTCAGTGGGTAAATGCTTGCCTTGCAAGCATGAGGGCCTGAGTTTAAACACTAGACTCAGTTACAGGCACACATGTACATGCATACACAATTGTACTAGAACACACACACACACACACACACACACGCACTCACACACATACGCACATTCTTTTTGTATAGTATTCTAAAACATAAGTCATTGTAATATATTAAGATAACTTGAAGTTTTGTTAGTATGAAATAAATTATGTTAAACAACAAGTTTCAGTGATGGAAAAATGGCTAGGTCATTAAAAAACTCTGCTTTTCCAGACCAGAGTTCATTTCCCAGCACCCACATAGGGCAGCTATAACTTCTGATTCAGAGAATCCAACATTATGGTCTCCTTGGGGAGATACACATGCTCATGGGTAGCCACACACAAGTAGAAATAAATCTATGAGTGGGGGAGGAGAGGAATGAGCAACTCTAAGCCTCAAGAGAGCACTTGCTTTCAAACTCTGTCAGCTCCAGCACTTGCTGACTGACTTTAAACAAACTTCCTCAACTTTAGAGCAAGGATACAAAATTGCATCTAAAATAGAGTTGTTAAAAAAGATTAAATAAGTTAATAATAAGATATACAACTAGGGGGTTGGGGATTTAGCTCAGTGGTAGAGCGCTTGCCTAGGAAGCACAAGTTCGGTCCCCAGCTCCAAAAAAAAGAACCAAAAAAAAAAAAAAAAAAAAAAGATATACAACTAGAAAAATGTCTAGCATGAAGTAATGTTCAGAGCATGTCATCCATTAATTTTTATTATTTTTCAATTACAGTTATATTGTTTCTTGATACCTACATGATAAACTTTAGCTCATCATCAAGATTTAATCCATAACTAGGGGGGTTGGGGATTTAGCTCAGTGGCAGAGCGCTTGCCTAGGAAGCGCAAGGCCCTGGGTTCGGTCCCCAGCTCCAAAAAAAAAAAAAAAAAAAAAAAAAAAGAAAAAGAAATTAATCCATAACTAGGGCCTGTGAGATGGTTCAGGGGTAAGGGCACTTGCCATCAAGCCTGATGACCTGAGTTTGACTCCTGGGACCCACATAAACGGAGGAGAGAATTAACTCACAACCTGTCCTTTAACTTTTATATTAGTAAATAAACATTTAAAAGAAGATTTGCTTAAAAAAAGAATCTAAAGAACAAATTAAGAATTTATAATGGATAAAAGCTTTAAGTATATATTTTATCAAAGTAGATATATGAAGGTCTGGTAAGCTCATGAAAACACTCAACAGCTACTCATCAAGTAAATAGAAACCAAAACTGCCATAAAATACTATTTTATAACCACAAGAATGGCTAAAATCAAAGAGATGGGCTAGTGTATAGCTCAGCAGCAGAATGCTTCCCTAGTACACATAAAGCCTTTAGTTTGACCTCTAGCTTTGTGAAATGAACAACAAAAATAGAAAGACAACACAGATATTTGTAATGATATGGAGAAGCAAGAGCCTTCATATAAAACTAGGGGAGACAAAAATTGGTGCAGATACTTTGGCAAACAGCTCAGCATTTTTCTAAAAATCATTTAAACATAAACTGTTAATGACCCAGTAACCCTAGGCATATTGGTAGCCTTATGTCCCCATCACCCTCCCCTGTCCATGTGCATGTGGGTGTGGGGGCCAGCGACAACCTTGACCATCCCTCCTTAGGTGCTGCCCACCTTTTTTTGAGATACAGTCTTTCACTAGCCTGGAACACACCAAGCAGGCTAGGTGGACTATCATTCAAGTTATAGAGATTCACCAGTCACAGCACTGGGATTGTCTTTCAAATTATAATTACAGCATTTCTCCTTTCCCTTTCCTTCCTCCAAACCTTCCCGTATACCTATCTCTGCTCTCAGTCAAGCTCATCTCTCTTCTTCGGGTAATTGCTGTTGCACACATGTATGTATAGACATATTCCTAACTGTTACCTGCTCAGTCTGTATGTTACTTCTAAGTATATTTTAGGACTCACCACTTGGTACCAGACAATGAACTGGTTTGCTCTTCCTGGGGATTATTAAGCATACCACCAAGCCTGATTTTCTTAAAAATATGGGAACTGGCTTAAACTCAGACGGTCATGTTTATAAGACGAGCACTTTACCGACTTAGCTGTCTTCTAAGCCAGGTGAGAGCCAAGGTGAAAAGCCACCTAAATGCCCACCAAATGACAAACAGCATGCAGAATATTCATACAATGAAATATTAATCAGAAATTTTAAAAAGTACAGGTACATTCAACAACATGGATAAATTGGAAAGACATGCTAACCGAGAGAAACAAGACACAACAAACTACAATACTGCATGATCTAATTTAGTGAAATGCCTAGAAAAGGCAAATTACAGAGACAGAAAGTATGAGTTGCTTGTGGCAGAGGACGGGAGTGAAAATGAGGGGATCTTCTCATGGTCATGTGAGTGTTCTATGATTTACTTATGATGATGCTTAAATAACTCTGTAAATACACAGAAATTATTGAGTGTACTGGACTGAGTAAATTACATAAGTATGCCTCAATAAACCTATTCAAAAATTATCATAGCAGGATTTACTGATTATATCAGTTACTGGACACCAAGAAGAGAATGCCACCAAATACACTTAAAACCTTATTCTTATCTGTGAACATGTTAGTAAGCTCATCTAGTTCAGAGTCTGTAGTTTAGCATACAGCTGAGTGACCTGCATATAGAGTAGGGATTCAGTGTTTGCTGAAATAACATAGGCTTCAAAACGAGATGAGAGCAAGAATGCTTTTTAGATGCAATACAGACTGAGAACAGAGGTAATCAGTCCTTCCTGCATGGCTGAGGTTCACCTCACAGGATGAGTGAGTTAACAGCTCTGACTTGGACTCTGCACCACAATAGGTTTAGTGCTACCACTCTAAAAGGAAGGCTCCATCCTTGCAAAAACCCTAGACTATATGGAGAGGAAAAAATATTGAGGCATAGAAAAAATTGAATAGAAAAAATTGCACACAAAGGCTGAAAAGATAGATCAGTGGTTAGGAGCACTGGCTGCTCTTACAGAGGACCTGAGTTCAGTTCCCAGCACCCACATAGTGACTCACAGACATCTGTAACTCTAGATTCAGGCGTTTCCTAGGCACACACAAAGTGCACAGAAATGTGTGAAGGTAAAAGCTCACACACATATATTTTATAGTTAGCAATCTAGAATGGTCTTTGTAAAATTGCTCTTCTTCATTATAAAAAAAAATTGTTCCACAAGCACTGGACGTTCCTTTTCAGAAAAGAAAATGTATAGCAGAAAGAATATAAAAGCTGCTATCACAACAGCTATGTGTCATTCACTCACAATAGGACTCTGGCAAAGTTTCTTTTACTTATTAGGCTCTAGTTTTCTTTTAAGAAAGGCAGGATTAGGGTTGGGGATTTAGCTCAGCGGTAGAGCACTTGCCTAGCAAGCGCAAGGCCCTGGGTTCAGTCCCCAGCTCCGGAAAAAAGAAAAAAGAAAAAGAAAAGAAAAAAAAAAAAGAAAGAAAGGCAGGATTAGCTCAATGCCCTCACACTGAGGAAAGTTAAGGTACTCCAGATAAGATGAAGAATGAGCGCCTCACTTTCTTGGTTACAAACAATAAGGAACAATTTTCTAATTTGTAAGGTAAAAACTGAAAGCCATGGCCGGCTATTAAAGGGCCCCGTAGCCATACGTAATATGACTTTGACTCCAACATCAATCATATCAGGTCCCACCTTCAGTGACATGCAAGCCCACACATTCCACCCTCCCACCCTTTCCCATACCCCATATACCTCAGCTATCGTCATTCTCAGAGCACTGACAGGGGAGAGTTCAATATCCACCAGTTGGGCAGCTTTTAAACTCTGCCCAGTAAAGATTGCACAAGGACAGAAAACAGCAGAGTTAGAATTTTAAGGCAAACAGAGACATCACAGCTAAGAATATTAGCACAGTGCCTAGAAACAGAGAGGTCTATAGTTGAGCTTTGGAAAAGTGAGGTAAGAGTCACTATTATTCTAACTTTTTGATGGTAAATGGTCAAAGGAAAAAATATCTCAAATCGGCCAGAGTTTTAAGTTTGTCAAATTTGATAAATTTATTTATGCTACGTGTCTTCTTTTTCTTTTATAAGCAACATCTCATTTTGTAGCTCACGTTACCTTCGACTCTTAAACTCTGAGGCAACTCTCCTGCCTCAGCCTCCTGACTGATGGAATTATAGGAGTAAGCCACCACACAGATCATATCCTGAATCTTCTCCTTTTCTGCTTATGCATTCCAGGCTTCAGAAAAGTTAAACTCTAAGAAAATGTCATTGAGTCATTAAGCAAAGCTGAGTGATTTTAAAGGAAGGAAAAACTAGGGAGGTAGCTTAACAACAGAGCACCTGTCTAGCATGTGTGAAGCCCTAGGCTTTATCTCCAACACTGACAAAAAATAAAAATGAATAAAAATTTAAAAGGAGAGGCAATGCTGTAACAAAAAATGATTATTATACAAAGAAAAATAAGAATTTCATCAATTTCTTCCATATAACCTGCAACACAAGGCTATTTAGAATGTAACAGGGGATGGGGAACTGGAATGATGGCTCACACTGTAATCCCAGCACGTGAAAGGCAGAGGCAAAGATTTCTGTGAATTTGAGGATAGTCAGTGCTACAAAGCTGAGATCGTATTTTAGAAGAAACAAACAATAAAAAAAAAAAGAGTCAAACATCTATGTATGTATTAGACTCTTGAACTATATACAAGTTCTTCAGGTATTGACTCTTATTTTAAGACTTACAAATACACTTTGCTTTTGTCTTAGCTTACCTATTTTAAGAGAATATGCTAGATATGTTCATACATGTCATCCTTTTGTATTATTAAGTTCTGTACTTTTATTATCAAAGTAATATTTTGTTTTTTTCAAAAGTCAAATAATTATAAACATTTTTAATAAACAGAAAAATATGACTGCTATTTTAAAACTGCTCATTGGGACTCAATGTTGATAGTTTTAACAATTTGAAATATGAAGGAAGTTAACAAAGACCTATAATTTATATAAAACCAACCAAAATATTTTCATACACATTTTTATCTGTGTATATTCACACATTTCATACACATTTAATCATACATATTACTTAATTCTATTCTGATTAAAATTTAGCTACTGGCTGGTTTGAAGGATATAATATAAAGAATTTCATGCCCAGAGAACATAATTTGTACTTGAAAAAAATCCACTGAATACATTTTCTTTTCTGGTTGTTTTCAGATTTCTGGCAACTTTTCTAACCCGACTTACATAGTAGAGAATTGTTAGCACAAAGACACAGGGTATGCTAGCCACACTAAGAAAGGACTGGTGCGGTTTCTCTATGCTTTCACTTGTTATAAAATTAATGAGATACACTCAGCTTCTGCTGCTTCTTCAAGCACAAACAACCAGTAAAATCGAAGATGAGCATTCCCTTACAGTATCACTGTCACAAGGCTGGAACTGGAAGGGCTGAGGCTTGTGAAATACAGCATTCTCTTGTAGAAACAGCTGAAGGTTATAGTCCCGTACCACCTAAAGACAAAACAGGAAGCTGTAAGTCTTGAGTAAAGTCAAAATGTCCAGTAATTATATTCTAAAGTTTAAAGTTAAGGGGCTGGCCAATGGCACAGTGGGTGAAGAGCACTTGCCACACAAGCCTGGATTCAGTCACCAGGACCCAGGTAAGGTGTAAGGGAGAACCAACACCGCAAGGCTGTCCTCTGATTTCTACAAGAATGCTACTGCATGTCTCCCATCATATGCACGTACACACGTACACACACACGTACACACACACACACACACACACAAAATGATGATAAATTTTAAAATGTTTAAAACATTTATTTAGCTTTTTTATTTACTTATTTTTGATACAGAGTCTTACTATGGATCTCTGGCTGGCCTGGAATGTACTCTGTAGACCTTGAACTCACAGGGATTCACCTGCCTCTGTCTTCTAAGTGCTGGAATTAAAGCTATATATCACCATATCTGGCTTACTTTCTTTAAAACAAACAAACAAACAATTTATTTTATTTGTAATTATATGTATGTGCATATGTCTGTGTACCTGTGAATGCAGGTCTCCATGGAGGCCAGAAGGTGTCAGACACCCTAGAATTGGTATTACAGACAGCCTGAGGTGGGTGCTGGGAACCCAACTTAGGCCCTCTACAAGATCACTACTTGTTCCTAACCACCGAACCATCTCTCTATACCCTCTGTTATATTCTAAACAAACAAGAAATCTTCCAGTATTATATGGTGAAAAAAGAAATAAAAATGTTACACATCTTACTTTCTGTTTAACTGAGTTCTTACTTATGTGTCTGATTTTCTCAGGAATCTAAATTTGGAACATACTAGTTTAGACACGATTCTGGATTAGGACACCAAACAAATAATATGCAATATTTTAGGATGATGATAAGATAGCTCCATAAAAAAACCTTATTGGGGCTGTGAGGCAGGAGATGGACAAGATTAGAGAGGAGCAGAGTTGGAAGCACATACTCCCTCTTGGTTTCTCCTAGCTCATTTTCTTGTGTAAAAAAAAAAGATTTATTTTCATTAAGTGTATATGGTTCATAGGCCTCTTAAGTCTGAAAGCCAGCTTACTGCATGATATATATACCTCGAGAAAGGCTAGGTGTGAGCAGTATTTAACTGAACACAATCCAAGTTCTACTTAGCCACCGCGTGCCCTTTACTTGTCCTTTATTTGCTGTACATCAGAGATCATTAAAAACTGGGCAGAGGTGCAACTCCACTCTTTTGCATACAGTTATATATTTACCTCAGTGCCTTTTCTGAAGATCAAGTCCCTTCTACTTAATAGTAAGGGTACATCTGTTGAAATCAGTTGCCTACGTAAATACAGGTTTATAACAAGATCAAACTTTATTCCACTGGTCACTTATGCCTCTCCTGATGTCCACACCATACTGTCTTGATTTCTGTGACTTTATAGTAAGCTTCATACGCTGGAATTATGAGTTCTCCAAGTTTTGCTTTTCCTTTTCAATATTACTTCAGCTATTTAGGGTTTCTCACAGTTCCATATAAACTCGAGGTTTGTCTTTTTCACTTCTATAACAGAAATGGCTATTGGAATTTTGTAGGGGTTATATTAAATCTGTAGAACTTTGGGTGATACTATTAAGTCAGCAAATGAAACCCTCCAATTTATTTTCATTATTTCTATTTATTTAGATCCTCTTTTGCAGTATTTTGAAATTTTCAGTATGTAATTCAATGGTTGAATTTATTCTCAGGTACTTTATTCTTTGGATACTACTGTACTTGGAACTGATTTAATTTTATTTTCAAATCATTAATTGATAAGAGTATAGACACACAACTGATTATTGTGGTTTGATCTTGTTTCCAGAGTAACTTTGCCAAATTGCTTTTTTTTATCTGGATTACTTCAGTAGTTTCAGTAGAATCGTGACATTTCCAACTAGCGATACGTTTTATTCTTCTCTTTCCAAGCTAACTGTTTAAGTTAGGACCATGAGTACACCACTGCGGTATAGTCATGAGGATGGTTCCTGATTTTGGTAAACATATGATAGTCCACTATTGAGCACAGTATTAGCTTTTGGATTTTCACAAAGGCATGGTGTTCTACAAATTCCCACTCACTTTTAGTTTACTCAGGTTTTTTTTTTTTTCATATCCCTTGTTTTTTGTTTGTTTGTTTTGAGACAGAGTCTCCTTGTTATGTAGCTCTGGCTATTCTGGAACTAGCTATGTAAGCCAGGCTGACCTCAATCTCATAGGGGTGCACCTGCCTCTGCCTTTCTCTGTCTCTGTCTGTCTCTTGAGTCCTAGGATAAAAGATGCTAACAGCCAGCTTTTCATATCCACGGTAACGATCGTAATTTTGTTCTTTAATTTACTAAATTTACTTTTCTGGTTAGTTTTCAAGATATTACATATATCAATGGACAGTTTCCAAAGAAATACAGGATAAAATTGTCAAGTTATAGACTGTTCAGTGAGCTACACTACTATTTGGTAGAGATATCTTTTGCAGGCAGAAAGTAGGCACATAGAAACATACTATACAGGACAGCAGAGCTGCTTTTGCAGCTACCATTCTAGAAAAAATATCTCTGGCAACATCTGCTTCAGTTACATATACAAAGCATTTCATAAAATATTAAGGAGAAGGGCAAGCTTCATAAATAATTAAAATGTAACAGACGCCCCTAGGAGCAGCTGCTTCCGTTTGGGGGTGAAAGCTGCAGAGCTCTTTCACATTTATAGATGCAGTGTCCGCATGAATTACCCTGCAACATCTTTGGGACTGTATTACATTGTAAGCATGTGAGAAAAACAGAGTTTTACCCAAACAAATAACAGTGTAGAATAAAAAAGTCAAGATTTTCAAACATTCCATTCAGGTAGCAATCTCTAGGTTGCTTTCTGAACCATAACCGAACAGCATAACAAGCCGTTTGTAACAGAAAAACACATGGCACAAAACTCGTGGGTGTGAGATCTTCTCGCTTACAACAGGGCACATCTCCAAGCTACATCATTCCTATTGAATTTTTATTCCTACCACTTTCAGTCTTGACATAAGAGCGTCTCATTCACACCTCACCCCTAGGGAGAGAGACTTGTGAGTAAAAGCAAAAAATAAAAGCTTATTTCTTTGTATCCAAAGAAGTTCATAAATTCTTAATTAATTTTCAATAAAATAAGAAAAAGAGATAAAATATCACAGTACAGTAACAGAAGCACTGTGTGTGTGTGTGTGTGTGTGTGTGTGTGAGAGAGAGAGAGAGAGAGAGAGACAGAGACAGAGACAGAGACAGAGACAGACAGAGACAGACAATCTCAGGCTCAGTCTGTCTTCTTTTCCAAACAAACATGGGATTCACAATGTAAGAAAACCCAGAAAAGTCAAAATCAAATACATGCACAATATTAGTCAGTTTTCACACCTATGTAATTTTTTATTACTTTTATTTTTTTTTACAGTCTAGTCGTTGCTCCCCCCTCCTGGATGCCTACATATTTTATAAACTAAAAATAGTGAGATTTTCTTGAAAAAAGAAATTTCAAAGAATTCTGCCAAAAGATAACCTGGCAGAATAAAAATAGATTACAGTTTCCAGTAAAGCTGGAAATGAAAAACATCATTCTGCCATATTGCCACTAAATGCAAATTCACGGACTAATGAGAAGATGTAGAAATAAAAGTAAGAGCTCTTCGTAGAAGCAGGGCGTGTGTGTGTATTTAATTGATTGAAAACAAGAAAAATAAGCTTTTCAAGAAATAGCAAGACCCCTGTGGTTGAATTAGGGAAAAGCTGGAAGAAGCTGAGGAGGAGGGGGACCCTGCAGAAGGACCAGCAGTCTCAATTTTCCTGGACCCCCAAGATCTCTCCATAACCGAACCATAACCGAACAGCATAACAAGCCGTTTGTAACAGAAAAACACATGGCACAAAACTCGTGGGTGTGAGATCTTCTCGCTTACAACAGGGCACATCTCCAAGCTACATCATTCCTATTGAATTTTTATTCCTACCACTTTCAGTCTTGACATAAGAGCGTCCACTGGACCACCAACCAGGCAGCATACAGCAGCTGATATGAGGCCCCCAACACATATATAGCAGAGGACTCCCGAGTCTGGGTTCAGTCAGAGAAGAGACTGACTAACCCTCAAGAGACTGGAGGCCCCAGGCAGTTGGGAGGTCTACTGAGGTATATGTGTGGGGTAGAAACATCCTCATGGAGACAAGGGGCAGTGTGGGGTGGGGGGAGGAGGTATGGAACGTGGAATAGTCAGAGGATGAACCAGGAGGGGGATAAAATCTGGAGTGTAAATAAAAGATTAGGAATACCCAAGATACAATTCACAGACCACATGAAGCTCAAGAAGGAAGACCAAAGTGTGGATGCTTCAGTCCTTCTTAGAAGGGGGAACAAAAAATATTCACAGGAGGAAATAGGGAGACAGTGTGGAGCAGGGACTGAAGGAAAGGCCATCCAGAAATTGTCCCACCTGGGGATCCATCCCATATACAGCAACCAAACCCAGACAATATTGCGGATGTCAAGAAATGCACGCTGACAGGAGCCTAATATAGCTGTCTCCTGAGAGGCTCTGCCAGAGCCTGACAAATACAGAGGTGGATGCTTGCAGCCAACAATTGAACATTAGTCCCCAATGGAGGGGGTAGAAAAAGGACTGAAGAACAACAATGTCAACCAACCAGACCTCCCAGAGCCCCCAGGGACTAAACCACCAACCCAAGAGTGCACAGGGATGGACCTATGGCTCCAGCCACATATGTAGCAGTGGATGGCCTTGTTGGACATCAATGGGAGGAGAGGCCCTTGGTCCTGTCAAGGCTTGATTCCCCAGCATAGGGGAATGTCAGGGTGGGGAGGTGGGTGGGAGTTGGGGGGGCAGGGGAGACAGTGGGTTTCTGGAGGGGAAACCAGGAAAGGGGATAACATTTGAAATGTAAATAAAAAATAATCCAATAAAAAATGTCAAAAAAAAAGAGAAAAATGTTAAATAAAATTAAAAACTAATTAGCAAGAATGCTAAATAAAGAATATAGAGAGAAATACTTTAGATAAGGTAATAAGTGAAGAAACAGCAGTGGAAAACAAAACAAAATATAGTTCTGGCAAAATTATTAAAACTGACTGGTAAGTGTCACCAAAAATAAAGTACAAACACAGAAACAACAAGGCAAGTGTCCTCAGAGACAGATGAGCTTTTAAAAGATGAGTATCACCAGATCTGGTAAGTGGACAATTACGTAGAAAAACAAAAACTGCTATAGTGTAGTAAAATACAATAAAAAAACTGAGAAAAAATTTCAGAACTGACCACTAAACAATTTTTTACAGTTGTCAAAAACCATTATGAAGGAACAAAACCAATATGCTTTTATAGACTTTCCTCCAATATTATCTTATGACTTCAAATATATACATTAAAACAGAAAAGAATTGGCTACGTGTAGTAGAGCATGCCTTTAATTGTGGTGCTTTGGAGGCAGATACAGGTGAGTTCAAGGCCAGTCTGGTCTGTATATTGAGTCCTAAGCCAGTCAGAACTACATTGTGAGACTGTCTCAAAAACAAATGAATGAATGAAGAAATAAATCAATCCATAAATAGAGTAAAAAGATGTCCACCATGAACACCTGTATACTTATTACCACAACTCCAAAATTAAAATTTTACTTCTTTTTCTTTCAAAAACATTCATCCATTCATCCAATCCTCCTTTATGCATCAATGTTTCGCATCTTTTATTGGAATTGGGTAGAGTATTGGAACTTGCTTTCCCTTCTTTAAATGTTTAGAGAAGACTGATTGATTTTACATGGATGAGTGTTGTGCATGTATGTGTGTGTTATGTGCACCATGTGTGTGCCTGGTGCCCATGGGGGTCAGAAGAGCGTGCGTGTCAGATCCCATGGACCAGGAGGTAGAGTTGGTTATGAGCAATCCACACCAGGGATGCTGGATCTGAACCTGGACCCCTTGAAAGAGCAACATGTACTCTGAACTGCTGAGCTCCTTTCCAGACCCACCTGACTGATCCACACAGAATCAGGAGTTAGCTCAGGTGCACTGCAACAAGGATGTTGCACTGGGAGATGTTTAGGATAAAGAATCTGTGTGCCTTTCTCATTCCTGACTTGTGAAGATGGACACCCCGATTTCTAACAGTTTCTAAAGACATTACTCAGTTTTCACTCTCCTTGGTGAAAGAAAGAAAGGAAAGAAGGGAGGAAGGGAGGAAGGAAGAAAGGAAGGCAGGAAGGAAGGATGAAGTTGGTCTTAGAAGTAGTAGATTTAGATAGAATGTATACATTTTTAAATGCATAGAGTCAGGGTATATTCATAATGCATTTTCTAGAAAGAAAGTATAACATTTACAGGCATAATTTGTCTCCGAAAGCAAAGATTCACCACCTTTAAAAATAAACATAATTTATCTGATTCTGAGGACAAATAATCATTAATTTTCTTTGTAAATGCAGTGTGGCATGTAGGCAAAGTTAGTAGGTCAATATTTTAAATGAAAATATCATTCATAACCAAAGAATGATAGCATATAGAAAGTAAGTTTAAGTTTACACTCCAAGGCATTATAGAATTTATTTCTAAATCAATTATCACATGCTGCATTCCTTGTGTACACTTTTCTTCCTGTCTGCATTGATAGATGACCTTGTTTTTCTCTCAGATGAATGAGTTGAATGGATTTCAAGTTCCTGTGAGCAGACCATTCTTCACTGATTCTTCTCAAAGGAAATGTGTATGGCAACAGGCTGATGTCTCAGCTAGCCTGCGTATCACATCCCTTCATTCAATCCGTCCAGGAAGTGATCAGAACATTCTCCCACTTTGTTAAGGAGAATTTTTTCAGAATGTCCTTTAAAACTTGTTTCTACTGGAAGAGCTTGAAGGGGCTCGAGACCCCATATGTACAACAATGCCAAGCAACCAGAGCTTCCAGGGACTAAGCCACTACCTAAAGACTATACATGGACTGACCCTGGACTCTGACCTCATAGGTAGCAATGAATATTCTAGTAAGATCACCAGTGGAAGGGGAAGCCCTTGGTCCTGCTAAGACTGAACCCCCAGTGAACGTGATTGTTGGGGGGAGGGCAGTAATGGGGGGAGGGTGGGGAGGGGAACACCCATAAAGAAGGGGAGGGGGAGGGATTAGGGGGATGTTTGCCTGGAAACCGGGAAAGGGAATAACACTCGAAATGTAAATAAGAAACACTCAAGTTAATAAAAAAAGAAAAAAGAAAAAAAAACTTGTTTCTACATCATTAGTATCTTCATTTTGAATATTCGAAATAACTTCAGATTATAAAATGGCAATTCTACCCATTGCACTGAAGACACATTACCTTGCTGGAGTTTTCTAGTAAAAACTGGAATGTATTCTGCATAGCCTGGCAAGCTTCTAGCTCGGTCCGGCTGAAGGCTATTAAGTAATCCTTGAGATGGTCATATACATTTCCATCAAGAGCCTAAAAGGAAGATTACAGAAGACAAGAATTATGACAGAGCTTTGGCACACAATTCCTTTGTCTTTAAAAATTTAGAAATGTGCAATTTCACAATCTATTAATAAATGACAAGAGGCAGAGAGTATTATACAAGAGTATGTGAACAGTGAGCAGTTATAGGGGAGTGTTGAATTTCTAATGAATAGCAACCAACAAAGGGAAAAATCTAATATTGCTAAAGCTTAGGGAAAAAACCAGAGTATTTTGGAAAAAAAAATCTGGGTTTAGATCTTTGCTTCTCTGCTTCTGTAGACGCTTCATGACAATTAGGTGTAGGAATTTTACAGGGACTCTTAGAAAGAAAGAATCCAGGTACAGAGCCTGGAACACATATACAGTAAACACAAATTTCCTCTATTAGTGGTAGAATTAGGCTTTAGTATATATTTGTTACAGAGCAATCTGAGAGAAACATAAAATGTCATGAACATTTATGCCCATGTGTTTATCTACATGGAAAACATCCCTGCCACACACAACTTAAACAGAGAGGTCAAAGGTTAAACACTCAGGACTCAATAACCATTCCAAGAACTTTCCTGTCATTCTAACCTATCAAAACAGCAGCATGATCTTTTAGAAATCTATATTTTTTTCTTCTCATCAGTTATCAAAACTGTCACGGGGCTAGTTCTGCATAGTGACTGTTGCTGTTCTCCAATGAGAGCTCACCAGTTCTCTCAAACACACAAAGTGCCAGTGAGCTTTCTTTCATAATGGCTTGAGTACATTTCTTTGTCCCAGCAATGCTGCCAACCTTTCCTTTGTCCCCTAGTCATTCTAGGGGTCATTTCACCATGTGTGCATGTGTTCTGGATTGCAATATTATTCTTATTACTTCCAAATAAAATGTTTTTGTTTTGGAGTTTCACTCCTAACTTTATTTCAGCTTTCGCACCTGCTTCTAGTTCCCTGGGGAGACACACAGGACTGCCTTTGGTCATATGGCAACTTTTGTCTTCTGTAGTGCTGCAATTTATCAACAATCAATTCCTAAAGATTCTCTGTGTCCTTGTCACCACTTGTGTGTGTGTGTGTGTGTGTGTGTGTGTGTGTGTGTGTGTGTGTGTTATTCTTTGTGCTTTTTCCTGGCACTGTTGATATTTTATTATTTTATGTGTATGAGTGTTTGCCTGAATGTATGTCTGTAAATACATGTGTACAGTGTTCATGGCAGTCAGAAGAGCACATTAGATCTCCTTAGACTGGAGTTATAGATGTTTGTGAGCCATCTCTTCACCTCTGAGTCATCTTTCCAGCCCCTTTGACCTGTGTTTTCAAACATGAGAGCTGTTCTAATGATGAGATAATATCTCAGTGTGACTTGAGGGTTCATTTCTGTAGTTACCAATAATGCTGAGCATCCTTACATGTTTTGCTCTATATCATTATATTTTCTTTAGAGAATTATCTAACTCAAATCTTTGACTTTTTTTTGAGACAGGGTCTCCTGTAGCACCACTTGAACTTGTTATACAACTAAAAGTACTTTCAACTTTCAAAGAAAAAATTTATTTATAGAAGATACACATGTGTCATGGTGCATATATGGCAATCAGAGTAGAATTCTGATTTTTTTCTTGCTATGTTGCAGAACCTGGGGATCAAACTCAGGTTGCCAGCCCTGCACACAAATGCCTCTACCCACTGAGCCATCTCACTGGCCCACCCTTAGCTTTTGACCCTCTGTTTCCACCTGAGGTCCCAGGTATGTGCTGCCACACCTGGTTTATACAGTAATTGAACCCAGAGATTTTTGCATAATGGCCCAATAGTCCACCATCTGGACCATATCTCCAGCCTGTTTCATAGCTCTTAGTTGGGGTCTTTTCTGATTTCAAGTGGCAATATAATATATAATTCTTTATATATTGTATATACTAGAGTTTTGCAAGATATGTAATTTGGAAATACTTCCTCATTTTATGAGCTGCTTTTTTTTTTTTTTACTTTCTCAAGTATCTTTGAAAAATGCGTTTTAAACCAGGTGTCAGTAGGATGCATCTTTAATTCCAGCACTTTAATCCCAGGTGGAGAGGAGTGATTTCTGAGTTCGATAGGGTGAGTTCCAGGACAATCAGGGCTAAATTATGATGCCATCTAACATCGTTCTCTTTTCTTTTATTCCTTGTATGTTAGTGTTGTTTGTAAGAATCATCTATATAAATTTTACAATAATTATTTTTTGTATTTTGTGACTGGCTTCTACATCAAGCTTTTAATATAAAATTGACATGAAACAAAACACAACTTGTCCCTGAAGCACAGTAATAGTGCTGAATCTTCTTTCATCACTAGATGGCACTATTGAGCACTATAAACCCAGACTGTGCAAATGCCTTAAATATAATCTTCACATAGTTATGAACATTTTCATACACTGTGCTGTGTTGAGATGGAATAAAAATTTCTAACTTAAATCATGATTTTCATGAACTTGTTTTAAAAAGAGACATATATCTTCTGATATAAAATGTTTGACTTAGAAATGTTCTCAGTACAGGGTCCCCAATGGAGGAGTTAGAGAAGGGACTGAAGTTGCTGAAGGGGTTTGCAAGCCATAAAAAGAGCACAATATCAACCAACCAGACCCCCCCCCCCCAGAGCTCCCAGGGGCTAAATCACCATCCCAAGAGAACACAGGGATGAACTTATGGCTCCAGCTGCATATGTAGGGCCTTGTTGGGCATCAATGGCCCGATGCCCCAGTGTAGAGGAATATCAGGGCAGGGAGGTGGGGGGTGAGGGGAATGGGTGGGTGGGGGTGTGAGGAAGCACCCTCAGAGAAGTGGGGGCGGGGGTGAGATAGCGGGGGTGGAGGGGAAATCAGGAAATGGGATAACATCTAAAATGTAAATAAAAATGCAATTAAAAAAACAGAAATGTTCTCAGTAGCTCACCATAATAATCTTGTTTGGAAGAATCACTCATTTTACCTATATACAACACATGATAATATAGGTATCATGAACAAGGCATGCACTGTAAGGGAACTACATTCCTATGTAGTCTGAATGATATTGCTATTGAGTGTCAACCATACTTAGGCATTATATTAGCTATCTGAGTATGAGTACCAGGAAACAGGGAAGTAAGGAAAGAAATCAAAACCTTTATAGTTAACTTTAGCGGGGCTCATCATCAAACCTTGCACTTCACACATGCAAAGCACACACTCTAACACAGAGCTACAGTGCTAACCTTCAAAGTACTTTTGTTATTTCTCAGCCATTTCCTATTCCAGTTATTTCTGCCAACCCATTTCCTCTCTCCCTTCCTTTCTTTCAACAAGTTCTTATTATGGAGCCCTGGGTGGCCTGAATCTCACTATGAACACCAGGCTGGCCCCAAACTCACAGAGAACTGCCTGACTCCGTCTGCAGCGCTCAGATTAAGGGTCTATGTATCCATGCCTGCTCCTGACACTCCACTTCACACTGCAGCTGGCCAACATCCCCGACTAGCACTTTACATGACTATTTAACACTTCCCTGGCCAGGCATCATGGTCAGGAGAAAGTCTGCTTGTTTTGAACTTTACCACTGATCTCATGGTTTGGCCATGCCTTCTGTCTGCCCCTTTCACTCACCTGTCTGCCATTTGCCTTCTCTGCAACACTTTCCCTAAATTGAGCATCTCTGAGCTCCACCAGCACTTCTCTCTCGCCTCTAAGCTGTCACATGTGGCTTCTCTTCATCTTCTCTCCCTGCATTGCTCATTATTATTCATCCTTAAGAGCTTCTCTTGAGCACTACGAACTCTGGATGCTTCTTGTCATTTTACCTCATGGCATTACCTTGTGCTCCTGACACTGGCCTGTCTTTCTTTTGGTTCTTGAACCTTTGAATGGGAAGGGCCATATCAGTCTGTTTAGCATTGAATCTTGAGGGTCAAGTATGGAGGCTGAAAGACCGACAATGTTCAGCAAGTAACTGTTTGATAAATAATGTACCAGATCAGAACCTCAGGTTTAAAAATATAGGTGAATCCACATTAATCCCCACGACTGAAAAGCCTGACAGTTAACATGAGCAAAAGAGAAGCAACTGAGCTCACAAACTGTATGATGTGGAAGTTCCCAAACTTAGAAAAACACGTGTATGCACCAAATAATGCACCACCTTCTATTTTCCTTCCATGATTACAAAATTACTATAGTGTATATCAGTCATATTCCAAACTATGTCTTTTGGTTACATTGTAAGAAAACCCTCCATTTGCACTGACAATTGATTGCAAATAATTACCTACTTTGCCTTCCTATATTTTTGTTCCTCTTCAGCCAAACTGATTAAAAGCCATCTCTACAGCCAGATATTATGTTTCTTAGAAATTTAAAGTAAAAACTATTCTTTTTTAAAATATTTTACACTGCAGATTTTATTCCCCTTGAGGTCCACCCTCCAACTGGAGAGATGGCTCAGTGGTTAAGAGCACTGACTGCTCTTCCAGAGGTCCTGAGTTCAATTCCCAGCAACCACATGGTGGCTCACAACCATCTGTAATAAGATCTGATGCCCTCTTCTGGTGTGTGTCTGAAGACAGCTACAGTGTACTCATATAAATAAAAATAAATAAGTCTTTAAAAAAAGATTTGTTTTTAAAAAAGATTTATTTTTAATTACTTGTATCTGTGGATGCCCATGGAGACTAGAAGTATCAGCTCCTCTTCTTGGAGCAGGCAGCTATAAGCAGCCTAACACAGGTGCTAGGACGTGTACTCGGGTCCTCTGCATGAGCAGTATACACTCTTTTTTTAAAAAATTTATTTATTTATCATATATATGCATGCTGCAGTTGTCTTTAGACACAGAAGAGGGCATCAGACCTCATTACGGATGGTTGTGAGCCACAATGTGGTTGCTAGGATTTGAACTCAGGACCTCTGGGAGAGCAGTCAGTGCTCTTAACCACTGAGTCATCTCTCCAGCCCGCAGTATACACTCTTAACCACTGTGCCACTACCCATCCCCTTACAGTAAGAACTATTTAAATGGTAAAGACAGGAGGAGCCACAACTGTAAAGGTGTGACAGAGGCACTCATGGCGATGGTGCACATGAATAGTAATTTATATGCTCTGGATGGGTTCCTGGATTGTCTCCAATGCTTTACAATTTTGTAAGCAAGTCGTCCAAATATATCTTTCAAAACTTTTGACTATGTAATAAGAATTTTCAAAGTCTTTTAAAATTATTTTATGTGTATTAGTGTTTTGGCTGCATGTATGTATGTGTACCATGTGCAATCCTGGTGCCCGCAGAGATCAGAGGGTGATGGAACTCCTGAGCCTGAAACTACAGATAGTTATGTGCCATCATGTAGGTGCTGGGAATCATCCCAAGGTCCTCCGTAAGATCAACAAGTGCTCTTAACTGCTGAACCAACTCTTCAGCCCCTTAATACAAATATCTAGGAAAAGACTCCTGTAATACGTAAATTGAGAAATAGGCCTTAAGTCAGCACATGTGAATGGCCAACAGCATTTTAAAAAAACACTGAATTTGAACGTCTTTAAGTGGCCATGTTTCTTTGCAGTTAGCTACAGGCTAAATGGAAATGTTTTTCTACATATTATTTCTGGTTTCTTTACTCATTCTATTTGCACAGTCCCTAACATCTATTGAATATGGAATACAAGTTCATTAGGGCAAGTACTCAAATTGGAAGGAGAAGAGGGGGGCATCATAAAGACAAATTCAGAAACGTGGAATTCTAGTGTCCTCTACTCAACATCAACTTTACAGGAAAAGTATAAATTTCCTGGAACTTGCTCAAAGAGGAAAATTATGATGAGCTAGGAATTAGGAGAAAAAAAAAACATGCGATTTTTCTAAGTATTTGATGTAATTTCCCCTTAAGAGAGAACTTTAAACAGTGGCCTCCTTATTTAGATTCAGGAAGGTCAGATTCTGTACTCAGCATTATGCTGAGATCTTCCTTCAAGCAGACTAGAAAAACAAGCTCTTCTTTTTCTGAGACCAGTGGGTATTTCTAAAATAGTGCTGGGCAAAAGTCAAGGAAATAAATATCAAGATGATAAATGTGAGCTGGCTTAAAATTAAATCATGGAATCCTTCAGTCCTCCTCTGCTGATACTGGAAGAAAAACACTGGTCGCCAACTTGCTTTTGTTTATTTTTTCAGAAGTCCCCAAATTGTAAGAGTAAATAACAAAATAACATTTTATAAATCTAAAAAAATAAAAGCAAGTTCTGGGCTGCATTTCTTAAGTGTAAATATCTTAACCCATGGCTGCATTTGTCGAGTGATATGAAATAAAATTAGGAATACCTTATCTAGTTTTATACTTGGTCATTTTACTTAAAAGCTCTGAGCTACTTTAGGTTCTGCGAAGAGGAAGCAAATAAGATAACTTTTCATCTGAATTACAAAGCAAAGCAAGGAAAAAGTCTAACACTGCTTTTTTAAAATTTGTGCTCTCTACTGAGTACCCATTGGCAGGAAGAGAAGTCAGGATGTGAGGTTTGCCCAACTACTATGGCCATCTGCAGTCTGTTGCAGTCCTGGAAAACATAGGCTGCAAGGCCACTGGAGCATGAGACAAGAGCAAGTCTCCTACCACACACACAAGCGTTAAAATCCCCGCTTCACCATGACTTAGCAATATCACTCTAGAAAACACTCACGCTTCCTGAACGTTCCAGATTGAATGAAGTCTAAAAGAATGCTACCCATAAAAAGATGGTTATTAAAATAATAAAACTGAACTATTTTAACCAGAAAACTTCAATGATTTCCCACTTACCATAGTAAAAGAACTGAGTGACAGACTTGGTTTCTGCGTCTGAGTCTGTCATGAGTTTGTGTAATGTAATTTTTCATTCTATTTCTCACCAAAAAACTGAAATAGAAATTCTTTCCATAGAATCTGTTAAGTCCTTTATGTGCTATTTTAATTACCTTATTTCTTTCACCATGTTTTTGTTAATGATGTTTGTAGCATGTGTCTGGAAGTTACAAGTAGCATTTTATTTCAAAACAATCTGGTTTGGATTAATACAGCACAATACTAGCAGCATTTGAAAATGGAGCAATGTTGCTCCATTTTCTTCCCCTTTCTGGTTATTACTACTGTGCAAAGCATGTCTACATTTAAGTCATCACAATGCTTTATAACTGCTTATGCAGTGACTTCTCTCTCTCTCCCTCAGGTTTCACGTGGTCAAGGCTGGTCTTGAGCTTCTTATGCAACTTAAATTTCTTTCCTTTTTCCTGCCCTGAGTCAACGTCTCTCTATGTAGTCCTGGTTGTTTTGAAACTTGCGATGTAGAGTAGGCTAGCCTCCAACTCACTAGGACCTGGGTGCCTTTGTCTCCTGAGGGCTAGAATTAAAGGTCTGTGCCACCAGGCCAGGCCGTGGACTTGAATTCTTAATTCTCCTGCCTCCACCTCTCAAGTGCTAGGGTAAGAGACATATACTTCTGCACCAAACCTTATGCATTGTCTTTGAAAGCAGACCAGTATTAACCACTTATTCTTGCACAGGATAATTGCAACATATTTACCTCTAAGTTCACAGACTCTTACTAGCTCAGTTTTGTTGCCAAATCCTCTCAGTATTTATCTGTTTGGGTAGTGCTGAGGGATACAACCTAACACTTTAACACATTAGAGAAATGCTCTACTGCTAAGCTAAACTCCAGCTCAGTTACTTTATTTTTTTTTCTTTCTCAAGACAGGATTCTACTGTGTGGGCCTGGCTGTCTGGGAACTTACTCATTAGACTAGGCTGGCCTTAAACTCAAAGATGTCCATGGGCCTCTGTCTCCCAGCTGATTATTTCACTTTTAACTTTTGATTCACCTTAATAATTCATTCTCCTTATTGATATTTTTTAAAAATTTGGTGAACCTTAATTTTATATTCTCCTTCTGCTCTTTAGACATAATTAATTTTAGTTTTCTGAACATGTTAGAATAAGCAATTTAAAATCAGTGTTCAAGTAGATTTCAAAAATAAAGTTCCCCGGGAACAGTTTTATACTTAAAAACATTTTCTCACCTGTCTGTCTATCTGTCCATCGTCCTTCCATTCACCTATCTATCATGAATGTGTAATAATGTACGTATGGAAGTCAGTAAGCAACTTTCTCCTCATGTGGGTTCTGAGGCCTGAGCTCAGATCAACTTGGCCGGAAGTACCCTTGCCAATTGAGCCATCTCAATGGCTCAACATTGTTTATTGACTCCTTTTTTCTTGTGCATGGACCACCTATTCTTGCTTTTTACAGGTCTCAAAACTAGTTAGTAATCAAAAGAGATGGAGGACACTTCCTACTCATCAAAGAAAAAAATACATCAAGAGGATGCCTCAGTTCTGAACATCTATGCCTCAAATACAAGGGTACCCACATTTGCAAAAGAAACATTAAAATAAGCTTACATGACACAATGAACGCCAATAGTGGGAGACTGCAATACCCTACTCTCACCAATCAACAGGTCATCCAGGCAATAACTAAACAGAGAAATAATGAAACTAAAATTTATAAGTCAGATGGACCTAACAGATATCTACAGAACCTTTCATCCAAACACAAAAGAATATACCTTCTTCTCAGCACCTCATGGAACCTTTTCCAAAATTGACCATATAATTGGTTACAAAGCAAGCCTCAACAGATACAAGAAATACTGCCTTGTATCTTATCAGACCACCATGGATTAAAGCTGGACTTCAACAACAGAATCAACATAAAGCCTACGAACACATGGAAACTGAACAACTCTTTATCAATGATCTTTGGGTCAGGGAAGAAATAAAAAAGAAATTAAAGACTTTCTAGAATTCAATGAAAATGAAGACACAACATGCCCACACTTAGGGGACTCAATGAAAGCAGTGCTAAGAGGAAAGGTCACTGCACTAAGTGCCTCCATAGAGAAATTGGAGAGATCTCATACAAACAATTTAAAATTACATCTGAAAGCTCTAGAAAAAAAAAACAGAAGAAACACACCTAAGAAGAATAGACTGCATGAAATAATCAAAATCAGGGTTGACATTAATCAATTAGATATAAAGAAAACAATACAAAGAATTAATGAAACCAAGAGCTGGTTATTTGAGAAAATCAACAAGACAGACAAACTCTTAGCCAAACTAACTAAAAGGCAGAGAGACGGTATCCAAATCAACAAAATCAGAAATGAGAAGGGAGACATAACAAGAGACAATGAGGAAATCTAAAAATCATTAGGTCATACTTTAAAAGCCAGCATTCTACAAAACTGAAGAACTGAAAAGAAATGGATGATTTTCTAGACAGATACCATTCACCAAAGTTAAACCAAGATCAGGTAAATGATTTAAATAGTCCCATAACCTAAAGAAAGAGTAGCAGCCATTAAAAGTCTCCCAAAATGGGGGGTGGGGGATAGTCAGTGAAATACTCGAAAATCAAATATAAGAACACATCAAAAACATCATTCATCTACCATGATCAAGTAGGCTTCATTCCGTGGATGCAGAGGTGGTTCAATATACAAAAATCCACCAACATAATCCACCATATAAACAAACTGAAAGAAAAAGACCACACGTTCAATTAATAGATACTGAAAAACACATGACAAAATTCCAACACCTCTTCATGTTGAAAGTCTTGTAGAGATCAAGGATAGAGGGCACATACCTAACTAAACACAGTAAAGACAATATGCAGCAAAGCAATAGCCAACATCAAATTAAATAGAGAGCTTAAAGCAATTCCATTAAAATCAGGGACAAGGCAAGGCTGTCCACTGTCTCTGTATCTCTTCAATGTAATGCCTGAAGTTTTTAGAGCAGTAAGACAACTAAAGGAGGGCAAGGGAAACAGACTGGAAAAGAAGCGGAAGTATCGCTTACAGATGGTGTGACAGTATTCATAAGTGACCCCGAAAATTCTGCCAGAGAGGGTAGTATTGAAAATACATAAAGAACTCAAGAAGTTAGACACCAACTAACCAAATAACCCAATTAAAAGTGGGGTACAGAGCTACACAGAGAAATATCAATAAAGAAACCTTGAATGGCCAAGAGGCCCTTGAAGAAATGTTTAATGTCCTTAGTCATCAGGGAAATGCAAATCAAAATGACTCTGAGATTATGCCAGAATTTTATCAGAAAATTGGGAATAGTTCTACCTCAAGACCCAGCTATACTACTTCTGGGCATATACCCAAAAGATGTCCCACATACCACGAGGACACTTGTTCCACTATGATCTTAGCGGATTTATTTGTCAAAGCTAGAAAATGGAAATCTTCTGTTTCTCTTACATATATATTTCCTTCCCAGACACCGGGTGTGGTACTGAATATGGCCCCATCCTTTTCAGCTTCATAGTAGCTTCAGACGGGAACAATTTTAGGAAATATTGCATTCATATGTGAAAGTTAAATTTCTTCATGCCTGTTTTATCTACACAATTTGTAGTACTATGACAAAGAAGAGTCTATCATGACAAATAATAATAAGCTAACATTACATTTAGCAGTTTAATAAAATATTTCTTAAGAACTTGTTTTGTGTCAAGAACTATACGCTAAGGTTTGAGATTGGGTTTTTATGTGAATTTTCAATACATAACCATGAGAAATTAACTAGACCACAGAAATAAGCATATAACAGGATAACTGTAATTACATAAGTGACAAAAGAGAGGTTTCTAGACAAAAATGAAAATTTAGTATGTTTTCTATGGAGGAAATGATGGCTGAGCGTGTTCACTGCAGTTCTGGATCCCTAATCCAAATGTCTATAGTGCAAATGTTACGCTTGAATACCAAGTGTCTTCTACAGACCTGTGTGCTGAAGTGTGGTACCTAGCTGATGGCACTGTTTTAAGAGGTGGTAGAAAGTTTGGGAGGAAGGGCCAAGCCAAAGGAGGTAAGCAAGGGAACAAGACTTGGCAAGTTGTTCATGGTTCTGGGTCCCTTCCACTTTCTCTGCTTCACAGATCCTATGATGTGAATTGTGCGTCATCAAGTCTTCTACACAGATGGACTGACTTCTCTGGAACCATGAACCAAAATTTATCTTCCTTTTCCCTTTGAATTATTTGTACCAGGTATTGAATCATAGTGAAAAGAAAGTCTGGCCAACACACAAAAATCTCAAACACACTGAAATCTGAAGCTATTCTGTGCAATGATCCTCAAAATTTTTAATTTAGAAAAAATTATTTTTCAAGATTAGGGATGCTCAACCATGAAAATATCCTAAGATATAAATAATTCTCAAAAGTCTGGAACTGGTCCTCAGTCCTTCAGGTAAGAGATTCTGAATCTGTAATGCGTTGTTTTGCTAGCTATAGGTACACCTTGACACTTGTAGCAGAAAATACAAGGAATGTGGCATCATGTTTGGGTCTTTCCAGACCTGCTACTGATGCTTAGTTTCCTAAGCAACTATTATAAGCTCTTCTTGTCTACATCTTTGAAACTTTCTCACTTCTTCAAGCCATTTCACTGTGCGGCTTATGGTAGGCATCATAGAAATAGTAACCTGCTTTGTAAAGGATCTTTTAGGATGGAAAACGTGATACCTTTTATTATAATCACAATCACACAGAGATCCATTTAAACACTGTTGTGGGACTTTTGTCATTGTGAAATCATTAGGAATTCTCAATGCTAAGGCTGATGCCAAAACTGTTTCCTACTTATGGTAGAACTTATTTGTCCTGCTTCTCTGAAATTAGAGCCAAAACCCATCTGTCATAAATGCCTTTTGGTTTGGACATGCTTGTCCTCTTTCATATTCTAAACCCATTTGACTTCTTTAGCTCTACCTCCTTTCTGTACTCTTGTTTTAGTTCACGTATCTAAATTAGGTCACTGGAGGTACTGGGGTATATTTCTCTACCTGGACTGCTTTCTTTCTATCTCAGTTTTAACACTTGAATATTTCCTCAAGATACTAACCAGAATTAGTTTTATTTCCCTTACAATGCATATGCAGTATTCATCCTCACTTCATTTCATATTATGTATTAACTCTTTGAATTTAACTGCCTTAGATATCTTATACCATATTCTGTATTTCTGTGATGTCTAATATAATGTGTGTATAGTCATATATATATAAATATATGTATGTATAGACATAATATATATAGTTTTTCACACACACATGTGGTTTTTACATATATATATGTATATATATCATATATGGATAGATATAGACTCTAAGTCTACTTAGTATCATTACTATCTTTAGCTCTAACTCTTATTTTTCAATGCTTCATTTACCTTCAACTTATAAATGGTCAGAGTAGTTTAACTAACACAGAAATGAAAATGTTCAATTTAATAGCAAGAAAAAATTAAGATTAGTTCAAGGGCCTAAGAGATAGCTTGGCAGTCTTCCTAAGGACCTGCTAATTCCAAAGGACTTAGCTCTGATTTCCAGCACCCACACCGTAGCTCACAACTGTCTATAACTCTAGTCACAAGGATGTGATGCCCTCTTCTGGCACTCACAGGCACATGCTGTTCAATTATACACCCAGCCAGAAGACACACACATGAAAGTAACACATTGTTAAACAAAGGATGACAGCTCAGGCAAAGGATGGTGGTGCACACTTGTAATGCAAACCTTTGGAGGAGGAAGAGTAGAAAGATCACTATAACTGGAAAAGAAAGAAAGAAAACTATATTTATTCAAATTGTTCCTTTAGTTTTCTTAATTATGAAACACTTTTGTTTTTTAAAACATTCTTTGATGTGATATTGCAATTGATTGAGGCAGAGACTCACTATGTACCTTTGACTGGCTGTAGACCTAGCTGGCCTCAAATTCATTTTGATCTGCCTGCTTCTGCCTCTCAAGTGCTGGGTTAAAGTGTTAGTTACCACACTAGGCTTAAAACACAGTTTTGACACCCGTGTGACAGGCGTTTACATATACTGCTTTTAGAAGCAAAAATTGATGGGTTTTCCAGAGGTCAATTGGCCAGTTTATAAGTAAAGGATTAACAATGTTTTTGACCAGAAATAAATTTTTTGAAGATATCTTTAAAAATTATTAACTAAGGATATGAGAGATTAGAAGTTAGACAGATTCCCTGGTAGGTAGACAGACAGGGAGAGGGCCATGGCTAGGTATATAAAAGGTGATAAATTTCCAAGAGAGCTGACTTGAGACATCCTCTTGACGTGAGACAAAGGCCTGACAGCTTTAAAGAAAAGCCCTGGCCTAGGAAGCGCAAGGCCCTGGGTTCAGTCCCCAGCTCCGAAAAAAAGAACCCCCCTCCCCAAAAAAAAGCCCTGTATGATGGAATGGTCTGAAGTTCTGGGCCAAGCGACCTCATCAGCTTCCTTCAAACGGGCTAACCTTCAAATAGGGGAGGAAGACTCTTCAGAGATTTCAGCCGTGATGTACTCCAGAAGGGACTGGTTCTCTGCTGTGCATGGGGTCTTTTCTCTCTGTGCCTGCTGCACATGTGTGCTTCCTCACCCCCAATAAGCATCATTCTTGAACTGCTGATTCTGTACTCGGAACTTGAGATTTCTCTGCTACACCTGTTATACTTCAGAACTTTCTTGCCTTTTAATTCTTTAACTGGCAGAGAAAATGATTAAGACCCCTAGACTGTTTCATGTGTAAGAGTCATAGAAAAGGATCTCCAATGCAGATTTATAAAAGCAAAAGAAAATTCGTGGTTATCAACAAAATATACTTAATAAGATCTCTTTGGACAGAGGGCGATGTGGAAACTCACTGTGTAGATTATGCTGGCCTTGAACTTAGAGCAATCCCCGTCTCTGTGTCTGGAGTGCTGGGATTATAGGTGTGCAATTCCATCCCTGATTTAAACGGTACGTTCAAATACGCTTAAAGTTAGAAATAAGTATGCCTTTCCTTTCCTCTTCCGGGGACCGTGCTTAGAGGCACTCGGGACGCTCCAGTGTTTGACAACCGTCGCAGGCTTCCTACAATACAGTCTCTAACAAAACAAGGCTGTCTTGAACCCCTGGCAACAGGACTGTTTACTTTTATACCAAGAAGGGTGGGACAGCACCTAAATCTTTTGGGGCTGCCCAGGCAGACAGCGAGGGGTTTGTGCTGTGAGACCCAAAGTCCCTGTGAGACTGTCTAAGACAAAGAAGCAGGACAGCAGGGCCTATGGTGGCTCCATGTGAGCCTAGGGTGTCTGTGACAGGATCAAGCCGGCTTTCCTTATTGAGGAGCAGAAAATCGTTGTGAAAGTGTTGAAGGCACAAGCACAGAGTCAGAAAGCAAAATAAATATGCAACTTTTTAAAGTAATAAAAATCAAGACTTGGTCTACAGAAGAAGAGGTAAGTATGAGAAAAAGAGAAGAATATTATTTTTGAAATAATATATGACATACAGTCTACAAAGACAGGACTCACCAAGATGACAATGGTACACACTGGGATTATTCTGATTTTACTTTCCCCCCTGTACTTCAAGATTTCTCTTTTCGCATTTTGGTAATCAAACAGAAATACAACTTTTAAAAAGTTAAATAAAAATATTGCTTTTTTTATAAAACATTATGCCATATACCATATGATTCATTTTATTTTTATTCCAGCTACACTAATGAGTGAGGAAGAGCAGCCAGAAATAGAAGACACTAGTGAAGTAGGAAGGATGGAAGGAAGGAAGAGGGGTTGGGGATTTAGCTCAGTGGTAGAGCGCTCGCCTAGCAAGTGCAAGGCCCTGGGTTTGGTCCTCAGCTCTGGAATAAAAAAAAAAAAAGACAAAATAACAAGAAAGAAAGAAAGAAAGAAAGAAAGAAAGAAAGAAAGAAAGAAAGAAAGAAAGAAAGAGAGAGAGAAAGAAAGGAAGAAAGGAAGAAAGGAAGAAAGGAAGAAAGGAAGAAAAGAAAGGAAGAAAGGAAGGAGTGAGTTGGTTTGAGAAAAGGGAGTGGTGGCAAATGGTGCTATAAAGAGTAATACAGATAAAAGACAACAAAGGTGCTACTACTGACACTGTGGAGAATGGCTTGATTGGCACAGTGGAAGTGGAAGCCACACTATAATAGAATGAATACTGGGTGGGAACAGAGATCAAAGACAACCACAAAAAGTCATCTTAGAAGTAAATAAATTAGAAAGGAAGGTGTGTGTGTGTGTGTGTGTGTGTGTGTGTGTGTGTGTGTGTGTGTTTATATTTTTTCCTCAGGGAGAGGTAAAAAATATTTATATGTGTAGCATATAAATGTAATATGTTACATATATATACATTTATGCATATGTTTACACAAAAATTATAAACTCCAAAGTATACAATTTAAAAATAAGTAACTCAGCCAGGTAGTAGTGGTGCACACCTTTAATCCCAGTACTCAGGAGGCAGAGGAAGTCTGATCTCTCTGAACTCATGGCTAGCTTAGCCTACAGAGCGAATTCCAGGTAAGCAAGGTCTACATAGAGAAACCACATCTCGACAAAACCCCAAAATAAATAAGTAATAGAATCTGACACCTGGAAAGATGTGTTGGTGGTTAAAAGCATGCAGAGGACCCAGGGTTGTAACCCAGCGCATACATGGTGGGTTGCAACAATGTCTAACTCCAGTCTCAGAGGATTGGATGTCCTCTTCTGACCTCCCACATCACTGCATGCAAATGGTACACTTGACTCATGCTAAGAATCTACAGCTTGGGAGAAAATGTTTGCAAACTGGGTTTCTGATAAAGAACTTTTACTTAGAATTTATAAGATCACAGCTGGACATGGTGGCAACACTTTTAATCCTAGTACTTGGGAGGCGGAGGCAGGTGGATCTGAGTTGAAGCTAGTGTAGTCTACAGAGTGAATTCCAGGACAGTCAGAGCTAAACATGCAGATAAATGAACATACAGGGCTGAAAATAAGTAAATAAGTGGAAAAAGAAAAGAAAAATAGAATATATAAGCTCATAACTCAGTAAAAAAATACAACCTAATTTTGAAAATCGATGAAAGATCTAAGTCAACGTTCACCAATATGATGTACAAATAACTACTAAGTCCCCAAAGGGAAGCCCAACACCACTAATCGTTAGGACAATGCATGTTAAAGTGTATGCTGGGGAAAGAACATAGTCAGGAGCAGTACATTTGCTTCATATGTCAAGGCCCCAGGTTTTATTCCAAGCATTGTTTTTTCGTTTGTTTTTTTTTTTTTTTAAAGGGAAAGCAAGTGCCTAAGAGATGGCTCAGTAGGTAAAGCCACTCGTGCCAAGCCTGGTGTCCCGAGATAGACACTTAGGACTCACGGGGTAAAAGAAGAGAACCCACTCTTAACATGTTGTCTCTTGGCTTCCACATGCATGACCTCCATAACCGCCAACACACATACACTAAATAAAATATAAAAACAAAACAAGGAAAGCAAACCATAATGAACCATCATAGCAAGAATACCTCTGTGGCAGTAAACAGCAAATGCTAGTAAGCTGAAAAATGGTTTGCAGTTTCTCAAAAAAGTTACACAAAATGCACCGTGATTTAGCAATCTCTTTCCTATATATTATGATTTATTCACAACATATGTGAATATTTGTAGAAAATCATTCATTAAGAGCCAAACCTCAAGGAAAAAACTATATCTTTCAACTGAGGAGGAACTAACAATCAAAAATGTGGCATTGCAGAAATAATTACAGTACAATTGAGCAACCAAAGGTGATGAACCAGAAGCTACATTGTGGAGAAGTTTAAAAACTATGCTAACTAAATGAAGTCAGATACAAACAACCATAGTATAGGATTACATTTATATAAAATGTCCAGAGAGGGTGACTCTATAAATAAAAAGCAGAGTGGAGACGAGGGTAGGAGCAGGGCCTAACCACACATAAAGTAAAGAAATAAATTTTTAGAAAAGATTAAGAAAGCTGCTTTTAAAAATATTAGTACTTTATCAATAGTGTTTATAACCAATATCAACAAATAAGATATAATGCAAGGAAAACATGCAAAACCAACAAAATCAAGAAAAGAAGGAAAAATGTTATTTTCCAGTATAGGGATGACATACTGAACACTAACGTTAAGATTTAAGTATAAGCTTACCCAGGCTGAGTAGTAGTACAACTACATAGGGCGCTGAGGCAAAAGAAATGCCAAGTTCTATAAAGTAGACATAAGCTATAAACATGTAGAAATGTATCATCAATCAAGTTAAACTACAGGACTCTTGGTTTAGCCTGTTTCCCTCATTGTTTATGTATTCTTAAGGCTGAAAAGGTAAGTAGCAAATATGTTTACTACTGAATATTATTCTAAGACACCTAATTTCAGAAGATAGATATAACAGGAACAAGATTTAGAAATGATTCAAGTTGGTCATTGGAGACAATGAGGGCAGTTCACCTCCCGGGGAGAGAGGCAGTTCTGTAGGAAACAACCATGCTTCACGTGTTCATGACTTTGGAGTCTTCAGAAAGATTCCCTCCCTATGAGTTCACCAATCATTAAGGGATTTGCCTTTGATTATGGGAAGACAGTAGAGGTGAAACTCACATCACCCTGAGTTAGTGATTAACAGTTTTAATGAAAAGGGAAGACACAAAGAGAGTGATTGGTGAAGGGCTTGGTGAAAAGGAAGAAAGGGATTACGGATGAAAGTGAGAATGTTCTGAGCTGGTGGACTTGATTCTTAAAACATTTTTGTTTTAACCATTTTCTATATTAAAAATAAAGTTGTATCTAAAAGAATAAAAAACAAAGCCCAAAAATGACCTCATTTTGTTGGGCATGAATGTCACCTGGGACACTGGGGTGAATGAGCTGGGTAGCAGCATGAGCTAGCTACCACATGCGTAGCTGCTACAGTAGGAGACTACGTCCACAAAGAGGAATCCTGGGTGCTGCCTTGCTGGTAGACTACCACTTCTGTTCTGTATGCTTTGAGTAGACCAGTGCTGATGATGACTAGTAGTAGCTTAGTAGTCTTGTGTGTATGAATGTTTAGTTGAGCTTAAAAGATTCTCCTTCAGAATTATGCTTGAGATTCGCTTTCCTGATCAGTAAAATAAAAATATTACCCACCACACATGACTTTATGAAGACCAGAGAGAATATACGAGGCCCCTGTCAAAGATTATTTAGGTCTAAGATTTCTTTCTATACAATGGATATTAGATTCTTACCCAAACATACATCCCCCTCCCTCTCTGTGCGTGTGCGTGTGTGTTGTGTGAAGACAAGGTTTCCAGGCAGCTCAGCTCTTGAGCTTCCTGACTCCACTTCCCAAATGCACCAATATACACAACTTCAGAATCATATTTCTTGGACCCCCCCCATTTTGTAGTTATCTTTTTATTTTCTTCACAGCTTTAAATTTAGCAACAGCCCTCCCCCTCGTTTGATTATGGTTTTGGAGATATTTAAGAAAGCACTGTCTATGGCCAAATGGACTTACACTTTACTCCCTAAGAGTCCTGTAGTTTTAGCCTTGGCCTTTAAGTCTCTAGCTCATTTTAAATTAATTTCTATACAGGGCAGCAGTGGTTTAATGACGTTCTGTGCATATGCACATTCAGCTGTGATCAGCACCACTTGCTCAAAGATACTCTTTCTCCCTCTGAATGGTTTTAGTATTCTGTCAAAAATCAACTAACCATCAACTACTCTTTTGCACTTCTCTTTTTAAAACTAAATTTGTGTATTTTTCTGTTAGGTGCTTTTATTTTCCTATTAACGTCTATGTTATTGTATGACTACTGACTTATCAGGTATTCAGAAGTGAGAGTTGTGGCAGAAACTGCTCTTCCTTTCCTCCTGGGTGTACAATGGGACTGTACTTCCCAGACTCCTCTACTATTGCTAGGTATGGTCAGATCAGTAAGCTTTCTTTTTTATAACATGAGTAGAGTAATTAATACATGCGACATTGCATTAGATCTCAGGAAAATAGGTGTGTCTACTCCATGATCCCATTCTCTTACTCTTTGGCTAGAACCCAAATAAGTCAGTATCTTTCTGTTGGTCAGGCCAATGATGAGAGTTAAGTAATGGAGGCACCCTGGTACCTGGATCCTTGAATACCTTCATAAGGTAGAACATACTTATTGACCTTTAACTACTGCATGAGAAGTATCATCTTGTAGGAACCATCATAATTTGGAGTCCCTCTAATCATTTAGTTTTTATCCTAATTAATATAAACTTATTCTGCTGCAATAGAATGGTAATGTAATAGAAGACTAAAAGAGGTGGTGTCTGCTAAGTGGTAGTGTAGAAAGCAGTGAGGAAATGTGCTGCAAGACTGGGAAGCAGGCCAGGATAGAGACCTTGTGCTTCAGGGCAGCATTTCTAAGCCTCTCACCTGATGTAAAGCACAAGCTTAACACTTAGCTTAATAAATGTCACCTATTGTTATTGTCATCCATTTTTAAAAACTGAGACAGCTGTAGCTAAGACATGGTTAAAGGCTGAGTGCTTGCTGTTCTTGCAGAAGACCAGAGTTAGGTTCCCAGCATCTATATCAGGCAGGCAGCCTGCAACTTCTTGTGACTCCCTCTAGCCTTCTTGGACACCTACATGTACATGGTGCACATAAATTCATACAGGTGTAGGGGTGTGTGTGTGTGTGTGTGCGTGTGCGTGTGTGTGTGTGTGTGTGTGTGTGTACTTGAGAGAGGGTGTTAAAATTTGGAATTGTCAAATCTATCACTATTTTTCGATGTAGTACTTGTCTTTGCTGGAATACTTTATTTTTTATTTTTTCTCCACCTTTATTAACTTGGGTATTTCTTATTTACATTTCAAATGTTATTCCCTTTCCCGGTTTCCAGGCCAACATCCCCCTAACCCCACCCCCTCCCCTTCTATATGGGTGTTCCCCTCCCCATCCTCCCATTACCACCCTCCCCACAACAATCTCGTTCACTGGGGGTTCAGTCTTGGCAGGAACAAGGGCTTCCCCTTCCACTGGTGCCCTTACTAGGCTATTCATTGCTACCTATGAGGTTGGAGCCCAGGGTCAGTCCATGTATAGACTTTGGGTAGTGGCTTAGCCCCTGGAAGCTCTGGTTGGTTGGTATTGTTGTTCATATGGGGTCTCGGGTCCCTTCAAGCTCTTTCAGTCCTTTCTCTGAAGCTGGAATACTTTAAAATCACACCCTAACACTAAGTGTGGATAAATACTCATTTTTTTGTCATCAACTATAGGTTAGTATGCTGTAACAAGCACTTTTTAAGAGCCTAAACATCTTATCTTTCATAATCTGTTAATTTCCCACTGACTTGAAGTCTATCTTTTCAATCTTATAAGTTCTAAATATCTGGCTGCAATTAATCATGGTTTAAGAGGAAATGAGGCAAAGTTGTATAGCAGATAAGATTCCATTTTCCTTGCAGCTGAGAAAAAAAAATTCTAGCTGACAAAAATCACAAAAAAACAACAAAAAACAAAAAACAAAAAACCCCATATTCTCCCTTCACTTTCAGAAAGACAACTTTCTGAATTCACACTCTGAACAGGTAAAGGTTAGAAGAGTTCTATTTGGGGTAAGAACAACAACAAAAACTCACCTGTTTCCTGGTACATTTGCATGTTTTACCAAAGGCTAGGAGGAGGAAGAGCAAAAAGTATCTTCTGGAAACTCCCCATAAACCACAACTGTATTGGTCCTGCTTGGCCACTCAGACAACACAACCACTCTCTATTTTAATGCCAGAAAGATAAATAAGGTCTCTAAGGGGAAAGCTAATATTAGTCTTCATTGGCTTAGATAGAAACTCCTGTAATCTTGTTATTTTTTCTTAAGATTTATTTATGCTATTTTATATGTATAAGTGCTTTGCTCACATGTATGTGTATGCACCATGCATGTGCCTGGTGTCTGTGGAGATCAGAAGAAGGTGTCAGATCCTCCATAACTGGAGTGACAGATGGTTGTGAGGTACCATGTGGGTTTTGGGAACTGAACCCTGATTCCCTGCAAGAACAAAGCTCTTACTTGCTGAGCCATTTCTGTAGCCCTCTCTTATTCCTTACTTATACCTTCATCTTTACTTTGAAATGAGAAATTAATTAAGACACTTAAAGCTTACTTTTGAGACACTGAGCTACCTTAATAAGATGATGAATAGTAATAAAAATGAATATTTGAAGAACCCCTGTATTGCAATTTATGCACAGGGTATTGCTACATACAGTTCTGTAGATGGGTAAAGAAGATCTTACTAGTTAACAAGCACAGTGAAGCAATCAGTGTGCTTTGGAGGAGGGCTTTTGTGGCAGAACAATGCATACATGCTTACTTCTTTCAATTTTGGTTTTTGAAACAAGGTCTCATACTATAACCCAGGAGGCCTTGAAATCACGGTGATTCTTGTCTCAGTCACCCCTGGAAAGTCCATGTGCTGGGACTGCAAGGTTAAACTGCTACACCTGGCATGACTTACTTCTTCCTATGGTAAAGAGTTCACCTTCTCTAAAGCCTTAGATGCCCTAATGCAAACACTACTACTCTTCTACATATTTTACATGAAAATTTAAAACTTGGGTTACTAAAAGTAGAAAGGCAAGAGGAACTTGTGGAGACATGGTGTCTCAATAAAAGTTGAAACAAAAGAGGCACCAGATATTAAGAAAATTAACGTGCTAAAAGACAGAAGGTAGCTCTGGGTCAGAAAGCATATTAAGAAGGAAATTCTTTAAAGCATGATGCAGAGAAGACCTAACATGCACATGAAACAGCGAGACAAACCCCAGGTCTTAGGGTTCTATATAACTCTCAATTCCATTAACTGCGTGTGTTAAGATCTCTAATCTCCTGGTTGGGGATTTAGCTCAGTGGTAGAGCGCTTTCCTAGCAAGCACAAGGCCCTGGGTTCGGTCCCTAGCTCCGAAAAAAAGAAAAAGAAAAAAAAATCTCAATCTCAATTTCAATTTTATTTTAAGACAGCGACTCTCTACTTAACCCTGTCCTAGAACTCACTATATTGACCAGGTTTGCCTGGGACTAATAGAAATCAGCCTGCCTCTGCCTTCCAGAGTGCTGGGATTAAAGCCATACAACACCATGCCCAGCTCAAATTCAATTGTTAAAGCATCTGAACTTGGAAAGTTAACCCCTCTCAACCCCTGAGCTTATGTGATACTGAACCTTTTGTAAATGAGTACAAGGTCTCATTTATATCAATATGAAAGACAGTATGCCATAATAACAAAGCCAGCATTTTACTGGCACAAAGCAGATGTAAAACAATGGAAGTGAACTGAAGACCCAGAAATGGACCCACACATTTATAAGTATTCCATCTTTGACAATCATCATAGATACTCATTGGAAAAAGGAGACTATTTAACAAATGGTTCTTCAAAAACTAACTCTACATACAAGAACAAAACTAGATCCATAGTCTGACCAAAAATCAACTTAAAATGAAGCCAAATATGGAACCAGACTAAAAAGATGAATGAATTAAAAAACTCTATAAAAACGAATGTTTACATGAACAATGAGATTTTACTAAGCTGTAAAGAAGAACGTAATGATGACTTTTGCATAAAAATGGATGGAACCAAGGATCATAGTGTTAAGTAAAACAAAGCAGACACATAATAACACTGTATTTTTCATCAGTAGAATCTAAATTAAATTTACATGGGTGTACCCGCACGCCTGACCACACATACATGACATAAAAATAGAAGGAGAATTATAAGAGGAGAGGAAAGGATCTAAACTGAAAGAAGTCGGTTCAAAGAGTTAAACAGAACAATTTGCAAATTCATCTGGAATAACAAAAAACCCAGGATAGCTAAAACTATCCTCAACAATAAAAGGACTTCAGGGGGAATCACTATCCCTGAACTCAAGCAGTATTACAGAGCAATAGTGATAAAAACTGCATGGTATTGGTACAGAGACAGACAGATAGACCAATGGAATAGAATTGAAGACCCAGAAATGAACCCACACACCTATGGTCACTTGATTTTTGACAAAGGAGCCAAAACCATCCAATGGAAAAAAGATAGCATTTTCAGCAAATGGTGCTGGTTCAACTGGAGGGCAACATGTAGAAGAATGCAGATCGATCCATGCTTATCACCCTGTACAAAGCTTAAGTCCAAGTGGATCAAGGACCTCCACATCAAACCAGACACACTTAAACTAATAGAAGAAAAACTAGGGAAGCATCTGGAACACATGGGCACTGGAAAAAAATTCCTGAACAAAACACCAATGGCTTATGCTCTAAGATCAAGAATCAACAAATGGGATCTCATAAAACTGCAAAGCTTCTGTAAGGCAAAGGACACTGTGGTTAGGACAAAATGGCAACCAACAGATTGGGAAAAGATCTTTACCAATCCTACAACAGATAGAGGCCTTATATCCAAAATATACAAAGAACTCAAGAAGTTAGACCGCAGGGAAACAAATAACCCTATTAAAAAATGGGGTTCAGAGCTAAACAAACAATTCACAGCTGAGGAATGTCGAATGGCTGAGAAACACCTAAAGAAATGTTCAACATCTTTAGTCATAAGGGAAATGCAAATCAAAACAACCCTGAGATTTCACCTCACACCAGTGAGAATGGCTAAGATCAAAAACTCAGGTGACAGCAGATGCTGGCAAGGATGTGGAGAAAGAGGAACACTCCTCTATTGTTGGTGGGATTGCAGACTGGTACAACCATTCTGGAAATCAGTCTGGAGGTTCCTTAGAAAATTGGACATTGAACTGCCTGAGGATCCAGCTATACCTCTTTTGGGCATATACCCAAAAGATGCCCCAACATATAAGAAAGACACGTGCTCCACTATGTTCATCGCAGCCTTATTTATAATAGCCAGAAGCTGGGAAGAACCCAGATGCCCTTCAACAGAGGAATGGATACAGAAAATGTGGTACATCTACACAATGGAATATTACTCAGCTATCAAAAACAACGGCTTTATGAAATTCATAGGCAAATGGTTGGAACTGGAAAATATCATTCTGAGTGAGCTAACCCAATCACAGAAAGACATACATGGTATGCACTCATTGATAAGTGGCTATTAGCCCAAATGCTTGAATTACCCTAGATGCCTAGAACAAATGAAACTCAAGACAGATGATCAAAATGTGAATGTTTCACGCCTTCTTTAAAAGGGGAACAAGAATACCCTTGGCAGGGAATAGAGAGGCAAAGATTAAAACAGAGACTGAAGTAACACCCATTCAGAGCCTGCCCCACATGTGGCCCATACATATACAGCCATCCAATTAGACAAGATGGATGAAGCAAAGAAGTGCAAACCGACAGGAGCCGGATGCAGATCGCTCCTGAGAGACACAGCCAGAATACAGCAAATACAGAGGCGAATGCCAGCAGCAAACCACTGAACTGAGAATAGAACCCCCGTTGAAGGAATCAGAGAAAGAACTGGAAGAGCTTGAAGGGGCTCGAGACCCCATATGTACAACAATGCCAAGCAACCAGAGCTTCCAGGGACTAAGCCACTACCTAAAGACTATACATGGACTGACCCTGGACTCTGACCACATAGGTAGCAATGAACATCTTAGTAAGAGCACCAGTGGAAGGGGAAGCCCTGGGTCCTGCTAAGACTGAACCCCCAGTGAACTAGATTGTTTCGGGGAGGGCAGCAAGAGGGGGGGGGGAGGATGGGGAGGGGAACACCCATAAAGAAGGGGAGGGGGGAGGGATTAGGGGGATGTTTGCCTGGAAACCGGGAAAGGGAATAACACTCGAAATGTATATAAGAAATACTGAAGTTAATTAAAAAAAAATAACTAAGTATAAGAGTGAGTATGGGCTGGGAGAGAGCTGGTCTCCCAAGAGCACAGGTGAGACTACCACTTCTGCTCAGAGCGACCTGCTGACCTGCCCAGAGCCCTCTGGAAGGGGGAACTGAGAAGGAGTCTGGGACAGGATCCTTCTGGTTACCCTCTGCTCCCAGAGCTGACCCTACACCACAGCTCTCTGTACCCAGATCATGATTGAGCATAGCTGGTCTCCCAGGAGTGCTGACACACAGACTTACAGGATGGTCAAGCCACTGTCAGAGACAGCAAGACCAGCTAACACCAGGGAAAAGCAGATGGCTAAGAGGCAAGTGCAAGAACCTAAGTAACAGAAACCAAAGCCACTTGGCATCATCAGAACCCAGCTCTACCACCACAGAAAGTCCTGGATAGCCCAACAAACCAGAAAAGCAAGATTCTGATTTAAAAATCAGATCTCGAGACCCTGTGAGAGAGAGACCCAACCGCCTGGTCAGGTGGGCACTCCTGAGGCTGCAGAGCGGAAGAGACCACCAACACTGCTCACCCCTGCCCACATCCCTGGCCCAAGAGGAAACTGTATAAGGCCTCTGGGCTCCCGTGGGGGAGGGCCCAGGAGCGGCAGGACCCCTGCCAGAGACACCACCGGACCCTGAAGGAAACAGACCTGATAAACAGTTCTCTGCACCCAAATCCCGTGAGAGGGAGAGCTAAACCTTCAGAGAGGCAGACAAGCCTGGGAAACCAGAAGAGACTGCTCTCTGCACACACATCTCGGACGCCAGAGGAAAAAGCCAAAGACCATCTGGAATCCTGGTGCACTGAAGCTCCCGGAAGGGGCGGCACAGGTATTCCTGGTTGCTGCCGCTGCAGAGAGCCCGTGGGCAGCACCCCACGAGCAAACCTGAGCCTCGGGACCACAGGTAAGACCAAATTTTCTGCTGCAAGAAAGCTGCCTGGTGAACTCAAGACACAGGCCCACAGAAACAGCTGAAGACCTGTAGAGAGGAAAAACTACACGCCCGAAAGCAGAACACTCTGTCCCCATAACTGACTGAAAGAGAGGAAAACAGGTCTACAGCACTCCTCACACACAGGCTTATAGGACAGTCTAGCCACTGTCAGAAATAGCAGAACAAAGTAACACTAGAGATAATCTGATGGCGAGAGGCAAGCGCAGGAACCCAAGCAACAGAAACCAAGACTACATGCCATCATCGGAGCCCAATTCTCCCACCAAAACAAACATGGAATATCCAAACACACCAGAAAAGCAAGATCTAGTTTCAAAATCATATTTGATCATGATGCTGGAGGACTTCAAGAAAGACATGAACACACTTAGGGAAGCACAGGAAAACATTAATAAACAAGTAAAAGCCTACAGAGAGGAATCGCAAAAATCCCTGAAAGAATTCCAGGAAAACACAATCAAACAGTTGAAGGAATTAAAAATGGAAATAGAAGCAATCAAGAAAGAACACATGGAAACAACCCTGGATATAGAAAACCAAAAGAAGAGAAAAGGAGCTGTAGATACAAGCTTCACCAACAGAATACAAGAGATGGAAGAGAGAATCTCAGGAGCAGAAGATTCCATAGAAATCATTGACTCAACTGTCAAAGATAATGTAAAGCAGAAAAAGCTACTGGTCCGCTCTCTCCTCCAGCCGAGCAAGATGCCCAAAGGAAAGAAGGCCAAGGGGAAGAAGGTGGCCCCGGCCCCTGCCGTGGTCAAGAAACAAGAGGCCAAAAAGGTGGTCAATCCTTTGTTTGAGAAAAGGCCTAAGAACTTCGGCATTGGGCAGGACATCCAGCCCAAAAGAGATCTCACGCGCTTCGTCAAATGGCCCCGCTACATCAGGCTGCAGCGGCAAAGAGCCATCCTCTATAAGCGGCTCAAAGTACCTCCTGCCATCAACCAGTTCACCCAGGCCCTGGACAGGCAAACAGCGACTCAGCTGCTTAAGCTTGCCCACAAGTACAGGCCAGAGACAAAGCAGGAGAAGAAGCAGAGGCTGCTGGCCCGCGCTGAGAAGAAAGCTGCTGGCAAAGGGGACGTCCCAACTAAGAGACCACCTGTCCTCCGAGCAGGGGTCAATACACTCACCACTTTGGTGGAGAACAAGAAGGCTCAGCTGGTGGTGATTGCCCATGATGTAGACCCCATTGAGCTGGTGGTTTTCCTGCCTGCCCTGTGTCGAAAGATGGGGGTGCCCTACTGCATCATCAAGGGAAAGGCCAGGCTGGGGCGCCTGGTCCACAGGAAGACATGCACCACTGTTGCCTTCACACAGGTGAACTCGGAAGACAAGGGTGCTCTGGCTAAGCTGGTGGAAGCTATTAGGACCAATTATAATGACAGATATGACGAGATCCGCCGCCACTGGGGAGGCAACGTCCTGGGTCCTAAGTCTGTGGCTCGCATTGCCAAGCTGGAAAAGGCAAAGGCTAAAGAACTCGCCACTAAGCTGGGTTAAATGTACACTTAAGTTTTCTGTACATAAATATAATTACAAAGTTAAAAAAAAAAAAAAGCTACTGGTCCAAAACATACAGGAAATCCAGGACTCAATGAGAAGATCAAACCTAAGGATAATAGGTATAGAAGAGAGTGAAGACTCCCAGCTCAAAGGACCAGTAAATATCTTCAACAAAATCATAGAAGAAAACTTCCCTAATCTAAAAAAAGAGATACCCATAAGCATACAAGAAGCCTACAGAACTCCAAATAGATTGGACCAGAAAAGAAACACCTCCCGTCACATAATAGTCAAAACACCAAACGCACAAAATAAAGAAAGAATATTAAAAGCAGTAAGGGAAAAAGGTCAAGTAACATATAAAGGCAGACCTATCAGAATCACACCAGACTTCTCGCCAGAAACTATGAAGGCCAGAAGATCCTGGACTGATGTCATACAGACCCTAAGAGAACACAAATGCCAGCCCAGGTTACTGTATCCAGCAAAACTCTCAATTAACATTGATGGAGAAACCAAGATATTCCATGACAAAACCAAATTTACACAATATCTTTCTACAAATCCAGCACTACAAAGGATAATAAATGGTAAAGCCCAACATAAGGAGGCAAGCTATAACCTAGAAGAAGCAAGAAACTAATCGTCTTGGCAACAAAACAAAGAGAATGAAAGCACACAAACATAACCTCACATCCAAATATGAATATAACGGGAAGCAATAATCACTATTCCTTAATATCTCTCAACATCAATGGCCTCAACTCCCCAATAAAAAGACATAGATTAACAAACTGGATACGCAATGAGGACCCTGCATTCTTCTGCCTACAGGAAACACACCTCAGAGACAAAGACAGACATTACCTCAGAGTGAAAGGCTGGAAAACAATTTTCCAAGCAAATGGTCAGAAGAAGCAAGCTGGAGTAGCCATTCTAATATCAAATAAAATCAATTTTCAATTAAAAGTCATCAAAAAAGATAAGGAAGGACACTTCATATTCATCAAAGGAAAAATCCACCAAGATGAACTCTCAATCCTAAACATCTATGCCCCAAATACAAGGGCACCTACATACATAAAAGAAACCTTACTAAAGCTCAAAACACACATTGCACCTCACACAATAATAGTGGGAGATTTCAACACCCCACTCTCATCAATGGACAGATCATGGAAACAGAAATTGAACAGAGATGTAGACAGACTAAGAGAAGTCATGAGCCAAATGGACTTAACGGATATTTATAGAACATTCTATCCTAAAGCAAAAGGATATACCTTCTTCTCAGCTCCTCATGGTACTTTCTCCAAAATTGACCATATAATTGGTCAAAAAACGGGCCTCAACAGGTACAGAAAGATAGAAATAATCCCATGCGTGCTATCGGACCACCACGGCCTAAAACTGGTCTTCAATAACAATCAAGGAAGAATGCCCACATATACTTGGAAATTGAACAATGCTCTACTCAATGATAACCTGGTCAAGGAAGAAATAAAGAAAGATATTAAAAACTTTTTAGAATTTAATGAAAATGAAGATACAACATACCCAAACTTATGGGACACAATGAAAGCTGTGCTAAGAGGAAAACTCATAGCGCTGAGTGCCTGCAGAAAGAAACAGGAAAGAGCATATGTCAGCAGCTTGACAGCACACCTAAAAGCTCTAGAACAAAAAGAAGCACATACACCCAGGAGGAGTAGAAGGCAGGAAATAATCAAACTCAGAGCAGAAATCAACCAAGTAGAAACAAAAAGGACCATAGAAAGAATCAACAGAACCAAAAGTTGGTTCTTTGAGAAAATCAACAAGATAGATAAACCCTTAGCCAGACTAACGAGAGGACACAGAGAGTGTGTCCAAATTAACAAAATCAGAAATGAAAAGGGAGACATAACAACAGATTCAGAGGAAATTCAAAAAATCATCAGATCTTAGTATAAAAACCTATATTCAACAAAACTTGAAAATCTTCAGGAAATGGATAATTTCCTAGACAGATACCAGGTACCAAAGTTAAATCAGGAACAGATAAACCAGTTAAACAACTCCATAACTCCTAAGGAAATAGAAGCAGTCATTAAAGGTCTCCCAACCAAAAAGAGCCCAGGTCCAGACGGGTTTAGTGCAGAATTCTATCAAACCTTCATAGAAGACCTCATACCAATATTATCCAAACTATTCCACAAAATTGAAACAGATGGATCACTACCGAATACCTTCTACGAAGCCACAATTACTCTTATACCTAAACCACACAAAGACACAACAAAGAAAGAGAACTTCAGACCAATTTCCCTTATGAATATCGATGCAAAAATACTCAACAAAATTCTGGCAAACCGAATTCAAGAGCACATCAAAACAATCATCCACCATGACCAAGTAGGCTTCATCCCAGGCATGCAGGGATGGTTTAATATACGGAAAACCATCAACGTGATCCATTATATAAACCAACTGAAAGAACAAAACCACATGATCATTTCATTAGACGCTGAGAAAGCATTTGACAAAATTCAACACCCCTTCATGATAAAAGTCCTGGAGAGAATAGGAATTCAAGGCCCATACCTGAACATAGTAAAAGCCATATACAGCAAACCAGTTGCTAACATTAAACTAAATGGAGAGAAACTTGAAGCAATCCCACTAAAATCAGGGACTAGACAAGGCTGCCCACTCTCTCCCTACTTATTCAATATAGTTCTTGAAGTTCTAGCCAGAGCAATCAGACAACAAAAGGAGGTCAAGGGGATACAGATCGGAAAAGAAGAAGTCAAAATATCACTGTTTGCAGATGATATGATAGTGTATTTAAGTGATCCCCAAAGTTCCACCAGAGAACTACTAAAGCTGATAAACAACTTCAGCAAAGTGGCTGGGTATAAAATTAACTCAAATAAATCAGTAGCCTTCCTCTACACAAAAGAGAAACAAGCCGAGAAAGAAATTAGGGAAACGACACCCTTCATAATAGACCCAAATAATATAAAGTACCTCGGTGTGACTTTAACCAAGCAAGTAAAAGATCTGTACAATAAGAACTACAAGACACTGAAGAAGGAAATTGAAGAAGACCTCAGAAGATGGAAAGATCTCCCATGCTCATGGATTGGCAGGATTAATATAGTAAAAATGGCCATTTTACCAAAAGCAATCTACAGATTCAATGCAATCCCCATCAAAATACCAATCCAATTCTGCAAAGAGTTAGACAGAACAATTTGCAAATTCATCTGGAATAACAAAAAACCCAGGATAGCTAAAGCTATCCTCAACAATAAAAGGACATCAGGGGGAATCACTATCCCTGAACTTAAGCAGTATTACAGAGCAATAGTGATAAAAACTGCATGGTATTGGTACAGAGACAGACAGATAGACCAATGGAATAGAATTGAAGACCCAGAAATGAACCCACACACCTATGGTCACTTGATTTTTGACAAAGGAGCCAAAACCATCCAATGGAAAAAAGATAGCATTTTCAGCAAATGGTGCTGGTTCAACTGGAGGTCAACATGTAGAAGAATGCAGATCGATCCATGCTTATCACCCTGTACAAAGCTTAAGTCCAAGTGGATCAAGGACCTCCACATCAAACCAGACACACTCAAACTAATAGAAGAAAAACTAGGGAAGCATCTGGAACACATGGGCACTGGAAAAAATTTCCTAAACAAAACACCAATGGCTTACGCTCTAAGATCAAGAATCGACAAATGGGATCTCATAAAACTACAAAGCTTCTGTAAGGCAAAGGACACGGTGGTTAGGACAAAATGGCAACCAACAGATTGGGAAAAGATCTTTACCAATCCTACAACAGATAGAGGCCTTATATCCAAAATATACAAAGAACTCAAGAAGTTAGACCGCAGGGAAACAAATAACCCTATTAAAAAATGGGGTTCAGAGCTAAACAAAGAATTCATAGCTGAGGAATGTCGAATGGCTGAGAAACACCTAAAGAAATGTTCAACATCTTTAGTCATAAGGGAAATGCAAATCAAAACAACCCTGAGATTTCACCTCACACCAGTGAGAATGGCTAAGATCAAAAACTCAGGTGACAACAGATGCTGGCGAGAATGTGGAGGAAGAGGAACACTCCTCCATTGTTGGTGGGATTGCAAACTGGTACAACCATTCTGGAAATCAGTCTGGAGAATCCTCAGAAAATTGGACATTGAACTGCCTGAGGATCCAGCTATACCTCTCTTGGGCATATATCCAAAAGATGCCCCAACATATAAAAAAGACACGTGCTCCACTATGTTCATTGCAGCCTTATTTATAATAGCCAGAAGCTGGAAAGAACCCAGATGCCCTTCAACAGAGGAATGGATACAGAAAATGTGGTACATCTACACAATGGAATATTACTCAGCTATCAAAAACAACGACTTTATGAAATTCGTAGGCAAATGGTTGGAACTGGAAAACATCATCCTGAGTGAGCTAACCCAATCACAGAAAGACATACATGGTATGCACTCATTGATAAGTGGCTATTAGCCCAAATGCTTGAATTACCCTAGATGCCTAGAGCAAATGAAACTCAAGAAGGATGATCAAAATGTGTATGCTTCACTCCTTCTTTAAAAGGGGAACAAGAATACCCTTGGCAGGGAAGAGAGAGGCAAAGATTAAAACAGAGACTGAAGGAACACCCATTCAGAGTCTGCCCCACATGTGGCCCATACATATATAGCCACCCAATTAGACAAGATGGATGAAGCAAAGAAGTGCAGACCGACAGGAGCCGGATGTAGATCGCTCCTAAGAGACACAGCCAGAATACAGCAAATACAGAGGCAAATGCCAGCAGCAAACCACTGAACTGAGAATAGGACCCCCGTTGAAGGAATCAGAGAAAGAACTGGAAGAGCTTGAAGGGGCTCGAGACTCCATATGTACAACAATGCCAAGCAACCAGAGCTTCCAGGGACTAAGCCCCTACCCAAAGACTATACATGGACTGACCCTGGACTCTGACCTCATAGGTAGCAATGCATATCCTAGTAAGAGCACCAGTGGAAGGGGAAGCCCTGGGTCCTGCTAAGACTGAACCCCCAGTGAACTAGACTGGTGGGGGGAGGGCGGCAATGGGGGGAGGGCTGGGAGGGGAACACCCATAAGGAAGGGGAGGGGGGAGGGGGATGTTTGCCCAGAAACCGGGAAAGGGAATAACACTTGAAATGTATATAAGAAATACTCAAGTTAATAAAAAAAAATTTAAAAAAAAATCAGATCTCATGACGATGTTAGAGGACTTTAAGAATGACACAAATAGGGCTGGAGAGATGGTTCAGCCGTTAAAGGCTAGGCTAACAACCAAATATATAAGAATGGCACAAGTAACTCCTTTAAAGAAATATAGGAGAACACGGATAAACAAGAAGCCCTGAAAAACAAAACACAAAAATCCCTTAAAGAATTACAGGAAAATACAAACAGGTGAAGGAATAGAACAGAACCATCCAGAATCTAAGAATGGAAATAGAAACAATAAAGAAATCACAAAGGGAGACAACTCTGGAGATAGAAAACCTAGGAATGAGATCAGGAGTCATAGACGCAAGCATCATAAACAGAATACAAGAGATTGAGGAGAGAATCACAGGGGCAGAAGATACCATAGAAAACATTGACACAACAGTCAAAGAAAATGCCAGACTTCTCAACAGAGATGATGAAAGCTAAAAGATCCTGGGCAGATGTCACACAGACCCTAAGAGAACACGCATGCCAGCCCAGGCTATTATATCCAGCAAAACTCTCAATTACCATAGATGGAGAAACCAAGATATTCCACGACAAAACCAAATTTACACAATATATTTCCACAAATCCAGACCTACAAAGGATAATAAATGGAAAACGCCAACACAAGGTGGGAAACTACAACCTAGAAAAAGCAAGAAATTCATCTTCTTACAACTAACCCAAAAAAAGATAGCCACAAAAACATAATTCCAACTCTAACAACAAAAATAATAGAGAGCAACAATCATTGGTCCTCAATATCTCTCAACAATAATAGACTCGATTCTCCCAATAAAAAAGACATAGACTAACAGACTAGATACTTAAACAGGACCGAGCATTTTGCTCCATACAGGAATCACACACACCTTAGTGACAAAGATAGACGCTTCCTAAGCTGGAATAGCCATTCTTATATTGAATAAAATCAACTTTCTTTTTTTTAAATTTTTTTAAAATGTATTTATTATATGTAAGTACACTGTAGCTGTCTTCAGACACACCAGAAGAGGGCATCAGATCCTATGACAGATGGTTGTGAGCCACCATGTGGTTGCTGGGATTTGAACTCAGGACCTCTGGAAGAGCAGTCTGTGCTCTTAACCGCTTAGCCATCTCTCTAGCCCTAAAATCAACTTTCAACCAAAAGTTATCAAAAAAAGATAAGTCAGGACACCATAAACATCAAAGAAAAATCCACCAAGATGAACTCTCAATTATGAATATCTATGATCCAAATGCCAGGACACCCACATTCATAAAAAACCTTTACTAAAGTTCAAAGCACACATTGAACCTCACACAATAATAGTGGGTGAATTCAACACCCCACTCTCATCAATGGACAGATCATGGAAACAGAAATTAAACAGAGACACAGTGAACATAGCAGAAGTTATAAACTAAATGGATTTAACAGATATCTATAGAACATTTCATCCTAAAGCAAAAGAATATACTTTCTTCTCAGCATCTCATGGTACCTTCTCAAAAATTGACCATATAATTGGCCACAAAACAGGCCTCAACAGATACAGGAAAGTTGAAATAATCCCATGCATCCTATCAGATCACCACGGACTAAGGCTGGTCTTCAATAACAACAATAATGAGAGAAAGCCCATATATACATGGAAGCTGAACAACACTTTACTCAATGATAACTTGGTCAAGGAAGAAATAAAAAAAGAAATTAAAGACTTTTTAGAATTTAATGATAATGAAGGCACAACATACCCAAACTTATGGGACACAATAAAAGCAATACTAAGAGAAAATCTCATAGCTCTGAGTGCCTGCAGAAAGAAAACAGGAGAGAGCATATATCAGCAGTTTGACAGCACACCCGAAAACTCTAGAACAAAAAGAAATGAATAAACCCAAGAGGAGTAGACTGTGGAGTAGACGGCAGGAAATAATCAAACTCAAGGTTGAAATCAACCAAGTAGAAAGAAAAAGAACTAAACAAAGAATCAACAAAACCAGGAGCTGGTTCTTTAAGAAAGTCAACAAGATAGATAAACCCTTAGCCAGACTAACCAGAGAACACAGAGACAGTATCCGAATTAACAAAATCAGAAAAGAAAAGGGAGATATAACAACAGAAACTGGGGAAATTAAAAAAATCATCAGATCCTACTACAAAAGCCTATACTCAACAAAACTGGAAAATCTGGATGAAATGGCAGATACTAGGTACCAAAGTTAAATCAGGATCAGATAAACCATATCAACAGTCCCATAACTCCTAAAGAAATAGAAGCCGTTATTAAAAATCTCCCAACCAAAAAAAGCCCAGGACCAAATAGGTTTAGTGCTGAATTCTATCAGACTATCATAGAAGACCTCATACCAATACTGTCCGCACTATTCCACAAAATAGAAACATAAGGAGCACTACCCAATTCCTTCTATGTAGTCACAATTACGCTTATTCCTAAACCACACAAAATCCCAACAAAGAAAGAGAACTTCAGACCAATTTCCCTTATGAATATCAATGCCAAAATATTCAATTAGATTCTCACAAACCAAATCCAAGAATACATCAAAATGATCATCTACTATGATCAAGTAGGCTTCATCCCACAGATGCAGCGATGGTTCAATATATGGAAATCCATCAACATAATCCACTATATAAACAAACTCAAAGAAAGAAACCACATGATTAGATGCTGAGAAAGCATTTGACAAAATTCAACACCCCTTCATGATAAAAGTCTTAGAAAGATTAGGAATTCAAGGCCCATACCTAAACACAGTAAAAGCAATATACAGCAAACTAGTAGCCAACATCAAACTAAATGGAGAGAAACTTGAAGCAATCCCACTAAAATCAGGGACTAGACAAGGCTGCCCACTCTCTTCCTACCTATTCAATATAGTACTTGAAGTCATAGTCAGAGCAATCAGACAACGAAAGGAGGTCAAAGGGATTCAAATGAAAAAGAAGAAATTAAAATATTATTTGCAGATGATATGACAGTATACTTAAGTGACCCCAAAAATTCCACCAAAGAACTCCTAAAACCTGATAATCAACTTCAGCAAAGTGGCTGCACATAAAATTAACTAAAACAAATCAGTAGCCTTCTTCTACTCAAAGGATAAACAGACAGAAAAAAATTAGGGAAACAACACCCTTCACAATAGTCACAATTATATACGTTGGTTGTGACTCTAAGCAAGGAAGGGAAAGATCTGTATGACTAGAACTTCAAGTCTCTGAAGAAAGATATTGAAGAAGATCTCAGAAGATGGAAAGATTTCCCATGCTCATGGATTGGCAGGATTAATATAGTAAAGATGGCCATTTTGCCAACAACAATCTACAGATTCAATGCAATCCACATCAAAATTCCAACTCAATTCTTCACAAAGTTAGAAAGAGCAACTTGCAAATTCATTTGGAATAACAAAAAACCCAGGATATCCAAAACTATTCTCAAGAAAAAAAGAACTTCCAGGGGAATCACCATCCCTGACCTCCAGCTGTATTACAGAGCAATAGTGATAAAATCTATATGGTAATAGTACAGAGACAGGCAGATAGATCAATGGAATAGAAATGAAGACCCAGAAATGAATCCACACACCTATGTTCACTTGATCTTTGACAAAGTTGCTAAAATCTTTCAGTGGAAAAAAGACAACATTTTCAGCAAATGGTGCTGTTTCAACTGGTTTATCTCCTTGTACAAAGCTCAAGTCCAAGTGAATCAAGTACCTCCAGATACACTGAAACCAGATACACTGAAACTTATAGAAGAGAAATTGGGGATGAGCCTCAAACACATAGGCACAGGGGAAATTTTCCTGAACAGAACACCAATGGCTTATGCTCTAATATCAAGAACCAACAAATGGGACCTCATAAAATTGCAAAGCTTCTGTAAGGCAAAGGATACTGTCATTAGGACAAAACGGCAACCAAGAGATTGGGAAAAAGATCTTTACCAATCCTACCATCCAATAGATGGCTAATATTCAATATCTACAAAGAACTCAAGAAATTAGACTCCAGAGAATCAAATAACCTTTTTAAAAATGGGGTATAGAGCTAAACAAAGAATTCTCAACTGAGGAATATCAAATGGCTGAGAATCACCTAAAGAAATGTTCAACATCCTTAGTCATCAGGGAAATGCAAATCAAAACAACCCTGAGATTCCACCTCACACAAGTCAGGATGGCTAAGTTCAAAAACTCAGATGACAGCAGATGCTGGTGAGGATGTGGAGAAAGAGGAACACTCCTCCATTGTTGGTGGGATTGCAAGCTGGTACAAACACTCTGGAAATCAGTCTGGAGGTTCCTTAGAAAATTAAACATAGGACCAAGCTAAACCACTCCTGGGCATACACCCAAAGGTTCTTCAACATATAACAAGGACACATGTTCCATTATGTTCATAGCAGCCTTATTTATAATAGCCAGAAGCTGGAAAGAACCCAGATGCCCTTCAACAGAGGAATGGATACAGAAAATGTGGTACATTTACACAATGGAATACTACTCAGCTATTAAAAACAATGACTTCATGAAATTCTTAGGCAAATGGATGGAATTAGAAAATAATCATCCTGAGTGAGGTAACCCAGTCACAAAAGAGTACACATGGTATACACTCACTGATAAGCAGATAATAGCCCAAATGCTCACAATACTGAAGATACAATTCACAGACCACATGAAATTCAAGAGGAAATAAGACCAAACTTTGATGTATGTACTTCTTAGAAAGGAGAACAAAGGGCTGGGGATTTAGCTCAGTGGTAGAGCGCTTACCTAGGAAGCGCAAGGCCCTGGGTTCAGTCCCCAGCTCCGAAAAAAAGAACCAAAAAAAAAAAAAAAAAAAAAAAAAAAAGAAAGGAGAACAAAATTACTCACAGGAGGAAATATGGAGACAAAGTGTGGAGCAGAGACTGAAGGAACAGTCATCCAGAGGCTGCCCCACCTGGGGAATGCATCCCATATACAGACACCAAACCTAGACAATATTGCAGATGCCAAGGTGTACATGCTGACAGGAGCCTGATATAGCTGTCTCCCGAGAGACTCTGCCAACCACTGAACTGAGAACGGGGTCTCCACTGGAGGAGGACTGAAATAGCTGAAGAGGTTTGCAACCCTATAAGAACAACAACATCAACCAATCAGACCCCCTCCAGAGCTCCCAAGGACTAAACCAGCATCCCAAGAGAACACAGGGATGGACCTATGGCTCCAGCCTCATATGTACCAGAGGATGGCCTTGTAGGGCATCAATGGGAGGAGATTCCCTTGGTCCTGTAAAGGCTTGATGTCCCAGTGTGGAGGAATGCCAGGGTGGGGAGTTAGGAGGGAGTAGATGGGGGAGGGAGCACCCTCATAGAAGCAGGGGGAGGGGAGATGGGCTAGCGGGTTTCTGGAGGGGAAACTGGGAAAGGGGATAACATTAAAATATAAATAAAATAATATCCAATAAAAAAATTGATGAGTATCTGTGTGTGTCTGTGTATGTGCATGCGAGTGCATGAAAATGTCACTGTGAAATCTATCATGCTGTATACTATAAGAATAAAATGTTGGGCTGGAGATTTAGCTCAGTGGTAGAGCGCTTGCCTAGCAAGCGCAAGGCCCTGGGTTCGATCCCCAGCTCCGAAAAAAAGAAAAAAAAAAAGAATAAAATGTTACCATATCACTGAATAAATTTCATCCAAATTAACTTACTAAACTTGAACCAAAAATATTTCTCATTTAAAATTTTAAGTATACATAAAATTATAAACATTAATAGAGTACTACTTAATGTTTTGATGCACGCCGGTGACAGAATATTAGGGGATTTGATAAAGCAGATTTCAGAACACCCTGCACTCTAACCAGCTGCTATTCACTTACTATAACTCGACTTCAAATGAAACCTATGTGCTATTTTCTATTTTTTAAAAGTTACAATTCTCAGTACTATAGCATCCACTTTGTAAGCTACTCAAAAGTTCTATCTGCCTTGATAAAAGTTGCTGGTAGATAGAGAGGATTGGTACATAATAATGAAGAAACGCAAGGGGTTGAAATATACTCTGATAAAAACGCATTTTTTTGTTTTTTTTTTTTTGTTTTTTGTTTTTTTAAAGCTTTGAGAAGATTTCTGAAGCTGCAGAAGGCTAACCAGAAATCTCAGGATGACAGAACAGACAGGGTGGGGCATACATATCTGTCACTCTCCATTCTTGCCCACTTGAGATTTAATGTAGTTTTGAGTTGGTTTCACCATGGAGTAAATGGACACATGGTGACCTGGGAACGGGAAGACACCATGCCTGTGAAGCTGTTTACACCTTACTCACACCTAATGCTTTCCATCATCTGTGCTACGATGTTAAAGCCTGAACTTTGAGGTGCATTTTAAAACTATGATCTTTGCCCTTCCATTTTTTTGCTTACTCTATAGACATAGTGAACCCAGGTGTTTCCGGGTATTTCTGTGGTCTTGACTGCGTGCTGTTTTAAATATAGGAAGTATGTGTAGTTGAGAAATAAATACTTTTGAGAACTGAATCAAGTGGCTTAAAGGACTTACTCTATTTTCTCAAACCTTCCCAAACAAGTTCTTAAATCCAATACACTAAAACTCTCTAAATTACATCATTCTTGTTTACAGTTAATTATATGTCATAAGTCATCAAGCATATCATATAAGTATGCAAATTAGGTTATAAATTATAAGTGTTGGTTCAGTGGTAATCAAATCAATTGTGCAAAAAGAACAGTGTGTCATTAGTCCTTTTCTACTCTCTATCTCTACTCCATCTGTAAGAGTGGTTCCTTGTAACAAGACTAGGTAGGCTCATGGGAAGAAGCTGTTGTATCTTTGACAAGGTCAGTGCACTACAAATGTTCCTAAAACTCTAGAACTCCACTCAAATAATCAATGAGATCTTCAATTTTATTCTTGGAATTCCTCCAATTGAAGGTAGCAATAAGGCAGATGTTCTCAAGGTGGGATTCAAGGGAACACAGGAAAGACACTGAAGGCCCTTTTAAGGCATCCCAGAGGTCACAATTATTTTTCTAGAAGCACTAAGATTTTATTAGCTTTTCCCACTCTCATTCCCTCCAGAAGCACGTACAAGTTTTCAGAGGATGGATAATCTGGATGACTCAATGGCTCTGCTAGTCAGAGAAATCTGTTCTTGGACATTCTGTTGTCTTAAAAGTTTCTCAGTTTGATTTCTAATACAGTAGTTACAGCCAACATCAACAAAAGCTTATTAAGTTCCGATAATTTTTAAGGGCAAAAGGTAGTTCTGAAACAAAGTTTGAGAAACACTGGTGTAAGCTGTGGAGAGTCAGGATAGTGGCCCCCATCCTTAATCTCTGGACTTCAAAGGACACTGAGTGTTTATGTGTGAGAGTGCATAAGTGTGTGAGTGAGCATGTGCACGCATGGGGGCTAGAGGATGATGCCGGATATCTTCCTCTATCGCTCTCTACCATATTTCTGAGATAGGACCTCTAATTGAACCTGGAGCTCACCATATTGGCTAGTGTAGCCAACTAGCAAGTTCTCAGGGTCTGCCTATTTTGGCTGCTCAGCATTGGACAATCAGCAGGGGGCTGCCAGTCACAAATTTTTAAGTGGGTGCTAGGGATACAAATTCAGATCCTCATGCTTACATACCAAGCACATTCCACAATGAATCCTCCTCTCAGTCCTTCCAAATAATTAAAAAGCTATCATTAACGCTGTCAGCAAGTACTCTTGGTATTCTTTCAGTCCCCTACCCTTGAGACTCCAGCCCTCTGAGGCCCCATCTGTGTCCATCACCTGACATCTAATTCACCATACAAAGCTAAGCTGAGAGGCCAACTCTTTAATGAGGACAAATTCTCCATAAAGAAAGGCCACTGCAACCAGTACCACCTCACTCATCCTACACTGATTTCGGATGCTAGGTACACAACAAATAAAACAAAACAAGTGTCTCTTCCTTTGGGACAGAGAAGGGGAAGAAAGGCAAAGATAAAATAACAGGTGCTAAATGTCAACAAACCAGACCCCGCCCAGAGCTCCCAGGGACTGAGCCACCACCAAAGAGTTCACATGGGGGACCCATGGCTCCAGCCCCATATGTACCAGAGGATGGCCTTGACCAGTATCAATGGGAGAAGCCCTTGGTGCTGTAAAAGCTCCTTTCCCCACTGTAGGGAAATGCCAGGGTGTTGAGGTGGGAGTGAGAGCATCTTCATAGAGACAGAAGGAGGGGGATGGAAGGGGAGGGGGAAGGAGATAACATTTGAAATATAAATACATAAAATATCAAATAAATAAAATAAAAAATAATAGGTGCTAGAAAAGATGCAGAAAAACATCTTTACTTATTGATGGATATGTAAAAAATGGTATAGCCCTTGTATAAACAGTGTAGTTGTTTCTCAAATAATTAAACAAGACAGTTAAAAGGTTAAAAAAAAGTTAAGCGCCATACACAGAATGTGGTATGTAAACCCAACAGAAAATAATTTAGCTTTACAATAGAAAGAAACTGAGACAAACTACAGTATGAAGGAACCTCTGTCTCTCTTTTATGAGGTAGTGAGAGGATTAAACACAGGACCTGAAGCATGCTAGGCAAGCATTTGACTACTGAGCAATGCCTTAGGACCAATGGATAAATTGAAGATAATACACTCGGTGAAATAATGCCTCCCCATTACACACACACACACACACACACACACACACACACACACACACACACGATATGATATTTCACTTACATGAGATGATTAGAACAGTCAAATTTATCCAGACATAATAATAATAGGCAGACTGGTGAATGAGGAATTAGGAGTTACTGTGCAATGGCTAGAGTTTAGGTTAGGGAAGATGAAAAAGTCCTGGGGTTAGATGGTTCTAATAGTTTCATAATAATGAACACAATCTTAACTGGCATAAAGAGGGAGTTTTATGTTATGTATATTTTACTACAATTTTTTAAAAGTTAGTTTTCTTGATATCATAAAACATCTATTAACATGTTCATCCAGTACTTGTAATTACCATTATTCTGCACCTAACCAGTGCAATAAAACATGAATAAAAAGTATATTAGAAAATTTTTTCTTTATTTAATATAAAATTATTTTTATTTAATTCAACATGAACATGATCATTGAATACTGTAGAGTCCACACAAAAGTTACTAAACAAATAAACACCATGAGAAAGTCAACAAAAGTCTCCTAAGGGAGGAGAAGCCCTTGGTCCTGCCGAGGCTGGACACCCCCCACCCCAGGGAGGGGAGTATCAGAGCAGGAAAGCAGGAAGGGGTGGGTGGTTGGGTAGGGGAAAGGGGATAACATTTGAAATGTAAATGAAAAAAATTAAAAAGTCAACAAAAAAAGAAGAGTACAGGATACAGGATCATATAGCTGACTATATTTGTCAAAGATAGGCACAGCCACATTTTTGTTTACAAGGTGTACTTCACTAGCATCGCCAGACTCTCTTAATGTAAAATTTGCTTCTTTAACACTACTGGATACTGGGCCAAACTTTGTAACTGCTTCAATAAGAACAATGTATCAGAGAGACTGTGTGAATTCTGAGATTCTCATAAAAGGTGATTCCCCCTCCAATTTGTCCCTGGAAACCAATCATAATATTGTGAGAAAACCTAAGAGACAAAAGGAAGCCATGAGCAGAGAGGCTCTACCTGACAGCCATGGAAGTTTTAGCCCTAAGGCAGCACCAACCACCAAGTATGAATGAAAGCAAGCCCCCAGCTTCAGCTGCTAGCCTTTGAACCACACTACCTGACATGGGCTGGTGCAGAGATAAGTTCTATCTTGGATGCTAATCAAAGTGCAGATATGACAGCAAAATAGATGGTGCTATTGTTTCAGGCCACTAAACTCTGCAGTGATTTGTTACAGTCACACAGCAACATAGTAACTAGGACAGACCAATAACTAAAAACATTAATTTTATTTCCAGACATTACCAAAAAATATTGAAAGAAAAGATTAAAACATAACAGCTGTTGTTACAGTGAATGATATTACTTGGGAATAAATTTAACAAAATATGTGCAAGGTTGTCAATGTGGGCAGAATCATGCAACAACTATACAACTCGCTCTAGAGTCTGTGAGCTCACGAGGTTGATGAATGCAATGTTAGAGCAGAGAAGCCAGAGTGTGTTCTCTAGCTATAACAAAAGAAGAAGTCAGAGACACACAACAGGAACTCATGAATGGAATCTATCCAGCTACTGCCGGTTTATTAATGAGGTAGTCTATATAAAGGACATAACAGCAAACTCTAACAGTTGAGAATTATCCTAACCTATAAGCCACCCAATCATGGGAGAGTGGACTCTGCCAATGTGAAGGACCTTGGAAACAGATATTTCCTAGAACATCCAGATAACAGAGCTCAGACAACACCTTAATTCTTGTGAGACTGGAGACATAAAACCTAGCAAAGTCCACGTGGACTTCTGACTTATGAAACTATGAAATGATAATGAAGGAGTGTAAAAATGTACTATATTCTAACAGTTACCAGATATAATGAAAAGGAAGACAAAGGTATTCTATGTATTAGTGTGATTATGATGGTTATTATGTAGTAATACATAGCTGCTAAAACAAGGCCCCCAGTATACTTAAAACAGATTCATTTTTTTGTATGTTACCTGTACAGTTAAAAATTGATCTTAAAAAGAACTGATTTCAGTCTTAATGCTCTGTGGCTGGGAAGTCGGGTAATCAAATCCTAGCCCGGTAGCTTCCGGGCTAGTACTGTCCTTACACTCCTGCCGCTCTACAGACTACTCTTAAGTTGTATGCATTCTCTGCTCTGTGCCTCTCATTCAGACTCCTAGAGGGTATGAACAGACTGCACGTTCTGATTTGCATTTTAGTGCTATTTAAAAAGATATCAGGGGAGGGGAGAGTGGTGTAGTAAAACATCCCTTTAATACATTCAGAAGGCATGGGTAGGCAAATAAATCTTTTGTGAGTTATGGGTCAACAGTCTACACAGCAAGTTCCAGGCCAGCCAAGCTATATAGTGAGATTCTGTTTCAAACAAACATATAGATAGGTAGATAATAGAATCAAAGACCATATTCTGCTGTCAGAATAGTAAAACAGACAAGAAGGAGATGTTCTGGGAGAACCACACAGGATTCCATTTCACTAGCAGCATTTCAATTCTGAAGCCATTAAAATGCATATGTGTTATTCTTTGAGATCATTCCTAGAGTTAGAATATTACATCATCTTTTAAAAGTTCTATACCAAGCTTGCAAACTAAGGCCTGTGTGCCAAATCCAATCCAACATTTATTTCCGGTAATAAATTTTTTCTGTACCACTGTAACAGTCTTCTGTTTGTGATCTGTTGATGGCTATACCATAACAAGGAAGCCACTTTATTATAAGGTCCAAGTAAAACTCTAGAATACAAAAGATATAATGAACTAATAAGTAACTGAATACAATCATAGATGTTGTTGTAGAAAATGGTCAGCAAGATTGATGACTGCTCTAGTTTTTCAGCTGTCAACTTGACACAGCCTAGAGTCATCTAAAGGAACCTCAATTGAGAGATTGTCTGCTCTAGGCCAGCCTGTGTGGGGAGTCAGAGACCAAGGCAGATTTTATCCCCCTTGAGGTCCACCCTCCAACTGGAGAGATGGTCAGCGGTTAAGAGCACTGACTGCTCTTCCAGAGGTCCTGAGTTCAATTCCCAGCAACCACATGGTGGCTCACAACCATTTATAACAAGATCCAATCCCTCTTTTAGTATGTCTAAAGACAGCTACAGTGTACTCATATAAATAAAATAAATAAATATTTTTTAAAGTTTCTTATCTTTTATTCCTTTGCCCAGTTACCAACCAGGACACATCTATTTAACTTTTACTGGAGACCAACCTGTTTTAAAAATAAAACTTCAAGATTATTAAACTTTTTTAAAGTCTTTCATCAGGCTAACATTTGTTCTACTTTCTACTCTGATCCACTTCCCTCTTCACCCAGACCACAAAGAAAATATTCCACAAGTTTCTAAAATGAAAAAAAAAATGAGTATGTATATTGTATGAGAACATATATCAAAGGGAACACAAAATGGGGGAAAGTGATCTACTTTCCAGAGTCTATCAATAGATTTTTTTTGTTCTTGTTTAGTTTAAGTTGAAGTTAAAAACAAACAAACAAACCACCCTGCTCCATGTTCTACAGATCTAGAGTAAGATGTGCAGAAGCTGTTCTAATCAGTACTGGCATACGGAATAAAACATATTCCCCAGGAATACATCTAAATATTTATATGTCAACATGATCTTATTCTGCAGAATAATTACGATGAGATGTTTGATAATTTTAGTTTACAATTTGCTTAGAAACCAGGATATTCACAGCATGCTACTGTTTTGAATAGTGATACTATTCATTACAGTAACTTTTATTATTAAGGAGATTCTAAAGTATGAGGGGGACACAGAAGGTTACTAGACAATAACACATGCTATGATATCAGAGGCTTTGATTTACTTTCTTGCTGTATACTAACCATACCTCGCTGAACCTTTTATATCTGATCAATTAAGCAAGCATATGGTATTAGAAAAATATTATAAAAATTAAAGCCTTTTAAAAAACTTTTTATTGATTCTTCATGAATTTTACATCATGCATCCTACAATCCCACTTGTCCACCCTCCACCCTTTTAACTTTCACCAAAAAATAAAAAAATAAAAATAGGGGAAAAAATGTTTCACCATGGAAGCTGTCACGATGTCACACAGCATATTCTTTTGTCCAAATAGTTTTTTGTTTGCAAATCCTCGTTGCAATAAGTCTTTGGTCTGGATCAAAGACTCTGGTTTCTGCTACATTATCAATACTGGATGCTCACCAGAACTCCTCTCAGTTATCCTGTTGTAGCCCTGTGTCATGGAAGTCCTGCAGCTTTGGATCTGTAGAGGTGGCCCTTCGCACTCCAGCAGTTCATAGATGAGATGGATATTGGAGTGGGCCAACTCAGAGCCCAGGATCAGGGTCTGAGAAGAAGCTGGATCAGCCTACCCACTCTCCTGCACCTGCACCACCAGGGCCAGCTTTTCTACTTTGCCCAGGCAAGAGGGGAAGCCAGGCTCTTATGAGTTCACACTGTTGGCTGGCTCATCCACACCCAGCTACCAGGATACTGTGCTGCCCAGGCAAACTGGGGGAGAGCAATTCTCCTACACCAAGGTGACCAGAGAGGGTCAGGGCCAGCTCAGCATACTGTTCAAACAGAAAACATGACCTCAAGCAGCACCCCAGACCTGGGACATTTGCATTGCCTTTGGTGGTAACATGGGCCTCAGACATCAACAGTGCCTATCTGTATCAGGATCACATACCCAGACATGGCCCCCAGTGGCAACATGGCCCAGATGTCATCATGGCTTCAGGTGGTTGCACAGGCCACTCAGATCAGTATGTGCCCTGGCAGCAACAGAGTCCTCAGACATCCACAGGATCTCAGGTGGCAGCCCAGACCACAGTCATCAACATAGACCCCAGCTGCAGCAGGACCACAGACCCAGATATGGCCCTTGGTGGTAGCCTGGGCCAGACTGTCACCATGTCCTCAGGTGGCAACAACTGAAGTCATTCCACTGTTGTCCTCTGTTCTCCCATTACAGCCATGGACATCAACATGGTTTCAGGTAGCAGCCCACACCAATGGCATCCAGATGGCCTTTGGTGGCAACACAGGCCACAGATATTAGCACAGACTGTGGCTATGGTAGGGGCATGGACACAGACATGGCAGCAGACTGGCTGGACCTCTCCATGGCCTCACTCCTTATATCTGCCCACTCTTCACCACCACCCATCTTCAGTTCCACCTCTCTCTACAATGCACACGATGCATGGCTTTGCTTTCTCTTCCATTTCTCCACTGTGTACTCCCTATTTCCCACCTCCATATCACATATCCACTCATTGTAGTGGTGCCTGCTCATTAAGATTGTTTTTTAAAAATTATTAAATTATTAATGTTATTTAATTAAATATTATTTTATTTATGTTTATGTGTACATGCTCTTCTTTGCCTGTACATATAAACTGCATGCAGGGGCTGGCAAGTACCAGAAGAGCACACTGGATACTCTGGAATTGGAGTTATAGGCAGTTGTGAGCTATTATAGGTAACCAAACCCAAGAGAAGCAAGTGCCCTTAACCGTTGAGCCCTTTTTCTAGTCTGAGGATTAGGGTGTATAAGGCTGAAAAGTGCCCATTTATTTTTCCTTCTCTCACAATTTAGCTCAGTAGCTACCACACTATGACTATTAATTGCATATAAATCCCCTGCTTCTAAGGCACCCATACACATGTGTGCTTGTTTGGTTATGGTTTTGTAGATTCATTATGTAGCTCAGGTTGGCCTGGAACTCACTATATATACAAGGATGGGTTCAAACTTGGGATCTCCTGACTCAAGACTCTCAAATGCTGAATTTACACTTGTATAACACCATCCCTGTCTTACTACACACACACACACACACACACACACACACACACACACACACACACACTCACACACTCACTCCAGATCCTGAGACCATATAAATCATAACATTTATAAAAAGAGACATTTCCCCTCCAAAAAAGTGTTTAAGTACTACTGTGAATTCAGTGATAGAAATTTATTAGGTAACATGATTAGTTTGAGTTTTCCAATTCTGCAGGTCATAGAGTTAGCATGAGGAATAAAATAGGTTTTTTTCTTTCTTTGTGTTTTTTCTTTTTCTTTAATTGAGACAAGGTCTCCCTATGTAGTCCTATCTATCCTAAATAGATCAGGCTAGGATTAAAGGAATACACTACCATAGCTGGCAAAATGAATTTGTACAAAGCATTTAAAAAGAACAAAGAATCCCATGTTCGTTTGAAGCAATTCAGTGCCCTAGCAAACAATCTACTCAGTGTTTATAAAATACACACATGGAGACTCCAAAGTTAAGCTCAAGGATAAGTAACCATCAGATAGATGGCTGATCAAGCCTACTAACTCCCATTTTGTTTGTGACAGAACAATGTTTTCCCCCAAATGAGGTATTTTCCATGGTTTATTAAGATCATGTTTTTTTGTGTTTGATGTAGTTTTAATTTTGAAAGTACAATGTATTATTTCTCTTTATTTTTTAAATCAGCACTAAGGAGTGAAGTCAGGGTCTTGTTCATACTAGGTACATGTTCCACCACTGTGTTAAACCCTTAACCTGGGATTTCATTTTTGTTGCTGCCTAAGCTAATGTAATAACAATTTTAAAAATATACACAGGGGAGATATATTCAGGTTGAGTGTAAAATCCCTGATTCAAGCAGCTGACATCCAAAACACTACAAATTCTGAAGCACTTCTGATCCCAAGCATTTCAGATAAAGAATATTCAATTTGTAGTTTTCAGGTCTGCTCTAACAGTAGACACAGAAAGGATATACGGAGTCACTACTTTTAATTACAACTTATTCTAAAGACTTATCCTTAACAAACACATTCTCTGAAATTGCAACTAGTATTTTCTAGAGAACCATGTTAGAACAGGAGTTTGCAGTTGGCCCTTGTAAGTTTGCAGCACTATGTAACATCTAGTAGGACCTATAACAGCTGCAAGTCTGGCTCTAATAGAATTCTCAGACTGCTCTCATTATTATAACCTGCATTCTGATCACCAACAGTCCCAACAAGATAGTTGGGATGGAAAGGGAATTCTGGGCAATAAACAAACAAGAAAAAAATTGCAACATGTTAGTTTTTAGTTCTGTGACTTCCTCCATTTTTTTTTCCCTGAAGATCCCAGGAAATGCCTTGCCTCTACTTTCAAGGAATGAATTTGTTGTTTCTGGACAGAGTTGATCTCTTTCCCAGAGCTAGAGGAAAAAAGCCTGTGCCAACTGCAACCCCACTCTTAACTGCTGATCTCTTAGCAAACAATTCAACATGGCAGGGGTTGCTGCAGATATAAGAATCCTTCAACTGAGGCCAGGCAGTGATGGTGCACGCCTTTAGTCCCACACTCAAGAGGCAGAAACAGGTAGTTTCTGAGTACTAGGATCAGCCTGGTTTACAGAGTGAGTTCCAGAACAATCAGGACTATACAGAGAAACCCTGTCTCAAAAATAAGAAAGAATTATACATCTGAAAAGGGTATGTTTAAAATACAAAAGGGGGTTGGGGACTTAGCTCAGTGGTATAGCACTTGCCTAGCAAGCGCAAGGCCCTGGGTTCAGTCCTCAGCTCCGGAAAAAAAGAAAAAAAAAAAAACTTTAAAATACAAAAGAAAAATAAATTAATGTTTGGGTTCCTGAGAAAAGAAAAGAAAATGAAATGTAACTCAAAGTGTGCACTAGGTTAAAATGTTTTTCTCCTCTTCTGTTCCCTTTCCTTTGCAGCAAAAGTGAAAAATATAGGTAGCACAGCTGGAGAATAATCAAAATGTTTGAGGATACAACTGTCATCCAATCTAGCTACATTTCACAGTATCAAGAGTAGACATATCTGCATATAACTACTAGATATTTTCTTTTGTTTGTCTAATAGATACCTCAAATCACATATTAATGTATAATTTTAAGATAAAATTATGAAAATTTAAATTGATATTAAAAATAATAGCAAACATAGTTGATAGTTAAAATTATGACTAATAAAGAATTTTGTTTGCTGAGTATGGTAGTGTCACCTTCAATCACAACACTTGGGAGGCAGTGGCATGTGGATCTATAAGTTCAAGAACAGCCTGGTCTATACAGTGAGTTTCAGGACAACCCGAGCTATAGCTAGATCATACCCATCTTCTATCTAATAAATCAATAATTGCTAAATATAATACAATTGTTTACTGTGATTTAGGTTTAATTAGGTTTTCTTTTTCTTTCTTTCTGTGGTGCTATGGCTCAACCTCACACACACAATAGGTAATTGCTAAGCTTTAATGCCAGCCTTAAACATTTTCTTACACTAAAAATCAGTTCAAGGTTACTAAATCAACCAAATAATCACAAGTCTATTCCAATAAAATACAAAATAACTACAATATGATAACTCAATCTCTCATGTCACAAGCTTTTGCTTAATGAAGCAAAATTATCACAAATATTAATTGCATTACCTTCATGATGTTAAGTAAGTCTGTTTGATAGTAGCGGTCCTGATGTGCATTTGCTGCGGCTAGCGTAAGAAGGTAATCATTCCTTGCGTGGGTAGCTTTGGTATTACATTCAGTTCGCCGGGCTTTTAACTACAACACAGTAAACAAAAACAAATTATCAATGCAACTGACATTACACTGCAAAACATGTATGACCACTATTCTTAGAAGGATGGAGGAACATGTCTGTAAACCGAGCACGTGGCAGGCTGAGGAAGGAAGATCTTGAGTTTGAAATTAGACTGGGCTACATAAACAAGACCCTGACAAGAATGAACCGGGTGGGTACTGATAATTGGTACTGGCAGTTAATGAATGATGACTCACCAAAAGTAAAAACCCAAGTAGAACAAAAACTTAGGTATTCATTATTACTAAGAAATAAAACATAACTACATATAGAAGAGTATTTTAAAATCATTTTTGTAATTTTTTTAAAATTTCACTCATAACCATAGAATTATATCATTCCTGCATGCTCCCTCCTCACCATGTTCCCTCCCAAATTACACACACACACACACATACACACATACACACACACATATGCCTATGTGTGCTATAAGTGTACATGTACGTAAAATACACACATACACACACATATCACACATGTATATGTAACCAAATGAATACATTTAGATTTGCTTGTCAGTTCCTGGGTCCAGGGCTAACCACTTAGGACTGGACAACCTATATGAAAGCTTATCCCAGGAAGAAATGGATTCTCCCTCTCTTAGAAGCACTGAAGACCTGTAGCTCCTTATCTAAGGGTGAAACCAAGTGAAAATTTCCTGTCTGTGTCGACATTGTCAACTGTGCTGTCAGTATGTGCTGGCCGCCTTAGGCAACCATACACTTGAGAGCTCATGGGAACATATTCCTAGTCACATCTAGGGAACACCACGTAACAGTTAAAGTATCTCAATTATATTTAACAGATTTCTGAAACTTTCTATAAAAACTCAAAATATTTCACTCATTTTATTCAGGTGTGACAATAAAGGGTTTGGATTTCAATATATTACCTTCCAAAGCATTGGTAAATCTAGAGTTAGAAAACAGTTTACTTAAATTAACTTTCTGTAACACTGATTTATTCATCATTGGAGGGGTGTGGCACTTGCCATGCATGCTTGTTAGAGGAGAACACACAGGAAGTAGGTTCTTTCTTTCCATTATGTAGAATCTGGGAATTGAACTCAGTTCATCAGGCCTGACTGAAGGTGCCTTTACCTGCTGAGCCAACTCACTCTCCACAAACTACTTAAACATTCTAATGCGCCCAAATACCTGCCTTCTGCTGGGGAGCTTCACGGGAAAACCAACTCATCAGCTTGCTTAATAGCCATTCTACAATCCAAAGGCCCATATCCTGCTAAGAGTTATGTGTGAGAGAAATAGATTTTGAGCAAGCACTTCCTAAAATCCCTATACTGTATCTCTGAACTAGGAAATAAAGATAAGGATATATAAAAGCAGGTAAAGATAAGAAACCTATCCTTAAAGCAGTCTTGAAAAGCAAGGTGTGCTCCAAGTGTCAACAGCTATGTGGAAAATCCACATATTGGGAGAAAAGCTCTTGCTTGGGTTATTGACATTAAAGTGGTTTTTCCAACATGGCAGTAACCCCCCTTCCCCCTTGATAGAGTCAACTGATTATTTATGAACCCAGAGTCTTCTTACTTGCATTGTTTAAAACTCACCTTCACACTTGCTTTCTGTAAACTGATTCTTGATTGAAAAAGACTAAGTTTAGACCTATAATAAAAATAGAAAAGCATATTTAAAAAGATTATAGACTATATAGTGAAATTACCTTATATCATAATTACTTAATTTTAAATGATCCTTTCAAGCACTGTTCTAAAACTAAGTTAAAACTGGAAAACCAAGAGTGATGCTTATTGCCTTTATCTGTATTTATCAAGCTGGAACTATATCAGAATACAATCCACAGGCTCTGGAGACCCCAATCCCTACAATAAGTTTTTCATGTTTGCTTGCCAACCCTGTGTTCCCCTCAGCCCAGTAAATGTATTCTGAAGTTACTAAGAAGTCCTGTGTACTCTGTCCTATATGATTCTGATGGTGCTATTTACTCATTTTCCATCCAGTATTAGTATACTTAATTTTGTGAAAGGAACCATAATGTAACCCTAAGTCCTAAAAACATGTTGTTTTTCTATATATTTTAAGACTAGAGATAACTGAACAGAGAAAGTCAACAGGCAAATGCTAAGTAAATAAGCAAGGCTCTGTGACCAGTGATTCCTCTGAAGCTGCAGGTTTGTCTTGACTGCAGTGTCATGGTGATTGCCATGGGAGAATTCAACACATGTGCTGGCAGCTACGCCTTAATATTAAGTACAGTCTCAGACCACTTGGGATTAGAAACAAAGCAGTCAGTCTCTGAAGAGTAGCAAAAGCTGACTCTTAGAACAGTTCTAACAAGAGCGAAGACGACCAGAGACAAACGTGCACTCTCTCTAACTCTTCTGTACTGTTTAAAAGAGATGTGTGTGGTCTTCCTGCAAGTGATTTAAGTTTGTGGCTAGATCACTTGCCTAGCAGTACAAGGCTCTAGGTTCAATCAACAGCATCAAAACAAACAAACAACAAACAAACACATAAAACTAAAGATAGTCCAGACTCCAGTTATTTCCTACCTTGTCATATTTATATTTCATGGGGGTTTGTTTCTTTATTAATTAGATTTCTATTGATTTTGACTCAAAAACAAAGGGCAACGTATTTAAGATAAGAAAGCACTAATTTAGGAGGGAAAGAGTGTTTAAAGTATTCTTAGTTCTCTTTTTCTGTAGTCATTATCCAAACAGACTGCAATGCACCTAGATTTTCCAATGCAAGGTTTTAAGTTTCCAGCTTCTGCTTCATGTGCTAATCTGCAGATATCCCTTGAATAGTACTAAAGTAATACTAGTGACAAAATAAGGCAGTTCATGGCAGAGTACTATTCAGATGGCTCAGTAGGTAAATGTGCTTACTGCCATGTCTGATACTCAATCCCTAGGACCCATATAGTAAAAAGAGAACAGACTCCTGTGAGTTGTATTCTGACCTCCACTTGCACAGTGTGGCATGCCTGTGTGCAAACACATGCATATATACATGCCTACACACAAGATAATTGAATACATAAATGTAATTTTTTAAGGCATTGTTTGGTGCTGGGGAGATGATATAGTTGGTTAAATGTTGTCATACAAGTAGAAAGACTTGAGTTCAAATGTCAATCCTGGGGAAGCAAAGACAGGAGGATCTCTGGGGTTTGCTGACCAGCCAGCCTAGCTGAAATCAGTGAGCTTTAGGTTCAGAGAGGCTCTGATCTAAGGTAGAGAGCAAGTAAGGAAGACGCCTGACACCTACTTCTGGCCTCCACACAGACATACACATATCATGGGCACTTGCATATAAAGAAAAGAAAATACCTATCCTTAAAGACAGATATTGCAAAAAAGTAGATAGGATTTTTACAAATAATATACTATACAAAAATTAAAGTATGCTATTTAATAATCTTTAAAAAAGTCAAACTAAGCTTTAAGACTTCATTCAAACATTACTGCTTCTATAAAGGCTTCTCTTGCCATAATGAAAAATTAACCCTCATTCTTTCTGTTTTCAATAGGGTTCTCATACTCCTGTAAATAGTTACTGAGTGATTTAAAACACTATTTCTTTTGAGTTTACTGTGAATAAATGAATCATTCATACAGCTATGTTTAAATAAATGCTATAATTCTAGGCTCTATATTTGAGGGCACAAGCCTTACTTTACTGTATTCATCTCTATATTCAACAACACCCAAAATAAAGTACTAATTCAACAAACACTGAGTGAATGGATGATGAAGCTGGACTACTTTTTAGTTAAATTAATTACTAGAGAAGTTGTATACTGACCTAAAATGTCTTGCTTTGTAGTTAAGCCATATAAAAAGGCAGCTCTGGGTGTCCCCAGTCTCCTAGGCTCTATACTAGAAGTCAACTAGACCTCTTAAGCAGCCATTCAATGTTTCACTTTCATCCTCTGCATCACAGCTACCCGATGTATTTACATTAGTTCTACGAATCTAAGAAGTCTCAGGTCTAGACCCATGGGAAATAAGTCCA